>NW_027266275.1:57401954-58829454 GCF_022045235.1 Haliotis cracherodii | reverse complement strand
AAAAGCACCAGCTGTGCTAATACGGTGCACCATTCTTTCTTTGATGTCTTCACACACACACACACACACACACACACACAAACACACACACACACACACACACACACACACACACACACACACACACACACACACACACACACACACACACACACACACACACACACACACAGCATCATGAACACACAATTTCTACATAATGAAAAAACAACAACCAACCTCAATTAAATTAATTTGACCAAAACATGAATTATGGGACCACATCTAAAGTATGTTAAACCTATGTGACCCTCTACAAAGCCCAGTGTATCAACAGTGATAGAAATGACAAGTGGTGAAATCCCTCATGCCCTCAACATTCCAACTAAAAAGGCAAGACTCAGATGTGTGTCAATAAATCAGCGTACTACTGATAACACTACAAGGCCATGTGTACACACCAGGCCTCAATGAAGTACAGGGATCTCCTCTGTAAACACAGGGAAGGGGTGGGGGTGGCAGGATGTTGGGGTGGGGTGGAGTGGAGTTTGGGGCATGCTTTGGTCATGGTTTATTGCATGCTTGTGTTGCCAGTTTGATAAGCAAATTAAAAATCATTTAAGGATATGCTATATCCCGCCGGGTGTCACAGGTGGTTCAGTTGTCAAAGGTGCTGTAATTCGCTGTGTAGAGTTGCATTACTGTTATCATGGGTTCAAATCCCAGTATTGACCTGATTAAGTCTCTAGGTTTGTGGTTTGTTTGTTTGTTTGTTTGTTTGTTGTTTAACGCCAAACTGAGGAAAATTCCAGCTACATGACGGTGGTCTGTAAATAATCGAGTCTGGACCAGACAATCCAGTGATTGAAATCATGAGCATCGATCCATTAAATTGGGATCAATGACATGCATCAACCAAGCCAGCGAGTCTGACCACCCGATCACATTAGTTGCCTCTTACGACAAGCATATTCGCCTTTGCGGCACCATGGGTTGCTGAAGGCCTATTCTACCCCGGATCTTCTTGGGTATCTAGGTTTATGAGCACCATACCCATGCTCATGTTTATTCCCACGTTGGTTTAAGTTTAAGACCTGCATTTCTTGGGGCTCTCTTCCCACAACAAGCTGACAAGCCGCGATATAACCGAAATACTCATCTCACTTACTGATCAGAATAGACACACCGGCTTACCATTAGCAAGAATATTGCTGTGTAATCAATGGATGGAAAATTTAATCAAACATAAAACAGCTTATTCAGTTCTCATATTCTAACATCATAGAGATCACAGGGATTTTATTCCCCGACCTCCAGTCTCTCGAGAAAAGTAATCCTTTGACTCATGGTACAGCGATGAGATCCCCAGCTGCCATGTAGTCGTGTGGTATGGACACACCATGTTCAGTCCAACAAACACTGGCCACGATGTTGCTGTAACATTTGGCGGGGATGTGTATGGAGCACATGTCATGTTTGTGTGTATATAGCTGTCATCTGGTAGCAATGATGGACAGGTTGGTAGGTCTCAGCTTGTATGTTACAGGTTGTCTGTCAGGGAAGAGGCCTGTGTGCATTAGTTCTGTTTTGACACATTTTCTTCTTCTTGCGTTGTTTCATCTCATCAGCCTGTGCTCGCTGTTAAAGACGACTATGCTTGTCGTAAGAGGCGACTAACGGGATCGATTGGTCAGGCTCGCTGACTTGGTTGATGCATGTCATCGTATCCCAATTGCATGGATCGATGCTCTTGATGTTAATCACTAGATAGTCTGGTCCAAACTGAATTATTTACATCCTGCCGTCTTTTGGGTGGAATATTGCTGAGTGCGGCGTTAAACAACAAACAAACAAACAAAATCGTCTCATCATGGATGGAACATTGTTTAGTGTTTGGAAATTATAACCCGAAGGTTCTTCTAACAAGCTTACAAAAGTTCACTAGTGACCTGTGATCAAATCTGAACAACCCCTGAAAAGTGCAGTCTGTCTTCAGGTGATTGTTTGTTTGGCAAAATATTTCAGCTATATCAAATTATCTAGTCTCAGACATACAAACCAATGGTGGATATTATGAGCAACGTCCCATGTCATCGGGGTATGATGATACACAATCAGTCATGTCACAGTCTGAACACTTGATCTCAGGACCAACATAGGTACCTGGGGACCATTTCTATCCTGAAAACCCTACTGTGTTATCCTGGGATCCTTATTCTTTCACAATAACAAAGTGTCTCCTGGAACCCAATTTCAGCAGGACTGTTAACACTACCACTGATGTCACTGCTCGGGTATGATAATACTAGCAACATGATAGATGAGTTTCACTACCCCAGGTTCTTTCACCCAAGTAATGCTAGGCGTAAGAGGCAACCAAATGGCTCGGTGGCTTGGTGATTATGGTTGCTCACAATATCGATCACTGGATTGTCTGATCCAGACTCGATTATTTACAAACTGCCGTAATACAGCTGAGATATTACTGACAAACAAAATATCAGGGACACGACTATCCACATGCCTATATTTGACTAATTTTGGGCTGTCAACAATAAAGTTGATTATCAGAATTTGAATATTTGATACGTTAATGACGACTTTTCAGTACTCCATCTTCAGTTTTTTCCCAAGTTGATGTGGCGAGAGAGGATGTCTTTCTGCAGCCAACAGACAGTCAGTATCACTTCCAGACATTTCACCAACTTGATGCACAACACCAGTTTCTTGCCAAAACTAAACATCAGCTGGAATGTTGCAGTCATTAATTAACCAGTTATAGTTAGTAAACAGTGTGTCAAGCAGAGATATTGGCCCTATTTGTGATAACGTTGAGACCAATTAGACTGTGCATGTTCGGGAAGATGTAGATTGTGTCCCCTGCTGGCTCCAACCCAGTCTCCTCGACGACCTGCCTGGAGATATTTTATCATCTTGAAAGGACACTTCTTTACACTGATGTCTCTGTTTGCCCCTCTCCACAGGCCACTGCCATAGAGTCCCTATGTTTATGTAAGCTGTGGGTTATTTTTCAAGTAATTGTGTCACTTTTTTTAGAAGTGAAGTTTCTAGAAATGTTCCATATCGCTGAATGTAAACATTTGAAGTTGTGTAAATTTAGAAGAACTTTTTTTTATCTTTTCACATATTTCTTAAAATTACACCTTTTTTTTTTAATCAGTTGTTCTAAAGAGCATTGGAGACACATGCTGAATCTCTCCATCATGTGAATAGCAGGTTGGTCCTTGTTATTTCACAGATATGTTCAGATGGAGGATGAAAGACAGAGGTCATCAAAGCAGAATGGAAAAAATAACTCATGCTCAAAACATGCTTTGATCAAACACTGTCTAATTGCTCTACTTCTTGTCCAAATGGGAGAGGTTTTTATCAGAGCTTCCAATGGACCTGATGGACATATCTGGTATCATTTTCTATAAAAACCAAGGTGAAGTGAAATGGGGCTTCATGTTGATTATTGCGGGGGCACGGATAGCCAAATCGTCGAAGGCACTGAACATGCACAATCTACTTGGGAGTTGCGTCCATTGGTCAAGCCAGAAACCTATGATGGGTTGGAATCCTGGTTCGCTCCGATTATGTTTTTAGGTTTGTCAGTACCATACCTGTATTTTTGGTTTCACCAAAGTGGTAAATGTCAGAGACATGAATCAATTTGGGCTTTCCTTCCACATTAGGCTGACACGTCATGATATGATACTGGTCAAAGTGGCGTTAAACTCACTCACTCACTCATTCACTACATTATTGCACTACTATTGTGGTGTGTGTGTGTGTGTGTGTGTGTGTGTGTGTGTGTGTGTGTGTGTAAGATAAAGCTGCAGTCAACTTTAGTGTATGCATGTGTATCAAAATAGTTTTTACTAGGAATCTGGTAAAACAATTCCCAATTGGATAACTCTTGAAACCTACAGTGGGTATCCAGGATGGGTCGAGTAACAGTTGGTCGTGTACCCGGGTAGTAAATTTGTACTCTTCCCAGCCCTTATGTATACCCAACAAAAAACACAGTATACTGGCTCCAAGCCAACCAGTCCTTATTTTATACAGTTAATGCTGAACACCAGGCAGGATAACAACAAGTACCATCTTTGAACGTGTCTTGGAATGACGTGGATGGGAATCTCACTGCAAACCTTCCAGGCAGGTACTCTAGGACCTAATAAAACATGAAAAGTGCAGATTAGGGAGTGGGTATATCCATGATTCAAGTAATGTATTCCCTGAAGATCTGGGTTAGAACTGGTCTTCAGCAACACAGGCTCTCTGACTTGGTTGATGCATGTCATGGTATCCCAATTGAGTGGATTAATCCTCATGATGTCAATCACTGGATTGTCAAGTCCAGACTCAATTATTTACAGACTGCTGTCATATCACTGGTATATCTTGTGTGTTGGCTGGTCAGGCTCAGTGTGACATTGTTAACTTGTTGTCATCTCACCCCGATAATGCAGATAATTACCAGGGCATGCTTTCAGTAACTGGTTTGCCTGGCCCAAACTTGATTATTGATGGGCCACTGTGATATAGCTGAAATAATGCTAAACAGCGTTCACTTGTTCTGTCAATGTTCTGTAGCATATATAAACAGCATTCACTTGTTCTGTCACTGTTCTGTGGCATCTATGGGGGCATGGGTGGCCCAGTCGTCTAAGGCGCTGTGTTTCCCTGTGCAGAGTTGTGTCCCTTGGGCACGCCAGAAACCTATGATTGTGGGTCGAGTCCCGGTTCGCCCTGATTATGTTTTTAGGTTTGTCAGCACCATACCCAAGCTCGTGGGTTTCACCGAAGTGGTAAACGTCTGTCACCTGCACCACTTTGGGCTTTCCTCCCCCATTAAGCTGACACGCTGCGATATAACTGGAATATTGTTCAAAGCAGTGTTAAACCTCACTCACTCACTCACTCACTCACTCACTCACTCACTCACTCTCTCACTCACCAATAATAGGAAGAATGCTAAAATACTGTTTAATAAACGGTTGAATATATCCCTACAATTATGATCGTGAAACTACATTCCGGGTTAGAATTTCGAGGCTGACTTGATTGATTGCATGTCATCATAACCCGATGGCATGGATCGTTGCTCATGATATCAATCACTGAATTGTCTGGTCCAGGCTTGATTATTTATAAGCTGCTGTAACGCAAGCTACATGGTGATAAGAAACCAAAAGAACATCAACCTCTTATTACAGTAAACAAACCCTTCCACCTCCATATAATCTATTATTCCAAGTGCATACACACATATCTGTTTATCTTATGCCTGTGAAAGAATGTTTCACCATTATAAATTTTAAATTTGACGTTTACAGGCTATACAGCTTTTCCATTGGACGAGAGGTCGGTCACATGATCGCGAAATTGACGTTCATAAGTGTATAAACGACACAATTTGACGTTCATATATTTTTCACGAGACCTTGTTCTTGAAATGATATAAACACTGATGGACTACTTCCACATTCTTGGGGAAAACCCGGGGAATTCTTTCTGATCAGTTAGAACCTTTAATCTTGGTCTCAGCATTTCAGTATGCATTGAGAAAAGTCAGAGAGCTTGACTGCATGATTGTTGACAAATATCCTCGCTACGGCCCATCCTAATGAACAAATGAAAAAATGTACATCCAAACTATCGTCAGTATCGTCTCAATCTGTGTCCAGGCTGACAGTGACCGTCTCCAGCAATCTACGAATTTACCTTAGTTTTTGTTTGACGCATCTTTAATCACCTTTCAATGATCGGTCAGTTGATCAATGATGACTAACACATTTTACCGCCACAGGTTCATTAACAACTTCGAAAATCTGTCCCATCACGTTTATCGTGTCGGCCATTTTGACGTCTTGTACTTGATGTAATTGTATTACGACGCGCTGTCATTGTGACTGACTTACTGAGGTAGATGTGTAAGATGTTTCTGAAGAGCAACTTGTGCATCCATATGCTCATGTCACCTCTCTTTTCGAGGAACTATTTTGTTCCGCGATATAGCAAGCTCCGACGTTCGTACAGTTTGACCCTCACTTTATGAAGGTTCATATTCCAATGAACTCACACAAAGTGAAAGTCAATTCTTAAATCAATGTAACTTAGACCTTATGCCAATGAAGTAGATCATATGGCTAAGAAAGAATAACTTCATAATCTGTAAGATGCCTATTACTTACAAGAAACCGGACAGCTAACCAATTAGACATCATCAACATACACACAACTACTATGTGCCAGATGAATCATTTATGGTATGCAAAAAGCCTCATGAATCCGTCATTGATATGATGGACATTGGCGCCACCTCTGAAGTCTGGGCAATAAAGTGCCTTCACTTTGGCATATTGATGCCTCCTTGAGCCCCATGTTCTGCAATGAGCAGTTCAGTAGACACGCAGATACATATCTGCTGTAATAATATGTTCAGGATATGCTGTCTTCATCAGATCAGTATGTGTGTGTTTATTGTTTAAAGCTACACTCAGCAGTATTCCAGTAATATGATGCGACCCATCAATAATCAAGTCTGGACCAGACAATCTGGTGATTGACATAAGAGGCAACTATCCACATCAACGGGTATAATGACATGCAATCAACCAAGTCACCAGGTCTGACCACCAGATCCAGCATTGGTTGCTGGTGACCAATTCTGACCCGGATTCTTATGAGTTCCCGGTGTAACAGGCCGAAACATCACCCTGGCCAGTTCTTCACTGAAGGGGGTTCGGCCTAGGCCAGTTATTCCCCATCCCTGGCCAGTTATTCCCCACCCCTGGCCAGTCTTTCTCATCCTCGAATTGAAAGGTGGATGAGGTTCAGCCTCGGCCAGATCTTCCCCTCTCTTGACTCCAACCTTGGCCAGTTCTATCGCAACCTTGGTCAGTTCTTATACATTGTGACCAGTCATACCTTCACATGTATTGCCAAATGAGCATCCCCTTCTTATGTTCAGTATACCTATAATCCAGATGAGGGAGGATCTACATGTCCTCTTATGTTCAGCTTATCCAAAATAAAGAGGGAGAGGATCTGGTCTGAGCTAAAACATGCCCTCTTATGTTCAGCTTATCCAAAATAAAGAGGGAGAGGATCTGGTCTGGTCTGAAACATGCCCTCTGATGTTCAGCTTATCCAAATAAAGAGGGGAGAGGATCTGGTCTGGGCTGAAACATGCCCTCTTAAGTTCAGCTTATCCAAAATAAAGAGGGGAGAGGATCTGTTCCTGGCTGAAACATCTACCTCTTATGTTCAGCTTATCCAAAATAAAGAGGGACAGGATCTGGTCTGGGCTGAAACATGCCCTCTTATGTTCAGCTTATCCAAAATAAAGAGGGAGAGGATCTGGTCTGGGCTGAAACATGCCCTCTTATGTTCAGCTTATCCAAAATAAAGAGGGAGAGGATCTGGTCTGGGCTGAAACATGCCCTCTTATCTTCAGCTTATCCAAATAAAGAGGGGAGAGGATCTGGTCTGGGCTGAAACATCCACCTCTTTTGTACAGCCTATCCAAAATAAAGAGGGGAGAGGATCTGGTCTCGGCTGAAACATGCTCTCTTATGTTCAGCTTGTCCAAAATAAAGAGGGGAGAGGATCTGGTCTGGGCTGAAACATGCTCTCTTATGTTAAGCTTATCCAAATAAAGAGGGGAGAGGATCTGGTCTGGGCTAAAACATGCCCTCTTATGTTAAGCTTATCCAAATAAAGAGGGGAGAGGATCTGGTCTGGGCTGAAACATGCCCTCTAATGTACAGCTTGTCCAAAATAAAGAGGGAGAGGATCTGGTCTTGGCTGAAACATGCCCTCTTATGTTCAGCTTATCCAAAATAAAGAGGGAGAGGATCTGGTCTGGGCTGAAACATGCCCTCTTATGTTAAGCTTATCCAAATAAAGAGGGGAGAGGATCTGGTCTTGGCTGAAACATGCCCTCTTATGTTCAGCTTATCCAAAATAAAGAGGGGAAAGCATCTGGTCCTGGCTGAAACATCTACCTCTTTTGTACAGCTTATCCAAAATAAAGAGGGGAGAGGATCTGGTCTCGGCTGAAACATGCCCTCTTTTGTACAGCTTATCCAAATAAAGAGGGGAGAGGATCTGGTCTGGGCTGAAACATGCCCTCTTTTGTACAGCTTATCCAAAATAAAGAGGGGAGAGGATCTGGTCTCAGCTGAAACATGCCCTCTTATGTTCAGCTTATCCAAAAAGAGAAATAATGCACAGTGTGTATACCAGGTTAAATAGGTCCTCCGCAACAGCTGCTTGTAGAACAAGAGACAGATTGGATGGTCAGACTCTGATATGTGGTTGATTATGTGGGTTGATTACCCTGATATTAGCCATTTGTCTGGTCCAGATTCAATTAATTTCAGGTCGCTGTCATATACATTGTTTTGGTGCAGGTGTTCTGATTCTTGTACAGAGTTCCAGAACAGTGTTACATGTTTATTCAATTATCAGTTAACCCTGAAGATTCAGGGTAAAATAGGTCTTCAAAACCCATGTTTGCCGTAAAAGCCAACTATGCTTGTCGTGGATCGGGTGGTCAGGCTCGCTGACTTGGTTGATGCATGTCATCGTATCATGATGTAAATCACTGGATTATCTGGTCCAGACTTGATTATTTACAGACCGCTACACATAGCTGGAATATTGCTGATTAGGATGTAAAACAAAAAAACAAACAGATCAAGTATCAGTATCAATCCTTGTATTTGCTGACAACTGTATGCTGCATTTGGAGGGTCTGGTTAAAGCCACCTCCACTCCAGGAAGCCCTGTTATCAGCAGCTTAAAGAAGGGGTATACCCCATGTCTTGTTATCATCAACATGTAGACACACACCAGCCAGTATCAGGTCTTCAGCACACCACTCACAGCTTAGCTACAAAACTCTCACATTTTAAACAAACACACACTTGCTTTTGGATGCTTAAAGTTTACAGTGGTTTATCTCCGATTTATTGGACAAGCCAAACTTTTTCAGGGGACTGAAAGATGTGGCTAAAAGTGGGTGGATGATTCATGATGGGGTGTTGATGTTGTCCCACTACTCTTCTGGGTTGAGTCATCGTGGGTTTATGGTGTTTTTACACTGCCAGTGCAGATTTACGGCCATTCAGTGCTTGCCTTTATTGTTAGCGGAAAACTCAAATCGACCTTTATCGCTTTGTTGCGACATTTATTCAGGTCTGGTAAGAGCTCAACATGGCAGATTGCTGAAAATGTGATCCAGGTTTACGTGCAGCTCAGCCAGATTTATGCAAGATTTTCCATGGTGAAGTGCAAAGAAATGAGGTTTAACATCGCATTCACGATTATTGCTCTTATGTAAGGATGTGAATGTGTCTGTGTGCGCTTGTACTAGTCTGGACTTATGCCAGTTTTGTAGTGTTATCCCACTGTCATACCATGCTTCAGTTTAACCTGGTTACCAGCCTGAGCCGACCAGTCCGTGTTTCATCGGGGCGGTCGGGTAGCCTAGTGGTTAAAGCGTTCGCTCATCACGCCGAAAGACCAGGGTTCCATTCCTGACATGGGTACAATGTGTGAAGCCCATTTCTGGTGTCCCCCGCCATGATATTGCTGGAATATTGCTAAAAGCGGCGTAAAACCGTACTCACTCACTCACTCACTCACTCGTTAATTGTACTCCACGAGACCCCAATGACAACACCTGTTGATCAGAGGCCTCAGCTGTGCTCCAACATATTTATGGGGATAAATGTTTATAAGGGCCATATATGAAGTGATTAAAGTGGAATGTAGGGTAAGTCGATCCTAGGTACTCCTTTGTGACCACTAGTGTGTCATGTAACTCCAGCTAAACCAGATGTCTTTCCTGCAACAGAGAGGTTTTCCTTGCCAAGACATCACTCTTTGGGATTCTTAGTCATACTAGGTTCAAGGGGCGGTCGGGTAGCCTAGTGGTTAAAGCGTTTGCTCGTCACTCCGAAGACCCGGGTTCGATTCCCGACATGGGTACAATGTGTGAAGCCCATTTCTGGTGTCCCCCGCCGTGATATTGCTGGAATATTGCTAAAAGCGGTGTAAAACCAAACTCACTCACTCACTCACTAGGTTCAAATATCCTATGTACCCATGAAGACCCGTGTTAGAATAGGTCTTCAGCAACTCATGCTTGCTGTAAGAGGCGACTGATGGAATCAGGTGGTGAGGCTCGCTGACTTTGTTGATGCATGTCATGGTATCCTAATTGTGTGGATCGATGTGCATGATGTCAATCACTGGATTGTCTGGTCAAGACTCGATTATTTACAGACCGCCATCATATAGCTGGAATATTGCTGACTGCGGTGTTAAACAACAAACAAACAAACAAAATCAAATGTCCTATGAAAGGGTGAATGTTGACTTGAAAGAGGATGAGGAGTTTGCTGTGTATATTTTAGTGTATAAATGCATTCATGAATTTCAGTCTAGGGAATCCCTGAATACCCGTCATTGAGAAACCCCAAGCTTAATTTGCTTTCATCATAAAAGAGCTCACTGTCTTTGCTAAAATTTGGGATGTAAGTGAGATAACTTTTTGATAAGTTTAAGACAGCTTCAAGAATTGCTCTCGTGACAGTTGTAATTTCACAGTCGTAAGTCCCTAAGCTTTGTTTCAACTAAGAATCATGAATATGGTGCCTGGGTTCTATTCCACACGTTGGTAGATTGTGTGACTCTTATCTTGGTGCCTCTGCCAAAAGCAGGTTTTACTCAACAGTCAACATTCCTTGCATTGAACTTTCATTAGTTTTTAGTTTTTCTTTAAGTTGGCCCTATCACCTTGAAATATATGTCTACTTTATCTGTTATGACGATTTTATAGGTGAACTGAAATATAAGTGATAAAACAAACAGTGATATGCTATTCAATGACAAGCGGTAAAAACTTTTACCATTTCCTGGTTCCATTAAGGAACAGACAAACATGTGTTATACGTGACAAGATGCAGATGAGAAAATGTATACATATTTATATGGCTAGCAACCTGTTATCTCCCTGCTACATGTTGAAACATTTTTTTGTGTTTGATCATCTTGATCCAGTGGAAACATGTTTATCAAAGCCAAACAGGGACATGTTATTTCTTCGAAAATGAACACCCAGTGGAAGTCATTTCCTGATTTTCCTGTTAGAATGTTGTGCCAACAGAGCCTTGAGTAGCATCAGGCAGCATGATGCTGTTACCAACGGAGACTGCACTGAGATGCAGCTACAGTGCACACACACTGCACATCAACATAGCCTCCATCGCTGCTGTGATCTCTTGGCTGCAAGCACAGGCATATTTTCTGACTGATGGTGTTTACCGTTTCTAGTTCTCTGGAACCGGCTCCTTGACTCTGTGTTGTTCTGCTTGGGGGACATAATGCGTTGGGTTTGTTGGTGTTAGAATGGTTGTGTGGTGTGTTCATGGGGAAGATGTGCTTAGTCAGCATCATTTCCAGCTTTTATCTAACCAGTGTAAATACAAGGCTCTTATCACAGTGTGCATTTGTCAATATCACAACTAGCTGAAAAAAATATAATTTGTTGGGATAGTCCATCTCTACATTGGGCAATTTGTTGGAATTAGACGGGATGACTTTGTTTGTTACATTAGGGTTATTGGTAGAGATATACAGGTTATTTATCTTGTGGCAAAATTGCTTCTGCATCCTTGCTTCTATGTGTTAAATAAGAATGAGTGAGTGAGTTAAAATATTACATCACATCGGCATTATTTTAGCCATAGAGCGACGAGACCAAGTTTATATACCGTATTCAACTTAATGAGCGCCCACGGCGATATTTGCTTATATATTGGCAAGTGAAAAATCCCAATTAGCACCTCTTACGATTGATCAATGTACACAAGACTTATTTATTTGTGTATAATACGCACTCGTCTGTTACAGGCACCCTTAATTCTTGAAAAATATATCTGTCGTATATAAACAGTCAGGCCGTCAGCATAAACCACAAAATTTATCTTTCAACTATGTTTTTTCCACCAAAATAATATTCTAATAAGAGCCCCCTATTTCTAATTTTGAGAGCGCCCTGGGCGCTTATTACGTCGAATACGGTATTCAACCAACAACAAAAATATCTGAAAGTGCACCAATTCTATAAATAAATTAAATTTGGGATTTAATTACCAGTCAGGATCTAGCAGGTGTGTTATATTTGAATCATCTTTCAGTTCATTTTATTATCTGTAATAACATCTGTATTTCACATACCGTATTCAACATAATAAGCGCCCAGGGCGCTCTCAAAATTAGAAATAGGGGGCGCTTATTAGAATATTATTTTGAGTTGAAAGATCGTAAATTTCGTGGTTTATGCTTACAGCCTGAAGTGTTTACATACGACAGATATATTTTTCAAGAATTTAATTGCCCATAATTAAGGGTGATATAACACACGAGTGCGTATTATACACGAATAAATAAGTCTTGTGTACATTGATCAATCGGAAGGGGTGCTGATTGGGATTGTTCACTTGCCAATATTTCAGCAAATATCGCCGTGGGCGCTTATTAGAGCGGGGCACTTATTACGTCGAATACGGTATAGTTGCTCATGTCGTATGCATTGGTTAGACAAAGATTTTGTGGAGTGGGTTCAATCTTAAATATCATTAACACCATTTAATACATTCCTATGGGATGAAACCTCACCCAGATCCATCTCACCTTCCTGTGAAACGTCATAACCTTGCTGGGCTGACCAAATGTACATCAGCTGTAGATGCAACAGCTCATCAGTCTGTTGTCAATATCGCAGGCTCCAGTACGAGGATGACCTATAACTACTGCTTCCTGTAATAGACAGCTCGTATATTGCACACAGGTGGAAAACCTGGGGGAACCGACAGGCATGGCTCTCCAGGTAGCCTCACAGTAGCAGTTTAGCACCTTGTGTGGGAGGAGGGTATTGGGGAGCTAAGGTCAAATAGGATAAATCAAGGAAAAGGAATAATTTCAGTTGTAAGGATGCTTTTGTCCTCTGCTGCAACATTTACATGTAAAACAAGGGGCTTAGTATTTGGCTCCGTTCATATGTATTGTCAAAGTAGACACAATTTATGGATAACCAATTCTTTATGTTACTGTAATGGTGACGTTTCAGTATAGATCCTTATACCGTTCTCAAGCAAGGCTGAATAATGAACATGGTACAGAATATATATATAGTAGGTGGAGGATTAACAGTAACAATAATTGCATACATGAGAGAGATTAACTTGTATGCAGTTGTTGTTACTGTTAATCCTCCATCCAAAATATTATATGTGAGAGGATAATAGAACTTTTACATGACTTGGGTTTGAACTTGTTGCTGAGGTGTTTAAGGCATATTCACTGAACTCAGTTGATAATGGTGACCTTGACCTTAGTTTCAAGGTCATGGAAATCATTTGACCAATTTGTTGTTTGTTAGCAAGATTATTACAGTACCTCTGCATGGATTTGGTTTAAATTTGTCGCCCAGCACCCGTTGCTAATAGTAACTGAGCTAGGTCATGGGAGGCATTGACCACATGTTGTTTGTCAGCAAGATATCTCCAGAACCTCTGCATGGATTAACCATGAGGTAATGTTTCCTGATCATTGGAGGAATTCTACCATGTTTCTGTTTGTTAGTGAGATATCTCTATGAACACTATGGATCTTATTCAGATAGTTGAACAAATGTTTCTTTCAGAAGTCCACAGACAGTTAAGGATTGTGGTGGCCTTGACCTATATTTCAAGGTCCCTGAACGCTTATTCCTTCAACCAATATGACAGTGAAATATCTCAAGATCTACTTCATAGTTTATGTTCCTATAAGATAAGAGGGTTAGTGAGGAGAGTTGACACCCCGCTTTGTTATGGTGAACACTGACCTTTTTTCAGTGTCACAGATTGGCTTTAACTGATTTGGAGTTGGTTCATACAAAGACGTATATAGAATGTGGTTCATAGTTGGTGATTGATGGGAAACCTACAAGTCCTATTTGATTATTATCATGCTGATTCTTAAAGAAGCTTGTGTTTCATTTGGTAAAGAGAACCTGAATTGTTCCAGCTTGTGTTTCATTTTGGAAAAGAGAAACTGAATTATTCCAGTATGAATCAGCTTCTTTTATAGACAACCTCACAAGTTCTCCTATCCTGTTTGAAGTGGGAGACTTAGCTCTATTAGTGGCAAATACTTGTGCTTGCATGAATAACATGGAACATGGAACAAACCGTGATTTCAGGGTTGTTATTTACATTGATTTCCGTGTTTCACAAAAGGTGAACTGTATTTATTGATTCTTTATACCCGAAGTTCTGTTTGTCAAACATTTATTCTGTAGGGCATTATATAGCCGAGTGATTCACAAGTAATGATTCTTGATAAACCATACATAAATATCCCATGATGCATCAAATAATTGTTAGTCCTGGTCCCCAGTGAGTATGTGTTGCTTGTGACTGTCATATGTTTACTTCCATGCCAATGAACATTTCCAGTTTAGTTGTAATCAATTTTACCTTTCATATTATTAACAAATTGAGTTTTATATAGTTTAATTGTTCGTTTGTTTGTTGTTTAAAGCTGCGCACAGCAAAAGTCCAGCTATATGCCTGTTAACAGAGTCTGAACCACACAATCTAGTGATTGACATCATGAGCATCAATCTACACAAATGGGATACAAGGACATGCATCAGCCAAGTCAGCGAGCTTGACCACCCGATCCTATTAGTCGCCTCTTTCAACAAGCTGAAGACAAATTGTAACCCGGATCTTCCCTGGGGCAATTGCTAGTGTGTTGCATAAAGTAGGAAACCTTTATAAACTATACCTACAGTTTATTCATACAGTTGCAAGCCTAGCAGTCATCTCTAAACCATATTGGGGCGGTCGGGTAGCCTAGTGGTTAAAGCGGTCGCCCGTCACGCTGAAGACCCGGGTTCGATTTCCAACATGGGTACAATGTGTGAAGCCCATTTCTGATGTCCCCCGCCGTGATATTGCTGGAATATTGCTAAAAGCGACATAAAACCACACTCACTCACTCTAAATCAGATGCAGTAGCGGAAAGTGGAACAAAGTAATCATGAGCAACAAGGTCGACCTGCACCCATCTCGGGTGATGACACAGATCTTGTGTTATGTCCCTTTGTTCTGTGTTTGACAGCAGTACACAGGTTTAAGAGGGTAGACCAGAATTAGGAAGTTGACATTAACATGACAGCCACTGGTCCAAACATCCTGTTCTGTCAGATAAACTCAGGTGACATAGTCCATAAATAATAACACTAAAATCAACTGAAAACATGCTAAGAGATGCATGGAGACCAAAGATATTAAGATAGGCTTGGAAACAAAAGATTAAGAGAGGTTAGGATACAAAAGATATTAAGAGAGGTTAGGATACAAAAGATATTGAGAGATGCTAGGAGACAAAAGATATTAAGAGAGGTTAGGATACAAAAGATATTGAGAGATGCTAGGAGACAAAAGATGCTAAGAGATGCTTGGAGAAAAAAAGTTGCTAAGAAATGCTAGAGGACAAAACATGCTAAGAGATGCTAGGAGACCAAAGTTGCAAAGAGATGCTAGGAGACCAAAGTTGCTAAGAGATGCTAGGAGACAAAAGATACTAAGAGATGCTAGGAGACAAAACATGCTAAGAGATGCTGGGAGACCAAATTTGCTTAGAGATGCTAGGAGACAAAACATGCTAAGAGATGCTAGGCGACCAAAGTTGCTAAGAGATGTTAGGAGACAAAACATGCTAAGAGATGCTAGGAGACCAAAGTTGCTGAACAACAAGTTCGAGAAAGTATACTCCAAAGTTTATGGCACAGACTGACATAAACAAGGTAAAAGACTGTCAGTGTCTTGTGGTAAAACAATTCTATTCTTCTATTTGACAGCAATGACTGTACCATGGTTGTGTGAAGGATGTCTGGTCCCATGGTTCAGTTATTTCCTTGGCAGTCCAGATGTGGATGCTGAAAGCTACCAACATAAATTACCGGGTATACCATCAACACAAGATCACTGTTATTGATCTCATAAAAGGCCCATGTTTGTTTAAGTGTACAATTAATAAGGATAAAATCAATAGTTTAAACTCTTGTCTACATAAGCAACCAGGCATATCTCGGTGTCGTCCAGAATGTCATGCAAATCAGGGCACATTTTCACAGAGCATATGATGTCTGAACCTAAGTTCCAATCAATCTGAGGCACTTACCGTTACACTCAACTTTACAATCTTCATACCTAAGTCTTGTTCCACTTGCACAAACCGATCTTAGCATGATTGTAGGACAGCTTGGTTTAAGATTGCAGTCTTAGAGGAGTTGGAAGTCATCAATGGGGGAGGTATGGATATCTTAAATTTGGATCCTCCTACTGTTGTCTACAGAAGCGCATAGCTTGCTACACATACCAACAGTGGAACAAGTTATGTCATACTTCATGTGTTGACCCGTGAAGATCCGGGGTAGAATAGGTCTTCACTAACCCATACTTGCCCTAAAAGGTCACTATGCTTGTTGTAAGAAGCGACTAACGGGATCGGGTGGTCAGACTCGCTGACTTGGTTGATGTATGTCATCATAACCCAATTGCCTGGATCGATGCTCATGATATCAATCACTGGATTGTCTGGTCCAGATTTGGTTATTTACCGACCACCATCATATAGCTGGAATATTGCTGAGTGCGGCATTAAACAACAAACAAACAAAACAAACGTACTTCATGTTCCTCCAATCACACCTTGCAACATGTTTAAACAAAGGTCAAAAGTCCCAATGATTTTAAGACAACGACTTCTAGGCGGATGGTATATAATTTCATCCTGCATTGATACTCTCACGATGTAGGAATTGTGAGTTTGATATTGCATCAAGATATATACCCTACCCATGTTTTATGAATATTTTGAGTTTGAAATATGTCAGAACCCCTCCATAAATTTGAATCTTGTTTCACAATAAAACATTGTTCTATCATTTCTGGACATTCGATCATGCGCTCACAGCTCGATGACGTCTTAAATTGGACAACATTTTTTTAGAGGGAAGTGTCTAGTGAGTTGTTCCCCATAGATGTAGCTTGGTAGCATAGATAAATGCAATTGCCAAACAATCGGATCCTAAAGGGGGAGAGATGTGACAATTAGTATTGGGAGAAAAGGTACAGCTAATCAACATAATGAGAATATCGGGGAAATAACAAACTTAACTCACCTATATTTATAACATGGTCTTGACCAACATTGCCTTGGTCGGTATTCTGTTCAGGGAGTCATTTTAAAGCTTGTACATTCTATTAACATCCTTAAAGTGGCTGTACAAAATCTCATATAAGAAATAAACGACTCATGGTCGTTGTTTTCCATACAATAAAACTTTGCAGGGAGAATGAACCACTTGGGGCTGCGCCCCTCATGGTTTATTCTCCCTGCAGTGTTTTATTGTACTATAAACAATTCCCACTCGTCGTATATTTCTCTAATAATAGAGGTTGTGAAGAATATATAGAAGGAAAATGCGAATGATAAATAATATTTCCAGGAAGGTGTCCAATATATATTCACTGGGTATCAGTTATTCTGGACATATGATACTTACCCCCACATTAATTTAACTTGATAATTGGCCCCACTCTCCACAAGAATGTGAGACAAGGGGAATGTTTCAACTTTTCAATAGTCCACTTTATTAAGCAATAGTCCTGCAGCTCCAACCTTTGGTGTTTACATTTGACAACCTTTGAGATACAATCCAGCATGCTCTTTCTACCAAGATTGCTAAAAGTGTCATACAACTCTTGCTCAGACATTGTTTGATCAAGGTCACAACATGCAAGGCCCCACTAAAGCTTTCAAACAGTTCTATGGTAGACATGAAGAGGGACATTTCCAAATTTGATGCATCAGTGACTTATCAGTTGTCTGATGTAATTCCCTACTTTGACTTGTAGCATATGTTCCCCATGGGGTTTTTTCAGGTTAACAATTGACATGCCTTTGCATGTGTTTGTGATGGGTGCCACTGGTGGGGCAGGATAAACTCACCTTATCTAATTATCTCAGTAACTCAGTATCATCACTGTCTGGTAGTGATTCACACACACGTGCTTATGATATGGTCGGAAGCGTAAGAATATTTTTATGAATATGAAATGGGTTTTGTCGCTTTGTTTATATGATGCTTCTTACACTCTATGTTGCGCAGTGGAACTGAATATTTGAGCGTGGTTTAACTTAAATGAAAACTAATCTAAAATTTGTATGACTTACCTTTTTTGAATGAAACAAGGAACTAAACGTGATAACCTGTTATAAAACTATGAAGATCTATAAGGAACTAAACGTGATTACCTGTTATTATATGAAGAAAAGATGAATAAACCTCAAATGATAGAAACTAAATGCTTATTCTTAACAGCTACTCCTAAGGAAGTCTTAACACTGTCAAACACTGTCTAACGCCATGTCTAACACCATCTAACTCATCCGCTCTCTAACGAACATTCTAACGAACTCTCCCCAACTCTCTAACCATCTAACCATCTTACTAACCATCTAGCGAACTCTCTAACCAGCTCTGACCAACTCTCTAGCGAACTATGACCAACTAACTAACTGATGCGCGCTACCGCCTTATATTTGCTCACAACCCTCACATTTCACGTGTAGTCATAGCCATACTTTGGTGTGTTCAGGCGATGCGATCGTTATGCATCGGGTGTGTTTTGAAGAACATATTCTTTATTTAAAACTAACACGAGTGCACATGAAGCGCGATCTATAGGCTCCGGGTGCGTTTTGGAGCACATTTTTAATGAACAGACATGTCTTCAGAACACTCTAGATGATGTCGTTGTGTTGTATGTTGTAGATGCTGGCCGCAATGCTGTAGAGGAGGCCAATGCCATGAAGCAGCTGCTGGACCTCCTCAGGACCCAACTGAAAAATGATGCAGAAGGTGCTGACAGACTCCGGACCATTGCATGTGGATTCCTACTCAACCTCACCAATACTCATGGTAAGATTTCAACAGGCCAACAAAGAAACCAGTAACCCATTTGTGGCCATTATAGTCCATGGGTAGACATCAGCAAGTCAACAAAGAAACTGATAACCCATTTGTGGTCATTAATATCTATGGGTAGACATCAGTAGATCCACAAAGAAACAACAAACCCATTTGTGGCCATTAATGTCAATGGGTAGACATCAGTAGGTCGACAAGGAAACCAAAAACCCATTTGTGGCAATGGGTAGACATCAATAGATGCCAAAGAAACCAGTACCGTATATCGCTGTGTATAAGGCGACCCCACGTATAAGACGACCCCTCCGTGTATAAGGCGACCGGGAATGAAACACATCACAAGTCTGACTGATATAGAAGATTTAACGTGCGCTTTCCGACTGTAGCGTATTTCGCACACGGACATCAAAAGTTAGTTAGTTAGTTACTTTGGAGATTTAACGTGCGCTTTCTGACTGATGCGTATTTCGCACACATCACAAGTGCGCACACAAACCTTATATATGCAATAAAAATATGTTTATCTTGCGGGGTTTTTTTTCTACAATGATAGGTCGCGTGTGTAACTCCAGCACACGTCGCCATTTTGTGTTTACACGGTACGACACCTAATTGGTGCCCGTAAAATAAAATTCATTTATGAAGTAATAACATATAAGAGACAATGGTGAGTAATTTAATCGCCAATTAACTATGTTGTAACTAACTAGGCTAATGTTTGCTTCACATTCAGCGTTTTTATTCCACAATCACTTGTACACACCGTCTCCAACACTTGTTAATACAACTGTAAAAACAGCGGGAATTGATGTCAACAAAGAAACCGATAACCCATTTGCGGCCATTATAGCCTATGGGTAGACATCAGTAGATCAACAAAGAAACCGATAACCCATTTGTGGCCATTATAGCCTATGGGTAGACTTCAGTAGATCAACAAAGAAACCGATAACCCATTTGTGGACATTATAGCCTATGGGTAGACATCAGTAGATCAACAAAGAAACCGATAACCCATTTGTGGACATTATAGCCTATGGGTAGACATCAGTAGATCAACAAAGAAACCGATAACCCATTTGTGGCCATTATAGCCTATGGGTAGACATCAGTAGATCAACAAAGAAACCGATAACCCATTTGTGGCCATTATAGCCTATGGGTAGACATCTGTAGGTCGACAAGGAAACCAATAACCCATTTACGGCCATTATAGTAATTTAAAACAGATCTTTACCTCTGATCATGCTGATGCGATACAGCTCTGCAAGAAAATGTGAGGCACTATCCACAGTAGTCTCAGGTAATCCGTGAGAATACTTTGACCGCCCAATTTAAATGAAGGATGCATGGGTGAAATTTTTGAGCCAAACAGATGTCAGCTTTCTAAAATGTCTTGGCATCATATCTTGTCCTCCAATCTTCAAGCAGAGAGGTATCATAGTAGATTAACAAATCTGATAGTAATGACACTGTCAAACGCTTGAACATATTTTCCAAAACTACAAGGTTGAAATATTCAAGAGTGATGAAGGCATCACAGCAATAAGAAGTTACTAATTGAAAGAAAAAAATTATTCATCCAAAAGAGCTGGATGTTTGTGTGAATGATGTGAACAATAAGTAGTTTCAAGTCTGTTGGAGGCATCACGATCACCTCTCATATACAGCCGCTGCAGAAATGTTTGTGTTAAAAGTTTATGCAGATGTGTGTCACGATTATGAAAGGTTTTAAAAATAAAGTTTCATTTGTTAAACATATAAATTGTCTTAATTAATGAACAATGATAAGGTTTATGTAATTAAGGGCCATAAGTGGAGACTTTGTGAAAAGGAAATGTTGATGTTGTACTGACATTCATTATTGTTGCAATTTGAAACTTAAGATTTTATAATTTGTTTCATATTTATTCATTGTATGTGGTCTCTGCCTTTTTCTTAATCTGTAGAGATGTAAGGTGAGCTACAGTGCTTTTTCAATTTTTAAACAAAAATTAAACCATGTGGTTATTGGTAATCCATGTGATAATAGATTGAAACAATGTAATGTTCATCAAGAAATGAAAATGGTGGAAAACAGTGGAAATGAGAAAAGGCCGAGAGTGAGGACTTACATTGACATTGCAAGCATGTCCTCATCAAGCCTAGTGAGTGAGAGAGTTTGGTTTAACGCCGCTTTTAACAGTATTCCAGTTATATCGCGGCGTGTCAGCTTAATGTGGGAGGAAATCCCGAAGTGATGCAGGTCTCAGACGTTTACCACTTCGGTCAAACCCACGAGCACGGATATGGTGCTGACAAACCTAGAAACATAATCGGGGCGAATTGGGATTCGAACCCACAATCATAGGTTTCTGGCGTGCCCAAGGGACGCAACTCTGCATAGTGAATCGCAGCGACTTAGACGACTGGACCACCAGTGTCCCCCTCATCAAGCCTAGATAACTGGGGATGTATCTACAGTGTTTTCTTACATGGCAGACTTGGGTTGCCTTGATGGCCAAGCCTGAAGGTAGCTGCGCAGGAATGTTCATCATGTTTGCCTCTAACTAATAATCACTTTCCAACTCCTTTCACTCCAACTTCTAGCAGGTTCCTGATTTAAATCCAACTGGCTTGTTTAGCGTCCCTCTTCGGGAGAATGGCAGCACAATTTATGTGTTTTCCTCTGACACTCCAGCACGCAACTAAAAGCAATTATCCTGAAAAGGCACAGGTTAAAAGGAAATGAATTTTCTGAAATCTGAAATAAATTCTGACATGAAACTACACCCACATGCTATGCCTCGAGCAGCTTCATGATTGTCGGCTTCAACGTGTGCCACGGTTATGTCTTTCTGAAAGATGTTTTTGTAATAAATTATGACATTCACTACAAGAGCTGTTATTATCGTTAGAGGAGACTGCAGCCAAGTTTGATGTAGTGTTTGTATTTGAAGGTAATGGCTTTGGCGTATTTAATGCATTTGACACATATGGTGTAGCGGTAGATTTGAGAGCCTTACGCGTTGTACAACTTTTAAAGTGTGTAAAATTCATGCATACTGACCTAAGGGTATCTCAGGCTTCATATTAAGAGTATTTTTCTAGGTGTTTCTAGAATCTGTACTGTTTAATCATATTTTGAAGAAAGAGGTGAGGTTAAATGGGGTTTAACATCTTTTTCAAGATTATTGCACTTTTATAGTGATAGGTGTGTGGGGGGGGAGGTGTTTAGGTGTGTGGGGGGGGGAGGTGTTTAGGTGTGTGTATATGTGTGTGTGTGTGTGTGTGTGGGGGGGGGGGGGGGGGGAGGAGTAGAGAGGTATCAAATCTACAGTGAGAGGACACAGTAGACGTGATAGATCATTCTGAACCTGAACTGAGTATTGTGTGATTTACAAGTCACATTGGGTTGTTCTAAATGAGTAGCTTGCAAGCCGAATCACTTGCGTGCAATTCAGCTTTTTTATAAGCTGGAAACAAGCAAATCTTAACTGCGAGTGATCGGTAACGCTGTGAGATTTCCCCAAGGGATTCAGACAGGAGGCACTTGTCTGGAGAATATCGACATTTGTGTTCAAGAATGAGTAACCAAGATATCAATGAGGTTTTTACAAAGTTGTTAATTATCCACACAAAAAATTCGCTCATTCAAATGAGGTGATCATTGTGGTATTTCTATATATTGCTTAGCTCTATCAATAAGCTATACTTATATGAGTTTGTTTCCCACGTAGTAGATATGTACTGAAATGGTGACTTTACCAGATTACTGAAGATCTAGAATTAAGCTGTGTCATAAGAAACTTTATTGTTGCAGAATAAATATTTAAATATCCAACATGGTGACAACCCAAGGGACTGATAAATTCCCTTCTTTCACGAAACTATAGAATTTGTCTTGACAGAAAACATGCCACAGTAAGATATAAAAAACTGCATGGCGACCAATATAGAACAGAAGAATCGAAAGAAGGAAGTTTTTGTGAACTAGTGACTGATAGTTCTGCAAGATGTGGGCCCCGTGAACATCCGGGTTAGAATTGATCTTCAGCACCCATGCTTATAACAAGAGGCGACTAACGGGATCGGGAGGTCAGGCTGTCTGACTTGGTTGAAGCATGTCATCATATCCCAGTTGTGTAGATCGATCCTTGTGATGTCAATCACAATCCAGACTGGATTGGTCCAGACTCAGTTATTTACAGACTGATGTAATAATTGAAATATTGCTGAGTGTGGCATTGGACCAAAATATTTAGAAGCAAGGTCTGTAGTCACATTTCCTGTGAAGATCCTGGTTGGAATAAATCTAACCGTAAGAGGGACCCATGCTTGCCATAAGAGGCAACTAATGGGATCGGATGGTCAGGTTCGCTGACTTGGTTGGTGCATGTCATCGTATCCCAATTGTGAAGATCGATGCTCATGATGTCAATCACTGGATTGTCTGGTCCAGACTTGATAATTTACAGACTGACGTCATATAGCATACTGACATACAAACACAAAAACATACTGACAGTGAATACAATTCAAACACATCGTTTCTCCTGCCGCAATATTTGATTGGGTTGGGGGCATGGTGTAGTTTGTGCAGTGGGATGAAGTTGGGTGGTTTGTGATGTACAGAGAACAACTCAACATCTTATTGGAACAGGGTTTCACCGACGTGGTAGACGTGTAAGACCTGCATCACTTCGGGCTTTCCTCCCACATAAACTGACACGCTGTGATATGACTGGAATACTGTTAAAAGCGGTGTAAGACATAATTCACTCACTCACACACTTATTGGAACATATTCATGAAACTTTGCACTCAATCAACCAAGCATTTTTATGTTGATCGTTGCTGTCACTGCAATGGAAGCGGGATGATCATACTTAAAGCAAGATTGACTGCTTTTTCTCAATTGTATACATAAATATGCCTTCATCTGTACCATGCTGTGGATTATGCCTTAGGCCTCCTCTGTACCACATCCTTTTGAGAAGTACCTTTATACTTGAAGTTGTACTGTTTTTCGATTGCATATGTGTCCTGTGTATATGACTGAATAAAAAAAAATTAAAAAAAGAAAAAGATTGACTGCTTTCCTGGAGCAGGACTACATATATATTCATATGAATCGTTACGTGTTGGACATTTTAGTTCTGTTAATGGTGTACATTTCTAATGTATTGTGAAAATGTACAAGATATTTATTTGTTAAAGGATCAGTCTATATTTCTGTCACAAGAGAGTTGCATTGCATTGGATTTTGTATTATCCTCGTGTGCAGGGGACTGTATATTACCCAACAGAAGTTAAAGAACATCTGATCCTTACATATTGTAAGTAGTATGAAAGAATCGGGTGTTCTTTAACTTCTTTTGACTAGTATATATATATATACTTGCCTTTCTTACTCGCCATCTGTTAGCATTGTTTCTGGAGCATTATTTCAATTTAATTCAATATTTCATCATGAAACCTAACAAAAACATCAGCTTTTTGTTTACTAATGTGGTGTGCATTTAATTGGCAGATGTCCTAGTTTCTTGACCATTAACTATAATAAAGTAGCATAAAGTGAAATGTTTTTCTTGCAACTACTCCAAGTTAATGTTGTGATTGTCAGCTGAACAAGAACGACAGATGACCAGTTCAGGAAGTAGCCAGTTTGAAGTAGAATCTTTAGGAGCGACTGCTTGTTTCAAGTTGCTGATGCAGACATGGCCCAGATGGGTTTGGTACAGAGTAAAAGCACTTGAGACAGTGATTCCCTCCCGATTATCAGCAAGTAGGCTTTTCTAGGCAAGAATTATACATCAGCAGAGTTGGGAAACATCTGGAAGTTCATGGATTTCACTTTCTGAACACATTCAAAGAATAGAAAAATCAATTTTATTTTGAAAAAAGGATGTGATAGGATTCAGGAATTGCCCCTCCCCCATTTTGGAAAACGGGGGGGGGGGGGGGGGGGGGGGATTATGGTGATCAGCATGTCCACTCTCTGGTCTGCCCTCTGTCCATTTTCCTTCTCCAGAGCAGAACTCCTAAACTGTTGAATATGTCTTGTTGAAACTTGCTATACCAGTTGTATACAGCTCAGTCTAGTGGTGTACTGGTGCCTTTTGATAGTTTGGGATATGTCATCACCTGATGACTCGTGTTGACCTTGACATTGTTCTCACCTCATATCCGAAGTATGAGGAAAGTTGATTCTGATACCTTTTTGTTCACTAGAACATGTTTCAAATGAGCATTGTTTTTTGTTCGGTATTCATTCTGTTTGTAATGTGACAGATATGTGTAGACAGTCAGCTAGAAACGTGAGTAGGCAGTTATTCACTCGCACACTTTCTCTCACTCACTCATCTACTCATACTCTCATTCATTCACTGACTCATTCACTTATCCACATACTCATCTACTCATTCATTCATTCATTCATTTATCCATCCACATACTCACTCTTCTACTCATCTACTCATTCACTCATCTACACACTCACCCATCTACTCATCCACACACTCACCCAACTACTCATTCACTCATCCACACACAAACCCATCTACTCATTCACTCATTCACTCATCCACACACTCACCCATCTACTCATTCACTCATCCACACACAAACCCATCTACTCATTCACTCATCCACACACTCACCCATCTACTCATACACTCATTCACTCATCCACACACAAACCCATCTACTCATTCACTCATCAACACACTCACCCATCTACTCATACACTCATTCACTCATCCACACACAAACCCATCTACTCATTCACTCATCCACACACAAACCCATCTACTCATTCACTCACCCATCTACTCATTCACTCATCCACACACAAACCCATCTACTCATTCACTCATCCACACACTCACCCATCTACTCATTCACTCATTCACTCATCCACACACAAACCCATCTACTCATTCACTCACCCATCTACGCATTCACTCATCCACACACTCACCCATCTACTCATTCACTCATCCACACACTCACCCATCTACTCATTCACTCATCCACACACTCACCCATCTACTCATTCACTCATTCACTCATCCACACACTCACCCATCTACTCATACACTCATCCACACACTCAACCATCTACTCATACACTCATCCACACACAAACCCATCTACTCATTCACTCATCCACACACAAACCCATCTACTCATTCACTCATTCACACACAAACCCATCTACTCATTCACTCATCCACACACTCACCCATCTACTCATTCACTCATCCACACACTCACCCATCTACTCATTCACTCATCCACACACTCACCCATCTACTCATTCACTCATTCACACACAAACCCATCTACTCATTCACTCATCCACACACTCACCCATCTACTCATTCACTCATCCACACACAAACCTATCTACTCATTCACTCATCCACACACTCACCCATCTATTCATACACTCATCCACACACTCACCCATCTACTCATACACTCATCCACTCATACACTCATCCACACACTCACCCATCTACTCATTCACTCATCCACACACTCACCCATCTACTCATTCACTCATCCACACACTCACCCATCTACTCATTCACTTATCCACACACTCACCCATCTACTCATACACTCACCCATCTACTCATTCACTCATGCATCTACTCATTCACTCATCCACACACTCACCCATCTACTCATTCACTTATCCACACACTCACCCATCTACTCATACACTCACCCATCTACTCATTCACTCATGCATCTACTCATTCACTCATCCACACTCTCACCCATCTACTCATTCACTTATCCACACACTCACCCATCTACTCATACACTCACCCATCTACTCATTCACTCATGCATCTACTCATTCACTCATCCACACACTCACCCATCTACTCATTCACTCATGCATCTACTCATTCACTCATCCACACACTCACCCATCTACTCATTCACTCATCCACACACTCACCCATCTACTCATTCTCTCATCCACACACTCACCCATCTACTCATTCACTCACCCATCTACTCATTCACTCACCCATCTACTCATTCACTCATGCATCTACTCATTCACTCATCCACACTCTCACCCATCTACTCATTCACTCATCCACACACTCACCCATCTACTCATTCACTCACTCAGTCTCACATGCATTGCTGGTATCTTAGAATACATTAAGGTAGATAACTTGAATGCACCAACCAAACTCCCTCAGTGCCTCAGCCAACTGTTCTGGGACATTTCCTGGATACCCTGTGTGGACGAGGTAGGCAGGCAGTCAGCACTGATGTATGCTGCAGGATGAGGCCAATTTCACACTGTCATACTCCATCACACTGGAGATCTCCTCCCCAGGAAACACTTCAGCTTGTTTTGCTACCTGATTAGTCTTAAATCTCAGGTTAACTCAAGGATGAAGCATACCAGTAGCTCCTTGCCTCCTCATAGGTATGCTTACATCCACTGTTGGCCATTTTGTAGCTTTCTTACCCCGGAGCACCATGGTGATCTCATGCTGCATTGCACTGTTTGGCCATTCATACATGAACCTTTATATTGGCCATCTTCAACATTGTCTGGCCTTATTGTAGGGACTGTAGCAGGTCTTATGGATGTTGTAACATTATTGGATTTCTACTGACATTTGCCCCATGGGTTTCTCTGGGAAAACCATCCTGGAAAGTTGGTAGGAATTTATAAGGCTTGGAATGCTGATGTGCGATGTGCAGATTTTAAACAAAATCTTCTCTTTTTTTGTAAAAATAATATGTAACATATTATTCTTTTTGACGAAATGATGTTACATGATTACCAATTGCAATTAAAGTCCTGGTAAAATGACCTCTTGAAAAATTGAAGAGTGGTTTCATTTGCATAACCCAAAGTCAAAACCAAATATTTGCCAAACTACAATTCAAAAACTCTGAATTTTTACTCTAAACTCTGCAAACCACAAAACTACACTCACTCTGTCACTCACTCACTCACTCTGATGTCAATCACTTGATTGTCTGGTCCAGACTCGATTATTTACAGACTGCCGTCATATAGCTGGAATATTGCTGAGTGCGGCGTGACAAACAAACAATCTCACTCACTCACTCACTCACTCACTCACTGAGGATTAGGTGAACATGATGAATATGATTTTGTCTCATTGTACCCTGACACTTTGGGTTGTTGCTCTTGCTATCAACCACTGGTTTACCTGGCTCAGAAACATATATTTTCAGGTTACATGACATATATATAGCTGCCATTTTACCCACTAACTCACTCATAATACTTTGAAATGGTCTTCTCATTAAGAGTCGTTTGTTGTAAAAACTGATGATTATTTTTTCTATTATCTGTGTCATTATTATGTTTATGTTATGTTGACCCACATATACCACCAGCCAATTCAATATACAATGTATAATTGGCCACATCAGCACACTTACCTCTGTGTTAGTAATTATTACACCTAATCTGTCCCTACCTACTTCTGACGACCTGGCCACACTGTCCAGAACAAACCCATTACAAAGATAAATACTGCAGAGTGTCTGCTCTCCTCTCTCAGGCTCTTAATGGCCTGGCCATCTGAAGCCAATGAGTACTAGCACCAGGAATCTACAGAAACCACCCTCCACCAAAATGGAAGATGGCTGCCACCAAATGGGGAACGGAATTTGGCCATAAGCCCATCAGTGACATGAGGCCAAATAATGCTCACGTTCCAATTTATTTTAGAAGCGGCACAGAAAAAAGATTCAGGTTTCTGCAAGAGTTGTATAACGGAAGAGAAATCTTGAACCCAAATGAAATCTGTGTTCTCATTAGCAGGATACGTCTTTCAAGGTGGTTTGTATTTTTAGGATAATTTTTGCTTTTATGTGTCAAACAAAAAACTTATATTAATACATGTAGTTGATTGACTGTAGCTGGTTCTGTACAGTACATAGTGGGAGTCATTAAGTATCCTGCTTTACATCATGTGGGTGTCGTCTTGTGTTGAAGTGATGGGAAGTATTCTCATTATCTCATACAAGTTTCAAGGTTGTTGCTAATGTGAGAGATGAAACTGATGATGCTAGCAATTAGTGAATTCAGACTGAGTTTCTGGTCAGGAACAACATGCATGCTGTCATGATAATATAGTAAGGCAAGGCAATGATAGAAATTGGCGCTAGTCCTATAGTACTTGCCAAACTGCCAAATAGTTAAGGTATCAAAAGGACTAGTAGAAATTTGCTAATTTTTAGGGTTTCCTATATATTATCATTATAAGGACCAGTGGACCCCCTCAGTGGTCTAGTGGTAGAGTGTCCGCCCGGAGAGAGGAAGGTCCGGGGTTCGATCCCTGGCCTTGTCATACCAAAAGACGATAAAAGATGGTACTTGTTGTTACCCTGCCTGGCGTTCGGCATTATGGGTCTAAAACAAGGATTTGTCGGCTCGGAGTCAGTATACTGTGTCTGAGTGGGGTATTCATGTGACATGGTATCTCAGTGCGCTAAAATCGGCATTAGTCCAGACTAGTACAAGCATACACATACATGAACGTCGCTTTATACTTGCAATAATCTTGGACGCAATGTTAAACCCCATTTCGTTTGTTGCTATTGCTGCAAGGGTTCAGAATAGAGTGAGTGAGTTTGGTTTTAAGCTGCTTTTAGCAATATTCCAGCAATGTCACGGCGGGGAACACTAGAAATGGGCTTCACACATTGTACCCATGTCAGGAATCGAACCTGGGTCTTCGGCATGACAAGCGAACGCTTTGACCACTAGGCTAGCCGACCGCTCCGGTTCAGAGAAGAGCAATTTGACTGTTAGTGAGCCTCAGCTAGATGGGCCTAAAGCTACAGTTTACTCAAACTGAAGTAATATTTCAGATATGTCTTGTTCATTATCACTTGATTGTACTAATACTGGTACTTATTTTTGGGAGCACCGGTGGCCCATTGGCCTAAGGCATCTCAATTTGTATCCCTTAGCTGTGTCAGGATCTGCTGATTATGATTCACGTCTGTCAGCACCATACCCATGCTGATGTTTTTCACCAAATTGGAAAACAATTACAACTTCTAACTGACAATGACACACTGTGATCCTTTTGAGTGAGTGAGTGAATATTAAGTGGTTTAGTTGGTACCTTAACTGACAGATATTGATGCTCACACTTTCAAACACTGGTTTGTCAGTGCCAGATACAATTAGCACAAGCTGATTGATTTGATATAACTGAAATATACTGTTTAAAAGAAGTTAGAGAACACCCAATCCTTTCATATTACTAGAGTTAATATGAAAGAATCGGGTGATCTTTAACTTCTTTAGAACAGTATATTTAGATAACTAAGTAACAAAACTTTGATATGAATCAACTTTTGGTTGCATTACATGAAACCACTTTGAATGAGGCCCTTGAAGATCCAGGGTAGAATAGGTCTTCAGCAACACATGCTTGCCGTAAGAGGCGACTATGCTTGTCGTAAGATGCGACTAACGGGATCAGGTGGTCAGGCTCCCTGACTTGGTTGATGCATGTCATCATATCCCAATTGCATGGATCAATGCTCATGATGTCAATGACTGGTTTGTCTGGTCCAGACTCAATTATTTAAAGACCACCGTCCTATAGCTGGAATATAACGCGGCGTTAAACAACAAACAAATGTTGAATGAAGTTTCAATTTGAAGGTGCTTATTTGGTTTTAATTGAAAAGTATCTAACTTCTCATGATGATATGCCCCTCTTACCCAAGTATCAATATCACTCTTACCCCAAGTATCAATACCCCTCTTACCCCAAGTATCAATACCACTCATACCCCAAGTATAAATACCTCTCTTACCCCAAGTATTAATACCCCTCTTACTCAAAGTATCCATACCCCTCTTACCCAAAGTATCAATACCCCTTTTACCCCAAGTATTCATACCCCCTTTCCCCAAGTATCAATACCCTTCTTACCCCAAGTATTAATACCCCTCTTACCCCAAGTATTAATACCCCCCTTACCCCAGTATTAATACCCCCCTTACCCCAAGTATTAATACCCCCCTTATCCCAAGTATCAATACCCATCTTACCCCAATTATCAATACCCCTCTTACCCCAAGTATCAAAACCCCTCTTATCCCATGTATCAATACCCTTCCTACCCCAAGTATCAATACCCCATACCCTCTTACCCCAAGTATCAAAACCCCTCTTACCCCAAGTATCAATACCTCTCTTACCCCAAGTATCAATACCCTTCTTACCCCAAGTATCAATACCCTTCTTACCCCAAGTATCAATACCCCTCTTACCCCAAGTATCAATACCCCTCTTATCCCAAGTATTAATACCCCCCTTACCCCAGTATTAATACCCCCCTTACCCCAAGTATTAATACCCCCCTTACCCCAAGTATCAATACCCTTCTTACCCCAAGTATCAATACCCGTCCTACCCCAAGTATCAATGCCCTTCTTACCCCAAGTATCAATGCCCCTCTTACCCCAAGTATTAATACCCCTCTTACCCCAAGTATCAATACCCTGTTTACCCCAAGTATCAATACCTCTCTTACCCCAAGTATCAATACCCTTCTTACCCCAAGTATCAATACCCTTCTTACAAGTATAAATACCCCTCTTACCCCAAGTATCAATACCCCTCTTACCCCAAGTATCAATACCCCTCTTACCCCAAGTATTAATACCCCCCTTACCCCAAGTATTAATACCCCCCTTACCCCAAGTATTAATACCCCCCTTACCCTAAGTATCAATGCCCCTCTTACCCCAAGTATCAATACCCCTCTTACCCCAAGTATCAATACCCCTCTTACCCCAAGTATCAATACCCCTCTTACCCCAAGTAATAATACCTCTCTTACCCAAAGTATCAATACCCCCCTTACCCAAAGTATTAATACCCCCCTTACCCTAAGTATCAATACCCCTCTTACCCCAAGTATTACCCCAAGTATAAATACCCCTCTTACCCCAAGTATTAATACCCCTCTTACCCCAAGTATTAATACCCCTATTACCCCAAGTATCAATACTCCTCTTACCCCAAGTATTAATACCCCTCTTATCCCAAGTATTAATACCCCTCTTACCCCAAGTATTAATACCCCCCTTACCCCAGGTATTAATAACCAATGAGATGAATCATGCAGTTTTCAACAAACAATGTAGATATGGCAGGTTTGAGTCTATGTTAAAGTCCAGGAGCTGCAGTACTACACAAACACCACCCTGACACTGAGCATTCAGTATGCCTAGATACAGGGATGCTGCCTTGAAACACGCTCACATAAACCTTGGCATTCTTCCGTGGTGATTCAAGCCAAAAGAAGAAAAGTATACTGGCTTTTTACAGCGCTATTTTTAACGAGCAGTCAAGTCTGATTTTGTCCCAAATCCAGAATACCCGCTCCCTGTCATTATACATATGCTGAGCTCGACACTTTACCTGAGTGCATGTACCAGAGAGCTGCCCCCAGTGGCAGTAGGTATGGTGTCACTTACATGATGCATGCTCAGCTGATAACTGCAGCAGGATCCCACTCTCACACCTACTCCAGCCTGTCTGAATAATGAAAAAACCCAACCACTGTGTTTGCTTGGAGGTGCGGGGTGCAGTGATTAGAATAGCACATTGCACTGAGGATGTCAGGTTTGTTTACCTGTGCTGCATTTCCATACAGTGGTACTTGTAGTAACACTGTGTGTTTGTATGGAGTGGCTCTGGCAAACCAGTCAGTGTTGAGGGCTCAGCCAGTTGTGATGTGTTGACTTGCATGACTACTGTGGTGGTTGGTAGGTAGCTGTGTTGATGATGGGGATGGATTTAGCTTGTGGGTGAATAATGTGCAGCAGTAGTCTGGCATGACAGATGTTTAACATTGAGTCTGGCCCAAACAAACCAGTGGTTGTCTGGGAATGTGGTCACAGAATCAGCAAGGCTGCTGAAGCAGGTTTTACAGCTATTTGTAGTTACTTTAGCAGGTGTCATATCTCCAGGGTGTCTCCAGCTCCTGTAAGGTGTCACAGCTGTATCTCACTCCTGGTCTCATACACCAGGTGTTACAGCTATATATAGCTCTCATAGCAGGTGTCACATCTCACATAGCAGGTGTCATTTCCCCATGGTGTCTCCAGCTCCTATAAGGTGTCACAGCTGTATCTCACTCCTGGTCTCATACACCAGGTGTTACAGCTATATATAGCTCTCATAGCAGGTGTCACATCTCACATAGCAGGTGTCATATCTCCAGGGTGTCTCCAGCTCCTATAAGGTGTCACAGCTGTATCTTGCTCCAGGATCCAGTGTCAAAGTTCATACACATTTCATACACCAAATGTCACAGTTATATCTCGCTCCTGGATCCTGTGTCTACCCACTCTAGAATGTGTCACATCTCATACCCCAGGTGTTATAGCTATATATAGCTCTCACAGCAGGTGCCACACATACTCCTGATACCCTTGTTGTGATGTGTGATCTGTGCAACAGTTGTGTGTAGTATAGCTGATCTGTGGACAGATGCCAGCGAGACAGGTGTTGTCAGCCCCTGTGCAGTCTGTGCTTCACAGTAACACATGGTAGTGAGGAACACCAAGCTGTTGTCCGCCTCATCATCATGGTTGTCTGCGTTAAGGTGTCATAGTAAAACAAATCTTAGCTACCGGTAAGTCTATTCTCGAAGCTGTCTTAACGCTAAGTTATCTAAAGTCTATTCTCGAAGCTGCCTTAGCGCTAAGTTTACAACAAAAATTAAGACAGGGTCTTAGAAACTTACGATGTTTGGGGCCTGCAATGGCGTCCAAAAGACGGCATGGTGAAGAAAACAAATCGACAGTATGGGTCTACTGGATCATTTCTTACGACAAAACCAGGTATTTTCCACTTGCACTTTCAGATCCCACTGATCGCCACTGAAACATTGTACTTACCAATTATGACTTATGTCTGACATATGCCGAGACAATAAGAGATGGTAGCAAGTATTCATTGCATAGAAAATGTTACTTGAAACTGGGGATCCGGAAATCGGTCTGTGCGCTGGACATGTCCGATTGTCACTGCAAAATGTCTGATTTGAAATTGTCCAAACCGGACATTTTACAATTCGGTCAACATCAATCACCACAGGCACACTGACCTACATCCCGAGAGGTTGAAACTTTTGTATATATTAGATCTATGTATTTATCATGTGTTGTACGCTATATAACACCTCGTAGATCTATCCCTGGCTTCAGCGAATTCAGGTGAACAAACAGGTATAACAAACTTGGTCGATAAAAATATGAAATTTGATATAAACTTCACTAAACATGATGATTTATCATTTAGATTGTATTTCCTGTTCTCCAAGGCATTGTTTTATATGCAGAGATGAAGATTACCGTGTGTATTTTCTCATGAAATAGCAAACAGCTGTGCACATGTTCTCGCAACAATCTACCGGTGATTCAGTCAAAAAGTACCCAATGATTCAACTTCAAAGAATTTTGATGCAATAGTCAGAACAAACTGTATCGGAAATTATTATTTTATCTGGAATAATATATTCCAAAATCGTGCGGCTTTTACTGTATATATACACACAAAAAACGAAAAAGGTATGTTGTTTCAAGTTGAAACAATGTACCTTTTTGGTTGTTTTTTTCGGTTGAAACAACAGCTTCGTAGGTGCATGCAATCGCAATGGCCGTGGCCTTTTCTTTTAGGGCAGCTAATTTGTATGGAGAGTGAGAGTGGTTTCCTTTTGACTATGCGTACGACGTCTGAAATCTATAGTGTCTAATGGAATGAGCATCTTGTCGATATAAAAGAAAACAATTCAAGTTTATTATTCAGTGTTGTGTAAACGATACTTAGGATATAAGGTCGGTTTACAACCTGGGAAGGTTTATTTACATATCATTCCTTTTGCTCTAAACCATGTTGCAGTTGCAAGACGTCATGTATACATGTTTGTAGGGGGGAAGAGATGGATGGATGCGTTTCATTGTTATCTGTTCAGGATTTCCTTCTCACATCCAGCAAAAGAATGTTTGTTCATTTGTGTTTGAGGCAACCTATTTGTTTTTTGGCATTTGGCCATTCTGATATAATGCATGTATTTCTTGTCCTGGTAGATAGTTTCCCATTTGCCTGATGTGAGATCCTACATAGTCAGTGTTTACAGGAGATAGATTAAGTTTAAAGAATACTTTTTTCAGCTGACACAATACACTGGTAACATTCTTTTCATTTGTTTTAAAAAAAACGAATAAAAAGAGTGTTGTTAAATGTGAATCCCCGTATATATCGCAACAATATGTCACATTTGCGACATCCCACAACTACAACGTGGCTTATGCAATGCTCCCTGAAAACAAAATCATTGTTGCGATGTGTCTCAAGTTTGCGATCATTGCTACTTATTTACGTGTATATTTTTCATGTTCACATTTTCATTTTCCTTCGGCATCATCATTTCGAATTCTATATACTAGTCTTCAAAACTTGCAATATCTGTCTATAAAGAACAACAGTTTTATGATAAAATACTTCATTGATCACTTGCACATAACAATAACATGAGGCTACATCATTAATCATAACATCAACATTTATCTTCAATAGCGATTTAATTGTTTTCAATCTTATAAAACATTTAAAATCAAATTTTATTCTAGGGAATTCCCTGAATAATCGATAACATCATTCGGAAACACCCAGCTTATTTTACCCCCGTTACAAAAGAGCTCCTCGTCAGCTAAGATTTGTGTCATAAATAAGATTATTTTGAGAAAGGTTTAGACAGCTTCAATGGCTCAGCTGTTCATATGGCAGTTGTATTTTCTGTCTCAAGTTGCTAGTGAGTGAGTTGTGTTTAACGCCGCTTTTAACAGTATTCCAGTTATATCACGGCGTGTCAGCTTAATGTGGGAAGAAAGCCCGAAGTGATGCAGGTCTCAGACGTTTACCACTTAGGTGAAACCCACGAGCACAGGTATGGTGCTGACAAACCTAGAAACATAATCAGGGCGAACCGGGATTCGAACCCACAATCATAGGTTTCTGGCTCGCCCAAGGGATGCAACTCTGCACAGCGAATCACGGCGCCTTAAATGACTGGGCCCCCCGTGCCCCCCTCAAGTTGCTAAAATTTGTCCCAGCTAAGACTGCATAGTGAATAGGCCGCCTGTATTTTACTGGTATACCCTTGTGTTGCAGAAGCCCTGCAGGAGAAGGCCCTGGAGGAGGACGTCCTCAAGCTTCTGGACCAGTGTCTGCAGCTGCACCTCACAGACCAGGGACTGACCAACATGACACTGCTCACCATCAGCAGCATAGCGGACTCAGGTAGGTGTCAGGGACCTGTTCCCTCCTTGAGCCCCACAAGGTTGTACATTGTATGTTCAAAGACACTACAATGCCACAAGCCTCATGACAGACTGCCATGATAGAGCTGTAATAATGGTGACTACAGCATACATCCAACCTCATGCCGGTGGGGTAGCTTGGTGGTTTAGGCATTTGCTCGTCACACTGAAGACCAGGGTTTGATTCCCCACATGGGTACAATGTGTAGAGCCGTTTTGTGGTGTCCTCCGCTGTTGACATGTTTTCTGGAATTACTCAGCCTTTAACAATCTTGGTAGTCCTGCACTATGACTGGAATTTATATTTTTGGGGTATATTTTTTACTAAAAGCCTAGGCAAGTCTAGATCAAACTAACCAAGTCACAGCAGAAGAGGAAAGGTTCTTTCTAAAAAAAAATTTTTTTTATTTTAAGGAAATGTTTTTATTGACTAAGTGTTAGTCTATGATCTTGGCACTAACTCTGATTCCTCAGTCTGTTACGAATATATTCTTTTTCGGCATTCATAAAAATAGTTACAAAACATGCAGCTTACATCTTGCTTGTTATACTGACATTGATTTCCCATTACGTTTACAGAATATTTCAAAATGTATGACATTATTCCAGTCTATTCTGAGAATCAGATACAATATTACCAGCGTTAGACACATACCACAACACATAAGAAACACAAATACAACGTTTCACTGTACACCAAGATCAGATGGTATCAGCCATCTGTCTACCCTCAGCCCAGTGTTGGCTTGAAGACACAGAGTTCAGCAATGTAGTGGCAGGATCTACAGTTAGCTATGCTACAACAATGCCCAGTAGATACACCTACCCCAGGTAATGTTGATGTTGGCAGTGAGATGCTACACACACTCAGATAAACATTTGGTGTCACCATACCACAGGGCAGATCTACACTACAGCTTCTCACTCAGGCTTGATAAACATCTCCACAAGCTAGTAGTAGTAGACAGTGGGTATCAATGTTGGAGGGCAATTGCCTTGGTTATGTTGGTATTGGTGTAATGTTAAAGTGCTGGTTGACTATGATAGTCATTGTCTGTTCTTGTAAATTGTTTCATATTTGGATACCAACAGTAGAGTATTTTTGGAAATGAGTTATTTCTTGACTGTTTGATTGACGTTCTACACATTGATGAGTTTTCGATTCTTACATTGCTATCAAGCTGAAATGAGTTATTTTTGGTAAAAAGTATGGGATGGTGCTCTGTGTTTTGGTGAGTTACTATTACCTCAACCTCATGGTGAAAATATCAGCTCATTGTTTGTGAAACCTAATGGTGAAAATATCAGCTCATTGTTTGGGAACCCTATTGGTGAAGACCCTTTTTCCTTTCTGGAAATAATTTCTGAAGATTGTCCTTTGTGTAGGTTTTCATGATGCTGCTGTAAATACGGCTTGGTGCTCATCAAACCCTGCTCCAACTCTGTTTGGTTACAGTCTCACATTGTCTCAATAATCTCAAAATATAAAAACCCTGTCATGACAAACAAGATTACCTCACAAAAGACATGAAAGTCACAAGACAGGTCCACAATAAGGATATTAGAGAGAGCTATCAGTATGACTTCTCTATAATGCCCACCCACCCAATCACCTCCCACTACCACTCTCACTTTATTTCCATTGCAACATTTACAGTCGGCGGATCTGCAAAGCAAGTAAAAAAAGTTTGGCCTTATCACAAAGTGTCAGGTTTAGCTATCTGTAATATTCACTAAGATTTGAATCTAGTTACAAGCCAAACTGTTGGTTCAACAGTTATGAGGAACAAATGTTCCAAAAAGGTGAGCTACAGGGCCTAATGTTCATTTGTTTCTGAGATGAAGAGTTTAATGTAGCCTGGTAATGTTCATGATCTGGAGGCAAGAGAGTTAACTGACCAGTTACGAGGTTGGAATTTCTGGGCTCGATCGTAGCGCCACCTGTGGCTATTACAAGTTACGTCCCTTCCATGCCTCTCCTATGGACCAATCAGATTCCACCTCTTGTATCACGAGCATTTGCCTCAAACAAAATGGCGGCGTCCAGTTAAGACGTCTGATCAACAATCAAGATCTATATTGTGATAAAACGAGTCTTACCCTGTGAAATGCATCAAATCACGTGAGCACCTTGATGAGAAACATGAAAAGATCTAGAAAATATCTGTTGACAATGAGTTCGCGGTGCACATGCTTTGCAAAACCTGCAACGGACCGAAATCTGCATGACAGTTTACGAACCGGATTTCGATTTCGTTGCACGATTTAGATTGGACTATGCATAGACTCGTTAGTCCAGCCAAAATATAATTCCATAATACAAGCCTAATTCGGCAAGGGTGGAAATTGGACTTTTATAGCCAGTTAACTCACTTGCCTCAGGAAGATGGGTAATGTTATACCATTGGTCCTAGTTTGGACCAAGATGGTTGAAGACCATTCTTGGTGTTGACATTCATTATTTAAGCTGAACTTGCTAAAAGCAGTGTACTTTCTCTCTCTTAAATAATACTGATTAGGATTCACTTGTGCAGAATACGCAAACTTTTTGTTCCTGTTCACTGAGGTATTTACACGTTGATATGGATGTGACTGCAATTGCAACATTTCTTTTTGTTCATATCAGATCACTATTGATCACACTATGATGCTATTCTGGATGACCTGTGGCATATAGAGGATGTATAGTACATAACATTCCTATACTGACCGTACTACACACCTAGGTCCACTCTCACAAAGTCATAGTAGCTCTTATTGTAACTCCATTACTTAAATGTATGTTACAATAATCATCTAGCACTAAGATTGCTTTGTGAACATGGGCCCAGAACCATAATCACAATTCTACTTCTTGTACAACCAGAAAGTTCATCCAGGCCAAGCCGTATCGCTATTAGTGCCCTTTGTCTTCATTTGCTCTAATTATAAACTAGTCGGCCATGGTGGTCCATAGTCTGTGTTGGCGGATTCTAAAATAATGGGGCATGAAATATAATCAGACAGGCAGGGGTAAGTAAATGTAAACAGATGGGCAGATATGAATGTGACCTGTCAGTTATAGTATTGCTACTAATCTTTGAACATCCACAGTGTTTTTAATGGTCCACATTTTTCTGGAATGAAAACAGCAACCACATGGGATATACCCATGCTGTATCTGAAACCCTTCTGTCCCTTGGAACCATCTACTTTTATAGACCATTTGTACTGGAGTCAGAGCATCATCAAAGGTTATCTCCCACCTACTATCACAGATGTAAACTATATCCACCCCTCACATGTAAACTCCAGTGTGTTCCACATGAACACATTTAGTGTCCATGGCCCCTTTCCACAAAGCGATCGTAGTGCTAAGATGATCGTAACTTCTATACTTCGACATAAACTTACGACAGCCACAGGCTCCACCTGGCTCCATGTGTCAGGAGGTGTGCATCTTGGTGGGGGAAATAGGGTTACAACTGCATGGAAGGTTCTGATAAGTAGGGACACTTCATGGACCAAGGACTAGGGTTGATGTGGGCGATTGTATCTGCTTGAGGATGCATGCTTGGTTGATACTTGTAGTGGAGCCACCATCATATAGCTGGAATATTCCTGAGTGCGGCGTTAAACAACAAACAAACAAACAAACTTGTAGTGGAGACTATGTGATGGGGAACAGTGATGGCAGTTTATGAGACACGTTACTATTTGTGTAGTGTCCAGTATGGTGTTGCGATTCACTTGCGTATTTGGTGAATCGAACCGTATCCATTCATGAATTGAATTTGTTATTTGTGGTCACTAGAATCAAATATTCATGAATATGCAGTCATGTGCATTTACATACGCTGACCCTTGAAATATCCATAAGAACATATTATATATACATAGATTTCTTCAGTGACAGTATTTTAGTCACTGGTCATTGTCGCATTTGAGCAGACACTAGTACCTGGATATATTAATAAAGTAATAACTAACAAACCATGTCAAATAATTTAATTTGTTATTGTTTCACTGAATATCATAAATAATACATCAACTGCTGACTTGTTATAATTCTTGAATAAATATTCGTATTCGTTACCCTATATTCATTATACGAATCCTATTCGCCTTATAGTGTATTCATTGCGGCCCTAGTGTCCAGGCACAGTGTTGCAAGGTCACATTCAGAGCTGTCATAAGCCATGTCGTTGTTCCTGCAGCTATTGATGAAGATGAGTGTGGATGTGGCTGCGAGGTGACCTGGAGAGTGGAGCAGTATGTGTAATTGATGTAGAGGTCTTTGCGGAATTACCGCTGCAGAGCGTGGGGTTGTTGTCTGTGCCAAGCTTTGATGCCATCAGTGATCATGGAGTGTTGCAGTGTTGATGTTGACTCTGATAGGATGGTAGAATGTCTGGAATTGTACATTTTCTGTAGTTGTAGTTAATTGTAGACGAGGAGTTCAAGGTAAAGTAGTAGACATGGAAAGTTCGGATGTTTCTTGTCATGCATGTTTCTGTTCACCTTGTTGAGATTCCTGGTTGAATTGCATGGTTGACATGCAGTGTCCCGTGTTTCTGGTTAAAGTTTACCCCTGAGAAGATTCCAGTGAAGAATAGTTTCCAAGTCCCAAATGCGAAGAGCCATCAGTAACATGAGGATTGGTTGGTCACAATGTGTGACCTGGCTTAAAGTAAGTCTACATACCTAACATGGCCAGGACGGTTGCTCATACAATCAGTCACTACCTTACTAGACCAGACTTGATTATTTACAGCTATCCATAATCTACCCGGTGACTGATTTGGTGACTAATTATTTACCAAAATCTGGCTGTCCTAGTGTGTCTTCACACCACAAAGGGGTAGGCTGTTTAACTGTCAGCTGCACTCCCTCATTACTGGCTTGCAAGTATGTGTTTGTAATTATCGCTTTCCTGATAGCCCATGACGAGCGACAGTTTCAAAAGGCTAGTCGTGGCCACTTTAGCCCTGCTTGATCTTTCATTCTCAGGGTGTAGATGTCTGTTACTCTACTGTGAAGGCATGGGTAGCTGCTCACTGTGTCGACCACTGGTGTGTCTGGCCCGGCCAACAGTGATATATAACTACATTACTGCAGTCTACTGCATACAAGGGGCCGTCGAGAAGCCTAGTGGTTAAAGCGAACGCTCGTCACGCCGAAGACCCGGGTTCGATTCCCGACATGGGTACAATGTGTGAAGCCCATTTCTGGTGTCCCTGCTATGATATTCCTGGAATAATGGTAAAAGCGGCATAAAACCATACTCACTCACTCACTCACTACTGTGAAGGCATTGGTAGCTGCTCACTGTGTCGACCACTTGTTTGTCTGCCCTGGGCAACAGTGATACATAACTACATTACTGCAGCCTACTGCATACAACACCATGTACCTGTTCACTCTCTCCAACTCAAAACAATTAAACATACAAGAACTTTCTTTTAGGTGAAAAATGTTAAAAGACAACAAATTAAGCTCCTTGACAGTACTCACCAATATCTTTATGTATATATGCATGGCAACACTCCAGGTCCATATACAACAGTGATGGGGGAATGTATGTCACTGACAGTTTGGAAATAATTCATTTCAGTATTTGTGGTTGTAAACCCTTATCAGCTAAACACACCAGACAGTATTACTGGGTGGATAGGAAGGGCAGAGAAAGACTGGCTGAAAGTCAAATAGTTTCATACACTTGTTTGTTTGTTTACCGCAAAAGATTGTTTTGTTTACTGCTGCAGCTATAATCGAGTCTGGACCCAGACAATCCAGCAATTGATAGGATGAGCATAACTCCCTGCTGGCAGAATATAATGACATTAAGTCCAGGTCACCAAATCCTGAACACCAGATTCATTAAGTTTGTTTGTGTGTTTGTTTTGTTGTTTAATGCCACACTCCGAAATATTCCGGCTATGTGGCAGTGGTCTGTAAGTAATCGAGTCTGGACCAGTACAGACAATCCAGTGATTAATATCATGAGCATCGATCCGAGCAATTGGGATACTATGACATGCATCAACCAAGTCAGCGAGCCTGACCACCCGATCCCGTTAGTTGCTTCTTACGACACACATAGTCGTCTGTAACGGCAAGTATGGGTTGCTGAGGACCTATTCTAACCCGGATCTTCATGGGTGTATGAGTTGCTGAGGACCTATTCTAACTCGGATCTTCATGGGTGCATGAGTTGCTGAGCACCTATTCTAACCCGGATCTTCATGGGTGTATGAGTTGCTGAGGACCTATTCTAACCCGGATCTTCATGGGTGTATGAGTTGCTGAAGACATATTCTAACCTGGATCTTCATGGGTGTATGAGTTGCTGAGGACCTATTCTAACTCGGATCTTCATAGGTGTATGAGTTGCTGAGGACCTATTCTAACTCGGATCTTCATGGGTGTATGAGTTGCTGAGGACCTATTCTAACTCGGATCTTCACGGGGTCGATTCATTAAGTTGTCTCTTACAACCAGCTTAGGGTGCTAAGGACTTTTTCTAACCTGGATTCCCATGGGCCGTGTAAAATGTATCTCCAGCACAACAATAAATGACTGCCTCTTAGAACGCTGTGTCGTGTAGACGTACGCTGAAACACACCAGAAACAGCCAGGACTTCTCACTCCATGTCTGTGATGAAAGAAGAAGTGACAGACTCAAGAAACGGACATGGAATGTGTTCCGAAGGTCGATTATAAGAAACCACTGACTACATCATCTTGCTGCCTCAATCTTCCTGCCTCATCTGCTGTGGGAGATGTTGCAGTTTGGGTTGACTACAAGTTCAGTCCCAAACCATGGAAACAATTTGGCAGCACCTCTAATGGCTGATTCCATGTCGACAAGAACTCTTCATCTGAGGTGTGATCACAAAGCTGTGGCACGTGCAGACCAAGCTGCTGGGATGTTTGTGTGCAGTTAATTTTGTTTACTTCCTACAGCAAGGACGCAGAATTTATCGTGCATATTTATGATGATTGGATAAACAACTTAAAAAACTATTGTGAACAGGCTATCTATTTACTGCTTACGTTATCTATGTAAACTGTTGTATGCTTCAGCCAAACTCACTGACCTTAGTCAAATTTGCATAACATGGGATGGGAAACTTGGCATGTTGGAATTTACTGTAATTATTTCATACAATTGACACCCATGAAGATCCAGGGTTTTCAGCAGCCATGTTTGCCGTAAAAGGCGAGTATAGTTGTCGTAAGAGGCGACTAACGTGATCGGGTGGTCAGGCTCGCTGACTTGGTTAATGCATGTCATCATATCCCAATTGCGTGGATCAATGCTCATGATGTCAATCACTGGATTATCTGGTCCAGACTTGATTGTTTACAAACCACCGTCATATAGCTGGAATATTGCAGAATGCAGCGTTAAACAACAAACAAACAAATCATGAAACTGACTTACATAATGGTTAAACGACTGTAACTCTACTGGCAACGTCCTTGTAACCTGCAAGTCTGATCACATTGTAAACTACACTTACATATTCCAGTGTGTAACAAGAAGTCATAGAGGACAAAAGTAAATGTGATCTTAATGTCTTAGAACTGAAAACTCCATAATAACTTGCAAGATAGACAATTTGAGTGCCGCCCTGTCTTCCAACTGTGTACACAATGAGAGAACAACTTCTCAAGACAGACCAGAGGGCCCACTTGCACAAAGCGATCTTAGCGCTAAGATGATCGTAACTCCCATGCTTTAACATAGGCTTACAATAGTCTTAGCGCTAAGATCGCTTTGTGCAAGTGGGCCCAGGGTAGCTTGCTTCATGATTTTGTTTGATGTATTGAAAAAGTCACAAAGTCAAAAGTAGTCAAATCTCCCCTTCACTTACTGGGCCAGTGAGCCAGTTAAGGTTTCTGAGCTGATTTTCTTTACCAAACTGTGAACCTGGGTCATGTGTAGCCAAAAATCAACTACAATCTTAAATAATTCAATTATTTAGATATAACTTTCCTCATAAACTGTTTCAAGAATATACTGCTCCTCTTTTGAGAAGGACATTTTTATTTATTTCATTTTTCCTTGATACACAAAACTTATGCTCATGATATGTCAAGTGTATATATACATATATATGACATAAGTGATTATCCCTTCAAACCTTAAGTGGTATACGTTAAACTCCCTGACATAAGTTCGGAGGCTGTATCTGTATGACTTCATCCCAGTTTTTCTGTCTAGTTGCTGGTACTCTGGCAGACTGGGATGCTCGCTTTAATTCAATATACTTCTGATGGATGGAAAAGATTATGGTGTGGGTGGGGAGACTTCTTGCTGTATACTTGTCAGAAATTCCTTTGATTTGGAACCATTAGTATATCCATGTTTATCTTTTGGTAAGAATTATTGTTTATGTACAAGATGAAGGGGAAATTATTCCTTTATGTCAAGAACGTATCTGATAAACTGTGAGCCTGTGGAAAGGTTAGCATTGAGAAAACAGAATTAGCCTTTACAAGGAAAGGGTGTTATTCTTCCAGGAGAAGTGACACATCCATATACATAATTATCATAGATAGAGCTGGAATGATTTCATTTGTAAATGGTTTTTGCTTTGGTGAATTGTTGTGCGAAGAGTGACATGATATCTTTAATTTGGAATGTTTGTCTCACCGAAGTGCCGTTGATGACACCTTCATGGGTCTTTGCATGGCTGCTGTCAGGGTCAACATGTCATGGCTGTAAAAAGGGTTGTGAGGTTATAATGTTTTTTGAAGGGATGATGTTATTGTAGGGGGTGATGATCATGTTGGAGTTAGGGTTGTGGTTAAAGGGTTTTGTTTTAAAGGTTATCATGGCGTTGATGGAGTTTGGTTATACATTTGATCTTGTCATCTTTGTCCCCGCCGTGACATTGCTGGAATATTGCTAAAAGTGACGTAAAACCAAACTCACTCTCTCACATGTCATCTTCAAGCCAGAAACATATGATTGTGGGTTCGAACCTCGGTTTACCCCGATTATGTTTCTAGGTTTGTCAGCACCATAACCATGCTCGTGGATTTCACCAAAGTGGTAAATGTCAGAGACCTGCATCCTTTTGGGCTTTCCTCCCAAATCAAGCTGATATGCTGTGATATAACTGGAATACTGTTAAAAGTGGTGTTAAACCCAACTCACTCACTCACTCACTCACTCACTCACTCACTCACTCACTCACTCACTCACTCACTCACTCAATCACCCACACACCCACCCACTCACTCACTCACTTTTCATCTTTGTCACTTTGCTTTGCTGCCAAAGTCCCTGACTCGCCTCCAATCACTGAACAAGTCCTCACTAATCACACATTCTGGAGCACTGGATTTTATCAATCATTGGAACAATCCTCACCAATGAAACCTCCTGGATCATTCCATTTTATCAAACTTTTAACCAATCCTCAGCATTCAAAGTGTGTGCCTCACTCAGTTCTATCAATCATTGGACCAGTGCTCTCCACCCAATTCTCTGCAATGTGGTTGTAAGGGAAGCAAAGTGAGCATTGTCTTGCAGTTCCCTGCATACAGAAATACAGAGGTTGGCATCCATATGAGATTAAGTCTCAGTGCCATGGTCACACATATACTACTCAAAAGAAGTTAAGGATCACCTGATTCTTTCATATTACTATAGTTAATCTCTCATGTCATGACAGACTAACTTTACCTTTATGAAAGAATCGGGTGATCCTTAACTTCTTTTGAGTAGTATATTTAATTACCACAAAACTAGGAGTTACACTATCATCAAATACAGCATGCCATGAGACTCCCGGAATGTTTCTGTGTTAATTAAGTGTTGTGAGAGATATAGGTAGGTCTTCAGTCATCAGTGAAGCTGCCCTCAATTGCTCACCACAACCAGCACAGTGATGGAGGGAGTTGGGTTGGGTTAAACATGGCTTTCATGATAGTACGGTAATGAGGAGGTGTGTCAGCTTCATTTAGGAGGAAAGCCCAAAGTTATGTATGTGGTGCACGTTTACCAGTTTGGTGGAACTCACAGGGCTAGCAGACCAAGGATTTGATAAAACTTGCAACCAGCAGATCCTGGCATGGCTAAGGGATGCAACTATGCCCAGTAAATTACAACCAGCATAAGAGGACAAATGGTAGAAAAAGCTGCGTGCAATATTATATCACTTGCCTAAGCAGTCATCTAAGATGTGCAAAGCTGCACAGAGCTGTGCAGAGCTGTGCAGAGCTGCCACATTCATCTGGGAGAGGGTGAAAACTAGACTTAAGTCAGTTAACGCCCTTGCCTCGGGAAGATGTGCCATATTAGGCATGCCAGAATCTTATAATTGTGGTTTGAATCCAAGATGTGCTGTGACAGATTATAGTATGTCAGAACCACTCTTGATTTTGGGTGAGTTTAGTTCTACGCCGCTTTTAGCAATATTCCAACAGTATCATGGCGGGGGACACCAGAAATGGGCTTCACACATTGTACCCATGTTTGGAATCTAAGCCGAATCTTCGGCATGACAAGCGAACGCTTTAACTACTAGGCTAACTGACTGTCCCTCTTGTTTGTGGGTTTCACCAAAGTGGTGAACCTTTAAGACCTCTCCTTTTCACTCTGTACCTCACCCCACCCCACCTCACCTCACCTCACCTCACCTCACCTCACACAACTAACTACCCCCTATATAAGCGTACCTATAGTGAGCTACAGTACCTAGGAGCTACTCTATCACACATTTGATGTTCCAGATAATACTTCTATGACAAGGCTGTAGTATATAAGTAGATTATCCCATGTTGTGCTACCCCAAGGGGACACCTTCACTCCAGAACCCCAGATAGCCAGGGGTTGATCAGCTGCAACCACTGCTCCGATGTAGCTGTGTGTTGATAAGGAACCACACACTGCTATGCTGATCATCATGCAGGACTTACCCACAAATGACTATGTCTTGGGCTTGTGTTTCTTCTCCTGTAGTTCCTCTGATAGGATGACCTATGGGATTACTCCGTCATGTGTGGTGGGGAGATAAGGAAGCTTCCAGTGACAGTTTACAGTTACATACGTCAGGTGAAGGGATAGACGGAATGTCTTCATCTTTTGATGAATATTTCATTGGGTAATTTAAGTGCAAATACAAGTCTTGAATTTTATGAATATTGAATAAGGTTGGGTTCTGTTGTCTGGCACTTAAGAAATGTGAAGATTCTTTATCTCTTTCTACTCTTTCCGAAATATTTCCCCCAAAATATTCCATTTGAAAAAGAACATAGGGGGAGATTATTAATATCATATAATCAATAACTTAATATTATTTCCAGAGATCGAGCATTGGTGACAGTTTAAATGTCATAGTTACTTGGCAGATTATATACCTCTCCGCTTATTAAGATTACCTACAAATTATTGGAGGAAGTTGCTCAATATGGCAATGGTGTGTATAATATATGAGTCTATGAGTTAATAGTCTTAGTCCTTATTATTTTCATCATCATACAGTTTGAGAGACTTTGTAGCTTAATCACGGAAAAATTGAATGCATGTAATGTACATGTCATCGCAATACAACTTTATGGAATTTTCTCATAAATCACAGAAATTTCATGCGCTGTTTATACTTCTGTATGGAATTCCACAGTGAAATAGACCCTCAGTACATTATGATTATCATAACAGGGTGATGGCTTCCGCCCATTGTGCACAAGCCCATTCAGCTTGTTAATCCTGCACACCCTGCTACTGACACATCTAACTCGTATAACCCAGTAAATCCTGCACACCCTGCTACTGACACATCTAACTCGTATAACTCAGTAAATCCTGGAAACCCTGCTACTGACACATCTTACTCGTATAACTCAGTAAATCCTGGAAACCCTACTACTCACATGTGTAACTCGCATAACCCAGTAAATCCTCGACACCCTGCTACTGACACATCTAACTCTTATAACCAAGTAAATCCTGGACACCCTGCTACTGACACATCTAACTCATATAACCCAGTAAATTCTGGACACCCTGCTACTGACACATCTTACTCGAATAACCCAGTAAATCCTGCACACCCTGCTACTGACACAAACTTACTCATATAACCAAGTAAATCCTGGACACCCTGCTACTGACACATTTAACTCGTATAACCCAGTAAATTCTGGACACCCTGCTACTGACACATCTTACTCGAATAACCCAGTAAATCCTGCACACCCTGCTACTGACACATCTAACTCGTATAACCCAGTAAATCCTGGACACCCTGCTACTGACACATCTAACTTGTATAACCCAGTAAATCCTGCACACCCTGCTACTGACACATCTTACTTGTATAACCCAGTAAATCCTACACACCCTGCTACTGACACATCTAACTCGTATAACCCAGTAAATCCTGGACACCCTGCTACTGACACATCTAACTCGTATAACCCAGTAAATCCTGGACACCCTGCTACTGACACATCTTACTCGTATAACCCAGTAAATCCTGCACACCCTGCTACTGACACATCTAACTCGTATAACCCAGTAAATCCTGGACACCCTGCTACTGACACATCTTACTCGTATAACCCAGTAAATCCTGGACACCCTGCTACTGACACATCTAACCCTTATAACCCAGTAAATCCTGGACACCCTGCTACTGACACATCTTACTCGTATAACCCAGTAAATCCTGGACACCCTGCTACTGACACATCTAACCCTTATAACCCAGTAAATCCTGGACACCCTGCTACTGGCACATCTATACTGGCGCACTCGTATAACCCACTACCTGAAGAGTCTTCTTTTGACGGAAGGAGCTCAATCGTTTAATATTGTTCTTATCTTTATCTATCAAACTGTTTTCTGACCTAAGATAGGTGTGGCAATTAGTATAAGGAAAATAAACAATAATACAGTCTACATATTTCAGTGTTGTTACATTTGTAAAAAGTTGATTTTCTAAATTAATATGATTTATGTGAATACCCTACCTCTTTAACATCATAGCCATAAATTCCTGTTAACACTACAATTTTTAATAAATTTTCAACATGTCCTCATCACCACCTTAGTTTAAATTTAGTTAATGGGTTCTATTTTAGTTTTTTTAAAGTAAAATGCATGGTGGTATTCTGGTTGTGTAATGCCGATGTTCCATGACTGTTCCAGATTATGGCAAAGAGATGATCAGTGAGTCTGAGATGCCGAAGACCCTGGTCAGTGTCCTGGCCTCCAAGGAGGGAGAAAGTCACCAGGACACCATCTTGGACCTCCTCATCTCTCTGGCTGATAGTGGTAAGTCTCTGGACATGTTGTAGATCTCCTCATCTCACTGGCTGATAGTGGTAAGTCTTCAGGACATGTTGTAGATCTCCTCATCTCACTGGCTGATAGTGGTAAGTCTCAGGACACATTGTAGATCTCCTCATCTCACTGGCTGATAGTGGTAAGTCTCAGGACATATTGTAGATCTCCTTGTCTCACTGGCTGATAGTGGTAAGTCTCGGGACATATTGTAGATCTCCTCATCTCACTGGCTGATAGTGGTAAGTCTCAGGACATGTTGTAGATCTCCTAATCTCACTGGCTGATAGTGGTAAGTCTTCAGGACATGTTGTAGATCTCCCCATCTCACTGGCTGATAGTGGTAAGTCTCCGGACATGTTGTAGATCTCCTCATCTCACTGGCTGATAGTGGTAAGTCTCAGGACATGTTGTAGATCTCCTCATCTCACTGGCTGATAGTGGTAAGTCTCAGGACATGTTGTAGATCTCCCCATCTCACTGGCTGATAGTGGTAAGTCTCAGGACATGTTGTAGATCTCCCCATCTCACTGGCTGATAGTGGTAAGTCTTCAGGACATATTGTAGATCTCCCCATCTCTCTGGCTGATAGTTGTAAGTCTCAGGACATATCTCAACTCACTAGCTCATGTGTGCAGGTCTGAAGACACACTTCTCATCTCACTGTTATATTGATGTCATTGTAGATTGTATACGTAAACTGATGCTTATGGACAATAATAGAATAATCTCCCTCCCCTGCAGATAAGATCAAGGACACCCTAGCAGACACCAGCCTCAGCAACCACCTGATCAAGATCATCCAATGTAACACTGGGCGATCTGATGACGACAGTCTGCAGTGTGTCAAGATGGCATCCGACCTCCTGGTGTCCCTTCTGGTTGGAGGTAATGCTCCACTAACAAAAGCTGGCATCTCCCTGTCAGCAGGCAAATCGTTGAGTGTCTTGGGCCAAAATAATATTATGCCGTATTGTACGAAAATCTTTGAGAAAACAAAACCTAAAATACATGTTTCCTATGCAAAGAAACTAATCAATGCAGTACCAATACATCTATTACTCTGAAAGATTTGGTCCCAAATGTGATATTTTATTGCTCTTCTTAAAGTTAAGAAAATAACATTTCAAACTCTTTTCTCGTTAGTTTCAAAGAGTATCATTATGTTTTCAATGTGGTATCATATTTGCTGACTTATGTATTCAATATTTCAATACATAACACTTAAAACAGTCTGTTCCAGTTTTAGGTCCTAAATTTGCTGCTGGATCACTCAAATGATATTATGCAAAAAACTTTGTTACTTATTAATATAAAAGACAATTTGTCAATAAGTGATACCAGGAAGAGCAGTAAAGTCTTTTTTGTTTGATGTTTAAGATTGAAAAATTACTAATAATTTTAATAAAAATTTCATTTACATTTTGCTCTGAGTTTTGGGTACACTGTAGATCTCAAGAGATAAGTACTAAATGTCCGATTGGGAATAGTTTGACTGTAGTCCTGGACAAAATGTATTTAGATACACTTATAAAACAATCTGATCATGTATACACTGAAATTGACTGAAGTTTTATCTTTATTCAAACATATAAAAGTCAGAGGGAATGGGTGCATAGTCAGAAAGAATTGCAAACGTTAGTGACTAGTAGTGTAACCATATAGTTCCAGATCATTTTTGTCATTAAACAATATATCACGTCACTGACCACGTGTCCGGATAGTCCTGTGGGTACCAGGGTCGTTCTCAGTACCCACCCGAGTACCTGAGTTACCCGTCCCAGCCCTAGTACACTGTTACTGACATAGTAATATATGCGGTTTCACCGCATTATCAGTGGTTCATATTGGGAAAGGGAGGTCACTCTAATTTCAAACGGGAGCTATCTCTGTTGTTTTCGTATTTGCGAGAAATGGTGTCACCCATGCTGTACGTTGTTGGTCCAGCTATTAAATGCCCAGCTTATCCCTAAGGTAAAACGTATTCTTAATTAAATGTTTGAATGCAATTAAATTTATGTTTCCATCCGTACATATTCTAAGATTGGTTTAGTGCTGATAACCATTTATTAAAATGTGGGCCCACATTTTTCTCGTCATCTATGGTGATCGAAACAAGTGGGCCCACATTTGTATATCGCCTAGCTTCGTTAGGTTGTTTCGTTAGCTCTGATAATCAATTCCTAAATGTGGGCAGACGTTCTTCCGTCATATTGATTGCAACAGGAGGGACCAAATTTATTAATCATGAAACCGATAGGATTAGGTAGGTAGATGTGACTGTTAACCTTCTAAGCAGTTTGGATTGTATACTCCTCAGGGAGCTGAGAGTGAAAATTAAGTGCGCACTGATCCATTGCCCTGGGTTATAATGTAGCATGCTATAGGCTGTTGGGAACAAAAATAGATATGACTAACCACTGAAACCCGAGTTAGTAGTTGCAATGAGAATATTTACTCTAATGCATGCCAGGACATTCTATGAAAGAACTCAAAGCTACCTTGGAAATCATCAAAGTTAATTTTCTGCAGAAATAATTAATGATGCCTATTTTGTGTTTGTTTTAGTCACATTGCAACTGAACAAAGATGGTCACTTGATCTATGTCATACATTGTGGCTGTATCAGCACTTTATTTGAGAGTTGGCTCAAGTTGATATTGTTTTAATGGTACTGGAGCTGTAAGCATGCATCCTGCTCTACATGTATTGGATGTTTCAAACAAGACCGCTCGGTTGATCATAAGAGCAATGGGAGGGCAGCGCTATCATATGGTTGGAATATAGCTGTGTCAATGTTTCAGACAAGAGCATGGAGCAGTTGTTTGGAGGAGGGGAGGGGCCGGTGTTCATGGAGTCGGTCAAGTGGTTGGAGGGGGACACAGACACGCTCAAGGTCTCCGGGGCGCTTGCTATAGGCAACTTTGCCAGGAGTGGTAAGATCACTATGGACACTTCAAGGATGAAATCTATCAAAATTTGTTTGGATTTTTTTTTATGTTCCTTAATCTAAACAGATATCTATCTTTACATCAGATAGTGGGAATTTAAGGCTAAACAAAATTATAGTCTTGGTTCTCAGGCAACACCCGCTTCATAATAAAGTCTGCAGCATGTTTGTTATTTTATTTTAATTGAAAATGGAAACAAAGACGAAACATGCAATGAACTTTATGTTCATGTGGGCAGTATCTGAGAACCAAGACTATTCTTTTGTTTAGCCTTAACAAATGGTCCTTGTTCTGCAAAGTTAAAGTTTTCAGAGCCTGGTATCTTCAATTGGATATCCATATTGTTGAGTTATTACCATATATGTGATCATGGCATTTACATTTGTATAAATCCTCTGAATGGAGATTGGTAGTTCCACTCAAATGCCCATGGCAATGGCATTGTTGCATTGAATCCTAACACCTTTGTATAAATGAGGTAACTATGGTCAAGGGGAGATAATTAGGAACTGTTTAGTAGGTTGTCTCCCTTACACTATTGCTGTTGTTTCCAGATGAGCACTGCCACCTACTGGTGGAGGATGGTGTGATGGACAAACTGTTGGAGCTGGTGCGTCAGGAGGCCGCCGACACCAAGGAACACAACATCACGCTGCAACATGCCGTCCTCAGTGCACTGCGCAACCTCGCCATTCCAGGTACACCAGCCTTTCCGATCCTGCTACAATAAATGTAATCGCTTCCCGTTAATGGAAGCTCAAACTCCTCTCTGGACTGCTAAAAATGTCGTGTTCAACAGTGATAATATGTTGACAATGCTAAGTTGTTGCAGATAGACTGTCAACAGCAACAGGACATTATGTTAACAAAATCACATGTAGTTTGTACTACCTGCTTCACCGGCATGTAGGGTAGCTAGTGGTTAAAGCGTTCGCTCGTCACACAAAACCCCCGGGTTCCCCGCTGTGATATTGCTGGAATATTGCTAAAAGCGGCGTAAAACCATACTCGTTCATACTCGCTCACCGGCATGTTTGAGCAAGTTGTCCCAAGACAACAACTATTTCTTTCTATTCCTATAAAATGTCACAAGTAATAATGTATATTACATACTCGCACGCACACTCACATGCCCGCAGTAATATTAAGCTCATATATGTGCATATCAATACCATTCATAGAACTATGTACATAATAATCAACTAACTCATACAAGACTTAGTGTACTGAAATACTACTGTTAAAGATATCACTGACAGTTACAGTTGCAAGCTATAAACTATTGACAGAGATAAAAGTATTTCAAACAGCAACAGTTATAAGCTTTGAATTATATAAATTACTGAAAACACCGTATAATGATATGGTAGTCAGTACCTACCCAACCCGAGTACCCGAATTACCTGTCCCAGCCCTGATGGTAGTGTAGCTTCTATAAGCTTTCTGAGTTCCGTGATGGGATTCAACCACGGATCATCTGGTCTGAGGTCGAACACCTTGTGCACTTGTCCAAAGAGGTGAACCCCATCAGCAAGTTGACAAGGTAAGGATGTCATCTGTAGGATGACTCCACATCCTCCTACCCACTCCCCCGTCAACAGAAGGCACATCCTGTAGGTTAGGGTACTGAGACTTATATTGCTCAAATTAAATTTAAACATGCTCAGCCCCACACTGAGCGCCAATTTAGTGGCCATAAAATGTCTATGGCATGTGATGGGATTCAAACCACTGACCTGATCCGAGTTCAGACGCTTTGTCTACATGACCAATGAGGTTAGCCCCATCAGCAAGCTGACAAGGTGAGGATGTCATCTGTGGGATGACTTCACACCCTGCTACAGAAGCTTAACACTCTTATTAAATTAAATTCTACTGTTGACTTATTCTTTTCCAATCACAATACATACTAATGTATCATGACAGTGTTTAATATACAAAAGATTTACAACATTGTATAACATGTGGATATTTCAAATTATACTTAATTAGAGATATACAATTATAATGATAAAAGCATAGTTAACAGGACTAACATATCAGATCCTAAGCTCCTTATGATAAATATCAATACGAAAGAAATCTCAATCAACTTACTCCAATCAGTGCAGTGCTGTGAATCATGCAGTTGAGATGCAGCAGTGACCAGAGAAGAGAATGTTGAAGTGTTTGAGTCTAAAGATCTGGGCCCACTTGCACAAAGCAATCTTAGCGCTAAGATGATCGTAACTCCCATACTTTAACATAGGCTTACAATAGTCTTAGGGCTAAGATCGCTTTGTGCAAGTGGGCCCAGGTCACATGCTACAGAAACAATAGATGGGCACTCACAGGCCAAGCTGTGGCTGGACCAGGGAACTAAAGACAAAGCAATACAAAAGAACCATGTTAACTTTACTTTAGTGGAGTGTGCTCAGGGAAGTTTAAGGAGCCTCTACCGTACTTAACTAAAATATTTACCCAAGTTTAAAATACATGAATTTAAAAACACAGTATTTACATTCTGCTACATACAGTGAGCTTATATTGTGGCACATCTGTAGTCCATCTGGATGTCTGTCAAAAACTTTTACATGTATCCTGTAAAACTAAAAGGAAAAGCTGAAACTTTGTCTGGTTGATCCAAGCAATGATGTTGCTAAACTTTGCTCCTGGAATTCTGATCTGATTTTGAACATGATCGTCATTATTTCTTCAGAATTGAGGTGAGCCTTGTGGTTCTGTTTGTCTGGACGTGTTATCCTCTGCTGATTGTATTCCAGCCCCCAACAAGCCTCGGATGCTGAAGGCTGGTGTGCTGGATGTAGTGTTGAAGCTGTCTCAGACGGAAGTGATGGCTGTCGCCTTCAAACTCCTCGGACTCATTCGGATGCTGATTGATTCACAGGGTCAGACATTGCACATTTCTTGTCTCCATTTGTTGAACCTCAGACCTTACCAAAGTGAAACAAAATGTCATTTTAGCGGACAGTTAAACCACAGTCGACAGGTTTGTTTGTTTGCTTGTTGTTTAACGCTGCACTCAGCAATATTCCTGCTAAATGACGGCGGTCTGTAAATAATTGAGTCTGGACCAGACAATCCAGTGATTGATACATGAGCATCAATTCACGTAATTGGGATACGATGACATGCATCAACCAAGTCAGCAAGCCAGACCGACCGATGCCGTCAGTCGCGTCTTACGACAAGCATAGTCACCTTTTGTGGCAAGTATGGGTTGCTCAGTCAACAAGAGGGTGCTGACATGCAGTAGCTGAGTGGTTAAGGCATTCACTCTTGATGTAGAAGGTCTAGGTTTGATTCAACCGTTGGTGTCACCCACTGTGACATAACTGGGATATTACAAAAAGTGGCTTATACCTGGAAGGAAAGGTTTTCATGAAACAGCATTCACTGATATTGTTCAAACAAAACCAAGCTAGGAAGCTTCTTCATGCAATTAGCAAGAGATTGCTTCTGGATACAATGGGTGTTTTCAGGAATTGGATCATGGCATTCTTATCGTGGCATGTTTGATGATGATTTGTCATGGACAGAACAGACCACAAGATTGTTTACAGTATGATGCATTTTGAAAATGTGGGAAATATGTAATCAATATATTTCTTCTTTTTAGAGGCGGCATCAAAGTCACTTGGCTGTGACCGAGATTTTCTGATGAAGCTAGTCGAGTGGTGTGGAGTTGAGGGTCATGCAGGGGTCACAGGTCTGATTCCTGGTTGTTTATCTTTTCTGAGTTAATGAGAACATTTTGAAGGTTAATTATTTTGTCTTCGCAAGTTTGATTCAAGTCATTTGAAAAGTAAACTCACTTTCTCCATTTTTCACATGATACTACTTATGGCTTCCACTAAAAGTAGAAAGTCCCTCATATGGTAGGGCGTTGAGGTAGCCTAGTGGTTAAAGCTTTGTTTGTTTGTTTCATGTTTAAAGCCGCACTCAGCAATATTCCAGCAGTATGACGGCAGTCTGTAAATAATCAAGTCTGGACCAGACAATCCAGTGATTGACATAATAAGCATCGATCTAGGCAATTGGGATACAATGACATGCATCAACCAAGTCAGTGAGCCTGATCACCCGATGCCGTTAGTCGCCTCTTACGACAAGCATAGTCGCCTTTTAGGGCAAGCATGGGTTGTTGAAGTCCTATTCTACCCAGGATCTTCACAGGTCAGTAGTTAAAGCATTTTGTACATGGGTACAATCTGTGAAGCCCATTTCTGGTGTCCCTGTCATGATTTTTCTGGAATATTGTTAAAAGTGGCGTAAAACCATACTCACTCACTCACTCATTCCTGGTATATGGTGTGTTTCCAGGGGAGGCAACTCGACTCTTGGCCTGGCTCATCAAACACAGCAAGTCAAGCGATGTGATGAAGAACATAATAAAGAACGATGGTATACAGTATCTCGTCAGCATGGCAACCTCCGAGCATGTCGTGATGCAGAACGAGGCTCTGTTCTCTCTCACACTCATCTGTTCAAGTGTATTAGGTATGATTGTCAGACATATTTATGACAGAAATACTTTATTCTTAACTTGCCATTTCCTGTCCAATCAGAGTCTGGCATAGACTTCTCTTCAGAAACCCGTTTAACCAATGAAGCTGAAACATCACATTCTTGTTCCCACTAATGATGACACCCCAATGTGTTTTTTCAATTTGATTTCCAATATGGCTGCAATGTCTAGTGCCATTCGTCACCACTCGCCCCTTTCCGTAACCTGCAAGAAGACTCATCCTCCTATAGATGAATGTTATGTGCGAAAATACTACAAACCAATCAGAATGCGGGTGTGATTTCAAGTTCGTCGTCAAAGAATCCCTCAGAAATAATTTTTGATTTTACATATGTCTTGCATCTAAAAATATACCCAAGACACAGTTAAATGTGTTCAATCATACTGTATAATTCCGCATGTCCCGATGTGCTTTAAATTGCATCTGAAATATATATAATATCTGGGGAAATATATGTGAACCATTACGCAACGAGTTGACAATTGTTTTAGGTATGCCCGTTTGCGCTCAGACGGAACCCGGTCGCAAAAATGGCCATGAGAGGGGCACGAGTCGCTATTTGGCTTGTCCCGGAATAACACGAGTTGGTCACGAATGGTCTTGTGCTTGTTTTCATCAATGATGACATCTAAATTTGTTTAAGGGGTTTTGCTATTTCATAAATTTTGACCTTGGTTTGACCTTTGCACTTAAACTATACTGAAAGCGATGTCTTAAGTTTTGACCTTTTTTTTACCTTTGCACTCTGACCATGCTCCTAAAGTCTCTCAAAATGCATATTTATCATTTTAGGTGTTATCGCCACTTGAGGAACACATACATTCAAATCACAAGTTCATGGATATTCAGCATCGGGTGCATGTCATTTGGGTGACATTTAAACTGTTAATGATTTTCAAGGAGTATGTTGTTCCAGTATATCTTATCAAGGTAGTGTTCAGCTCCTTTCCTAATCCTAATCCTTTCCCCCAATCTTCTCTTCAGGAGATGCAGCAGTGCCCCTGAAGGAAGCCGACCTGGCCACCACCATCACCACCCTGCTGAAGAACCCTGCCACCATCCCCGAGATCCTGTGTAACACACTCAGCCTCACCAGGTCCATCTGTACAGCAGGTTAGTGCTCACTCTCAGTCTCACCAGGTGGGTACACTCTCAGCCTCACCAGGTGGGTACACACTCTCAGTCTCACCAGGTGGGTACACACTCTCAGTCTCACCAGGTGGGTACACAATCTCAGTCTCACCAGGTGGGTACACACTCTCAGTCTCACCAGGTGGGTACACACTCTCAGTCTCACCAGATTGGTACACACTCTCAGTCTCACCAGGTGGGTACACACTCTCAGTCCCACCAGGTGGGTACACACTCTCAGTCTCACCAGGTGGGTACACACTCTCAGTCTCACCAGGTGGGTACACACTCTCAGTCTCACCAGGTGGGTACACACTCTCAGTTTCACCAGGTGGGTGCACACTCTCAGTCTCACCAGGTGGGTGCACACTCTCAGTCTCACCAGGTGGGTACACACTCTCAGTCTCACCAGGTGGGTGCACACTCTCAGTTTCACCAGGTGGGTACACACTCTCAGTCTCACCAGGTGGGTACTCACTCTCAGTTTCACCAGGTGGGTACACACTCTGTCTCACCAGGTGGGTACACACTCTCAGTCTCACCAGGTAGGTACACACTCTCAGTCTCACCAGGTGGGTGCACACTCTCAGTCTCACCAGGTGGGTACACACTCTCAGTCTCACCAGGTGGGTAAACACTCTCAGTCTCACCAGGTGGGTACACACTCTCTGTCTCACCAGGTGGGTGCACACTCTCTGTCTCACCAGGTGGGTACACACTCTCAGTCTCACCAGGTGGGTGCACACTCTCTGTCTCACCAGGTGGGTACACACTCTGTCTCACAAGGTGGGTGCACACTCTCAGTCTCACCAGGTGGGTGCACACTCTCTGTCTCACCAGGTGGGTACACACTCTCAGTCTCACCAGGTGGGTACACACTCTCAGTTTCACCAGGTGGGTACACACTCTGTCTCACCAGGTGGGTACACACTCTCAGTCTCACCAGGTGGGTACACACTCTCAGTCTCACCAGGTGGGTACACACTCTCAGTCTCACCAGGTGGGTACACACTCTCAGTCTCACCAGGTGGGTACACACTCTCAGTCTCACCAGGTGGGTACACACTCTCAGTCTCACCAGGTGGGTACACACTCTCAGTCTCACCAGGTGGGTACACACTCTCAGTCTCACCAGGTGGGTACACACTCTCAGTCTCACCAGGTGGGTACACGCTCTCAGTCTTACCAGGCTGGTACACACTCTGTCTCACCAGGTGGGTACACACTCTCAGTCTCACCAGGTGGGTACACGCTCTCAGTCTCACCAGATGGGTACACGCTCTCAGTCTCACCAGGCTGGTACACACTCTCAGTCTCACCAGGTGGGTACACACTCTCAGTCTCACCAGGTAGGTACACACAAATCCTCACACTTCACCTTTTTTAGCTCTCTGAAAGTCAAGTGAGCTCATATGTCATGGCCTGTGTGATCAGCATAGACATCTTCATCTCAAGAACCAGTGGACCAATGAAACTGAAATTTCCACATGCTTGTTCTCATCAATGATGTCACCCTAATTTGTTCAAGAGATTCAAATCTGATTGTCAATATGTTCATCATGGCAGCCATTTTGAAAAACGTCTTTATGGCCATTTCTCAGCCATTGTTGCTCAAAATATGATGAAATTTGGTACATTTGTAGTAGTATTGATGCAAATTCCTTGAAACCATCAAAAATATATTGTGATGTTTGAAGCAGAGCCCTGATACCAGACCATAAAGTGCTGACAAGAATTCTTCATGCACAGTAAACTTGTATTGTCTTAAACGGTATATTGCTATATTCAAGTTAAGACATTTCACTGTACATGTTTGGTAAGTAATGATATGTTTAGGCTGAAGTAACTTTTTGCATCAAAGAGAGAATGGTGTTCTGTTTATCAAAATGAGAAAGATATGAAATATCTTAAACATTGATTTACTAGTGCACTTACTTGACTGGTTGATAACTCACATGTTGCCCAGTCGTCCGAGGTGCCACAATACCTGTGCTCGTGGGTTTCATTAAAGCAGTAAACGCCTGAGACCTGCATCACTTTAGGCTTTCCTTCTACCATAAGCTGACATGCCGTGGCATAACTGAAATACTGTTCAAAGCGGTGTTAAACCCAACTCAGTCATTTATGATACAGATCACTATCAGTCCGAGATTTACAGAGTGCAGAAGCCTGCTTCACAGGAAGCACTCGTAAAATCTCCATTACGGTTCAGACCAACTTTTACAAGATTTACAAACTACTTTGAGCTGCTTGTGCTGCTACACTATTTCAAACCTCCTCAAGCTTTCATCACCCAGGAGTAGCCAGCAGCTTGAAGCACTAGCCGCTTGATAAGCAACTGTAGTCAGCTCTCTAACCAGCATACCCCTTGTGTTTCAGCATCACCAACTAGCCCTCAGGCCCTCCCCTGTAGTCTCCTGGCTTGTACAGGGATTCTCTCAGATGTACAGAGTAGGTTAACCTCCTAGGTGTTGTCACTGAGAGTCAGCCCTGCTTCACCCAGCCTCCCCTTGTCTGGTGCAGTAAAGTCAGTCAGTACTTCCCAGGTTTGTATACACTGCGTTCCTCCATCACCTCCAACACCTGTGAATACATACGGCCACTTTGCGGTTCAGTCGCTATTGTTTTACCAATGAGCAAGCAACGGCTCTGTTCCAAGAAGAGGGAAACCCATGCTTCAATATCAGGCGGGGGCATGAGTGGCCCAGTTATCTAAGGCGAGATTCGCTGTGCAATTCGAGTTGCATCCCTTGGACATGCTAGCCGTGATCATGGGCTTGAACCCTAGTTCGCCCCACAACCAATATCAGGCAAGGGTAGATTTCGCACAAACTTCATGTGTGGAGAAGAGTTTATTTGACTTATCTGAGTTAAACGTGTCATGATTTTATTACCCGACTAAAATTGACGTATGTCACAACTAATAGCGATCGTATGTATTCCCTTGTGATGGAGGACGTAGTGTATAAACATTCGTGAAGTTATGACAATGGGTGTTAGATGCTGTTTCGTCGTGTAGTTCTGCTTAACTTAGTGTAGTTTGACTGTCCTGGTTACATTGGCTGTTGTTAAATCTGCTTTACCTATAGAGCTTAATGGTATCCCTCACACATGCTTCAGGTGCCATTGTGAATTCAAGGATCCTTTATTTGTGCCCCTTGGGGATTCTGGGTTGGAATAGATCCCCAGGAACCTTTGCTGGTCGTAGATCCAAGAGGCACTCAAAGGATCGGGGGGGTCAAACTCGGTGATTTGGTTGATTCCATGTCATTCGTACCCCATCAGCGTGGATTATTGCTCACTATATCCATGGGTGTATTGTCCAATCCAGGACTGAGTATTTACTGATTGCTGTCATGGTGCTGGATTATTGCTGAGTGTGGCATAAAAAAAAACAAGCAAACCATATTTGTCTGTCATCATTTTGCCTTAGCTTGTAGAATCGTCTTGTCTAGAATAGATGTGACTTGTGCTGTCTTGTGTTGTATAACTGTTAGCCAGATGTTCAACTTATTTTAATTTTAGCCATGGTTAAACAGTGTTTGGCCTGCCTGCCTGATATCTGGAATTGCAAAGCTAGCTACACTCATTACAGTTGAACTTGATAATCTGATAAGCTCCATCTGTCCGGCATGTTATGCTTCCTGGGCCCACTTGCACAAAGCGATCCTAGTGCTAAGATGATCTTAACTCCCATACTTTAACATAGGCTTACATAAGGCTTAGATCGTTTTGTGCAAGTGGGCCCTGATCAGAACATTCCTTGACAAAGTGGTAGAGTGAAGACGTTTGGATTTAGAATTTTCAAAATCCTTCGATGTAATTCATTACCATGACAACCTAGCCTATGTCAGTCCTTTTCCCATTTATTCACCTCATGACTTATGTTGTGTGCACCGCTCCATTGTCAAAATTCTGGATTCGTCTCTGCAAGCTGCAGCCAGTTAATTGCTCTACCACCGGTGTTTTATATGTTATTCATTGTAAACGAATAGTACAGGTCCCCTGGCCTGTAGTAAGAGGTTGCTTTGTAAAATCAGTCAGGTGAGTTGGTTGATTGCATATTGTCGTAAATGGACTGTGTGAGATGTTGCTCATAATATCAATCACTGGTTTGTCTTGTCCAGATTGGGTTATTTACTGGCCACTGTTATATTGCTGGAATATTGCTGTCTGCAGTGTTAACACTCAAAACATTGTAGTTATGGATAGATCTGATTTTGAGTTGGATGTATTATGCTTCCTTTGCCAGGAAATATTTTCTTACAATTATATTGAAAATGAGATTAAATGTACTTAATAATGTCTGAAGCCATCATCAGGGAGACTTGTGTCACCCATCGATTCTGTTCACTTGATCTAAAGGTCTAAAATTTAACCACTACAGAATAGTTGGATAATTAGGCGTTTACAATGTCAACATAGTTCTTTGTACATTCTCTATTGTCCAACCAATGTCTGCCTTGTAACATTGTCCTCTTCTGAAGATTCTCCTCCCCAATAAGTCCCCACCAACCTATCCTGGTCATAAGAGGTGACCAAAGGGATCAGGCTGTCAGGCTCGGTGACTGTTGGTTGATTGAGTGACTTTGTTCCAAGATGGCAAGATGGTAATCCATACTTGCCGTAAAAGGCGACTTGCTTGTCGTAAAAGGCGACTTTGCTTGTCGTAAAAGGCGACTTTGCTTTCCGTAAAAGGCGACTTTGCTTGTCGTAAAAGGCGACTTTGCTTGTCGTAAAAGGCGACTTTGCTTGCCGTAAAAGGCGACTTTGCTTGCCGTAAAAGGCGACTTTGCTTGTCGTGAAAGGCGACTTTGCTTGCCGTAAAAGGCGACTTTTCTTGTCGTAAAAGGCGACTCACGAGATCTGGTGGTCAGGCTCGCTGACATGGCTGATGTATATCATCGTATTCCAATTGCTTAGATCGATGCTCACAATATCAATCAGTGGATTGTCTGGTCAGATTCCATTATTTACAGGCCGCTATCATACAGCTGCAATATTGCTGTGAGCGGCGTTATATAACAACAAAACCAAGGCGGTAAACAGCTATGACCTTGGTCACATTAAACTGTGCCATGTTCCAATATAACTAAGATACTCTTCCAAACATCCAGCTTTAAACCCTACTTACTTTTCTCCAAAGCTATCAATCTTAAATAAGACTTCAGCTATTCCATCAAATTGGAGGTTTTATGTTTGTTGAGATGGTAATAAAATTGTATCTGTTTCAAATGTCAATTGCATCAATGTTCCACAAGGAAATATGTAGGTGGCTTTTGATATTTTAAATTTTTAACAAATGTAATGAAATAAATCAGCATTTTAGTATTTGGATGTAATATAATGCATGACTGCAGAACAGTTTTTCTGATGTTAAATCAGTACACTGAAGTTTGTGTGTTCAGCATTCTGGGTGAAGGATTAGTATTCAACCATGATTCGTACATTCCCAGTTTGTGTAACAGTAACTGTATGTGTTGTCCCATGATTTGTTGAATGAGTGTTGCTCTTTGTAGCGCTATTTTGAAGTTACGTGGTGTTCACGCATTAGTTAAACAGTAGTGCATGAAAGCTTTTACATTCTATTTCTGCTTGTAGATATTTATAATCCAGGACACCACATCTTCCCGAGGCAAGGGAGTTAACTGACTAGAAAAGTCCAGTTTCCACCCTTGCCAAAACTATGCTGGAATTTCTCTCCTATCAGATGCCACCTCTCATATCACTTGCATTTGCTTCAAACAAAATCGTGGCACCCATTCAAGATGATCTGATCAATAAAGAAACACTATATTGTCATAAAATGGGTCTTGCCCTGTAAAGTCATCACATCACTTGAACACCTTGATTTAAAGCATGGATGCTTACATGCTTTGCAAATCCTGCGGTTGGCATCCATGCTGTTTACGAACCAGGTGTCTAGTTGGTTACGTGATTTGATTGGACTATGCATAGACACGTCAATCCAGTCACGCTATAACTCCACGATTCCAGCCTAGTTAGGCAAGGGTGGAAACTTGACTTTTACAGTCAGTTAACTCCCTTGATGAGCACACCATTCCATAAAGCGATCATGGTGCTAATACGATTGTAACTCCCATGACTTTTGACAAGCAATGATTCCCAGGTTAACAGTCACTTTTCAAACAAGAATATATCATCGTAGAAAGTAATGTGGTAATTTGAATAATTTCATTTTACGTATAGGATTAAATTGTATGACTCAATTAGTCTCAAAAGTTTGTGGGAATGACAACAGTTGTCAAATTGACTTATTGTAGTCGATGATTTCAACCTTTGTATTACTTTTTCAGACAATTTACGCGAAGAACTAGTCGCCTCTGGGATTGCTGACATTACTCGTGAACTTTCGCTACATGGAGATGAGAAAGTGAAAGAGGTGGCGAAGTCAGTTCTAGCATTCATCGATGACTCACCTGTCAACAGATGAATCACAGACAGCAACGACCAATCAAAACCACTGTTTAACGACACATGCACTGTAAAACTTGGACAAGGACATAAGGGTCAAGGTCATATTTGAAAGTGAATGAAATAGCACATTTGGATTGCAGTGGCGAGAGTTTCAAAGTACTGTCGCAATACTCACATTGTCATGTTAAGTCCGACCATGTATTGAACCTTGATAGCTCAATTTGTATTACATGGTGAAAAGTACAGTTGAAATCAAACAACTTCTTATCGTACCAAATGAATTCATCTGTGAAAATGCGTTTTTGTAAAGGGTCTACCCTGTCATCCAATTTAGGTGGATATTTGAATGTGATTGACATGACAATGACAAGCTGATGTGTGTGGGTGTTGAGTGACATGTTATGTACATGTGACAGACACCATGCTAGCACCATCATGAAGACAGCGTTGTTGGGTCCAAGTTTTTATCATTCCTGATCACTAGGATTGAGCATGGGCGTGTATAATCAGAGATCAAAATAAGGTCTCTTATCTTTTATGATTGTTTTCTATTTTACCATTGTTTAATATTGTACTGTCCAGTTTTTTATTTGTCAAACATGGAAACAAAGGTCTACATTCCCATTTGTTCGTTGTGTTTTTCTATTGTTACTGAGGACATTAATTTCATGTGTCATTTTGATGTTATTGTCAGAGATCAATATCTTGTAGTGTATTGTCTTGTGTGGTGAGGCATTATCTGTAAGTTGTAAATCTTTCTGTTGAGACTGCTAATGGATGATTGCTGATGGCCCTTGCTCACAGATATTAGACAGCCTTTCTTTGATTCTATGATTCTTTGACAATGACGAGGTTCATGTTTGTGAAATATACAGTTATGGTGATGCTGTTATGTCTGTTTTAATCAATCAGAAGAAAGCACTGACACTGAGAATATATTTCAAATATGCAGATGAAGAATGCAAATAATTATTAGTATGATATCAGATAGATACTATTACTATATATTCTGTGTCAGGAAGAAGATTTCCAGATTTACAGGATTCCGATGTATACTACTCAATAGAAGTTATAGAACACACACTGTTTTCATATGTTATGGACACATTAACTATAGTCATATGAAAACATGTGTTCTTTGATGTCTTTTGAGTAGTATACATCCACTTTGTTTGTTGGATTAGCTATTGGTAGGTATAAATCACAAATATACCTCAGCTGAGTATTTATTTCCAGGTCTTTCTTAGGAATGTTTTGGTCCATGACTGACATTTACTGAAGATATTACTGTTTAATTTGAAATGCAGTGATAAGGCCATTTGTGGAAATGATTGGTTTCCTGTTTTTGGTTGGTTGGTTAGTTGTTTAACGCCGCACTCTGCCATATTTCAGCTATATGACGGCGGTCTGTAAGTAAGCGAGTCTGGACCAGACAATCCAGTGATTGACATCCTGAGCATCAATCCAAGGAATCTCAAGATTCAGGTCAAACTTTGTCAAGGTCACCATGCAGATGTTTTTTATAACACGATTGTATCATTTTCAGTTTCTGAGTCATGGTTACCTCTCTACAGGCAAACTATATATTTGCAACTATGTTCACTAATCCAACATGTCCTATGTTGGTGCTTTAAGTATCAAAGGTCAAGATCATCACATAAGTATTTAAGTTATATAAAAATATTGTTGAAAGTGGCCAACACCCAACTCGCTCACTATATACAATGAAACTCTGACAGTGTTCCCAGTGAATTAACATGGAATAGCAAATTTCCAGATTAACAAATCATTCATACGTAGTAACGTGCATTGTTTATATATAGATGTTCCAGTAATTGCCCGTGCTCGTGGGTTTCACCGAAGTGGTAAACATCTGAGACCTGCATCACTTCAGGCTTTCCTCCCACATAAAGCTGACACGCCTTGATATAACTGGAATACTGTTAAAAGCGGCGTTAAACCCAACTCACTCACTCCAGTAATTGCCTGGAAGGCAGACTTTCCTGTTTAACACGGTCTGGACCAACATTGCTGATATTTGTGTCATCATAAACTCAAGGACCCACCATTTGATGTCCTTGGAGGGCCTGGGATATTTATTAGAGGCAGGATATTTTGTTCAGTCTGCTTCATAAAAGGAGAAACTGAACCATTACATTTAGTTTACACAACATATTACTTTTTTCAGAACATGTCCAGCAAAAGGTGAGTTCTGTGGGAGTCCGTAAAACCTGAGAACAAATTATTCTTTGACTGTTTCATCTCGAACAAATCAAAATCCCAGCCAATACCCCCACTTTCCCAAAATATGACATTGTCGATCACCAAATCTATATTGCTCACACAACTGATCGCTATCACTACTGGAGACCATTGATGTGTCAGGTCCAAGGCTTGTCCATAGTCAAGTACCATGTGTTTTACTCGCCATGGTTGTCGTCCCCGAATACTCCTACCCTACTGACTCTCCGGTGTTCGAAACTAGCATTGCGCACATCACCCTCGACAACAAGTACCTTGTCTCGTGTCGAACAGACTTGGACTAAAGAACGGTTTCTTGCATTTCGCTTATCCACTATCTAACGTTCTTTATTGATTGGTGTTTTTTTCTTCTTTCACTAGTTGTTATTCTTATTTTTGTTTCATGTATTTTGATGATTGAGATTTTTAGTGAGGGAGCACCACTAACACACTCAATACCTGGAGTGTTACAATCTAAGTTCATCTAAAACCAATTGCGTTTGTCTTGAAGGAAAATATCTACAATGCCTTCTGGAATGTAAAAAAACCGACAAAACCCTTTCCATACTCATAAGACATTTCTGCTAAAAGCGGAGTCAATTGTACGACTATATTATGAGCATGTGTGTATGAATCTCTCAAATAGTGATGATACCAGGTGTTTGCGAAAAGGTGAGCATATCCTGCCCCATCAATGACACCCATCACAAACACATGCAAAGACACATCATTTGTTCACCTGAAAGAACACAGGAAAATATGGGATGTCAGAATATGAATTGCATCGGACATCTTCTTTGTCATCTATACGTCAAATATACGGAAATGTCTACAAAAGATTGTTGAAAGCTTTACTTAAATGTTGTAACTCTTGATTAAGCAACTTGAGAGCAAGAGTTGTATGACGCTTTTTGACAACTGAGTGAAAAAGAGCCTGCTCGATTGAACCTCAAAACTTGTGAAATGTAAACATCCAAGGCTGGAGCTGCTGGAGTATGGTTTTTGGAAAATTAACAATTGAAGTTGAAGTCATCTCTCTTGTAATACAGTCATGTGGAAAGAGTTTTGTCACTGAATCTTTATGCATAGAGCTAAATATGAATCAGATGAGGCAATCTCCTTTATTTCTATCTATGGAGGGTAAATCAGTAGAACAATATCAGATCATCGATACCCCTGAATCTAAAGTTGTACTTCTTGGCCAAATGACCTTGTTTTGACTTTGCCATCCAAGCAGAAAATACATATAAAAAACATATTTGCAAGAAGGGGAGCACAGTTGGTTCCCATGGGGATGCCTGCTTATGGCCTAAATGTCTTACACCCAAATTTTACAGGGATGTTGTCAATAAGGAAGTTTCACTTTTCATTTTCTCAGTAAGCTTAAGATAGTATTTCCTTTCATTTTTGACAAATTGTCCTGAACCTCTGACGATATGTCACTGTACCATAGTCACCACATCTTGTAACGAAAGTCCAATGGGTTAAGGAATGTATTTCTCCTTAAGTTTGTCATGCGGGATAGTGGTGTACAAAGTTGAAAAATCAAATGTTTTGACAGACTTGACCTTGGTTCTTTTATGAGATTGCAAAAAGTCAATGTATGCAATGTAAGCGTAGCATGAATGTTTGCCTTTGTTTTCTGGATGGATGTTTACCTGTATATTCAAATCATGTTTGTTTTTTGTCTTTTGTACAAGCAGCTGAAAATAAAAACTGTGACCATATCACTTGGGTTATTTTTCTAAAAGAGATTGGTCATTTTTGAATGAGATGTGCTGGACAGAATGCCCCAGAGCAGACCATGAAAGATATATTTTGGTTAAGTCACATAACTATTGACATACATTTGTCCCCCTAGTTTTCATGGATCCTCTCAGCCAAACCTTCATTGTCCCAATTTGTCCCCCATCTTCACATCATCTAGGCAATATGCTGGAAAGAATGAATGAAGACCGTTATTGGTATCATCTGCCACAATATTATGACTCCATCTTAGCTTCTTGAAGGCAGTGTCCTGGTGGGTGGATTCATCTAAGCCACATCAAGGAAGGGTTTCTGGTGGGTTGCCTCAGCTAAGCCAAATCAAGGCAGGGTTCCTGGTGGGTTGCTCCATCTAAGCCACATGAAGGAAGGGTTTCTGGTGGGTTTCCTCAGCTAAGCCACACCAAGGCAGGGTTCCTGGTGGGTTGCCTCAGCTAAGCCAAATCAAGGCAGGGTTCTAGGTGGGTTGCCTCTTCTAAACCACAAGGCAGGGTTCCTGGTGGGTTGCCTCAGCTAGGCCACATCAAGCAGGGTTCCTAGAGGTTGCCTCAGCTAAGCCACATGTAGGCAGGGTTCCTGGTGGGTTGCCTCAGCTAAGCCACATGAAGGCAGGGTTCCAGGTGGGTTGCCTCAGCTAAGCCACATCAAGGCAGGGTTCCAGATGGGTTGCCCCAGCTAAGCCAAATCAAGGCAGGGTTCCAGGTGGGTTGCCTCAGCTAAGCCACATCAAGGCAGGGTTCCAGGTGGGTTGCCCCAGCTAAGCCACATCAAGCAGGGTTCCTGGAGGGTTTCCTCAGCTAAGCCTCATCAAGGCAGGGTTCCTGGAGGGTTGCCTCAGCTAAGCCACATCAAGGCAGGGTTTCCAGGTGGGTTGCCTCAGCTAAGCCACATCAAGCAGGGTTCCTGGAGGGTTGCCTCAGCTAAGCCAAATCAAGGCAGGGTTTCCAGGTGGGTTGCCTCAGCTAAGCCAAATCAAGGCAGGGTTCCAGGTGGGTTGCCTCAGCTAAGCCAAATCAAGGCAGGGTACCTGGTGGGTTGCCTCAGCTAAGCCAAATCAAGGCAGGGTTCCTGGTCGGTTGCCTCTTTTAAACCACATCAAGGTAGGGTTCCTGGTGGGTTGCTTCACCGAAGCCACATCAAGGCAGGGTTTCTAGGTGGGTTGCTTCATCTAAGCCACATCAAGGCAGGGTTCCAGGTGGGTTGCTTCATCGAAGCCACATCAAGGTTACCGGTACGCTTTGGACTGGGTCCAGGTTCTGCCTCATAAAAGTCAGTTGTCAAAGATAGAGTCAATAATCTTGTGTATTTAGTGTGCATTTTACGGTAAAGATTTCTATCGATTTTCTTTGGTCATGTTTCCAGTCAGATTACGCAAGTTTAGTTTATTATGATATGAATGCGTTTCTAAAAACGAAAACAACATCCCCATTTCTTGAATAATCAGATCAGGAGTTCACATACGTTGCACACACACACACACACACACACACACACACACACACACACACGTGCATGTGTTAGCAAGGATTATATCCTAACTAAATATCATCCCGGGGGAAGTTTTACTCAAGAGTTTAGTATTCTACCTTAGTGTTGGAAATCTGGAATAGGTCATTAAGGGTAATTCATCCCAGTGAAACATACCTAAGTGGAAATAGGAAAATGTATCCAGGGATAAGAAACACTGATTCAAGTCAGTGTAAATTATCCCTGGATACATTTTCCTATTTCCACATGACAGACTTCCTTTGCACATGCACGGCATGCTGTCATGACATTCATGCTGTCAGCTGGTCACATGACTTCCTGACTTTGAGGTTTGACATTGACATTGTCAGTTGATTTGATCAGCCGAGGATGGAACAGAGTATTCCAAAGTATTCAATAATAAAAAAGACAAAACATATCCCGAAAAGTTTAACTTTAACCAGAAGAGAGCTTTGGGACAAAAATGTCAACATCTCTGCTGGAAAAAGATGAGCTGTATTTTATAGAGGACAACAAGAAGAGGAAAGTTATCACAGCTGACAGAAAGGACAGAGTTATTTATGTTGATACTAGCAGTTTCGTGTTTGGTTGGGGTGTGGGGTGAGAAATGAAAGGGTGTGTGTGTGTGTGTGTGGGGGGGGGGGGGGGGGGGGGGGTGTAAATATATGTTGATAGGATTAAACACACTGGTATGGATGTTTGTTATAGGGTAGGCTAATATTCACTCTTACACATGTACGTCGCTTTATTAGTGCAATAATCTTGGACGCGACGTGAAACCCCATTTCACCCCACCCCACCTTGCATATATACAATAATGTTCACCATCATGCTTACATAACTTAAATTAGTAAAACCAAATCGGATTTGTGCTATCTCCAGGGAAGACGGAAAGCTCAAGAACCTAAGGATAAAGAAACACTCGATCTTACGTCAGACTCTCTTTAATGACTAAACACCCCGTGCCTGTACATCTTAACATTCATAGTACAGCTGAATTTTCTTGATGTCAATGGGACTCAGGTGAGTTCTCTGTCCAATGACTGCTCCCTTCTGCTTGACAAGAATGGTTGGCTTACTGCGGTCGACGGCGAAGCTGTAGGCGTTGTAGTGCATGACGGACTCGTAGTCATAGTGCTGTCCGAGGGTGTCAATCATGGTAGTGGAATACTTGTCAAAGTTGTGCTCACGACCTGAAATATACAATCTTGGGATCAGGAGTAGAAAATACTGAATCCTGATTTCGTTTCTGTAATGTAAATATTAAGCGTCCAGGCCAGAGATTAATCTGGATTATCCGACGAAACAGATTCTATAGGGCTTAAAAGGCAAAATAGCCGTGTGAATTATATATATGATGGCGTCTGAGCTTAATGTGGAAGGAAAGCCAGAAGTGGTGCCAGTCCCTGGCGTTTACCATAGAAACGTAATCAAGTCGACCCGGGATTCGAACCCACAAGAATCATAGGTTCCTGGCATGACCAAGGAACGCAACACTACACTCTAATTGCAGCGCCTTAGATGATTGGGCCACCCGTGCACACACACACACACACACACACACACACACACACACACACACACACTCACACTCACACTCACACTCACACACCCCACCCAAATTATGAACAGACTGCCATCACATTGCTAGAACATTGCTGATTACAATGAAAGAAACAAATAGACAAATAGGAGTTTCCAGATAAGATTATTCTACAGTCGGAGCTACTATAACTGTAATACAAGGCAACCCCATTCATCCAGAGGTAGCCTACTGAAATTATCCGGATTAGAGTCACTGACAGTTTAATTCTACTGCTACAGATTTAACATTGCAAAAATGCCCACATATGATGTTTACTTTAGCCATGACGAGACTGTCAAAAGATTTAAGAAAACTAATAGGCTGAGACTTGACGATGCTGGTGTATGTCTCTACCATCCTGGATGTTGTTCCACTCAATGGTGACGTAGCTGTCTCTGTCGGGGCGGCTCTGCTCGTGCCAGAAGCCCAGAGCATGGAGAGTCTCGTGCATGATGGTGCCGATTCTGCCACACCCAGTTCCCAGTGTCACACCAGAAATACTGTGGTGATATCCTACAGGAGTATGGCATCTGGAACATGACAGCATGTATATTCCATTATTATTATACTTCCAACAAAAGGCAGATATTCGCACGTCACAACTTTGTCTATGTTTTTATTTGCTCCGTGACAACGAAGTAAACGGCACACAAACACCTCCATACCTCACCCACACTAACAGCTCAATACCTCACCCACTCTAACACCTCAATGCCTCACCCACTTTAACACATCAATACCACACCCACACTAACACCTCACTACCTCACCCACTTTAACACATCAATACCTCATCCTCTCTAACACCTCAATACCTCACCTACTTTAACACCTCAATACCCAATCCGCTCTAATATCTCAACACCTCACCCACTCTAACACCTCAATACCTCACCCTTGTTAACACATCAATACCACACCGACACTAACACCTCAAAACCTCACCCACACTAACACCTCACTACCTCACCCACTCTAACACCTCAATACCATACCCACTTTAACACCTCAATACCTCACCCTAATTAACACATCAATACCACACCGACACTAATACCTCACCCACACTAACACCTCACTACCTCACCCACTCTAACACCTCAATACCATACCCACTTTAACACCTCAATACCTCATCCACTCTAACACCTCAATGCCTCACCCACTTTAACACCGTCAATACCTCACCCACTTTAACACATCAATACCACACCCACACTAACACCTCACTACCTCACCCACTTTAACACATCAATACCTCATCCTCTCTAACACCTCAATACCTCACCTACTTTAACACCTCAATACCCAATCCGCTCTAATATCTCAACACCTCACCCACTCTAACACCTCAATACCTCACCCTTGTTAACACATCAATACCACACCGACACTAACACCTCAATACCTCACCCACACTAACACCTCACTACCTCACCCACTCTAACACCTCAATACCATACCCACTTTAACACCTCAATACCTCACCCTAATTAACACATCAATACCACACCGACACTAATACCTCACCCACACTAACACCTCACTACCTCACCAACTCTAACACCTCAATACCACACCCACTTTAACACCTCAATACCTCACCCACTCTAACACCTCAATGCCTCACCCACTTTAAAACCTCAATACATCACCCACTTTAACACCATCAATACCTCACCCACTTTAACACCTTAATACCTCACCCACTTTAACACATCAATACCTCATCCTCTCTAACACCTCAATACCTCACCTACTTTAACACCTCAATACCCCATCCGCTCTAATATCTCAACACCTCACCCACTCTAACACCTCAATACCTCACCCACTCTAACACCTCAATACCACACCCACTTTAAAACCTCAATACCTCACCCACTTTAACACATCAATACCTCACCCTCTCTAACACTCCTGCACATCCCACCCACACACATACCCCCATTTTCACCTACCCTGATCCACCCTGGTACTTGATGTACGCTGTTTCATGTGAACGTGCTTTAAAGGTGATACAAGCTCGGCCGTTATGCTTTGTTTTGTCGGAGATGGTCTGCATGGCCTGGTGGATGGTATGCTGCTCGGAGGAAGCTTGACAGATATGAACATTTAATATCATTACCAGAATCCATGTCAACTAAGTAAACACAATCCCTTTCTGATCAACAAGAAGCAAGGTGTCCTTTTCACGAGAGTGAAAACCTGTTCACAATGAACTCCCCTACTTGTTACACGCAGACCAGCGAGGTATTCACACAACACTAAAACCCTCTGTTCTCTTGTTGTGGGAACACACCGTTGGACGGACGCAGAGATCTTTGGACATGAGCTGACAGGACGCAGCTGAATCAATGTCAGTCCCAACAGGATCTTGTCAAGACATCATCTGAGACATCAGAGACAGCATCAAGATATAAAGATATCATCCAGATATGATCAAGATATCTTCAAGATATCATCAAGATATCATCAAGATGGTGGATTTGAATTATCACTCCGGTCAACGGCTGCATTTTCAGCTCCCAGGGAAGTATGCGCCCTATGTTGGGTATTCGGTTCTAGAAGGTTTTGTATTCACTACACCATCATCCAACCGGGTAGACCGCCTCCGTGGTCTAGGGGTAGAGCGTCCGCCCGGAGAGCGGAAGGTCCGGGGTTCGATCCCCGACCGCGTAATACCAAAAGACGTTAAAAGATGGTACTTGTTGTTACCCTGTCTGTCTCGGAATTAAAGGGGCTAAAACAAGGACTGGTCGGCTCGGAGTCAGTATACTGTGTCTGAGTGGGGTATTCATGTTAAACTGCGGCATGGTATCTCAGTGAGCTAGCACTATAAATCGGCATCAGTCCGGACTAGTACAAGCAGCCACACAAACACACACCCGTACATGCACGTCGCTATGTAAGTGCAATGATCTTGGACGCGACGTTAAACCCCATTTCACCTTACCTCACCTCCAACCGGGTACCACTTGCGTCTAGGTGAATTGACGCAAGTTTCCGGGCGAAGTCACTAAGATAAACCTAAAGAGTTCAGTCAGTTCCAGTGTGGGGCAGAAAAAAGGACCGAGGATCCCTGGAGTCAGTGTTGCTGAGTGCGTCGCCCACTCACCTTTTGTTCCACAGCCAACTTAAACTCCGTGAGCTATACATGGGACTACAGTCAGGCCATCATGTAAGGAACGTTTCCTGGATCCGCAGGGGCGGTCGGGAAGCCTAGTGGTTAAAGCGTTCGCTCGTCACGCCGAAGACCCGGGTTCGATTCCCGACATGGGTACAATGTGTGAAGCCCATTTCTGGTGACCCCCGCCGTGATATTGCTTGAATATTGCTAAAAACGGCGTAAAACCATACTCACTCACTCACTCACTCACTCCTGGATCCGCTACAGCCATGACTCCATTGACGTGTGGATGAGACCTTACGCCTTACGTCTGTTGAACTGACCTGCTTGATAACAGTGTTAGAAACTTCACCGAAACGTCGAGCCTAATGGTAATAAAGAAGTTGTTCATCCATATATTTTATCCTTACTTAGTACTCCAACTTCTAAATGCCTATCAAAGAAGTTGAACTGACAATTGTCGAGCTGTACACATCCATTAGACCATTAAACAATAAATTGGCACATGTTTCTACCTTCCCAAACAGAAAACATTTTCTGTGTTTTCTCTTCAAAAATGGACCTAAATCACACTTTCAGGACGGATGTAAAGTTTTCTCACAAAACATACTCTGAATATGAAGCATATGCCAATTTGGGGCGGCATGGGTAATTCTTATCAATATCTGGTTCGGGAAAGTATTCGAGCTTTTGGAAATACATGTATTGTAGGCAACTCCTTATAGGAAACAATCCTTAGTATGAAGTCATAGCAATTTGACCGGATGGTCACCCAGCTACCCCGTTCATGTAAATAGCATTATACAGAAGTATAGCAGGATACAACTTAAGATGTCCAACGAGGAACAAACACTGAGACATATTTCTTTCAACAGAAGTTGTGCAAAGATTTAAATGGTGATATTGATTTTGATGCTTGAAACAAAATTCAGTCGACACTAAATCTAGCGATACCAAAAACTAAATTGAGGGAGTTTTAATTCAAAATTACACACCTAATCCTCTTCTTTTATAAGATTGGCTATCCTTTTCTGGTAAAGGTGTCAAACTGTCTCGGAACCAGAGTTCCTTTTTATTAACTGTGTCTGGCAAATCCAAACAATTTGTCAGGTGTGGAATCAGTAATCAGATCTAGCCATTTATGTGCACATTTATGGCATCAAGTTCGTTCATAAAAAACATCGAGCAGAAAATCAAATATTTTTGAATCAATATAAAATATGTACTGTTTCAATTCGAGGATTAAAACATTGCCATTGCCCGTAAAAATTTAAGATGAAAACATTTCTTATTTTGAAGAAGAGTGTCAAGCGTTAAAAGTTTCTCAGACACTTTCTGAAAAAAATCTCACTAGATCCATTTTTATGCTTTTTTATTCCATATTGCATTTTAATTTCCATTTGTCGCATGTGCAGTCTACACCATTTATGCCGTTATCAAACAGTAATTCCAGTCACACCTGTAGTCAAGTTATTCTGGAAAAAGAAAACGATTGTCGAATGGTGTCGTATTTATCCTTAAGTCCCACTCCAGACACTAATTGGAAACAAGGAGACTTGATCGGGGTCCTATCTATGAATGTTGTTGCGACTTGGGGTGCCTTCTGTGACTCTGACTGGTTTTCTCTATTAGAAACGCCATGCCTTCGTGCACTTGGTCTCATTTTGACATGCTCACCATGAGCAAGACGCTCCATTGTGAACGTTTTATCCTTGCAAACCTTGAGCATACATGTCACCTTGCTGTCTTGTTAATCAACAGGTTTAAGGCATTTGTTATAACAGAAGTGGCAACATTTATTCAAATTGAAAACTCTTTTATCTTATAGTATTGTAAGGTAAACTGTATGAAACGTTTAATAGCAAAAGGCGTCCAAATGCAACGTGAACATCCGCAACCATTGTAACAAGAAAACGTATTTTCTGTTTTGTTGTTTTAAATACGCATGTGAATGCTACCATAGTTAGTCGAGTTACTGGTACATCTCCCATACAATGATGGTAGCTATAACCTTTCATATACGTACAGAAATGGTGAGTGTCAATTACATAGGGTACCACGCCATTTGGCCATCTGTATGCTCTGTTCCTGTAGGCATTGCGGCTCTGAAAAAAACATTAACAGGACGTGCAGAACGAACCTACAACATGTTACCGTGTGAACTGCGGCTCCGAAACCATTCGTTGTGTTTGCAGAACCTATACTTGTTCCAATGGAAATTACGAATCCGAAACCATCCGCAGGATTTGCAGAACCTACTTACTTCCATCGGAATTACGGATCCGAAACCAACCACAGGATTTGTAGAACCTCATTATTCCTATAGGAATTACGGATCCGAAACCAACCACAGGATTTGCAGAACCTACTTATTCCCATTTGAATTACGGATCCGAAACCAACCACAGGATTTGCGGAACCTACTTATTTCCATGGGAATTACGGATCCGAAACCAACCAAAGGATTTGCAGAACCTACTTATTTCCATGGGTATTACGGATCCGAAACAAACCAAAGGATTTGCAGAACCTACTTATTTCCATGGGAATTACGGATCCGAAACCAACCACAGGATTTGCAGAACCTACTTATTTCCATGGGATTTACGGATCCGAAACCAACCACAGGATTTGCAGAACCTACTTATTTCCATGGGAATTACGGATCCGAAATCATTCATTGGATTTGCAGAACCAACATATTCCCAGGGGAGTTACGGCTCCGAAACTTATTATGGGATCTGCTGAATCTACTTATTTCTTTCCAAAGGTATTACGGCTCCGAAACCATCCAAGGGATTTGCAGAAATAACACATTAACGTGGGAATTACGACTCCGAAATATATACACATAATTCGCAAAACCTACTTTTTCCCGTGAGCATAACAGATCCGAAACACATTTTTTGGATTTGTATTTATATTTACTATACATTCTATGATGATATATTTATACAAGAAATGCCAATTATACGTTATAATTACTCCACATTTTGCTGAAATAATCTCACCAGTGGGTCCTGTCCTGGTCTAAGCTCGATATCACCCTCAAAGAGTCCTAAAATTATAGAACAAATTGTTGAACGAATGGCATTATTGTAGAACTGGCTAACGACAAAATCAAACTCTGACTTTATCCGAGTGTGGATACATGATGTTTCCATACGTTTGTTTTGTTAATATGTTTATTCATATGAATATCATCGCCGATAGTGATATTGCACAAAAAGACTTATCTGACCTGAAATTTATTTTGCCCATGACTCAAACCTAGATCGCGTGTATCCTCTCAACAGGAGAGATAATACAACCGGTTAATTTGGAGTAGCCTCCTCTGTTTGCAACGGCAATGCTAGAATTGTCAGTGTTGTTTTACACCGCTCTTATCACCATATTACAGCCATATCACGGATGGGGGCGGTCGGGTAGCCTAGTGGTTAAAGCGTTCGCTCGTCACGCCGAAGACCCGGGTTCGATTCCCGACATGGGTACAATGTGTGAAGCCCATTACTGGTGTCCCCCGCCGTGATATTGCTGGAATATTGCTAAAAGCGGCGTAAATCCTCACTCACTCACTCACTCACTCACTCATATCACGGATGTGGAATCTAAGAATTGACTTCAAACACTGAGGCTTGCTCGATGCCGTAGAGGGGCGGTGGTGTAGCCAAGTGGTTTTAAAAGCGTTCGCTCGTCACGCCGAAGAGCCGTGTTCGATTCCCCACATGGGTACAATGTCCACTGTCCCCCGCCCTGATATTGCTTAAATATTGCTAAAGGCGGCGTAAAACCACACCCACTCACTCACTCACTTACTCAGTCGGTGACCAGGTGCTTCAATCCCTGGCTACGTCATTTCAAAAGACGTCAAAAGATGGTACTTGTTGTTACCCTGCCTGGCATTAAGGGGACAAAACAAGGACTGGTCGGAGTCAGTATACTGTGTCTGTGGGGGTATTCATGTTGAACTGCGTTTTGGTACGGCAGGGTTCTAGCACTATTAAACCGACATAAGTCGGGACCAGTACAAGCGATCACCCACCCGTGCATGCACGTCGCTATGTAAGTACAATAATCTTGAACGTGACGTTAAACTCGAAATCACCTCACGTCTGTGAGCGCAGTATGTCTAGAAAAATATGACAATACACATATAAATTTCTCGAATACACTTTGCAATACCCAAGTTAAACTAAAGGATAATTTTGAAACTAGTTACCTGGGTTCTCCTCTGGGAAATCCTCATTGAAATCTGAAAGAAAATACAATCCACGTGTACTATTTTTGCCATATCATAATCAAGACGCGCACAGCATTTTCTTGGCAGGGTTAGACAGTCATTCATTAATCCGCTAGGGCTGATGTACGTGTAAGTATCTCATAGGCACCCTATCTTTATCTCTAGGTTAAGTGATATTACATAAATTGCTTGTCATTAGCGGGTGTCTAACGCTGCTAAAAGTCTACTAAATATTGAGGGAGCATATGCATGTATCATTAATCTTAAACAAAAGCAAGGATAAAAAAATCATTATTTCTAATGTAATAATTTTTACAAGAGTATACTGTGGCGTATGTTTGTTAGAATGTTTTCTGTTTGGTTGCTGTCAAAACATATTTAAGTTTCAGTTGTATTTACTCAATTGCCATAACTGCATTACTGATATAGTCAATATGGCATTACCTGTCTCCTCATTCTAGAGATGTAATACTTAGTTTCTTCTCATTGTGGGGCAGTCGTGTAGCCTAGTGGTTAAAGCGTTCGCTTGTCACGCCGAAGACCCGGGTTCGATTACCGATATGGGTACAATGTGTGAAGCCCATTTCTGGTGTTCCCCGCCGTGATATTGCTTGAATATTGCTAAAAGCGGCGTAAAACCATACTCACTCACTCACTCTTCTCATTGGACAAGCAAATGTGTCCATAGCAAAGGCACGCGGGGCAGGTATGTGCCATTCATTTCATACTAATATGAGGCTCAGGAACACTGTTGGACTCATTATACATGTGTCTAAACCAATATCGTGTCCACTGACGCATTGTATTGAATAAAATGTCCATTGCAAAAGCACATGATATTATGATACTTATATGTCGTTCACAAATGGTGTTGGACACAAATTAAAAGCATAGCTGTGCCCATTGATGCATTGGTTTGGATACGATTTCCATGACAAAGGCACATGTGATATGACATGACGTAAAGAAATACTGTTAGACTGAAATGCAAGGCTTAATCTCACCAGCGGCCTCCGGGGGCTGAAAGACAAAGCAAACAGATATTCAAAGGTTAGCATTCACATTAGACAAAATCACTTTACCCAATGATTCTGAGGTGCAGTGGGGCAGCCTAGTTTTTAGGCGTTCGCTCGGTTCGAATCCCAACATGCGTGAAGCTAATTTCTGGTGTCCCCTGCCGGGATATTGCTAAGACTAGTATAAAACAATACACACTCATTGACGTAATGATTTTGGATAAATATTAGTGTATCGAATAGACCCTGCATATGCATGTACCCGGTATTGAAAGGGAAGGTCGGGTACTTGGGGTCGGTCACTTTACCTGCCCCAGGGGCACAGCGAGGGAGTACCCCAAACACAGGACGGCAATCACCCACAACATGTCGCCTCGAGGTGTGAACAGCACACTGACTAGTCCAAGGTCTTCAGCTGCTTATGTCAGGTCCCTTGTTCAGGGAGCGGAGCATAGGAATGCCGGTCATGCCCAGTGGTCACATGCCTTATCGCTAACTTGTTATATTCATATAAATAATATAATTATTTTGTGAAATAAAGCCGCGGTTTAAGTTACTGGTATAAGGATTACCTTTCGACCCGAATACAGCCAGAGCACTAATATAAGGAGTACGTTAGACCCGGGAACAGCCCGACCACTGGTATTAAGAGTACCTGGGAATCCGGATACAGGAAGACCACTTATATAGGGGGACCTTTAGACCCAGGTACAGGAAGGCCATTGGTATAAGGAGTAACGTTAGACCCAGGTACAGCAACTACGCTAGTCTAAGGAGTGCTTTCGACCCAGGTACTGCAAGATCACTTATATGAGGGGAACTTTAGGCCCATGTCAGCAAGACCACTGATACGGGTATGGTGTTGACAAACCTAGAACATAATCGGGGCGAACCGGGATTCGAACCCACAATCATAGGTTTCTGGCGTGCCCAAGGGACGCAACTCTGCACAGCGAATCGCGGCGCCTTATACGATAATAGGAGTTATATTAGACAAGAAAAGACAAGAGTGAGTGAGTGAGTTTGGTGATATTTAGGTGAACCTTAGACCCGTGTACAACAAGAACACTTATATTTGGGTAAACCTTAAACCCATGTACAAGAAGAACACTAATATTTAGGTAAACCTTAAACCCATGTACAAGAAGAACACTTAGATTTGGGTAAACCTTAAACCCGTGTACAAGAAGAACACTAATATTTGGGTAAACCTTAAACCCATGTACAAGCATACTGATATTTAGGTAAACCTTAGACCCGCGTACAAGCATACTGATATTTAGGTAAACCTTAAACCCATGTCCAAGCATACTGATATTTAGGTAAACCTTAGACCCATGTACAAGCATACTGATATTTAGGTAAACCTTAAACCTATGTACAAGCATACTGATATTTAGGTAAACCTTAGACCCATGTACAAGCATACTGATATTTAGGTGAACCTTAGACCCATGTACAAGCATACTGATATTTAGGTAAACCTTAAACCCATGTCCAAGCATACTGATATTTAGGTAAACCTTAGACCCATGTACAAGCATACTGATATTTAGGTAAACCTTAAACCTATGTACAAGCATACTGATATTTAGGTAAACCTTAGACCCATGTACAAGCATACTGATATTTAGGTAAACCTTAAACCTATGTACAAGCATACTGATATTTAGGTAAACCTTAGACCCGCGTACAAGAAGAACACTAATATTTGATAAAACTTAGACCCGTGTACAACAAGAAAACTGATATTCAGATAAAACTTAGACCCGTGTGCAACAAGAAGACTGATATTTAGATAAAACTTAGACCCGTGTGCAACAAGAAAGCTAATATTTAGGTAAACCTTAGACCCATGTACAAGAATACTGCTATTTAGGTGAACCTTAAACCCGTGTACAACAAGAAGACTGATATTTAGATAAAACTTAGACCCGTGTGCAACAAGAACGCTAATATTTAGGTAAACCTTAGACCCATGTACAAGAATACTGATATTTAGGTAAACCTTAGACCCATGTACAACAAGAACATTGATATTTGGTGGACCTTAGAACCGGGTACAACAATATCGCTGGTAACAAGCTCTAGATTTTAAATAACGCTGAAACTTGGGATAAATATAAACCAAGATTAAAAGAACATTCAAGATATGGGGCAACTGAAAAGTTGGTTATAGAAAGTAGAGCACCATGCACACATGTCCGTGTCATACATACATAATAATCACATTCGTTATCGCTAGATATATCTTTTAAAAATACTAATTATAGTTATGAAATGTAAGATAACACGCACCCAGGCATTGCAAATGAATGTTCCCGGTGTGTTTGTGAGCTGATTGGTCATGAAAAAGCTGACTGACAGGAAATGTGTTTCGTTAGAAATTACGGGTTGAACCGGCCAGGCTGACGACGGTTGGGATTGTCGCGAATTTCCTCAGCTCAACAAGTTTTCTCATAAAATCCATTTCAGTCAGTGAATATCAAAACACCTTTCTTTAAGCGGCCTAATTACAAATTTTATTGTTTTTGTTTTTTCACTAAACGAAATTCTGTTAGTATTCAAAGTGTCAACAAAGCCAAATGATGAATGTCATCCATGTGACGACAGGGTTACGCTGTGGGAAAACATTAAATGTAAGTAAATTACATCTACCCAGGGAGAGGCTGTTGAACAGAAGGAATTAAGCAAGGAATTTTAAAAGAATTTTGAAAAGAGAATTTCAAGATATGCACTTTAGTAGCTGGCTGTGTTCACGTGTGTTAGCATAGTAAGAAGCGACTAACGGGATCGGGTAGTCAGGTCTTGCTGACGAAGGCTCTAATTTCGTGGATCGATGCTCATGATGTCAGTCACTTGATTGTCTGGCCCAGACTCGATTATTTACAGACCTCCGTCATATAGCTGGAATATTGTGGAGTGCGGTGTTAAACAACAAACAAACAAACACTATATTATGCCACAAACTGGGGAGAGTACCCTAATCGTTATACCATGGTTCTGCTTGCTGTGATATGGCTGGAATATTGCTAAAACATCGTAAAACCCACTCATTCACGCATTCACTCACTCACGCACTCACTCATTAACAAGGGCCGTCGGGTAGCCTAGTGGTTAAAGCGTTCGCTTGTCACGCCGAAGACCCGAGTTCGATTCCCGAAATGGGTACAATGTGTGAAACCCATTTCTGGTGTCCCCCGCCGTGATATTGCTGGAATATTGCTAAAAGCGGCGTAAAACCATACTCACTCACTCACTCATCAACTAACTATTCAATAAGAGCAGAACATTTTAAAGTAATCGAATATTTTCTTATACAAGTATTCCTACTTCAAGTCAGAAATTGTATCATGTAGGTCTAAATAGGTTATCAGTATAATTATCTTTTCTCCGCCATAATGCATTCTGTCAGGCTGTGCTCAAGTTCTTGGTACAGAAACCTGCATATATACATGTAGGTCGGAATTGTCTCTAATCTTAGAGTCATTTCTCCTCCCACTCATGTCCGAAAAGACACGTGTACTGTACACACCCAGCACACCTTGCCAAAACACTACGATATTTCCTATATTTATAACCAGGCTATCCTGATGTAGGTTAACATTGCCGACTGTACGTTACTGTAAAAGGCGACTATGCTTGTCGTAAGAGGCGACTAACGGGATCGGGTGGTCAGGTTCGCTAACTTGGTTGATGAATGTCATCGTATCCCAATTGCGTGGATCGATGCGCATAACGTCAATCACTGGATTGTCTGGGCCAGACTCGAATACTGGTATTTACAGACCGCCGTCGTATAGCTGGAATATTGCTGAGTGCGGCGTTAAACAACAAACAAACATTTGTTTCAGCAGAAACCTGTTCCAAAGACTGCAAAACACAGACTGGGACTCACTGAACATGGCTACCTCTACCAGTTTGAAGCGCACCAACAGCCAGGCGATCATCACGTTGAAGACGTTGAATCTTGTCACAAATACTACATTAAAACCAGTTGATGACCTTTTACTGAAATGTCAAAATCAAGAATGACCCCTACCCACGTGCGCGGAGGAATTGCAGGGTATGTGCATGTGCAATGTTTTGAGTGTGTTGAGTCGTTAACCATTCTATCTCTGGCAGTCATTTTTCAAAGCTGATCTTTCTTCATAACATCTATGTTTCCTGATCCCCCCTTTATGTAGGAGAGTATATCTAGATCGATCTGAGATGTTACTATTCAGAGCAGGTAAGCGCCGATATGACACGACTTTGTGCGAAACTTGCACCATTATAGCATATGCCTAAATAATGAGAAAACATTAAATATCCGAATATGTATTAATTCCAAGTGTTTTCTCACACACGAAAAAAATGAACTAAAAGACACCACTAGAGAAACTTACACCTAGCATATATATACATTGCTCTGTTACACAAGTTGTCGTTGCAACCTGTAGTAATATCATCGCTTAACATCAAATATGTCGCATTCTCGCGTTGTCGAGATATCGTGGTTTTTTTTACTGATTCTCGTGTTTTTGTACATAGATAGTACTTTTTGTCAAAAGTCGAGATTGGGAGATTGCGTGATTTTACTTCATGTCCAATTGTAGCATTCTCTTGTTCTCGACAATAACTGACAAGAAGTACTATGTGCAAAAACACGACAATGCGAGATGGCGAGATTTTAGCCAAATCTCGCTTTCTCGCGTACTCGCATGCTCGCACTCTTGACATATCTTGACGAGCGAGAATGCGAGTACGCGAGAATGTCCCTTATAATATTCCATACCAAGGAAATAATTTGCCAGGCGGTAGTGTCAAGGATGTAGATGAAGCTCTGGGCCATTATCCCGACTGATGGAACCTTGTCGATGACAAGCTAAAGAAGCTGTCAACAATGATATAATTCGTTCAGAAATCTTTTCGACAAATTCTCCCCTCTCACTCTGTGGATTATCTCTCATGCACACCTTGAAACAAAAATATTCCAGCTTAAGCCCCTGTCACACTCATTCGGAATCAGCAGGAATCAAGCAGAACTAGACGGAATGAAGAATTGTCAAAATTCGTGCCACAGTCGGGAGGGAATGTCCAACTGACCAAGCTTTGTAAAAAGCGTTCAAATACTTAGAATGCGCTTCGAACCCACCTCGAATAATTCTTGCACATTCCGGGTGTATCAGCTCTCGAATGCAGCTCGAATGTAGTTGTAACACAGTAGGAATACTTAAAATACTGTTAGAATGCAGTCAGAATATTTAGGATGCACTTCGAATATGCAGGAATAAACAAAGAACTTTCATTCCGACGGCATTCCGGCTCATTCCGCCTCTTGTGTGACTAGGGTATTATTAGATCCGATTTCACCCGATGTTCTACGAAGATGACAGACTACTTATGTTTGTTAACATGTTTTGCAGCTGAACCAGTATTATCAACATATAAAAGCAGTGCCAGAATGGGTACATAAACCTTCAATGTCTTATTCATGGCCCAGTCTCGCCGAGGCAGTGAGTCGATGAGCGAATAGTGTTTATGCTGCAGCCAGCAATAGTCCAGCCGTATCACCCTTGACAAATCGAGTCCGGACCAGGCGCTGCTGGTAACACCATTACGCCGTCGAGGTACGATGGCATACTGTCGGCCATTTTAACCACCCGATCTTCGTGTATCGGCTCTCTCAACACGCGTGGGATACTCGAGTGTTTGTCCACTGTGGACCATTTCTCATCATAGATTTCGGCAAGAGTCTAGTACGCCGGACACCTTCCGCCATTTTGGTAAGGGATGTGCTGCCAATCCCCATTTGGTACGCGGGATTCGCTGGTCTATTTAGAGGTTATTTGAGATTCAGCAGCGTGGTACGCGGGATTCGCGGGTCTGTTTGGAGGTTATTTGAAATTCAGCAGTTTGGTACGCAGGATTCGCGGGTCCGTTTGGAGGTTATTTGAAATTCAGCAGTGTGGTACGCGGGATTCGCGGGTCTATTTGGAGGTTATTTGAGATTCAGCAGTGTGGTACGCGGGATTCGCGGGTCAATATAGAGGTTATTTGAGATTCAGCAGTGTGGTACGCGGGATTCGCGGGTCAATTTAGAGGTTATTTGAGATTTAGCAGTGTGGTACGCGGGATTCGCGGGTCTGTTTGGAGGTTATTTGAAATTCAGCAGTGTGGTACGCGGGATTCGCGGGTCTATTTAGAGGTTATTTGAGATTCAGCAGTGTGGTACGCGGGATTCGCGGGTCAATTTAGAGGTTATTTGAGATTCAGCAGTGTGGTATGCGGGATTCGCGGGTCTGTTTGGAGGTTATTTGAAATTCAGCAATGTGGTACGCGGGATTCGCGGGTCTGTTCGGAGGTTATTTGAGATTCAGCAGTGTGGTACGCGGGATTCGCGGGTCAATTTAGAGGTTATTTGAAATTCAGCAGTGTGGTACGCGGGATTCGCGGGTCAATTTAGAGGTTATTTGAGATTCAGCAGTGTGGTACGCGAGATTCGCGGGTGTATTTGGAGGTTATTTGAGATTCAGCAGTTTGGTAAACTTGGATTCACCCATTGTGTCAGACCGAGTGTAATCAGAGAATTCAGTAGACGGATACCGCCTCTGTGGTCTAGTGGTAGAGCATCCGCCCGGAGTGCGGAAGGTCTGGGGTTCGATCCCCGGCCGAGTCATACCAAAAGACGTTAAAAAATGGTACTTGTTGTAACCTGTCTGGCGCTCGGCATTAAGGGGCTAAAACAAGGACTGGTCGGCTCGGAGTTAGTAGACTGTGTCTGAGTGGGGTATTCATGTTAAACCGCGGCATGGTATCTTAGTGGGCTAGCACTATAAATCGGCATCAGTCCGGACTAGTACAAGCAACCACTCACACCCACACTCGTGATGCCCGTCGCTATATAAGTACAATAACCTTGGACGCGACGTTAAACTCAAATTCACGTCACCTCACCAGTTTGATCTTATTTATTGTGTATTTTACGGTAAAGATTTCTATCGATTTTCTTATGCCATGTTTGCAGTTAGATTATGCAAGTTTAGTTATATTATGATAAGAATACGTTTCTAACAACGAAAACAACATCCCTATTTCTTGAATAATCAGATCAGGAGATCACATACGTTGCACGTTTCTCCACAGTTATTGGGAAAAGCGCATCACTTAGTGCAGGAGCGATTGGCCCCTTCTCCCTCGATATATGAAAACATACTTCACAGACATAGCCAAACCCACAGGGAGAATGTATATGACATTTATCATCACTCTACTAAAACTGCCGTTAACTTGCCTCCATCGCGACTTCCTTAAGATCGATTTACTAATAGGTCTTCGCGGTTAAACGGGGCGCGCCTTGGTGATCGAAATTAGGACGAGGTAAATAGCTCCTACGGGCAATGAAGTTTGCAGTGTCTTTCGGCCTCTACATTAACGGCGATTACCACCGCAGACAGCCATTTGGCACAAACATGAGAAAAACCATCAACATCGCGAACAAAAATCAATACGGTCCAACATTTGCAGCACAAGTAATTTGTCATTCCATGGACGTGGGCTGACAACGGGGTCTGATCTATAAGAACAGATCGGACTCTCAAGTTCTTCTCGTGCCTTCGCTTCATCAATAGAGGCTTTCATTACCTAGCGTGTAGCTCTGCCCGTAATGCGAGACATCTCCATTACATTAGTAACAAAATCAATCAACTACCTGAGTTTATCCCCTTGTGGTTTGCAGATCGTTCACTTCCCTGACTTTTAACATTATCCCCTTTTTGTTTTCCATCATCCATTTATTGCCTTCGAGATGGGAAACTCTCCGTAATGGATGTGTTGTGGTCGAAGGATAAATATATCCGGCTTGCGTTTTGAAGAACAAAATCATAAAAAAGTGTATGGTTAAACACTAAGGCAAACACTAGTGTAAATCGTGTAACCTTCTATACAGTTTTGTTCACGGGAAAGGCACATGTCTTAATTTAGCAGATCAGAAGAGAGATACGCTATTGTGTAGCTATAGTCTAAGCTGAGTGTATAAGGTTTATTATTGCAAATAAGAATCAAAGAGTCTGGAATTGTATTCTTTAGTATATGTAAGAAAAATCTAAAAGCATGTCTATAACAAGGCCCCCCGGGGCCTATTCGTCTAAGGCATCGGAATTCGCTGAGCAGAGTTGCGTCCCTTGGGCATGCCAGAAACGTATGGTGTTGGTTCGAAACCCGGTTCGTCCCGATTATGTTTCTAGGTTTGTCAGCACCATACCCGTGGGCGCGGATTTCAACAAAGTGGTAAACGTTTGAGACCTGCATCACTTCACGTTTCCTCCCACATCTAGCTGACATGCCGTGATATAACTGGAATACTTCAAAGCGGCGTTAAACCCAACTCACTCACTTACTCTATATCACGACAGCCTGTAATGTGTTCTGGGGATTTGTCACGGCAAACAGCGGTGGATGGTGTGATAGTCGGCCGTTGTCTTCATGGTACACCAACTTAGGTCAGTTGGTTTACAGCTGCACTAGACCGCCTCCGTGGTCTAGTGGTAGAGAGTCCGCCCGGTTAGAGGAAGGTCAGGGGTTCGATCCCCGGCCACGTCGTACCAAAAAACGTTAAAAAATGATACTTGTTGTAACCTGTCTGGCGTTCGGCATTAAGGGGCTAAAACAAGGACTGGTCGGCTCGGAGTCAGTATACTCTGTCTAAGTGGGGTATTCATGTTAAACTGCGGTATGGTATCTCATTGGGCTAGCACTAAAAATCGGCATCAGTCCGGACTAGTACAAGCAGCCACACACACATATACACGTGTATGCAGGCGCTACGTAAGTGCAATAATCTTGGATAAACCCCACCTCACCTCACCTCACCTCACCTGCAGGTGCATTAATAGCCATAGAAATTATCACTGTGCGGATGTCAGATAGTACATGTCAGTTGTCTTATAACACCATTCTCTATGTATTGCAATGTAATTTCACCGAGTTGTGCCTTTCCTTTGGTAACTGCCCATCTCTATACTATACTGTTTATTTGATTAGATTGTTTATAGGTACACTTTGATATCTTTTCGAGGCAATGGCGTTAAATGTCCAGTTTCCACCCTTGCCGAATAAGGCTGGAATTCCGCAGTAACATTTTGGCTGGTCTAACGAGTCTATGCATAGTCCAATCAAGATCACGTAACGAACTAGACATCCGGTTCATAAACAACATGGATTTCAACGTGTAGATTCCGTTCGAGTGCAGGATTGGCAAAATATGTGTACGTCAACTGGGCGTCGACAGATATTTGCAAATATGTTTAATGTATTTAATCAAGATGCTCAAGTGATGTGATATACTTGGTGGGGTAAGACTCGATTAATTACAGTATATTTATTGAGTATCGATCAAATCGTCTTGACTGGGCGCCGCCATTTTGTTTGAAGCAAATGCAAGTGATATGAGAGATGGAATCTGATTGGTCAGTAGGAGGGACATAGAAGAGTCATTACTCGTAATAGCCACTGGTGGCGCTACGATCGAGCCTGGAAATTCCAGCCCCGTTCGGCAAGGGTGGAAACTTGACTTTTAAAGCCCTTGCCTCGGGAAGATGCATTCTGTTTCGAAATACTGTATATTTTATTATGTTATAATGTATGTGGTATACCGGTAGGGCAGGACATGCTTACCCTTTTAAGGAACACCTGGTGTCACCGCTGATTTACAGTAATCCATTCATATAATTTTCACCGCTTTTTGCCTTTCACACCCATTGGAATTTCATTTGGCGGATAATCGTGATTGTTTATTCTCTGGCGTTCATGTTTTATTTTGGAAAAGTATATAAATATACTCTTATATAGAATAAATAACCGACATATAAATAACAAGTTCGCTGTCGCAACTATTAGGGCGTTGGGGTAGCCAAGTGCATGGTTAAAGCGTTGGCTCGTCACGCCGAAGACCCGGTTTGATTCCCCACATTGGTACAATGTGTGAAGCCCATTTCTGGTGTCCTCCGCCGTGATATTGCTGGAATATTGCTAACATCGGCGTAAAACACTTACTCACTCAAATATGAAATATGAAACAAGCCTCATGAAATACCCCAAGACCCACAAGAACAAGAACACTGTTAAGTGAAACCCACACATACATCTTCTCCTTTGAAAGACTCGCGTAGTCATTGGCGTATCCTCTATGGAATAGTGAAATACACGACTGTTTTCTCTTCCTTTTTGTTCATGTCTTTTGCCCTGCCTATCAATCCCTTATACGTACATTGATCGCCTGATGTAAAACGAACTATTTGTATTCACGGGAAACACAGTGATGGATGTTCCGTCGGAACCATTGTAGTATAGATACCGTCACTGCCAACTAAACAGAAGTGTACACTGAATGAATGTCGCTGTGTAGCATCTGTCTACACTCAATCACTCGGAGCGGAGACAGCAAGAATATACATTGGAGTTAAATGGAACCTTGGTCTTCGGCATGACGAGCCAAACTTTTTACCACTAGCTACCCCACCTGGCACCACCCCTCGCTTCCCGCAATATAACAACTGCTATGTCCACGGAGAAGGGGTTAACTGTACGTATTTCTCAACACAAAATCCCTAGTTAGATTATACCTTTTTTTTGCGACCTAGCTGTGCATAGGCGTTAGACCGTCCCCCTCTGAAATATTGACAGGAAGGTCGTAGTGTCAATGGCGGACTAAGACGCGCAAGTCAGTTTGTGAGGTAAGAATGAATGTGTGTGTGTGTGGTTGGGGGGGGGGGAGGGGGGGGGGGAGGGGAGAATTTATAACTTAGATATACTGTAGGCCGTGAGGGCCTGCTGAAATTTAAAACTATCATCCCGAGAACAAATCTGTCGGCCTCGGGCCTAAGGGCCAATGTCAACTTCAAACACTGATGTAGGGCAACATCGCATTGCTGTGTCAATTGTCAGAAGCGAACGTAAAATATTACCTCGCTACTGTCAAAAACATACATGGAGTCGTATTCATAAACAATTCTCAAATTTTCTTAAGAATGCACTTAACTCGCAAAGAAAACTCAAAGATTAAGAGTAACTTTTGGTATTTCTTAGAATTTTCTCCAACGTCAGATTTCTTAAGCACTCTAAGATTTCTTTTTCCCTGTTCTCTCCCTTTCAACATCGTGGAAGCTGCTCTCAAAACTTAGAGTCTTTAACACGTAATTAACATCCAGTGATGTTTTGGGCAAAAGCTGATTCATTATGACATTGTTCCTGTCCTATTTTATGTTTTGGTGGAGACAGCTGTAATACTTTTTTCTGACATACAAATATAAATATGTCTATTGGAGCATCAAGTAAACCATTCTTTTGGGGTAAAACCTGACGCAATATCATAATTGAACAGTATTTTGAGTTTTTTTCAAAAAGACCAAGCTCCCTTTTAATTTCATATTGTCGACACCTTGCAATAATGTTGTCTGTTATTTCAACAAATTCGAACACTAAACAACGATTATTCTACTTTCATGCGATATATGAAACTATGATTCATTAACGCACGTGTTAACAAAATAATTAAACCAGTAGATCACCGTCATTCCAATCACTGAGTGGGTGTATATTCACGTGTTAAGAATGAGTACTCTAGTGAGTGAGTGAGTTGGGTTTAACGCCGCTTTTAACAGTATTCCCGTTATGTCGCGGCGTGTTAGCTTAATGTGGGAGGAAAGCCCGAAGTGATGCAGGTCCTAGACGTTTACCACTTCGGTGAAACCCACGAGCACGGGTATGGTGCTGACAAACCTAGAAACATAATCGGGGCGAACCGGGATTCGAACCCACAATCATAGGTTTCTTGCGTGCCAAAGGGACGCAACTCTGCACAGCGAATCGCAGCGCCTTAGACGACTGGGCCATCCGTGCCCCCTGAATGAGTACTCTATTGACACTGGATACGGTGACTTCGTTCTTGCTCAAAGGGAAGCACTATTGATTGTGCATGACAAAGTTTAATGATTGCCAGGGGCGTATACAAATCATTAATTATGTCAAATCGCACAGGCAATAACACATGTACACAACAATATTCACGTTAAGCTCAACACAATAAACGGGGTTCAATATGGTTTTTTTCTAAACTGCTTACATAGGTAATTAAAACGTACATCAATACGTCATCCAAATGACGCACAGCCTCTGTTCATGCAATGCTAATAGTCTATCCCAATCTGCTCGTATGGCCCAGAGTGAGATTTCGCACGCATCATGTACATGCAATAAAACATGTCTTGTCTATTTACCGTAAGACAGAGGCCGACTCATGTCGTATTGTGTTGCTAAGGCGGTGTGCTTCGCTGCCCGCAAAGCTCGCACGTCGTCGGGGCGTTTCAAAGTAAATATAACCGAATCACTTACATTCGTGTGACGTCATCGTTCTTGGTGTAAGGGAAGCACTCGTGCAGTTATCCACGCTATGCTGTAGACAGAAATACAGCTGTACTTGACGAGGAGGTTACACTTTGTATATGTGTGTCTGTCTGTCTGTCCGTGTGTGCGTGTGTGTGCGCGTCTGTCTGTGTGCCTGTCTGCGTGTGTGTCTTTGTGTATCTTGTGTGAATAAATTAAAGTTGTGTGTAATCAAGACTGTCTGTCATACAGACCCTGAAACAAATATATCCAATACAACAAATGAAGAAAGTCTCTGGGTTATAGTTTATAACTAAATTTTGACACCTTCAGAGACAAGATGTTAGTCTACCATTAAGGCATGAGTATGGACATGAGTAAGGATATTCGCCACGTATCAGCCAACTTTCAGCCACACCCTGGCGGAGAAAACGAGCTTCACCACTTATACCCACGTGGAGGTCCGAACCCGAGTAGGCGTAACGAAACACGACCTAACCACTAAGCTACCCCATCGCCCCTAAAATCATCTGAGGTTCACATTTGTACTGTCTCTCGTGATGCCTTCATCCAGTGGGTTCGAATCACCAATTGGCCCTCGGTTTGTCATCACCATACCCCTGCTCATGAGTTAAACAAAAGGCAAACGTCTGAGACTCGCATCTTTTCCATCCACGTCACGCTGACACGCCTTAAAGCACCTGAACTATTGTTCGGATCCAGCATTTAGGGAGGGAGGGATGGAGGAAGGGGGGGGAGAGATACAGTGAACAGTGAACGAACATTTAAGTGTACAAAACTATTGTTTGTGAAGATATAATATGTGGTTTACCCAGGGACAACAATTACCTTTGTAAGTAGTATCACGGACGTATATAGAGTATATCCGTCTTTGGTAATATAAATATGTCCTGTATACCCATAAATAATAATATTATAAAGTATTACGATTACCTACAGCGATGTGTATAAAACACTCTTGCGTAAGCACAAACATGTGCCTGCATAAATACATATATTTTTTATTCAGCCCCAAGTCATTCATTTTGCCCAATCACTTGCACGCTAGCGTTCTGAGACGAAGGCGTCACTGTCGTTTTGCAACAACCGATAACAAGGGTATCCGTCTGTCTCTTTATCCTGCAGATACATTTCCAAACCTTATAATGACGTACCAATGCTTTGTAGATAGACAGTACACGTGAACACCGCAGCCTTTAACAAAGCACTTACTTCGATTTTGTCCTGATATAAATATATTTACGGCTTTTCAGAGTTACTTCCCTTTAACCGGTATCCACCTATGGGTTGTTAAACGGTGCATGACAGCTATTTCTAGACAACCAGTATCCTATTTCGACTTGAATGCGTATTGGGTCGAATAATATGTCTGTCGTTGTCACAAAATATCGACAAATATTAAACCTTTCCACAACGAGCAACGGAGCATATTTTCGGCTAAATGTTTTAACTGTGACTTAATAAGCATATTTCAACTACTATACCAGAGTACTCGTTATTGCAGTTTTCATTTCATTCAGCATCTCGTAGTTCCATTTAGTTGTATGTATCAACACAGTTTTCGATAAACAAGGGGGGGATAAGATGTCACATTTAATAGGGGTCGACAGAATAATCAGTCCCTTTGAAGACTGGACAAAAATGGCTCGGAGACACATGCCACAGTCTGTGAACATCCAATCAAGACTTTATTGATGGTCATGCTGAGGTTCAACATACGTTCTACTCTTGTGTAGGTTCACTGTACGCCTGACCCCGCAACAGCATTGGTGAACAGGCCATGTTTAATATTCATCAATCAGGATGCGTGAGATCCATACATGATATACCCTACAAAAACAAATTCTTGTACAGCATTTATGTCAACTGATATACATGTATACAACTTAGGTTATATACAATTGTTTAATCTCCGAAAGACCTGTTTCTACGTAGCCCTTGTCTTGTTTATTTCTATACCTGAGCGAGAGGTCATGAAGTGTTGCGAGGTCGTCCTCGTTGTCCTGAGAGGAGTTGAAACAACATGTTTGTTTGTACAAAATATCTGAAATATTACCACTTTTGGAAGAGCGCCAAGTGACCGGTCGCTATCTGGCCCAGGCTGAAGCCGCCGAGAATAGCGCTACATAGTTTCACCCGAACGCTGCATCATGTGTATACCAAGTACTTGTCTCATATGATACATTTAAACAATGCCATTGTTGTCGCGGCGTAATGTCAACTCTCAAAGTAGACACTTATACCCCCTAAGTTATCTTGGCTTGTTTTTGACGCTTGGCAAGCGCTTCCCCGGGGTTTAAAACACAAACTATCCGAGTTCACACATGTTTTTAAGTAGAGGTTACGAGTCATGTTCAACGACTCATTCCTGTTTCAATATAATTTGCTGACACGTTAGTCTAATAGTATTGCATTAGGTGTGTGATACCGCTTACATTAACCCTACACTTGTCTGTTAACTACAAGGACCGCCTCCGTGGTCTAGTGGTAGAGCGTCAGCCCGGAGAGAGGAAAGTCCGGGGTTCGATCCCCGGCCGCGTCATACCAAAAGACGTTAAAAGATGGTACTTGTTTTTACCCTGTCTGGCGCTCGGCTAAAACAAGGACTGGTCGGCTCGGAGTCAGTATACTGTGTCTGAGTGGGGTATTCATGTTAAACTGCGACATGGTATCTCAGTGAGCTAGCACTATAAATCAGCATCAGTTCGGACTAGTACAAGCAGACACACAAACACATGCACGTCGCTATAAAAGCGCAAAAATCTTGGACGCGACGTTAAACCCAGTTTCACCTCACCTCACCTGTTAACTACAGTGTGTGTCATCGTATCCGAAGCAATGCGTACATGAAGAAAGGTAACGGAATGGCGTTAATATGTATGTGAAATGTGAAATGAAATCTCACGTAACGACGATCCGCAAATAAAATTGTCCTTGTCGGTTGTGAAGTGTTTTCACGTGAAGTTCCAAAAAACATTAAATCTATACTGCAGGCAATCTACGCACGGATATGCTTATCTACCTGAAGCAGGTTCCCAAAATACATATAAAGTCTTACACTGATTCTCATCTACGATGAATACTCACCGTTATACTGGTTTATTGCATACAATAATCACCCCAATTGTTTTTTGTGACCATGAATTATATATGTGTACAGAATGCATAAGCCATTCGCTGGTATAATATATCATTTTATTCATTATGCATTATTTATATTATGCCTGAATGTCTGAATTGCTTTAAAATAATATCTCATGAAACGTAATCGACTGACGCACGGCATGCGGCGGGTTTACACCAAACAGGCTAAGCGAGCAGACTCAAGGTCAAAATCGTGACTCCACTCGCCATGGGCGTTGCCTGATACTACAGGGACTAGGTGTAATTTGAAGAAAAGACATAAGTGTGTGTGTACCGTTTCGGAACGATATACGTGTATATTTCCCTTTTTCTATTGAGGAAGTACAAATACAGCTACACAGTGTTATAAATTAAACTAAAAATGTTCTCTGATCTACGCCTTTACCTCTGTCAACATATTTCCATTAGCCTAAGTCTTTGGAAATATATAATATATTTATTTATAGAAACAAACAACTTCATTTATATTAAAAAGGAGCCACAAAGGGATGAGAGATTGTGGAAAATCTAGACTTGATTCATTTATGTATTTGGCATTACTGTAAGGGCTCGGCCGAAGGGAAAATGATATGAGTGAGTGAGTGTGTATGGTTTTACGCCGCCTTTAGCAATATTCCAGCAATATCACGGCGGGGGACACCGGAAATGGGCTTCACACATTGTACCCATGTCGGGAATCGAACCCGGGTCTTCAGCGTGACGAGCGAACGCTTTAACCACTAGGCTACCCGACCGCCTCGGAAAATGATATGGTTCAGAGACTTGAGACAGACAATAGTGGGGAGGTGGTCAGGCTTTTGGATTTGGCTGCTTGCCTGTTATCGTATCCTGGCGGCGTGAATCATTGCTCATGCTTTCAGTCACTGGTTTACCAGGTCCAGACTCGATTCTGACTGTGGCGTTAAACAACATTCACTCAGTTATTTACTGTAATTCGACTTTTGATTGTGTTTTATTTAACACATTATTTTTAAATCGTTTTTTAATGTAGGTAGAGATTAGCTGGATTTTTAGATTAAGTTTGATCACATTTGATCACAATTAATGGTGTGATCAATGCAATGCATGCTTCTTCTGTTCCACAGATTTCCTTGTAAATAGCCTTTGTAAAATAATAATTTTAAACCTAGATTTTAAACATTTTTCCTTGTGGTGTCATTGCGAATGAGAATGGATGTTATCTTAATACAGTATTAAACGAACTAAGAGGGACCACTAATTTTAGTTCTTTATAACGGTAGTTCGTTATAGGCAAATATACAGCCTATATACAGCAAATGTACGGGGCCGAAAAAAACACTTCGTAATATCCATCAGTTCGGTATAAGCGTGTTCGTTATAAACGTAGTTTACTACAATATTCCATATTGCACAGTGTTATAATTAATGTAATGATTTCATGTTGTCGCACGTTGTACGTCTACATATAAAAGTGGTATACCTAATGCAATGGCACTGATGGAGTACTCCCTTCAGATAACATCTAGCAGAGATATCAGACTGCGTCTGTGCTTGACCATCGATTTCAGTATTCCAAGAAACATTATTAGAGTCTTGTATTGACTTCTGACTAAAACATGTCCAGAGATCAGTTGATTCATTGCATCTACGAAGAATATCAGCCGAAAATATAAAGAATTAAGGAAAGCAAACGTCTCCCTGTCTGCATCCTGTTCTGATCACTCCAGTCCAAAGCCGTGAAACAGTGCATCGATTCAGATAAATGTCCAATAACTCATCATATCAAAGGGTCATGTGGAGCCGTAAAACATTTCATCTGTTCGGAGGGATACCAAATTTGATTGAAATTCGCAAGAATATAAAAGCAATTCGTTCCACAACTTCATTTTTGTCAGATGTTTTGCGGACATAGCATAATCACGTCGAATGCATTTGACATGTAATTTAGCTTCGGGAGACATGTCTCGGTATGATATTATCAGCGTGTGCTTATGATAAATACTATTAGGATGAAAACGGTAGGTATCTGCACAATATCAGGTGTCGTGTACAGTTTACGTTACTGACAGATTGGTTTCATTGGCTGTTCCAAGAAACCTCTGCCCTGCCAACTGGTAACTAAAAAGCACGTTCTTAGGCTAAGCCAACGTCTAGACTGGCTATAGGGATTTGTTTTAGTTCAGGGTGAGTGAGTGAGCATGATTTTACGCCGGTTTTAGCAATATTCCAGCAAACTCCAGAAATGGGCTTCACACATTGCCATGTACCCATGTAGGGATGGGAATCGAACCCGGGTCTTCGGCGTGACCAGCGAACGCCTTAACCATTAGGCTACCTCACTGTCCCTGTAAGTCCAGAAGCATTTAGTAGTATTTATATCTGCCCGAACCATACACAATAATAGAACTTCATACAATCATCTTTGTTCAACGGAGACAAAATCATCAACTCTTGGCCAAACAAATCAAGCTGTTATTTCTGATCAAAACGTTTGGTAGATTAGGAATTAGCCCTGGGCTGTCGGGTGGCTGGTCCAACAGGCAGTGTGTACGCCCGGATCCTAGAACACCTGGTTCGATTCCCGCATGGGTTCATTAAGTGAAGCTCAGCATTGATGTGAGATAACTGAAATAGTGTCGATGGTAGACGAAACATCTACTCCCTCGACACGCATTGTTATGCTCAGTGCGAAAAGAAATGTATGTTATTACTTAAACTCCATGAACACCCGTGTTATACCTGGTCCCATGCAAACCTGTCGTACTAGGCGACTAAGGGGATCGGGTGGTCAGGCTCGCTGACTTGGTCCATGCGTGTCATCGTATCCCTGTTGCGTGGATCGATGCTCATGATGTCAATCTCTGGATCCAGACTCGATTATTTACAGACCGCCGTAAAATACTGGGCTAATGCGAGCACGGCGTTAAACAACAAACAATAAAATATCACGTAAATATAGTTATGCATATTGCCGAGTGCGGCGTTAAACAACAAACAACAACAACAACAACAACAACAACCAGAAAATAAATTATTTTAAAAAATCCCAGCCATTGTGTGTTGGTACCATGTGGGGTATATGTTTATCATGCTCGAACATTCAGTTATCTGATGTCAATCTCTTTTTACTTCCATTGAAATTTCCTCAGAAACACACAAAAACTGCCTGTAAATTTCCAAACAGTTCACCCATCATGTGCATGTCCTCCAGCCCTGTGTCGTGGGACAGTCGTCTTTGTCTCTTATCTGGTCTCACGAAACAATACTGATTCAAGCTCTATGAAATAACACACAAGTTCTGCCCATCCCATACATATATACATACTAATCACTACCCTCGAACATTCCGTTTAAGAGATATGACGACACATATTTTTAACACGCAAATACACTCATGGTGTATGCATATCTGCTCATCCTATGTTCTGTCTCTGGTCTGCCTCGGTTGTGATGTCTTCCTCGGGCTATATGTGTAGTCGTTACCACAACTACATAAACCATCACCTACGATGCCCCTGGGTAGACTGTGTCGGAGACAGTTTGCTTTGAATCTCCTTGATTGAATCTAAATGAATAGTTAGTGGATAGGTTAGGTTTTACGCCTGTTGGAACACTATTTTTGTTATTTCACGTGTCGGCTGGACGTTGGAGGCAATCCGACTTGATACAACTCGTTGACGTTGACCACTTTTGGAACCATGTCACTCGTTGACGTTGACCACTTTTGGAACCATGTCACCTTGGTACGGACATGGCAAGTATCATTATCAAGACGGACCTGTGATTCTAAACCCACGTTCAGCGGATTCTGGTGCGATAAAGGGTGTACCTTTTCACATCGAATTAAGGTTTTATAGTATACACTGGTAGTTGTGTTGAATGTTAAATTCGGTATTAGGTATACTTTTCAAAAACAGAAAAGCAATACGGATATTTTTGGCCATAAAAGCAAACTTAGCGGACCAAGAGGTGCAAAATGAAGAGGTTTCAGGTCTTCTAGTGTCAGTGACAAATTTTCCGGATCAAAATGATCACAACAAGGACATGCAAACCATTAGTCGGGAAACAAGTCCGATTCGGGAAAAACGCACCCAGAGCATTAACAAAAGGGGCATAGAACTGCACGTACTGCACGTGCATCAGCACTATGAACGGTATTAAATTGCAGGGTTTTTCATTGCCGGGCATCTGCGTCAATCGAACACTGACAGTTCAACAACATGCCAAGATTAACAGAAGTGCAAAGAAACAACGTCATAGGCCGCTTGTGGGCAGGGGAATCCCGGTCAGCACCCAGCATCAACACAAGGCTACGGGACCGGTTTCAACAGCATGGGTCAACACGTGATCGGCCAAGGTCAGTGCGACTAGTGCAAAGAGTAACCACCCCCGCCCAAGATCACTACATCCGACTGCGCCACCTACGTGAAAGGACGACCACAGACACCTCAGCCGCATCCAAAATACCCAGACTGCGCAGAATCTCCGACCGGACCGTACGGAACCGTTTAAGAGCAGCAGGTCTACGAGCAAGACGTTCTGTTCGACGCGTCATATTGAGTTGACAACATCGTCAACAACGACTGTATTGGTGTCGTCAACACAGGGTATGGCCTCAACAGCGATGGAGAGATGTCTGAATCAAGATTTGTCCTCCGTCGAGGGGATGGAAGACCACGGGTCTACAGACGTCGGGGAGAACGGCACGCCGGAAACTGTGTACAGGAAGTGGACAGGTTTGGTGGGGGTAGCGTTATGATGGCGGATATCTCTCTTCATGACCAGGACAGGTTTGGTCTATATCCAGGGAAATCTTACGGCCCAACGATTCATGAACGGAATTCTCCGACCACACGTCCTCCCAATTGCAGCCAAAGACAACGGTGTATTCAAGCAGGACAACGCTCGACCGCACACAGCAAGGATCACAAGAGCCTGTCTACATAACAACAACGTCGATGTTCTCCCTGGCCCTCCAGATCCCCGGATTTGAACCCGATAGAGCATCTGTGGGATGAATTGGATAGACCAATAGACGTTGCGACAGTTGGCTTTTGCGTTGCAGGCCGAATGGGCTGCCATTCCACAGGATGCGATTCGCATATTCCTCTCTTCCATGGGAAGGAGATGTCAGGCCGCTATCGATTCCAACGGGGGACATACGCGTTATTGATGGTAGCTGACCTTCACCAAGGACTTTTCTATGTACCGATAACTGAGTTGACTACAATCACCAAGTGTTCTCTCCACAACAATACCTTGTACGGTTCCTCGTATAAATGTATTTTCCTACCTCACACAAATCTGGCTTTTCGTTTCTTTTTTTTAGGGTATATTATGGTCCCGTTGATTTAACGCTGTTTCGTTTAGGCCCACGAGTAATACCACTTTGCTCTTGGGCCAGACATTTTAGTAGCGTTGAAGCAATATTCATATCTATTACTAACACTAATCCTTTGGTGAAATTCAAAACCAACCACAAAAGAAGGGTTTTCACACACACACACACACACACAAACACACACACACAAACACACACACACACATTCTGCCTTACAACTGTCAATTCTACCCTTACAACTGTCAATTCCACCCTTACAACTGTAAATTATACCCTTACAACTGTCAATTCTACCCTTACAACTGTAAATTATACCCTTACAACTGTAAATTATACCCTTACAACAGTAAATTCCACCCTTACAACTGTCAATTATACCCTTACAACTATCAATTCTACCTTTACAACAGTCAATTCTACCCTTACAACTGTCAATTCTACCTTTACAACTGTAAATTATACCCTTGCAACTGTAAATTATACCCTTACAACTGTCAATTCTACCCTTACAACTGTCAATTCTACCCTTACAACTGTCAATTCTACCCTTACAACTGTAAATTCTGCACTTACAACTGTCAATTCCACCCTTACAACTGTCAATTCTACCCTAACAACTGTCAATTCTACCTTTACAACTGTCAATTCTACCTTTACAACTGTCAATTCTACCCTTACAACTGTCAATGCTGTCTCCCACATGTTTGTTTGTTGTTTTACGCCGCTGTCCGCAATATTCCAGCTTTACCGTGGCGACCTGTAAATAGTCGAGCCTAGACAAAACAGATTATTCCCTAACCATTGGAATAGGATGACACGCACTCAGCCAAGTCGCCAAGACAGACCACCAGATCCCGACTCAGTTGGCCCCCCACCCCACCCCACCCTCACCCCCACCAACACCCACACCCACCCCCACCCCCCACCCCCCACACCCTTCCTGAAAGGCATGGGATTCTGGGTCCTCGCGCTATTATGGAGCTAGAAGACACGTTAGAAACGAACCCATTAAAATCTGTTCAACTAAGTGTAATTTTTATTTGGAGAACAAAACTGCTTTATCAGCTTAAAGTTCGAATACATATGTTATAAATGTCAGCAAAGTCGTAATTTTTATACTGCGTGTCGTCAAAATGTCTAGCAGTAGCTTTTATTTCTTCAAATTATAAAATCAAATGTCATTTTACATCTATATAATTGAAAAGATACCATGTGCTTTCAGAAAATCACTTAGCTGCTGCAACATAAAAGGAATCAGAAATTCTGGCATCTCCGCATCTTGACATTTTTTCACAAATCGCTCCGACCGATGTCGCCAAAGACAGAGTTCGCTGTATATAGGCCGCATTAGTTGTGTAACAATTATTTTGGGGACCACGTGCACATTAATTCCGAATTGTATATGAACAGTATTAGTTATTTATGTAAAATTGCCTTCCTAACAAGTATGTCATATCTGTAACAGACCGCGCATGCCGTCTAGACTAAGGAATTAATTTAATTACATAAAATAAGACATGTCACCCATTAATGTTCCAAAATGGTCTGTCCCCACTGTAAAGTAGCTCTCACGCACTCGGCATTCACTCACTCACTCTGCCTTATTATATAGTTTTAGAGTTCATAGAGACCATTCTCTATTTTCGCCAATTCGAATCAAATCTGAAACATTGTTGAAAGGTTGGTGCTTATCATATTAACATTTAACTCTTTTGTATGTATATTGACATATTTATTCATGTAGAGATCACCAAATCCAAGCTTGATGGCTTCGCGAACAGACAACCTAAAAATTGCCCTCCAATGGAACTACTCTTACGAGCGAGAGGCATCCTACGGTAAGTTAGAGACGGGCGATATGGGTCTAAGGTATTTATCGAAAGAGAATGGAGATATGTAATACACTGCGTAATCGAGGATGGTAAGAGGATGCGAGTGTGTAGACTGGCATCAAGTCTCTGAAACGAACATATTTCACAGCAAAAATGACAGATGTTAAATTATCTCAATAAGATATATTACAAAGGATCCCAGAGACTCTCTTCACTTTCCTGGGAGACTATTGTAATCTAGATTTGCCCACTATTGACTATAGACTTGCATGGGCTGTATTTGATATATTTGTTTCAGGGTATGTATGATAGACGAGGGAGTTGGGAGTGTGTCCGTAGCTACTCTGTGTGGGTCAGGGCGTTGAGGGATGGTGTGAGAGTCTCTGACCTGTTCTACCAAGTTAAATTGATGAATGTGGTTACACGCTGTAGTCGAAGGTGTCACATGCTGTAGTAGAAGGTGTTATCTGCTATGTTCGAGGGTGTTACAAGCTGTAGTCGAAGGTGTTACCTGCTATTGTCGAAGGTGTCATACGCTGTAGTCGAAGGTGTTACACGCTGTAGTCGAAGGTGTTACACGCTGTAGTCGAAGGTGTTACATGCTGTAGTCGAAGGTGTTACACGCTGTAGTCGAAGGTGTCACACGCTGTAGTCGAAAGTGTTACACGCTGTAGTCGAAGGTGTCACATGCTGTAGTCGAAGGTGTTACATGCTGTAGTCGAAGGTGTTACACGCTGTAGTAGAAGGTGTTACCTGCTTTTGTCGAAGGTGTCACACGCTGTAGTCGAAGGTGTTACACGCTCTAGTCGAAGGTGTTACCTACTATTGGCGAAGGTGTCACACGCTTTAGTCGAATGTGTTACCTGCTATTGTCGAAGGTGTTACACTGATTTCCTGGAGACATTCAACGTGTGGTGTTTCTTGAATTTGTCATAAGAGTATGACGAGAGCTGGAAAACATCTTTACCTCGATAAGAAACCCTTATAAAAACAAATATACAAATACGCAAAATACTTGCGTCTCCTAGCCTTGATAGCATCAAAATAACTAACCTCGAGACAGCATTCGGGAAAGGTACATCGGCAAACCAAACATACGTCTTGATTTCAGGCACCGGAACCATTCGATTGAAAAAAGCGCTATTCAACTGTTTGCTTGGCTATTAATATCTCAATGAAGTCGGTTTTGGTTTAAATAGTGTTTTTATAAAGTTGTTTGTTGGAATACATGCGGGTTGTGTAGGCTAGACATTTAGTTGTTGATCCATTAGGAAAACAGGGGAAGCATGCTATAGGTACGTAATTTCTATGTACTAATTGATTTCGGGGTAAAGATTGTGTATTCAACTTGTTCATTTTTTGGGTCATGATATTCTGTGGCAAGCGCACTGTAGGAAAAAATAACCAAAGGAAAATGTATTAAAAAACAGAAACGTTGAGACGTTTAAATTGATCGACGGTCTTTCAGAGAGACATGGATAGGCGAACATTCAGACAGACACTGTAAGACGAATGTTCAGATAGACACGGATTGCCGAAAGTAGACGGTCGTTCAGAGATATAGGTATAGGGGTGACAATATAGACGTGTACCTAGCTATACACAACATGCAGAAAGCATGCAGACGGTCGTTCAGAGATATAGGGGTGGCAATATAGACGTGTACCTGGCTATACACAACATACAGGAAGCATGCAGACGGGCGTTCAGAGATATAGGGGTGGCAATATAGACGGGTACCTAGCTATACACAACATGCAGAAAGCATGCAGACGGGCGTTCAGAGATATAGGGGTGGCAATATAGACGGGTACCTAGCTATACACAACATGCAGAAAGCATGCAGACGGTCGTTCAGAGATATAGGTATAGGGGTGACAATATAGAAGTGTACCTAGCTATACACAACATGCAGAAAGCATGCAGACGGTCGTTCAGAGATATAGGGGCGGCAATATAGACGGGTACCTAGCTATACACAACATACAGGCAACATGCAGACGGGCGTTCAGAGATATAGGGGTGGCAATATAGACGTGTACCTAGCTATACACAACATACAGAAAGCATGCAGACGGGCGTTCAGAGATATAGGTATAGGGGTGACAATATAGAAGTGTACCTAGCTATACACAACATGCAGAAAGCATGCAGACGGTCGTTCAGAGATATAGGGGCGGCAATACAGACGTGTACCTGGCTATACACAACATACAGAAAGCATGCAGACGGTCGTTCAGAGATATAGGGGTGGCAATATAGACGTGTACCTAGGTATACACAACATACAGGCACCATGCAGACGGTCGTTCAGAGATATAGGGGTGGTAATATAGACGTGTACCTAGGTATACACAACATACAGGCACCATGCAGACGGTCGTTCAGAGATATAGGGGTGGCAATATAGACGTGTACCTGGCTATACACAACATACAGGCACCATGCAGACGGTCGTTCAGAGATATAGGGGTGGCAATATAGACGGGTACCTAGCTATACACAACATACAGGAAGCATGCAGACGGGCGTTCAGAGATATAGGGGTGGCAATATAGACGGGTACCTAGCTATACACAACATACAGGCAACATGCAGACGGGCTTTCAGAGATATAGGGGTGGCAATATAGACGTGTACCTGGCTATACACAACATACAGGAAGCATGCAGACGGTCGTTCAGAGATATAGGGGTGGCAATATAGACGGGTACCTAGCTATACACAACATACAGGAAGCATGCAGACGGGCGCTCAGAGATATAGGGGTGGCAATATAGACGTGTACCTGGCTATACACAACATACAGGCAACATGCAGACGGGCGTTCAGAGATATAGGGGTGGCAATATAGACAGGTACCTGGGTATACACAACATACAGGCAACATGCAGACGGGCGTTCAGGGATATAGGGGTGGCAATATAGACGGGTACCTAGCTATACATAACATACAGGCAACATGCAGACGGTCGTTCAGAGATATAGGGGTGGCAATATAGACGTGTACCTAGCTATACACAACATACAGGAAGCATGCAGACGGTCGTTCAGAGATATAGGGGTGGCAATATAGACGTGTACTTGGCTATACACAACATAAAGAAAGCATGCAGACGGGCGTTAAGGGATATAGGGGTGGCAGTATAGACGTGTACCTGGGTATACAAAACATTATGGCAACATGCAGACGGTAACTCTACCCATCTTACTTTCACAAGGCATATTTACCCCAACCCAAAGTAAAGAAGATTAATTTCACCAATGACGTCACCGCCCACTGTGGTAGAAACGTTGATGTAGTAGCCACTGTCGTCGCAGCAAATGCGGTAAATAGATCACTTATTGATCTGATAACATCCCCCACGTGTGTGGGAGGAGCATAGTTAATGCCATTGTCACAGGAGCTATCGTCGTGAAAAACCGGGCTTATGTCACTCGGCATATGGTGCCCTTTCAAGTATGTGACCAGCCTTGAGCTTATCTGTGACCTGTCAATGTTCATCATATTTGGACAAATAGGTCGGTCTGCGATATGATCAGTACTCTGTAACTTTGTTACATAAGCCACATACAGTATATATATATATATCTGACGGAGCAGTGTGTGCCATGATGTATGTAAAGTAGGTAGGTCTTACATCGCTGCGGTAGCCTTGTAGGTCATTGATCAATACAATGCAGTACACGACGTTAACACTGATTATATAGTTAATAGACTTACAAGAGGTTCCGAGAATGTAGCTGTGGCCGCTTTATGCAATTACACGAACAGTGTTCAGTTGTTGGTGACAGTGTTCAGGTGTATGTGACAGTGTTCAGGTATTGGTGACAGTGTTCAGATGTTGGTGACAGTGTTCAGTTATTGGTGACAGTGTTCAGTTATTGGTGACAGTGTTCAGGTGTCTGTGACAGTGTTTGGTTATTGGTGACAGTATTCATATGTCTGTGACATTGTTCTGTTGTTGGTGACAGTGTTCATATGTCTGTGACAGTGTTGATATGTCTTTGACAGTGTTCAGTTGTTGGTGACAGTGTTCAGGTGTCTGTGACAGTGTTCAGGTGTCTGTGACAGTGTTGATATGTCTGTGACAGTGTTCAGTTGTTGGTGACAGTGTTCTGATGTTGGTGACAGTGTTCATATGTCTGTGACAGTGTTGATACGTCTGTGACAGTGTTGATATGTCTTTGACAGTGTTCTGTTGTTGGTCACAGTGTTCATATGTCTGTGACAGTGTTGATATGTCTATGACAGTGTTCTGTTGTTGGTCACAGTGTTCATATGTATGTGACAGTGTTGATATGTCTGTGACAGTGTTGATATGTCTGTGACAGTGTTCTGTTGTTGGTCACAGTGTTCATATGTCTGTGACAGTGTAGATATGTCTGTGACAGTGTTCAGATGTTGGTGACAGTGTTCAGATGTTGGTGACAGTGTTCAAATAGGTCGGTCTGCGATATGATCAGTACTCTGTAACTTTGTTACATAAGCCACATACAGTATATATATATATATATCTGACGGAGCAGTGTGTGCCATGATGTATGTAAAGTAGGTAGGTCTTACATCGCTGCGGTAGCCTTGTAGGTCATTGATCAATACAATGCAGTACACGACGTTAACACTGATTATATAGTTAATAGACTTACAAGAGGTTCCGAGAATGTAGCTGTGGCCGCTTTATGCAATTACACGAACAGTGTTCAGTTGTTGGTGACAGTGTTCAGGTGTATGTGACAGTGTTCAGGTATTGGTGACAGTGTTCAGATGTTGGTGACAGTGTTCAGTTATTGGTGACAGTGTTCAGTTATTGGTGACAGTGTTCAGGTGTCTGTGACAGTGTTCAGTTATTGGTGACAGTATTCATATGTCTGTGACAGTGTTGATATGTCTGTGACATTGTTCTGTTGTTGGTGACAGTGTTCAGTTGTTGGTGACAGGTGTTCATATGTATGTGACAGTGATCTATTGTTGGTGACAGTGTTCTGTTGTTGGTCACAGTATTGATATGTCTGTGATAGTGTTCTGTTGTTGGTCAGAGTGTTCAGTTGTTGGTGACAGTGTTCAGTTGTTTGTGACAGTGTTCATATGTCTGTGACAGTGTTCTTTTGTTGGTCACAGTGTTCATATGTCTGTGACAGTATTCATATGTCTGTGAAAGTGGTCTGTTGTCGGTGACAGTGTTGATATGTCTGTGACAGTGTTCAGATGTTGGTGACAGTGTTCATATGTCTGTGACAGTGTTCTTTTGTTGGTCACAGTGTTCATATGTCTGTGAAAGTGGTCTGTTGTCGGTGACAGTGTTGATATGTCTGTGACAGTGTTCATATGTTGGTGACAGTGTTCAGATGTTGGTGACAGTGTTCAGATGTTGGTGACAGTGTTCAGATGTTGGTGACAGTGTTCAGGAGTCTGTGACAGTGTTTGGTTGTTGGTGACAATGTTCAAGTGTTGGTGACAATGTTCAGATGTTGGTGACAATGTTCAGATGTTGGTGACAGTGTTCAGATGTTGGTGACAGTGTTCGGTTGTTGGGGACAGTGTTCAGATGTCTGTGACAGTGTTCAGATGTTGGTGACAGTGTTCAGATGTTGGTGACAGTGTTCAGATGTTGGTGACAGTGTTCAGATGTTGGTGACAGTGTTTTGTTGTTGTTCAGATATCTGGGTCGAAAGAAAGGCCTGCAGCAGCATTAGCCTCAATAATATTCCTATCTGATTACAAGGCATCAAATCAAGCTATGCATACTCGTATCCTTCTCAACAGGATACGCCACAGGTCTCAAGCAAACAAAACGTCAAGGTTGAAACGTGTGTGTGTGTTTGTGCGTGCGTGCGTGCGTGCGTCCGTGCGTGCGAGCGTTCGTGTGTCATAGAAACCTATGATCGTGGGTTCGAATCTCGGCTCGCCCAGATTATATATTTCTAGGTTTCCTAGCACCATACCCATGGTCGTGGGTTTCACCGAACTGGTAACGTCTAAGACCTGTATTACTTCGGGCTTTCCTCCCACATCAAGATGACACGCCGTGATGTAGAAATAATGTTATAAACGGCGTTGAACCCAATTCATTCACCCACTCATACACACATGTACGCAGCCAGGCACTGTCTGCCACCTACGTCTCGTTCCTTGAAGGGGGATTCTGCAACACGGTCTGCTGTTCGTTAAAAGGTTAAGACGGACGTACCCAGCACCTTGTGCGAAACTGGGCATTTGACTTTGTGTAATTAGAACTGCTAGACTGATAATCATCATTACAATAGAGTGACCAGGTAACCACGGCAGTGTAATGACGACTTTAATCAAACTTTCTAGGGCGACCAATTCGTCCGGGACGAATTAATTACAATTCTAGTCTATCTAAAAACTATAATCATTCAGTAGATTTATCTTTTCAATTCATAATTGTTTGGCTGATAAAACACAATTCATCACACCTGCCAGTGGGCGATAATCTCCCGGCAACTGATACGATATATATATACTTCTTAATTACTAGTCGTTCAATTGTTTTAATCAGTCTGTTCAGAAACTATATAAATTTTGATCTGGCTGTCATGACATGTCAACTTTCCATTTTATCTTGCATGGATATGATGAATGTTATCATTAATAGTATAAAATAGGTGATTAATATTGCATATGTTAGCAAGGAATTGACAGCCTCAATTAACCGCTTGTTACAGTAAATGAATACCTGGAGGAAAACTGACCGTGTGGCTGATGACGGAGCCTCCTCGCCCGCAACGCGTGATTAGATTAACAGATTATCATTACTTCCGACTATCGTTATGACCATAGTGATGAAATATTGGTTTTGTACGCCGGGCGATTGTTTATTTGAACAGATCCAGTATATCATCTATACTGAATTTAATAAGAAACGCACCATTAAGACACAATAAATAAATTATAATATTGACCATTTTTTTAAATAAATGTAAAACAGGCCGCATTTGTTTTCCATATTTGTTTAAAAAAATCAAAAACGTCAAGGCAACTGTATACATTAGATGGATGTGATTATTACTAAGCATAGATTTGATAGGACTATGTATACTACCAAAGACCCTGATTTTTTTCATATGGCTATAGTTAATCTGGCACGTCATGGCAGAATAACTAAAGTCATGAAAAATAATCGTGTTTTCTTGAACTTCTTTTGTTTGTTTGTTTGTTTGTTTGTTTAAGGCCTCGCTCATCAATATTCCAGCCATATGACGGCGGTCTGTTAATAATCAAGTCTGGACCAGACAATCCAGTGATTGACATAATGAGCATCGACCACCACTGACCACACGATCCCGTTAGTCGCCTCTTACGACAAACATAGTCGCCAAGTACGGCAAGCATGGGTTGCTGAAGACCTATTCTAACACAGATCTTTACGGGTCTAGCATCTTTTGAGTAGTATATACATGTGTACGTATTTCATTACAGGAAGAAGGGGACACATAATCATATTCGCCTGAAAGAATCTGGGGACAATGAAATCATGTGAGGCGTGGATTTTGATAGTGAGGCGGGCGGAACTACAGATCTAATATTCAATGTATTATGACCTCACACATAAACTGCAGTAGTGACTAGTTTTGGATGATCCCCCCACTACAATAACTGTAAGTTTAGTCGAAGAAGCTTTAACGGTATTAACACAAATACCGATTAGCATAATTGGGTCAAGGCTTAACATTTACAATAAATTAATCTCGTTTTAGAATGTCCAAGGTTTGTACATCTGTGCATCATTTATGGGCGGACAGACAGGAAACCCAAGTATTGATGAGATAACTTCACCACTACAATACAGTAAAGGTTAACCGTATCCAAATATAGAGTGCGGCGTGGCCGGTTGGCATCAATATACTTATGGTAATCATCCTGCCGTGGCAAGGGAGTTAATTGACTATAAAAGTCCAGTTTCCAATTTGCCGAACAAGGTTGGAATTATGGAATGATATTTTGGCTGGACTAACGAGTCTATGCATAGTCCAGTGAAAATCGCGTTACGAAATCCACATCCGGTTCGTAAACTGTTGTGCAGATTTCGTTCGATGGCAGGATTTGCAAAGCATGTGTACCATCAACTTAGCGTCAACAGATATTTTCCAAATCTTTCATGTTTATAATCAAGGTGCTTGCGAGATTTGATGCACTTTGCGAGGTAAGACCCGTTATATTACAATATAGAGCTTGATTATCGAACAGATCCCTTCACTGGGCGCCGCCATTTTGTTTGAAACAAATGCAAGTGATATCAGAGGTGGAATCTGATTGGTCAATAAGAGGGACATAGGAGGGACAAAATTCGTAGGTACCACTGGTGGCGCTACGATCGAACCGAGAAACTCCTCAAGAGTGGAAACTGGACTTTACATTCAGTTACCTCCCTTGCCTCTGTAGGAGGATGTTGATAGACTGGGTCAGGGTTGGCCAAGGTTACTTTACAAAATGGCACAACTAAGCAATATCTAACCTACATTTGTATAGAAATCATACATAAGTGACATACGGTGTCAGAGGTATGTTAAAAAAAGTCATTTCCTAAATGAGCCGGTGAAGATTCGGGTTAGAATTGGTCTTCAGCAACCCATGCTGGTCGGGGTCGGGTTGTCAGGTTCGCTGACATGGTTGATGCATATCATCATATCCTAATTGCGTATATCGATGCCCATGATGCCAATTGTCTTGCCCTGACTCGTTTGCTGAGTACGGCGTTCAACAACAAACAAACAAACATTTCCTAAACGTGTATGAGAGTTCCATGTCATATGTCCAGTACACCGCCCTTATATCACCAAAATATCCTGGTATTACGAAGCTAAATAATAGAAAAAGTTAAAACTATTTCCAAGGAATATAACAGCTTTATTATGGCTGGATCACATTAGTCGACAGCTGTATCAACACATTATCATTTTGACAGCTATATTACAGCAATATGTTGTTGTTTTTTATTCTTATGGATCCGACACAATTTGCTGTTCAATGTAAGAGCACTGCGTACGCGACGATACATGACTGCCTCATCGCCCAAACGTTGTAATATAACACAATGACTATGGATGCAATATCACTGACACCCCATCTGTGACAAGTCTATAGTCTCTGTGTATATTTATTATCACGGATCGATGTTGGCTGACCTGACCTAGATGAATACTTTTACCGACTATTTGTATACTGAAACACAGCATGACATAACGCCAATGCATTTGCATACTTCCTTTTCATTCGTGACCAACTCGTGTTATTCCGGGACAAGCTTCTTCCAGGTTACGGAAAGGGGCGAGTGCTGACGAATGACACGATAGCGGAAGCTTATATAAACTCGAATCTGAAGAGACAAAGATGCAAGTTTTAGTTTCGACACGGAGGGGTTTTCTTGTCATAAGCACAACACGTGCTGGTCGTGTTGTTTCATTGTTATGAACGCCTGTTGTTCAGTGAGTGGGTCTGGTTTTTTATCGCTTTTTACAGTAGGAGTTTGGAAAAACGAGTGGGAATTACGATTCTACCACGGAGTTGTCCATACAGACTATTGGCTACCTATGGTTGCATTCAGACATTCAATCGTTACGTCGTGACTCACGATCAGCCCGTGTCTGAATAGATGCTCCTCCTTTAACGTAAGAGCCAACAAATGAGGATCGGATGGTATTCGTCACCACTCGCCCCTTTCCGTAACCTGCACTCGGCTTGTCCCGGAATAACACGAGTTCGTCACGAATGGACCAAATGTGTGACCAGGTTGATTGTTGCGCGTGGCAGCTCTACAGCATGGGTCGACGTTCATAGTATGAAAACCACTGGCACGGACTCGATTATTTACAGGCTGTGGTTAAGCTGAAATATTTATGACTGGGGAGTTAGGTAACTTTCGCTCACGCATTCCATCTCATCGCTTTAAAAAAAAGTCCCGGTTGGTTCCGATTTCTAGGTTTGTCAGTACCATACTCGTGCTCGTGGGTTTCACCAAAGTGGTAAACGTATAAGACCTGCATCACTTCGGGCTTTCTTCCCACATCAAACTGACACGCCGTGATATAACTTGCATACTGTTAAAAGCGGCGTGAGACCCAACTCACTCAATTACTTTTACAAAAAGGAAAACATTTTCAAAAAGATACCGATATTTATTCAATATACACCGGCCTCCACAACCCCTTTCCCCAGACTTTGAATTCATTTAACGTTGTACCGCGTCAGCCTTGGCACAGTGACCCATATTCCATCTAGCTTGCCTTGTTTTTTCCAAGCACAAGAACTTCCTGCCTGTCCAAAGATATCCGAACAGATTTATTCCTTTCATTCGGGAATAACAACTGGCGGATCCATCTAACAAAATACGCCTAATCCTGTTTTACGGGCAGGTTAAGAAGGACGACAACTGTCATTTTCAGTGAGCAGGCAATGTATTTAAACGTTCGCTGTTGTCACGGCACGTAACGAAAGTCGTGACCTCCCCATCTTGCACTAAACTCATCAATATCAACGATAAGCTATCCTTAAGTAATGAAGCGCGTAAGCGAGGTGCCGCGAGGGGCGCACGTGTTAGAATGACAAGCCATTGGCTATTTGCACCTCACGAGAGCGTCCACTGATTTCTGTCTGATGGGTCAAGAGGGTCACAGATACAGGGGACATATGTAAGCATGTTACATAGGCGTGATGCGCGTCATTGATGACGCGCTGTGTGCGTCACTGGCTCTGAGCGAAAGCAAAACTTGCTAATCAGAAACAAATTAACACCTGTGTCATAAACATGTGTATTTTCATATCTAACCGAAATAAATTACAACATACAAAATATCGCGTATCTAAATCTGTACTGGCGCAACTCTGGTAATAGTTGTATGATAATAATGAACGAACCGGGAACACATTACAACCGGTAGTGAAGTATGACAGTAAATGTTGTGACGGCCAACGGTATTAAAGGACGATAGGGGTAAGTTGGGAAATTTAATAGTTGACTTTTTGGATCAGTAGTGCATAATGCCACCACGATTTGTCAAGTTTCCATTCACTTTACCAGCCTTTCTGCGTGTGACTCCCAATGGCGCTTTGGGAAAATCTGTCCCACTCCTCTTGCAGCGCCTGGCCAAGGTCAGCCAATGTGGTCGGCGTCCTATGACGTTGACGCACACGTCTCCCTATCATGTCTCAGACGTGTTCAGCGGGGGAAAGGTCTGGCTCATTGCTGGCGTTCTATGGATTTTGTGCTGCTGGAGGTGGGCATCGACGATTCGTGCACGGTAAGCACTGGCGTTGTCATCCAGGTAGACAAAACGTCTACCCACACGCCTTGCAAACAGCACAACAGAGGATGTCAGTATGTCGTCCCTATAGTACTATCCAGTGACCCTTCCTTGCACAGACCGCCTTCGTGGTCTAGTGGTAGAGCATCCACCCGGAGAGCGGAAGGTTCGGGGTTCGATCCCCGGCCGCGTCATACCTAAAGACGTTAAAAGATGGTACTTGTTGTTACCCTGTCTGGCAATCGGCATTAAGGGGATAAAACAAGGACTGCTCGGCTCGGAGTCAGTATACTGTGTCTGAGTGGGGTATTCATGTTAAACTGCGGCATGGTATCTCAGTGAGCTAGCACTATAAATCGGCATCAGTCCGGACTAGTACAAGCAGCCACACGTACATGCACGTCGCTATATAAGTGCAATAGTCTTGGACGCGGGATAAAACAAGGACTGCTCGGCTCGGAGTCAGTATACTGTGTCTGAGTGGGGTATTCATGTTAAACTGCGGCATGGTATCTCAGTGAGCTAGCACTATAAATCGGCATCAGTCCGGACTAGTACAAGCAGCCACACGTACATGCACGTCGCTATATAAGTGCAATAGTCTTGGACGCGACGTTAAACCCCATTTCACCTCACCTTCCTTGCACAATATGTATGGGGTTCGCTCAGTCATGGTGATGTGATTTCAGACTGGCATTGCTTGACGTTTATTTCGACGTCGCCAGACACGACCATGCCTACCAAGGAAGTGCAAAGTGAATCGATACTCATCTGAAAACATGACACGTGACCAGCAACGTTGTGTACATCATTGACGTCGGTTGGCAAATGACGATTTGCAGTGGGCGGCGCAACACGTGGTCGTCGAGCATGGAGATGAACTGTAGATTTCTAATCGCCGGACGCGTAAGTCGTACTCCATTAGCCTGATGGAAGTTTGCAGAAATTTCATTTGCCGTTTGAGCTCGATTTCGATGAGCCAGGTTTCGGATCAAACGTCATGATCCTGTACTGTTGTCGTTGAACTGGGACGCCCTGAACGGAGTCGATCGTCAACACATTGGGTTTGATGGTACCTGTTCCATAGCCTGCTAATCACAGACTGTGAAACATTGAACGTATTGGCCACAACACGCTTTCCAGTTTCCAGGATGCCAATAGCCCGTAGACGCTCGTTCATACACAAACAATGAATGAAATCAATTCAGTCACAACTGTATGATAGGCAGAATCAATAAAATTGGAAGAAATAATGGTACACAGATATCCAATCGACCTTCTTTGAAAGTGTCAAAATCAGGAATTACACCCTATACACTCGAGTGTAAGACACATGCAAACTATAGCATCTGTTTTGGTGTAACGTTTTACGGTACGGTTCTTGCATATGATCTTTGTTCTAAGACATTGCATTAACATTTATATTTCATGATCCCCTCGGGGGCACGGGTGGCCCAGTCGTCTAAGTGACGCTTTGCAGAGCTGCGTCCCTTGGGCAGGCCAGAAACCAATGATTGTGGGTTCGAATCCCGGTTCGACCCGATTATGTTTCTAGGTTTGTCAGCACCATGCCCGTGCTCGTGGGTTTCGCCGAAGTGGTAAACGTCTGAGACCTGCATCACTTCGGGCTTCCCTCCCACATTAAGCCGACACGTCACGATATAACTGGAATACTGTTACAAGGGGCGTTAAACCCAACTCACTCAGTCATGATCCCCTACTTTCTCTTAAGAGTATTTATGACGAAACACTACACTGCTATGAACAACCACAAAGACGATTCACGACTATCAACCAAATAAATTATAACATCATACAAAGACATAATTTTGTAATAAAATTTTAATTGTAATGGCGTCACACGTCTATCAACCAAAGAAATTAAAATGTTGTAAATATCATACAAAAGACATAATTCTATATCTGTACTGACGAATCACTACGCTTCATTTACAACCGCAAAGACGATTCACAGGGGTTAGGTGATACAGAGGTTGGAAATCACCAGTGAAGCGGACACGTCAAACCATCTATCCTGTATGTGGGCAATCAGACACTGATAGATACCTCTGCATAATGTCTCTGCATCAACAGACAGTTGGGTGTCTCCGAATGCCACCAAGGTATAACACGTGTTGTCATGCATTGGTAATTTACGTATCAATGTATTCAGATGTATGCGCCCTGGTCATTGAGACAGCTAGCCGGGACTCCCCAGCTCCAGCTGATGGCTGCTGCAGGACAGATTTTGAAGGAAACGTTAGAGGAGGTCGTCTCATCAAATTAAGCTACTCATGTTGATTGTGGCTACAAATGAAACAAACAAGATATGGTCATTCGATGGTGATGTATTTCATACCGGTATCAGGGTTGTGTTTTGAACTTAAATTTGCATTTCGGCGACTGTTTTCATCCTAGAAACGTTTCGATAACTCTTTTTATCAAATCCAATTTTCAAGTGTATATTTTCTTTTGCCCGGCCGTTTATTGTCTCTAGCGTGTTATTGTTTCAAGAAACAACAAAAGAGAGTGTATACTCTCCAGAAAGATGAATATATGTGGGAACAATATGTTCAAAAGAAAAATTCGTGGTGGAAAGTATCTCTACATACTCCTTTTTAACTGATAAAGTGCCACAAAACATAGCATTCATTCACCCGATGAAGGAGTGAGCATATACCCCGAAACGCTGTGTTCCTTATAGTAAATAGGTTGACATCCATAAATTCTCTTCCTTGTGTGTATCACTTCTAAATGCCGTTCAAAGACTTGTCACAAAACGGTTTTAATATCGATGACCATATGTAAAATAAGTTACCCACTTACGTAAAATATGTTACCCAGGTACTTAAAACACATTACCAAATTACATGACAAACGTTACCCATTTACGTCAAATACGCAACCCACTTATGTAAACTACGTTACCCATTTTAGTAACTACGTTCTCGACTTACGAAAAATAAGTTATCCACTTACGTGTCATACGTTATGTAAACTTCGTTACCCATTTACGTAACATAAGCTACCAACATATGTAAAATATGTTCCCAGCTTACGTAAAATACGCCACCCACTTACATGTATTAAAAAACGCGACAAAATTATTATGAAATATGTTACCCAATTACATGAAATACACGACACTCTTATGTATTTACGTTAACCACTTACGTAAAATGCCTCACCCACTTACGTAAAATACCTTAACTACATTTACTTACGTAAATACGCTACCCACTTACGTAAAATACGGTACTCGGCGGCGAGCGAGATGCAGGAAGACATGTATTTAATCAGTAGAAACACTGTGTACTATACATGTATCATTAAACATTTACATAGGTAGAATGAATTATACACTGGCAACACATTGACAGAGATCCCACATACAGCCGCAGTTCACATCTCAGATTAGTTGGCGGTTGCCGACTCCAAGGCCGATGGTCGCTACTGGTTTGTGTGTTATTAAATTACTTGATCATTTCGTGACGCTAAAGCTCGAAGACCCGTTCTCGCTAGTCGATAGGGCGCTTCATTGATTTTTGGAAGCCTGTCACAGGCGCAACCGAACCCGTGGCTCGTCGATGAATCTGAAAGCTCTGGAATCGCGTTACGGTGCGGCTTTTGTTGTCGGGGACTCGCGTCTCCATTGTTTTGACTCTCTTTAAGCATCGTGAGCGGTTCGACATTTGACATCATTCCGGAAGCAACAGATATACATATTTATAGCTTGTGCTGATTCATCTGTTGCTTGTTTATGCAGAATGAAAAAAATGGGACTGTTAAATCCCTTTTTCATATAAACACCTTCATCCTATATCATTCATTCGTTCGTTTCACGTGCTTATTTAATCCTGTCTCGCTTTAATTACTGTTTCACTTTTGGGTTTCATTCTTTGGGTTCGTATGGAAACGAGGCAGTATGGGAAACAGATGTGCAGTCTATAAAATATAAAACCCCTTGGCTTGATAAGCATAGCTCACATTAATATTCAAAACATGGATTACTCGATGCCATCAATATTACATTATGAAACAAAACATATCCTGTTTTCTTCTACCGTGTTGTAACACAGTTAAACGACAAACCTATCCACCTTCACAATAACAAATTGTTTACCCTATACGCTCCCTCAAAAACAACTGCGGGAGAGAAGAGACAACATACCGCAAACATTTGGAGCCGACAAACCGATTAAGCCACACTGGCTCATAGACAAGCCTTAATTATCAACAGGAAAAGTGGCACAGTGCAAACCGCAGTTGCACGGAGAATGGCTGCTATAGATCGCCACCGGCCGATAATCGGGCAATACATTTGACGTCATTGGTGTGTGTTGGATGAACCTCAGATGCTGATTGTTTCTGTGACGTTAATTCGAAATAGGATTAGGGATTGGGGTGGCTGATGTGAGGGGGTGGTCGAGGAGAGAGGGAGGGTCTATTTGTGATTTCCGGATATTGAATGTCATCGAGTTATAAATATTTACGCCAGGGCGTATCATTTGGGTTATTTCTACATCAAAAGTTCAGCTTCTTGACATGATTGAGTTATTGGTAATGTAAATCCATATACGTTGTATCATACGCTAATTTCAAGTGAGACTGTGTGTCACGGGTTAATAATAGATTTGGGCAGACAGGCTAGTCGTCGGAACTTTGAATGAAAGTACATGTGTATTTAGAATTTGCATGTTAAACTGTTGCTTGTGTCATAATTCAATTGACTGGATGGAATTACACAATATATTATGTTATAATGTTTATGTCTTCTGAATGTAAATATATGTCTGTGTTATTTGACGGGTTTTACGAACATATATTAACAGAAATTTTCAGGTCGAAAACTAGTCAAGTCAGTCTATTTCCATCCAAAATACATCCTCGATCATCAAGTGTGTAATATCTCCATTCTGTCAGGATACCCTGGGTCAATTCGCCTCAGCAGCGTCGTTTCGGACGTGACGTCACCATCTCTCATATCACTTACATAACACAGGATTTTTATCAACAGCCAATGAAAATTGCTCTTTTGGTCACGTGTTTTGCATAGACCTATATGAAAATCGCATCGTCAGAGCGAGGATCTCGCTAATCGAATACATATATATCTGAATCGGGGGAGATTCCCCATGACACATGTTAGAAGCTCATTCGTGGTGACCCCCTCCGTGACATGACTGAGATATTGGTAAATCCGGCGTAAACCTACCCTACATGCTATTATCTTCATGCCCCCCCCCCCCCCCCCACCCCCCCCCCCCCAACACACACACACACACACATAGACAGAGAGAGAGAGAGAGAGGGAGACACACACAGACATGATATGATACACACAGAGAGATTGACACACAGGAGATAGACACACACGCCAAGATAGACACACACATAGACAGACACACACACAGACAGACAGAGATAGACACACATACACAGATAGGCACACACATATAGACATACACACAGACAGACAGAAATAGACACACATACACAGATAGACACACACATATAGACATACACACAGACAGACAGACATAGACACACATACACAGATAGACACACACATATAGACATACACACAGACAGACAGAGATAGACACACATACACAGATAGGCACATACATATAGACAGACACACAGACAGACAGAGATAGGACACACATACACAGATAGACACACACATATAGACAGACACACACATATAGACAGACAGAGATAGACACATGCATATTTTTTTTATTACCACCACCCCAATAATAATTAACCAGTCCCTAAATAATGTTCAAATGTATTAATCTTTAATTTGATTAGATGGGATTTGATATGATACGCTCACACACACACAGAGATAGACATACACATAGACACACACAAATACAGAGACAGACACACACCGATAGACACACACATATAGACAGGACAGACAGAGATAGACACACACAGACAGACACACACAGAGATAGACACACATCTAGACAAACGCACACACATATAGACAGACAGACAGAGATAGACACACACAGACATACACACACAGAGATAGACACACATCTAGACAAACGCACACACAGATAGATACACACATATAGAGATAGTCACCGCACACAGATATACACACAGAGATATACACACATATAGACAGACACACATTGAGATCTTCACGCACACAGATAGACACACACACACACACACACACACACACACACACACACACACACACACACACCACACACACACACACACACACACACACACACACACACACACACACACACACACTATTAGATGCCCTGTCTCCAACTCACGCCGACGCATTGGGATCGGGGCAAAGATCTCCTGTTTGAGAGTCAGTAGTGAACAACTGATCGGGTGCATGGCTTCTGACCTGGATCACTGGGGCCCGTATCCCAACGCCTCGACTCGATATCGATTAACCCAGGGGCTATAATAGGAAAGAACGACAAAACCTCCTTCTGCCTAACTGTAGTCACGGTAGCATCTTTTCATAATATATAGTTAAGAGGATCACACCTCATCTCCGCATTACTCTTTATTCTTAGCATTGTTTCTCTTACCCAGGGCGGCTGCTGGGTGTTCAAAATAGCCAACCAATCAGAAATGACTTAAGGACATTTCAGCAATAACATCAGTGTTGACGTAGTAAACGCGCCGAGCGTATCACTTATGATCACCGCCTATGACACCATGCCTCATGACAACTATTAGTTTAATGCGCCAGTGAAGCTCATAGTCAGTATGGTGTTGTATCGGGTGAGCTTGACAGAACAGTGTGAATAGTGCCAGCGTCGATCTACGTCCGTTGTGTGTAATTGCATACTAACACAGATGGAGCAATCTACCCTTGTTACCAGTCAAAATATCCTTCTTTTCTCGGAGTGAGTGTGTATCTGTGCGAGTGAGTGAGTGAGTGAATGTGTCTGTGCGAGTGAGCGAGTGTGTCTGTGCCAGTGAGTAAGTGAATGTGTCTGTGCGAGTGAGTGAATGAGTGTGTGTGTGTGTGTGTGTGCCAGAGCGTAAGTGAATGTGTCTGTGCGAGTGAGTGAGTGGGTGTGTCTGAGTGAGTGAGTGTGTCTGTGCGAGTGAGTGAGTGTGTCTATGCGAGTGAGTTCACGGTATTTCAACTAAGCGTGCCTCTATGGCCAACTTACGTGTAGACATTGTATAATATATAAGGAGGTTACAATGTATTACACGGATAAGTAGTTTGTATTTGCGAGACAGTAAGGGCAAGATGTTTTCTATATTTTCAAGTTCTCTATAATTTCAGTAGAACATGATGGAGATCGTTAACTGTTTGGGGAACCAAAGGCGGCGCAGGCTAAAAACGTTGAGTTACTTCATGAACGTAGGGGTTATCATAATCACCTGATTGGTTAGTGTGTCTCCCAGACCCTGGAGAATAATTAAAAAAGGAATCCATCTCAAGTCTAGAATGATTTGGCAAGTCTAGATATTCCTCAGCTCTATTAAGCATTGTCGTTTGAAGTTCCATTTTGGATTATATTTTTTTATTTTTTTAGATATATATTTTTTTAAATAATAGGATAAGTTTATTTCTGGGTCTAAATATTAGTCTAGTGATTGGTGAGTGATGGTGATTGGTGAGTGATTGGTGATGAGTTGTATGGGCCAGGCCTGTGTATCAGCCATACCTGGTTAAAGATGTGCTTCTCCAGTGCACAAAAACTCAGTTATGTTTCTAAAAATGTTTGAATATTGAAAAGGTGATGTCAGCTAGTGTAGTTCTATTTAATTTTTTTAAAAACCGTGTGGATTCAATCATTTGTTATCCGAAAATAATTACTTCGTGGACGGTCACAGCTGAATTATATTAGTGGGTGAGTTCCAAAAAGGAATAATGATGTCCTCATACAGCTGCCCCAGTTATTCCGATCAATGTGATAGCTTGTTTGACGTAATTGAGACAAACCACGAGCACCCACATAGAATAACTTAAATCCGTATAAACCAAGAAAACAATGAATGCTTCTCTCCGCAGAACCAAGACACATGAGACAAAACCCATCCATAGGACCATTAAGCTCGCGAACAGTAGTGTGACGATGTTTGGATGTTGAGATGGATACCTGGGATGTAGAACGATTAGGAATGTATGTTTCCGGCGGGAGTGTATTAATTTTTGCTGACCCGACTCCCCCGCCCAATTTTATGTAACATGTCTTCTGCCCCCAAATACCATGTATCCATTTTTGTTTGCTCCCTCCCTCCTAATAAATGAACAGTCCCTAAATAATTTGGACCCCCCCCCCCCCCCCCCCCCCCACCACCATGGATGTGTTAAATTTGTAATTGTCATGCCCCCCCCCCCCCCTCTGATGTCATAACCTGCAACCTCCACCCCCACACCGCCCCGCCCCGACCCCAACTCCCAGAACCCCACCCCCCTCTCACCTGCCAGTCCCTTATACGATCAAAACGCCTAACAACCATTAGCTGTACTGTATATATGACAAGGTGGTTGTAAGTGCAAGGCTGTCCGATTCACAATGTCATCAACAGACAACTGGAAATTTAATTCAGTGAAACATATAGCGTTTATTGAGTTTTTCGGGTTACCCCGATCTCTGACGAAGGTCATTCGGTATAAATCGGTTGGCGGTTTGCACCACTGACAATTAACTAACTGCTGACGTAAATGCACAGATTGTGATTTGGATGGAAATAGATGCAGTGTTATCAGAATATGATCTCGGTAAAAAGCAATATTCTGCTGACTGACTGTTCGTCGTGGACCGATTTGAAATAGTGCAGCACATGCCATTTGGCTGAAACTTTAAGCCCATATATACTACTCGAAAACAGTTAAAGAAAACATCCATTTTTTCATATGACTATAGTCATTTCATGCCACATTAACTATAGTAATATGTAAAAATCGGATGTTCGTTAACGTCTTTCGAGTAGTATATTATAAGATACAGCCTAGAAAGCCTTATCAAGTTGGTTCTATATTACCTCCACATGCCTCCTACCATTGTTTTGCGGTAACTTTTATATAATACGTGCATGTTGTTTTGCTACAACGAGATACTTTCGTCCACGTTACAATAGATTATGCCATATGCAGCTTTGTTATTTCTGTTTCAGACGAGACATGCCTCTTGACCGATCATATGAACATTTTATTTCAGTTTTGTTGCGGGACGAATTTTTTTCAATGTCATATCCAAAAAGGACATGCACGAGGTGTTGAATTCTATTTGACCGAAATGCAATCACAGATCGTAGAACTATAATACCATCCTGGGTAGAAGAACTGTAATACCATCCTGGGTAGAAGAACTATAATACCATCCTGGGTAGCAGAACTGTAATACCATCCTGGATAGTAGAACTGTAATATCATCCTGGGTAGTAGAACTGTAATACCATCATAGGTAGCAGAACTGTAATACCATCCTGGATAGCAGAACTGTAATACCATCCTGGGTAGTAGAACTGTAATACCATCATAGGTAGTAGAACTGTAATACCATCCTGGGTAGCAGAACTGTAATACCATCCTTGGTAGTAGAACTGTAATACCATCCTAGGTAGCAGAACTGTAATACCATCCTGGGTAGTAGAACTGTAATACCATCCTGGGTAGTAGAACTGTAATACCATCCTAGGTAGTAGAACTGTAATGCCATCCTGGGTAGTAGAACTGTAATACCATCCTAGGTAGTAGAACTGTAATACCATCCTGGGTAGTAGAACTGTAATACCATCCTGGGTAGTAGAACTATAATACCATCCTGGGTAGCAGAACTGTAATACCATCCTGGATAGTAGAACTGTAATATCATCCTGGGTAGTAGAACTGTAATACCATCATAGGTAGCAGAACTGTAATACCATCCTGGATAGCAGAACTGTAATACCATCCTGGGTAGTAGAACTGTAATACCATCATAGGTAGTAGAACTGTAATACCATCCTGGGTAGCAGAACTGTAATACCATCCTTGGTAGTAGAACTGTAATACCATCCTAGGTAGCAGAACTGTAATACCATCCTGGGTAGTAGAACTGTAATACCATCCTGGGTAGTAGAGCTGTAATACCATCCTAGGTAGTAGAACTGTAATACCATCCTGGGTAGTAGAACTGTAATACCATCCTTGTAAGTAGAACTGTAATACCATCCTTGGTAGTAGAACTGTGATACCATCCTGGGTAGAAGAACTGTAATACCATCCTTGGTAGTAGAACTGTAATACCATCCTGGGTAGAAGAACTGTAATACCATCCTGGGTAGTAGAACTATAATACCATCCTTGGTAGTAGAACTGTAATACCATCCTTGGTAGTAGAACTGTAATACCATCCTAGGTTGTAGAACTGTAATACCATCCTGGGCAGTAGAACTGTAATACCATCCTTGATAGTAGAACTGTAATACCATCCTAAGTAGCAGAACTGTAATACCATCCTAGGTAGCAGAACAGTAATACCATACATACAGAGGTGTTGTACTACACATACAGAGGTGTTGTTCTACACATACAGTGGTATTGTACTACACATACAGAGCTATTGTACTACATATACAGAGGTGTTATACTCCACATACAGAGGTATTGTACTAGACATACAGAGTTATTATACTAAACATACAGAAGTATTGTACTACACATACAGAGGTGTTGTACTACACAGACATAGGTATTGTACTACACATTCAGAGTTATTATACTACACATACATATGTATTGTACTACACATACAGAGTTATTGTACTACACATACAGAGTAGTTGTACTACACATACAGAGGTACTGTACTACACATACAGAGTTATTATACTACACATACAGAGTTATTATACTACACATACAGAGGTATTGTACTACACATACTGAGTTATTATACTACACATACTGAGGTTTTATACTACACATACAGCAGTATTGTACTACACATACAGAGTTATTATACTACACATACTGAGGTATTGTACTACACATACAGAGTAGTTGTACTACACATACAGAGGTACTGTACTACACATACAGAGTTATTATACTACACATACAGAGTTATTATACTACACATACAGAGGTATTGTACTACACATACTGAGTTATTATACTACACATACTGAGGTTTTATACTACACATACTGAGTTATTATACTACACATACTGAGGTTTTATACTACACATACAGCAGTATTGTACTACACATACAGAGTTATTATACTACACATACTGAGGTATTGTACTACACATACAGAGGTATTGTACTACACATGCAGAGGTATTGTACTACACATACTGAGGTATTGTACTACACCTACTCAGTTATTGTTCTATAAATGAGGAGTTACTTTCATAAAAATGGTTTGTAAATGTTAGTAGCCATATTCTGGGAACATAAAATAATTGCGATGCGTACAGTGGCATAACGACAGGAAAGCAGGGGTTATTGTAGAAATAGCAGTGTAACACTCAGTGTGGAATTAGAGTAATGCATCCTGTTTCGTCGTATTTCCTTGAAAGGAAACTGTCAAATCGCAACAACTAAATCCCCCTGTCCACTCCCTGAAGTAACAATGTGACTTAAAACCTAAATACGTACACTCATGTTGTACCCCTCTAAACCAAACCAACGTAATAACACTCATAAGTTGTGTGTAGATATTTCCTTCGATAAATGTGCATTCTTTCACTCATTGTTCACATATCCGCTATTTTAACTTTACATGATAACATGGTGCTTTGTCGCGTAAAACGTGACGTTGAGCAGTACGCATTTCAGCGTCAATAGTTATTTCTTGCAACATCCGTATTGAACCCGGAAGTATTCATCACGTGTTGATCGTGGCCTGTCCCGGTGGCTTGAGTTTAGTTGATAAGGAACTGGGTTTGTTTAATTGATTGCGTCAATCTGAATTTTAAGTGGTTATAACAACAATGTCAATGGTGCCTTCTGTTGAATTTGTTTCAGTCGACGGTCTGTAAATAATTGAGTCTTGACCAGACAATCCAGTGATTGATATTATGAGCATCCATCTACGCAACAGGGATACGATGGCATACATTAACCAAGTCAGCGACCCTGACCACCCGATCCCGTTAGTCGTCTCTTCCCATGGGTTGTTGAAGATCAATTCTAACCCGGATCTTCACGGGTCTTTCAGTATTAATATACAGTATGTACAGTACATTCACCCTGTGCACTCAAAGAACCCACTCGTCCGATGGTAGATCACCAGATGGTGGAAACACGAATACGTACATACCCCCGAAACACAAGTATAAACACGTGTTTTGTCACCCTGGGCAAGTGACTCAGTTCAAATGTGCCTCTGTTCACCCAGCAGGAAATGGGTACCCGATATGTGAGGTGGATGTAAAAACCTTCTAGTGCCTCTTGGCAGATTGTGTTGTATACTCCCCAGGGAGTTGAGAATGATAACTGGAATGCAAACGGGTCCACTGGTCGGGGAACAAATAAAACCGAATTTGCGCGGATACTAGTACCTGGATACCTGCGGTATGTGTAGTTTAATTAATATATGATAGATTAATCCTCTTTTGTTGTCTTCTCTTTAGTTATTGATATAATCATGATTGTAAATATCCTTATAACAGCACGAGGTTGTGCCCCTCCCACCATCCACACCCACCACCCACCACCCACCAACCTCCCCCGATCAAAAGATTCATATATGCGTATTTACAGTAACATTAAACTTTCAGTGACATTGATAGCATTCTGCATGTACGTGTGTGTGTTTCTTTGGCTGCTTGTACTAGTCCGGACTGATGCCGATTTATAGTGCTAGCCCACTGAGATACCATGCCGCAGTTTAACATGAATACCCCACTCAGACACAGTATACTGACTCCGAGCCGACCAGTCCTTGTTTTAGCCCCTTAATGCCGATCGCCAGACAGGGTTACAACAAGTACCATCTTTTAACGTCTTTTGGTATGACGCGGCCGGGTATCGAACCCCGGCCCTTCCGCTCTCCGGGCGGACGCTCTACCACTAGACCACGGAGGCAGGCGACAGGCCTTTGACGATTGTGAGTGTCCGTGTTGAAACTCTGTTTAACACCATGCTATTTGGACGTGACTATAACAAGCGTTGAGGACATATAACGTTTCTTTGATACCTAGGAACATACTCGTTGTAATTCCGGGTAAGAGTATAGGTCCCCTGCAACATATGCTTGTCGTAAGTGGAACGGGTGATCAGGCTTGTCTGATTGCATGCCATCGTAATATAGCAGGAATATTGCTGAGTGCGGCGTTATACAACAAACACACCTAGGAATATTACTTTACATCTTAAGTCTGTGAAAATCACTAAAAATTAGCCCCGAAACTTTGTTGAATAATTTGACGGCAGATCCCATAGGAGAACCATGTCCCACCTGATAACTGGGTGAATAGTTCGGTTTAAACGCCGCTTCGAACATTATTTCCATAACTGTCGCCTGCCAGTGTCAGTCGATTGCCACCACATTATGTAACGCAACGTATACACGTTGAACATTTTAGTGAAACCCACAAGTCTTAGATATTGGAAACAGCGATCAGCAGATCCTATCACGGCAAAGGGACGCAACTGCAATTTGCGGCGCCACTTGGCATGCACACCTCATCATGGAAACAAGGTCATTGATGCAATTTGCAAAATACACATCGATACACAGCACGCGAACAGTTTCATATACATGTATTATATTTGTAACTGTCGTTACTGTTGCCGAGGATATATTTCAAAGCTTTGTGTATTTGTGCAAATAATCTGGAAACCGTATGAGACTCCGTTTAATGTGTCAGTATGTCCGAGTGTCTTTAACATAAACTGTGTATCAATCTGTCCGAGTGTCTGCAACATAAACTGATGATCAATCTGCCCAAATGTCTGCAACATTAACTGTGTATTAATCTGCCCAAGTGTCTGCAACATAAACTATGTATCGATCTGTCCTCGTGTATGTAACATAAACTGATGATCAATCTGCCCAAGTGTCTGCAACATTAACTGTGTATTAATCTGCCCAAGTGTCTGCAACATAAACCGTGTATCGATCTGTCCTCGTGCATATGTAATTGATTATCAATATGCCCAATTGTCTGCAACATAAACTATGTATCAATCTGCCCAAGTGTCTGCAACATAAACTATGTATCAATCTTTCCAAGTGTCTGCAACATAAACTGTGTATCAATCTGTCCGAGTGTTTGCAACATAAACTCTGTGTTTACAAGGTATATTGTATATCGTTATACCCTGTGCGAATAATAATTAACTGTGTATTAATCTGCCCAAGTGTCTGCAACATAAACTGTGTATCGATCTGTCCTCGTGTATGTAACATAAACTGGTGATCAATCTGCCCAAGTGTCTACAACGTTAACTGTGTATTAATCTGCCCAAGTGGCTGCAACATAAACTGAGTATCAATCTGTCCTCGTGCATATGTAACATAAACTGAGTATCAATCTGCCCAAGTGTCTGCAACATAAACTGTGTATCAATCTGTCCGAGTGTCTGCAACATAAACCGTGTATCGATCTGTCCTCGTGCATATGTAATTGATTATCCATATGCCCAATTGTCTGCAACATAAACTGTGTATCAATCTGTCCAAGTGTCTGCAACATAAACTATGTATCAATCTGCCCAGATGTCTGCAACATAAACTGTGTATCAATCTGCCCAAGTGTCTGCAACATAAACTATGTATCAATCTGCCCAAGTGTCTGCAACATAAACTGTGTATCAATCTGCCCAAGTGTCTGCAACATAAACTCTGTATCAATCTGCCCAAGTGTCTGCAACATAAACTGTGTATCAATCTGCCCAAGTGTCTGCAACATAAACTATGTATCAATCTGCCCAAGTGGCTGCAACATAAACTATGTATCAATCTGCCCAAGTGTCTGCAACATAAACTGTGTATCAATCTGTCCGAGTGTTTGCAACATAAACTCTGTGTTTACAAGGTATATTGTATATCGTTGTACCCTGTGCGAATAATAATTAACTGTTTATTAATCTGCCCAAGTGTCTGCAACATAAAGTGTGTATCAATCTGTCCGAGTGTTTGCAACATAAACTCTGTGTTTACAAGGTATATTGTATATCGTTATACCCTGTGCCAATAATAAACGGTATCTCAGTCGGTCCTAGCTCCTGTTAGATGCACTGTTTACAATATGCCCTTGTGTCCAGAAGGTCCACTGTGTATTCATCTGCCCATGTGTATAATACAACTGTGTATTCATCTGCCCAAGTGTATGATACAACTGTGTATTCGTCTGCCCATGTGTATAATACAACTGTGTATCTGCCCAAGTATATAATACAACTGCGTATCTGCCCAAGTGTATAATACAACTGTGTATCTGCCCAAGTGTATAATACAACTGTGTATCTGCCCAAGTGTATAATACAACTGTGTATCTGCCCAAGTATATAATACAACTGTGTATCTGCCCAAGTATATAATACAACTGTGTATCTGCCCAAGTATATAATACAACTGTGTATCTGCCCAAGTGTATAATACAACTGTGTATCTGCCCAAGTGTATAATACAACTGTGTATCTGCCCAAGTATATAATACAACTGTGTATCTGCCCAAGTGTATGATACAACTGTGTATCTGCCCAAGTTCATAATACAACTGTGTATCTGCCCAAGTGTATAATACAACTGTGTATCTGCCCAAGTATATAATACAACTGTGTATCTGCCCAAGTATATAATACAACTGTGTATCTGCCCAAGTATATAATACAACTGTGTATCTGCCCAAGTGTATAATACAACTGTGTATCTGCCCAAGTGTATAATACAACTGTGTATCTGCCCAAGTATATAATACAACTGTGTATCTGCCCAAGTATATAATACAACTGTGTATCTGCCCAAGTGTATAATACAACTGTGTATCTGCCCAAGTATATAATACAACTGTGTATCTGCCCAAGTGTATAATACAACTGTGTATCTGCCCAAGTGTATAATACAATTGTGTATCTGCCCAAGTATATAATACATTAACTTGTATTCATCTGCTATATTACGTCATAATCTGTCTTTCCGGCTCTCAGTGAGATACCTACGCCGCACATTGTCCAAATACGAATAGTTTACATTTTATTACGCTTACGTAATTGTAACATACCAGTTATAATGGCAATGACTCGGTATTGATATGTCGCCCGCCTCAGAAGCATGGTGGACAGAACGTCTGCCCGAAGGTCGGTAGTTTGATCCCCGGCCGAGTCATACCAAAATACATTCAAAGATGGTTATTTTTCTTTCCTTGAGTGGAGTGTGAGTGAGTTGGGTTTAACGCCGCTTTTAAGAGTATTCCAGTTATATCGCGGCGTGTCAGCTTAATGTGGGAGGAAAGCCCGAAGTGATGCAGGTCTCAGACGTTTACCTCTTACGAGCACGGGTATGGTGCTGACAAACCTAGAAACATAATCGGGGCGAACCGGGATTCGAACCCACAATCATAGGTTTCTGGCGTGCCCAAGGGACGCAACTCTGCACAGCAAATCGCCTTAGACGACTGAGCCACCCGTGCCCCTCCCTGCGTGGAGCTTCACATTTAAACCTGGCGAGCTCCAAAGTTAGCCTCCTGTATCTGAGTAGGGTTTCTATGTTAATTTTTTTGTCATGGGCTAACACTTTTAAACTGGCATTAGGATGGGCTATTTTACGCAGCGATACGCACTCACGCACGCACGTACACGCGCGCGCGCACTCACACACTGGATTAACGTCGCGTTCAAAATTATTGCACTTCTACAGCGGCGGGTGTGCGTGCGTGACGAAAGCCGCTTTATAAGTGCAATAATCGTGAACGCAACATTAAGCCCCAGTTCACCTCACCTCATCACTGATCTGTCATATTTGGCAATGAACAATAATCATCCGAGCTGCAGCCGGGGGCAGAGATAACGAAATAATTCCGTAGTGTGATATATAACAGCACATGGCCTGAAAACTATATTCAGACTGTGCACTTCTATATTGAACCATTTCTTAGACTGTTAATCAATCGTATACATTAAGTTAAGAGATAATCTATTAGGAAATAACAGTGCCTGTCGGTTTATGTTTCAAAAAATCACTTTCTCCCAGTCGAATTATTCAAAGCGTGTGCACCTAATACGATCAAACATCACGCAAAAATCGTGCCTTGTTTACAAACTCTTTTTGCATTGCCATCCTGCGCCGGAAACAGGCAACGCAGATATCGCACGACAACTGTCGTTTGGGGCGGGACCTCTGACCTTGCCATAACAGAAATATGTTTTTGTAAACATGTAAGTCGAGTAATTAAGTGCAGTATTGCTGTTTTTAATTAGAATGTCCTGCTTTTTAAAAAAAAAAAGTATTTGAGGATATTACTTGCCGCTTGTGACTAATCGTCTCTTCATATGTCCCGATATTTTTGGTAAATCTGATTGTACTGTTGTGTCCTTAAATTCAATGGCTGCCCGAGATGAGAGAGTATTGTGAGTTTAATTAGCTTGTGTTTGTTTGTTTGTTGTTTAACGCCGCACTCAGCAATATTCCAGCTATATGACGGCGGTCTGTAAATAATCGAGTCTGGACCAGACAATCCAGTGATTAATATCATGAGCATCGATCCGCGCAATTGGGATCGATGACATGCATCAACCAAGTCAGCGAGCCCGATCACCCGATCCTGTTAGTCGCCTTTTACGACAAGCACAGTCGCCTTTTACGGCAAGCATGGGTTGCTGATGACCTGTTCTACCCCGGATCTTCACGGGTCAAATAGCTTGTGAAAAGATGAGTACATATTCTTGACACCTAGATCATCGATATGGCAATCATGTGAAGACAGCCAGTAATATATTTTTAGCTCGGTGCAGACAAACCAGGGGTCGACAGTGTGAGCATTAATCTATGTCGCGGGGTACAACGACATGTCAGCTGGCCATGCAGTTTGTAGCTCAGTGAGGGAGTAAGTGTGGTTTTACACAGCTTTTAGCAATATTCCAGCAATATCACGACAGTACGTTGCCCTCATGTGGGGAATCGAATCCGGTCTTTGGGCGTAACGACCAAACACTTTAACCACTGGGCTTTCCCACCGCCCCGTGGAACATGGAGACTCACTTTCAGTTACTTTGTGTGTCATGTTAACCCGACTGCTTGGGACGTGTGCGTCGTTAAACAAACAACCAATCAATCAAAGCCCGCTAAATTCACTCACTCTTACAAGACATAAACCTTGGACATACTTACGTATCCTGGTTTCATTGACGCACGTTGACTGTTTCCATCATCGTCAATACGTCACGGGTTTGTAAGACACAATGTTCCTCCATCACCCACGAACCCTTGAAGATTCCGGGGTAGAGTAGGTCTTCAGGACCCATGCTTCACGTAAAAGGCGACTATGCTTGTCGTAAAAGGCGACTAACGGGATCGGGTGGTCAGGCTCGCTGACTTGGTTGATGCATGTCATCGATCCCAATTGCGTGGATCGATGCTCATGATGTCAATCACTAGACTGTCTGGTCCAGACTCGATTATTTACAGACAACCGTCATATAGCTGGAGTGCGGCGTTAAACAACAAACCAACCAACCAGCCATCACCCGCGAATACGTACGGTTCATTTGCAGTTTGACTACTACACCAAGCAACGAATCCAATCACGACCTGGGTCCAGGTAGAAGGAAACCTTCCAGTGCCACGACCAATGGGGCTCAGATTACATCGCGCAAACGTCAGTCTTTCTTTTGAAACACAGCTTCAGCCTTGCGTCTTCTTCTCTGCACATTGCTTCTATATCAATATCAGGCAAACGTAGTGCTCCCATAACACAATATGTTATTTTGTCTTCCGGGAGTAATTCCCATGCTACCCAAGCGATGTATGCTTGTCGTAAGAGGCGAATAACGGGATCGGGTGGTCAGGCTCGCCGGCTTGGTTGATGCATGTCATCGATCCCAACTGTCTGGATCGATGCCCATGATGTCAATCACTGGATTGTCTGGTCCAGACTCGATTATTTACAGACCGCCGTCATAAAGCTGAAATATTGCTCAGTGCGACGTTAACCCACAAACAAACAAACAATCTCCACGAACTGCCAATTCCTTTATAAAATGACCACATGTGTACGGTTATGGTGGCAAGTACAAACCCATGAAGTATTGACGTTTTGCTTCCATATACCCTTTCAGAACGACATGAGAAAAAATATGTTCTGGGATGTTTATCCGTCTCATGGAAGAGGCGCGTGGGCACAGGATTGCAATTCTGCCACGGCAGTCAGGATATATCCAACTTAATGTGGCCATCGTAATGAACACAAAACATTAGCTTAATTTTATCTCATTTATTGGATTAAATAATGATCACATGAAAGGGACTAAAGGACATATTTTTGGTGTCAAAATCACATGTCATTGCTGACTCTGAAATGTACACTCATTGCACAGAAGCCGGAAGTGACGTCATGATCTCTTCACAGCAGCTGAATGGTTCCCTTGGGTCACGTGATGAAAGTTTCGGGCATAGTACATGAACAAGAGGGTCTAGATGCTCACGGCTGGTCGTGTTACAAATTGCATTATTAGAATATATTTAAATGCTGTTCAGCAGCTGGAAAATTAACAATTGTCTTCCATAAGCAATTTCGATTTTCTTGTGGAATATTATTAGTGTGAAATAATATATACAATTGATACCAACATAAATCTACCAGATCTAGATCCAGTATAATTTGATTTTTTGTTGAACATATGTAGATATATATTTATTTTGGAAATAAATAAAATTTCAATTCATCAAACTCCATGTCATCTAGACCCTATTCTTGCTAAGATCTCCTTGTGAGTGGTCTGCAGCTCTTAGCAAGAATTTACAAAAAGAAACAAAATGGCTGATCTAAGTCAACCTTGGTATCTTTGGCAACCGTTGCCACAACAACAGTTGTCATGACAGTGACATGGACACCAGGGTCAATAGTTTTGAGATCCAGCAAGAATTGAATTCATTTGGATGAGCTGAGAGGAAAAAATAAATTATTGGTTGTATTTTTTGACATAGGCAGGTGAGTTTTGTACATCACAATACTGCAACTCATAAGAGGGGGTCGGGCAGGGAGTTTTGTACACGGGAGGGGGGAGGGGCGAGACCGTTGATAAAATACACTGTACAAAGAAGACAATAAATACACAGGCTGTCAGTACCAACCAACTTCATAGGCGAGAAGTGGCAGTCCGGATGTACACTATTAACATTTGTCTACAAATACACAGGCTTGTATTGTGGAGATTGTACATACATTCACACTCTTTATTTCTAAAATCATTTTAAAAATAAAACATTGTGCCTTTCATGAGTTCTTAAAATGTTGATAGTAGAAAAAGAAAGATGAAAAGCATAAAAAAAAAAAAAATGCATATGAGAAGTGCTTCCTGTGTCATGTCTTGGAAAAACAACACTTAATTTGAACCAAACCAGGTAAAACATCATTTATATACCAGATACCATTTACTTAAAATCCAGATAACATATTCATATCCCCTTCCGAGTTGAACAATGTTAAATCAATCCTCATGTCCTTTCATCTTAAAATATCCACAATATAAGCCTATTGTCTAGCACAAGTTTAGGAAGCCTGTAGCCACTCTATGCCCTAATACCACCAGTTGAAGTAGTTTTACTACAGACTCCCAAACCCACATAAACTAGGTGTTGTCTAACCAATCCTATCTCTTTCAATGTCAAATGCTCACTGTGAATCAAGGTGTAATTCCCTTGACATAGGTTTACATAAAATTACAAATCCCTTAAAGACCATTAATTAAACCCTTAAAATATTAGTTCATTTACTTTTTAAAAATTCATCCTAAGCTATTCCAGATTATACCACTCAATTCAAAACAAGAATGTAGAAGAATTCACATTCAGCATTTGGCAGTGAAAGGGTTAAGATATTATTGAGAAATTGACTTAACTAGTGGGTGTAGATTTCAGTTGTATTGGATATAAATAAAATCTAACAGCTGTGGGCTTGGGAGGGGGAGAGGGAAGTTTCACATTAACAGTGTCATCTGATAATTATAAATGTTTAAACTTTAAAATATTTACACTTCCCCTACACTAATAACCATGGTAACATAAAGTTATTTTCAAGTCAACTTGAACAAGCCTATGAAATGGACAACACTCGTTTATGTACAATGTTTAAAATGAGCTTAAATAATATACAGTTCTAACTTGCTTCGGGTTGGCAATGGTAACAATTGGTTATATCTTATATATATATATATGTATATATATTGGAAGGCGCTCTGAGGGAGAAGGGGGAACTAAAAATATAGATTTTCTGTGAATTTTCATCGACACTGATTAGAAAGGAATTATGAATTTAATTGAAATTAAGCACCTTTAAAACAACAAGTGATCAGTAAAATAATTAAAAGCGTAAAGATACAAAACTCACAGGTTTAACAACTACAAGGACAAATGACATAATGAATACAAAAATGTCAGGATTGATGTTAAATAATTTATAAAACAATCTTTCCTCCTAACCACTGCCTACAACTGTATCCAAGGGTATAATAGTGTTTAATCCTGTGATGGCAAAATTGTCAACACACTAGAAACAAGCGGCATTGCCATGGTAACAGTCATGGTTTGTTGTCATTGTGGTTTTCTCAGATATACTACAAATTAGACAAATAATACTACTAAAATGGAGACAACTTACTCGAAACAGAAGCACTACAGTTCACCAACTGCCCTATGAATTAAACTCCGGTGAGGAGACACAGCAATGGAATTTTAACATAATATAAATATCTTCATGACTTCTTTTGGGAATTAAATTTACAAGTTGCACAGCTAAAAATGAATATCTTTTTTAAAAATATGACAGGTTGCACCAAACCGATAATTGCTAAGCTCCACAAAAATCCCTCATTCAATTCTTCCTTTGGGTATTGCCTTTAAAATTCATTGCATACTGAATATAAATATTTCTCTTTGCACATATTGTAGGTTTGTAAAGAGAAGCACTGGACTGTGACCTGTCTACGATCTAGGTTTATTTAATATTGCAAGTATCCTTCCTCAAAATGTCTCAGTCTTATTTTCAGATAGTGTATGATTCTGGTTATCACGATGAGTAACGACGAAACAAAAAAATGTAAAAAATTAAAGACACTGTACTTCATGTGTGTAACGATTTAAAAAAAATGCAGGGTGAGTGTGTTGCTGCCTCTACTAACTAAATGTCCGTTTGATATGATCTTTAGGTGAAGATTTCCTGAATTGTCACCAAGACATATTCCTGTCTCGCTCGTCGCATTGTCCCGAGACCACTGCAGGTTCATATTGAATACACAGCGAGTCACTGTCTCACAAACATTCAAAATCATGTCTTAAAATAACACGGTGATGTCTGCAACAAATGCCCTCGCCAAAAGTCGGCATGGCATTCACTGGTAAAAATAAACACAAATATATATATTTTGCTGTTTATAGTCTTTTGAGGCTATCATTTTAGCAACATGCCTGCCATGTCCTTCATTGGCAAGGTCAAGGTCAAAAGGTCACATGATTGCTGACACAACTTGCAATATGACACAGATGAGACAACAGACACAGTATGGAGAATCAAGTCACTATCTTGTTCACAGCAGGTTTGTATTTTTTTTTGCACAAAATAGAAAACAAAAATCTGCTGCACTTGCTGTGGCTTTTTTTTTCCTTTCAGGACTGCCAGCATCCCTGATTCTTCCCGCCCTTTGCACTTTTATTTTTGAGCACACATCCCCCATTCTTCCTGCCCTGTAATGTTTTGTCACGGTAGCACAGTATTCCTCGGTCGGCTTTCTAGGTCAGAGATGAAGATGATGATGACAAATGATTGAGTGAGTCTGAAGTTGCTCCACCAGCAACGTCGTCGCTTGGACTGTTGCTGGTCTGAACAGGAGTCCTATCTCACACACATGGGATCACAGGTTCTTCACATTTGGACATCGGTTCACGCCTCAAACAATGCCAAAATATCGTCACTATTTTGTGCCCCCGTTGTCCCACCCCCACAGTTAGTGTTTTGATTTGAGGACTCCGTACCGTCGGGTGGACCGAGGTATGATAACAGTTCAATAGGATCACCGAGATTTTCTGGCAAAAGCTGCAACAGAGAAAAAGCATTGCATCATTGACATATCCAATAATTAAAAATCTCTAAGAACATCCTCAAACATTCTGTAAGAACACATGCCCATTGTACCGTTGTTACCCTCAAAACACTCTAAAAAGCCACAGCTGTTAGACTTTACGTATATCCAATACAACTGAAATCTACAACCACTAGTGAAGTCAATAATATCTTAACCCTCTCACTGACAAATGCTAAAAGTGAATTTTTCTACATTCTTGTTTTGAATTGAGTGGTATAATCTGGAATAGCTTAGGATGAACTTTTAAAAAGTAAATGAACTAATATTTTAATGGTTAACTAAAGGGTCTTTACGAGATTTGTAATTTTATGTAAACCTATGTCAAGGTGAGCATTGATTCACAGTGAGCATTTGACACTGAAAGAGATAGGATAGGTTAGACAACACCTAGTTTATGTGGGTTTGGGAGTCTTTAGTAAAACTACTTCAACTGGTGGTATTAGGGCATAGAGTGGCTACAGGCTTCCTAAACTTAAATTCACATATTATAATCAATATCATGACTATTCAATAAAACAGCACTTGTTTTCCTACACGTCTTACAAAGTAAAAGTTCCAAGTCTAAACCATATCAGTCATGTCTCTTTAAAAGTAATTTACGTTTCATTTGAATACCTACAATAACACATATAAAAAAGAATAGTAAACACATTCTGCAACTTACATCTAAACCTGGTTGTCCACCCTCTGTTTCCCCAAAACTAGCTGCAGGATCGAAGGTGAGATCGGATAAGCTGTGGTCCCCTGGCCCCCCTGGATTGTGCTGGTTGGAGTTAGGCGTGTGACTGAGGGGATGGCTACCGTTCCCATTCTGGTGATTCATGACCCCTTGGTTTGGTCCAGGCGCCATATGGTTGCCGTTCGGAACTTGAGGGTCAGGATGCCGCAAGGGCTGACTTAACTGATCGCCTGGCAAAACAAGCAAGAATTATGAAACAAAACCATAACACAAGACATAGAAACACTTGGGATTCGAACCCACAATCATAGGTTTCTGGCGTGCCCAAGAGACGCAACTCTGCACAGCGAATCGCGGTGCCTTAGACGACTGGGCCACCTGTGCCCCCAACATGGAACTATCAAGGAGTTTCAACAAACAAAAAGATACAGCAATATGCAACTCTTACAATAACGAAAATGGTTTCACTTACATTTTACATTATTTCACAAATATTTTACAAATGAAACAATCATGGACTCACAAAACTATGAAGGTTTCCTAATGAAACAATAAAGGGTTGTAGAATTTTCCTGGAATCTCATTATTCTGTATATCCCATATACTATTAATGATGTAATGTAACAGTTGACATGATGGTACGCACCTTGTGATCCTGGAGGCATGACAAAGGGTGATGGCGGAGGGCAGTGATCCCAGTTGTTCATGGTAGGCAGCTGCATACTGGCCGGTGACATGGCCTTCACCCAGCGTGAGTTCGCACACGGTTCCGGTTGGCCTGAACAAATACAAACGTTACATACATTCAATGACAATGTACTGAAAAACAGGCCTCCAACATGAGTAGGATGTATTTTTTAAAATAAAAATATCACTTATACTTATCCTGACTCATACGCATGAGTCAGGATAAGATAAAATACATAATTGTAATCAGGCCCAAAGATGTTACACGCCACTCTTAGCATTATTCCAGCCGCATCATAGCAAGTGAAACGTGGATTAGATGCCACTACAGTAATACCCCACTGTGAGGTCTCTGGCATGACGACACAAAACAAACCACAGCTCTCCCCAGATTCTCTTGTCATTGTGAGTGTTTGTTGTACAACGCTGCACTAAGCAATATCCCAGCAATATAACGGTGGACTGTAAATAATCAACTCTGGACCAGATAATCTTTGTCCACAGACCAGATAATCTCTCTTGTCCATAGACTGATATTGAAAGTATAACCTACTCTTTGTTTGTACATCTTCAATGTTGTCCCACCCCATCATCATTCAACACCATGAATATCAATTTTAAGACTTGCATGGCCTTTTACCATTTAACCTCCACTTAATACATCTAATCTAGTTCAACCCTATGAACATCAACATTAGGTGATTCCTACCTGTGTCCTCCTCTTTGATGGTTTTGATGGGCACAGGTTTCCAACTGGCTGTCTGGTCGATGGTCACCTCCTCAAACTCCGTGTTGCTGAGGTTGGTGAGGATGCCCCATATGTACTGGTCAATCTCCAGCCCCTCCAGCAATGCTGTTTTGCTGCAAACAAGGAGACAAGGTTAGCAACAGGAGTCATAAAGCTGGCAATTGAGCCAATAGTAAGCCAGTACAAGTTCTCTTGGCCAAGTTTGTTTGATTGTTTAATGCCGCACTTAGAAATATTCCAGCTACATGGCAGTGGTCTGTAAACAATCGAGTCTGGACCAGACAATCCAGTGATTGACATTATGGGCATTGATCCTTGAAACTGGGATCAATGACAAGCATCATCCAAGTCAGCGATCCTGACCACCCAAATCCTGTTAGTCGCCTCTTAGGACAAGCATAGTTGCCTTTTATGGCAAGCATGGGTTACTGAAGGCCTATTCCTCCCCGTAGGTTCAAGGGTCTTTTGGCCAAGTAAGCTCAACTTATAATAGTCCAGACGCTGAGGCTAGAATCTAGTGAAAATTATGCTGACAAGACAATTTCCGACTGTAGTCACAAAATTCTTTGGCAAAGATTGAGATGGTATGAATAGTAGTTTCTAAACAGTTACTTTTTTTCAGGGTGAGTACGAACTTCAGAGCCTGCATCAACACCAGTCATTACTAAAACAATTCTGGCTCCCAATAAATTCAGTGGAGCTAAATATCTGTATAAACTATTCACAGATGAGTACATGGTTTTGCAAAGAGTCACTTACTTGCAGACTGGACATCGCCACGTGCCACGTTCACAGTTGAGCTGCAAGTAGGACTCGAGGTCGAAGCACTGTATGTGTTTACAGTCGTGTCCCCGTGCAGGTAATGTGATGCGGCGATATGTAATGGGACATTTGAGGGACACTTTGATTGCTGTTTGTTCCACCCCGTCATCATTCATACCATTGCTGTTGGTGGGCACGTGAGAGAAGTTCCTTTTGACTGGAACAAATAAACAATCATACATTAGCATAATAATTAAACTAAGAAGTTTTTTCATTACATAATTTTAAACAACATAACAGCCAGGTAAGCTGAAAATCTAAATTCTTTCGAAAAACGTATATATATATATAAAATTTAATGCGATGCAGCCAAAATATTCTTGCCTTTGAGACAATAATATAATGTAGCAAATCTCACATATGCATCAAACAGTCATTGGCAATATTTTTACCTCATTTAGTTGGCAAACAATTGTGCTACTTGCTTAAGCATAAAAAATTCAAGATGGCTGCCATTGTTCTAAGAACCTACTTTTAGTGATGCAGTGTTCAGCTGGCAGTAAGCGCTTTCTCAATAGACCCTGCAACACAGATCTGATGCTTGGCCGATGAACCAGTTGTAAAACAAACAGATGAGACTGAAACAAACAAGAGTACAATTAGTCCTGGAATCATTCCACATGACAGACAATGTTCATGCTACCCTACTTATTAGTATTGCATAGTCTTCATGAACCTAGTGTGAAGCAGCAATGGATGTTAATACTCATCTACAAAATTAATGCAAACATTGCAATATAACAAATATACACCCACTCCATGACAATAAGTGAGCAACTTTAAACACAGGAAACTAATGCTTTAGTCAGCAATATGTAAATGATGGTGTTGAGAGTAGGGCTGTGATGAGTCCAAATGTACTACCCCCGGGTTCCCCCCGCATTACCTGACCAACCAGGTACCCACAATAGGTCTCAAGAGATGAGTACAAAATGTCCAATTGGCAAAGGCTTGACTGAAGTTTTATCTTTATTCAAACATTTAAAGTCAGAAGGAATGTGTGTATAGTCAGAACGAAATGCGAACATTTGTCACATAGTGTTACCATTGATTTCTAGATAATTTTTGCCATTAAACACTATATCACATGACTAACCACAGGTCCGGGTAGTCCTGTGAGTATCCGGTTCCTACTCAGAACCAACCCGACCCAACCCGACCCGAGAACCCGTCTCAGCCGTAGTTGAGAGTGAGCATTAGTCAACACACGAATATTTGGTTGGTCTTCTGTACTTATCATTTATTCAGTTTCAGAACATTTTGTCCAAACAATCAACATTTACAGAAAGCAAAGGTAATTGGGGGCCTGTTCCTAGGAAGCATGAATTGGCAGCCAACAGTGCTGGTACTCACACAACAACATGCGGTGACGGTGATTTGGATGGTGTTACGACCAGGTTGACACACTTCCTTCAGGTATAATGGCTTATGAGATGACTTGTTTTCCCCTCGTTCTATTGTGAGTGGTGTGGCATTGACGCTGACCGTGACGGATGCCGGCCAGTTTGTGTTCATCTGCCTGTCTTCGTGGTGGAAACACTTCAACTGCAGCTCCAAGTCAGACCTGGGTAGAAACCAACACACATACTTTAACAATATTTCGGAGAGTTAGGTGAAATGGGGACTAACATCACGTCCAAGATTATTGCAATTATATAATGATGTGCATACATGTTTGTGTGGCTGCTTGTACTAGTCGGGCCTGATGCTGTCTTATAGAGCTAGCACACTGAGATACCATGCCACAGTAACATGAATACCCAACTCAGACACAATATACAGACTCCGAGCCGACCAGTCCTTGTTTTAGCCCCTTAATGTCGAGCGCCAGACAGGGTAACAACAAGTACCAAGTTATAGATTAAAGATCCACAAGATAATGCAAATGGATCTAACTCTTACACTTCCTGTACTTTCCAATTACCCTAACAGCAAACTGTCTATCCCAGACAGGTTCTGAGAAGGGAAGTTCTATAATTACCCCCAAAATAATAATAAGAAAATCCCCCCAAACTGATGAAGTCAACATAAATGGGAAGTGCATTAAATATAAAATATAATCTTGAAAGTAATTTCCCAATAAAAAAGAGAGAATCCACATCAATCATACTGACAAGTAAAGCAGAAATAAATACCCTTTCAAAAATATATCTGAACTTTCACTTAAAGGTTAGTCGCTCATATAGGTCCTGAAAAAAATATATATCTGAACACTCCTAAGCAAGTCTACTATAATTTAGAACGTCTAGATTACCTCAGTTTCTGAAAATGATGAGATTCTCTGGGTTCATTCATATTATATATTAAAAGACAATTTCACAAAAAAAGAATTATCTTAAAACAATTTTAGAGATTTTATGTTAATTTAATGTCATAATTCGACCTGTGGTACGTACCTCCACATGAGAGTCTGGTAGACGGACTCCCGTAAGTGGAAGACGTGGTTACTGACAGCTAAGTTGTGTTCCAGACGGAACGGCGGCAACACCACCCCATCTCGAACAGGAAACGTTAACCGCAATTCATCATTCTCTGCAAAATAACAAATCAGTGGTAAGTATTTCCCTGATAGAGTAGAGCACACAATTATTCCATCTAAATTTGTTGCAAGCTACCGTAGTCTGAAAAAATCTCTGCAAGTATGCACAATGTGTCTCTTGCAGCCTTAATATCACAATATAAGGGAAATGACATTCATATTTCAAAAGTGTTTAAAATTATTTTTGTATTCCTGAAATAATAATTAATTCCATTTTTTTAAATTAAAAAAAGAAGAAAAAAGTTTACATCATTCTTGGACAATGTAACAGTGATATAACACAATACACACATTCATTCCCAAACAAACAGCTCTAACATGTCATACGCCATTTCTACATAATTTATGACAAACTTGATGGCACCAAGGTCATGTCAGATGAAATTGTGACAGTAAAATAAAGAGAGTATCCTGAAATTTCCCCCCATACGATGCAATCACGTAGTCAGAGACAGACAACATGCAGACGAAAAACCAAGATAAACTTCAACATGAGCACACAGTTGATCTGGGCAAATTTCCTCACAGGAAACAAGCTGACCCATCACCTTTTGCCTATATGTTGATGTGTGTTATCGCATGGGCGTGTTGCACACACTCCCGCAACTTGATACACTGCCAATGCAAGTAGATGGCAAGTAGATGGCTGATGCTACTGGGGAATTCATATTTCAAGTTTGATAGCACTAAAATGAGGGATCAATTAACACTTCATAAATTTTAATGCTAGGGAAAGCTTTTTTCAATAAAATATTTCCTCAATTACATATGCAACCTGATGATGACAATTTGATGTTTTCCCTACATGGGATAGAGAATTGGCCTTGTTATCATAAATATTTCCTGAAATGGCGGATGATAACATTCTCTTTCTGATAGTATAGTTATTTGAGACATATATTACCCTGGTAAGAAGAATAACATAAAAAGACTTTGGCGCATATTAGAACGTTTTTTAAGGCATCAAATTATCAGAATTGCTGTGCATCATTACTAGTGAGAGTTTAAAGCCTCTTTAGACCATATTTCAGTCATATCATGACAAGCATCATTGACAAGTAAAGGAACACCTACCTTTCTTTATGGGGAGTTGTGGTTTAAATTCTGGGAAGTTGGGTTTGACATCGGGATTAGAGTAAGGGGGTACAGCGCCAGGCGTCATTGGCGGCGTCGGGTTGCCAGGTATCGGTGAGTGCTGGTAGCTCGGCTGCTGAAGAAACACCAATGTGCCAACATGAACATTTTGATGTACAGATATTAATGAATCCATCTTAAAAATATCATAAATACTCATGTCAGTTAAACACAACTACTCTAATGTATCTTGGCATTGAGCCACTACTTTCTTAACAACTGCTTAAATGACAGCAGTTGGATAGCGTGCATGTTAAACACTGGGATATAAGTAAATGATTGTACAGGGTGAACAAAAGATATTCAAGGATGTGTAGGTCAAAGGGAATATTTCATAGAAATATAATTTGGTAGCAGCATATATAAACATTTACAAATCCAGAGGAATAAGGAAAAGTTTATACAGAGTTAACCAGTTGACATCCACAGATATAACCAGGGATTTATTGGGGACTTATTTAGGATTCCAAACTAAGTGCCCTTGGCAGACAAATTGGGAGAAGAATCACAATATTGTTCAAACTTTGAATTTTTATAATGTTTTGTTTCTTAAAACTTTAAATTCAAATTGGGAATTGTTACTGTCATTTGCTGCACACTTGGGGCCGAATATCTGCCTCTGAGCAGGTCCTGATGAATCCCTGTATACAGGGAGAAGTAAGATTTGTTTGTTTGTTGTTGTTTAACGCCGCACTCAGCAATATTCCAGCTATATGACCGCGGTCTGTAAATAATCAAGTCTGAACCAGACAATCCAGTGATTGACATCGTGAGCACTGATTGACGCAATTTGGATACGATGACATGCATCAACCCAAATTGTGTCAGTCACCTCTTACAACAAGCATAGTCGCCTTTAACAGCAAGCATGGGTTGCTGAAGACCTATTCCAGGTCGGTTTAAGTAAGAAGTAGGTACAGGGTTAACCAAAAGACATTTACAGACATAGAGGTATAAGTAAAGGTTTCGTACAGGGCTGCTCACCTGCCCGGGGAACTGGCCTGGGAACCCAGGGCCTTGCCCAGGTGGTGGTCTGTTCGGCGGGTATTGGGTCTGTCCAACGTAGGGATTCTGACCATTGGGGTACGGGCTGGGGCCGTTTGGCCTCATGCCTTGGTGCGGAGGGTATGTTGGGGATGGGAGGGGCTGCTGGGTAGGGGGGTACTGCGGTTTTGTGGGGTACTGTTGGTGGTTATTGTAAGATGGCCCGAACTGTAACAGAAGAAACACAAGGTTGTTAATTCACATGGTTCAATCTAGAAAGAAAAATAGACAGAAAGAACCCTTGGAGCATAATCCATTCAATATTCCGTAATTCAAAAACAGTGTTACTGCATTTGTCTTCTTTGTGACATAAGCGATAAAAAATAACACGACAGAAAATGTAAACATTTAAGACTTGTTTACAAACTCCAAGTATCTCTGCTAAGTGTGTGAGTGAATGTTGTTTAATGCCACAGTGAACTGAACATGATGAATACCAACAAAAAAATGTCCATCATGTTTTCATTCCCGAATCCTTATTCAAAGTATATGTTCAATGCAAAGGCCAAACTATACTTACGTCCACTTGGGCTCCGTTGGGGTAGTGCATGGGTGCGCGCTTCTGAGCCATGTATTGCGAGGGGTTGGGGTAGGGTCCTGCCCGGCGGGGGTACATACTCATGTTGGGCATGGTAGGCTTGGTGGGCATGGGCCCCGGGCCCGGCCCCCCGCCCTGACCCATGCCTGGCATTGGACCAGGAGGCCGCTGCTGACCCATCCCGGGGTACCCTTGGTTATTGAATGGCTGACCATGCTGCATCTAAACCAAAAACATTAACAGTCAATAACCATAGTCAATATTAACTATTATGATCAATAGTGACTTTCCATTGAAGTGACTATATTCCCAGATAAAGATAAACATTGCTTTTTAACAAATCTGAGTAAGCTGCAGCAGAATGTTTATAAATGTGAATTTACCACAAAACAATTCTAATGGAATACATTTTATAAAAACACGGACATGTGAAAATATTTCATTTGAAAAGGATATTTCATTTTTATAAACAGCTTTTAACAATTTTTCAAATACGCAAGTGATGCAGGTCTTATACGAGCACGGGTATTTTGCTGACAAACCTAGAAACATCGAACCGGGATTCGAACCCATGATCATATATGAGATGGAGTTCATTAGACCTGAAGACCTCACACTCAACACGAGATCTGGTGATTTGTTTCACAAGTATTGTGAGACATTTTCAGATCACTCATATGCCTTCGAAAGATTGTATGGTGAAGTCAACCTCGATGACAACATCAAAGAAAACACAAACAAAGCAATAATTGAAGCATATGATCAGAAGTAAATCATCTAAATCATTTACATCTTTCCATAAAACTTTGCTTCATATGAGATTTGACATAATTTCTTTTCAATTTCTAAAAGATTTACATCTTTCAAACCTGATCAAAGCCAGGAGTTCTCCTCTGACATATGATCAAAGGTGATCTTACTAGTTTTTTTGCTTGTTTAACAAGTTAAAAAAATGTCTGAAGTTGATTTTAAAAAATCCTCTGATTTGCTTTCTTGTTTAATCTTGAAAACGAAACACATCAAGCAATGTAGCAATACTTAAACAAAATTTCTCTAAACGATAGCCACATTTCAGAAAGGTCAATGGTTAAGACAACCATATACCACAAAATGACAGAAAATATTTTCAGTTCCTGACATTTTATTCTGACAGAAAAGAGACTTACAAAACAGATTCTTAATCAATTCATTTTTGTATAACAGCAGCCAATCACTACAGCTAGAGTAGCCACATATATAAGACCCATTTTTTAGATAGCATTATTAATACCGTTGGTACATTTCAAGGACACCTTCAAAGACAAACAATTGCCAATCATATAAAAACAAATTTGAAATTAATTTTTAATACCTAAACATAGATCCCCATGTCACATGTTTACGAGCCCCTTAACACCACGTAACCATGCACTTAATAACATAATCAAGGAAGACGCTTCAAAATCCCCCGAAGATATCAAAGTGTTTGCCACGTATCGCTGAAGTCAGGTTGCGAATAACTTTTTGACTATAGCACTTTTTAATCAAACTTAACCTGATGATAATTTTGTATCGGAACAATTGTATGTATACATCGGATGATGTTTGAAAACTTCCTGTCTGTAATGTCATGTGACTAAACACGTTGTGCATCTATCTTTAACTTGACTAATGGGGAGGTTCGAAATCATGAGACGGTAACAAGATGGCACCTGATCGACTTGTCTCACTCGGGAGGCATTACCGCAATAAAATTAACAAGACATGACCATATGACTATCCAAGTATTAACAGGAATAAATGTCTTAATAAGACTTAATTTTAGTGTTTTGGGATTGTTATTAGACATGTAATGAGAAATACATTTTAGGGGTTCGAAAACCAGAACACAAGATTAGTGGATTCCAAATCTGATTACCATAATCAGCATATTTGTGTAAATAACAAATTGTACTTCCTTTAAATTATTATATTTGTATGCACTATACACGGTCATGTTACATGGGGCATACAAAAGTAATTTGAAAGTCTCCATATGTCTACTTTAGCACTGTGTATGTTAATATTCAGGCTGAAGGCAGTTCTTCAAACAATCACAAATGTCATTTAACGAAGAATATCAATAAAGTCCACATTAAAAACATTATGGCTTTTAGAAAACATGTGAGGTAATGTTAGCAAACATTACAGTACTGAGCAAAACAGATATACCCCAAAATATGCAAAATATGTGGGTATATACCTAGTTGATCTGCAAGTTACTTAGCCCCATCAGTATAATATTCATGTTAACACAAAAGTAATAGTAACTTTCACAAATTTGTTGCTGATAATTTCAAAAGGTGACAGTATGGCTTTAACTATCGCCCCATCTGCCTTGTTCACAACAAACCCCCTGTTCAGGAAAGCTTGATGCAGATCGGGTCAAAACAAAATAATAAAAAATCAATCACTTTCAAATTCTGTACACCTTTAAGGGGGTGAAAATAACCATTGTTCAAAACATACATGACGAGGCCAAATTGGAATTTCATCAATTGTTTACTTTTTGAAATAATACATCAACATTCTTAAAAAGCCCACTGGTTCCATTAACAGCTAACAAAAGCTGACAAAAGTATCATAATCTTCAAAGACAAAGAGTACTTTTAGTACTGATAGATATGAACATGATCAGTTACTTTTGCTCTTGAGTATACATACTCAGTGTGATAAAAAAAGGGAACTTACTGGCATCTGAGGTCCATATTGGGGATTGTTCATGCTCATCTGCATATTCATGTTCATTTGTTGCTGCTGGTTCTGTTGCTCTTGTAGCACCATGCTGGCAGTCGCTGTTGCTGTTGCAGTAGCTGTGGCAGCTGCTGCAACAAACGCTGCTGCAGACAGCGCTGCTGGGGGTGCTGTGTACTCTGACGCACCCGACACAGGAGGACCAGGATTTGCTCCCGGTGTATTGGGGGTTGGCGGGTACCCACTGTAGCAAAAATAAGTTCCATATAAAATCTCCACAGTGTATGATATTAATGGGACAATCTCAGTAAGCTTCAATAAAACTAAAATACATGTATGTGACTCATAGGTCATTCCCCTTTTTTTCATATTTGTCACATCTCATCACAACATCAATATATTTTCAAAGCACAAATGTGAATATGAATATGACTACTACATATTGATCGTAGACTTTTCAAGTAAAATACACAAATATGTACAATTCAGCCATATATTTTCGAATAAATCAAACATATTAAAATTTACCTTGGTCGTGGCTCTCGCCGATACTGCGGCATCACTTGGTTATACTGTGGAGCCTTCTGCATCCCATTCCCAGGGAACCCTTGCTGGGGCTGGCTGTACCCCGTGGCTGTCATGGTGGTGTTGGTGAACCCTGGGGTGGGGGTGCTGTGGGTGAAGGGACCACTCTGGGTGGTTTGCGTCACCCCCCACACCGTTGTCACCACCGACAAGCCCGGCTGGTTTGGTGCACCCCAACCTCCATTAGGATCTCCACTGAAACAGACAAGTCAAACATTCAGTTGTTGTTACCTCCACGAGGGTTCACACAAATCCACAATATCCAATAAGTTCACAAATCGTACAAATCCTCACAGAGTGTATCCATAACGTGATTACCATTGAAGAAGTGATCGCAACATGATTATTTAGGTACTAGAAGTCACTCCAAGTTTCTTTTCCTATCCCAGTCACATTTCTCTTCATATTCCTCTCTCGACAACTTTCAAAGTGCCGTTTTTAGTGCATGTCTGAAATTGCCTCCCCTGAGCTGCAAAAGAGGCAGTAAACAAACACGATGTCTTGCGGTACAGGAATTTGGGGTTTATTCCTCTGCAAGCAAGGACGTTTGCTTAAACTCGGACATTTCGCAGGGTCACATTTTAAACTCCAGTGTGGAAAAGGACTTGTTTATTCGTTACAGCTCACAGGCACTCAGCACTCCGATGGATACATTTTGAACCGCACATCACAAAAACGCTCTTCTTAGCATTTCAAAAGAGAGGAGTTCCAATGAAATCAATGTTCAAATTACATTAAATACACTAAATGTTTTATGCCACATTTACACCAGAAAATAGATATATTTACATATTTATTGCCTGACATAAACATATACTTAACAAAATACTTAGAGATTTTGTTGCAAATAATTATTTGAATTAGACAGTTTTTTCCTCAAGCATACCTTCAACAATTATAATATTCATAACTTCAAATATTAGAAAAATGTTTTGCCGATAAATTAAAGACAAAAATGTGCCCCATCGCTTGCTTGACCAAGTGCCGACAAGTTCATATCACGAATGTTATTCATTTAAGCAAGAATTGTGTATTGTTTAGTGAAGTCTTACGCTTTTGAGTGACGGCTGACTGCAATGTTGGTACATTTCATGTCACAGACAATTAAACAACAATACTCCTCTCCCTGACGTGAACAAACAATTTGGACAAACCTGTCATATCAAAGCTTACACAATCACGTGTTCAAAACATGTAACAAATGTAAAATTCATACCTTAGAACAAAACAATCTACATTGTAAGTACTTGGGAAAAAAATAAAATTAAAACGAATCAAACAGTTTCCAAATGTAACCACGACTGACATATCAGTTCAACATCTCAAATATCGACCAGAGACAATGTCTATATTTAAATTCCCAGTCTTAATCCTTTACAAGGATTTAATCTATCACCGGCTAATTATCTCGTTAAATATGTAGCAGTGAGCATGAAACAGCACATCTAAACCCTATCTCATGAATTATTTTTAGCTCAGACTGCAAAAATCCTAAACATGTTGTGATCAAGTCATTGGATTTGACCTATATCTACATAGCTGGTGTCGCTCCCTGAAACAATCATCCTTGAAAACAAGGCCTATCACCCAAATTGTTTCTTCTATCATAATGAATTAAACATATTCTGCCCGTATTTGTCATTAACCGTATTAAAGTCGGACAAAAGTAGGCAGAGCTGGGAGCAACATCTTGTCAACTTGCTATTATTTCCAACTGCACCTGAACCTCGCTATAGCGCAAATACAGAAAGAGATAACATCGCCAAGGTGATGCTAACTCATGAGCGATTTATCCCTCTTGCCCACAGCTGTGTGTACATACAGCTGAAGAGGCTAACATGCTATTCTTATTGAGTTAACACGCTGCACGCTATAACGAGGGAATCAACAAAGTGGGGACTATTGACTGGCAACAGACAAAGGCAAACAAGCAAATGGTAACCTCAGTATTGCTAGTTCAAGGGCTCCAGCGAGGGTTGTGTTCTCCGCTGCTGTTTCCATATAAATCCAATTTGTAAGAGAACGAGGGACAGATGGAGTGCGTCTTTTTCTCTGGTTAAGTCAGTGTCAATCACAGAGCACAAGTCATTACAGCATTCTCAGTCCCATTCATCATTGGCAACTTGCAGTGAAGAGAGGAGCTACAGTCCGTCTGCTGCTGATCGCTTAGTCAGTACACAGTCAGGAGTTACTCCTCGTCTGTTTCATATTCCCGCATATAAGCAGGTATCAGTGAGAAGTCTGGCTGCCTAGCTTGTTATCAACGTGACGAGGCGGCCTACAAGCTTCCCACTTTTCGTAGGTGAAAGCTGGGCCTACCGCTTCTCTGATGGCCAATCACACTGACCCGATCCGACGACTTTCCCAATGACCTGACGTCACGACAAAAACACGGAAACACCACGACCAAATTGCAGTATCTAGATATGATCAACACCACACAGGCTGAATGTCATCAAATACACACATATCTACATCCAGTCCAGCCTTATGCAACAAACACAATTCCATTGACAAGATCCTCTCAACTCAACTTGTATCTTACAACAAACACAACCACTGCCTACAATGATTGTTTATTAATGAAAAAATCCACCTCCTGATTACTGCAGACTTGCAGTCGGCAATGATCTATTAAAACCCACGATCAATGTCGTTCCCGCATGGCGGTCACATGACCACTCCATTAGCAACCAGATGGCTTTTGTTTCAATTATAGGCGATATCAAAATAATCCATCGCATAATCTACTCCGCCATTATCTTTCACAAATAATTAGCTATTTACGTGAAACATCTCTCATCAATTATCCCCTCATATTAATTAATTACATTTCATCGCATAAACAGTGAAGCCCAGCCCTTGTGTCGTAATTACAAAGTGAGAGTAATTTCATGATGAAAATCATCTAAACTGCACTTCTATTCATTAAACATGGCAACAAAGCATATCTAATTCATGAACTTATGTCTCCTCATGATTAGCATGGTGTCACCCGATTGGTTTCTATAAATAGTTTTCTTATTCTTGCCTGGGTATTTCCCTGAGCTCACACGGTAAAAAATCAGGAATAACCATGACAACAGAAAGTGTTGGAAAACTACTGAATGAATTCACGATCTGGCTGTTATCTTCCATTGTTATTTGCTCGTGTCAAGGCACAACATAAACACTATAGTATCATAAGGTCGACACGATGGAGAAAATAATAGCTGGCTCAGGTGTCTGAATATTCATGAAGGTTTTACCAATGCAATTCTGAAAATTATACTTGGTTCAAATGTTTGCTGACTAATATATCCATGTACACCATATACACTTATATTTCTGCTGAATTGTGTTTTTTGTGCATAACATTATTGCGATAATATAACAGCATACAGATATTTTTATGTCAAATGAGTACTTTAGTTACATTTACTTTTTAAACAAGGTTTCATTCCGCAAAACGATCTTAGCACTACGGCTATAATTCATTTGTCTATGTTAAGAGAATGTGAGTCATTATCGTCTTAGAGCTAAGATCGTATCAAATTTAAATGACCGTTACAATATTACTTAAAATTACAGGATCAAATCTCAAAATACAAAAATTTGCTACAAATAATTAAAAAAATATTAATCAACATTTTTTTCCCCATTCCAGTTCCAGAATCAAGCTGATTTAAGTCGCTACTTATTACGAAGATAAAAAAGTGTGATTTTTTCAAGTGTGCCCTTTGATATTTCAGTGTACCTACAAGATGAATATGTATTATCAATCTTCAAACTCAGTAAATGTCATTTCAGTTGCAATAGAGAAAATTTGCACCATTCCTTTTAAGTGAGATTGATAATACCCTTTTTTCATTATTGAATACCCAAATTTATTATATGAATCATACTGTGCTTTAAGCAAGTTAATTATTCTCCACATGTCATGTTAATCTGTGCTGAAGTACACTTATCACTGGCTCCATATATTAAATATTGCCAATGGGACTTAACCGAGATATTCACATATCACTCTTTAACGCCTTGACACTGGGTACTTGGGAACATCAAGCTAATTTTGATTATTTAAATATTCCTTCTCTGTAAGTGAATCTATACATACCACAACCTGCTGATGTCATGACTGACTGCTCTTATGCAGGCCAGATGATATACACTAACGGGTCTGTTTGAACACAGTGAATGTGGTGAACATGAGGCTTATGTATTCCGACATAGGGGCTGAACCTCTGATGTAGCCAATGGGGGGTGCAGTTTGATCAGGAAGTCACGACAGGAGACAGTTGATGTGTGTGTCCATGTCATGAACCTCCATACTACAAAACAAATGTCAAATGCTACCTGCCACCTTTTGTTTGTGTTGGTTCTGACGACGTGTCAACCCCATATCTATATGAAAAACAGTGAATCGTAGGGAACTGAATCAAATATTCTTCGCCACATCAGCAAGAGAATGCATTATGAATATATGATTAAATGAATATATTTTCTGACAGAAACATTAATCTTTATAGTTAGGCGACTACATGAATAAGTAAACCATGTCCGTTACATTGATAATAATACAGCGAAGTGCATGAGAATGTCCGTATCAATAATTTTCCTGTGCAACACCTGTGTGTGCAGGCTAACGTGACCATTGTCAAGCATACCAGCGGTGATCCTGCAACAGCTGTCATGGTAATTGGGTCATAATCTCTCACTGTGTTCTTTTATTCATGTCAAAATCGGACCAACAACACTCTACTAAACAACCAACCCAACACGTAATCGATTCAATAACCAGCTTCGGCTTCGAGAGAAAGCACTATCGTTATTCAGTAATGTCAAGCAACATTTCTTACACAATATATTACTTAGGCCATAGCAACATAGAAATCATATGAGCAAGGGTTAAGATCTTAGTGCCTTCTTTGAATCAATAAAACAGCCAAAGCACGAATCATCATTGGAACATCACGTGATGTGTTGCTGATAGCCCACAATTGCCTCTTTAACCTAGCCGAGCTGCTCCACGGCACAGCAACAACCGACACACTAAATGTAACATTTTTAAATATTTGACAGGAAGGCTTTGGTGGTTTACACTTGAACCCAGCTTCCAGAAATAACATATGCCCTCTACCGGGTTAGGACAAATTCATTACATGTTGCTACACGTTCAGAAATAAGGCTTGAATCAATCAGTGAGACAGCATGATGGATAGGATTATTCCTGTGCGTTATGTATGCACTGCATACCTGCATGTGCTAAGGTTATATGTCAACGGTCTGGTCTGTTACATGTACCCTTGAAGCATTCTGGTATCTCGGGAAAGATTACCATCATGCACCTGGAGGAGCAGACGGAATTAAAGTCTCAGTTCTTGGTTAAAAACTAGACCAAAGAATGTACATAAACTGGATAATTATTCTGATTCAGTCAGTCAGTCAGTCAGTCAGTCAGTCAGTCAGTCAGTCAGTCCTATTAGCATTAAGGCCATCAGACCCATAGTACCTAAATGGTTTACACGTATGATTTTAAACAGAGTATTTCTTAGGGGAAGATAAACAAGTGATATATCTTAATGTGAAGATATAGGTAAAGTTTAAAATTACATTAACATTTGTCGACTGACATAATCTTTGCAAAGTATGAAAATTATCTTTTACAGTTTTGGGAAATAAATATTTCCGTTCTCTTTCATAGAGAACACAGTGGTATATAACAGTGTTTCGTCTTCAATTACAATACATGTCCAATGATTTGCACAAATACAGTTTGATCATCAGTTTACTAATTTGGTTTGTTATAAAGAGCTGTGAAATATGCTTTCTATGAAATCCACTTTTCTCAAGAATAATTACTTGAACATGCTAACTTCAGAGCACCAGGAAGCATTATCTATAAGGTAGAGAGATCTCTTATGCAAGAAATGGCCAAAGCCCCCATAAATTAGCTTCATTAAACAAATTAAACGCAGGCAAAGATTTCATAAAATTTTTGTTGACAGGTTGAATGTTAATATGATGGATTGTGTAATGTAAATACCAGTTAACCAATCATTGTCATAAACTGTGCCTTGGAGTATGGAGAGGGCTGTAAATCTCAGCCTCCTCTTGAAGAGTCACAAACCTGCTCTTAATGTCACCACATTTGCATTTCAAACATTAGCTTTGTAATTTGCAGAGATTAGATGAGTGGCTTACTGAGCTGAGCGTTGTGAACCAGAGTCATCGTAGCAACAATCTTAGCGCTACCCCTATCCAAAGTGCATGGTAAGTTTAGGGAAAGACAGTCGCAGGGCTAAGATCACTTCATGAAGTAAGGCCCTGGGTGCTGTTCCTCAAAAAGATCTTAGTACTGCAATCATATTAAGTGTATGCTAAAGTATTTGTGAGTGAGTGAGTTGGGTTAAACGCCGCTTTTAACAGTATTCCAGTCTTATCGTGGGGTGTCAGCTCTAAAGTGGGAAGAAAGCCCGAAGTGATGCAGGTCTTGGACGTTTACCAGTTCTGCGAAACCCACGAGTACGGGTATGGTGATGACAAACCTAGAATGATAATCGGGGCGAACAGGGATTTGAACCCACAATCATAGGTTTCTGGAAGGCGCGATACGTGGCGCCTTAGACGACTGGACCACCCGTGCCCCCATCCTAGTCCCAGCGCTGATATCAGTTTGGAATAAGCCCTGGTGTAAAGCCTCAATAGTTTGTACTTTTTCTATCAAAGTGAAATTGACATCATTATCAGGGACATATTGACATACGGATCTATTCATATACACCATGTTCATTTCAAAATAACGATCTCATAACCAGGGACATATTAGCAGACATAGCTATGTATACAAGTGTATCGTTTCACACATTATGTTGATAGACAATGTTCATTTTGAGAAATTGACGCATTGCAACCATATGCCAATGGTCGTTTTGCCCCAGAGGAATTTTTAAGTCTGCAGAGGCAGACACACAAAAGTGTTTAAGAATTTCAAGGATTTGATTTTACATGGAAGGGGTAACTACGAGGGGAAATGATAGTCTGGTGGCCATGACAACATTCTGTATATTTAGATGTGCTCTTGAAGAGGAAGTGGATTCATAGCATGGTGTCTGAGAAACTGGTAATGTGAAGTGCTCTTTTTAGGACTTGCTGTGCACAGAGATATTAATTCTGATAATCTGTTACACATTCCTTCAGCCAATCACAGGCAGAGATCCTGGTGGTCTTCACAAGCAGGGAGGGTAACCAAGAATTGATCATGTTACTGAACATGTCTGTCGTTCACCAATGGGCATCTTAATATTCTGGAGAATGGTTTTCATAATTTATTTTCAAATGCTCATCAATTCAAAATATAGTCAACAACTGCTTACGAGCTATCAGTGTTACTTACCACTAAAGGCCTGTTTGACCAGTGTCTCACAAAGGTGTGAATGCTTCATTTGTATATAAACAAAACAAATATTCTCTTTACAGTAAAATAACCAAATTCTCAGCAGAGAAGAGTTATCACATGGTCCTGTGTCTTGTATGTCCATGTCCATAACCCAATCCTCACAAATGTCCAAATTCGACCCGATAAAAAGAAATTTTGGATTACTCCAACATACAAATCTCCAACTCACCATATCCCTTCCCTCATCCTTCCTCATACCGAGGGTCTTGACTGATAACTACATTTACCACAACCCTCATCAATGCACCCTCCCCCCATCTCCCAATTTTAGGGGGTAGAGATGAAACTGTTGCATAACACCTGCCACTAGCCTTTTGAAGTGCCTTCACCACAAGGGTAATGGCCTCCACTGGACTGCCAGAGTATGAACTTTGCTGTGCTGGCCCTCCCTCAACTGCATGTGGAGCTGGCTTGTGGTAATGTACACCACAATAGCCAGGGTCAAGTGGTCAACGCTGCTCAGGCTCTACAGGTGGGGGTGCAGCCACCACATTTACATTTTATACTACCACCAGGTCAGGCTGACATATAGTAAACATGACTTGGCAAGATTTAAATCATGTATGGGGAAAGCCATAACTTATTCATCAGAGCTAGGATTTATGCCAGGCTGGTCCCATGCGGTTGTAAACTCAGACATGCTGACCTGGCAGAGTCTCCTGGGCAGCTGGACAATATCTGATGTACACTGGACACCAGATGGGTCAAGCTTTTACTCAGTCACACTTCAATTACAACAATATTTGGCTTGACTCAAAGCATATCTCTGCAATGTAACCCTTGATGACTTGACAGTTTCTAAATGTAACCATGACCTTTTCCACCAAAATTGAAAAAAAAATACCAAAAATACCAAATATATAAAATTTCAAACTGGACAAAAGAAATCAAATATTCTATAAAAGAATTTACAAAACTAAAAAGAATTGAATTGCTAACTCGTTTCTACAAGACATTCCTGCAGTAGTAAACCTGATTATCTGTGAAAGCTAACATTTCATTTTAAATCATTGGCACCTCATGAAGTTCATTGGTACCCTTACCCCTCTTATCTTATCTTATCCCCCCTCTCTGCAACTTTTAGGATCAGCCCTCAACCAGAACATCAACATCCCCTTATCTCCCATCACCTCCAACCCTGTCCCCATTCTAGCACCTTCCATTGCTTTTGTGCTACCTTACTCCTCATTAAGATCAACCAAACCTTAACTTGCAACAACCAACTTGCCTTACCGTGATCATTGTCCCACCCTGTATGTTGTCTGACCCCATATAATGCTCCACCCTCTACACTGCCCTACCGTGATCGTTGTCTGACCACACATAATGCTCCACCCTCTACACTGCCCTACCATGATCGTTGTCCCACCCTGTATGTTGTCTGACCCCATATAATGCTCCACCCTCTACACTGCCCTACCGTGATCGTTGTCCCACCCTGTATGTTGTCTGACCCCATATAATGCTCCACCATCTACACTGCCCTACTGCCGCACACACTAGCCTGGTGATCAGCATTTCCATGTTTGATACACTCCTCACAATCCCACCATCGAGGGGACCCACAGCTCTCGTTAAACCACTGATTTACAACCTATCCCACACACGTGCCATTTACAACCTATCCCACACATTAATGCCTCACTGACAAATTGTAGCAATTATGCTTAAAAAGAGTGAAGTATGAAATATTATTGAAAATATTTTTTTTTTTTGTTCCAATGAAAAACAGGAAGGTACAAACAGCCCCAATAGTTTTTTAATCCATTAAGCTTTGAGGGAATCTCAATCTAAATATATTGAACTTGTAAGTTCTGAACATTCACAGGTGACAAAACATATTCCATCATGGAGTCTGAACATCAGTAATGGACGAGAAGACATCTTAACGACAAAGAAAGCATCAACTACTTCTGATCTATACAAAATATACTCATAATGCAACATACCTGCAACATTTTGTAGCATGCACTCAGTGACCTTTTGCATTTATCCATAACAGCGAGTATTGATTTCCAAGACTCACTAATGAACATACCGATTAGCAAGTAGGCTCCGATACAGCATGTACAGTTTCCGGAAGACCCATAGAGGATGCAAGTTTCGAAACTGTCCGATCTATTTTAGCTAAAAGGGCGAACAGCGCACCTATTGATTAGGTCCTATTTAGGACACACTTCAAAACTGCTTATTCAGCATAAATGAACCTTCTACATGCGAATCAAAAATGACATTTACGTCTTTTTACATTGGTTCAATTAATTGGACATGGGTCCATCAGTTATATCATCAAGATCCATTAATTATTGAATTCCTTTCTGATTAATAGACAGCAAATGTCACCTTAAAGAGTATTCTTTAGCATGTTTAGCATGGTCCCCAGCAATGAAAATATTGGAGGAAGGAACGACATGATACAATGCCGCTGAATCAGCCTTGAAAATACCCCATACTTTTAATGAATGATGTGTTCAGTGCATTCATGTAACACAAATCCTTAACCTTTTTAATATACAATCCAAAAATACCTTCAAGTACTATTTTCAGCATAGTTTAATAATACATCAAGATACTAAGCGAGATGACCGATCCTGAAGAAACTCGGCCATGGGAGTCAGACTGGTGACAGCAAATCATGAATTGAAAATAAATCTCATGCTTAGCATTTTGATTGCCACATGAAATGACAAAATTCTAGCTTAAAACAAACTGTGACAAGCTTCATATAGATTCACAAACTCAGAAAATGAATTATTCCAACAATCATACATTTATGATAAGTGTAAACAGAGACCTTGAAATCCATTTACCTCCTATATGTGCGAGATAACATATCTGGTGGCAACCCCTCACCATGCAGAGCAAGTGTTCAGGCTACGTAGGACATAACTAGGCCTCCTGATGGCCGCTGTCCCCGCTGTGTTGCTCCAGACGGTGCCGGCAGCGACATATTGCCAGGGAACGTGATACCTGCATGTCACAGGCTCCATTGCACTGCACTCATATCACTCAGCTTCATCTACAACTCGTCTAACCCCAAAAATGTTTTCATACATAAACTAATTTTGTTCACTTTTCATTCACTTGCAAAGGGTTTGTTTCATCTTTTAGAATGGTTAATTACATAAACGATGCCATGTCAAGTTTGATTTCATTAGGATGTGACTTAGAAAATGTAAAATATCACTTTCCCAGGATACGTGTTATGAGCGACAATATCAAATATCTTATTTTCCATATTCATTAATGATTATTTATTAACAGTGGATCACAAATCGCATTTAGTTTCAATTGAATGAAAGCTTTTCCTCCCCATTCAAGAATGACTTTCAGGTCCCCTATTAATCCTGTTCCGTGTACACAGACACCACATACTTCGTTAATCAGTCAGATAACATTCTCCTTTCACACCTTTGCCCAATCATCGTAGCCTGTAACATTCTTGTGTATGTACTAAACACTCGCACATATTATTAGCCATGTTTTTCACACAAAGCAACAGCCTGAGGTATATAAAACGCTTGCTCAGCCAGCTGGTAATTGGGTGCAACGTTAACCTAGCTTTCTAAAGAGTCTCGTGAAGTCGAGTTGCCCAAGGAACACTGACAAGTGTATCACAAAGACCAACAAAAGATTCAAGTGGAGTTTTCACCCAAGTCCTGCTTGGTGATCTTTATGTGGCCTACATTCAGACTCTATCAAACCATTACCGGGGCCAAAGACTGCTTTTGTGCCTGGGAGTGATCCCACGCTTCAATGATTTCCATCTCTTTTAAGGGAAACTGTAGTTAACATTGTCCTGACTCAAAAGACGCTTTTACCCCACAAATGCTGAGGGTGTTGGGTCGCAATGAAAGGCATTGTTCAGTGACCACCCCGATATGACACATTTCACTCCACATCCTTTTTTTTCCCCGTGTTTTCCGGTGTGGTTAAAAAGATGGGGACAGCCTATATCAAATAACACAAAGACTGTTTCCTGCAGTCAAAGATGACCGAATAAAGTTTTCTTGGAAATCATAATTTGCCATTTATTATTGAACAGTGAATCAGAAAACTAATTACAGACTGATTAAATTTAAAATATTGCGAAGCTATAATGCGGAATGATGTTAAAACTTACCCAGGATGCACTGGTGGCATTGATTTCATCTGTTGGTGCATGGCGGGTGGTGGAACCTTCCCAAGATCGTTGGGACGATTTTTCTGGTGTCTTAAAAGTAACGACCTTCCCAATTCCTCACACCAAGACGTCAGCAGACCTGAAACATGTAAACAGTTATTTAGACATACAAGTGAGTGAGCCAGTATTACACTTTCAGCAATATTCCAGCAATGTCACAATGGGAGATCACAGAAATGACCTTCACACATTGTACCCAGGCGGGGAATGGACCCGCTGATTGGATGCAACGAACCAACACTTATTGAGACATATAATCAAATATTGAAAATACCAGTACTGTAAAAAAATAATGAAACATTAAAACCAAGGCATATCTTTTAAATATCAGTCATGACCATAAACATACATTTGGATAAGTAGGGGAATTTTTTCAGCTTGCTGGAAATGTCAGAAATGTTCATATGTCAATCAGTTGCGAAATATTCTTTCAAACAAGTATGATTCCATATTAGTGAAGAATCATTTCTAAAAAGAATTGATGTAAATATACAACATCGACACCAAAGAAAAAGGGAGAAAGGTCAATATTTGTAACGAAACCATGAAGTTCTGACAATGGTTTCTAGCTGATAAAACAGTATGATTAAGTTGTCCATGTCATCACAGCATGAAATCCACACTCCCATCAACTCCTGTTAAATTATTATCCACTCACACAAGCAACCTGTAGACTCTTACAAATCTCATTCTTTCCACCATGTCAATCAAAACAGATAGTCGTCAAACTGATTCTGTAATTGTCTATGTTAAAGCTTCCTTTCTCAAACAACTGCGACACTGATTACTGATTGGAAACGTCCTCTCAACCCATATACATGGGTGAACACCCTGGACCGTGCTGACGTAAATGTTCTGCTTCTTGCCAATCACTTGACCCATTACCACAAAGAGGATTTCCCCCAGCTATTTATAGCCCATAGTAAGATCCTAGTATGTCCCATGATTCACATGACAATCATTTATCAATAGTGTGTCCACCTTAGCAGTGGTATTTAGCAGAACCTACAATCAGGCACAGAAGACAAAGTGTTGATAAACTGTCACCGAGGGAGTGAGGTGGGTTTAAAGCGCCTTTTAACAGTATTCCCGTTATATCACGGCGTGTCAGCTTAATGTGGGAGGAAAAACTGCACTGCGAATCGCGGCACCTTAGACAACTGGGCCACCCAACAATCATTGAAATCATACATACTACTGAAAAGAAGTTATATTTTATTCTTATGACTATAGTTAATCTATGATGTCACATATGAAAACAATTGGGTACTCTTTTGAATAGTATATGAATGTTTCTTTTACTAGGACTTAAGAACAAACAGACACACTTTCTAGAAGAAATCTGTTTTTATATTTGAGTCCCCTTTCTTACGTAGCAGCACATTTATTATAGACAACTATGTATGGATTTAATATTCATCATTAATTTGAACTGTAAAAAAAGAAGCAATTGTTTATCTTAATCAGAGATAGAAAGGATTTTTATGTACCCTCTGGAGTGAGTGAGTACTGTTTTATGCTGCTTTTAGCAATATTCCTGCAATACCATGGTAGGGGGGACACCAGAAATAGGCTTCACACATTGTTCCAAAGTGGGCAATCCAACCCAAGTCTTTGTTGTGATGAGAGAATGTTTTAACCACAAGGCTACCCCACTATGTTACCTTTGTAACTTAAGTGTCCACAAGAATACTGCTTTACTCCATCAACACACCCAGTGAATGTCATTTCATCATGAACCCGACTACATGAGCCTGTAATCAAGGTCCGACTTCCTTGTCATAGCAACTGATAACATCCTATTCAATTTCTGAGTCCCCAGTTTTATTTAATGTATCCTACTATGCATGTTTGCACAGGTTACTCTTATTAAGAACACTTAGCTCTGTTTTTTTATAACATACGTCCTGACATGGTATTTAATTCCTAAACTATGACTTCAAAGTGTGACTGACCTTAAGTCACCACCAACTGTTATTCTGTGTGTTTATGATTTAAACCCTACCTGGCATTCTTATTCAAGAAATTTCAAACCCTGTTAATGTACATGTACGACTGTTATTAAAATTAAAGAGTGAGTGAGTGATTATGGTTTAACGCTGATTTTAGCAATTTTCCTGCAATATCATGGCGGGGTACACCAGAAATATGCTTCACACATTGTACATGTGGGGAATCGAACCCGGGTCTTCAGCGTGACAAGCGAATACTTTAACCACTAGGCTACCCCATGGTAAAGAATATGTACAAACTGCTACTCACAATGAATGTAGCTTCATGTTTCTAGAACAAATCCAGAACATTCAGAAAGATTATAGAGATGAGAAGTACCACTGTATCTTAACTAAACCAACTGGTTGACAGTTAATGTCTTCATGCATAAATTCTTGTGTTTGTACAATTTATATGTATTTGATTGATTTTGTCGGAACAAGATAAACATAACCCACTAATTCAATGATGATGGAGAATGGTGCCATGTTAATAGTTTGGTAAATAGTTAATGACACATACAAACTGATGCACTACAATGAACTGATCCCATTTATCTGCTTACTTAACCATTCTAAACCAACAAGTTTATGGTTAACAGAGGGATAAAAGTATTATTGTCAACAGGTGACTGGTTCCTAATGGCATAACATCAACAGTTGTGTATCCGTGTTACCAGTGTGGGCACAAACCATATACCTTGATAACTGTTCTATTTACAAATCCTGACATTCAGATTCACCACCCCACCCTTCCCTGTCCCAACACACACAACAAATCCTTGTAAGGTAACATTGAAACAGTGTTGAAATTAAGCAATAAAGTCAAGGGGCCTTGCCATAGGAGGACCCTACATACAAATACAATAGAGGACCTGGAGAACTCCAAGATCCCCCTTAATATTAAACTGATAAAACTAGTGTGGGCATAAGACCTCTTCTGATTTGTTGAGTAAACTGGAAAATCCTGTGTCAGTATTTAGTGGTTTGTACATCAGAAATAAAATACTTTTATTCCCATTTCTTGCTCAGAAATTGAAGATAATTGGATTTTTTTCAAATATTATTCTCGTAATGTAATATGGAAAAGTCTATGACATAATTACCTATAAATGCAATACATGCGTAAATAAATCGTGTCAGCAGTAAATTGAAACAAAGGTGTAAGGAAAAACATCGGAATACATGAAATGACTCCTACCAGGAAATAGCTTCCACTTTAACATCATCATAAATAATATCAAAAGTATATGATGTATAAATGACCTGTCATATTTCCCTGTGGAGTGAACTGCATGACACACGAGCTGAATGACTGCATGGCTTGCGGGGATGTAGATAGGGAGACCACACAATGCCTGTTTTATGTGTAGCTGGTGAAGTAAGGTAGTTACGCCAACATAATATCGCAATATACCAATACTTTCCACAGTCACCCTAGTCAATCTATGAATCAAATTCCATAATTCCTCTGGGATATATCTTATTCCAACTACTACTGCAAACAGAAGTGTTTCTTCATAATTTGGATCTAAATAAAACTGGATTTGACCAACATTACTTAACGTGGGTTAAGAATTAACATTTCTCAAAGCCTGCGTAGTTAAACTCACAAATTGGACTAGTTGCTTATCCAATTGCACTGGATATAAGCTTACAATACCATCATACAGATGGTGTCAAACAGAATGGAAATAGCTCTTAGTCCTATCAAGTAGTTACTGGGTAAAGTCTTCAGACCCTTCACTTTGATAGGAGATGAAAGTACGCAAGATATTGTGTTACTTACATTTTCTGTCTACAATGAAGTTTGTGTTTTGTTTGTTTGTATGGCGGCTGTCTGTAAATAATCGAGTCTGGACCAGACTAGCCAGTGATTGACATCATGTGCATTGATATACGCACTGATCCTGTTAATCGTCTCTTACAACAAGCATAGTCGCCTATTATGCAAGCATGGGTTGCTGAAGACCTATTCTGACACAGATCTTTTGTAGCTTGTGAAATACTCCTGCTTGTGATCAGGTTTTCTGTTCCTGTTTTTGATTACCTGTGTCAAGATACCTGTGACATATCTAAATAAATTTAAATATCAAGCAACTGAATTAGGCATTTGTCTAGGAAATGCTTAACCCTGCCTTATCGAATATACTACTTAATGAGTAAAACTACCAACAACTTATATTCACAGATTATTTCAATTTGAAAGGCATACATCACCAGTAAGCACAAGCTTACCGTATGTGATTTCCATGGCACAGGTGTGCTATCAATCTTACCTACAAGTATCAATAAGTATCACAGATTGCTTGCATCAGCAATAAATCAACCACCTCTAAATTGACTGCTTTAAGCTGTGGATCTGCATGCCCAGTTTTTAGTTTTACCGCAAGAATGACAAAGCAGATAGAGCTATATGTGGCGATATTGGATGTTCCGTGACAATAGAAATCAATGGAGCAAGAAGGATCAGTGATATTCAGCCCCAGGGTACACAACTGGAATTGAGCATGAATGAAGGGGAAATGTTGCTTGATGGAGACACGGGGCCATGGCATCTCTCACCGCTACCATCCCCTGTGACTATAAATAGACTGCGTCTGCTAGTCAATATCCCCGTCCTCCCTTTATTAAATTGACTTGGTCAACATTCCCTATCTCAATCTGTTGTGTCCTAGACTGTCTCAATCAAGAGTTACATGCCCTTGTGTGAACTCTCCCTCCCATTCCCTTCCAGTCATAGTGTTAATTAATTGCCCTCTCGTTTAACCAATGCCTCGCTACCCGAATCACTCTTGCCAGTTTTCACAGTCAAATCACATTTTCCCCTTGCAATAAAAAAATTCCTACAGGTCAAAAACAGTGTTTTTCTTCCAAGTCTGTCAAGGGAAAACTAAATGATAAGAAAGGACAAGCATCAGAAGTGTGATTTCCGTCCTAACAAGCGGGGCAGTAAATAACACAACAGCCATCCTTAGGAAGAAGCAATGGAAAAGCCTGAAGCTAAATGACTACAATGCCATCTGCCTGTAAGACAATCCAACTACAAATACATTATGGCACAAACCCGACAACCAGGCAAGACCACCATACCTCATAGCCTATTTAAAATGATGACCCTTGACATGATTCTAAGTGTCCAATGACTGAGAAAGGTGGCAGGGTCTCCTCGCACCTAGCCACACCACCGAGTGCTAACTCTGAAGGAAAGGGGATTATCTCCTGTGGTTCACTGTTTGTTGACATCCAGGTTTTGGTTCGTCCAAACAGCCACACTGGAGATGTGGGCCGGAGATGGGAATCAATATGTGATGACCAAGCACCATCCTCCACACTAAGGCTGTTACAATACCAGCAGTTTGCTCGAGTCAAATAGCATTAGGATACTTTCTGGATATCATTAACTTTGGATATTATATTTGTTCAAGATTTCTTTGATTTTGTCATATTGGTAACTGTATTTGCTTTGCTATGAGCTTATGAATATATACATGTATGTTTGCGATAATGCCCCTGCCATGTTTCATCTGTTCCTAATTGGAATGTTCCTGCTATAAATTAATACATTATCTGTTCTTATCTATAGGGCATACTTGTGTCTTTACCAAATTTGAAAGCTATTTTATGGACATTTTCGATGACAATCATCCATCTGATCTGAAGTCCTGAATACGCATCCATGTATTATATTCTGACAAACCCTTAACTGGTCACAGAATTTTGTTTTCTCAAATTCCATTGAAATTAATTTTAATTTGCAGCAATATGATGTTTATATTTCAGATTGGTTAACTGTGTTTCTCATCACGCTAAAAATATGCTTCTTCAAATCTTAAAGTTCTTCATACATGGATATATATAATCCTTAAATACCATTGAAATACAATGTAAAAGAAATTATGGTACAATACAGAAATACTGAAACGTTGACATCTGTGAACAGCCCAAACAATTTCCTTTGCGAGCATTTAAAATATTTCAAAACTAATCCTAAAGTGACCACTGACCTTGACCTGCTCAAGTGGTAACCTCTGACCTCTACATAGACACAGTAGGAAGTATTGAAGCAAATTATTGGAGGAAGTTGGGAGAATGTATTTCCTCTGTGTGGGGGCTTGTTAACTTCAGCAACTATTTGCATAGCACAAAACAGGATGTACTCCAAACAAAATTTTATCATATATTCCAGAACTCCCTTCCTCTTCCCAAAACTTAAAACACGAAACTTATCAATACCTCTAATCAAAATTGCAACAAACAAAACCCTTCTAAGGAACAAAATTCCTCCTAATATCAATGCCAATAATTGAAATTATGAAGGATGTAGTCTTACTATCCACAAACACTAATTTAATAGACAGTGTCAATAAGAGGCTACCAGGAAAGCTCTCAAAACACATTGATATCATTTTGCTCAAACATTGTAAAACTGTTTCTCAACTGATTCAGATTTACTTAAAAGACTTGGGTGGACTTGACAAAAGCTATGTTGTAGAAGCCATAATGATTACATACTCCCTAGTATGAAGATGCTAATGTGTAATATGAGGTACGCACTCATAGTCTCTGAAGGAAAAAAACAAAACTTTCCCTCCATGCTTGACCTCAACCACACTCAACACCCAATCCCCATTCAGCCAAATGTCAATGATTGGAACAACCTTCCACTAGTGTCGCTGACTTCACAGCAGCTAGGCTGTGTCTCATACTGTTAGCAAAGTGATTTATTTACATAAACTGTTCTCCGTCAACCCTGGGGGATAAACAGAGTTATTCCCCTTTGAGCATCTTTCAGGCAAGACAAACCAGAAAGAAAGAAAGAAAGAAATTTCAAAACTGGTTTTTGTGTGTTTTCAACAATTTTAAAATTTAAGTATGAAAAATTAATAAGAAATTACTTAGCAGAAAGGGTAAACCAAAATGAACTAACCCTTGACTGCAATAACAAATGCTAACACATTCAATTCAAACTATTAAACACATTTTCACAAAACCATCCCCCCCCCCCCCACAAAAAAAAAGGAAATCCCAACAAAACCTACACATTTGTTTGATAGCTAAAAAAGTTGTTTACTTTCTAAATTAATAAGTGGCTCTGAAATGTCATTGCCATATATAGCAGCAATGCAAATAAGAAAAGCTATAATTGTCAAGGTAGCTAAAAAAGGCATGTCTTTCTGCATGTTTGTAAACTCGTGTCTAGTGCTTATGACCCGGGTTTGCCGAGACAACAAACACCTACTGTAGAATCTGAGTGAACAAATACAACAGTGATACAACGCGCGACAAATCCTTTAAGGTTGCAGAACATGTGTGAATATTAATATTGTCTTATATTCGCTCTTTGGCGTTCAATGGCACACTGTAAGCTATTGCCATGACTCACTCAATGAAGTGTCAGGGAGTGTTTACTTGGAGCAACTTCAAATAAATTACGAATACAAGCATCATGTGTCTGAGGATATATTTATGGAGCATATTTAATCAAATGAGCATTTGTGAAATTATGCATACAATTTTTTTCACTGCCGTTTTGGGGCTTCGATTCAGACAAACAGAAGCCTTACTGTTGGGGGTATGGTGTTAACAACAATTTTTCTTCAATCAGTTATTAACCATGCATAAATATTACCATAGAAAACAAATTTACATTGACAAATGATAATGTTCATGTCATTCTATGTTTCAATGGCCAAGAGTCATTCCCAACTTAATTGCTACTTAAAAACACATAACCATGTCTGCATTTGGAGAACATTACTATCACGCATAGAACTATAGCTTAAACTGATGCTCACACACAGGATTAATGCCTTGAACCTTCAATGCAGAGATTTCAGGAAAATAATATATCTAATACCACTTTTGCCAGAATATTCAGGTGATTTTTGTTAAAATTTAAACATACAGCAGAAAATAAATTGAGAAATTAAGGATTAAAGGCAATATAAGAAATGGCACAAACACAGATGACATAGTCAAAGCAAGGATGCTCAAGACCTGGGCCCACTTGTTTAAACAATGATCGAACACTTTATCCATGGAGCTAGGTTATGCTTCCTCTGCAAGGGAGGAGTACAAGGGAAGAAATAAGGACTGAAGGCGTTTATTCATTTTGTCCTCAACAGGGGTCACTTGCACAAAGCGTTCTTAGCGCAAAGATGATCTTAACTCCCATACTTTAACACAGGCTTCCAATTATAGTCTTAGCGCTAAGATCGTTTTGTGCAAGTGACCCTTGTTGAGGACAAAATGAATAAACGCCTTCAGTCCTTATTTCTTCCCTTGTACTCCTCCCTTGCAGAGGAAGCATAACCTAGCTCCATGGATAAAGTGTTTGATCATTGTTTAAACAACTTGGGTTCGATTCCCCAAATGGGTATACAGTGAAACACCATTGCGTCGAGTTATCCGAGGTTCACCACAACCGAAAATGATGAATAAAGAAAGAATACGCAAGGACCATTCTTTTTTCTTTGAGACAAGCATAAGTTTGGCACATCAAAGTTTGACACAACTGTGTTTGACTGTAGTAACCTAAAGCCCATTCTCGTGTCCCTGACATACAGTAGCTTAAGCTGCCTGAATCAATATTCACTCACTCACTCCACCCCCTCAAACACGGCAGTGTTTAGGGGACCCTCCCTGTCAGTGTGTCAGCTGCTGCTGGTAGAGCCAGCAAACATACACGCCCACCTCAGACCACACACACACACACAACGACAGAAATATACTTTATGTAACTAGTTATCAGAAGCCTATCTCCAACATTCATCACCATACATAGCCAAGATTCAGAACAAATACCAGGGTTGTTAAAATTTCAAACTTCCAATACATCATACGACTTAAGAAATCAAATGACCTTGGTAAAATGTAATAAGAAACGAAGTTCCACATAGTAACTAGGTCAGGTGCACTTAATCAGGTTATTGCACTTATATTGTAATTATTTAGAATTTATGTCATATTTCCAAAGTAATAAGTTTTAAAAATGTTTAAAAGCATTTCACCTGATTATCTTTCAAAAATTAAATCCCATTCTTATTTGTATTATTCAAAAGACACCCATTGAAAATGTCACCCTCATGCCATCCAATGAAATGCACGTGGGGGGCACTTGCTATCTGAGGGAGGGTGTAGGTTTATTCACCCTGCCATACAGCATCTCAATACTAAATGTTTAATATCCATGACCCTCTCCTGAACTCCCAAGTTGTACATAAACAGGAAATCACAGTAGGGTGGGAGAGTGGGATAAAGGGATGACAATAACCCCGGCGTGGGGGTGGGGTTGGGGAATGGGAGGGGACAGGGGACAGGGTCAGTCCCACCCGGTAGTGGAAACTCACCCTGCTCTTATGTGTAGAGCTCTCTGAAACTGCTAATCTCAGTCAGAAATCCATATCTTTTCATGCTTACGTCACTGCAGTATTAAACATCTATAAAAATAAATTGAATTTTATTAATTTACTTTAATTTCAAATTTGGAAATTCAGCCTGCTCTCATGTGTGGGCCTTTGTGAAACAGCTAATATCAGTTCAAAAATCATCTCTTTCCATGCAAATGTCACTGCAATATATTATCAAATTAATGGAATAATCATTAAACTTAATTTCCAAATTTTCAAGTTTGAAGTTTTTTTCACTAATAAGTACAAGTTTTTCTGTAAAGCAAACATAAACCTTGCTTCAAAAACAGTTCCATCCCATTTCAAATGAAATCAAAACTTGATTCAACCCAATCGCCATCATCAGCCTGCTACAAGCTCATCAGCTGTCTGGCAATGTCAAGCTCTAGCATGCTTCAGTTCCTACAACTGTCTTGAGTGGACAGAGCCTCATCAAGCTGGACCCACATTGTGGATGGTATTCAAACTGCTAATAAATCACAAAACTACCACTTAAGCACAGTCAAACAGGTACATGCAAGGGTACAGTGTTGGCTAGTACACAGACATCACATGGGCAGCAGTACCTACAGATTGTATGATATGTTGTAAATCATAACGATAACACGTAGTCTTATCCCCAGGCATCCACCAAAACCAATATAATCCTCATAAATGTATTTATTAAGACATCAATATGGAGTACATATATATAATATGTGTACGAATCTAACCACCCACACACTTATCCAGTAGATGTATGCACAGCCACACTGATTTGATAACAAACTCATAATATATGTAACCTGAAACACTTGACAACGCGGGGGAAACTTGTAAAAGGTTTTCATAATCTGATAACAATGATATTCTAAATTTGATATACAAATTTTTGTTATTTCCTTATTTCAGAAAAGTGAACATCATGAACATATGCCTTAAAAATTGTAAATCAAATCAGAAAGATATTTTTCCAAGGTTCAAGGTGACAGTAATTTCAATGTGTCACCAAGGCTAGCACAGTAATTAAACTCCCTATCAACTCAGTTACCTACTAACCTACCAAAAATGTTGGCTTGGGTTGGGTAAGAACAAATATTGCAAAGCTGAGCTAATTAATTTTTTGACCTAATGGTAATGAATTCCTTCTCCCTGAACAAGTTACTGTTTTCTGCTAATTCTGAACACTGAAAAGTCAACCACACATTTCACTGGCTGTGGATAAAGCATGGAACTTTCTGATTCAGTTTCAAAAAGTTTAAGGAAATTCAACTTGACAGGGCATGCAGTTTTAGTTTCCCAGCCACAAATAACCCAAGACTAGTTTCAGAACATCACTGGCTAGTAAAACATCCTCCTGCATCTCCAAATAACCTCCCAAGTGGTGCAGGAGAACAAGTCAGGAGTGAAATTAGTATACAGTTAATTCAAGATAGACTTTATGTAAAATAATTACAAATTTCGAGTATATCGGATAAGCAGGGTTTTAATGGTTAAATGGGTTGTCCTTCCAGATTTACCCCAGACTAGCAGACAACTGGTAGTGTCTAACAATTTAAATAAATGGTTAGATAATATCATTCTGAAAATCCAACATATTTCTCTCATTAATTCGCGACATGCAAGTTTTACTGAATGAGTAAATATTGCTTATACAGCATCGTTAATTTTACAGCTGTTAGCAGGATGAGTTTCTGACTGGGATACTCCAATTGGTATGAATGACTAATTGACTAGTCCAAATTGCCATAGATGGTGAATGATAGGGGTGCCTCTGTTGGCAAATATTCAAGGAGGAATGCCTAATATGACACGGATGGCTATTGTATCAACCTCCATTATCACACCGAGCATTCCTTGAACATTCAATGATTTAGTGTGAAACACTCAGACTTTAGAGTCTTCTGTCACAATTAATCTCTTGCCCTGAGCAGTTGTCAGGACCCAAAATCAACAACAACCATGTACACAGGAATCTCAGTCGAAGTTTCAAGTAGTCAGCCATACTTTACCAAACATACCATAGCATCAACATTCAGAGATCTCCATACCATATTAATCCACAAACAGTCAATAATGCCAGTCATCTCGGAAACATCTTCACTTGAGCACATCCTATGCATGCAGCTCTATATCCATCCTACATGGCTCCACCATCACCTGACCTAGATGGACAGCAGTGACCACTACATCTCAGCTCACTCATAGGAACACAGCATTCCATACTTACAATGCCCACTCTAGCCACAGCTATTGTCCATGTCAGCTTGTCCACTGACCAGTTACTGCAGCTAGAGCGTACATGGGCTGGTCAGCCAGCCTGCTGGTCAGTGTTATGCAATACTATCCATGGGAAGGAGGCCAGCATGGGAGAAGTCAATGATATCTACCTCAATATAAGGACAAGGTCAGCAAGCGTGAAAGGACCTGATTGTTGATTGATAAGAGATCACCATTAGAAGGCAATGCAAATTGAATGAACACTTACTGATTTGGAATCAGGGAGAACCCAGACCAGTGAACTAACCATGTATGTTGAAATTTCATGTCAAGGGACATGAATGACAAAGCAAATCTACATATTACTTATTAATAAATGCAAGACAACCTTCTTTATACCTGGATCACGGATCCTGGTCTCTTGATTTAATTATCTCGACAGGAATAAATATAGGGAGTTCCTCAGGGGGCTGACATTCAGTAACATGTCTACCGCAAATGTTGGTTTTCAAATTGGAAAAAATTCAGGTAATCTTAATTATGACTATTGCTATAGTCTTAAGAAGAAGACTTGTATTGCTCTCAGGAATCGACCAATACGGAGAAAATGGTATTTACACACACGAAGCCAGTTATTATAAAGACGTTGTTATCTCTGTGTCAAAGTTACTGGTTGGAAAAATTAACAAGGGAAGCATCTGGAGTTTACGTTTCGTTCAGTCACCCAAACCATCCCATCATACGTATGGTGCTGCTCTATTGTCCTCCAAAGTGATGGAAACCATCTTAAAAGTTTAATCTGAAAAAATATATATAAAATCTTGGCCCGATGCATAAAAATCATAACTACCGGTATGTGTTGTATCAAAAAATCAGGTTGTCAACTTATATTGTTTACGTAAAAATACTGGGATTTGTCACCTTTGAAAATATTAATTTTAAAGTAAAGTATTGAAGTTATTACTTCCGAGAACCTTGGAATGTGATATCAGTGAAGTTTGACATCGTACACAAACTCTACCCTTCCACACTTGGACTTAGCTCTCAAATGGATTCATGTATAACGACTTCCTGAATAAAGATCCCTCTCTACAACATCAACAAGATAACTTTCAAATAAACAGGACTTTAAAGTGTATCTCATGGCCAATTACAACTCAGAGAGCTTTCAATATGGTTGCAAGTTCTACAGGTTGACTTTCAATATGATGTTTGTGCATTTCCATTAGCATGTTAATTTCGGGCAAGTCCTACAGTAACATCTTTGTTTGGCTGAATAAAATCCTTTTGAAGCATTAATACCTGTTTTTTGTAACAAACCTTTGAATGCAGTGTAATGATATTTATTCAGCAACATTTAAAAATTAAATAAAAACAGTGTTGAATTTAAAAAAAGATGTAAGAGTCCTTGTCATAACATTAATGTTAAAAATATAAGATTCAGAGACTTGTATATTATCACAACATCCTGAGGGACTACAGGAACCTTTTATTTTCTAACACTGACAATATGTATACACCTGATGTTTAAACAAATAAAAATAAAATGCTGAACACACTGAAATGTTGCCAGATTTCATTAGTTGGACCTCTATTCACATCCACCTGACAACAAACCCTTATATTGTACATTTTGACTGTAGGTAATAAATCAAACGATTTCAGATTGAATCATCAACATTTATTACACAATTAAAACCCATAACATGTTCCCCCCTTGGTATCTCCTAAACACCTGTAGATCTGGGCCATGTAAAAACTCAAAATATTTTTACCCTGCAAATACTTCAAGCCTGTTTAATGTCTTCAGTCCATACTTAACCTGACACAACTCACTCTATATAGAAACTGACAGAAAACTGGAGGTTTGCAAGTTGCCATCAGATAGGGATTACACACAATCGCCAGGTCCGCCCTAGTATATAACATGTCACTGTGTAGTTAATAAATATGTATGCACATTATTTATAGCTATACAATTGTTTATGTAATCTTGCAACACTACATTTTAAATAAGCGCTTATAAAAACGTTATAGTTAACATCATAAAAGGTTTGGTGATAACAATTAACACCTATAATTGTCAATAAGTAAGATAGGTTTATGTTTGGTTTGAGTTAGGGCATTTCAGATCCTTCAGGTTACATCATATTTATCAGAGGGCCCCTTACACTGACATCAAAGACACTGCATTGCTAGGATAGATTGGAGTCTATAGGATTTAAAGGATCTACTACTTAAGAATCTGTAGTTTGGAATTTCTGTCGGAGGCATTATTTTTTTCAGCAAGCGTTTCATTACATAAAAAAAAATTCAAGACATCTAACATGTCCTGTGAATGATTTATATTTGGGGACAATATTTTCCCCCCGAATCCCAAATAGAATGCCTAAAAAGTCATTCCCCCAAAATCTGTGGTTATAATATGACAGTTGAGAGTCTCTATAGGCATTTACAAGTTGGATGTAAACATGACGAGGTATTTTATGCATAACATCTTTATCACAAATACACATTTCAGGGCTAATTCTTGCCCTTCATTCACCTGATAAAAATGCAAGAAGTAGTCCTGAAATGTTTGTTTGTATAATAAAGAAGTTGTCATCCATAAACTCCTTGTCATAAACAACAGTTATTCCTAACTGTTCAACCTGCAAACACAACACCTGTTCAGTGTGCATGTCCGTATATATTTCAAACAAAGCCTGGTTTGAAATCTCTCTGTAAGCCCTCCCAGCCATGTTGTATATATCCTATATCATACCAAGTTCAATTGACCATATTCCCTGCCTAACCAGCTGGTCAGCAAATGGTCACTACTATGTCTCCCAACATGTGCCCTATAAGGAGGCTGTCTGGTGTTCTAGTTGAGTGATCAGCCTGGTGAGATTATATAGTAGGTGTTTGTTTAGCAGTTCACAGTGGCCCACCTTGACAATAGGTGACCATTATGTCCCCCTCTGCCCGCTTCACCATAATGGGTCTGAATCTAGCAAATTGATGGCGTATCTGTGGAATGCAGGGTAGTACACATGCAATAAATTAAAGCCTGTCTTGACCTACTTTGAGTTTCAAGTCATCCCACATATGCATTATTCTGTGTGGTGATCAATCAGTTATGTTATCAGAGTGAGTAAGACTCAACAAACTTGACATCAATAATTTAGTAGGTTTTACCCTCCTGGCTGTTGAAGCGACATGTTGTCTTAGAACTAACTACTGTCTGCACTAATTGGGACATTCATTAAACAGAATGACAATATTTTGAATAACGTTGATAAAAAGGACCGATCTGGCCCCCTGCATTGCACACCTCCCTCCATATTCATCTTCAATTCCTTGTCTTATTTCATGATTATCTAAAACAAGGAAACCGATTGTAATCAAGAAATATCTGACAATATTAGTTTTCGGATATATTAAATATCAGAACTAAAATACCATCAAAGAAAATGTCATACCCTTAACAATCTCACCATGGAATTCCTGTTATGAACTTTAAATACTGCCTATATAATAATGCCCATTCATCACCCACACCCACAAGAATTATGATACCTAAAAGCGACAACAATATCTTACAAAATGTCATGGCCTGCACAGTTGCTAATCTCAATACTATCAGCATGAAATGCCTTTCGCATAATTGACAAAGATTACCCGTGATCAATACCATACATTGACAACCTTATTTGAAACCCTCAGTATAACAATCAATACAGATGATTCCACCACATCTGTAGCCAGCCATTCAAATACATTCACAGCTGCTTCTTGTGGGGGAAATTAGAGTTACCTCCCTTCCATTTACATTGTCTATTCTGATTTGATGTCATTTACTGGTGAAATATGGGAGTGTATAAATGTTTGTTGGTACACTAATATTACACAGAGACAGAAGATATAAACTATGTAGATAAGATGTATGCTTATGTAGTACATTGTAATAACTGTCATTCATCCATGTTGAGGAACATTACTTAGTTCATATTATTACTAGACTATGTGGTACAATGTCATCACTCTAAATTTATGTCTAAAATGAAGGCAACTTGAATTTATTTGGGATTTGGGGCATAAATTACAACACATGTCACGACAGTACACCTTACAATAGCTGTCATTAGTTAAACAAGCTAAATAAGCCCTGTCTGAATGGCTGTTTGAGAGTAGAATGATATACCTTTACATAACTAAAATAATTGAATATAGAATGTTAAAATTCTATATCTCAAAGATTAAGTATATATCTGTCCATATATTCAGTATTTATATATCAAATGTTCTCTAAAAAATGTTTTTGAAGAAAAATTAATATTTTTGTCATCCTTGAATTTAGAGTTTAATAAGCCAACTAATTATATTTGCCGATACCTGGATCAAGTAACAAAAACAACAGTTCCAAATTCAGCACTACCCAAAATTATTCTGTTACTCAAACCAATCAGTCAAATCTCTTGGTGATATAATTTAATTAAAGTAATGACAAAACTGTACTTTACCATCCCAGTGGATTCTTGAAACATATTAATTACCTCAACCATTCATTAATACAACTACAAATTGGGAGTGCTTTGTGTCAGTAATAAATTTTTAATACGTATGACTGTTGATAAATCAATTATCACAAACACCACATTGTGGCAGCAATACTGGCATGGTTAAAGAGGTCGGCATTGCAAACGCTCAGACTTACGAAGCTTCGTCGGACAGTAACAAGGGAGGAAAGGGTAAACAGACAACATTGTTTGTAAGCCAATTAACACCAGATCGTTGTGTGAAGCCTTGCGATTGACAGCAGGTTTGGAGGGAAAATCATGGCATTTGAAAACACACACAGCATAGCATCGCGTGGGACAAAATGTGTACAAACCTCATAGAATTATACATCCGAATTGACACTGTACATGTATCGTTGGTCAACATTGGCTGGAGCTGTGAAGATATATTCTGTCCAGAAAGTGGTATCACAACTTGTCTTTCATTGCGTTTGGACGATGGCACATGCAGCCGAACACTCAGGAGTTGGTCGTTCACGCTATCAAAACATCACACAGATACAATCTCACAGTTACTTTGCCGACCGTCCCGCTTGCATCGCGTCTTTACACACCAATCACTCGCGGTAAGTGTCTCCGAGCTGTGTGTAGTGTGAAATCACTTGTTTATGCGAGGGTCACAGCGGAGTCGCGATAACTCGCAGTTTCTATAAACTCGACAACAATCACGCACCGGAACATAGAGTTTAGCTCGATTAGAGAGTTCACACAATAGACAGCCAGGGCCAACAGCTCATGAATATTAATTAGAGCCCTGGAACCAGCATTACAAACCACCGCGTGCACAGCACGAGGCTGATGTTTGTAACCATTGCAAAGCTAAACATAGCGGAGTGAATGACTAGGAGAAAATGACTTGAAAATGAATTAAGCAAGGAACACCGAATGACCTAAGAGAGACTGTGTGTGCTAGATCGTCGGCGGGGTGGGTGCATCGGCATAGCTTCCCTTGATCTCGACAAAGAAACAAATCGAAAGTGGAAGCGTGCGGCCTCAAAATAACACGACAGATGGGAACCCTGGGCCAAGAAGGGGAGGGTTGGGAGACAATGTGTTAAACACTGCGTTCAGGGAACATTTGTCGACAAATAACGTACACTTCCAACTCGCAGATCTCGCCCCTGCTATCAAAAGACAAACCATCTGACTTTGTCAGATTTGTCTCACTTTAAAATGCCTGTAGCAATTTTCCCATCGCCCTCTCTATACTTCTATACGAGAGCAAATATCTGGTAATTGACTTCGCATATGCCGTGAGTGATATGAAAAGCGACAACGACTCGATAATATCACCGAGTACATTATTGATACGCGACTTTTTTAATACGTATGATATATGCTTATCCGCAGGCGTATTTTAAACAGGTGATGATGTACATGTGTACTAATTTGCGACACATGTGCCATAATCATTCATCTGCATCGTTAAAATTTTATTGTATTGCGAATCTGAATGTATTGCATTTTTCAGGAAAAGGGCGTCTGTCAAAACATGTCAAGAGAAACGACGCTATGAATACGCACTTGTATAAGTATTCAATTATATCATTCCACCGACAATGAAAGCTACGCAACTTTGTGTTAACCAGAGCGTGTTTCGTTTCGCCAATGATATATTTTGCATTGTCAAACAGATCGCTTGAGATTCCCACTTGGTTATACTACCGATACAGCCCTGTCAATCAAATGTTTTCATGGTACCGGATAATGGCATAAAACACATGCTCATGTTGAGACAAAATATGTATTTATATTTGCAAATATGCGCAGTCAGGCGAAAAAATATAATCTGGAAAGTGAATATATTGATATGATTTTTAAAAATCAAACGCTAAAGAAGAATTATTATTCATTTACACATGGACAGGCAATCACTCGAGGTTTGACAATTGTTTATGCAATGTATTTGTACTCGACTTATTTCCTAACCTAAACAGATCGTGCCACGGGATAAGTTAACAACACCATCTGAATCGTCCCGCTCACGGCAAACCCTAACAAAACACCCCAGATGCGAACAAAGCAAGGCCATACTCCAGCCCTAACCGTATGAAAGACGCTCCATCTAATTGTCACCCTGTTTAACTAAACAGCCGTAACCCTTGTATTTGTCGCTCCCGTTCCATAGGAAGGGGTGGGTCGGGGGGATGCGCTCAACTCCCAACAGCGCCTAAGCTTCAGTGGACATATCGTGTGATAGGCGGGGATGACGCGACGACACCTTTCCTCGCTGTGAGGCTAATCAGATCTGTAATCCTCAGAATGTCAACAAGCATAGTTTCATCTTTAACACGCGTGTCAACAATTAGGGACTCAAATCTGGAAATGTAATAAGACTTTCGTACGGCACATGGGCTTGTGCCAAAAAAACCCAACAACACGACTATGAAACGTTGGCAACTAAGAACGCTTCAAGGGAGACAATCCCTAGTAACTCAATAACTTCTCCACGCTCGTTCAAGACCGAACATTGAAAAAAAGACGTAAAGAGACATGCGTATGCATGTTTATCATTAAACATACATCATGAAAACAAACTGCAAAATGAAACGTTTCGGAAGAATAAGTTTTGTTCACAGGCCTAGATTTCTTTTATTCAACCTTTAACTGATTGCTTCAGTAGAAAAGGCACGCGACATAATTGTGCGCACCTGCATCGTTTGGAATAATTCTAATGTGCGTATCTCCAGCTGTGAGTCCTTTCCATGAATCTAAGTTCACACATATTTATACATTTCCTTGCTATTTCTCAACAAGACAAATAAATCAACACTTTGTGACGTTATCAATTGTTCAACCTCTATGCCAACGATTGCACGGCAGTTATAATGAGGCGGTGTCCTAAAATGGAATTTTTGCCGTGCCGTGTTTGTGACGTGGTGTTGTGGACGGGGAATCTGGACGAGTCTGCATATAGCGATCAAATCCCGGGAATTCGCCTCTCTTCGGCTCGACTGTAGGGCGCCCTGTTTACTTGTTGGCACAGAAACAGATCGGCGGCCACAGCTTGAGTCATTCTCGGACAATTAAACCTTGCGGCAGAAATACCCTCTGATTACAAGGGAAGGAACTGCTGTCGGTCATGCGAGCTGCAACGTTGCTACCGTAACTCTTCATTTGCGCGAAATGTAATAGACACCAGATAGCGAATCGCGGTCGAAGTACCATCGGACGGCGAAATATTGAAAATACCGTAAACGATCTAATGATTAACCACAACACACCGAATGTATAATCCACTTTCACGTTTGATTCAACTGGTAATTCTAACACCAAAACGCGTTATTCTGTCTGAGCGTTATCTTAATAAATTAATAAGGGAATACTTTAGTCTTAGGGCTAAGGTTGTTTTGTATAACTGCAGCATGGATGGATTACAATGAAACGTTCACACATTTCAAAGTAATATACAGTAAACTACGGTTATAACGAACACGCTTATAACGAACTTACTTTTTAGGTCCCGACTATTTGCTGTAGTTATGCTGTATATATGCTTATAATGAACTACGGTTATAACGAACTAAAATTAGTAGTCCCTTTGAGTTCGTTATAACCGTACTTTACTGTATAATATTATAAATTGTCTTAAATATCTTGTAGAAAAGGGAACAAACAGCAGCTATGAGCAATAACACTGGGCGCAATGTATGTATCTTGACGCATACACAAACATTGCATAGCGGGTTTACATAACGGCAAGGCGATTCCCATTTCCCTTTGATCCACTTAAGGAAATCGGGCAGATAAAAGCATGAATAAACTCAACAGGTGAATGGCGACGAGAGATACTGTAACGAGACGGCTATTGTATGTTTCAACTGCAAATACCACATGCTCGCACACCCGTATAACGTAACGACCTTGTACAGGTTAGACCATTCGTTTCAATGTTTCAGGTGGTGTTTCCGTCTGGGGTCAAGTATTAGAAGTATGAAAAGGTATCACGATAGTTATCGAGATATACAACTACACATTCGCGGCTAGTCTTATATAGCCTTACTTACAGTCGGATGTGTGCTAAATCAACACACATACATCTTGGGTATATATGGGCTATATACCCACGCTCTGGTCGGCATATACGTGATGTTCAAGGTAATACTTCATTATTTGACTCTATTATGGATGCCCAAACAAAACCCGTTTTACAGCACTGACACTTCTTTGTACAGTACACCATCCCGATTTATATAGTAACAGAATTCAGATCAATACCTCATGTGATGGTCTTTCTGCAATGGATACGTGATCGAATTGGTTAGATATCTATTTAAGGAGCAGCAAGTAACGACAAGGCCGGATCGGCTTTGAATCGAAGCACCTGTACGGTTTCGTCTCTCATTTTGTACAAAAATGCCCACATGTATTGGTATAGGATGTTAAAGATATTTGGATACCAGAGTTCATTGATCACATATAAAACATAAAGAGTTGGGTCTCACGCACTCTTTGTTATGCATGAAATGCAAAGGTTTTGGTTTTGTTTGTTATTTCCGCAATATTCGGTAATCGAGTCTGGACCAAACAATCCCTTGATTGACATCACGAGCTTCGATATACGTAAATGGGATACGTTGACATGCATCAACCAAGTCAGCGAGCCTGACCACCTGAACACGTTAGTCGCCTCTTACGACAAGCATGGATTGCTGAAGACAAATTATATATACCCGCATCTTCACGGGTTGAAATGCAGAGGTGAATATACATGAAACCTAAACTGGTTCCACTGTTTTATGTAGACAGGAGCCCAGTCAAGCTATGACCTTGCTGACGGTTTGAAGATAACCGTGTGAAAGATCACTGGCTAACCACTAAAAACACTTGGTTCGCATGAGCAAAGTTACTAGGCTGGAAATGGTTACCTAGCTAACGGGATAGAGTGGTTAGGCTCACTAACTTGGATGATGCTCATAATATCAACACTGGATAATTTACATTAATTTCCTATAGCTGAAATGATGTAGTGTTAAACAAATAAACAATACAATATACTACGGTTATAACGAACACGCATATAACGAACTGACCGATATAACGAACATATTTTTCAGTCCCGACCATTTCTTGTATAAATGCTGTATATAGGCTTATAACGAGCTACGGTTATTACGAACTAAAATTAGTGGTCCCTTCGAGTTCGTTATAACCATAGTTTACTGTACTATAACGCGTGTCAAATACGTAATACCCATGTACATAGTCAGATGTCAATGTAAAAGCACAGGCGTACACACGTGCGTGCATTAGACACACACATAATGTGTACTCTAACTGTCCCTGGTGTTAAAATATTAAAACTGTCCAGATTAGATTGATATCTTATATCAGTAGGTTTATGCCATAGAAATGTCAAAGATTGAGAAAAATCATATTGCAGCAATTTTTTGTACATGTTTAATTATACGACTTTTTTTCAGAGACGGGAATGTGATATAAGCATAATTTACTGATGTTAAACTTCAAAAGCCAGATTTTCATCACAGGATTAAATTTCCGATTTTTTAAATACTAACAAACCATTAAAACATTGACAGAATGTCGGGGGTTGAAAATAAGACGATCCCATATGAACATGCGCAATGCTTTCTATATGAAATATTACTTTGTTCCAAGTCGGATTTTTAATTTCCTTGTTTCTAATTTCCCAACCGATCGCACCTGCCTACCAAAAAGTACTATTTGACCCCCCCCCCCCCCAATATGCCCATGCATATGACAAAAAAACACGTCGAACGAGACTTACGATCAAAATAATTACGTCACCTATATAATGTAGAATGACTGGTAGGTTATCAGCCCTTGTTTCCCTGGCCTTTCAAGTCTCGCATTTCTGCGATCGCGTTAGAACTAATTTATTCTGGGGGACACGTGAAAGAAATGTCAACGAAAGGTTCCTTTGCCCTATCTACAACTAAAGTGTTGTTTATCCTAATGCTCTATCAAAGCTACCATAGTTCGGGAATACATACTGGGTATATGAAGGCCAAGCGGTGAAAACACCGCCACGAGGGCCATAAGATAGTCACGTGTCGATGAGTTGCTGGTCGAGCTTGTGTAAATTCGTACCCCGAGTTAGTTTGTTGTTCATACTATCAGAACCGTGTGTTTGCTCCATCCATATTTAACCCCGGGTGCCGAGTTGTGTCGTGTGTTCGAATTCCTGTTCGCTCAGAATGTTGGAATGTTAAAACCATACCAACGTTCTCGTGGGTTCACCGAAGACCTGATTTACTTCGGGTTTCCGCCCTTATTAAGCAGACCAGTGAATATCCGGGGTAGAATAGGTTTTCAGCAACCCGTGCTTGCCGTAAAAGGCGACTATACTTTTCGTAAGAGGCGACTAACGGGATCGGGTGGCCAGGCTCCCAGACTTAGTTGATGCATCTCATTGTATCCTGCGTGGATCGATGCTCATGATGTCAATCACTGGATGGTCTGGTCCACACTCGATCATTTACAGACCGCCGTCATATAGCTGGAATATAGCTGAGTGCGGCGTTAAACAACAAACAAATGTTAATCTGACAAGCCTTGACATAACGGAAATACCGATCCAAACAACACGAGACTCAAACTCACTCATTAATGAATTGACTGCGAGATGCCATTACATAGCTTGACACACTTTCTGACAGTAAGTCGTCGAGTTTCACACTGCAGTCAGCAATAGGACAGATGAGTTATCACGTCGGACAGTAAACAATGGAGTCTGAACCAATGGTTGATAACAAGAGCAACGATTCGCCTTCACTGGGTCTGGTGTTGAACAGTCAGCAAGGTCACACATTGTAATCACCCGATCCTCATGTGTCGACTCTTGTGACAATCATGCATAATGTATACTGCAACGAAGATATAGTTTCAACCCATGTGGGGTACATGGACCTATATATATATCTTCTCCTAGAAGTACAACGGGGAGATATAGTTTCAACCCCTGTGGGGTACATGGACCTATATATCTGTCCCTTGAAGTACAACGGGGAGATATAGTTTCAACCCCTGTGGTGTACATGGACCTATACATCTAGCCCTAGAAGTACAACAGGGTGATACAGTTTCAACCCCTGTGGTGTATATAGACCTATACATCTAGCCCTAGAAGTACAACGGGGAGATATAGTTTCAACCCACGTGGAGTACATGGACCTTTAATTCAGGCCCTAGAAGTATAACGGGGAGATATAGTATCAACCCATGTAGGGTACATGGACCTATACATCTGGCCCTAGAACTACAACGGGGTGATATAGTTTCAACCCCTGTGGTGTACATGGACCTATATATCTGGCAACGGGGAGATATAGTTTCAGCTCCTAAACATCACAACAGTAAAAGGCCGACGTCAACCTTTGAAATTTCAATTTAATATGAATGTTTCAGGATAATTTGTTTTAAAAGATGTCAATTGTTCGAGTTCCGCCTCTTAAATGAGCGTTACGGGTTATTCAGGGGTTGATTGGGCACTCCACCGATACCATGGCGATTAATGAAGGTCGCGTATCTCTTTCCCGCTTATAGTACAGCAAGAAGAATTCCTTTAGAATCTGTCTAGCTTTCTATGGCACATAAACACGTTATAGACGAGAACTTAATAGGCAACATATATGCTTAACTCTCTAGATGGAATTTCTCTACACGGAGTCGTTTATTATTGATGTTTTTTATAGTTAAGTTAATATAGTTATGTAAGAGTCAATCGAGTTTTACACTCCTTTTGATTTGAAGTAGCTTCTTTGACGATCTCGTACTTATGAATCTCCATTACACGAGATATCTTCGTCAAGCTGTTAAATATTCATTGCATTCGCCAGTAACCCGTTTTGTTTCAAAACACCTTTTGCCTTAAAGAAATATATTATCGATTCTTTCTCCACTTGAAGAGAAAGTCAGGTTTTGCTCCCTCACGAATCCATTCAAATTAGGATGAATGTGTTTACAACGTCGATAGCCAAAGTGACTTTAGGAATGCGTCTTTGGGGACCCTTAGGGCTTTTTTTTTCAAATATCTAACTATACAAACACGTTATTGTTGTCGGCGAGTTTTGTTTTATGAAATGCTAATGATCTGTTTGTACCGCCCATTGGTATTTCACGCCCTAAATCCTCATGGGGTCACGTTGTTGGCTGTGCGATGATTGGATGGACACAGCTATTTGCATATATTGCCCCGTCACATATAGGCATCTCCCATTGACACTGCATGACGTCACTTGCGTTGATTCTTTGCAAGCTTATCACGGGTGGAACTTGGAATGTGAATGTTTGTTTGTTTGTTGTTTAACGCCGCTCTCATCAGTATTCCAGCTTTAAGACATGTAAATTATCGAGTTTTGACCAGACAATCCAATGATCGCCGACGGGGTACGAGTCTGTTCCATTTGGTCGCCCCTTTTTTCCGTTTGTTTAATGTTTAACGCCGCAAGATATTGGAATAATAATGTTAATGTTATATGTATGCAGCATGTTATCTCATTGATGCTATTGTTTGTTTGTTGTTTAACGCAGAGCTCAGCAATATTCCAGCTGTATGACGGCGGTCTGTGAATAATCGAGTCTGGACCAGAAAAATCCAGTGATTGACATAATGAGCATCGATCCACGCAATTGGAATATGATGACATTCAGCAACCAAGTAAGCGAGCCTGACCACCCGATCCCGTTTGTCGCCTCTTACGACAAACTTAGTTATATATATATATATAAATAATTAACTGTGGTGCTCAAAGCTACAAAGGTATGTAAGTAATCTTACATAAATCCCAGTGAAAACCAAAAGACAGTAATAACTGGCCAAGTCTTTTCCGAAGAACAATTTATCAAGCTGTCGTGGCCTTATGTTCATTTACAGAGCAGTTGCCCGATGAAAGCGAAATCATAGCTTTTCTTCAACTGGTATTTTTTTCCCGTTTGATGGCCGGGCTGTATGGCTACGGGGCGGGTGGAACGACAGAGGAGGGAGGGGGAGGGGGAGAGAAAGAGGGGGAGTAGGGGTGGAGGGTGACAACGACATTGAGATGTGACACTACTTCGCGTTGTTTCAGAACAACCGAGAGCGGCATTTTCACAACTAGGGCCAGTGACTCCCCAGTTCGCGTTACAGTCAATTTCCATAAACAGCGACCGCCCAACAACGGCCTCCCATCTTTGATCGTCGGTATCATTTCCAATCCGTCGCGTCGTTTAAAATTCTTTTGTCAGCGTCTAGGGGGTCACCGTGCGTTATGTAACCTGATATCACAATCCCAATAATTTAATACAGCTCTTAGAGAACTAAATAACCTCGAAAACTCATACGTGGCTACGAAATACGGCTTTTAACTCACCTCGACACGGGCTCAAACTTGCTTTCTTAGAAATCACCTATGCGAAACGAGAGCCTTGTGCGTTCAATTTACAGTAAATTTTCTGGCCGTTGTGTCATAATTTACAGAAGCTAGCGTGCAGAAAAACAGAAAGTAAACAATTCATGCTGTCGCACCGTCATTATTATCTATCATGCGTAATACATGACGCGGTCTGACGTCTGCACGTGACCCGAATATAAAGATATTTTCGGGTGACTTGACACAGCACGTTGTAACTAACCCCTTCGATAAGACATGCTCGCGATAAATATTCTCCGATTTCTATTATACTCGTTTTACTATCCCTCGCCGTGGCTAACGGCGTAAACCCATCCTCACTGGCCTAAATGGTCTCCCTTGTGTGACCTTGCCCTTGACGAATAAGTTATGACTGTTTACTCGTGTAATTGTCTGTGTCAAACACGATCATGAGTCATTGTCTCAGGTCTGCTTAAGCTACTCGAGGCATGTAATATGTTTCATATTTGTCCCTGCGTGATCAATGTGTGGATATTACACCGATCCTTAGTTTCGTCAAATCAAACATAAAGTCATTAGTCCTTACTAAAATATCCGCTAACAAACGCACCAGGCCCGGTTACATTATGAGCATTGTGAAGCGCGGGGAGGGTATGAAATTCAAAATGCAGGGTCTCTGTTGTCGGCCCCGGCTTGTTTAATATGGCCTATTTTCTGAAATGACAAACTAGCTTTTACCGCTGGTTTGGCTTGACATATGGCACGTGCAGCGTTTACTATGATAATAGGCTAACAATGAGGATGGCTGGCAACTCGCTCGGCGTTCGCTGTCTGGGGAAAGATTTACAGAGCGGAGTCACTCGGCCGTGTCGAGAGTTACGGGGTTCGAGAAGGGTGAAGAAAATCTTGCCCGACTGACTGTTGACACAAAACAAATACTCCATTAGGTTTTAAACGACCCAACCCCGAGAGAACCCCATTTGTATTTGAGCGCCACCTTGCGGTGGGTCTTGAAATGCGAGGAATTCCCCACATGTCTGAGCGAATCTAACAAAGGCGGTGTGGGATAGCCTCATTTCCTAGGCTTGCTTGCTGACAAGGTGTCTGACCAATGCCATGCACGAACAGCGAGTAAAAAACTAAAAGACATGTGTTTTATTTATTGTTTCTCGCTCAGAACCATAAAGTGTTCGTAGGATATTCCTCAAGTATAAACTCTCTACAGTATCACAGCTCACGAAACGTGCCGATCTTTCAATTAAATTATTACAAATAAGTATTTAAACTGGTACGGCCAATTTAATATTTGAAGTTTCTTGTTTCCATTCCATTGTGAGATACGCTGTCAAACATTCGACGCTGGAAATAAAATATTTTATAATCTGCGAACAGACTTTGGTGAGTCTGTTGACGAATTTAAATCGCCTACAATATCCTATCATCTTAAAAAACTGCTTGTCTCAGCAATTAAACCGAAATACTGGGTCAATAAAACTTTGCAAAAGACACAAGCGAGGGGCACCACTTGTCACGGATTTGCAGAAACGGCTCTAAACCCGTCATAAAATTTGCACGAGTTTAGGTAAAGTGCCAATGTAAGGATTAGAGGTGAAAAACTCCACCTGTCAATCATACACGAAACCTCTCCGCCAGACGGCGCTGAACAACTGGTAGTATAAACTTGTCTCCGTCTGCAAGGGTTTCAATTTCTCCATATTTCTCTACCAGCAGAGGTCAAGAAGGACAACGCTGAGGGTCGATATGGTGAACTTGCCGAATTTGTTTCAGTTGGTTAAGGAATTTTCACTGGTCGAAAAGTTAAACATACATATATTCACTTCTGAATGATTTATATTTGCACCAAAGAAGATACCATTCTTCCATGTTTCTTTTAAAAGATGCAGACGCCTTCTTCTGTAGACTTATACACCTTCTTCTGTAGACTTATACGCCCTCTTCTGTAGACTTAAACGTCACTGTGAAATAACCATTGTAGTTCGCTTCCATTGCTCATTTTGTAGGAAACACTTTCATGAAAGGGATGTATACAAGTAATAGTCTATTACACTGCTTAACTTTTCGAACTGAATCAGAACTCAAAACTGGTTCTCACACGACATCAAACACTCGGCAAGGTGTAGACCCTCAATGAAATAGCTGTTGAAACTTTGGTCGCTGCCTCGGGAATATATTTTCGCCTCTTAGAAATTGGCTCCCACTCAAGATATATTCTCTACCGTGGTATGAAACATCTCCTCGGGAAAAACAACACCACCAGCTCTAACTGCCTTACTGATTGACACCATTTTGTGAAACAAGTCCAAGAATTTAAAGGCTCTGAAGAAATACCTGGCAAATGATTTATGCAATGAAACCCCTTAGTTGCGTTTCTCGGAGTGGGTATTTCAGTAGTTTTTATTAGCTTAACAGAGGAAGGGTGGATATACAATTTATACAAGACTATTTCGTGAGGGTCCACACAGGTGGTATTGTTGTTCCACAAGTAAATATTGGTAGCTCAGTTGTGTTCCGACATCAATGGAAGAATGCCATCTCCATTTGGGAAAGCAAAGTTAGCATTTCACTTGAAATAGATCCTAGGGGGGTGGGTTGGGGTGTTGTAGCCTCATTGTCATAGTGTTCCCTGGTCATGCCAAAGACCTGGGTTCGAATCTGACATGGGTACAATGTGTGAAGCCCATTTCTTGTGTCCCTTGCTGTGATATTGCTGGAATATTGCTAAAAGCTGCATAAAACCAGACTCACTCACTCATTTAGTCTGGGGAAAACTTTCTAAATTACAAATTCTCATTATCTATCAAACTTGAGGTTTGATGGAATACATTTTTTCTTGTGGGCACACCTAAACATGTTAAATGTGCCCTGTGGTACATATTACAACAAACATATTTCTATCCCTGGCCTTGATAAAAACCTTGGACAACTCATTAAATGCATACTGCCTTCATAAAGAGTTAAAGCTTTGAGTAAATATTGAATCTTAAACAAACTTAGTGTCATTACTAACTGATACCAGGGTCAGATTTATTTGTGCATCAATATACAAACTTGCAAGATGACTTTATCACCATCTGTTGATCAATAAATATCAAAACATACTCATCACGCATGTTCCCACCCTCCCTGTAGGCCCTCACATTGTTGGGTGTTCCTTGACTGATGGTACAGTGTATGGGACAGGCCTATTCTGAGAATGTGTTTGAGAAGCCCCTGTAGAAACCGCTATCTAGAGATGACATAATTACAATTCCATCTACATCTGAGCGGGACCAATGGCTTGTTAGTCCCAGCAATTAGCCAAGTGTTCCCCAGACTTTCCCTGCTCATGATACTCACTAGCTAACTGGAGTGAATGGCATAACTCCTGGTTATAAATGCTACTGAAGAATAAATCTAGGGGCCTATCTCCTCACCTGGGGCCCTGAATGGGTTGGTTTATTCAACAACATTTGTGTGATGTGTTTTACCTCATTCTGCAATCTATTAAGTTAATGAGAAAGTATAAACATAATAAGTATAATAATCCTGTTGAGAGTGAGATTTCGTTTGGTACTTGTTATCTTTTTTCATATAATGTAATATGGGAATATTATTTTGTGGAACCTAAGTTGGTTTTTTTAAAGTAAAACTGATTTGTATTCCACTAACCCTAATTCTTATCAAACTTAGTCATCTAAAATTAGTAAATATATATTTATTCTAATCCAGTAGTTTAAAACATTATCATCAACAGAAACTTACAAAAATCTCCGGTCTCTAAATGTCATTAAAGATAGTTTTGACATTCCAACATATTTTTTTTCTAATTAGCTTCTAGACATTGGATGCTGTATGTAGCCATTTCCAAAAAATAACAAATGTTATGAAAAGAGAGAGGTAATAATTCTCAAATGGACATAAATCTATTACTGTATTTCATTTTGTACATTGAATACATACAAATTTGATCTGACTGCTGGCACTTTTGAAACATTGCCACGCTACATTCTCCAACCCACACATGGCCTCTCATGAAGATCCCACCTGCGCTGGGCCCAGGAAAGTATTTATCTCTGAGTAGCAGGAACACAGCAGTACCGCAATGGTACAGATATTGGCAAAATATGTCCTCTGGCATCGGCTTCAGAGGAAATAACACATGAAGCTACAACTGATGCCAAATCTGATACATCTTGTGCAAAGTATGTAAATCTGTTCTCCTCTCATTTAAAGGCAATCCCATTATGTCAAGCTTTCATTTACATTATCACAGTTTTTTTATTGATAATTGCAGGCAATGTGTTATGATGACAGTATGTTCTCGTATTGATAAGGACTACTTGTTTTGTATAATACATCTCATACTTTCATAAACTATACGTCTGGTATAACTTTCCTTAATGCAAAGCAATTTTATTGACGCATAAATTTGCAAATAATATTTTCATGACAAAAGTTTATATATGATGCACAAGTAAACATTTTTCATCTTAGTGTTTAAGGCCAACTATTTTATTTGTTTAAAATCAGTTAACAATTATATACTACATAAAAGAAGTTAAAGAACACACAAAAATTTCACATGGTAAAATGGGTGTTTTTTTAACTTGTTTTGAGTAGTATGTATTCTAATTCTTGGACTGATCTTTTTTCTGCTGCATTAATTAACCCTTGCTTTTTATCTTCAGGACCAGACACAGCACATCCTCAATTATCCAGGATATTATATCTCCATTCCGATACAATTAATGCCCTGGATCCCTTCACCATCGCTTTGGTTTGGAAGTGACGTTACTATTGTCATCCATCCTATCACTAGCTTAGCACAATACGTTCCTTGCAGATGAGGGTGACTGGATGGCTATTCGAATCAGGATCAAAACAAAGCTGTTCTATTATGTGTCCAGGGTAATTATCCTTATGCAATGGATATATGATGTACTGGGTAATCAAGGATGAACATGGCACTGTCAGGCTCATTTACAAATGATGTCAGAAAATACGGTATCTAGATGTATATGTAAGGAACAGTGTCATCTTCCTGAGGCAAGGGAGTTAACTGACTATGAAAGTCCAGTTTCCACCCTTGCCAAACTAGGCTTGAATTCCGGAGTTGTATTTTGGCTGTACTAGGAAGCCTAATTAAATCATGTAACAAAATTGACATCCGGTTCGTAAACAACACGGATTTGTTTGAAGATATGCAAGTGATACAAGAAGTGATATGAGAAGTGGAATCCCATTGGTCAGTAGGAGCAACATAGAAGGGAACTTGTAATAGCCACTGGTGGCGCTATGATTGAACTATGACATTCCAGCCTAGTTCGGCAAGGGTGGAAACTGGACTTTTACAGTCCGTTAACTCCCTTGTCTCAGGAAGATGTCTTTGGGTCTTTAGAATATATCTTGCCCAGTCACTAAAACATGACCCTTGATTTGTTCCCGGTGGTTCTCGTCTCCTGTATTTTCTGCGTCAGATTTGTCTGTCCAAGTCTGGTCCTACTGGATTAAGTCTGGGATCCATGTAGCAGAGAAAGGCTGGCCTAAGGTGTGATATTTGACTTGTGAGAGCATTTATGTGATGATAGGTACTGATAAGGTTTTACAGACTCAACATGTAAACCATTGTGTATCTCTCTTATGAAAAACAGCAACACATTTCTTCTTAACCAACTGCCAGAGGCATCACTTATTCCTAGATTGCCATCTTCGGCAATTGAAAACTTGTGATTACACCCTGTGAAATCTTCCCTGCCCACACAAGATTTATGCACTATTAAGAAATGCACAGATTTGTTCAGTCTTTTAATTACATAATTAGACTCAATCATGTCAGTGAGTGAGCCCTCTTCTTTCCGGCATTACTGCAGGTTATTATGTGATACCTTTTTCAAAAGAGTAATTATTAGAGAAAAACAACATATTTTGTAGAAGATTATTTACTAAAAGAATTCTGCAACTGTGTCAGATCAAGTTGCAATTCTGCATAAAGAATTCAGTGTGGGCGAGGAATAGGAACGATATCGGTTATACAGATGTGAAGTTAAAAGTGCTTTTCACCAAAAACTGTCTGAAGTTCAGGCGTATGTCCCTTAATCATGTGGAAAGTTGCTTCAAGAAACATGGAGTGAGGGGTATGTGTGTAACCGCTTTGTTTCAATTTCAGAATTTCTATACTATAGCTTACAGGACTATTAGCGAAAACAAAATATACACCACAGTTCTATTTCCATTGCTGTATAAGCACCGATCTTTTTGTAAAATAAATTGTTTCAATGCTATATCCCTTCAGTGTGCAACTGTGTGAACTAATACTGGGAATATGCTGACTAATGCCAACTGAAATATTAGCTTTGATATGATGGATCATTAACAATGATAAACAGCTTGAGATAAGTGTGTACAACCTCACACCCCAAAGTGAACCATTGCAATAAATCGGCCCATTCAAACAACTTGTAACTTTTGTATGCATTCCCTGAAGCCCTGAGCTCGTGGAGCTCCTTCAGGTGGGGGCTTATTCAACAATCTAGAAATGTGAGGAATTGTTATGCTACACAGACAGCTGTTTAGATAATATGACAGCAGAAATCCAGTTAATCAGGAAGCAGATTTTTAAGCCATGTCTTTGTCTCTCCCTGCAGTTACACAAACATCGTCTGCATCATGTTGTCCTCCTCAGTTCTACAAGTGCTCAATCCCACCCTAGTGCCCAGCACAGCCCTCATGATAGCGCGCCTAGCAAGACCCTCATTATACCGTGGCCTCCCCCCCCCCCCAAGCAGGGGCAGTCACAATGAGAGCACTCATGTTAATGACCACCGACCTTGCCAACACTCAATGTATACTACAGCTCAAGTAATTCACACAAATCTTGTCAATTTCGCTATTGTTGTCATCAATTGCGTTACAAAGTGAAATTGGCCTATCATATACATACGACTGGCCATCCTGCCTAGCAAACAGACTGAAGGTGTTTGGTGTAGAAAAAGAAATCTGCGAGGTATGTTTGCCACCAAGCCTGTACCTCTATGCAAAGTACAAAATACGAGCAAAAATCTTGGAGCTGTGCCAACAAAGGGTCAGGGTTTTCAAGTCACTTGTTAAATCATTGCCAAATAATTAACATCTTTGCTTTTGGTGAGCAATTGTCTGCGAACGTCTGTCTGTATAAACCTGCCTCTTTTACTCAGGTTTATAAGTAACTTTTACACATGTAATAGGACACACAACTCTCCTTAGTAACCAATATTGAACCTGGCGATCTGGTGATGACAACGACACTATTTGGATGGGAAAAAACACAGTGCAGTAATTGAAAAAGTTTAATTACAAATAAACATGATTTTTTAATTGAGGTAACATGTCTGAACATATAACACTTTTCATGTTGTAAATCTAACCTTCATATTATCATAATCATTATTGCTATTCTTGTAGAGAATGTCAGAATGAGGCTTGTCTGCTCATGTCAAGATACAGCTTCCCTAACCATACTTGCACAGGGCTGTAAGTGGGACTTATCTTTATGAATATTTATGAGGAAAAACTAGTCCACTGATAGTCATGTTGGGGACACTTTGTTCTCGTATTTAAATAACACTTTTTCTAGCAACATAAACGCGAAAAACATGAATCGATACAGAAGGGTGTCCACTATGTTACAGTTTTCACAAAGCTATATGATTATTATGTGGAAAGCATATCAACAGTGCAAAGAGTACATACCTTACTGCATATACCAGGTATAATGTGATCAGATTATGTACCAAGTATAATGTGATCAGATTATGTACCAGGTATAATGTGATCATATTTCATACCAGGTATAATGTGATCAGATTATGTACCAGGTATAATGTGATCAGATTATGTACCAGGTATAATGTGATCAGATTATGTACCAGGTATAATATGATCATATTTTATACCAGGTATAATGTGATCATATTTCATACCAGGTATAATGTGATCAGATTTCATACCAGGTGTAATGTGATCAGATTTTATACCAGGTATAATGTGATCAGATTTTATACCAGGTATAATGTGATCATATTTCATACCAGGTATAATGTGATCATATTTCATACCAGGTATAATGTGATCAGATTTCATACCAGGTATAATGTGATCAGATTATGTACCAGGTATAATGTGATCATATTTTATACCAGGTATAATGTGATCAGATTATGTACCAGGTATAATGTGATCAGATTATGTACCAGGTATAATGTGATCAGATTATGTACCAGGTATAATGTGATCAGATTATGTACCAGGTATAATGTGATCAGATTATGTACCAGGTATAATATGATCATATTTTATACCAGGTATAATGTGATCATATTTCATACCAGGTATAATGTGATCAGATTTCATACCAGGTATAATGTGATCAGATTATGTACCAGGTACCATTACCAGGTAATGTTTAACACATTCTTAAAATTTTATTCAAAAATGTAAATCTAGTATCTAACATTTTCCAAGATAAAATACTTCCATTATCAGTAAAGATTAAAACAACACATCTGATTGTGAAAATAAACATGTTAGTCAAATAACATGCATATAAAAAAACCCATTTAATTAAATTAATTTTTTTGAAACCATATAATGATTTGTTAATGCAAATGCAAGAATAAATTATAAAAACTTGAACAATGTGAAATATTAGGAAGTGCTGGCAATAAATGATAAACTAAAATATGCACCTTATCACCTGCAAACAGAAAAGATAATTACAAAATTAAGTCAAAAGTAAACTTTCATAACTAAGTTTAAACAATATATCTAATTTTCCTAGACATACATTCAGTGGAAATAGCAAGAAAAATTTACAAAAAGTTGTATTTATTTTTCTTGAAGATACATGTATTGCAACTCACCATAGACCATAACTTAATACATTAGCCATTTTGATCGAGACTTGGATGAATGATGGATGGTTTGCAGTATATCATAACTGATCTCAAGGACACAGTATGTGACCTCCTATATAAAAAATGTTCAATGGAGAAGAGAATAGCTAAAGAGCTGAAAATCTCTGACTTCTGTTTATCCAAAGGCTCCAAAAAGGTGATGCTAAGTAAAATTCAATGAAAACTTTCCAAGCCATTAGAGGTAATGTAATTATGGCCACGCATGTGACAGATTCCCATCCCAAATAGACGGATCATAATGGGGAACGCCATGAATAATTGATTTACGAGAAGAACAGAAAATCAACACGAAAAATGGCAGTATTCCATGAAATTATTTTTTGAAGTTCGTTACTCCACTGTGGCTAATATCATGAGGTAAAAGCTGATTTCGCGGAATAGAGGCATCACATGCCCTTCAACAAACAGAAGCCATTTACACGCCTCAACAAATATGAAACTGTTTGTTAACCATGATAATCAGTTAAAAATCAAAGATATTTTTGAAGCAGAAGGTCCGTTGGCAGTCTTGAAAGCAATTGATTTTTCATTGTTGTAAATCAATGTTACTTAAATGACATAATTTTTTTATGAATTTCTATTCTTTTCCATCGATCTCTGTACTGTAATAGCGACTTTACTATTCATAGCTCACGAACCCAGCCTAAATTATTTTCAGAAAAGAATGTTAACATTAATGCCTCAGATTAAACGATGTAAGCAATGCATGTAGAAAAGTAAAATCTTAAAAATATTTACCATAAATAATTTTTAAAAATATATAATTTTTAAAAATAAAATGATATACATGACATGATAAGGAAAGTATGGCACATATGTCGAGAATGAAAAATATTTCAAATTCAAAAATAACATATCACAAAATCAGTTAAACTTCTGTTCAGTCCTAAAACCTTTGTTCCTTGGCCAACAGAGACAAGACACACATGTCACACAACTGAAATCTACACGTAATCTACACACGTATATGTAACGGTGACAAAAGCAGGTGTTGTAAAGTCAGAGAAAATATTTTTCCCTCCACACCTCCCCACAAGCTACGGATCTTCTACCGACTTTCTAGGCAGGAAAACAGTACAGTGGACATCGATTGCATCAAGTCTCTCGATGAAAATACATTTCGTTAGGAAAGCATTACCACACTGATGGATCAATGACTTGACAATTGAGTAGAATGAGTTAGCATTCCATGAAAATCAATTTCGAAAGAACCCCCCTGATCAATATATATCAGCTGAGTGTCTTGATCTAAACACTGTCGTCATTGACTGAGAAAATCACTTCTATTGTACTGGCTGAAAAAGACATCTTCTTTTTTTTCCCTCCCAAAACTAATCAGAGACCTGAAAATCACAATCTTTGGTATAATGGATTATTGATTCGAAAAGCTTGAAACTTTTTAAAAGCTTGTGCACGTTACCGCGTTTCCATCATAACTGCAATCAGGGTTGTTAGGTCTGACTTAGAGCCTATTCACAGCTGAGTTCCGGATTGAAATATCTGAAAGCTTCTGTCATTTTAAGATTAATTAGAAAATACAAATAGACTTACTTCCTTTGATCTTTAACAAGAGGATGAGCAGGAAGGGAAGGCAAGTTATTTACTATCTTGACACTGCTAGTTTTTGTCTCTTCTCTGACAGCCATATACAGCTTATTCAAAACTTGTGAAAAACACCGAAAAACATCTTATTCAATCGCTCATAGTTTCCGGAATGTGATCAACCGAAACAATTTGATATGTTAAAACATTAGTAGTGAAAAAGCTGTAAATACCCATTGCCCCTATGCATTACTTCAGAAATAAGTCTTGGGAGATATTAATTGCAAATTTTCTTAATAACATTATCTCTCCAAGAGGATTTTGGTCACATCTGTTCGAATACATTTACACAATTTTGCTTTTGTTTTTCTCTTGTGCTCATGGAGAGTTTTATGGGCATGTCTGGAACTGACCATCATGGCAAGGGGGGAGTGAGGGAGGAGAAGTACCACAATATTTTGATCATATCAAAGTGTGTCATCTTAATAGGGAGGAAAGTCCCAAATGATGTTAGTTATACCACTGTTGTGAACCCCATGACTACTGGTTTGTTTGTTTGTTGTTTAACGCCGCACTCAGCAATATTTCAGCTACATGACGGCGGTCTGTAAATAATCGAGTCTGGACCAGACAATCCAGTGATTAATATCACGAGCATCGATCCATGCAATTGGGATCGATGACATGCATCAACCAAGTCAGCGAGCCTGACCACCCGATCCCGTTAGTCGCCTTTTACGACAAGCATAGTCGCCTTTTACGGCAAGCATGGGTTGCTGAAGACCTATTCACCCTGGATCTTCACGGGCCCCATGACTACTGGTGTGGTGCTATCATTATCAAAGTGAATCTGGGAGTCGAACCCAGTACCAGTAGATCCAGCAGCAAAGGAAAGCAACCCTGCAATGTTAGTTGTGGGCCCTTAGACAACTTGCCCCAAACACACGTCTCCTCACTGCTCACAAACATCACAACTACTGCTATTTGTTTTTGACTATCACATGGGTCATAGTGCCTTTGTTGTCTAAAAGTTGATAATTATTGGATATTTACCTGAGGAAAGCAGTTAGAGGACACTTTGGCAAAACTAAGAACCAATACATGAATAAAGCCAATACTTCAAAATATCCAACGATACTTCTCTAATAAATTCAAGATGTATTAGCATCTAGATCACTGTCTGAATTTTATACACGCCAACCCACACATTATCCTCGTTGCTTTAATTCCAGTGTGAAAAGCAATGGCCAAGATATTGAGAAAACACTTAAGCAACTGTCATTGTCTGAGAGTGCTTTGGTCTGATAACACAGAACTAGATAAGAAAATTGGCAAAATCACTGTAATTCATCTGTGAAATACGTACTGGGCACGTCAAGCAAGTTAGACAAACTGACTAATTGGCTCTTCACATCGCTTCTGATATTTGTCTTCTCATAATATCATGGCAATCTACACAGGATGTATCGATAATTATCATAACCCTTCAAATTTAACACCAGGTATAAAAAATATTGATTTCAAAAAGTAAATGACAGCGAAAAATGTTCCAAGGATTTTAAGAAAAATATTCTTTTCTATTATTGGCAGAACATCCATGACCCATGCTATCATACATCATAATGCGCACAAAATATATATTTAGAGATGTATCTAATCTACTACTCCGGCATTTGCCTACCTGCCGATTTTGGCGTAAACATTTCTTTGTGTGACGCACATACTGCCAGTAACCTGTAGCCAAGGTCAAGGTCATATCCCGGCTGAGCTGCAACTTTACTCACCACCTGCAAGATGACAACAAATACAGCTATCATGAGTATCAGCAAGATGTTAACAGTTAAACACTAACATTCAGGAAGCACTTTTTATAGGTGATATCTTGTGCTGATAAAGTCTCTTACCGTCATGAAGACCTGAAATCACATCAAGATATGAGTGGATATGTCGTCAAGATATGCAGCGACTGCATCAATCTAGAGACCCCCAAACGTCGATTATCAACATATGGAGATTATATTGAGTGTGTGTCATACTGTTTAAAGAAACTTGACCAACAATATTTGTATTTCCTGAGCCCGGGTTGCAGACAGGGATGAAATCTGACATGTGAAATTGGTACTTGGTATGGTATGACTGCAGTCATTTCTTTACTATCCACACCTGGCATTTAGCAGAAGAACAAGTAGCTCCCACATACAGGGATGAGAATGGATATTTTCCTTTTGAGCTGAAACATCTTTACAATGGAGTGTGGTCCATGATGTGGGGGTGTTTATGGGGGAAGCCATCAGATTTTAACAAATTTGTGGTCATTAAAATTAGCTAAGATTCTAAGAATCTAATCTCTGGACATAATATACTGTAAACAGTGTCAAAAACAATAACACAACAATACATTATACAATATGTAATTCAATCATTTATCTGGCAATAACCACCACCCCCCCAAAAAAAAGAAAAGAAAAAAAAAGAAAAGAAGAAGACAGAATTCCAAACTAGTAGGCAGCACAGACATTAGCAAGTATACAATTCTCAGAGAGGGCGTCATGAGAAGCTTTTTGTGGCAAAGACTTTAAAAATCAAACAAATGAAAGGCATCTGCTAATCTGCAACCTAGCATCAGTGTAGGAATGTGAACATGGAAAAAGTTGATATTCTGACTGAAAATGAAATCCAACATTAGGATATTTTGTTTTTGCTTCTAAAGGTATTCGACCTCGTCCAACTGATAGAAATTAGATCTTACAGGAGTCTTATTCATTTATGAATACGTGACAAACATATAGAACATATCACTGCTGGTAAAAGTGCAGTTTAAATTGTCAATTGTCTATTGTGAGCAAAGTATATGGCAAGAACTGTGACATCCCATATACAGTGTCTTCCTACTATGCTCCATGTTTCAATATCTTTAGGTTTATCATTAGGTTTCAGAGTGACAAATCCTGGTTGGTAGGTGGTAAAAATACATGCAAAAGACATTTTTAGATGTTTTTGTTCCTCAAAATATTTTGAATGTTTGATAATTATGTTGATGATGTCAGAGTTGCTGTGTGCTGTGTTGATGAAGTCAATGTTGCTGTGTGCAGTGTTGATGAAGTCAGTGTTGCTGTGTGCAGTGTTGATGAAGTCAATGTTGCTGTGTGCAGTGTTGATGAAGTCAATGTTGCTGTGTGCAGTGTTGATGAAGTCAATGTTGCTGTGTGCAGTGTTGATGAAGTCAGTGTTGCTGTGTGCAGTGTTGATGAAGTCAGTGTTGCTGTGTGCAGTGTTGATGAAGTCAGAGTTGCTGTGTGCAGTGTTGATGAAGTCAATGTTGCTGTGTGCAGTGTTGATGAAGTCAGTGTTGCTGTGTGCAGTGTTGATGAAGTCAGTGTTGCTGTGTGCAGTGTTGATGAAGTCAATGTTGCTGTGTGCAGTGTTGATGAAGTCAGAGTTGCTGTGTGCAGTGTTGATGAAGTCAGTGTTGCTGTGTGCAGTGTTGATGAAGTTGGACATATTCAAAGCACACTTTATTTTTGATGGTGAACATTTAAATGCGTTGGCATAATAAAGAAAATAGTGCTTTCCAGTTTTTATTTGACTCATTTTTCTAGAGCCATCGGTTCCATAAACCAAGTTATAAAAATCCTCAATATGGACGCACTCAGAATCAATCAACACCACCCACGCAACCTTCCCACAGTAATTGAAAACATGCAAACTGTGCTATCTGTTTTTACTTCAGTGAATCAAGTTCATTTACGACTACGAAAATAATAACAAACTTGATCATGTCTACACGATATATGCGCAGATTTTTACATACAAATTGTAATAGCATAAAACACCAACACCAACGTCATTGCCTATGGTAAATATATTTTGTTGAAGCTCCAGTGAATCTGATAGCACTCCATAAAAAACTTCATTGTTAGATTAGTATACAACATCTGTTACTGTGTCAGATGTTTGGTGTAGGTGGTGTGAGGGCGTGATGGATGGATACGGTAATTATCACACATTCCGACTGTGCAGTCTCCACCGATATATACAACAGAATGTTTCTACATTATATTATGTTCATAGCTGGGTATATAGATGTTGGTGCTAGTAACTATCATTTCAATTATTTGGGTTTGGGTTAACCAGAAAATATATAGCCTATATCTTGTAGCCTGGTGTAAGCCTAATGCATTGGCTTACCATAAATATTTGCAATATAATTCTATCACATTTTGGTACCATGGATTCCAATGATTTTGAACAATTGACTTGTCTTTGCATGTGTTTGTGATGGGTGCCAGTGATAGTGATTTCCAAACACATGCTCATGATATAGCCAGAATGGTACAATGAACTTCTTATGATTTTGGAAAGGGTCTCATCACTTTTAATTAAAACCATAGATGTTGTATCAACAACCAGTGGAGATTCAGGAGTAGGACGGGACCCAAGTACCACATGCTTGTTGCAAGTTCTGACAAATTAGACTTGAATGGTCATGACATAAAACCTTACAATCATGTTTCTGGGTGCAAAAAACTTATTCGAAATAATTAGGGTAACCAGGTTTTTTATTTACCAGTAGTACTCGCTTAAACAACAAGTTTGGAAGAAAAGGGTGTCCCTTTATTATATATATTCACAATTTTAAAGATCTAATTGCACAAATTTTTAAATTTTTTTTATTTCACCTTTTTAAAAAGAAATCTATGTAATGTTGTTTTCACATGAAATTATGAAAGTAAAATCCAAAGTATATTTTTATGCCTGAAAGAAACATAATTAAAGGGTGTATCCCCCTTTAATTATGTTTCTTTCACGCATAAAAATATACTTTGGATTTGGAACAGCCAAATTGTTGAAATATTAAGCATGTTTATCTTACTTCAGATATGGTTGGGCCATCAATCTCATGAAAAAAATGCGAAATTAAACTTCATTATCATCATATCCTGGAATAAGCTCATCCTTGATATGTTCTTAACAGGATTTGCAGAAATCCCTCAGGGCTTAAACTGGAGAGATTAGGAAAATAATTTCATTCCAACCCTCCTAAACATGCCTGTTTGAAAACTCACTGCCCTTGTTTTAAGATGCCTTTGATTTTTTGTCTCAGTAATCTTGAACATAGTTATTGTAGAGTTGAAAGAAAACTTGAGTAGTCCTGTACTCTTGCCATTACCCCTTTGAGCAGAAATCTGTCATATTTAAAAATTTGTAAGAAAATTAGGAATAAAAAGATTAAGTGATAATGTTGTGTAAGAGTGAAATGGGTACCGGTAATATGCCAGTCACAAACAAACCATTAACATCACTGTGGTTTTACGCCACTTTAAGCAATATTCCAACAATATCATGGAGTGCACACCAGAAATTGGCTCACACATTGTACCCATATGGGGAATCAAACCCAGGTCTTCAACATGACGAGCAAACACTTTAACCACAAGACTACCCAACTGTTCCTATTATTCAGTATGATGACACATCCAAGTACCATTCATTCTCATCACATTTTACATGCTCGATTACAAGGAACTCTGTTGCTTCAAGGAATAGATTCACAGAATTAAAGCATGAGCCAAGACTGCAGCCATAGGACATTCACTGAATCTAGTTGATAGGTTGGACACATCTTCCTGAGGCAAGGGAGTTAACTGACTGTAAAAGTCCAGTTTCGACCCTTGCCGAAATAGGCTGGAATTCCTGGGCTCGATCTTAGCACCGTCAGTGGTTATTACAAGTTATGTCCCTTATAAGCCTCTCCTATGGACCAGTCAGATTCCACCTCTCGTATCACTTGCATTTGTTTCAAACAAAATGTCGGCACCCAGTGAAGACGATCTGCTCGATAATCAAGATCTATATTGTGATAAAACGGGTTTTACCTCGCGAAGTGCATCAAATCACGTGAGCACCTTGATTGAAAATGTGAAAAGACTTGGAAAATATCTGTTGACAACGAGTTGGAGATGCACATGCTTTGAAAATCATGCAATCGACCGAAATCTGCACGACAGTTTACAAACCGGATTTCGATTTTGATTGGACTATGCATAGACTCGTTAGTCCAGCCAAACTATAACTCCATAATACCAGCCTAGTTCGGCAAGAGTTGAAACTGGACTTTTATAGTCAGTTAACTCTCTTCCATTTTAGTCAACATTTATTAAAAGTATCAGATCATAAACATCATCTGCATTACAGATTATACCAACACAAGGAATCAAACCCAGACTGTGTATGTGATGAGGTAACACTAACTACTGTGCTGCCCAAATGGGCATTGGTTGTTAGGCTATTTGAAATTGGATAAAAATAAAATTGACTGAACAGTGTGGAGAATGTGTATGTTGACACCTTGCTAACAGGTTATTGATCAGCTTATGCGCTCTCTATCATTATCTCTATCCAACTCAAGCATACTCCCTTTAAAGAATTTCAAAAGAGTCAGTTTACTGATGGTTCTTGATAGAACTCCTATACACATTATCAAAATCCTTTTCCATCTTTGAAAATGTCGAGATGGGCATGAGACTTCCAGAAATAACAATCAGTTTCAAGAAGTACGTGAATAATTCATTATCCTTATATACCAAGCCCTATTCATTGACTTTAAAAGAGAATTCCTCAAGTCTACTTTCAAATCATTAAGAACTGCTATGACGCATGTGCTATCAAGCATGATTTTTAAATGTGAAAAAAATATTATTACCTAACCACTGAAAGATGCCGAAGTCAGAAGGCATGAATATTTTCTCTGTAGTTTAATCTTCTCATTTCTACTTAACGCAGCTAAGTGTAAATGCAGGACTGCAAATGACGAACTGATAGTGATCAATATCATGGCAGTGCACACAACCACTGAGATCTGTCCATCAGGAAACTATAGCTTACAGCCATTTTTAAAAAGCCTTTCAGCCGACCTTTTTTCTCTGGTGATGTAACAGGTCATGGTATAACTAAATCAGAGGCATTTTCATGAGCACGTCTTTTTTGTCGTCCGACTTCGATTTTTTTATAAGCAGCTTTTGTTCTTTGTTACAGGCTAGGTTTATTATCTTTTGGCAATTACATGATAGTTATTTTAATGTTTCTTCAAGGCATAGGGAACTGTGACTGTGTTTTTTGCGAGACAATAAATCAATAGCGTTCACTGTCGTGCTGTCTATATAGTGCTACACAGGGTGGTATAAATTTCTGTTAGCACTGACATCGTGTGCTATTTCTTTCCTTGGCTGGGAGCATTTCTCTTTTTTCCCCAGTAACTACTTTGATCTGATGTTTTTTTATTAAAAGATGTGACTTGTTACATATGATGGTTTGCTTAACGGAGATAAGAGGGTTTTTCTGTGATGGGAGAATCGGAACATGCGTGTGATGTTTGTGCGGCTGAGCTTAACAAGTGAATTACATTTTATCATTAGAAGAACCTAAAATAATGAACAAAATTTAGGATAATTTATGTGTCAAACCCTGTTTTAAACAAAAATGATAATGATGTTGTAACATCATGGATTCAAACTCCTGATTAACTCTTAAATATAATAAAAAACTCTTAAAGCATGGTTAAAAATAATTTAAAAAATGACTTAAAACCCCCATATTTTCAAAATACAAACTTGAAAAGAGTAACTGCAAAGCAAATAACAAATTGATTACTTTTTAAAAGTTTAAAACTAGAAATATTGAACAGATAAAACCAGGACTATAATAAAATATGAAAACTTGATCTCAGCTTTTCAAAAGAAAACAGTCCAATCCAATGTCCCTTTCCCAGTGACTGATTATTGCTCTTGCATGAAAAAGCATGAATGTCATTTGTGATATCAATCACATTTCCCCCAATCGTTTAACAGGATGATATTGTCTTTTTCCTCCCTGATTGAATTTCCTTCTTCTGCCCATAGTACAGATTAAACCGATCAATAAATTATCGGTTACCTTCTTCATCTGTGGCAAGAAAATATACACCATGATCGCGATATTGATATTTTCATTTCCTGCGCGACTTCAGTCTTTTCTGCTCGACTGAGTTTGGGTCTGTCACAGCAAGCACTTCACCTCGAGGGAAGCTTATTTTCATGTCCAAAAGTGATTGCAATTTCCGCCAAGCTTTCATATTTCGCGAATACTCGACTGGTCCTATTTTTGGCCAAGATAATCAGTTTCAGTCTGCACAGTTCTCCAGGGATGGCTCACTTGAACAAAGACAAGCAACTCACACTGACAACGACATTGTGCTATCAACAGTCGTCAATTTCATATACACGCAACAACAGCCAGTCATTGCATCTTACCCGAACACAGTTGTACATAGCATATAGAAAGTCTCCATTCACTGGGTCAAGTAAGAGATTAGCTTCACTCGTAGTAAATTGGGTGTCCTTGTTTCAAAAGGTTACATATATTTAAACTTCATATACATATACATATATATATATTGATGTAATTGTGGAACTTATTTTGTTTCATATTTAATCACATCTTCCTGAGTCAAGGGAATTAACTGACTATAAAAGTCCAATTTCCACCTTTGCCAAACTAGGCTAGAATTATGGAGTTGTATTTTGGCTGGACTAATGAGTCTATGCATAGTCCAATCAAAATCGACATCCGGTTCATAAACTGCTTTGCAGAATTTGGTTGATTGCAGGATTTGCAGAACATGTATACCGTCAAAAGATATTTTCCAAATCTTTTCATGTTTTTGATCAAGGTGCTCACATGATTTGATGCACTTCGCGAAAAACCCATTTTTTTACAATACAGATCTTGATTATCAATCAGACCATCTTTACTGTGCACTGCCATTTCGTTTGAAGCAAGTGCACGTGATATCAGAGGTGGCATCTGATTGGTCAATAGGAGGGACATTGAAGAGACATAACTCATAATAGCCATGGGTGGGGCTATGCCTAGTTTTGGCAAGGGTAGAAACTGGACTTTTACTGTCAGTTAACTCCCTTGCTTTGAGAAGATGATTTATTCAGTAATGTCAAGCCTTGGTGCTTTATGTGATACCAATATTATAATTTTTCATGGAAAGATTGTATGATGGTCATGCTTTACATGTAAAAATTATTAAAAATTTAAGTCAAAGATTAAAATAATTTAAACCAAAAACATAAATTTAATTAACCACCATAAAATCTTTCTTAATAAGAATATACTATAAAGACAAATACACAAAACATGATACCCAAAATACCACCTGCCTACACGCTATGTCAACACTATCAATAACAAATAATACAACTTTACTTCCAAAAACTGCAGTTTGTATATCAGTATTTCATCCTATGGCTCTATCTGAAATCTATTAGCCAATTTTCTTGCCAATTTCCTGTCAGCAGCATCTTAAAGCTGCAACATCATCCCAATAACGGTATCTACCGAACCAATTCCACCGATAGCATCACCAAACCATAGTATGGCATAGAATGGTTTACTCGGCGGCAATGCAAGACAGGAGAAGACCTGCTCCCTCCAAGAACCATTCCATCAGCTTCTCTGTTATGATTCCCTGAGGGGTTAGCTTCTGTGCTGCATGCCCAAAGGTATGTGATGGCACCAAGAAAATGGCATAAACATATTCAGGGGGATTCTTTGGAGGTACTTTGAAAGGATCTTTACACTCAGGAGAGTATCTTGTTACTGTTGAGAGTATTGTAAATATTAGTTTGGGACCATTCAATTATTATTGGGATGGGTTATGATGAATTTTGATGTATGAATACAATAAACAAATTAATTCCCCTTTAAGCCATTGCATATCATTTTGGGGATTACAACTTGCTGTTCATTTCAATGAATTCACTGTGCAGAGTTGTGTCACTTGGGGAACCTATGATTGTGGGTTCGAATCCTGGTTCACTCTGATTATGTTTCTAGGTTTTTGGAAATTTACTCTTCCAAACTCAACAAACCAGGGCCCCGTTCCACAAAGCGATCTTAGCGCTAAGCCAGTGTTAAAGTATAGGAGTTACGAGTTACGCCCTGGGCCCCGATCAACAAAGCGTTCGAAGGCTACGTCATTCATAAACCTATGATAAACTGTACAGTTACGATAGGTCATAGTGCTGAAAACACTGAGGAAGGAGACAATGTACTTCATAGACCACAATACACCTGTTCATGTTCAGGAAATATGAAAAAACATATACCCACTGAAACAGACTCCTAACAATGAAATAATCTCCACAAAGAAGGATACACCAAGTGAAACAGACACATAAACATTTGTCCAAGAATATTTAAGAAAGTGTATTGTACTTTTCTCTCCCTTTTCCTATACCTTAAAGGCCTCATTTAGAAAATATTATGACAGTTGGTTCTTAAGTACCCAGATGGTGTATGCGAAGCACTTGCTATAAATATAGGGATAATTGCTCCTCTACGGCACAAAAGAGATTTCTTACGAAGCAGCATTCGAATAAATACACAGATGTCTATTTATAATAATTCACACTTGTTGTAGATTATCACCAAACTGCATCACAGGATGGAAAAAGAGACAGGCATTGATGGTGCGGCAGTGAAGATGGCAATTCAGTCCTGGACATCAAGGAACACGTTATGATGATTTCACTCAAACACAAATGATGCAATAAAACACACCATTAATGATGAAATACAGCAAATTATCAAGGGTAGAGTGGTGCGCTGGGAATCCCAGGCTAAACATATAAAATATTCACAACATATGCCACCACTATCAAATTTCCTATTAGTTGGACTGTGGTATTGATCTGTGGTACCATGCTGCTGAAGTCATGTGAAGTAGGACAGGGAAGAGGTCGCTATGAACCTCCGCTACACGGCAAGGTCTTCACAACAATTGACCAATCAGTCTAGTCCAACTGGTCAGTCACTACGGCCTGGCTGGTCAGCAGTCTACTCATTACTGATGTCACTGATTCAGACATGCTTCCATGTCACTGATTTAGACATGCTTCCATGTCACTGATTCAGACATGCTTCCATGTCACTGATTCAGACATGCTTCTATGTCACTGATTCAGACATGCTTCCATGAGACTGATTCAGACATGCCTCTATGTCACTGATTCAGACATGCTTCCATGTCACTGATTTAGACATGCTTCCATGTCAATGATTCAGACATGCTTCCATGTCACTGATTTCGACATGCTTTTATGTCACTGATTCAGACACTAATTCAGACATGCTTCCATGTCACTGATTTCGACATGGTTCCATGTCACTGATTCAGACATGCTTCCATGTCACTGATTCAGACATGCTTCCATTTCACTGATTCAGACACTAATTCAGACATGCTTCCATGTCACTGATTTAGACATGCTTCCATGTCACTGATTCAGACATGCTTCCATGTCACTGATTTAGACATGCTTCCATGTCACTGATTCAGACATGCTTCCATGTCACTGATTTAGACATGCTTCCATGTCACTGATTCAGACATGCTGTAATGCTCAGTCTACAAATATAGACGAAGGACACCCTTGAATGCTGGCAATATATAAACATTCACATTTCATTTCACCTGGTACATGCTCCATCTCATATGGTATGTGTAACATGCCATCATGTCTCTGATGCCATCATGTCTCTGATGCTATCATGTCTCTGATGCCATCATGTCTCATGCCAATGTCTCTGATGCCATCATGTCTCATGTCAATGTCTCTGATGCCATCATGTCTCATGTCAATGTCTCGTATGCCATCATGTCTCATGTCAATGTCTCGTATGCCATCATGTCTCATGCCAATGTCTCTGATGCCATCATGTCTCTTATGCCATCATGTCTCATGTCAATGTCTCTGATGCCATCATGTCTCATGTCTCTGATGCCATCATGTCTCATGTCTCTGATGCCATCATGTCTCTGATGCCATCATGTCTCATGTCAATGTCTCTGATGCCATCATGTCTCATGTCTCTGATGCCATCATGTCTCTTATGCCATCATGTCTCATGTCAATGTCTCTGATGCCATCATGTCTCATGTCAATGATGCCATCATGTTTCTGATGCCATCATGTCTCTGATGCTATCATGTTTCATGCCAATGTCTCTGATGCCATCATGTCTCATGTCAATGTCTCTGATGCCATCATGTCTCATGCCAATGTCTCTGATGCCATCATGTCTCTGATGCTATCATGTTTCATGCCATTGTCTCTGATGCCATCATGTCTCTTATGCCATCATGTCTCATGCCAATGTCTCTGATGCCATCATGTCTCTGATGCTATCATGTTTCATGCCAATGTCTCTGATGCCATCATGTCTCTTATGCCATCATGTCTCATGTCAATGTCTCTTATGCCATCATGTCTCATGTCAATGTCTCTGATGCCATCATGTCTTGTGTCAATGTCTGATGCTGTCATCTCTCATGCAAATGTCTTTCATATCAACATGTTTCATGCAGTCATTGTTCATACCAATTAATTAATAAAAGGTATAAATAGACATTACTATTAATGACATAACTACATACACTGCCATAAAACACACACACTCTCTCTCTCACACACACACACACACACAGACACACACACACACAAACAGACAGACAGACATACATAGACAGACACCAACAGACAGATAGACAGACACACATTCCCCACTTTTGAACCTAGATGGTAATCAGCTGTGTGAGCGATGTACCTGTCTGATATCTGAGTCACACTCCTGCCTCTGTGTGGCAAAGGGACAAGCCAGCCCTAATGAAGCACAAGTTGTAGAAAGCAGCATTGAAACACGAGAGATAAGTCACGCCCATTGCATCCAATGCAACATTCATATCTGCTGAGTCGACACAGTTCAGAGCTATAAAAACACCTTAACTGTTGTACGTTCCGGGGCCCAGCCCTTCTATTTGTGAGAGAGACCTAGGTTGCCATTGTTTACCTACATCACCATGGGACACCTGTGATGCCGCTTCCAAAATGAATTGTACATAATATTGAAATGTACAATATACAACTCTACTGTAGTTCACAGCGTACATGATTTCTCAGTTTGACATCAGTATTTGTTTGTTTGTTTATTTAATGTTAAACGCCGCACTCAGCAATTCCAGCTATATGACGGTGGTCTGTAAATAATCAACCCTGGACCAGACAATCCAGTGATTGACACCATGAGCATCGATCCACGCAATTGGGATACGATGACATGCATCAACCAAGTCAGCCTGTCTGACCACGTGATCCTGTTAAGCAATTCTTAATGTCACTGTTACAAAAATACAGTGTCAATCTCAAACAGACAGAAATTGACATGTTTCTAAAATCATGTCCAATAATTACTTAAGTGGTGAACGTTTCAGACCTGCATCACTTTAGGCTTTCCTCCCACAATCTGACATGCAGTGAAATAACTTGAACTCACTCACTCACTAAATGGATGGGACCAGTGCGGATCGGGGGTAGAATAGGTCTTCAGCAACCCATGGTGCCGCAAAAGGAGACTATGCTTGTCGTAAAAAGCGACTAATGGGATGGGGTGGTCAAGCTCGCTGACTTGGTTGATGCATATCATTGTATCTCAATTCGTAGATTGATGCTTATGGTGTCAATCACTGGAGTGTTTGGTCCAAACTCGATTATTTATAAACCACCGTCATATAGCTGGAATATTGCTGGGTGCAGCGTTAAACAAACAAATAAAAACTAAATGGATGCATCGATTTCAGCTGAGGATTTGTCCTAATCAATCTTTATCATCATTCAGTATTCATATTGGTCATCCAATCCCTGTTTAGTTGCTATTACACTAGGAAGGTGCATGTACAGACTTATTTTCAAGGACTGAAAGGATGGTATCTACACTTACATCCAGTCTCTGAAATAAACATATTTTACAGAAATATAGTTAAAAAATCTAATAAAAAGGAGCCAGAGACTTTCTTCATTTCATGATACTGCAGTAATCCAGACTTGCCAAACATTATAGACTTGCATGGGCTGTATTGGATATATTTGTTTCAGGGTCTGTATGACATACTAGGGTGGTATGATGAACCATCAACTATCCTGCATGATTGTATCCTAATGACAATATGTGATATTTGAATTTGAAATTCAAAACTATCTGTGTTTGCTAAACTTGGCTATTGTATGACAATATTTTATCCATGTTCCAGATGTTACTCCTTCAACTAATTTCACAACAGACAAAAAAACCAAACAGTTACAACAACTCCTTTGTAACACTTTGTAAATAGAAACAATATTTCTGAATACCAAACCCAAAAGATTTAGAATTCCAAATATATCAAATACTGTATTCGACGTAATAAGCGCCCACTGCGATATTTGCTGATATATTGTCTAGTGAACAAGCACAATTTGCAACCCTTCCGACTGATCAATGTACACAAGACTTATTTATTCAGTATGATATGCACACTTGTGTTATATGCACCCTTATTTAAGGGCAATTATATTCTGGAAAAATATATATCTGTCGTACATAAACATTTCAGGCTGTCAGCATAAACCATGAAATATATCTTTCAAATGTTTTTTTCCACCAAATTAATATTCTAATAAGAGCCCCCTATTTTTTATTTTGAGAGCGCCCTGGGCGCTTATTACATCGATTATGGTATCAAACTTTCTGATGCTATAACAAAGATACTAACTATGCCATGTTCGAGAGGTCATCATGGATAATGTATCTTGACTGAGACAAAGTTGTTTTTTACTGTGTTTTCATTTTCTAACAGTTTTATTCCCTTCCATTTGCAGAAAATAGAAACATTGATAACTGGTACAGAATAATAGCCCTAAATACTAATTAGCATGAGAACTACCATCAGCATGATTTAGTACTCTTGGGCTAGTGCCATGGTATTCCCTACCATATTTCAGTAATACAACAGCTTGAGTTGGGTAAGGATTTTATTGGAATTTCTATTGTAATTCTACTTAACAATTAACATCTAGATTCTGTAACTGTAAATTCACTTGAATAACTAACTGAATTACCTAAATAAGACAATATAGAGTCAAAAGTTCAAAACATACAAATTTTTAAATTGTATTTAATATTGCACAATGATGACTACATCATAGAGGTGAGGACCAAACTGACACTTTCAAAATGGCTGCCATGATAAAACATGGATTGATAAGATTTCCGAGTCCTGTGATGGGATTCTAACCACAGACCTTCTCATCTGAGGTTGGACACTTTGTCCAAATGTTCAAAGAGGTTAACCCCGTCAGCAAGCTGACATGGTAAGGATCTGTGGGATGACTCCATGCCCTGCTACATAAGCAATTACAAGGACGATGCATATTGAATTTGAACTTCATAATCGTTTGGTTCAGGTAAAATAACAAATAGGCAATATCATAATCTTTTTTAAAACTAAACAACACTGGTTCTTAAATACATAGCTGAAATATTGCCAATATGCCAAATGATGTAAAACGAAAATTCACTAAAACAAAACATATTTATCAAATTAGAAGTTTGAAGCATAATAAAAGTTTAATTTAATCATGCCAAAAAAATAGACGTCAATCATAATCAAAACTGTGCATGTTAATAAAGATTTGACATATATTTTTACAGGGCCAAATATTAGACATTTAATCTTAAGCAAACAATGCCATGTTTCAAATTTGTCTCTAAATTACATAAGCCATTAAAATATACAACTATCATATCACTAACATAATTATCTGTCAAAATTCATCTTTATGTTCGAAACTTCCTTGGAATCGTATGATATTACCCCTAAAACAAGTTATGTCTGTTTGGTCGTATATTTTACCATTTGCCGGTGGTGACACAACATCACTGGTGTAGATTTCATGTGACCTATGACCAGGCTTCATGCTACCCTGGAATGCACAGTAATCAACGCCATATCCCTGACTTAACCTTGTCGCTAGTATTATCTCTCTCGGTCAACATCGTTACAGTACTTCAACTGTAAAACAGCGACACTGCTTCCTGACACAGCCTCCACAATATTAATAACAGAATCTTAAACAAACAATTGACTTGTCTTTGCATGTGTTTGTGATGGCTGCCACCATTTGGGCAGGATATGCTAACCTTTTCACTAACACCTGGCATCATCTCTATTTGATTGTGGTTCATAAAAACATGCTCATGATATAGTCGGAACCAAACAATAGACTATGCTTTTAGCAGAGATTTCTTTTGAATATGGAATGGGTTTATTGCTTATATTTATTATTATTGAAAAACATGTCATTCCCTGATGAAATGGCTGATGGAAGATAATTGGAAAAAGACAATGAAAGGTGATTACTATATGTTATTAGACCTGTGAAGAACCGGGGTAGAATAAGTCTTCAGCAACCCATGCTTGCCAAAACAGGCGACTGACTGCTTGTCATAGGAGGCGACTAACGGGATCGGGTGGTCAGATTCGCTGAGTTGGTTGAAGCATATCATCGTATCCCAATTGTGTGTTCATGATTAAGTTCACTGGATGGTCTGGTCCAGACTCGATTAACAGACCGCCATCATATAGCTGGAATATTGCTGAGTTTTGCTTTTAACAACAAACAAACAAACAAACAAACAAACAAACAAACAATGCAAGATCAAAACAAATGATCACACACATAGAACATCCATTTCTGATGACACACATAACTGTCACACCTGAATAATATTACACAAAGGAATCCCAAAGATTCCATAACCTGTGGCTGACCCTCAGTCAAGCATGAGACAACACACGTCTTCTGAGACTGGACAGTCAACACTGGTCACTTGTATCACATGATGGTGGGTTACCAGCAACAGCTTAAGCGCATACTGACCTATATTTTACATAATCATCCTGCCCAACTGTGTTACATAACATTTCTACTTCTTAGGTTGCAGAAGGTAATGGAATACTTGTTCTCCTGTGATGGCTGGCTTGCAATTATTTCTCGTTGTGAAGACTAATTTGATAACGTTCACTATTTACGAAAGATTGTCTTACTCATACCGTATCATCAAATACAGAAATGTGACACTGCATAATTCTTTACTTTCAAGAAATTGCACTGTAGGTGGCCTTGGTTCTATATTGGAAGCTGAGTCTCTCCAGAACATCGATATCAAACAGATAATTCAAATACAAATATTCTTTAACAGCCACAAAATAACCGTTCTTGCTTTTGACTCGCAACATACTTGTCATCCCACTTAGTCATGAGGGCTCTGACTGCACATAAATATCTTGAGTTATATTTAAACACAGACGAGCAAAATGGATCACTGACAATCAATATGGACTGCATCAGGCTTTATGTAACGCAGATCAGCTGTCGATCAGTGCTCCACCAATGACCCCAAGCTGGTTTGGGCCCACAAGCAACCCTGGAATGAACCTGCTGATATGTAACAACAATAATAGTTCTCCTGTAAATAGTATCTCATTACGGAAGCTATTATCTAACAACTTACTTTATATAACCATATCAGTATTGTCATGAAATAGATTATCCTGACCCTGACACAGATAAGTTAACTACTTATTATTTTGGTTAAAAAAATTGGGTATATCAATAGGAGGTAAATAAAAATTGTTGATGTTATAAACGGTCTTTTTCTTGAAATGTTGAATTAAGAAACAAACTGCTTATTTTTTCAAAATAAGACAAATATTAACTGAGAAAGTTTCAGTTTTTGTAACAAAAAAAGAGAAGGAATTAATCGATTCACTGTTATGGAGATTTCCCTTCATGAAACAGCACAACAAACAATAAAATATTTTAGAAACACATTGCATATTTGTGATAAACATAAAACAAATATTCAGGCAATCATGGAAATACACTTGAAAAGAAATATGAAAATTTGTTCTTTGTATTTCATTTTGGTAGCAATATGGCACTCTGACAGATCAGACCAGGTGGTCAGCAAGCCAGCCTACAGAATAAATATTCATCAATTTGTTTTAATTTCTATAATTAAGAAAAACACCTTTTTAAATGTTTTGTTTGAAATGAAGAAATTACATTGTCTCACCCAGACTGGATTATTCACAGGCGGAGGTCATATACCTGGAATATTGCTGAGAGCGGCATAAACAACAAACAAACAATACTATTGACATACAAGTTGTCCACATCACAGACAGGCTGGGTCAGTGAGCTTGTAAGCCTGTCTCTGCACTGTTTTTGCACTGTGTTGATGGTATTAGGATAATGATAGATGGATGTAGGATTTTAAAAATCAAATTGTACTCACATGTCTAATAACATAATTGACATTCTGACTTCATCAAATTGCCAGTTAGGATTATCCAGTTATTGCCAGTTACAATTATCCAGTTATTGCCAGTTGGGATTATGCAGTTATTACCAGTTACGATTATCCAGTTATTTCCAGTTAGGACTATCCGGTTATTGCCAATTACAATTATCCAGTTATTGCCAGTTGGGATTATGCAGTTATTGCCACAAAAGTTACATAGTTATGAATATTTTCTTTAAGCCAAATTATGATTTACATGTTGCTGATCACTCTTAAACTACAACATAATTCTGATGATTTAGTTATTGCAATAGACTTGTGACAACCCCATTATTGTCAAGAAACACAAAAACACAAAACCAAGGGCAATGACTAGTCAGCAAGATCATGTTCAGCTTTCATAGCAATCAATCAAAACCTAACCTAGATGCTCATATTTAAAGTAATATGCTGTGCTGATAGAGGGGCTAATTAAACCCTACGGCTATGACAACCAGTATATCATAATGCAATAATTGAAGCCATTCACACCACAAAACAGCAGTTTACCTTCAAAGATACCTTATTCTATTTCACTAAAATCACACCTATGTATACCTATTCACTACCTTAATTGTCCCATATGTGGATTAACAGTGGGAGTCATTTCAGTACCATCAATCATTTACCTCTGAAGTACCAGTCAAAGCTTTTTACACCAAGAGCCCTATATAAGTATTGAGTGAGATGTGTACACACTTGCAGATCATATAGCAGGGACTATAAACCCCAGCTGTAACATATGCCGCCTCAGCATAGGGAAGCCACCTCGTTATAGCGCTGAATGCAATATCGGCCATAAATCAGCATCAAAATACCACACATGAAATTGACAACTCAGTCGTCAATTTCATACTATATATGCACATATCGAAATTGACGAGCGTCAACCCTGAAATGAACATGTTCAGTGTTAAAATGAAGTCGTTTATAGCAGGACTGGAGTGAATGGCAGGGATAGTGCTGACCTAGAGAAGACTATCTAAATCAATGTACGCTTCTCTGCTCACCACACAGAACAAACCACTAGCTTAGAGGGCAGGTTGGCCTATCACACAATTCACATACGCCTGATATAAATCAATTAATCCTGCGTGTAAGGTGCTTGGCCTCTGAAACCATAACAAACAGAGAAAGTTGTTGGTCCTCTGTTGACACACTTGTAATATTAGCTATATGTCTTTGTACTGGTGTGCCAGATTTGAATGTTGTTCATCAATATTGGATTATTATGATTAATTTATCCAGTTTCAAGATTAAATGTCACAAAAAGCCTGTCGCTCAGGTGAGATAGGTGACTATCAACTCATCCTCGGCAGAAAGTACGTAAGTGAACAGGGATATATTTCAAAAATCCATAATATACGATCAATTTTTCATGCATATTTTTTCCTGTTGACTTAAAAAGGAAAGATGAAAAAATCATTCAATATTCACAAGCAACAATTTCCTTTTCTTTGTAACAACTACAACCAGTTACAGAACACTAAGGCACTGATTCTCTCAGGTATATTCAGAAAAACCTCGATGTGATTTTTTACAGACATTAAGCAAGGAAAGTGTGGCTTTTATGAGGGCCCAATTGCTTTGGTTATAAATTGTCTGTGTCATATGGCCTGCTTGTATTGTAGGACAAAATCACCATCTGCAAGTACTAGGAAAATGTAATTGTTACAAATATCACAGTAAAGTAAATCAGATTTGTGACATGGGATTAGAAGAAAAACATGTTTTTCTTGCCAAATGTACACAACAATCAAATGTCGATGTTGATACCTCAGAGAATGTTGAACAATGAAGCTGCTTCAACATAAAAAAAAAATACATTTTTTTGTTCAATCTGAACAAATATACAATTTATTTCTACAAACGTTTGGGGCGGTCGGGTAGCCTAGTGGTTAAAGCGTTCGCTCGTCACGCCGAAGACCCGGGTTCGATTCCCGACATGGGTACAATGTGTGAAGCCCATTTCTGGTGTCCCCGCCGTGATATTGCTGGAATATTGCTAAAAGCGGCGTAAAACCATACTCACTTACTCACTCACTCTACAAACGTTTACAGATATAAGCTCGTTCTAATGACGAACATCCCCAATAGTTTCTGCTTCTCTACAGTTGTTTTCAGTTAAAAATTAACTGGCAGACAACTTACCATAAGCTTACTTCGACCTTTCAAAATCAACATACAGATACCATCATATTGTTGCAATTTAATATATCTACCTAACAACTGGTTTGAAATTTCTGAAATTTCAAAGTTCATATGTTGGTCAAACAAAAAAATACATACAAAATATTTTGTAATCTGATTAGCTTTCTGCAAAGCTATTAGAAACTACGCACAAGTCCTGATAGAGACACCATTGCGAAAGTTTGTCCGTAAGCTATTTCTGTCCCCTTCACTGGAATCGTGAACACATCTGATATACCCTACTGTAAACATACTGCTTGCTACCTCACATGTAGGACAACTTGTAAATAAGTACACAAACAGACTGGCTGTTGGTGGTAAAATCAAGTTAAGGCCCTGTACCTGTCATAACGCTTAGACATCTTAACCAAAGGGAGATAACTATCCTTAACTTCATAATATTTATCTGTACTTTGCCAGGCTAATTTAATTAGTGTTTCTTGCTTTCGGGAACACCTGGTGTCTTCTGATTTTCAGTGATCCTTTACATAATTTTCAACACTATTTTGCATTTTACGCCAAATGGAATCTGTTTCGTCAGATAATCAAGCCTGATTGTTACGCGGCATTGATTATATTTACAAAAAGCATGATGCAAAACAAGAATTTTAGCCAGTTCAAAAGAAAAATATTAACATTTGAAATCTAGAACACGTTTCTTAACATCCTGAAATATCTTGTAAATAAAACAAGTACCACTATCACAACTAAACTTACTTAATCAGAGTATCAAGTAACATCATCTATATTCTATTTTCCATTATCACCCAATGCTATATAAAACAATTTTACTCATTATTTGACTTGCTGTGTCTAGTTTATCAATTTTGGTTAAATTCCATTATCACCTTTCAATAAATGTCAACACAAAACTAAATTGACCATTGAAAGTCAGTCAGATCAATGAAATGATTATCATATTAATTAAATATCACCCTTCCACCATAGTCTATTCATTAATAAGTCAAGAGAATTACACAAATCCTTGCTAAGCTTCTTTCCTAAGACACAGAGAACTGTGTAAATCTGCTTTGTAGACCGTGAATAACAGTGGAGGAGTAACTGCTCCTTGCCAGCCTGCTGACCTCTGCCAGGTCTGACCTAGGTCAAAGGTCAGCCATAGACCAAGTAGCCCTATCAAAGGGTCACAGAAAAATCAAGGTAGCTTGGAACCTGAGAAGGTATCTAGCTGGGGGCAGGCGGAGTGGTCAGCCACCAGCATTGTAATGTACCCATACACATGTTTCAGCTTTCATACCCTTGGCGTAATGAAAGATTTTGGCCAATAGGAATTACTTGTTGATCCATTTAATAATTAACTTTTATAAACATGTTTACTGTTGATTTGTTTTACCTTAATACTTACTGATAAACATATTTATTACATGAGGAAAAAAATATGGAAAAAAAATATATGTGTGATTTGAAAGATGTAGAAAATAGTCGAAGATAATTATCAGGTTTTTAACATTGTCAGTATTATTTTTTTCAATTTTGAATAACTCCAGTAATGAACATTCTTTTTTAAGTACAGAAAAAGCAGTTTTTGCCTCCTTGTTTAAATGTTTTTATCTTGTTTTTCTATTTTATATTTTGTTAAAAAAATGAATAAAACTATTGCAAATAACAATTTGCTTAAGATGACCTTAACTTTTTCCAAAGGCATCTTAAATATTTAAATTGATCTGACTCCACTGGTTTTGAATTCAAGACTTAAAACCCTCAGTAGCTACTAAAACTAGGAATAAAATCATCCTGTGTGTCTCCTGAAGAGTAATAAAAGACAGCAGCTAAAGTAATGTTTAAACTTTGATTACTTGGTAAAACATCATCCTAAGAAATAGATTTCTTTGTGTGAGTTTCTCATTAGAAAGTGCAACTAGTTCATAAACAGGCTACTTTACACTTCTAAGTGGCAATGATGGCCGACAGCGTTGACGAGATTTCACCTACACAGTGGCCAGTATTTTTTCTTCAGATTATTCCTTCCAAGGGAGACTTTATAAACCTCACAGGAGACCTGGGAAAATTGCAAACTCGAGAGCTAAGCGGCAATATTCATTTGCTTCCTCTCTGCCAACAATGCTTCCTGGGACCCAAGATACAACAAATTACTGTGATGGCTGGAGTAGAATAAATCAATAGAACTCCCAATGAAAGAGAATGGATTCCATGTTGAGCCCGCGATTGGCAGTGTGCAGAGAGTTCACCATTTATTAGCTAATGATTTCGACATAGGGAGGGCCAAGTCTCTTAACACACCAGCCTCGGTTTGGGCTTTTCCGATCGGTCAATTAATGCAAGCAGAGTTAACACTGGTCTGTGTCAAAACTCGCCTGGTCAAATTATTCCGTTTGGGCTGGTGCTGACTCTACCCATATTTCACATTTGATAGCTGGCTTTATCATTTCGGCTGACTCAGAAGCCATGCTTACAGCTTGCCTGGGTGACTTGGAAGCTAGTGTGGCAACAGTTACCTCCCCTGAGATGTGAACAGAACACTTGGGTTCACTTGACATCTGATCAATATTCTCTGATTATGTTTATCTGTTAGCCGTTACTGACTTGCTGGTATCTAAATACATCAGGAAATAACGCTATAGTTGCTTGTCGAACAATACGTGTTGGACTGGTATGTTATCCTTCAACATTGGCTCAATTATGGCTGAGTTAAGCAAATTTGATGCTAATTCCTTTGAAAATACCATGTAAGCCTTACCAAGTTGAACTAACATTTGTTTAGAAAATAGCCTCCTGCTAATGTGTTTCTTGATAATATTTACTAATGGTTCCTTGGATCACGAACATATTTGAAAACAAGCAAGGATTTTAAATACAGATACTGTTGATTTGAGTAACAAGCATATTTAGATTCTATTTATTTTTTCAAAATAATTAATAATTTGAGGTTTGGATTTCAAGATAGCATTTGAAGGAGTCAATATCTCTGGCAATAACACAACAAATCATACATTGTAACAATAGACATAACTCTTTTAGACTGTCAAATTAACAGATGAATACGCTCATTTTAACGGAAGGCAGAAAATAATGTGATATTAATTTTCATCAGACGAAAGTGGCTGACATTCACACTTGAATAAAATGGAACCTCATCAATCTGGACTTGAAAGCCTTCTGTTAAAGTGGTTATCAAATGACTTCACCGCCTTCATATATGTTTTGTTAATCATCAACATGCAAATGTGGAGGATTTAAAAGAAAATCTATCTGCTCCATTATCAACAGTTGCGGAACTCAGATGAGTGAGTGAGTGAGTGAGTGAGTGAGTTTTTACACCGCTTATAGCAAAATTTCGTCAATATCACTGCGGGGGTACACTTAAATTAGGCTTCACACATTGTACCCATGTGGGGAATCAAACCCAGATCTGTTGTGTGATGACTGAACACTTTCACCACTAGGCTACCCTGCTGTGAGGTGTTCGAAGTTGTTGGGAAAGGTTGAGGTGAGTCTTAGCTAGAAGTAAGAGTGGGGTCACATATTTTAGTTGCATCAAAGCACATTATCTATTCATGCTCTCTGAAATATTGTATGAGTGTTTATACAGTTTGACAAATCAATTTTTTTTTAATGATACTACCAAGCAAATTAATACTCAAATATCCTAATTGACTACCAGCTGGAGGCAGTTCAGGTCAGGGCAGGGAGGGTTTGGGTGGGGAGGAGAGAGGAAGGGCAGGGCAGGGCAGCGTGAGGTGGTGTAGTGTGGAGTGGGTCAGTTCAGGGCAGGGCAGGTAGGGTTTGGGTGGGGAGGCGAGAGGAAGGGCAGGGCAGCGCAGGGCAGCGTGAGGTGGTGTAGGGTGGAGTGGGTCAGTTCAGGTCAGAGCAGGGAGGGTTTGGGTGGAGAGGAGAGAGGCAGGGCAGGTTGAGGTGGTGTAGGGTGGAGTGGGTCAGTTCAGGGCAGGGCAGGGAGGGTTTGGGTAGGGAGGAGAGAGGAAGGGCAGGGCAGGGCAGGGCAGCGTGAAGTGGTGTAGGGTGGAGTGGGTCAGTTCAGGTCAGGGCAGGGAGGGTTTTTGGTGAGGAGGAGAGAGGAAGGGCAGGGCAGGGCAGCGTGAGGTGGTGTAGGGTGGAGTGGGTCAGTTCAGGTCAGGGCAGGGAGGGTTTGGGTGGGGCAGGGATTCAGCTCTGGTCCCACTACAAATTGGGTGATCACATGCAAGTAGTTTGTCGTACAGACCCCGAAACAAATACATCCAATACATTCCACGCAGGTCTATAACAGTGGGCTAGTCTAGATTTCTGCAGTTTTTGAAGTCTCTGGGATCCTAATATTTTATTAAGATAATTTAACTGATTTTTCAGTAAACTATGTTCATTTTAGAGACTAGATGTTAGTCTAACAGGTAAGATCAAGGGGAATAAGTCCTTTCTTCATTACAACAGCATCTTATCACACTTCCTCCATCTTTGTTTGTTTGTTGTTTAATGCTGCACGCAGCAATAGTCCAACGATATCAATAATCCAGTCTGGACCAGTGATTGACATCATGAGCATCGATCCACGCAATTGGGATACAATAACATGCATCAACCAAGTCAGCGAGCCTGACCACCTGATCCCGTTAGACGCTTCTACGACAAGCATGGGTTGCTGAAGACCAATTCCAACCCGGATCTTCACAGGTACTTCCTGTATCAACAAGTGGCATTAGGATAGTATCAATGATGACACCGTTGACTTGTGGATTTCAACTTCATTATTTTTTCAATGCAACATTTCAGTACAGATGCTAGTATCTTTTATCAAGCAAGTGATATGACTTATGGTTTATGCGATTGCAACCTCTTTTGTCATTGACACAAGGTGTAAAAACCTGGTTGAGAAAGTTCGTGGTTTGAATCCAATCATGGGACTTGGAAATGTTATGGCCGGTACATGATGTATCGGTACAGGTGCTAGTACCTTGATACAGCATGTGTACAGAAGCCAGCTCTGTCTTAATACAATTGCTCCAATTTCGTTACGCCTCTGGTCAAGCGAAGAAAAACCCTGATGTGCTTGTTAGGCTTGTTTCATGGCACGGAAATGACCATCAAACCACAGAGGTTGTTTGTTTACAACTAACCAGCCCATTATAATGTTTTATGTATGAATAGCAGTGACCTCTCTATTAACAGACCAGAGACTACGCCATTGCTGGCTAACTGATTATGCATGAATAATTAATCAAGAATAATCTCTGAGAAACACAATATGGAAATAAAGGCCATTTCATTAGGAATCTGACAATTTGTTTAGCATGATTTGTGACCAATCAATAACACCATGAGACATATTCGTAAAACTAAGGCCAACCAGCAAAGTGATGCCTGCGTATTAATAACTTTCTTAAATGTATTCAAAGAATGAAACAGTTTTCGTTGTATGTGTAACAATCACAAACATTACAACCTGAACACTTGCTCTCTCTATATATATCTTCATATTTTATGTATCGAAATATATTTTATTTATTCAAGCCAAGGAAATTTCCACACTGCACTAAATAGAGTCTTCACGCAATGAAGGCGGGGCAAAGTCCTTGGGCGGTTGTTCGCTTCAAATCGGCCAGCAATATGATCACACAATTAAACCCAAACCACTCGTTCACATCCCACATTGACAAAGGGGTCGCCTTCTAGCTTTTTGATGACCCGCATTCTACTTTTGAATCTATCTGTCAATCACAACCAATATCCCAGATAATCAGGGCAACAAGGGAAATCTACACCTTTCCTGCTCATAATAAAGAACATAGGTCCATCATTTCTGCCCTTAAAACACTTTGAGATTCAAATAAAGAGTTTGCTGAATTTTCTTGACATATTCGAATCAGTTAGGTCATATTATTTCATGTTAAACTCTGCTGTTACCAATAAGTAACATTTATTTTTCATTATGAAAATAATTGAACTGTTTATAACAGAAATGTCTGCAAAGGTCACAAACACTTTGATTCCATAAACTGTAAATCATACGACATACTACATAAATAGTATGCTCATCGGTAAAAGAATTTTAACACTTTCATGAGAGAATTGCCATTTCCATATTTGAAGCTGTTTTTTTCCTATAACCATTACTAATTTATTTTTCAAATAAATTCCCATGCTTAGAAATGACCTCAATTTCAGTTGCGTTTTTGTCATGATGGCACAGCTTCTTTTGTTCTTTCTACATTTTCTGACGTAATTCCAACCTAACAAACTATACTGTAACATCAGCTAAATCATCATTTTTTCGCTTTCCACTTTCACAAGTACCAAATCCATCTTTTGGAATCAACATCTAGGGGATTACCTCCTATCAAATTTGCCACCCATGCGTCAAATGTACTCATCAAATTATTGAACGTTCACACTTGCTTCTCGCTAGATCATTTCTCCAGAAGGGATATAGCTATTTTAAAACGGAAATTAGAAGTTCCGAACAGCATTCCTGCTTTTAGTGTATGCACAAACTTAACATTTGAAGGTTGAACGTTCCGTCACATATGACAGAGATTCAGAGGCAGCAATTTGTGCCGGTGATGTTTAAACAGTTTTCTAACTATCATTTGAATTATCGGTACCGTTAACACCAATTCGTTTTCTCCAAATTTTGAACAAGTTATAAAAAAATAACAAACTCAAATGATATCATTATGCCTTATGACAGATTTCATGGGAAAAAATATCTATTTTTTTAAAACAATTATGAGCATTAAATGCATGCTATTGTTGATGCAATTGATTCTGAGCCAGGAATTCACTGGTCATTCTGAATGTGCATTTTAAAAAGCAAAACTGACATTATGAAAAATTAGAGAGAAATTTCAACCTGGTTTAAGTCAGAGAAATCACTCGAATCCTTTCAGGGCTCATTGCTTCAGCTTTCAGAATCAACAGATTCTTAGGACATCTCTGCTCCGCAATCAACTGATATTTCCATATTAATATTTTGAATTCTTAAATAATTAACTTCACACAGACTTCTGGTTGTAATTTTCCCCCCAGACAGACCAATAACTTTGGCTTCTTGCATCTCGACATTGAAAATAGAATTGGTCTGATTTTACTCTTCTTAATGAGACATCACATACAGTTAAGAGAAATCACCGGCAGTGGTCATATTGCAACAACAGTCCTGTTTCTCGGCGCTGCTAATAACTACACTTGTAATACATTATGAAACATTACTGTATTCGACATAATAAGCACACAGGGCGCTCTCGAAATTAGAAATTTGGGGCTCTTATTAGAATATTATTTTGGTGAAAAAGAAGAAGAAAAGTTGAAAGAAATATTTTGTGGTTTATACAGACAGTCTGAAATGTTTATATATGACAGATATATTTTTCCAGAATTTAATTGTCCACAATTAATGGTGCATATAACATACGAGTGCGTATTAAAGCGAATAAATAAGTATTTTGTACATCGATCAATCGGAAGGTGTGTTAATAGGGATTGTTCACTGGCTAATATATTAGCAAATATCGACTTGGGCGCTTATTGGAGCAGGGGGCTTATTACATTGAATACGGGAACATATCTCCTCAATTGGAAATGCTTTGGCAACAAGTTTCTTTAAGAGGAACCATCTTCCATAGTTTAGGGCTAATTTCCAACCTATATCTAATTTTGTAATTTAAGGTATGTGTGTACCTCCAACATTGCGGACAACCCACAAAAGTGTAGAACAATTTGGCCGAAAAGTAGCCCCTCTTTAATATCACAGGGTTTTTTAACAAAATATTAACCCAATATGGTGTTTACCATTCCCCTACAATCAGCAACTGAGACAAGTTCCTCACAAAAGAAGGTGGTAGACCTCTCCTTAGAGGTTGGAAACATGTTAACCAGTTGTTGGGCACTTTGTAAATGGAGGACACACCCATTTAATGTAAAGAAAGCCGACAGTCCGAGAGAAAGCTAGTCCCCCACACAAAGCACTTTCTCCCTGATCAGTGAAGAAGACACCTATTTATCAACTAATGCCATCTCAACACTATTCACTATATTGTGGGTCAGGGTAGTGTCCAACTGGTCATACAGTGATAGTATTTCGGATATTCTTCTGATATACTTGTATTACTTACTATGTGACAAATATACAAGATACAGTCAAACCACACTGTGGCGAACACATGGGAACCTGGAAAAGGTTTGAGTTATCCAGGGTTTGAGACAACCAAAGTGAATATTTCTGTTGTGCTCAGTTATTTGGAAAGCATCCTGCCTTTGATTTAATATGACAAATGTATTGAAGTCTGTCATTTGTGTGTGAAACCTATTTGTTCCAATCCGCCTACAAGGCTCATTGAACTCTCTCTTTGACCACCAGACCTGTGCAAAAGCGCCTCTTAGCAGATCCAATCTGGAAATTGGTGCTATAATAATTAAAATATATTATTAAGTGAGTTGAAAGTTTGGTGTGTGTGGGTGTGTGGACGTTATTTACAATATTGAACTGTTGGGGGAATTATATGCCGATTTGGGGTATTTGGAACACCCAATGTAAAATTTGACACATCCAGTTTGACAGATTCGATGACAGATAAATGATGACTGTCCATGAGTGAGTGATTGTTGTTTTACACAAGTCAGCAATATTATAGCAGTATCACAGAATCGAGCAACAGTGGTTGACAACATGTCGCAAACTGGTTGACAACACAACCAAATTAGTGGTTGACAACACGACCAAATCAGTGGTTGACAACATGTCGCAAATTGGTTGACAACACAATCAAATTAGTGGTTGACAACACAACCAAATCAGTGGTTGACAACATGTCGCAAACTGGTTGACAACACGACCAAATTAGTGGCGGACAACACTACCAAACTAGTGGTTGACAATCTGACCAAATCAGTGGTTGACAACATAACCAAATCAGTGGTTGACAATCTTACCAAATCAGTTGTTGAACAAAAAGTTTTGACACATCTATCTGCATAGGTAATAGAGAGTCTTGCATGATTCGAACCATTCGATCAATAATGAACCTCAACATGAGACCTAACAATTTTGAATTTTTTTTATACAAGTCAACATGGACAGTGAGAGGGTTTGCAATATTACTATGAACAAGTTGACCATGATTGTGGACCCGTGAAGATTCGGGCTAGAATAGGTCTTCAGCAACCCATGCTTGTCGTAAAAGGTGACTATGCTTGTCGTAAAAGGCGACTAACGGGATCGGGTGATCAGGCTCGCTGACTTGGTTGACACATGTCATTGATCCCAATTGCGTGGATCGATGCTCATGATATCAATCACTGTATTGTCTGGTCCAGACTCCATTATTTACAGACCGCCGTCATATAGCTGGAATATTGCTGAGTGCGGCGTTAAACAACAAACCAACCAACCAACAACCATGATCGCGATCATTGTGTTGACAGGGTCTTACGATTATTTCAATTAGTTTCATCATTATTGTTATACTGTAGCCTGTTGACATTGAGTCCTTGAATATTAACTGTCCCCGAGCACTTAATTCAGTCGACACAACACTAAACCACACTACGCAAACATGTAACCTTAAAACCCTGTGTACTAACTCGATCCCTTATAAAACATAGTATTAACAACCTTAAGCTAATAATTTACACACCACAGTTGTGCGTTGGCCCAGAATCTATTCTCCTGTGTACGAGTCGTAAACCCCTAGCAATACAGATATCAATTCTTGATTCATGGCAAAATATGAGGTGCTATGAACCTAAACATATCCAGGCCATTCATCGCTGGTGTACGACATACCTCTGTCCTTTCTTTTTGTACAGTGTGAAAATTGGGCGTTAACAAATGCGTCTTTCATACCTGAATGCCCTGGAAAGCGTACGAAGCTAAGTTTCTTAATCCTATTGAAACTGCCCTATTTTCCTTCCCATAGTGAGTGTATATATTTTATCTTTGCATATTTGTATGTATAACAACTAATGTCAAAGCGCCAACTTCTGGTGCTCTGTCACACAGAACGAGAGCCCTGGGTGAATGAGGTTCTGGCATAAAACCCTATATATTTCAGTTTCTTATCTTTGATAATATGTCATTTTCGTGGGACAAATATTGCTATTCAAGGATCGCAATAGGAGCTCATGACATCAGAAATGTAAAGGGGACATTACTGTTTTGGATATTTAAACAAGCCCATGACCTTTGATAGACTTGGTACTTAAACGGGAGCAGCATCTTGTATGTGTGTCAACTTTTACAGTGTCATGATAAACAGTTATGTAAACAAACAATTTTGCCATGACATGCGGATGTTGGAAATATATCCCTTAGTCATAAAGGGTAGGACACTTGACTCCTTGAAGATTTTGTACACATTAGACACTTGATTCCCTGTGTGTGTGTGTGTGTGTGTGTGTGTGTGTGTGTGTGTGTGTGTGTGTGTGTGTGTGTGCTTGCGTGCATGTCTCTCTGTCATGTCTCTGTGTCTTTCTGTCATGTCTCTCTTAGTGTGTCTCTCTCTCTCACTGTCTCTCTGTTATGTTTCTCTATGTCATGTCTCTCTCTGTCTCTCTGTCATGTCTCTCCATTCTCCATTCACTCTAGTCTATGTGATAACCATGGACCTTAAAATTATAAATTGAAAGACTGACTTGAATCTTGAGAGGACATGCAGATAAATTGATACAATTTGTGTCAGCATCAGTTTAAAAATCAGGATAAGCTTCTGTTTTGAAAAAACAACATCTCAAAGCATCACAAATTACAAAAATCAATTCATGCCCATTTTTTTTCAAAGAGTAAAGAATCTGTTTTTTTATGTATCTTTTTCTTAGAAATATCGGTAATATACCAATTAAAAAATTATTTTTCAGCAGCATAATTATCCCATCTTTTCATCTTTTCCTGTCCAGAAAATACAACCAAAGGATTAAAATCAATACAAGTTAGAATAAAATTTACTGCATTATAAACACCCTTGAAACCATGGGCAAAAGCACCTCATATAATCAAGTGTCTATTGTCAGTGTTATTAAAATCAATTTAATGTAGCGCACAGTTGCTGATCATCATGTGAGCAATTGCCATTAATGTTGACAGTGCAGCAAGGACGTTTTACAGCCAACCCACAGGTCCCAGCACCACACATACCTACGCCATCTATCAATACGCTGTCATTAAGTTAATCTCCATCCTACGAGCTAAGAAGGCAGGATTCTCGAAATTACACAGCAAAATAACTCTTTGTTGCTTCTGAAATAATCATAAAGGTAGAACCAATGGGCATGCCTCGCTCGTTATAACGCTAGATCAAATCGACAAGGTCTAACAGATAACGACACGCTGATGTAATTACGCAAGGTAATTATGGGCAAAACCTTGGTTTTTACTATGACAGTCGTGGAGAAAGTCTTCAAGCATCATTACAAGCCTGCATGCTATAGTGAAGCCTGATTCATGGGCCCTTTGTTATCATTCGTGTAGGTGTCGGATCTGAGACTGTACGGAGAACATATCAATATTGTTGACAAGGAGTTAGGGTCATCGTATCCAGGCACAAATGAGTGAGATCGTCAATGAAATTAACACAAGCAGACGGCAGGTTGCACTTGGCGATCGGCTGATGCCAACTAATTATATAGCAGCAACTCAGGGTCGATGCCAACCATTATACATCCGACTATGCAAATGGCCTCTTCTAATCAGATCAATGTTTGGTAGAGCATATTGCCATTTTCCGCGAGCTTTGGCCAGCATAGTGCTTACCGCACTTATTTCTTCTGCAAATGTGCCAACACTTTAATGTTGGTTTACAAATACGCACATAAATCACTGTCGGTCCCTCAGCGGCTAAATCAACCAGAGACAGACATGAAATCCATGATGCTCATCTTTCCCCTCATGCAATGTTCATCTCTTTGATGTTGCTATTGACGTATTTACTGTATGATCGCTGTCACTCCAACATTGCTCGAGATCACTGGACACGCTGTGTCAGCGAAGCTGGAATGATTGGCAGTCGTAAATAACTAAACCTGTGTTCCGTTATTAATCAGTCAGGCTTGGAAAGTTACAGTAAAGATGTACACAGTGACTCCAGCATAAACCTGGCTCTCCTTAAATAGACACCGGCAGCTGTCAATCACATAGAAAATTGACAGGTCATTAATAAGTTGGGTTGTATACTGAGTTATTAACAATGTGTCCTTGTTCTGTGGCTAAGATTGCATTGTTATTGAGTGAATACTGATTGTCTGGGAAAGATATATTTTCATATCATTGCAAAATATTTTCATTTCTCCACATTTGATAGAAAACAGTAAGTTCTTTTGAGCTTTGGCAATAAAATATAAAAGATGAATTCTTTGTTCCATAAATATGCAATATTTTACATCATACTGTTCTGTATCTTAGCTATTAATAGTGAAAAAAGCCTCTTCATTTCCAACTAGCCTCTTGATTTCCTCTCCAAACACGGGGCGGTCAGGTAGCCTAGTGGTTAAAGCGTTCGCTCGTCACGCCAAAGACCTGGGTTCGATTCCCCACATGGGTACAATGTGTGAAGCCTATTTCTGGTGTCCCCTGCCATGATATCCCTTGAATACTGCTAAAAGCTGGGTAAAACCATACTCACTCACTCAACAAACCCATTAAACCGTATTCGGTGTATTAAGCACCCTGATCCAATAAGCGCCCCTGACCAACCTCTAAACCAATCTGTGAGTAATCTTTATAAAAACACTCCCATATAAGAGTGTATATATCTTCTTGCGCATATTACACTTTTGTTACAGAAACACCAGCAAAGAAAGGGTATATAAGTGCCAAGTGACTTTTATCGAAACCATTTTGGTGTGATCGACATTTGATCCAAGTTTGTTCTCTACCCCTCGACCTCAGGAAACAAATTTAACTCATCATGCATGTTTTTAATAAGTGACGCGCTATGTCAAGTGCCTTAGGGTGCTTATTACAGTGAATATAGTACTTAATTTTTTTAAATAAACTTTACCAAAAATTATTCTTTGTTTCTAACAATCGAACCATTTTATGAAAAAGCATACAATAGACCTGTCTCTGTTTGTGCTCTTTTCTAAATAATCAAATACACCAACAACCAAAGTAAATATTGTATCCTAATTTTTGATAATAACTCAATACATGAACACATTAGATATCAAATTCCATTTTTAATCTTGGTGTATTCTAAACACAAATGACTATCAATGTGAATAGGGATCATATTTCTACTTAGGAACAATGGCTTCTATCTGGTTTTTTATATATCCACTTGAGTTTAAATACAAAGTTAACCGTCTCAGTTGAGAATATTACAAACTTAAACTAATCAGATCACGTGCTCTTTCTAAAAGGATCAAATTAATAGTTCATGTTTTTCTTTAGGCATTCTAGATATGTTCAAATATATCTCATATTGTCAATTCAAATGAAATCAGCTAAAATGTGACTAAATGCCCTTAAGGTCAAACATTTTTGACCTGGTGTTATCGTTTTATTGACTTGTACGGACATATACATGCTGCATGCATAAATATTCAATGTAAGTATGTTGTTTTAAGTCCAGTTATTATAAATATTCTATATTCTATTGTTCTGGGGGAACTAATTGAAGCAATAAACATACCATGTTTTCAACGTACAGCTACTTGTAGATTTAGCCATGGTAAATTAAACAAAGACATAGAATATGATACACATAGTTGGACATATCAATATATCAAGGTTGTTTGTTTGTTGTTTAATGCAGCACTCAGCAATATTCCAGCTACATGACGGCGGTCTGTAAGTCTGGACCAGACCATCCAGTGATTGACATCATGAACATCAATCCACGCAATTGGGATACGATGACGCGCATGAACCAAGTCAGCGAGCCTGACCACCCGATCCCGTTAGCCTCTTACAACAGGCATAGTCATCAGTTATGGCAAGCATGGGTTGCTGAAGACCTGTTCTCTACCTGGATCTTCATGAGTGAGTGAGTGAGTGAGTGAGTGAGTGAGTGAGTGAGTGAGCAACAAGTTTCCCACTGATTTATCATGTTTGCGCAATATCATGGCAAGGAACAAGAAACAGGCTTCATCCAGTGTACCCTTGTGAGCAATTTGACCCAGGCCTTCAGTGTGACAAGCAAACACTTTAACCACTAGGCCAACAAACCTGTAAGAAGGTAAGTGTTGTACTTGTTTTACACAAATCCAATATCTTCATTAAAGGAGGGTTGCCATGTTCAGCATGGCCATGTCTAGAAGTTGTGATCAGTGCTTTAGTCTTTTTGGCAAATAAACAAAGTGGTGTTTGAAAGGCCTGATTTATACCTGCTGGGACTGCCTCTTTGCACAAGTCTAGCCCCCTTTAAACAAGTTGACTTTTGTGTATACCTCTGTGCTTCACTTCAAATTAACCACCATTAATATTCTGGAAGAAGGTTGGGAGTTTTGTGAGAGACAGGATAGTCGCTACTTCAAAACTGACATTTTTTTCTGTGAGTGGAGTGGTAGACGAACAATTTAATTTCTTTTCCACAACATTTCTTTTTCAGGATATCCAGAAGGTCCCATCAACACTTTTGTGTGCTTGTAAACCCTGAGGACAAATTTTATTTGTAATAGATATATCCCCCTCCCCAAACATCAAATGCTTGGCCTCTTAGAAATTTGAAGTGTTCTAGTTTCACAGAAACTGCTTATATGTTTCAGTGGATATATAATGCAATTAAAAACATCAAGTGATCAAGAAATATATTTATAATGACACATCAACACATTGAGTCATAAGCACATTGTTATACACTTCTTTACTTTACAGTTTTGTTTGAAGTTTCAAATCTGAGGTTACAAAATTCAAAAGAAACATCAAATAACCTGCTGAAACATTCTAATTGTACAATTATACCTATTCCAAGGTTTTTATATTAGATTTTCACACAAATGAAATGCACCTTCCAAAGCTGTTTATGTGAACAAGAATAAGACCAGTCATGTTTGTTCGTTTGTTGTTTAACGCCGCACTCAGCAATATTCCAGCTATATGACCCTGGTCTGTATAATAATTGAGTCTGGACCAGACAATCAAGTGATTGATATCATGAGCACCGATCCATGCAATTGGAATCGATGACATGCATCGACCAAGTCAGCAGGCCTGACCACGAAATCCTGTCAGTTGCCTCTTATGACAAGCAGAGTCGCTTTTTACGGCAAGCATGGGTTGCTAAAGACCTATTCTTCACAGGTATAGATGCAGCACTTGATCATGAACTTGACAAGGTCATGGACTGAAATCTATCACGACATCTGTGTTGCGCAGATTCAGATCATGAAATGCACCGATGCTATTACTGATGATGACCTTCAGTTTGGTTAAACAATCGTCACAGTTCATGGTACATCATTCATAACAAATAATGACCCTGCTCACCAACTATTGACTGGCTAGACACTATAACTGTGATATGACAATTATCAATTTGAACATGAGGTCTTAGAATTACATGGTTACATTTTCAGTGCCACGTATCTAAAAATTGCACATTTTTCTGTAAAAATATCATGTTTGGAAATTCTAATTTCAATTTAATTGGGCCAGATATGTTGAGCATGGTATTTCATGAATAATGTAGCTACAGACCTGAACCCCGTTCCACAAAGTGATCTTAACGCTAAGATGATCAGCAAAAATGTTACCCTTCATTGGTCATTACAAGAATGTTACCGTTGGTCATTTCAAGAGTGTTACCTTTGATTGGTCATTACAAGAGTGATACCTTTGATTGGTCATTTCAAGAGTGTTACCTTTGATTGGTCATTTCAAGAGTGTTACCTTTGATTGGTCATTACAAGAGTGATACCTTTGATTGGTCATTACAAGAGTGTTACCTTTGATTGGTCATTACAAGAATGTTACCCTTGGTCATTTCAAGAGTGTTACCTTTCATTTGTCATTACAAGAATGATACCCTTGGTCATTTCAATAGTGTTACCTTAGATTGGTCATTACAAGAATGTTACCCTTAGTCATTTTAAGAGTGTTACCTTTGATTGGTCATTACAAGAATGATTCCCTTGATCATCACAAGAGTGTTACCTTTGATTGGTCATTACAAGAATGTTACCCTTGGTCATCACAAGAGTGTTACCCTAGTGTACCAAGCCTTCAGTCTTGTAAGCAACCTGTCCCTCCAAGCTTTTACTTAGGGGTTATTGTGGTACAATGTCTGAAATGTGGCATCTTTAATTTCCACTGTTTGAGATTCACAAGGAGTAAGTCTGGAATATCTCTTATTTCAGACACAATAGCCCTTAGGAAAGTCTCATTTCTTGGAAACTGGATAAAAAAAACCAATTAATATAATTCAGATTTCAAGATTTCTCTTGATGACTTCAAATATATTTCCATTCTGCCATGAAAGTTGATATGATTCAGATCATATAATTTAATTTCAAAGACATAAAAAAGTTGCGAAGAGAATATTGTGTTCAGACAATATAATTATGAATATATCAAATCAAAGCTAAATCCTGATCTTGAAGCATCGAATAAATGAGCGCTTTTTGCTTAAAGTCACACTCAACAATGTTCCAGCTACATGATGGTGGCCTGTAGAGGAATCTCGACGAGACAAACCAGTGGTTGATATTAAGAACAACATCTCGTTCATTAGGTCACGATGACAAGCAATCATCCAAAGTATTGAGCCCGAACACCATAAACGTTCAGTTGCCTCTCCTGACAAACATAAGTCCCTGGGGACCTGAGCGTACGTAGTTTTTTTACTTTGCTTTTTGTAATATTCTATCCAATTCATGGCATCAAAAATGGCCAAACATTGTACCCATTGGGGAATCGGACCCAGTTCTTCAGTATACGAAGGAATACTTTACAAACATACACCATCATGATTTTATCTGTTGATCACAGTTATTTTCATCAGAAGTTGTAAGAGGGATTTCTTTTTATAACAAAAATGACGTTGGTCTTAAACTAGGTGTCTTTGTCTGTTTATTTCTTAGGCGTGCAGAGTGTCAGCTTTTGTTGGGAGACAAAGGAAGTTAATTTCGAAAAAGTCTGTCTACCAAGGACAAGGAACAGAATTCTAGATTTATTATGTATCAAATCATCTACAAATGGTCGAGAGTGTCAACTTTGTATTAGCTTTGCATTAATGTTGTTTTAATCCTGAGTAATCACAAAATATATTTTCTGTGATATGTTGCTGGGGAAAAGTAAAAAAAAAGAAGAGTACAAATATAGTTTTCTCAATTTATAATGAAAAAATAGGGTCGACGGTTCAGTTAAAAAAATAAAAACACAACTTTTCTAAAGGCTGACCACAGCATGAAGAAACAAGTAGTGGCACATGTTTGCTGCCATAAATACATGTTTTAGGTGATATCCCAGCAATTGCACCAATTCCGACATTTAATGCAAAACATAGTCTCTTAAGTTACAAACATAAATCTGAGTGACACAAAAACAGACAGTGTTTCTAATCATAAAAATGAAAAAGCAGACAAATGTGTTGATAAGATGATGCTTGTGGGGTAAATGAGTGTGTATCACACACAGAGAAAACATTTCATTCCCAAGGCGTCAAAACAGAGTAATAAAGTAAGCTCGATTTAACTCATAAATGAATATCGTTCGCAATGTTTATCATATTAATTACCAATTCATGTACTCACCATAGACAGCTAATGTTAATTTAAGCAAGATTGATATATAATGTTGGAAAAAATCGAGTAAGAAATGGACAAATTGCTATCCACATATTTACATTTCATTTTACACACATCTGTCAATCATTCAACAAAATCAGCACCAGGATGCCCTGCATCCCACAACACAAAACCTGTACATGACTAGTCTCAAGGGTGTATGTACTAAGATATTTATTCCTCAAGTTTAGTTGACATGGAAAGCAATCGTTTTTGTTTCGCAAGTTGAACGCCAGCTGTCGGAGATGACTATTGACAACTGATGTACACGCAGTGCACTTGATTCCATATCGAATTCACAATCTCTGTTGCATACACAGACATTTAAATTAGAAAATATGAAACATTTACCTTACATAAATGTATATCACCATTTCATTTTCATTATTTATTAAATACAAATTAATCATAATTTTCCATCTTATTAAATAATTTCAATAATTTCACTTATTAATTAATATTTACATTTGTACTTCTCATTCGATTTAAAAGACGGAATATTGAATTCCAATATATCTAAATTATGCATAAAAATGTTTGTCTAAGACATGAACAATGAGACAGCAAACTAGCTATGCCATTGAACACACTACAAAACAATGTCAATATTTCAGCTGACAAAAATGACAGTGAAATTGACAAGTCTATCTGAAACCATTTTTGACATAATCAACATCCACAACTCTCTAATTGAGAAAATCATTTTGTTATCATCAATGCCGCAATTGACATGACTCCCAGAGCTTGTCACAACCCCAATCTAGGCCAATCACACAGATCTGATCAATCTCAAATTGATACGGATGCTGATGAATAAATTCATCCTCATCCAAGGTCAAGCACTGTTACATCAAACACAATCCAGCTAGTTGTATTCATTTTATAATGATGAAAAACATTTGGCCACCATTTTTTCATCAAAAGATTTGTCTGATATGATCTAAAGCATCTAAAATATTCATGAATCGAGCTGGTGTATCTGCAGAAAACTTGCCTTGTTTCTCAAACATGTTAGGCCTAATACACTTATTCTATCTTCTTTTTTTGCATTCCAAATGTATCTCATTGACGTAAGGCGTAATGCTCCAATGTAAATTGTCTCTGTACTTCCGAGAAATCAATGATAATGTAATATCGTCACAAGTTTCTAACAAGTCTACAATCTGAGAGGATCCTGACCATGCTAACACAATTTTTTAATTCTCTGCGAGATATTCCGGAGAAAATTAGGCTGAGTAAAGGACCTATCTAGACCTTGCTCTTCCAGCTTACAGTGTCATTCTGGAGTGAGTCTGGCATCTTTCAATATGACTGACAAGAAGTCCGATTTCTAACCAAAACCAACAGTGCGCATAAAAACCGATCACACTATTACGTTTACTTCACAAAATTAGACCGAGGTTGATATTTATTTACTGCGAAGCTATCCCGCGTTGACCACAAATTCCGCCTGATCCGGGGTCTAGTTGTGGACATTGGGATGTGTCTTGTTGCTTCTTATTTGTCATTGACAAGATTGAAGAAAACATACATACATATATTTGAACTGATCACAGGAGAGCTGCCAGCACAGAGACACAGCATATATATTGTGTCCATATGGATATTCATACATGTCAGGGTATTTACAGCATCAAACACATTAATGCACATTACCATGATATTCAACTGCTGCAAGACGCGAGTTGTGGAAAAATATTGATAATGTGAGGTTGATGTATAATGGTGCGATGTCTTTGAGGAAAAGCATGAAGTGTGTGACTTGATAAATGCAGAGGTCGACAATAATCCTGCTATATCATGGTGGCCAGAGGAATGTCAAGTCTGGACCAGACAAACCTATGACTGAAAGCTTAAACCTCAATTCATGCCATCAGTGCAAGATAACATTCAATCAACCAAGTCACAGAGCTGGGCCACATGGTTCTCTTTAGTTAGTTCTTACGACAAGCATGGCATACTGGGGACCTATTCTTCCCACGATCCCCAAAGGGAGACAAGCATGGAATATTTGGGACCTGTTCTTTCCAGGATCCCCATAGGGAGACAAGCATGGGATACTGGGGACCTATTCTTTCTCGATTCCCTATAGAGAGACAAGCATGGAATATTTGGGACCTGTTCTTCCCACGATCCCCAAAGGGAGACAAGCATGGGATACTGGGGACCTGTTCTTTCCAGGATCCCCAAAGGGAGACAAGCATGGCATACTGGGGACCTGTTCTTTCCAGGATCCCCAAAGGGAGACAAGCATGGCATACTGGGGACCTGTTCTTTCCAGGATCCCCAAAGGGAGACAAGCATGGCATACTGGGGACCTGTTCTTTCCAGGATCCCCAAAGGGAGACAAGCATGGGATACTGGGGACCTATTCTTCCCACGATCCCCAAAGGGAGACAAGCATGGAATATTTGGGACCTGTTCTTTCCAGGATCCCCATAGGGAGACAAGCATGGGATACTGGGGACCTATTCTTTCTCGATTCCCCATAGAGAGACAAGCATGGAATATTTGGGACCTGTTCTTCCCACGATCCCCAAAGGGAGACAAGCATGGGATACTGGGGACCTATTCTTTCTCGATTCCCCATAGAGAGACAAGCATGGAATATTTGGGACCTGTTCTTCCTACGATCCCCAAAGGGAGACAAGCATGGCATACTGGGGACCTGTTCTTTCCAGGATCCCCAAAGGGAGACAAGCATGGCATACTGGGGACCTGTTCTTTCCAGGATCCCCAAAGGGAGACAAGCATGGGATACTGGGGACCTATTCTTCCCACGATCCCCAAAGGGAGACAAGCATGGCATATTTGGGACCTGTTCTTTCCAGGATCCCCATAGGGAGACAAGCATGGGTTACTGGGGACCTATTCTTCATCGATTCCCAATAGAGAGACAAACATGGGGTCTTGGGGACCTGGTCTTCCCCAGGATACCCTTAGGACCTGGGGAAAAGATTAGCCAAGGAAAACTGTAAAAGTAACTGGCATATAAGCTTCTGCAGGTACACACTCTGTGATGGTGTGCAACACTTGGCAACATTCATGATCTAGATGGTATGACATCTACCATGGACGCTCAGTATCATGTGTCCATGTATCTACTGATGCTTATACTGAACAAATCATATTCTGCAACATACCTAGGCTTAACAAGGAGATGACAGCAGTGAATGAAATGAAATGAAATGAAACACTGTCACAATTGTGAGGGAATAATTGTTATTTAAATTTAAAAAAAAAAATTTGTACATTAAATAAATAATTTTCAATTTGAGACGATATTTTAGATGCTATCCAATGCTATCTTTGTTCAGATAAAAAAAAACATTCAAATTTCGGGTCAATCTAATATTCACAAAATTCAATTTATTCAGTGTGCATAGAAACAAGGCGCATTTTGACTATGAAAAAGAGTGTACATACTGTCAGACAGTTCATAAGAGCATCTTCAAACTGATGCTGGAAGGCCCGGGTATCAGAGCACCATTCCAACAGCTCCCGTGCTGCGTTCTGGAAGCCGCCTGGGTTCTGTAGGTGCTGTAACAGAACAGAGAAGTAGTTGTTAGGATGTTATTACAACACTGAAGTAGTCATCAAGGTACTAGCACATGACAAGTAATCGACAGCATTCACTTCTTTTTCAGCTCAGAGATATTATCTTGGAGTAGTGTTCAGTTAACTTTCCTGTTTGTTCTGTTTGTCGTTTAACTCAACACCTAGCAATATAACAGCTGACTGGAATGGAAATAATTCAAGCTATGATTGATATTATGAGCAAAGATTGAATTAGTGAGTGAGTGAGTATGGTTTTACGCCTAGAACAATCCAGCAATACACTATGAGCAAATTAACTAAGTCACCGAATCAGACTACCAGATCCACTGAATCACTTTTAAGATAGTCAGTGATTGATAAAATTTCCCCTTAGTCTTCAGCTTCAAAGCCAATTGTATGTAAATAGTTATCAGGCTAACATTATCGATTTTAAAAATTAGTCAACAGAAATGAGTTGTCCTGCTTACACAATATGAGAACTAGTCCAAACGTTATATAGTTAAAGAAATTCCACAAATATTCTAACCAGTTTCCTCTGAAAAAAGTATGCTGGAAATTATTCTAACAATTAATGTTTTGTGACAAACAGTGAGGTTCAACGTTGGAAGCTGAGACCAAAACTTCAAATTACTCAAATTATTCAACACTTGAGAGCTGAGAGTCTATTTGTTAGACAGACAGACGTGCCTGTAGAGTTTACAACAGAAATATTTGAATGGAAGATGAAGTGCATCTTATCTGTTATTTTGCTCTTGAGCTGTTTTCAAACTGTGACACTCATTAAACATCTGTTTAAGTTTTCAAGAAAAAACCCAGCCAATCATCAAAACAGATTGTAAGCGGAAACATAATATATTTTTCTTGCCAGAAACGTTCAAAGATGGTTAGACAATTAAAAATGAATGTTAAGTTACAGCAAAACAGGGAAGGACCCAAGGCAAAAGGAAATTAGAATAATTAATCCTTAATTAAAGTTTAAACGAACCTCACATTTACAACTGGATTCATTGCAGCCTTTTTAGGAAATAATGCTATTACTACTATCAAATCAAATTTCTTGGAAAACAAGTTTTTTTCATAACATATCCAACATATCTTACTGCAAAAAAATAAAGAAGGGGAGATTATATGTATTTCATCCCCAGAAATGTATTAAATGTAAAACTTTTGACAATTTCTTTGGAAAATAACTTTTTTATTCTTAAATTATATCACTGGGACTGGGAGTTTATGTGCATTAATTTCACCTCAGAATGGATCCAATGTACATTTTAAAAATATTATTTCAAAAATAAATATATTCATGTTTTTCAATCCAATCAGAATATATGCATCTGTGCATCCCTAGTTGACAAACAAACTGGCAGTTTAATCTTGCAACTCTTATCTCAATACCTACTTAATTTCTTATTCTTTTAATAAACAGAGCAATAACCTGTTAGTAAAGGTTAACATGACAATAGCCCAGTCAGTTTGGTTTGTTTGCACTCAGCAATATTCCAGCTATATGACGGCGGTCTGTAAATAATCCAGTCTGGAGCAAACATTCAAGTGATTGACATCATGAGCATTGATCAAAACAATTGGGATACAATGACGTGCATCAACCAAGTCAGCGAGCCTGACCATCCGATACCATTAGTCGCCTCTTACAACAGCCTGTGAAGTATGCCTGTGTGTATGATAACAGTGATGTGTCGTGTGTACCAACAACAAACAAAATGTCCGTCTGTCACTGACATGATGCAGAATACACATCAATGACACATCAGTCATGCCACATCATCACAGACAGGGATTTTTCATTTTTGCCCCTTCCAGCATTATTTTCCTGATTTTTAACCAGGATTTAACTTTGACCTGCTTTCCCCCCAATCGAATGTACAAACAGCACATGACGCAAGATGCCTCTCGTGTCTATGCAGGTAGTGTGTCAGAAGAAGATTATAAGGCCTTGTGGGCTTGTCGAGTGCAGTTCAGACGTCACTCTACTGAACTTTTATGAATTGCTACAAAATACTGGAGACAAGTACATTTTGCATCCAGAATACATCAAGCAAGTGAGTTTGTTTGCTCCCTGAACCATGCTACATGTGCATGTCATTTTAGGCAAACCCAAAGAATTGTTTGACAGGCATTACTTAGAAGTTGACAGATGACACAGCAGACACAATTTATGGATGAAAAACTTCTTTAATTACTGTAAAGGTGATGTTACGGTATAGATATGTACCAAAATGTCGCCTTTACAGTAATTAAAGAAGGTGTTATCCATAAATTGTTTCTACTTTGAAAACCCAAACACCAGAAACAAAATACTAGATTACTACTTATGCTATAAGGTGAGGTGAAATTGGGTTTAATGCGCGTCCACAATTATTGCACTTATATAGCGACGTGCATGTACGTGTGTGTGTTTGTGTGGCTGCTTGTACTAGTCTGGACTAATGCCGATTTAAAGTGCTAGCTCACTGAGATACCATGTCGCAGTTTAACATGAATACCCCACTCAGACACAGTATACTGACTCCGAACCGACCAGTCCTTGTTTTAGCCCCTTAATGCCGAGCGCCAGACAGGGTAACAACAAGTAACGTCTTTTGGTACAACGTGGCCGGGGATAGAACCCCAGACCTTCTGCTCTCCTGGCAGACACTCTACCACTAGACCACGGAGGCGGTCCTTATGCCATAAAGTGACTGTGTGGCTCTAAAGGTCTTGCCTATGGATTCACTGCACTGTGTATTGTTGTTCGACATCATATAGTTCTACAAGGATGTTACAGAGGTTAATGCATATATGTGCAAACTTTTAAACATTCAAGCAAACAGTTTCACATCAACACATTGCAACTGTTCTCATGTAGATGAGTGAGTGAGTGAGTTAGCATATAGTGTTGTAGTAATGCAACATTCCACCCACACTCTTATAGATGAAGAACTTTGTCCTAAGTGTAGTAAATGTTCAAAAAAATATTAAAAAATATTAATCATATTTATTAAAAATAAAATAAAATTCCCTATATGCTCCATAGTAAAATGTTTTTTACATCAATGATTAACAAGTTGATATTTGATATTATTTGACAGAATAAAAAAGAAATGCAAAAAAAATGCAAAAAAAAATAAATAATTTTATTACAGATAAGGAGGCATCCTACTAAAATACTTCCACTGAATGATATTAGAACATGATTTTCATATTAATCATACCCCACTAAGGTATGATAACACTGTGAACAGGGTTCAAATGAAAAGAATATGACAGAAACTAAATATCATACACCGTATCTCCTAATCTAAAGCAGTATCCCTTTGGGCCAACATATTGTATATATTACTAGCCCTGATCCTGTACACTCATCATATCCACAGTTGATCACTTGCAGTTTCTCATTTCAACAGCCACATCAAGTAAACACATCTGAAAACTCCTCCAAGACAGAAGAGCTTCTTTGGCCTCATTGAGCTAATCTAACAAGCAGCATATGCATGCTACGCAGCAAACATAAATCATTTATTGGTAGATTAAACTTTTTCCGTTTTCTTGTAATTTGCTTCACATTCGGCTGATTGGCCTATCACTCAAACCTGTTGACTGACAGATATTGAGGGCCGTGTCTAGTGAAGTCGGTGCATGGTCTCTTGTCCTTAAATACTTATATGAAATATAAATGGTTAATTAATTCCTTAACATGGATGAAAACAAGCCCTTGATTCTTCCTGGCTGTTCTATCATTTACCCTGTTACAATAGGTTCTACCCCATGTTCTACCATTGTCTATCTTTTACTACCATCAACCATTGCCTATCTCTTACTACCATCAACTATTGCCTATATTTTACTACCATCAACCATTGCCTATATTTTACTACCATCAACCATTGCCTATATCTTACTACCATCAACCATTGCCTATATTTTACTACCATCAACCATTGTCTATCTCTTACTACCATCAACCATTGTCTATCTTTTACTACCATCAACCATTGCCTATATTTTACTACCATCAACCATTGCCTATATTTTACTACCATCAACCATTGTCTATATTTTACTACAATCAACCATTGCCAATATTTAACTACAATCAAACCATGGTCTTTCTTGGTTTAATCTGTGCCTAGTACTACCAACATATACCATGGTTTAATCTGCGCCTAGTACTACCAACATATACTATGGTTTAATCTGCACTTAGTACTACCAACATATACTATGGTTTAATCTGCGCCTAGTACTACCAACATATACCATGGTTTAATCTGTGCCTAGTACTACCAACATATACTATGGTTTAATCTGCGCCTAGTACTACCAACATATACTATGGTTTAATCTGCGCCTAGTACTACCAACATATACCATGGTTTAATCTGTGCCTAGTACTACCAACATATACTATGGTTTAATCTGCGCCTAGTACTACCAACATATACCATGGTTTAATCTGCGCCTAGTACTACCAACATATACTATGGTTTAATCTGCGCCTAGTACTACCAACATATACCATGGTTTTTATCTGCACCTAGTACTACCAACATATACAATGGTTTAATCTGCACCTAGTACTACCACAATATACCATGCTTTAATCTGTGCCAGGTACTTCCACAATCTGTTTTGACATCAGGTAAATTGTATGTTGGTTTAGACAAACATGATGCATACCAACACACACCTTTCAAATAATGTCATCACTGATTTTCCGAGATTCATTCATATCATTTTCCACCCAAGACAGATTATTCCCTGGCGCTGATGTTTCATATTAAAAAAGAAAAATAAGCATTTTCAGGATTTCTCCAAATTGTAAATGACATGCATGGACCTGTGAAACCCTTATTATTACATCTTGAACACAAATGCATTCTATATAATAAATAAAACATGATAAAATTAGCCTTAAAACGAAAATTCTCAAATTTTCTAAATATTTTCAGACAATCTGTGAGGTAGCCAAAAACCCTTTCCTTTTCCAAACATGCTTTCCTGTTTTTCCCCAACACTTCAAACACCATCACTTTCTTCAAGCAGCGATACCCTCTCAAACTGACTCTTTGAAAACAAGTCAAACCCTCTGAAATATGTAATTGCCTACATTTTGCCGCCATACTGCTTCAATCAAGAAAACCTAAAAAACCCACAGCCAAAGTACACGGAATCATCCGCACTGAATTCCAAACTTGTGTCTTTTGTTACATCTTCCGAGATTCCTTCTTTTTACAGCACCCAGCACAGGAGAGGAGTAATTTATGGGCGTGCATCATCGCCATACGGAGGAGATCAGCGCTGAGTTCCGACTGATTCCAAAGACCCTTCTGCCTGGCCAGACACCCCAGAAAGTCTTTATTTATAGAAAGGCATCATAAGTATTTCTGAAAACACTCTATTATTAGAGAATGAAAGTGCTTGTGGATGATAGTGAAGGAAATACGTGCTGGAGTTATTTCTGTTCGAGTCAATTCGCTTTCATAACCGTTGCCTCATGAGTGGCTATAGCTTTCTGGTTTGCTCGTAATCCTTGCAGCAACATTCAAATGATGGTTAGTGCACTGACATACAGTAAATATCATTTAATTGCCCTGTTTGAAAGATTGAAACATTCTTGTTAAGCCCTCAAGTAGTGTTTGCCAAAGAAATGATGATTGTATTTGGTTTGGAAACCACATATGACATGCTTTCATCACATTCATCTGCCAAAGCACTTTTCTTAATGTTTCCGCTATTACCATCTCGGAGGAGGTGGAAGAATGTGGACGTTTTTACCCGATTTTGCATAGTTCATCTTTTTAAGATAACAATCCATGTATATATGATCATAGTTGCTAGTCTCCAAGGCGAGATATTTCCTATATTTTGAAATGCCATTTTTTCAAAAGTTGACGAATGTCTTAAGAATTCTTTGTGTAGCTTTTACAGTTAACATATATCAGACCGATGACAGCCCTACCACTAAATAGTCAATTTGAAATGAGTTGAGGGCTAATCTGTTATGAATGTAACAGGTTTGGGGCCATACTTATTTTTTCTTTCATCATGAGCTACATTCTAGAGAACATTTTGTTTTATGGTTTACCTGATTTGAGCATTGTGTTTTTTGCCATGAAGAAAACATGAGGTAGCATTTGCCCTAAAACAATAGTATGATTATATTTACTTGATTATTATTAGCCTTTACATGATAGCGGTCTTATAAGCCTTTACATGATAGTGGTCTTATGAGCCTTTACATGATAGTGGTCTTATTAGCCTTTACATGATAGTGGTCTTATTAGCCTTTACATGATAGTAGTCTTATTAACCTTTACATGATAGTGGTCTTATTAACCTTTACATGATAGTGGTCTTATAAGCCTTTACATGATAGTGGTCTTATTAACCTTTACATGATAGCGGTCTTATGAGCCTTTACATGATAGTTGTCTTATTAGCCTTTACATGATAGCGGTCTTATGAGCCTTTACTTGATAGTGGTCTTATTAATCTTTACCGTATATGACCGCGTATAAGCCGAATTTTGAGGACCAGAAAAAAGATTCTGTAGAAAGGGGTCGGCTTATCCACGGGATACACTTTCATGATAGTATTTTTCAGATCGTAATCTGTCAGAAACATCGCCTGAATGACGGTCCGATAGATCACAACTTCCCGAAAGTTTGGAAGTTGCCACGACTAGAGCCATTATTGTTATAAATTATCAATAAAGTTATTATTATACACCAATGTTGTCATTATTAAAAATTGTTATACATGTTACTACTTCCGATAATAAGTTTTCAATTGAATGTTCAAAGTTTATCGTTCTTCGTAAACTCCACAATTTTTACATGTAACAATATATGTAATTCACAGCTATAATATATAATCCCCAGATGAAATCGCCAATAGCTATTACATACAGTTTGCAAAGTTCATAAATTGATAATGAACAAGTGTCTACCTTTATTGAAAGAGGCAAATAAACAACTGTATCGGCGAGTTATTCCGTTCGCCATTTGCAAAAACATGTGATCAGCTGTTTCCTGTGACGTCACAAACGGTGATCACTGTGATTGCTTCCTGTTGTTTAAAAAGCAACACGGTACACAAGGAAATGAGCATTGATAATAACGGGCCGATTGGTATTGTCATGTTGTTTACACAAACATTTTCAAGTGGTGGGTGCTTAGCGATCGTGTTGGGAGTAGGGGCTTAATTCCTTTGTTTTCGAGAGATTAGGTTAATAAACTGGAGAAGCCTGTGAGTAAGTGATGGTGTTCATAGTATGATAGTTTATTTAATTCAATTGGATTAACATACAATAGTGGTGTAAAGGGGGTTATAAAAGTTAGTATATTTTTACTGACTGACATTCTCATCATGAGTTTGAAACGAATACGCCATGCTTACGATGCTGAATTCAAACTCGCTCTGGCTGATATATTTTCTCACGGGTTCATAATTCTATATACACTGATTCACAAAATGGCGCTTGCTGTTGATGGCAACATATAACGATCATTATGAGATTAAAAAAAACGAGAAACAGCTTCCCACATTATGAAAGTGGATGACTGGTTTGTTAAATCTTTATTAGAAATAATAATGACTTTTTCAATATAATTACAACGTTTTTCATCTTATATTTTTGAATACCTGCGAGTACCGGCACATGTCTTGCAGTCCGACTTCGCAGTGTTTTTTGCCTTTCAATTCCTGGTTCGGCTTATCTGCGGGTCATATCATTTTCTCTCGTATTTCAATGGTCAAGTTAGCACCTCGGCTTATCTACAGGGTCGGCTTATCCGCGGTCATATACGGTACATGATAGTGGTCTTATAAGCCTTTACATGATAGTGGTCTTATTAGCCTTTACATGATAGCGGTCTTATGAGCTTTTACATGATAGTGGTCTTGTGAGCCTTTACATGATAGTGGTCTTATGAGCCTTTACATGATAGTGGTCTTATGAGCCTTTACATGATAGTGGTCTTGTGAGCCTTTACATGATAGTGGTCTTATTAACCTTTACATGATAGTGGTCTTATTAGCCTTTTCATGATATTGGTCTTATGAGCCTTTACATCATGGTGGTCTTATTAGCCTTTACATGATAGTGGTCTTATGAGCCTTTACATGATAGTGGTCTTATCAACCTTTACATGACATAGTGGTCTTATGAGCCTTTACATGATAGTGGTCTTATTAACCTTTACATGATAGTGGTCTTATCAGCCTTTTCATGATATTGGTCTTATGAGCCTTTACATCATACTGGTCTTATTAGCCTTTACATGACAGTGGTCTTATCATTGTAAACATTTATATGAGTTGGGGTTCATGATTTTCCGGATTTGATGTCCATTTTGTAATTTGAGGGCTCCTCTTTGATGTGCATTAACATGATTTGAAAACTTATTTAGAATTAACAGGACTGATAACATCAACTTCATTGGTGACTGACTTTACCTTACATGCAACTGAAGCCTCATCTTTGATAACATTACATCATTGAAGGCCTCATCTTTGATAACATTACATCATTGAAGGCCTCATCTTGGATAACATTACATCATTGAAGACCTCAACTTTAAAAATATACCACTGAAGCCTCATCTTTGATAACACTTATACATGTAGGCTTAAGTGTCATTTGCATAATTTGAAGTCTTTTCCTGAGTGATTTGAGTTTTTTCCTATCAACAAATCTTGAAATAATGAAAAATACTTTTGGCATTTTAGAATATGTCATTTATTGTGACTTTAGTCAGTAAACACATTATTGTTTACTCTTGAAAACCATAGAGCGATAAGCTGTTTTCTCAAATGTAAAATACCTCATTATTAACAATGGAAAAACATTGTTGGCACTATTTAACTTTTGTTAATGACATAACAGTGTTTTCAATTGCAAGACATCTACAGCTGGAAATTGGTGTTCAGAGAGTTCTAGAAATAGCATTATCTTAATGAAATCCTCCATTTTTTTATGACTTAAAGTAAGGCAGCTGTCTCAGTTAATTTGGGTTCACCATCATCACCACCAACACAATTTCCATGGGGACAAAGTCAGTGTTAGAATTGGTCCCAAGCAACTTATGCTTGTCGTGAGAGTTGACTCAGTGACTTTGCGGATTGCATGGCATTGTATACCATGGCGTGGTTCATTGCGCATAATATCAACCACTAGTATGTCAGGTCCGACGTGGTCATGTACGGGCTGCTGTCATACAGCTGTAAGGCCCAGAACAGGCTTATGTTCTGCAGCTGTAAGGCCCAGAACAGGCTCATGTTCTGCAGTTGTAAGGCCCAGAACAGGCTCATGTTCTGCAGCTGTAAGGCCCAGGACAGGCTTATGTTCTGCAGCTGTAAGGTCCAGAACAGGCTTAAGTTCTGCAGCTGTAAGGCCCAGAACAGGCTTATGTTCTTCATTTGTGAGGCCCAGGATTCTTTTTTATTGTTGGCTTATGGATTTTGGGCCCAAACCTTAATATCAGTAGGTAAAAGAAATCAATAAAAATAATCCAATTTCAAAAACATCTTTTTGATGTTTCCTTCTAATTTGTCCTAATTTGGTGAAATTGATGTTTTGAAGATACATTTTCAACAGGTTTTAATTAATAATTTATTTATTTATATAGGTAAATGAGGGGTTTTTTAAAAACATTTTTAATAACTTATTTCTGTTTGGCGGAAAAAGAAACCCCACTACTTTTCATTATTTTTTTTCACATTTCAATTTTGGGGAGTAGGCAGATTTGTAAACCATGTTAACCAAGAAGAAGTCATGCCTAGTATTGTATGCAGCATTACCCAACAAGTAAACAAGCATGAAGTGATAGCAAATAGCTCTAAACAACACTACTGCTGGAGATGTCCTCACGACCCCATCTTTGTCACCTCACTAAAGAGAACCAAGTGCTACCAATGTGTGACAAGGCTGATTGTAGCATTCTGTGATGGTGCCAAGCATTGGTCATGCCAGTTACAGGCTGCATTGATACAGATGAAAATTCAGACGATGTCATAAAACAACATTCATACAATCTGTGCATCAGTCAACAATCAAGTTTCGCACAGTGGGTCTTGGACTTTATTTGGTCATTACCCTCACATACTTAACTGATTATATTTTTCGAATAGGAAAGTCTTACAGTAGTAAGTGGGTACCTGGTAGGAGGTGACAGGAGGTGGTTGTTACCAAGCTCTAGGTGATGGTGAACACATGCTTGAACTCAAAGCACCAACTTAATTTGTATATCCCTCACCCAGGGTGATGATTTTAGCAAATTTAATATATGTCAGGACAATAAAATATTATCTTTTGACAGAAATAATGATTTGCTCATTATCATCATCAATGTTACCACAGCATTATGATAATTTCATTGAATAGATTTGCACTCTATCCTCCTCCTCCTCCCTATGTTCAGTGTTAACAAATCAATCAAGTAGATTTGTTGTCCGTTTTGCCTTTGATGCACACAAATTAATCGAGAACATAGATAATGGATGTCTGAAAGTGGACATTGACAATTGTCTGATATTACACAATCAGCTGTGCTGGAAATAGATTCCATCACACTGCCAGTAAGTAAAGAGGGCATTAGCCATCCTCTCTGCGTGCTTTTTAAAGATATTTTAGGGCACAAATACAGACTGTAGAAAGATTGTGTCTAAAATATCTCATGCCTTTGCATCAATGTCAATTGTGAAAGATTTAATATCACCTATTTTAATTATTTCCTTTTTTAAATTTCTCTTACTTTGCTATCTGATCACTGATATATGACTTGTTGACCTTTAAAGAAATGTACTTTTAAATGTAGTTTTACTTTATCAAAGAGTCTTATTGCCACTGATGCATGTTTCTCAACATACCTGATATATTTAGTACCAGCCCACACCCATCCGTCAACACCATAACCAAACTGGACCACCAACCATGACCCCCACCCCTCAACACCACTAACAAACGGACCACCCGACCCACACCTTTCCCAGATCCCTCATCACAACGAAACTGCCCCCCTACCAAAACCCCTCTTCCTCACCATCAAAACCATGACCAAACCAGCCCCTCGTCACCAACCAAACTGGATCTCCCACCACGACCCCAGCTCCTCAACACCCCCAACAAACTGACCACCCCCATGACCAACAGGCAGCCTGCCCCACAAGAATATCAAAGTGGGAATGTGTGATGCTTAGGAGTGAAGAAGTAGATTCCTCCGAAAATGGATAAACTTGTTCGGCTTAATCTGCCAACACAAATCTCGTTTACATAGGGTAGACAATACACCAGAATTACAATCTGCAAGCTGTAATCATCCATGAAAAACAGTATGTGGGACAAGAAAGCTTAAGTCAGTGCTAAGTGGCAGTCTGGCAACACCGGACTATACTCTAGACCTGCTGCATATACAGCCACAAAGTAGGCTCTGTCTAACTCCTCTGGGGACTCGATTTAATCAAACTAATGCACAAACTCTTAGTGCTTGGCTTGAAGCCTACAAGAATTCAGGCAGATTCCAACAACCAAATATTGGCACTGGTCACGACAACAGCATTGACTTGATTGAAGGGAAGCTACTGCCTCGATTTCGCTCAACGCAAACACAATCAGGTGTAACGTATCTCTCGCCCAATAATCAGATTCTCCTAATGACAAAAGAGGTTAGAAAGTTGATTTATGCGTCATGAAAAATTGATCTTGTGCGTTAATGGCCTCCAAATGTTTTGTGATTGAAACAGTCCGGTGTAGGTAAAGCTGAACAGGGTTGAAGTGGTCTAAGAAATGACTGTAGCACAGCGGTCGGTATCTTGTGTTGTGGACATACAATGCTGTTTGTGTGCGAGTTGCCATCTGTCGCACTACAGGTGAATTAATTTGAAATCATTGCCATTTATTTCCATTCTGATCAATAAACAGTATTGCAAGTTTGCTGGTATGATACAGACTTGCTTTCTAGGTGTGATGACATAGTTTTATATTTCGATCTGAATAACATCGCTTTCATACATATGATTGACACTTATTGAGTGAGTGGATTGAGTGGATTGAGTGATTGAGTGATTGAGTGATTGAGTGAGTTATCATAGAGTGCATTTGGAATTTGAAAATGAGATGGCTTTACATTATTCAATATCCATAAATATTTTGACCAGTTTTCTTTCAAGCCATTATTACTTATTTCATGAAGAATGTACAGACATATTACATTAGTCTGATTATGTTTGGATATAATCTCTTTGTGGAGTTATCCCCCCTTTTCCAAATTATTTTCATAAATAAAATTTCACATAGTGAAAGGACAAGGTCAGTTTTGTTGTTCAACGTCACACTCAGCAATATGACGGCGGTCTGTAAATAATTCAGTCTGGCCCAGATGATCCAGTGATTGATATCATGAGTGTCAATCTACCCATTTGGGATACGATGACATGCATCAACCAAGTCAACAAACATGATGCCCATTAGTCGCCTCTTATGACAAGCATTGGTTGCTGAAGACCAATTCTAGCCTGGATCTTCACGTGGCTCTGAGTTTAGGAACTAATAACATGTTGTGATGCAAGATTTTCTAAAGTAAACTGTTGTCTTCGAAACTGTCCAATATGATCTCAAAGATGAAAACCAAATGTATATTACCTGTTTGATACAAGCGAGTCTGTCATTGGTTTGATGAATATGTCTGTCCATATCAGTCATGGCAGATAGATATCAATAGATACCGACAGTTACATCGGGCTGGTTCAAGTCTGTCCACACTACCAAGAAGTGTTCATCGCTCTCGATCCAACATCTGAAACATAGAAATAATTCCAAAATGAACATAAAACACATTTTATTTTTGGGTAAAGATTGCTGATAGCAGAAATAATATGCGTTTATGCAGTGTCAATACATTAGCGCCATAGCATTCAGAAGTACATTGTTAAGTTCACCCTACTATCTGCTCATCCAAGGCAATTAACTATGTTTACCATATTCTACATAATAAGCGCCCAGGTCTTCTCAAAATTAGAAATATCATTTTGGTGAAAAAACAGAGTTGAAAGATTGTTGATTTCGTGGTTTATGCTGACAACCTGAAATGTTTATATATGACAGATATATTTTTCCAGAATTTAATTGGCCATAATTAAGTGTGCATATATAAACGAGTGCATATTATACACGAAAAAATTTAAGTCTTGTTTACATTGATCAATCGGGAGGGGTGCTAATTGGGATTGTTCACTTGCGGACATATCAGCAAATATCACCGATTATTACGTCAAATACGATACTTGATATATCATCAATATGGGACCACATTCACTCACTCTGAAAGGATGATTAGGACAGACTTTAACCTACATAATAACCCTACACTGGACACCTGTCAAAAATCATTTATCTAAAAAGGACTTCAAATGTACATTTTTATATCGTAAAGAGTGAGTGGTTGTGAGAAATATTTTTCTTTAAAACAGGACATTTAATCCATGGTCTGTTACCAAGAAATGTCTTATTTATGCTTTTTATAGAATAGCAGAGCCCACCAAAACCTGAAATTCGAAGATCACAGCCGGATGACAGAATCAAACCCAAGCTGTAGGTGTGACAGTCTGGAACACTTATCACTCAGCCAGCTCATTATAATAAAGTCAGGATATTTGTGATCAGCTTCTAAATCAACAGCCATCAGCTAACACACGGAATCAATACTAAATACATCAATTTAAGGAGCTGTATCAAAGATTGTCGATGAAATATTAATGGAATATCTCTCCATGATGCTTCTTATTTTGCAAATTCTTTGACAGGATCAGCATCTCTAGCAGTTCCCACATCCACATGCGACCAGGCGATAACATCATTTCTCAAACACTTAGCAAAAGAGATGCTACGATAATACCACAAGGAATTATTAAGACGGAAGATAAATTGGGCCAGTGTACGCTGAAATAGTAACGTTTCAGCAGCATATTTTGTAATTAGAATGTTGATAATGTAAATAATAAATGCAATTGGGAATTAAAGGCGAAACAGCGACAAACTTTTCAGCTGTAATTGTTTTTATTAGAACACTGACACCGTAAATAAAAAATATTGCCTCAGCTTGCCTATATACATTAGGCTGATATAACTTTAATGTATGACAAATCATATGATGAATATAAACATCCTTTTTTAAAAGAAATCTTTATGAGGAATCTATACATACATTGGCACCGAGGCTGCTACCAGCCAGGCAAGGGGAGATAACTGTCCTCATAATATGTATCCTGAATATTTTTTGTCCATCCTTAAGCTGAACAAGGAGCATTAAATAAGACAACCATACGAACTAAGGTTTTATTTCAACTAAGTATTTAGAGATATGAAAGGAGATATTCAGATGTATTTCTTTACAATGTAAAAAGGACTGTGAGTATTCTTGTTTTGTGTTAGTTAATCAAGTGTACAACGTTACGTTACTTACATGTTACTATTTTCAAACTTTAAAAGTGTTTACATAATTCATTTTCATAAATGGTAGAAAACTGATCACAGATATCTGATCCTCCACAAACTTGATATGAAATAATGATATAAAGTAAAACAATTCAACACTTCGAGCTATCAAATAGGAAGATTCTTCATAAATTAAAACAATCATTACAAGTAAAAAGCAAAACCATATATTCAAACACAATTCTTTATTCAAATCTACCTACACTATATATCAACATATCCAAATTTTCACTAGGACATATAACAGACTGAGATAATTTTGTGAAGGTATGCACAATGTAGGCAAAAACAATATAATATAAGAATTAGCGTCAAAGATACACCGCAATAACTATTTCCCAGCAACATCAAAATCAATTCCTCCACTTGAAACTGTGAACTATCGGAGACATCTGAAAGTGCTTCTACACTAGGAGTAGCTTCATATAATACTACTGTTTATGTAATGATAAATGTACCAACTCATGATACTATCTATACAGCTCAGGTCAGCACAACAAACATTACAAGCAATTACAAAAACATCCCCGTTACAGGTATCAATCATAACCCTTATCATATAGACCTTATTTGCTTAGCAGCTTGCAAGTATCCAGTCAACTCATTGTAACAAAAACTACCAGACACTGATTTATTGCACGCTCAATATTTCCGCTAACTATATCAATATTCACTCGGTATTAATTAAGATCCGAACTCGCTAACAACAGCTTGTCAAGAAATTGAAAGCTCCTAGTACGAATTATGCATTTTGCAAAACTAATACACCAGCCGATCTGCGCTACGAGGTCAATAACACACCAACAATAAACAGCCTGACCAACCTACCTGAAAACAGCATGCTTATGTCGTGCATGGAATACTACACATATATAACAAACACACACGGAGAGTGAGACTGTGGCCCTCTTTGCTCAGATGAAGACTGCTATTAGAGGAATCACCTGCCATGTCAGGATAAATATTGCTGTGGCTCGGGCAATCAGGTCCTAAAACTTGCCAATTGCCGTACATCCATGGAGAACCTAGTTGTACATTCCCGTATATTAATACATAGGCCTTAAAAACATCTGTATCAGCGCCTACTGTACCATTGAGACACTCGAGGGCAGTGCCGAGTTAAATGCGTTATTCTCCGGCAACACGTGGGGCAGCTATTGGGATCGCTATTGTGACGGCCAGATAGATTATTGATTCTCGACCTCCTCCCCGCGCCATCAATGAAAATGAAACATTATTTTTGCAAACATTGATACTGAGGTTAGTCTAATATCTGCTTGTGCACGTCGGCATGAGATCGAAGGATGGTCAGCGCTTCCATGGAGGTGGCAGTTGGAGCGGGCGGGGACAGTGGGCAGGGACAGATTGTGTGGGCTTAGCAAAGAAGGTGGTGATGCCGTGTGTCATCCTCTGTGTGTTTGTTTCATTGTTGGTGTTCACAGTGTCACATTGTGCTCTTAACACCCGGTGACATGATGGGTGCCGATTAGCTGCCTGTTCACGGACAGATGACATCATGTAAGCTGATCTGAGCTGCGGGAGGGCTGGCTTGTGACACAGCTTCAGGAGGTGGATTGATGGGGAGATGGAAATGTGGGTTGATGGATGGAATGATTGGAGATGGAAATGTGCATAAGTTGATGGAAGGAACAGACAGGTGGACGGGTAATTAAGAAGGAAGGATTGGGATGGCATTGTGGATGGGTTGGACAGAACATTGCACCAAGAGGGGAGATAGATGAGTAATTAAGAAGGACGGATTGGGATGGCATTGTGGATGGGTTGGACAGAACAATACACCAACAGGGGAGATAGATGGGTAATATGGATGGATTGGGATGGCATTGTGGATGGGTTGGACAGAACAATACACCAACAGGGGAGATAGATGAGTAATATGGAAGGATTGGGATGGTATTGTGGATTGGTTGGACAGAACAATACACCAACAGGGGAGATAGATGGGTAATATTGAAGGGATGGGAAGTGAGGATCACGTTAATTACTACCTTCATGGATGGATGTATTGTGTAGATGTGAGTTGTCTGATTGGTGGCTTGCAGTAGGTGCCAGTAGGACATGCTTGTTGATTGGTCGATGGAGAGATGGATGCTTTAATGGATAAATGGATAGGTAGATAAAGGTGTATATTGATGGACATTGTGTGTGATCTCTATGTTGATTGGCTCGATAGAGAGATGGGTGGAAGGAGGATGAGGATGAGCAGATGATTCAGAAGTGGGTTCAGATTAGCAAGTATAGATCTACGGGTTGTGATAAAGGAGAGATGGATGCCATAGGTTCGATAAGAGTCGGAGGGGGGGAGATGTAGGTGGATGGAAGATGAATAACTTATAGAATGGAGTCTAGCAGATTTACACACTTAAGCAATCAATAAGATGAGTGATGGCCAAGTAGTTAAATCGCTAGCTGATTGATTTATTTGTGGTTTGAATGGAGGGGTGGGAATTTGGAATGGGGGATGGATGAGTATTTGGAAGGATGGGTACTTGGCCAGTGGTTGGATGTCTTGATGGATGTTTGATGGATGAGCATTTGGATGGATGGAAGGATGAATGGGTATTTAGAAGGGTGGGGAATTTGGTGGATGAGTATTTGGATGCCTGGAAATTTTGGTGAATGAGTATTTGGAGGGGTGGATGGGTGGGTATTTGGTGAGTGGCTGGCTGACTGGATTGACGTGTGGCTGGCTGACTGGATGGACTGATTAGGTGGTAGAATGTGAGTGAGAGAGTGAGTTGGGTTTAATGCCACTTTTAACAGTATTCCAGTTATAACACGGCGTGTCATCTTAATGTGGGAGGAAAGCCTGAACCCATGAGCACAGGTACGATGCTGACAAAACTAGAAACATAATTCGGGCGAACTGGGATTCGAACCCACAATCATAGGTTTCTGGCGTGCCCAAGGGATGCAACTCTGTACAGCGAATCGTGGTGATCCGTGCCACCTGTAAGAATGTAATATTGATGAATGGAATGATGCTTGGATGGATGTGTCGGTGGACAGCATACTGACAGGAAGTTGGAGAGTGGTCATAACAAACATTGTAACTGAGCTCCATCGGTACACCAACAGACAGACTTTCTTTTAGTTCTATGATTAATAAAGAATTGGCAATGTGTATGTAACACACGTAGTGAGACATGCCTGACAAACAAGGAGGATTATGTTTTTAAATCAAAGGTAAAAGAAACCCAATCAATAAATCACTGAAGTTTACATACCCTATCCACTGACAGAGCCAGACAGAAGGATCATGGCTAATGGAGTGGAAAGTTACCATGTCACTAACAGCTTAGTTAACAGCCACATCTGTAGCAGGTAACAATACCACTATTAAACTGGAATCAGCATGTTTGGAGCACGTTGTCATGTTACCCAGAGTAACTGGCAGAATGAGTTGACAGAGCTAATCAAACGCAGTGAAGTCACATTAAATATATATATTTCTACATTCAAGCACAATGCACACACGATTAGGCATATTCTGTATAGGCATCATTGATTTGACTCATAACAGCCTTTTCCTACACTGATGGCAAGATACACCTCACCCCATCCAACTTATCAGGGCATTTAATATGGAGAGCCATGAAATATTGACCACTAAGTACAAACCGATAAGTGGCCCTGGGGTTCAACATGTATTCAAGATGAGTGATAGGCAAGCTGGATATATGTGATAAACAAGCTGTGGATGTGATGGCAGGCTGCGTGGCATGTGTATTGTCTTGTCTGTACATGATGTCGCTGGTTGTTGGTTGGTTGGTGTGTTGTTTAATGCCACACTCAGCAATATTCCAGCTATATGACGGCGGCCTGTAAATAATCAAGTCTGGACCAGACAATCCAGTGATTAATATCATGAGCATCGATCCACGCAATTGGGATCGATGTCCAGCATTAACCAAGTCAGCGAGCCTGACCACTAAATCCCGTTAGTCGCCTTTTACGACAAGCATAGTCACCTTTTACGGCAAGCATTGGTTGCTGAAGACCTACTCTACCCCAGAATCTTCACGGGTCCATGATGTCGTCACAACAGTGATCACAGTATATATATATATAAATAATTAATGAGTTTACCATTTGTAGGTATATATATTGGAATTTTAATATTACAGGAAACATTGTAAATATCAATGAATATTTGAATACTTGTATGAGTTCTTTTAACTGATTACTGACTTTCACAACATATACTCATCTGTGCAAGGGATGGCAGCAGACTAGATTTAATGTCAATTGATGAGTTACACTCCAGTAAATGTTTGAGCTATATTTTATTCTGTAAAATGGTATTGATTGACCTGGTAACTGACAAAGGGTGATGGTTATAATTTCAGGGTTGAATGATGAGCAACTACTGGAAAGAGGAATCCATGCTTACTCTGTGGATGTCCTTTTTGAGAACATTAATCAATAGATAAATCATGGACAACCAATCAATAGATAGATCATGGACAACCAATCAATAGATGGATCATGGACAACCAATCAATAGATGGATCATGGACAACCAATCAATAGATGGATCATGGACAACCAATCAATAGATGGATCATGGGCAACCAATCAATAGATGGACCATGGGCAACCAATCAATAGATGGACCATGGGCAACCAATCAATAGATGGATCATGGGCAACCAATCAATAGATGGATCATGAACAACCAATCAATAGATGGATCATGGACAACCAATCAATAGATGGATCATGGACAACCATCCATGAGATAAGGACCATTGACAACCATTCAGTAGAGAAGGATTACGGACAACCAATCCATATAGATGGACAACCAATCAGTATAGAGGGATTAAGACAACCAATCCATATAGATGGACAACCAATCAGTATAGAGGGATTACGGACAACCAATCCATATAGATGGACACCAATCAGTATAGAGGGATCCATAATTGTCCAATGTCGATAATACCTCTGTACGGATTGGCTGTCCACAATCCATCTCCAGTGATCATCCTTTTAGAAAGCAAGGATTTCTCCACACAGTCTAATCCTGTCAAATAGCATCTTGATCTCAACTGACCAACCTGGCAAAGCAGCTATTTTCAAGAGGGGACAATTTACTAATGGAACTTGGACAAGCTACTATGAAGCTATGAAAACAAATTATTTGTCTATCCACAGAACCAGGCAGAAGCCACACAGGAAGCAAGTTATGAAATGTTGCCAATGATGGTTAAAGTTAACACACAAACCACTTTGCTTTCATCTATGGCATTTGTTAAACATGTGAAATAATCAAAACAAATTTGGAAAAAAAAGTTAATCAATATATAAGTCAACATTTTTTAGGATTAAAAATCCACACAATTCTTCAAAGCAAAATCAAATAGTAGCATCAAATATTATCAGTAGCTGTTAGTAGCTGTTTAGTAGCCTCATCAAATTTCCCTGGTGCATTGCTACTGGAGCTGGTGGAGGTGGAGAAGGTGGAGAAGGTAACATATGTGGGCCCATATCAGACCACACCAATTCTACACATTTTTCTAAATCTACATTATAGTCCTATTCTCCTGAGTTCTCTGACAAAACATTTATTTTTCGCAATCTGGTTGCAGCAAAATTGAAAACTTCCTGACAATATGAAGTCAGAAAAAAGTCTCAAGTGTGTATGGTTTCAAGATGTGGCCCCCTTTCATACGGCCATGTGCAAAAAAAACCACACACCCGTCTTGCACGTATTTCCTTCGGAGTAATCTGTGGAATGGGCATTGGATAGAAACAAAACAAGTGATTAGATAAAGCCCAAGCAAGGTCACATCTTTGTACAACTCCTTGTGCCAGAGTGCTATTTTGGCCCCAACAACGATACAACTTTGTATCAAATGATTTGTGGTGGGAAGTGAATGCAAAACTCCGATGCTGGAGCCCCCACTCGTGAGCACATGCTCCGTGATCTTACATGTGGTGTGGAATGCAATGCCTTTCACTCACAGCGAGTAGATCTGGCGTTTTTCCTGGTTATCATGTTTTTCACATATTCTTGGGTTGCAATCACATTGCAGGAACACGCCAAGGTCCTACATAGCCCTTTCTGCATTGGCACACTGAGACTGCTCTAAGTACGACTAATTGTTCTCATGCGGATTGTAGACATATGCCAAGGTCTGTTGGAGTGATCTTTCTGTAGTTGTAATATACCACCACTAACAGATATATGAGGGGGAAAATAAACACAACAGTCCTGTCTTATGCACAAAGTTATTTAGCAAGGTTTTTAACCCCGATTCTCTTGCAAATGACAATCTTATTGCACTAACTACAAATGAGGGAAGAGATTGTAACAATGTTCAAGGTGAAACATATAGCATAACGTTATTGGCTTTCTTGCAGGTTTCCTCCAACAGGTTTACAAGCTGTGTCCTACGCTGTTATGTCTGTAATGTGACAAATTATTGTCTACTTATCCTTATTAATTCATTATCTATTAAAAAACTAGTTACAAATGTGCTTAAAGGTGCACGACAATATGAAAACAGAATTTTTAACTCTGGTATTTTACTAGGATGGAAGGAACAGTTATTTTTTTGTAAGGCAGACTTGTTTTACCTTGTACATTGTAGTTGAAGACACTGAATTATTTGTTTGTTTGTTTGTTTTTCAACGCCTCACTCGGCAATATTCCAGCTATATGCGGGGCGGTTGGGTAGCCTAATGGTTAAAGCGTTCGCTCATCAAGCTGAAGACCTGGGTTTGATTCCAGACATGGGTACAATGTGTGAAGGCCATTTCCGCTGTGTCCCCCGCTGTGATATTGCTGGAATATTGCTAAAAGCGGCGTAAAACTATACTCATTCACTCACTCACTCTAGCTATATGATGGCGGTCAGTAAATAATCGAGTCTGGACCAGACACTCCAGTGCTTGACATCATAAGCATCGATCCACGCAATTGGGATACGGTGACATGCATCGACACTTAATTACAGAAAAGCTATGGTTGAGAATCAACACCTGGTATCCTCATCCTAACATTTCTGCTACTTGGCAGTGCCTGCAGTACCACAATCAATGCTTATGAAACTTTATATTACAAAACACATTTCTCTCCTCCAAATTTAATTTTTTCTTTCCCAATGCTGATTTAAAAAGTGGAATAGAGCTTGCTAGACTTGGTTTAAAAAATACATATATTCCACAGTCTTGGTTGATGCATGTCATTGTATCCCAATCACGTAGATAGATGCTAATGGTGTCAATCACTGGAACGTCTGGTACAGACTCGATTAATTACAGACTGCTGTTACATAGCTGGAATATTGCTAAGCGCAGCATTAAACAACAAACAAACAAACAAACAAACAAACAAACAAACAAACCAGAGCCCAAGAAACTTATGGCTACCAACTATACTTTGACCTTGTGAACTAGATGGTAGAGACATAATCCAAACATATATCAGAGAATTACAGTAAGGAATCTGTTGAGGGGACTACCCGTAGTAATGAGGTTTTCTAACAGAAAAAAACCCATATGTGTAATAACTATCCTCTAGCCGTGAAACACATTCCATTACAATAAATAATTAGTTTACTTTAAAAACTAACCTCTCTCTATGGGAGGTTCTAATTAAGTCATTAATATTCAACTTCATTTGAAAAATAAATAAGTCTGTGAAAATTTAATAGATTTCACCCCTAACGGTTAAACTGGACCAAGATGTTATTAACGCTCTCCGGGGGCTTGTAAAATCTTTAAGTCACAAAATAAGGCTAAAAGAATCATGTTGATCGGAGCTGCTTCCCACACCACTTGAGGCTACTTTCATTATTGAAACAGAAAAAGAATTCTGTGTAAATGGCATGAACAAAATCGAGACACAGTTTTGAAATTTAATGCACTATTGGGGCATAATAGATTGATAATATCACTTCTTTCCTTCACATGCACTGTGCAGAACAGCATGCAATTTGCACGATAATGACAGCCAGTAGAAATGGATCAAATCAGTTTAGTCTTGTATGATCATTGAATATTTCATAGCACAGTTCATGTTTGGATATGTTTCACAGGACAAAAAGAAAACCTTCCTTGACCCCAACAATTATTTTTCTTGTTTGCATAGCTTCAGCAGAAACTGACATTTAGTCCCAGAAATAAAGTTCTCTTATTTAGAAAAATATATCTACTAAATACAATATCAAGTCCATATAGAGCCCAGAATAATCCTTACTTGCCAAATCATCCAGACTTGAGTTGGACTTTTTAATTTATTCTCTCTGGTCTGGGAGACTGACAGGGATAAGCATACATTATAGTTTATCTGCTCCCACAATCAACCAGAAAAAACCCAACATGGTTAGTGTTTAAGCCTGTGTTTTAAGATAAATAAAGGATAATTTTAAATAAAATAAAATATTTTCATAGAAATGTTCTGGTTTGAATGTGGTTGCAAGCTACTAACAGTTTGAGTATGTGTTGCAGTGAGTGAGTGAGTTGGGATTAATGCCACTTTGAACTGTATTCCAGTGATATCATGGTGTGTCAGCTTGATGTGGGAGGAAAGCCCGAAGGGATGCAGGCTTGTACTAGTCCGGACTAATGCTGATCTCATAGTGCCTAGCCCATGGATATACCATGCTGTAGTTTAACATGAATACCCCAACTCAGACACAGCATACTGACTGAGCTGACTAGTCCTTGTTTTATCCCCTTAATGCTGAGTGCCAGGCAGGGTAACAACAAGTACCATCTCTTAACGTCTTTTGGTACGACGCAGCAGGGATTGAACCCCCCCGGCAGACGCTCCACCACCAGACCACGGAGAAGGCCGACACAATGTTACACCATTGTCCAACAGATGACCTTTACTTCCTGTCCTTTCATTAGCAAAGAAATTGAATACTTGAGTGAATTTGTAAATGAGGGAGAATTACTGAGGAACATGGATAGTCAGGGTAAAATGTTACACCAGCACAACAACGATAAAGAGCGTTCCAGTCTAAATACTAAGATACTGACAACTTACGTACGTCCATCCTTTAAACAATGGAACACTATTACGGATCTGTCTTAGAGGTCAATTTTGCGAAAACCTGGTTTCATCACAGTGTTTCCATTTGCACAGCTATTTTGCCTTTTACGCCCTAGGAATCTGTTAAGTCGGATAATCGAGACTGGTTATTCTTTGGTGTTGACATTTGATATGTCGTTACCATTTTGTGACCTCTCCTTGGTAATGGCTACTCTCTGTATTGCACTTTGTCATTGAACTGTTTTCTTGTTTTGAACAAGGAATCTTCAGTTAAAATGTCAAACGTGTTAGTCTCAAATCAAACATTCTCCTAATAAACAAACACCTTAGGGTATGCAAAGGAGAACATGCACTGTAACCTTGGCACATTACCTTTAGGAAATAGCTCCCTTGTTGATCAATCTGTTGTGAATTAGTACTGAACCATATGTATGTGTCACAACCTTCAAAGTTACAGCTATAACAATCCTGGGAATGTCAGCAGCTCTTACAACAATGCCAAGCAGTAAGTTAGCTGAAGTAGCAGTTTCTAGATGGATTACTGCAAACACCCCATAAAGCAGAGGTGAGACCATCACGGCAACATCTTCATGAACTGTCCCATAACAGTGAGTGTTCGTTGTTTAATGCCACACTCAGCAATATTCTACTACTTGACAGCAGTCTGGAAATAAGTCTAGACAGACAAACCAGTGATTGATTTCATGAGCATTGATCTACACAATTGGGATACAATGACATGCATCAACCAAGCCTGCGAGTCTGACCACCCGATCCCCTTCGTCACCTCTTACGACAAGCATAGTCGCCTTTTACGGCAAGCATGGGTTGCTGAAGACCTATTCTACCCCGGATCTTCACGGGTTGTGACACTTATTAAGGAGAATGGGAAGTTAAGATGCAAATTTAGAGATTCAATGACCATCCCATTCCGCTAGTCAGGGAGTAGAGCCTGACCACCTGATCCCATTAGTGGCTTCTTACGACAAGCAAAGTCACCTTTTACGGCAAGCATGGGTTGCTGAAGGCCAATTCTAACCCGTATCTTCATGGATTTATGCCACTTTCAGCAATATTTCGACCACATTAGTATGGAGTGCACCACACTCCTATCTAGGCCCTCTGACCTCCCAGCCACACTTTTTACCACAAGGCGACTGCAGTACGTACCCTGTCACCACCTACAAGCCGGGGGGATTTTAATGAGGGCCTAACTTCCTTAGTTAGAAACTTCATTAGTAATAAAGAAATAAATGCAAATACACATTCATCCTGTCTCTTAGACATTTGTGTGGTGAGTGAGTAAGTATTGTTTAATGCCAAAGTAAGTATTGTTTAATGCCACTTTGAACAATGTTCAATTTAAATCACAGCTTGTGAGCTTAATGTGGGTGGAAATTAAGCCCTAAGTGATGCAGGTCTCAGACGTTTGGTGAAACTGTGGTAAAACCCACGAGCACGGGTATGGTGTTGACGAACCCCAAAACATAATCAGGGCGAACCAAGATTCAAAGATTCAAGATCAATGGTTTCTGGCGAGCCCAAGAGACACAACTCTGCACAGCGAATTGTGGCGCCTTAGACAAAAGGGCCACCCACACCATCCGTTTGTATTAGCATCATTAAGTGTCTCATTGTGAACATCTGAACATATTTTCAGTTGCCTCAAAGACTTACCTCACTTGCTTATATGTCATGTCTAGAGCAGTACAACAACATAAGATGCCATTGAATCTCTAAATTTGCATCTTAACTTCCCATTCTCCTTAATAAGTGTCCAGGGTAGAATAGGTTTTCAGCAACCCATGCTTGACGTAAAAGGCGACTATGCTTGTTGTTAGGGGTGACAAAGGGGATCGGGTGGTCAGACTCGCCGACTTGGTTGATGCACGTCATCGTATCTCAATTGCGTATATCGATGCTCATGATATCAATCACTAGATTGTCTGGTCCAGGTTTGATTATTTACAGACCGCCGTCATATAGCTGGAATATTGCCTGGTGCGGCATTAAACAACAAACAAAAACAAACAACAATAAGTGTCACAGCGTACAGTAATCCTGCTATAACTACTTTCCATTTTTTCGCTTTTGTCAGCAACAATTTGTAAAGCAATCAGCGTTATCAATCACAAAATGGATAAATGCATCAATGACATGAAATTCCATCATAAAGTGGTATGGTTACATATAGCCTAGCTATACATTTCATCTTTCTCACTAGTAAGCCTCACTTAATAAAATACAATCAGCAATCACAACAAGGTGAATACATTAATATGTGAAAGCTCACTACCAAGGGTAACAGCAGAAAGTGACCCACCCATAACAATTTCCCTATATTTCCCCTGTAATTGACACACAACACATCACCCAACCATCAATCATCAATCAACATCACAGCAGCTCAATCAATGCCTTGTGAATGTCCCCTAGCAAGTGTCACAGCTCCCAATCTCCCAGCCATAAACGTCTCTGACCACGTGAATAGGTATTATTGCAGGTACAACTTACCAGACAAAAGTATCTAAGCACATTTTTTGTCAATCTGAAAATTGGCTTGATTTGGAATCTTAATTGTGTTCCCTATGTGAATCATTCATAGTAGCTCCAGTGATGGCCACCGCGATCATACAAAACAGGTTTAGTTTGATTTCCTTTGGGAGAAACCTGCAGTATTCCAGTCCCTAGGATTTAACAATATGCGTAACCAGAACGTTCATGAATAATTTGGTGTCACTCGCTCCAGTTTTATCAATAATTCTGTCCTTGATAAAAGCTGGAGGATCATCTTTGCTCCAAAACCAGAAATCACTGGAAAACTTTCTAATTTGCTGCAAACCTGTACAATATTTTTTGCCTGAAAGTGCAAAAACAGATTTCCATTTGCAGCTTTCTGCCCTTGAGGAATGGAGGGTAGTTGTCTATCATATTGACATTAACAGACAACAGGTTTCACAGGCATATATTCAGTCACGCAGTGGGCGAGTTTCATAACATCCTAATCACTATTTGACATTTGTGTTTGAAGTTAACATTGCTCTATGTACATTTCTTGTATATATACAATATCGAGAACACAAATTTAACATTTGATATTTCAGGAATCGTCTTTTTCAAATTAGATCATTCCCCTGAAAAATACAGATTGTATGTTTAATCATACATTATCAGTAAGATTTCGAAAGACTTTATAACAGATGCTGTATATTTTGTGTCAATCTCATATCATTGATTATCATTTGTCAAATTTTCAAATGAGTGGACGATGATGGCTTTTGCATTGGAGGTAGCCATGCGAATTGTGGCTGGCTTCTGCCTGTAGACCCTGGACATGCTTTCCAGTTTCGCTGTCATCACTAATTCTCAGTGATCCATTTATATAAGTATCACCACCATTTTGCTTTGGAATGCCCAATGGAATGGAATCCGTTTTGGCAGATAATTGAGACTTGACTATTCTCAGGCGTTGATGTTTTTCACTGTGCATGACTTGATAGTTGTTGATGACATGTCCTGATTTTGATATCCTAGTTATCACACTTCCATACTTTGACTTAGGAAACTGTTTTCCTAACACTAAACTATTGATCTGTTTAAAAAGAATCTGTCCTCATAGTGATAAGGTTACACACATCTTTGTGAGAGCACTTAGCAAAGAAAACACAACTACATGTATATGAGAAGTAACGCATGGATAACTTGTCAATCATCTAGTCTTACAGCGAGTAATACAATGTAAAGCCAATTTATTTTATATTAAATGGAGTTTACCTACTAGACTAACATCTAATCTCTGAAATAAAAATATTTATAGATTTATGTTGTGAAAGGAGACCAGAGAATCTCTTCATTTTTAGAACTAAGCAAACCTGGAGCTGCCAAAGTATTGTAGATTTGCTTGGTAGATTTGTAGACATTATATTATACATTATATTTAACTAGCATTCAGGTCCAGAAATATTTCAAAAATATGTATTTACAAAATGTAAAATAAAATCCAAAACAGAGCCTAGAACAATGCCTAATTCTTGACTTGCGCTGTGTTTATTTCTTATTTATTTTCAATAGGGTCTGGGAGACAGACAAAAGGTCTTAATGAGATTTTGTAATTAACTACAAAATTTGTTTTTTCTTAAATGCGATTTTTTTTTAACACATCCACAATATTATGGTTGTGATGGGAAATTCCTATTATCACAAATTTCATTTTTGGTGTTTTAACAACTACACTACATTCCTGCAACTACTCTACCAGCAAAACTTCAGCTCCATGTTTAAACAATCACAATCTCGTAGTGGTAATATATATAACACAACTCATTACAAGGAAATTAGTGAATTACGAAAGCATGAGATGGCTTGGTAGGCACTGAAATGTATTTTATCATGTTTGAAATGTCTTGCATATTTATTATCTATATAAGACTGTTTGTAGTTAGCAGTGGCTTAGAGATTAGCGCGAGTATGTAACCTCAAGCATGAAATATGTATCAGACTTGCTTATCATTATCTTGGGGGGTTTATGTGTTTATTATATCAAACTGGCAGATGGGGATTAGATACGATTCATATCTAATCCTATATTATGATATTGATTAGTAAATCATTATAATCAATTAAGTGCCAGTTGAAAATTATTTTTTGAGTTAGTTTTTCTTCATAACTGATTGCTCTGAAATTCAAAACGCCAACACACTTCCCGATTATCGTCAGAAACAGATTCTACTGGGCATAAAAGGCAAAATAGAAATTAAAATTATATGAATGGATCACAGAAAATCAGCAATGACACCAGGCGTTCGCGAACAGTGTAAGCATGTCCTGCTCTACCAGTAGCAGCTGCCACTCACACAATTTGCAAAAAAAAATCATGTCAAGTTATTTTATTGAATATTTGTTAAGATCGCTGCTTTTGAAATGGGTTTGTGATCACTGAACAGCATGAAAGAGAGGAATCAGTTCAAACTTTAATGTCAAGGATGTCATAGCCTAAAAAAATGAAAAATTCTTTCTTATTTGAAAAAGTATTTAAAAACTAAAATTCCACAAATTTGAACAATGTTTTTAAAACTTGTTCCATTTTCCATGGTTTTGATTTCCATGAAACTGTGATATCCATAAACACTTTTGCGTAATTCGAAACTAGAATGTCTGTCTCTCCAAGTTAAACAGATGGGAAATAAACACAAGACCAAGGTTTTTAAAACGCATATCTTAAACACTTTAACCTAAAAAAAATACAAATTCGCCAAACCCCTTTCTCTCCCAGCTAAGATTTCTTTTCTCACAATGGCACAGGCATTGCATAAGAGATCAAATTTCTTGAAATCCCAAAAGTGATTTAACCTAGTTTCTGCCATTTCTCAACACACATGAAGCCAATGACATAAAAAAATATAATTGAAAGAATGGAGACACTGTTTCCCATGTCATACATAATTCTTCTCCGGCTCATTGAGGTGAATTACTATTAACATACTGGAAGCAAGTTTATTTTGCCTGTTTCAACACATACAATTAGGACTGGAGAGTGTTTCACCAAATATATATTTCCTTTCCAATTACTTTAACACAACTTAAACATCATATGGTTGAAGATGTGCTTCAAACAACAAATGTAAAGGTTTCTTTTTGGTTTGTGTATTATAACTTCTTGTGGTTTTGTTTCTTTTTTGTTTTTTTTAATGATATATCAATATATTACTGTATACAAGTTCATGTACCAGTTTCTTATCCTTTGCCACCTTGAATAGCTGAGATATTGGAGATGCAAAGATGAAGCTTATTCACTCATTCACCCACTCAACTTATGACATGAATTTCTTCAGTGAGTGAGTGAGTTGGGTTCAACTCTGCTTTGAACAGTATTCCAGTAATATCACGGTGTGTCATCTTAGTGAGGGAGGAAAGCCCTAAGTGATACAGGTCTGAGATGTTTACTACTTTGGTGAAACCCATCAGCATGGGTATGGTGCTGCCAAACCTAGAAACATAATCAGGGAGAACCTGGATTCGAACCCAGGATCAAAGATGAAAGATCTTCTCAAGCTTATACTAGGCGATACAGGCAATGCCAGACTTCTTTATTAGTTTAATACCACATCCATGGTGTTTTAACCTTAATATAGTGTACAGTTTTATTTAAAAATTCAATCATCATTTCTATAATAATTGCATAGTTTTAATTCAAGTATATTAATCAAGGACATATTATATGCTATTAACTTCATGTTAAAAAATCAACTACATTCTTTTAGGCAAATCATCACGTGACCAATGGCATGTTGCCAGATGGGATTTTATCAGAACAAATACAGTATTAATTCACTTATCCTATGCATTTTTTTCCTTGAAAGAAATAATTGTCATTTTTTTGTAGTTAAAAATTAGCAAATTTGTCCAAGAAGGCCTATTCAGCAGAATATTTATTCATTTCAGGTTTGAGTAATTGTATTTGAACTAGTTGGGAAGAAAGTATTATAGCTGAGGCGACCATCTTTGTTCCTTTAGACAAGGATGCTGTGGATTTAATGGACAAATATAGTGTCATGGTTGATTCTATCTGCTCACTGTAGCTTCCTCCACAGTATGGGACACTTAATGTAAAGTTCACTGCACCAATGTAATCTTTTTCACCCCTTAAAGAGCTATTGAATTACACATTGATTGATTTTCCAGTTGGTACAGAACTTACATTGCACAACTTGCGTATCCCCGGTTTCTACATAAAGCCTTTGGATCCTTCCCACACCGGTGTGACAATACTGATGTTGAATCATTCATGATGGACTACACTCTGAATTTCAATCAGAAGACATAGATATTTGCAGAGTATCAAATGAAGAAGAATATGAACGCATTTATTTTTATTTCACTTTCGGATATTCTGAAAATGTTTCGATCAGACTTCTTTGTTGTACTGAATAAATGCATATCGTTCTTTCGCAAGACACATTTCTGGATATTTCCAGCAGAATGTTTATAAAAAGAGGCCAGAATTCAACAAAGTTCAACATACTGCAAAAAATCTAATTTATTTTTCTTTCCTTTCTGTATTAAATTTCTCAAATGAACTATTCTCGAAACACTTGCAACCTCTGGAGCCTCATAAGACTTGTGATTTATCCCTTCATCTTCCTGCTGAGTCTCCAAAATATCAATTCTCTGCTAAAAACATTCACTCTCCTATACTATAGTCATAGAGGATCCAAACTTCCATCCCCTGTTGAATTCCAGCTATATGACGGTGGTCTGTAAATAATTGAGTCTGGACAAGACAGTCCAATGATTGACATCATGAGCATCAACCTAGGCAATTGGGATACGATGACATTGCATCAACCAAGTCAGCAAGCCTGACCACCCAATCCTGTTAGTTGCCTCTTACGGGTTGAGCCAGCAATGTACTAACAATCATCTCTCGATCCCATACCTATGGAGCCTCACAACATACAGGGCTATCACCTTCTTGTCTACTCCAGTGGAGCCAACAATATACTAACAATCTCTCCATCCCATCCCTGTGGAGCCAAACAAGATCCAGGTCTGTCATCCTCTTGTCTACTCCAGTGGAGCCAACAATATACTAACAATCTCTCTATCCCATCCCTGTGGAGCCAAACAAGATCCAGGGCTGTCATCCTCTTGTCTACTCCAGTGGAGCCAACAATATACGAACAATCTCTCCATCCTATTCCTTTGGAGCCAAACAAGATCCATGGCCATCACCCTCTTGTCTTCTCCAGTGGAGCCAGCAGTATACTAACAATCTCTCCATCCCATCCCTGTGGAGCCAAACAAGATCCAGGGCCATCACCCTCTTGTCTACTCCAGTGGAGCCAACAACATACTAACAATCTCTCCATCCCATCCCTGTGGAGCCAAACAAGATCCAGGGCTATCACCCTCTTGTCTACTCTAGTGGAGCCAACAATATACTAACAATCTCTACATCCCATCCCTGTGGAGCCTCACAAGATCCAGGGCCATCACCCTCTTGTCTACTCCAGTGGAGCCGAGCAATATACTAACAATCATCTCTCCTTCCCACCCCTGTGGAGCCTCACAAGATCCAGGGCCATCACCCTCTTGTCTACTCCAGTGGAGCCAGCAGTATACTAACAATCATCTCTCCTTCCCACCCCTGTGGAGCCTCACAAGATGCTGCTGAGTGGTACACATAAAGCTAAGCACACTGACAGTGGTAAAAGAGTTTTGACATATTTCCCCATCTAATGAGAGGGAAACTTGACACCTGAACTTGGGAGCGGAGCTTCACTGGAAATAGAGGCCTCCCTGTGGCCAGGCCCCCATATTAGATAGATTGCTGGTCAGGGGAGCTTGGAGATGGGTGGCTGGAAGGGGGAGGATTGGGGAGGTGAGGGGGAGGAGATGGGAGGATAGAGAGCAGGCTGGGGGTAGGCATTAGGAGGCAGATCATGATAATGCCAGAGATGACTGCCAGTGGTCAGCCTGGTCATCTGCATCAACAGATAATTGAGTAGGTTGGTATCTTGTTGGGCAAGGGTTGTCTTGAGCAGTGGCAAGAGGTGCATTTCACAATGGTTGCATAAATCCCAGAGACATACAGATTCAAGATTGTCCCAGCAGTTGGTGGTTCATGGATTGGCTGGTTGAGTCAGTACTTTCAAGAGAATACTTTGTGACTGTCAGTGTTCACACTACAGCATGGGTTAATTGATGGGTACCTGACTGACATTCTGTCAGCCCTAAATACAGAGCGTGGAAAGGTAAATGGCCCTGCTAAGTGCTTAAGAGAAGTTAGGATTAATCACAGAGTCCAAATATCCTTGTCAAGAGGGCAAAGACTTTATTAAACACTTGATGCATCTCTAACTTTGGGAACAGTTGCCTACAATGAAAAGTATGATTCAGAGTGAGTGAGTGAAAATGGTTTAACAACGCTCTTTGGCAATATTGCAGCAATATCATGGCAGGGGACCCCAGAAATGGGCTTCACACATGTGTACCCATGTTGGGAATCGAACCTGGGTCTTCGGTGTGATGAGCAAACGCTTCAACCACTAGGCTACCCGGCTGCCCCTGATTCAGACAATAGGTCAATCAATAGTTCATCAGATGACAGTCTCTAATTCTTGGCCCTTAATTAGCCAGATTACACCATGTGAGACTAGAAGATCTAGACATAAGGTTGTCATGTAGAGTTAAAGGAAGCCAGTCAAGAACCTGGAGGGGCGGTTGGGTAGCCTAGTGGTTAAAGCGTTCACTCGTCATGCTGAAGACCCAGGTTCGATTCCCGACATAGGTACAATATGTGAAGCCCATTTCTTGTGTCCTCCGCCGTGATATTGCTGGAATATTGCTAAAAGCAGCGTAAAACCATACTCACTCACCTGAAGAACCTGTAGTAAGTTCAAACTGAAGGCTGTTTCAGCATCTGATAAATGAGAGGTACTATGAATCAATGGGGTTATCACCAACAAGTTCATCTAAAGACCACTATGGCCTTCAAGAGACCAACAACCAGGGACCTGTATAAGGATTGTAATGGATGGGACCTCTGGTGGTCAAGAGATACAGCCAATCACTGATCTGCATTTTTCCCTCATCAGTGCTCATTCACTGACCACCATAACACATATAATGACCATTTCAAAATCTGGGGCAGTGACATTTCTGGTAGTATTCCACGCACATCATGGCAGATGACAACAAGAATGGATTACACATATTGTGTCTATCTCTAGCTTATTTATATATGAATTGATTATGGATACTTTTCTTTGAATCAATTTACAGTAAACTATGGCTACTACGAACTTGAAGAGACCACTAATTTTAGTTTGTTATAATAGCCTATAACCGTAGTTCATCATAGGCATATATAGAGCATATATACAGCAAAGGGCTAGTCTGTCTTACAGATCCTGATACATTTAAGGGCTCCCTTTTTATTAGATTTTTATTTTCTGTATGATATGTTCATTTCAGAGACTATATGTTAGTCTAAGCAAAGGGCCAGGACTAAGGAATAAGTTTCTTATATCTGTCAGTTTGTTATAAGCATGTTTGTTATAAATTTAGTTTACCGTATAATGTATTATTGTGGATGTAACATGTACTATGCCTGTACTGTGTCCTATCAGGACAATAAAACAATAAAACATCTTCATATTGTACCAATATGTAGAATATGAAGATCCCAGAGACATACAGATTCAAGATTGTCCTAACAGTTGGTGGTTCATGGATTGGCTGGTTGAGTCAGTACTTTCAAGAGAATACTTTGTGAATGTCAGTGTTCACACTACAGCATGGGTTAATTGATGGGTACCTGACTGACATTCTGTCAGTCCTAAATACAGAGCGTGGAAAGGTAAATGGCCCTGCTAAGTGCTTAAGAGAATATCCAAATATCCTTGTCAAGAGGGCAAAGACTTTATTTAACACTTGATGCAGCGATCCCTAACTTTGGGAACAGTTGCCTACAATGAAAAGTATGATTCAGAGTGAGTGAGTGAAAATGGTTTTAAGCTGCTTTTTTGCATTATTGCAGCAATATCACGGCAGCGGACATCAGAATTGGGCTTCACGCATGTGTACCCATGTCGGGAATCGAACCCGGGTCTTCGAAGAAACAAAACCAACATCTTTGCATGATGAGCAAACACTGTAACCACAATTCTAAAAAAAAAAACGGGACAAAACTTTAAATATCCACAATTCAATTAGCAAAGAGGGAATGAAAATCATCTTCCGCAAATGGAAAAGTTATAAAAAAAAAGGTCATCAAACTTGTACCATTACATGTGTCAACACAACGGCATTCTATTGTCCACACTTCCTGTCCGAAATCAATCTCTTCATTCATCAACAAATCAAAGAAAATAAGATTCATGTAGTATATAAATACACAAAAGGCCTTTTTCTGTAGGGCCCATAGACAACACACTAAGTGAGCTGTCAACACTGTCACAATAGTATCTCAGCCTTTCATTCAGGAGCTGTACAGGCCAGCCTTGACCACAGACACATCAGGATACCACCCCCCAACATGTGTTCCTTATCTTACAAAGACTCCCAGGCTGGTCAACAAGTGGTCAACTCTGCCCTGTTATAAGGCGCATTGGGGACACAGCATGGTTGCTGTGAGGGTTCTGGGGAATAGACAGGCTGTTTCATGTTGTTTGTCACCCACTAGTGAAATGTTTCTCCACAATAACTCTAATATTTGTATCTATCAACATAAATTCCCAATACCGTATTTAACTAAAGCATGCATTTTCCATAATAAGACCTTCTCACAACTGTAATGAGGCTCATTAATTGATATTTTAAATTTATATTATCCAGACAGGTTTTTAAAGTTTTTTTTGTATTTTTATGAGTGACCTCAAGTTTTTGTATCCTGCTAATCCTATATTGAATGGACTGTCAAGGAAAGACAATCGACCTTTACACTAAATGAGGCATAATTCCTTGACAAAAACAACATTCGGAATTGATCCCAAAGAGGATTATGCTAAATCACACAGATCCATAATATTCATTCGATGATCATTATCCTTAATCTGGGCCTGTGGTCAAAACACTGTGGCCCTGGCAGTGACTATTTATTTCCTGATTCACCTGTGAGTTCAACATCTCTAATTACAGCCTCCAAAATGGTGGTCAATCTTGCCTCGATATAGCACAAAGATGGGAGATGGCAGGGATTAAATTAGCCAGGTGTTATCTCAAATACCTCATTATAAAGCAGCTGGTCTTGGCCAATACAGGGACTGGCACTGACAAAGCTAGTCTTTATGTAGCATGTCATAAATTGACAGGTGGATGTTGAGTCAATACATGTGTTTGTGCTAGCTCAGCTATTTATGCCCAGCTTACTGAAATCTGCACGTTGTAAAATTTACGCGAATTTTTATGGCAGATTATTAAAAAGCATATGAAAATATTATCCCCTCTCAGAAACAACTGTTGTGGTAATCTATCTGGCAAGGTATGACAAAATAAGCCATGTCAGTTTTTACTCAATAAGAAGTGTACACATTAGCGGTGTGTGTAGACTGACATGTTTATCATACATAACTTACTTTAGGTGGTAGATTTCAAGCTTCTCCATCACGGCATGTGTCAAAGCGGAACTAGACGATTACAACTAGCTATAAACAGCATCAAGACACCAGTGTCCTCACGGTGTGTAATTATATGTTTTGTATGACAAATGAAACGCTGTCAGTATCACCCTTCACTACCCAGTAATGTACACAAGATTGACAGCTGCCAATCATCCACACGTTAAAGGTTAGTGAGCTTCAGCTGATGATAAGATACCATGATGATTGTTTATCGGTATTATCACAATAACATGCCCAACGAGTGTTCAATAATTGCTTATTTCTCGTCAGGACTGATAGAAGTCGCTATCGACAATGTCAATGGTAATTGGCGTTGAGTTCTGTTCTAATCAGTTTCAAATGTAAATTTTTACCTCATTATCCAAATGATTGTTTTTACTGACTAAAAAAATTCCACTTATCTTATTTACCCCATCTTGAAGAGACTGATGCAAAAAACTGCCTAAAATTATAAGAGTTATGTCCCTTTAAATGAATACCATTAGTGTTTTGAGCATCCTCCAAATTTGGATGAGTGAGTGAGTGAGTATGGTTTTATGTCGCTTTTAGCAATATTCCATCAATATCACGGCAGGGGACAACAGAAATGGGCTTCACACACTGTACCCATGTTGGGAATCGAACCTGGGTCTTCGGCGTGACGATCGAACGCTTTAACCACCAGGCCACCCAATCGCCCCCAAATTTGGGTGAAGAGTCTTGACTAGGCATGAGTGAGTTATCATTCATGGTGTGATCAGGCAATGTTTCTTTGTTGTTTAACGCCGTACTCAGCAATAATATAAATATGTAAATAATCGAGTCTGGACCAGACCAGTGATTGACATCAGGAGCATCGATCCACACAATTGGGTTACGACAACATGCATCAACCAAGTCCTCATCCCTGACCAACCGATCTCGTTAGTCGCATCATACGACAAGCATAGTTGCCTTTTACAGCAAGCATGGGTTGTTGAAGACCTATTCTGCCCTGGATCTTCACGGGTCGATCAGGGAATGAGGTAAGGCTATCAGTCAAGTCACAGAGTTCCGCCACTCAATCCCCACTCTAGTGCCACCTCTTGTGACAAGCATGGTACTGACAATCTATTCTGACAGGGCTGGTGAGAACAGTTGTGTCCAGTAAAAATAGAAAACATCAACGCCAGAGATACCACTGCAGATGAAAGACAACATTGCAGTGAAAATTATATGAATGGATCACTAAAAACGTGATGACACCAGCTGTCCACTGAAAGTGAGTGAGTGAGTGAGTGAGTTGGGTTTAACGCCGCTTTTAACATTATTCCAGTTATATCACAGCGTGTCAGCTTAATGTGGGGGGAAAGCCCGAAGTGATGCAGGTCTCAGATGTTTACCACTTCGGTGAAACCCACGAGCACGCGTATGGTGCTGACAAACCTAGAAACATAATTGGGGCGAACCGGGAATCAAACCCACAATCATAGGTTTCTGACGTGACCAGGGGACGCAACTCTGCACAGGGAATCGCGGCGCCTTAGACGACTGGGCCACCCGTGCCCCCTCCATGGAAAGAGTAAGCAAGTCCTGCCTTATGCCCAGCCAATCATGCAATCCACCCGATTGGGCTTGTGGAACACTCCTTCTCTATTTTGATTGACATCTTAATTAGTCAACTACTACTTAGTGTCACCACATGTCTTCCAACTACTTCAGCTCTTTAAGAAAAATACTTAAACACCTATCACTGGTAATCAGAAAATCTATTCTACACTCCACAACTCAGTAATTAAATCCGACTTCAAATTACACATCAGAATCCCCTGTACAATCCTTCTAATCTCCTCAAACAAAATAAACATTCATGAATCAATAAATACCCATATCATAAAACTATTCCTACAAACAGCTTGTCAAAAGCTCCATCCCAAACACTTCCCTGAAGAAGGTCCTTAACGTCTACAAGGGAATACATTGTCACAGAAACTGAATATTCCCTTCTTGCCTATCATGCTGGCTTAATAGGTTAAGATTGTAATTTTCCTATCTTCCACGCATAGGCTCTTCCATATTAACCCACAATGCCACAGCTCCCGAAATGTGAGCCAGCGATTGAAACTACCAATGTTGTATTGACTGCTTCTAATAAAATCAAGAATCTATCTATCACTACATTTGTCAAATTACTGCTTTCTTTTCATATACTAGCCTGCCAACGAGCCACTATCCTCCTGCTATCCCCTGGATGCCAAATCCACACCATCCCATTAACCTAGATAGGACTTCTCTGAGACCACCACATCATTGTTATATTTAACTATATTGTGACTCAGGATACCTCTTGTACAGCACTAGAGCTTTCGATCCATGATACACTTGTAGACGTGGAAACCATTTGGGCACCTTATTAATATCAATCTTCAGTGATATTGAAGAATAAAATTTGTTATCAACCATCAGCAGACTATGGGTAACATTTACTTCAAAACACCAGGATCATTGACAAGATAAAGGAGGATCATACCCAATCTTTTCACGAAGATATTGGCAATATAAGCATTGTTTTGAAGATCTTGATGAACATTTAATAAGAACACAACCAATCTCCTTGCAATATAATCTAAAATCTAATGCTATTCAGTAGGTAGACTAAAATTTAGTCTCTGAAATCTTATATCACACAATATCCTTCTTGACTCTAAAATTAAAAAATAGAGCTAGCTTGAGCTGGCTAGACTTGCTTTTGTATGCGTTTCTAGAATTATTATTTTTCATTAAATAAATATATTCCACGGTAATGGTGCAGGACTATTCAGTAAGCAGTGTGACGATTTACTTGCGTATTCTGTGAATCAAATCCATTCATGAATTGAATTTGTTATTCGTTGCCATTAGAATCGAATATTTATGAATATGAATCATGTGCATTTACATACCCTGTACCTAAAAATATCCAAAAGAATATATAATATGCATAGATTTTTCAAAGAAAACACTCTTATAATATTTAATTTGACAGTATTGTGGTCACTGGTCATTGTCGCATTTGAGCAGACACTAGTACCTGAATAAGTGCATTATATAAATGCATAATATATTAATAATTAACAAATCATGTAAAATAATTTATGTTTTTATTGTTTCACTGTCTATAACAAGTAATACATCAACTGCTGACTTGTTATTGTATTCATGAATTAAAATTTGTATTTGTAACCCTATATTCGTGATACGAATCGTATTCGCCTCATAGTGTATTTGTTACAGCCCTACTATTCAGCATTTTCTCAGTGATTCATACCAGGTCCAAACAGGTCCTTAACATCCCATGCATGTTAAATCAACAGATTGGGGATTCAGTGGCCAAAATGACACCTGACTTTTGATAATAGGACCTCCTGGGAAGGTGCTGTTCCACTAAGTGGTCTAAACGCTATGACTGTTGTAAGTCTGTGTTAGAGAGGGGGTTTTGATCGTCTTAGCGCTAAGATCACTTTGTGGAACAGGTCCCTATTTACCTGATATTTTCATGTTATAGTTCTTAACTGGGGCTTAAAAAAAACACTCTTTATATCTCTTTACGGTTGAGTGTCCTGTACACGTATACCCCCTTTGATTGGTTTGGCCTTAACCAATGAGTTTATCATCGGTATTAGGAAGGATAACTAGTAGCCTTAACCAATGAGTTAATCATCTGTATTAGGAAGGATAACTAGTAGCCTTAACCAATGAGTTAATCATCTGTATTAGGAAGGATAACTAGTAGCGTTTTATAGTAATCTATATTCAGTAGATGCCATGTGATATGCACGTGTATATATGTTGGTGTATAGTTCTATCTGTTAATTTTTTTAGTTATACTCCAACATGGTTATACTGTGAGTGAGTAAGTGAGTGAGTGAGTGAGTGAGTGAGTGAGTGAGTGAGTGAGTGAGTGAGTGAGTGAGTGAGTTTGGAGCAATATATCAGTTAGATCTGGCATGCCAGCTTGATGTGGGAGGAAAGCCTGAAGTGATGCAAATCAATCACATCACAGGTCGGGGTTGTCACATGCGTCATGTGACTTGTTAAGACATTCACCACAAGAAGGGGTATTGAAAGGCTTAGAAACAAAATCAGGGTGAACAAGATTCGAACCGACAATCATACATTCCTGGCACACCTAAGGGATGCAACTCTGCACGGCAAATTCCGGCGCCATTGACAACTGGGCCACCTGTTACCCTACATGGTTCTACATAGATGATGTGCTTATAATGTCAGCTCCGTATGTATGAGTGTGAAGATGATGATGACAATAGCGACGATGAAGATACACTTTTGCTGCAGAGTAAACAGTCAGCTCGATCTACAAACGCCATGAAATCTTGTTAATGTGGGAATGTTTAAAAAGTCTATCAGGTAAACTGGAGAAAAATACAACTTTTTTGACTTATTACGTGTGAACATTATCCTGCTGAAGGAGATATCAATTTGTCACTGTGTAGTCATAAACACCATCAAATCAGATTAATATCAATATCATAGGACCTGATACACACTGGATGTGTAAGTAGATTCTCCAAAAGTATGAAAGTGTATACATTTGTTTAAATACCTGATTCAATCTGATATGTATTATACAGCATACTGTCTACGTTTTCATGTTTATTCATAGGATATTGAATAACATGGGCAATTCTTCTTTTTTCAGGACAAATGATTATATCGGATAGTGTTGTCTGCTGAGAAGCATCTACTTGAAACAGAAAAATTACAAAAAAGATCTTGTTACTTATTTTATACTGATATCTTAATGTATTTTGTTTCTTTAAGATCACCAAGTTTTCAACATGATTAAAGAGAGTTTTTAGCTAATAGATTTCAGATTGAGACAAGTCCAATAGCTACAGAAGTAGTTAGACTGAGACTAGTCCAATAGTGATAGAAGTAGTTAGATTGAGACTCGTCCAATAGTGACAGAAGTAGTCAGATTGAGACTAGTCCAATAGTGACAGAAGTAGTCAGACTGAGACTAGTCCAATAGTGACAGAAGTAGTCAGTTTGAGACTACTCCAATAGTGACAGAAGTAGTCAGATTGAGACTAGTCCTATTGTGAAAAGAAGTAGTCAGACTGAGACTAGTCCACAATCACATTCTAAACTGCATTAACTAAAATATGATCGAACATTTAATGATTAACCTCAGACTTAATCACAAAATCCACTCATCAACAGATGTATGAATATTAACTTTTTAAATTCTGTAAACTATTGCAGGTAAGTAGTCAATACAATCAAGCGTGGGGCTCGGCCATGGTGGTGATATTGATTACAAGATGTCTATTTCATACGAAATACACCTTCCTCATCCAGCATCAGGACAGGCAGGCTGGCTTTCAGCATTTACAGCGTCGGCCACTTGTCATAACGACACAGGAAAGTATCTGCCAGTCAATAATGCTCTTAAGATAATTAGTATAACATCCCCAGCTGATTGGTCACTCATATTTATGGTTAAGTCCTTGACTGCAGTAATAATTAAACCTCTTTCTGACCACTACCAGTTCAACCGCTTTACTTCTTTCTGGTAAACACATTTTTTAATTCATATTTTTAACTTGGTTGATAAATTTTTACAATCATTTGTAGTTCTGTTACTTAATTTTTTGGTTTGTTGGTTAATCTATCAAAATGCTTACATGGCAACTATTAATTGTTAAAATTGATAATTACAAACCATACACTACATAAAGACCTGGATTCACATGAGGAAACATACTATTGAAATAATGTTGCAATTTAATTTTTTGGTTTGTTGGTTAATCTATCAAAATGCTTACATGGCAACTATTAATTGTTAAAATTGATAATTACAAACCATACACTACATAAAGACCTGGATTCACATGAGGAAACATACTATTGAAATAATGTTGCATCATTTTCATAACAATATTTCATCACAATTTTAAATAGGTGATTGTAATTCTTTCCTAATAATTTCCTATTGTGTTCAATTATGACTTGCTGACATTCTATAGAACAGAAATCTCACACAGAAACAGTAGTGTACAGGCTGCATAAATATTTATGTGATTGGAACTTAGAATAGCTGGCCTGATTCACAATCAATTTGGACTTCACATAAAGTACCAATATCATCCCAGAGGGATGACATACCTTATTAAATACCTGTCATATTCGATAACGTACAATCCATAAGAACTAATATTATCCTGAAAGTGAGATAAATCTGATCAGTGAAAGCGTATTACTACTTATATCTAATAATACTAACACAGAAGGACAATATTTCACAAATCTGTCCAACCTAAAAAAACTACCTTTTTGATGTTTCTAATTAAGACAAACAATTCTCTGTCTAGATAAGACGAAAAGTTGAGACCATAAGAAGTTCATATCTGATACATCGGAGCGTATCCATCATTTCTTTGCCGTTGATTCCCTTTTTTTTTCAGCCTTCATAAAAGCTGTGTTAATAAACAACATCAATCACTTGCCGTTTCTGTCTGTACCTATTCTCCCCCAGTTAACAATCTACTCGCTTGTACAATCTGTCGAAGCAAATAAGATGTGATAATGGCGTGATAACGACAAAGAGGCTACGGATATTTATCCCATAATAACCGTGTAGTGAGCGCTATTAGCATTAGCGTTATTGATCAGAGGGAGCATACACATATCTTAGTAATCCATTGCATGTATCAACACTGATAACAGCAAAGGATGTGAAAAAGGACTTGTCTTTTATTGAGACATAAGTAAATTTAAAACTGAAGTAATGTTTATGAACCATTCCATTGATTTATGGGCAGCATTGAATTGAAACAGGAACTTTTTACAAATTTTCTAATTTGTAACCTAAATTCCTTTTCAAAATAACCAAGAAAGATTAAGGGTTAATGTTAATTTCACTGCAGCGTGACAATACAGTAGACTTACTTAAATTATAGTTACTTGGTCATAAATATTTCCGAATATTTAATTTTTATTTTCATTAGAACTTGGTTCATACATCTTATAAATACAATCTGATAAATATTTTTTATATTTTTCTCAAAACGGTCATGATATGGTTATGATATTTACTCCTCAATAAAACACGACTGGAGCCTGATAATGATCAAGATATTGACATTGTGCCAATCAATCAACCACATGTCAAACAACATGTCACAGAATGTTCACCAACATACAGCACATGCGTTCTACTGCGAGTATTGAATTTGTATGCATGTTTACTCAAACAAACATAATTATCTTTGGAGGTACCACTTTCCCAATTGATCAATGATATATGTTTTTTTATATTTTGATCTCCTTAAAAGTTTATAGATGTCAATAAGTATTATTTACATCACCATGTGTTTCGTCATTGTGTGGATGATCAATTTCATATCTAGAACACATGATTGATCGTGTCGGTTTTAGCCTTAAACTATTCTCTTGTAAAACTGCCCGATTTAACGTGATTTATAAGATAGTTCAGTGTCAACTACACAGAACTATCCTAGACTTTCAATCTCTTGTTAGCCTTAACTAGCTGTTCAAGGCCGTAACACTGTACATTTCAAATTTCAAAGCATACACACCGATAAACAAGATTTCAAATTTCAAAGTATATACACCGATAAATAACATTTCCAATTTCAAAGTATATACACCGATAAACAACATTTCAAATTTCAAAGTATATACACCGATAAACAACATTTCAAATTTCAAAGTATATACACCGATAAATAACATTTTAAATTTCAAAGTATATACACCGAAAAATAACATTTCAAATTTCAAAGTATATACACCGATAAACAACATTTCAAATTTCAAAGTATGTACACCATTTAACAACATTTAGCATCATTTTGATGTAGATTCGTGCACCAGTTTGATACTGGTATAAGAATTTAGACTGAATTGTTGCTAATTGCAACAAACCATTTGTCATCCAAAATGTTGTACATTTTCTTACCAATAATGATTCATGAAACTTTTAAACAATTTCATATTACTCTGTTCTAAATATCAGCATGATTAACCCCATCAAAATCAGATAAATAGTTACCATATTCGACGTAATAAGCGCCCTGCTCTAATAAGCCCCCCACGGCGATATTTGCTGATATATTGGCTAGTGAACAAGCCCAATTAACATCCCTTCCAATTTATCAATGTACCCAAGACTTATTTATTCGATATAATACACACTCATGTGTTATATGCACCCTTATTTATGAGCATTTAAATTCCCGAAAAATATATCTGTCGTACATAAACATTTCAGGCTGCCAGCATAAACCACGAAATTTATCTTTCAACTATGTTTTTTTCCATCAAAATATTATTCTAATAAGAGACCCCTATTTCTAATTTTGAGAGTGCCCTGGGCACTTATTACGTCGAATACAGTATAGCACTCTCAAACCAAATTTAATGTCACGTTTCCCAGTAAATATCACTTGTCAGTGTGAATACTGTCGTCCATAACCAAATACACCACTTACTCTCCTTAAGGAGTCGGTACACCTTCATGGTCTTACTGTGTGTATATTGCTGCATATCAACTGTCCATTACAATGCAATGTACAGCACCCTGCCCCATAGACACCAGTATATAATTTCCTATTATGCTACTGCCACAAACATAGCTCCTTTAAAACCTTCAAAGCTGAGTTCAGAAATGCGAAACACTCACTAAACAGAACATATCTCTTTTCAGACATTCTTTTGTTATCAACACGAGGGTCAGAAATATGGAGTATACATTTACAGCATTCATGATTTGCTTATATCAGGGGCTGATTCTATAGCCGTATAAGAAGCGATCGCTTCTTAAGCTCTTATGAACTTGGTGTGTAAATCCAGGGAATGTGTTCAAATATAAATCAACGTGTTGTGACCTGTTATGGGTTCATGACAAGTCTTTCTGCTATTGTTGATTCTGTCAGGCCCAATTGTACTCGTATCGGTGTAAGGTACTTACTTGAGTTGCATTCTTTAAATGTCGTCTCGAAGATATACCTGTGGCTGACTCGTGAGTTTAACAGAGGTAATAGCCCGTTGCAAGTTAACCGTCAGTCTTGTTTTAGATCTTGTCTAGAATTCCTACTTTGTTTTCAACATTGCTATCTGTAGTGTAAGTTTTCTGTTAAAAAGCAAGACTAATGTTGCTGTTTGTTAACTTACATGGTGACAAAAATGGCAGATTTATTATTTTGAACCACATTAATTTTGTCCCATTAATAAACACACGTTTCATATGAGAATGTACATTTTACCTAATCTAGCATATTCACACTTGAATCTTACGGCAAAAGTGTCATTCCAACTGAAATGCTATTTTTTCGTGGTATTTCACTGTTTAAGTGATATGTACTGAAGATGATGCTATAATCAACATTCTTCATCTCCGATTACACCTGTGAGTCAATTTTCTATCCAACAAATCACATCTATATCACAATCACAAGAATCATGAAATGCAACATACAACCAAATCAGCTGTCACGTCAACTTCAAACCATGTAAATTACACACTGAAACTCTTACATCACGCAATCAATTTCAGTTTTTTAGAATCTAACAAATATTTTCATCACTTAAGTCTAAACATTGACACGCTCCCCAGCCAAATGAGCATGCAGGTGACCCTTGCTGGGGTCAACAATTAGCAGGTAAAGATGAGATTTTTCTCAGTCAATATCTAACTAGCACAGAAGCAGATTTCTTCAAGAGAAAACTCCTGTGTCATCTGCACGATGTACAGGTATGTGCTCTTGAAGGCCCCAGTGAAGGAACACGCATTGTTAGCATGCTGTTTGCAAGCCGAGAGGGGAGCTTACCTCCCACAGTCAAACTATCTTCCGAAAACAAACAGGAGAGACAACATTTAGTTGAATACAATGACGGTCTTGTCAATTGCAAATGTCAATACCGACTTAGTCTCAGGTGTGAAAATCGGAGAGGGGCATCACAAGAATTTCAGTTTTGAATGAAATCGCCCAATATAGTGAATTCTTTTATAGAAAAGGATAAACAACAAGATTAGAAAGATTCCCCCAAATAATATTACAAACATAATTTCATGCATTATTTTTTCGTGTATATTAGAATCTAAGCTGTGAGAAAGAAGGGTGAGTGCCGTTAAAAGATGTGTTTTATTTGACAGGTCAGCTGAAATTGACAAGCTGCAAGACAAGGTACTCAACCATCACACAACTGTCAAAGGCTCTAAGCTACAGAATGTCCTTGTCCAGATTTCAAAAGACACAGGATGTTCTTTTTTGTTTTGTAACAAAGGCAAGACAACCTTGTGTCCTAAACATTGCTACATTCAAGATTTCCTTTATCAGCCTTTGTAAGCAAGGAGACAGAATCGCTATATCTTCTGATAAAGATGTTATACGCATAGCCTATAACCCCTGACCTCTAAACCCTCCCGATAGAGGGTGGGTTGGGATCATCTCCAAACATGCCTTCATTGCTCGCAATTGACAAGTCAACTACACAATACTGAAGCATGCAGCCTTGGTCAAATACTGAAATTGACAAGATATGTGCGAATTACAAACAGCAGTCTTTAACATCTATGACAGCATGAATATAAAGAGGCACAGTATGTGAAACAGACTGGTAATAAAGGGTGGATTTTCACAGCAGCCTCATGTGTAACTTGACCTACAAAATACCCCTTTTTCAGCTACTCGTCTAGATTTCACACAATATAAACAAGGAGACACAAGACAGATGAACTAACTGGGGACAAGCATCAGACAGGCCCGCCTTGATCACATGACACAATTTAAAGACGATGATTCGGGACTATGGAGAGTTATTAGGGGGGCTCTCAGGTGAGAAGGATCTTCACAATGGCGACCTCGTTACTGTTATAATTTATTGGTCATACGCCGAAGTATACTCAATTTCCAACAAATAATACTCTTTGAAGAGTAATGTTATAGACTCTTGGATTACCTTAATAAACGGCCAACTGGGAATTAAAATTTCTGTCAACATTCATTTGTTTCGGCAAATGATGAATTTAATGCAGTTCCATTGCTACTACAAATATCTGGTTTTGAACAATGCTCGTCATAGAATTGTACCATTAGCCTAAAAACTGATCACCTTGAAAAGGTGTAATTTTACAATATATTTATTTGTGAACAGTTGATTATAACAAATTATTTTTCAAAGCTAGAAATCCATGATTTCAGATTTTTTACCACAGCTGTAATAGTCTAGGTGTTCAATACCTTATGCCCTTAACCAGTGACAGTTGAAAAATAAAGACCAGTTTTCAAGGATAAAAAAATTCTGTCTAAAATGAAAAACAGCTTAACGGTCCTTTATAATCTTCATTTATAGGGCATGACAAAGAGTACTCTGACAATAACTATAACTCATCACACTGTTACAATCATCAGCAAGAATGATGATGACATGGTCCTAAGGTTTCAATAAAATAGTAAATTGACAAATTGCTCTCTATAAGAAACATTGGACAATAGCATTCAAAGTGGACGTCAGCACCAAGAGCAAAACACTTTCTTGATCAAATGGGGTAAAAGCCATTAAAATTTAGACATTTTGTATTGTGGATGACATTTACACGTAACCTTTTCATCTGTTAATAGCTTCAAGTCTGTTATTAAATTGCCAAATATACTACTCAACATCTGCTAAGGACTAAGAGAGTCACCTTTAGTCAAAGGTGTGGTCCTTAGCCACTGTTGTGTAGTATTTACTGCAGATGTTTCCGCGGAGAAGAAAGTCGTTTTGCAATATAATTACTCCAGCTATGATGTTGCAACTTTATTGAGCGAAGGATTACGACTGATTCAAGGCAGGATCACACGGTTCAACAAGTTTATTTCTGTGGTGTTTTTATGACGTTTAAATGAAATATGTGGAACATTTTCTTCGTACACAAAAAGGTACAATTCTATGGCAAGGCAGCACCTTTTCAAACCTATTTGTACTGATTGGAAGACAAGTTTTAGCCATTGTTGTCAAGTCAACTTAATTGATCTTGGAGTGAACACATTTTTCGTCCCTGAGAAATGAATAAATTTCCTTCCATATAACACCACTTGCCAATAGCTCTTCAAATCACTGCCAGACTACGGCAGGACGAAAACCTTTATAAATAAGTATGACATTTGTTTTCATAAAAACACCAAATGATGTGTTCCGAGACCTGAAAACCTCTCAAATCACAGGGATTACAATCTCTTTCTTAGAAAGGCACACCTTGCCACAAAAACATCTATTAATGAGTGAACTTCCCTCGAACAGCAAAACAAATTTTTCTATTGTCGACTACAGTAACAATTAGTTCTACATAAGCCTTACTGCTGTATAGGCTTAAAGATTGAAATTTATGGTCTCATTAAAAGTTGTTGAATTAGAGATAAAGATTAATATCAATTCTTTTATGAGAGGACATAATTAGTGGTCCTATCACAGAGAATCTGTTCTACACAAATATGGACCTGTTTAGAAACATCAAACATTTGCTAAGGTTGTTACGGGAATTTTGTCCATAAAAACATTGGGTGAGGCAGTCTGTATAAGTATCATGGACCATACCTCGTGTGAAATCAAACCTGGTTCTCTGGCTTCACCAACTATCACAACCACTCGGCCATTGTCTACCACCTCCTTCAGCAATATTCTAGACTAACATCTAGTCTCTGAAATGAACATATCGTACAGAAAAAACAGTTGCTCAGTTATGTTAATAAAAATATAATAAAAAGGGAGCCCAGTGATTCTCTTCATTTTCAGATACTGATACTGCAGTAATCTAGACTTGCCAAACATTATAGACTTGCATTGGCTGTAGTTGATATATTTGTATCAGGGTCTGTAAGACAGACTAGCAATATTCCTGCTACATGCTGGGAGCGTGCAAACAACCAGACAAACCTGTGACTGATATTATGCGCAATGTCCCACTTTCAGGATATGAGGTCACAGAATTAACGACGTCACCGAGCCCAACCATCCGATCGTATGATAAGCATATGTTTTTAGGGCCTCCAAAACGGGGGCCAATATTTTTTTAACATCACTGAGCAACCATTCAGTTCAAATGTTCAATTCAATATATAAAGAAAGTGAGAGACCGATAACACAGCAACCATTGGGCTACTGAGCTGGTTTTCTTTTATAAAGCTATCTGGTGCTAAGATGAACAAAACTCCCATACTTTAACATAGACTTATGACAGGTGTAGCGCTACGATCGCTTTGTGAAACAGAACTTTGGTCCTCTTTCAGAAGCACGAACAGCCATTAACTGATGCCGTGTCACATAATGTCTACACTTCTCTATTCTGCACTATGCTTCAATCAAAAATAATATTCTACTGGACAAGACAACTCGGAGTTCACTCCCAAACTTGAGGACAGCAAATCCTGCATGTCTTAAAGAGGACATTACAACCATCACCAACCACACAACTAAGTGAGAGTGAGTACTGTTTTACGCCCCTCTTATCAATATTCCAGCAATATCAGAAACAAGCTTCACACATTGTACCCATGCAAGAAATCAAACCCAGGCTTTTGGCGTGACGAGTGAACGCTTAAACCACCGGACCCACTACACCTGAGCAAAAAATTAACACACTTTCAGTCCAATAGACTAACATCTAGTCTCTGAAATGAACATATCGTACAGAAAAAAACAGTTGTTCAGTTATCTTAATAAAAATATAATAAAAAGGAGCCTAGTGACTCTCTTCATGATACTGCAGTGATCTAGACTTGCCAAACATTATAGACTTGCATGGGCTGTATTTGATATATATTTGTATCAGGGTCTGTAAGACAGACTATCAGTCCAAAACAACACGTAATTCGGACAATTTGGCGTGGACCTCTGTGTAGCGATTTTCACATACATTCCACAAAAATTTACAAAGGTTAGAGTTGTAAGGAAAATCCAACATAAAATTCGGATTCTTCAAGCATCCGATTCATATGGAAACAGCATATAGATAATGATTTTAACAAATAATACAATACAAAAGTACGTCAAACAGTCGACAACAGATGACTTGAAACAGACAATCAGCTACGGACGCACTCAGTTAGTCACTTTGACATACTTTTCAGCTGTCTATTTTGAAGACATCAAAAAAATACTTCAAACACGTAAAAATGTCGCATTTCAAAGAAATTGCTCAAAGAAATCAGTTGTGGCATTCTTTTGATTGCGACACAACATTAAAGGCATCTGTAGGAGGGGAACTAGCCCAGAGAGAAGAGATTGGGGAAGTATTGTAAAACTGATTTTTCTAATATTCCTGGAAATGTGAGTGAACTCTCATAGTCTAACTGACAAAAAACGCTAACAGATGGTTCAATGAATTTATAGATATCGACATTGGGTATTCAAGTAAGCACAAACCGATGACTTCTGAGACATGAATAGATAGTTAAGTAAAAGGCACTACAGTGAATCTTTATCTTAACGGGCACGGGCCCAGTCGTCTAAGGTGCTGCGATTCCCTGTGCAGAGTTGCGTCCCTTGGGCACGCCAGAAACCTATGATTGTGGGTCCGAATCTTGGTTTGCCCCAATCATGTTTCTAGGTTTGTCAGCACCATATCCCTACTCGTGGGTTTCACCGAAGTGGTAAACATCTGAGACCTGCATTACTTCGGGCTTTTCTCCCACATTAAGCTGACACACCATGATGTAACTGAAATACTGTTAAAAGTGGCGTTAAACCCAACTCACTCACTCACCTACTTTATCTTAAAGGAACAATAACACAATCAGATATCAATCATATAAAGAAATCTTAACTTAATTATCAAATATTTGCTAAAATACAAACAGTAATATAACAATTTGAAATGAAAACTAGAAAAATACAAACAAGATATAGAAAGACGCTATTAAAATCACAAAAAATAATAATAATTCAATTAAGCATGTACTAAAATTGTATTATTGGTAAATTTGTCCCCTACCTGATATGATGGATTGCCTCAGGAGTAAAGTCCCAACATGACTAGAATTATAGAGTTCACCGATAACAGTAGACCTTTTTTCACACGGATTCTACTTGATACAGGCTATTTTCTCCCCGGTAGCACCACACTGGTCTCAAATAACCACCCAATCACTGATAATAGTCACTTACAAAAGCTATGGAGTGACATTTTTGCCTTATCAAACACAGCAACGACCTAAAATCGATCCGTCATAAACTAGATCAGTCATAAGCAAACCTTACTTATCAATGTTAGGCCCTGCCGAGGATCAGGTAAATATCTCATAAACTTTCGTTCTCTATAGCCAATGTATGGCAGCATACCTGTTCACAAAGCTATTGAAACATCTGACTTCATATTTGGCTAAACAGAATGGAGCAGCCAATCATAGGCCTTGATTTATGACAGATTTGTGTCCCCTGACACTTGCTCTATTCTTTGTGGGGCTGGCCGAGTGTAAATACCAGAATCATGATATCGCGTTTATTGTGCTTGTATATTTTACCCTGTGTTGCCTATCAATATGAGTGGGTGACTTGATAACCCTATCAGTTTATCATTTAAGGACACATTTGTAAAAATTTAAATCAAGTTTTACAAATCATATGTTTATTATGTCACAACATTTAATTGGAAACAATAAAATAAATAGAAAATAACCGAAAATTTATGAAGAAAAAATCAAAACTGATCTTTTTCATAGTATGGAAAAAAAGGTAACTTAGAATGTCAATTGAATAAATTTTAGACAGTTTTTCTCCCACTTATTTCGAAAGTTATTAATATTAGATGCAGTTTTTCACATATTTCGAAAGTTATTACCCCCGGTAATAGATGCATTCTTGACAGCTTTAAATGATAAATCTGCTATTTAAGTTTGATTGATGGTAAATATAATGAAATATGTTTTATTAGCACAAAAATATATATGATGATAGAAACTACACAGGTAGCTAAAAACAAGACCACTATCCCCTCTCGCATAACCATAAAGCAATAATGTGTAAACTTGCAGCAATTCTTACTTCTTATTTCTTAATTATACCCCCCTCCCTTCTTCTTATGGTGGAGCTCGTCTTGGCAAAGGTGACTAGCTAACAGAATCTAAATTCTTTAATTTAATGTAAGAGATAGACAAGATCCTTACATCCTAATTCTCATAAGAATATTCATATAAATTCAGAAATAACAAACACGTACTGATCCTGAAATTGGTTCTGACAAAGTTACTTTTTTAGATTCTGCAGACTCCAGATTTATTTGGCTTATGTATCTGCTTATATGAATGTAAAATCACAGGATTAAATGGTGGAGTGGAGGAGATTGACAGCATGTGAAGTAAGGATTTTGACGAGTCATTGACAATAACCTACATCTGATAGAAGTCATCTATTCCAGTTTTACATTGATTCACGTCAACATGGCACCGCCTAAGGTACACAACTTACAACACTATTAAAGGATCGACCATTTGATATTTGGGATTTTTTCTAAAAATAATTCCTGAAAGTACTGGAAAATACATAATTTTGCCTCTGGTTTAACCCCAAATAATTCTTCACTGGACAAAATGGATGTCATGACAAAATGTGTTGTGAAAAGAGATTGAAACATTGTAAAACAATCTTATTTTTAACAAATATTGTAGCTCCCCAACCCCCAATACAAGAAGATTAGAGGGATGGTATTCCAATACATGGATATTGTGTTGCAAAATGATAATATATTTTTACATGCTCTCTAACTAGTTTTATGTAAATCTGTGATATTCTAGTTATTATACTGCCCTTCGTCGGCAGAATTTTATACAGTTTATAATATATTGGTAATGTCAAATTTTGTTTCGTCACGATATGGCTGAAATATTGCAAATGTGATGTTAAACTTTAACTCACTCACTCCAAAACAACGCAATATTCTCTACCCTTCAAAATTATGAACTTATTAATTTAATCCCTAATTGCCAAGAAGAAACTGAATTATGAGTATACTTTTCAAAGATTATCAAAATATTTCAGTGATTAAGGTAACTCTCTTATTCAGATAAAAACACAACTTTTTAGCAAGCATTTGGACTATATGTGCATATGATGATATTTGGTTGTATGTTCTAATTCTTCAATTTTATCGGCATAATATATTGAAATGCAGAAGCTTAATGTGTGGTATAAATCTGACACTGAGTTTAACTCTAAGCTCATTAAATCATTATATTCTTGTATTTTATCATCCTATGTTTTTACGTATGTTGATATATATACAAGTTTCTATATGTCAAGATTGTTGTTTAAAGGAAATTGCACTCCAAGCAATACAGAGACAATGTCTATTTACATATTATCCTGCTGTCATAAATTAAGAGCACAACTTGACAGGCTGCTACTGAACTGTGTCACCTAGAAATGTACGTGTTTTTTTCTTGAAATGAACTCACCTCTTTTAAAAATACCATCCCTCTAAACAGGAAAAGGTCACATACATGATAATATAAGGTGTGAACCAGAATTTCTAATACTGAATAGAACATAGTGTAACAACATTTTTGTGGCTATCACTGGATAGCCTTTCTCTTGATCATGCTGTCGAAACATACAAATACGAATGACGTATGTAACGTGTAACTTGAAACCAGGTACAACAAAAGAATTTCAAACAAGGTCTAGCTACAGGCCCCCTGAGGAAATCTAGTCACATTGTTCGCTACAGTTTGTCTCGAAGAAACAGACTAATGTGTTTATCAGATAATTGGACGGACATCATAAACCTGTTTTTCAACCAGTAAATTAATCAGTTTATCAAATAAACATATTAACAAAGTTGTTTTTCCCTGTGCATCTATTCAAATATTCTTAATAATTTAAACTCTTGACACCATTCTCAACTATTCCAGAACATATAATTATTTTTCAATTTTTTAACCCAAAATGTTTTCAAAAATTTAAAGCTGATGTGAAAGCACTGAAAACATGCTATTCAGTCTTAAAAGGGGCGAACCTGTAAATTTTGTAGCATAAGCCATTACATTAATGTATAGAAACTGGCAATTCTTTCTAAAGAATAACACCAATTTGCTACAATGAACCTCCCCTCTGACTCCATTAAACAACCTCTCCAAGCAATTCAAGTTTCGCACTGTGTATTTTTTACAAATAATCCCAGACAAGACAGCGTCAGTTGGTTCTACGAACTTGTCACGCAGTGCTTGTGGGGGCATTGACTATTGTTGGGGGCTGTATGTAATACGACCATACACCCCTCACCAATGGCTGAACATTCCACTAACACCTATAGCGACGGGAAATCGCGACACACCAAGATAGACATGTTGGTTTTGACATACCAGTGACAGCACTTGCATGAAATATATACATAATTACAAGAAGAACCAATTGTGACTCTTTGCGACAGTCAGTTCACGCATGAGTCCTTAATTGCTAATAATTACTTGATCCTGTTGTTTATCAAGTAGAACTGAAAGGTTTATGATATTAACATATTATTTACCATCAATAGATTTGCATTTCATTATTGACAGCTGATAAGCTGGAGTGTACACTGTGTGAGAGACGTGATAGGTACATGACAAGGTTTTGACACCTCTGAAATATACAGTCAAATGTCAATGTTTCGGCTGTTGCTTGCATGCTTCTGTAAATGCTAAGGAAATAATTGTAAATAAGACTAATTAGGCTGGAGGATGTACAAGCTTTTGTTCTGAACTTATACAATGCCAAATGTTTTTACCATGACGGCTTGTGCGTATGACACAAAAATAAACATCTCTCTAGTAGTGTAGGTATACTACCTCTCTCTCTCTCTCTCTCTGTGTAAACTTCACATTATTTATTTGTACTGACTTTACGATGGAAAGGCTTGTCATTTCCTAAATTTCATTAACTTTGTTGGATTTCCCATCACATAGTTGATCTTACAGATATTGCAATCTATTGATTCTCTATTCGAATAACTTGTTTTAAGATCATTAGAATGTTAGTGTTTTAGGAACTAAAAGTATATTCTTCTAATTGTTTGTAATTTGAACCATAATATGAAACAAATAGTCCCGAAAGCAATGCTTATGAAATAACAGAAAGATCGATACATGATATAAGATCAGATTTGTTTATTTTGCAATAACAACTTAGAGACATAAATGTCACAGTTTTAGCAATTTGTATTAAGAATATGATAAATATACATTTTTTCACTTCTTCTGAGTTCTCTCGTCATAGAAGGCAACTAACAGGATTTGGTGGTCAGGTTCTGTGACATGATTGATGCATGTCATTATATCCAATTTGCTTAAATCGATGCTCATGATATCAATCCCTGGGTTGTCTGGACCAGACTCAATTATTTACAGACAGCCGTCATATAGCTAGAATATTGCTGAGTGTGGCGTTAAACAAACACACAAAACAAACAAACAAAAACAAACAAACAAAAACAATCTCAAAGGAAATGTTCAATACTGGAGGTACAAGTTTAGCTTTTGTGGTAAATTAATACATTCATCACAATAATGGCACTGTACAAACTGAATACTATGTCTACCTACTTCAACCACATATATTAACACAGAATTGTAGAAAATCACCTCAAAGAAACGCCTAGACAGAATCTTTAACAAATATAATCAGTGAATTTTCAAAGCATTAAATTCTTCTGAAAATCCTTAATGACCAGATTCTGTCTCCTAACAGTTAAAACTTGAGCAAAATGTCAAGTAAGGTCAAACAAGGTCAGCATTAACGAATTGTGAAGCAATGGCGATGATTTTTCTGAGTATGATTGACAGGCGGGAAGACAGACAAGTGACAACTGTGTAATTGACAACCCCATTGATTGATTGATTCTCACACACTCCTGTCACTAACCCACAGCCAAACTCATTCACCATGGCTGTTGTCACTTTGTTTATGTTGCCAATTATTTATTTATTACTCCATATACGCGATCAATCATAAACCATTACTTATTTTGCACTGCTTTGAGGCGACTCCTACATATATGGTATACCACTCTATGAAGTGATTGCTATTCTAAAAGGTTGTCAATAGCAGTGCATTACCAGAATACGCTAAGATAACTGCTGCTGCAGTTGTTGGTGGTGCATTGTAGATTCCCATTAAACTAGTCTGCTGTCAATCAATAGATGTCACCACTGCAAGAAATTATTCATAAAATTTCTCTTCATAATCTTAAAGTCTTTGAAAACCTGATTTCTAAGCACCTTTGAAATTATTGATTCTACTGGAACCATTCTATAACCAACCCTCAATCATCTCTACTGGATGCAGCCATGAGATATTAGAAATATATTTACTTATCGAACTCGGTTAATGGAAAAAAACATTTGCTGCTTTACAACTGTAGCATAGGTTACACCACAGCATTACCATCAACACCAAGAATTATGTCGTGAATTTTTATATTCAAATTGGGGGCGGTCGGGTAGCCTAGTGGTTAAAGCGTTCGCTTGTCACGCCAATGACCCGGGTTTGATGGGTACAAGGTGTGAAGCCCATTTCTGGTGCCCCCGCCGTGATATTGCTGGAATATAGCTAAAAGCGGCGTAAAATCATACTCACTCATCATTATATTCAAATTGGAAAGAAATGTATGATTTTTTTTTAATTCAGAGAATAATTATTTTAACATCCCTAAAACAGTTGACCAAACTCTGATACTGATTCAGATGACAATCATGAATCTCCAAAAATAATCACAGAACTAAACACGTTTGCCGTTAATGTAACCTCCAGTTATCTGTGTAAGTTTGAACACCCTTAGAGGTAATGTAATGGACACTGTTACATCACAAAAGGTGGAGAGTTTTAAAGGTTTTATGTCAACTAATCAATTAAAGTTCCTGAAAGAAACACTAATAGCAGCTCATCACTGTCAGATTGACTCATTGCCTGATGGGAACAAGATGATAACAATCTGCTTGAAGGAATACAACAGATTCATGCCAAGCCTGCTTTAACTCCAAAGCCTGCGTTGCTAACAGAATAGGTCCCTAAATCTCATCAATGTCCCAATTGGCTTGACCAGTGTGTGTCCATGTGGTCAGCCAGCCCCTCCCACCACACTCTTAGCTGTTACACTCTCCCACTAGATATAAGAAGATTTATTAATGACCTGCCATCATGATGAGGTAAAACAATGTTTCATGCATCAAGAGTGAAAACACTAACTGTTTCTGTGTCACAAAAAAGCCCCTCCCAACTAAAAGCTTAATATTCTTGGCCACTTTTTAGATGGGGGATATACTGATTTGTCACAATGAACCAAAACGATGTACATTATGAAGAAAAAAATACACTCCCTAAAAAGCTGACCTACCAATAAAAAATGTTGATACCAACTTGTACCCTTGTTTGATTAGGGATACATACAGGGTGGTTTTAAGGAATCCCCAAAATGCCTGACTCCCCAAAATGGCTGACCCACCAAAAAACCCCCCCAAAAAGTTGACCCTTTCTTGGCCCCTTTTAAGCTGGGGGAGTGTATACAGCTGAATATCAAATGCACAATGAATGAAAATAATGTTTAATTTAAAGCATAAAGAGACAACCTGTCTGACTCCGTAAAGTTACCCCTTCCAAAAAAATGCAGCCTAACATCCGAACCGGCCCCTTTTCAAATAGGGGTACACACAGATTTGTCATGATGAATCAATTATGTTAAATATCAGAGTAAACATAAATACCTGTCTGACTCCCTAAAGTTGCCCCTCCCAACAAAATGCAGCCTAACACCCAAACTGGCCCCTTTTTAGATAGGGGTACACACAGACTTGTCATGACAACGAATCAAATGATGTTGAATACCAGAGTAAAAGTAATACCTGTTCCCATGGTCTAACACCCCAATAGGTGATCTCTCCCACCTGAACCGAGGCACCCCACCCTCACCTTGCCCTCTCCCCTTCAGACAGTGACTTGTGGGTTAGGCACCCTCCTCACTACTGGCAACAATTCCTAACACCTAATCTCGTCAATAGACAAATCATTGGATCTCCAGCTGTGTTGGCCCTGCTTCTCCACCCGAGATTCCTCTGTCACCCCTCACCCCCCCCTCACTGTCTCACCCCCTCCGGGCTCACTGAGCCTGTAATCTGTGGAGACAGCAGCTAGTAATCTGTGTTTGTAACCTGCGAGTTAACTGCCGACTCGGCTAGGCTGTAAAAACACTGACAACACGTGCTGAACTTTGATCAACAAACGAGAGCTTTTTAGCGGGGCTTGTCAAAAGAGGGTACACTAGCAGGTGAAAAGCGTTAAAGATGGGCCCCCACAGTCCACAGGAGGGACTGTCACCCCCTAAATCCCCACCCCCCTGCCTCTATGAGGTGTGAAGGGAAGGAGCAAGTGAAATCAGCAGGCACACGTACTTACGTTCAATCATCGTCAATTACTGGTCCATTACACTGCTTCTTGCCCTGTCAATGACTCTAAGCCGGCGGTAGTACTTGCGTATGATCACCGGATCATTCCCAATCGGACTATCACAGTCAGAGGCTGGTGATGCATGCAGTATAACAATAGAGCCAGCTAGCCGGTAGGGTCTGGCTGACAGTCTTGCTAGGCTAATTCCTGGTTTTGCTTGTCTCCCAGTGATCCTACAATTAGCTGAGAAAGTGTGCTGTGGTCTTGCAAACATACACTAGGCCGTCTTCCTTCTCTCTTAGTGCTCGATGTGAGAACGGTAATTCTATCCTCATTCCAACCATCAGCTCGTCTCAATTGCTTTGCCCCACACCAGTTATCTCCCCTTGGCCGTGTATCAATCAATCGCCTGAGCTGTGACCCTCACAAGTCTCGTTGCCTCTCCTTCGCCTGGCCCATTCCACTTCAATCAAAAGCCGGCTCTCGTCTTCTCTGTGGGTTCTGGATTCACCAGTGTTAAAATAGCTGCTACAGCAGAGCTAGCATATCAATTAGAGATAAGCTCTATACACACTGCCACGTTACAATGGAGTCAGTGACATACTGCATGTACTTCAACTCCCCCCCTACCCCACCATTAAATAGGCGCTGCCTTACAATCACAGGCAAGGTGCCACCCGGTCCCTCGCTATAACGCAGCACTAATCAATTTCAACCTCTCATCCTACAATCATAACATGTCATTAACCAGGCATGAAAGAATGATTGTAGATACCACTATTAACGATATGCCAATCGAGAGATGTCATACAGCCTACGCGCTACAAGCCTTATAACAGTTCACAGTGTGTATATTGTTAGACATGCTCGCAGTCTGATCAACAAATTTGAATGTTGCGCTTTAATCTGTGATAAACGCAAACATGATCCACTCGGAGAAGGGTGAATGCACATCGCTGCTGTGGAAATAAGGCTATAATTCTCCTGTCATTATTGTCTCTGATACAATCGACATTATATCTCGTCATGTACATATCACCTTATAATCACGGTTATCACGAGTAGTATCAATATTGATAAATGATATCAAGGATGATACAGTAATTAATCAAATTAGATCCTGAAATAAAGAAATTGAAAATTCCAGAGATCTATGTGCAAGAAATTGATGTTATTTTCCTATTTTTTTCTGAACTCCTGAAAAATGACAATGCAATTTGCTACAATGTTTAGGCTGCCAGACCTGCTTATCTTATGTACCATTTCTTTCTGCTGCATGAGATGATAATGTATTACATTCTTCCTTCTGTCAATGAACAATTTCAGGCTGATCCATTATCAAGTTCTGAGAAACAAATCTTGCATGTCTTTTTCAGAAATTTTCTCCTTCAATCATATCAGACAATTTCTGACTCAATCAGATTTCTGATCAAAACATAAAGAAATTACAAATATTCATCTTTCTCTAAAAAAATATTACAAAATTATTCGGGTGACAAAAGTCAAATATATAATTTTAAAAACCACAATAATTAATTGTTTAATCATTCTGAATTTTAATGACTTACCCGGTAAGAATAAAATTACCACCATTACAAAAAACATCACATCTACTTTTTGCAGGGTTGCTCTAATAAAAAGTTCCTCATTTGTTTGTTTGTTGATGTTTAATTCAGCATTCATCAATATTCCAGCTACATGACAGCAGCCTGTAAATAATAGTCTCAACCAGGAAAACCAGTGATTGATATTGTGACCAACGATCCATGACACACAATCAACCAGGTCATTGAGCCTGACTGCCAAATATATTAAGTCGCTTATGCAACTACTACAGATAACCAGGAATCAGGACATTAAAATTCCTTAATTGTATAAGCCCTACAATATGAACTGTTCATGCATTCTGTTGTACAGGGGGGGCACAGGTGGCCCAGTCGTCTAAGGCGCCACGATTCGCTGTGCACAGTTGCGTCCCCTGGACACGCCAGAAACCTATGGTTGTGGGTTCGAATCCCGGTTCGCCTCGATTATGTTTCTAGGTTTGTCAGCACCATACCCGTGCTCGTTGGTTTCACCGAAGTGGTAAACGTCTAAGACCTGCATCACTTGGGGCTTTCCTCCCACATTAAGCTGACACGCCGTGATATAAATGGAATAATGTTAAAAGCGGCGTTAAACCCAACTCACTCACACTGTTGTGCAGAAATACTCAATGTGAGCAGAGGATGATACTTAGTATAAATTATATACCTAAAATAGCACATAAATTTGTGGAACAGACAAGACAATCATGATGAAAAACCTCACTTCTTTCCAAAACATCTAACCACTAGAGGAAGATGATTGGGGAGGTGGGTGGGAGTAATCCTGATGTTGTAGTGGAAGAATCCTCTACCTCAATTTCATCATTGTCAGAAAATACCAGAGGGACAGGTGGGTTCTGCCTTAAGTACACTCCCTGTATAGTTGACAGCAATCCTATAAACCTCTTGAGATTCAATTTTATATTACCATCTTAAAACTCCTTGGATATAATTACCTTGGATTTGCTTTGTTTTGTTTCATGTTTAATGCCACACTCAGCAAAATTCCACCTATTTGAGGCGGTCTGTAAATAATTGAGTCTGGACCAGACAAGCCAGTGATTGACATCATGAGCATCGATCTACACAATTGGGATAGGATGACATCCATCAACAAAGCAGCAAGTCTGACCACCCGATTCAGTTAGTCGCCTCTTACGGCAAGCATGGCCTAACCTGGATCTTCACGGGTCTAATTACCTTATAATTGCCTCTGGAGGACTTGAAATCAAGTAGCTTGAATGACTCAGTCCAATATGTGATACCTTCACTTGAATTATCATTATATTTGCTGATATTCAAGGGATGATGTCTTCAGGTCTATTCTAACACATCATCTGCTCCCGTTTATGACTGACTGATGTCATTTCCAATCTATCACATTTCCAGATATGAAATCACTTCCTGTCTATGATGTCACTTCCGGTCTTATTTCCCTTCTGATTGTGATGTCACTTCTGGTTGATCTGTTAGCAACCTCCAACATAGGTTTGATACAGATATACCTTGGTACTCCTACAGTCAGTGGCTAGTGATCCAAGAAAAGGTGTTCTCATCTTCTGTTGCTTCTGATGTCCTTCGATATAACCATCGATCATACCTTGGTGGAATTTGTTATCCTGTTGCTGATCGAGCAACAAAATCAGCAACCATGGGGATAGTGGTAGTGCCATCAGCCAGGCCACGTCGGTTCCTCCACTGGACAAATTTGCCCCATGGTTGTCAAAAATGTGAGAGGAGGAAGGTCTCCACGATCTTGCCACAGCTGAAGAGGCAGATTCAGAGAACCCCAAACCTGCATCTTTTGCAAGATACTTTCCAGGCGATATGGAGGCTAGGAAGAGAGGCGTAGAACATGTCTGACCTAGTGCAGAAGATCTCAGCGAAGTGGAAAGTGGAGAGGATCATCCATCAGGAGAGCTGAGCCTGGGAAACCAGACTGAAGCGATGAGGATGACCATGCAATCCGTTACCTCCAAATTCTGAATCACTTTGTCTTGGAGAGGCCATGGAGGGAATGCACAATAGCGTAATTTTAGGGTCAAAAGCATAATTATTATGCCAAAAGTGTAATGGAAAGCATCTCTGTGTGAGGAATCCCCATCATGGCATGATTTGCACGAAATCCAACAGGACAGATTGTGATGGTGGTGGAGAGGTACCTGGGAGTCCCGAGCTAGCAGTCAAAGGTCAATCCAGTTCAGCAGACAGGGTAACTGTAACCGGCCCCTGTGAGTCATATCTTGCAGAAAGCACAATGTTCCCAAGAGAGACTATCAACATCTGATCGAGTGAGTTGGTGGATCCAGTACTGTGTGGATATCATCATAAGAGACTTGGTAAACCGATCCTCTGGAGGACTGAGATATCCTATGTGTAGGAGAAATCTGGCCCTGATGTAAAGAATGTCCTGTACCATCAAGACTTCCGATTTGGATGGATGGATGATGAATCCAAGATAAGTCAGGAATTGAGTGGGGAAGATCCCATTCTGTCTTAGTTGGGCAACTTAAAGTACAGGCATAAGAAAGTCATCCAGCTACCTGTGCAGAAATGCCATTTGAAGATGGGCAAAGATCCAGGTGAAGAGCCAAGGCGCTATCGAAATCTCAAAGGGCAAGACCTACAACTTATAGCATCGATCGTCTAGCAGAAAACAGAGGAATTTCTGTGATGTGCGATGAATTGGCACAGGCTTCTTGTAAGTCAAGGCTGATGACCCAATCTCCTGTTTCAAGGGACCAAGGCAGCTTTCGAACAGATTCCATCTGGAATTTGAGGGGTGGGACCAAATATGACTTGTTGAGGGTATTGAGGGGTCGATGATCATCCTCATTTCTTCGGGATGAAGAAGACAGGAGGGTAAAATCCCTGGCTGTCGTCAGAATGTTAAATGGCCAATTTGGCGATCAAAGTCCTGAAGCATGGCTGCCTCCATGTTGGCCCCCACCTGATGAAATCTGCGACCCACAGGGCAGGATACAAGGTGTTGATGTTTGTTGAAGTGCCCTTGTACCTGTGAAAAAAAGTTGAAAATCCATAAGTTGGACATAATGTGTGTCCAAATCTTGGCGTATGAAAAAAGACGCCTTCCCACTGGACCTAGCGATGGTGTTACGTTGAAAAGCAGTAAGAGCCTATCGGTGTCCGTAAACAAAGCCAAGTTGAAAGCATCTGTGACGATGGAAGGAGCAGGGGTAGAGTCATTTACAGTCGCCCCAACCTCCGAAATTGAAGCCTGTTTGTCCTCAATGAGAGGTCTGAAAGGACTCTTTCCATGACAGTATGAATTTCTCCCGAGTTGGTTCGCAGAATGTAGAAGCCTTGGAAGAATCATATGACCATTTAGGAAGAAACAATGTGCCGTGGACCTTGATAAACTTGGCGGAGACTTCAAAACATTCAGTCGTATCTTGACGGACTTTATCAATCAAATTTACCAGGCTTGTCCTTAAAAAGCTTCCGAGCCGTAATGGGCGAAGACATGACGATCCATTTGGCTTGAGTGGAAACAGCCCTTGACTTGACCTGCACAAGGAGCTGCTGGCGCTGTAACACGAGGAGCTGGGAAGATGTTCAGACTTGTGTTGTCAACAATTCCTCCTGATGCGAATGATCATGTCGGGTAGACTGTAAATAGGTCTGATCTGATCAGTGTGAATAGGCATTGGGGTGTCCCTTGGGAAATCATTGTAGGAAGGTGACAATGGAGGCATGGCGTGGCGAATCTCGGCAACAAACCAGTTGAGATACGTGCCCAGATCCATGGAGTATCTCTGAATCGTCAATAAATCCTTCACACTGCTGGCAGGGACAGTAAGTTTCATATTTGGATTCTTAACTAATTTGAGAAGCTCGTCATTGAGCAGTTGCGAATCTGGGAAAGGTGAATCATGGGTTTGTTATAACTTCCTCCTCATAGGAGCGAGGGGAAGTCGATCATTGTGCCGTAGCTTCTGTAAGGTATCTGACATCTGATCAATAATCTTAGCAGTGTAGCTCAGCCATGGAAGAGAGTGATGTGATGTGATGAAGACATAGGGGTGTGGCAACCAGCATACTCCGGCATCTGGGGTGGCAGAGATTGTTCTGTACTTGGTTTAGTTGTCGGTATGTAATAGAGTTGATCATATCTACGAAGGAGAGCGCAGGACAATATTCACGTGGTTTTGAAGTACAAGATACGCAATAATTATCGCCAAAGTCTGATTCCGAATCCGTGGGTGCATGGGAAACACCAGATAGGAAGGACGACGATGAGGTACACCCATAAGATCCAATGGATCTGTGTCATCCCCATGTAAATCCTCATCCAACTGTGTCCATGATTCTAAGGATGATCTGTTCATGGAAGGGTTGTGACGTATTGTAACAGGATCTGAATGGCCTGGCTGTTGGTGTGCAGCATAACCAAATTCCGCATGCAACATGGGAACCTGTGTGAGGACCATGCGGTGGTCGGTTAAACCCCGAAACGGTAGAAGACTACTAGACTGATCTGTATACCAAGTTTCATCAAGAAATGTTCAACAGTTTAGGAGTTATGATCCGGAAACAAGCACTACCCTCATTTTCAGTAAATTTCAAATTGTCATCAAGAAAAGATAAGAAAAATAAAAAATAAAATTCCAAATCATCAAAAGGCACCAGTTCACCACAAGACTGATCTGTACAACAAGCTTCATCAAGACATATTAACAGTTCTGGAGTTCTGATTTAGAAACGAGCACAACCCTCATTTTCAGTATTTCAATTGTTATTCAAACCGGGAGATAAAAACCCAAGAACACCCAAATTAGATACATAAATATATAAATATATTATGTTTGCAGGATTTGTACACAAAATTAATAAAAACAAATGAATCGATCATATATTGTCAGTCATTTTAATATGAAAAACTCACAGTGTATCATTTCGTCTGTTTATCAGAAGAAAGCTAGCACACTATCCAAGTTGGATAGGAAAACCTTCCTATTCTTGGAAAGGTCAAAATTCCCTTGGTTTGAAATAAAATATCCTTGCAGGATATAATTTTCTGATAATACTGATGAAAAGCTAGATTACAAAATTTCAGAACTACAAAAAGTCACAAGTATCTAAATATTTATGCAGTCATTCTTAAATTTCATGTTGCATTCATTGTGTTTTTGAAGCAGTTCAACATAAAGATAGACATCCATCTCATGATTGCATTTTGGAAATGTCAACACTTACAACTAATTTCTTCTAATCACTAGTATCACTATGTATTTTGGCTGCAATCACATGAAACTAAACTTTCAGATTTTCAACAGAAGTCCTCTTCACTGTCAACTATATAATAATTAGTTGTACCTGCAATAGCACCTGACAACCATAAAGCCGGGAAAAACCCCATTTCCTTCCAAACATCAATTAACTAGAGACGGATGATTGGGAAGTTGGGAGGGAGTACTTCTGATGTAATAGAGGTAGTATTCTAAGAACTATTAACAATGATTACTATTGTTTGATAATTCTTACCAGAGGGAAGGTGTGTTTTGCCTCTAGTACATTCCCTGTTTTAATGACAGCAATTCCTCAAACCTCTAGTGATTCCATCATATACATCTGCTTCAGATCCCCAAGTGCTGACATCCATTGAATCACTTCTAGAAGACTTGAAAATCGTGCAGTGGAATAATCAGTCAATATGTACACTCTTGGATATCATTATTTTAAATTTTTACACCACTATCGGTCTTTTACTACCGGTTTTGATGCCACTTCCGTTCTGAAATGACCATATTACTGCCATTAGTCTTTTACTAACAATTTTGATGTTACTTCTGGTCTAAATGATGTCAGTTCCACCTTATGACGTCATTTTTGGCCCCCATTATGTCACTTATGACATCACTTCCAGTTGTGACGTCACATCCGGTGTCATTTCCTTCCACATTGTGAAATCATTTCCGGTCATACAGTTATTACTCTAACTGTAAGGATGCTTGTATTTTCCTAAGATGCACTTAGTAGTTGAAGAAAAAGAGTGAACTAATCTTCTGATGCTGCTGGTAAAAACACCTCCCCCCCCCCTCCTGCCATTTTTGTTAGAAGGGAGGAAGCTATTGCCTGGTAATTGCCTGAGCTGCACCAACGGCCTAGAGAATAGATACCCTGAAGATCAGGCTGTATGTCACGAAGAGAAAAGCTAGTATTAAAGGTGTCCTGCAAATCCCCATTGACAGCCTGCAACCACTTGTTTAAAGGAAACTGTGGCCCATGACACAAGACTCGTGGCCAGGGCTCTAATCTTATGGACAGAACATGATCCTAGAAGAGGAGAGATGAGGAGTCTTTCCCGAAGTTGTCAATGGGGATCCGTATCAGCCAGATAGAACTTGAGATCTCTTTATGGTACACAAGAGACGATCTGGATGATCCACGGTTGGTCCCAAGGCAGGGATGGCGTAATGTCTGTGACACAAGTGACCAATGGCTGAAGCATGGTTCTTTGCCTCGAATTCAGGAAGAGATCTTAAAGTGATGGAGGTCCAGTTAGGAGCATGCGTAAGACTAAAATATTCCAGTACAGTGAGGCTCAAACAGTTCTGCTAGTAGAGCTGATTAAGGATCACTGATAAGTTCTATTTTGGAAATATACATGGGATACGAATATCTTCTAGGAGGAATGGACACATGAGTCTGTTTAAGATAGGATGATTGACGATCGTAAAAAAACCATGTCATGTTGGAGAACTGAATGAAAAGCCAAGCGATATCCATCAACTGTTCCATATAGTAATGGCAACATCACCTTGACCACATCTTCGTCGCCACTGGATAAACTTACCAGTGTCGTGAATGAGAGAGGAAGATGTTCTCCACAATTTAGCCAAAGCCCCGAGGCAGACTCAGAGAAGCTTGCATCTTTTGTGAGATAATTTCCAGGTGGTGAGATTTAGGCCGGAAAGATTTTTGTAGAAGAGGTACAACCTGGATTGACGCAAAAGATCTTGGCGGAGAGGTAGTGGTAAAGGATCTTCCATTAGTAGGGACAGAAATATGGGAAACCCGATCAAGGTGATCAGAGTGATGGTACAGTTCGTGAATTCTATTCTTTTAATCACATTGTCTAGGAGAGACCATGCAGGGAATAGATAAGCGAAGAGATCTGTCCAAACCATCAACAGGGCGTTGATCTGTAATGCCCTCGGGTCTGGTAATAGACTGACGTAAATTGGGAGCTGATGACTCAGGCAAGTCGCAAAGAAAGTTCTGACTTGGAAGGATGAATGAGGAATCTGAGGCATGTTGTGAGTTGAGTGAGAAAAGTTTGATTCTGATACAGTTGAGACTCGATACTGAAAAGCCAATCTCCCTGTCTGGAATATTGGAGGATGGAACAGGAAGAGTTTGTTCAGTTTCTTGAGATCGATAACCATCCTCATTTTGGTGGTATTTTTCTTCTGTACCACGAATACTGGAAAATAAAAACCCTTGCTGACGTTGGTGTCTTGGGAGTACATGAATGGCTCATTTGTCCAGCAATGTGTTTATGGCAAGATTAGCTGCCCTTATTTTGGCGCTGTCCGGATGGAATCTGTGACCCCGGGTGTAACTTGTAGACGTGAGACACAACACCTAGGATCCAGTGGTCTGACGTTATCAGTTTCCAGTTGGTAGCGTAAAACAGCAGACGTCTGGACCCACTGGACCCGTGGTGGGTATTATTTTGAAAGAAGGTAATAGTAGATTGTAATCCGTAGACATACACCAAATGGATAGGGTTTGTGACTGAAGACGGGAGCGAGGGAAGAGTCATCCAGGGTCCCCACGATCTCCTAACTTGAAAACCTCTTCTGCTAGAATCCGATAGTTGTTGAGAACAATCTGTTCGTCAGTAAGGTTGAAAAGATTCCTTGCCAGAAGGAATGAACTTCTTCCTGGCTGGTTCATGGAAGGAAGTGTTTCTGGATTGGTGATTCATGAGCTTTGACTGCTACGTTGATGGAAGACACTGGAAATCTCTCCGCTGTGTCTTGTCTGACCTCATCAACAATCTCCCCAATTTAATTATTAAATATAATTACCAGCATATCGTCATAAGATGGTTGACAAGGAGGTTTGGCATGATGGACCCCGGCCACAAACCAATTGATATAAGCACCAATAACCAGTATAGGGAGTTCAGTGATACATGAAGGAAAGAGGAGTACCAAATTCCCGTCAGGACATGGGAGACCCCTCAGAGTCATCCAGCTGGTGAGTAACAAAGTCGTCAAGCGGATCCACGCGGTCCCCGTGCAGGTCATTATCCAACGGTGTCCACGATTCAGGTAGGATCTGTGAAAGGGTAAACTGTTGCATAACTGTAGCTCCTGTATGGAGGCCATGCGGTTGAATGGCTGATCCTGTAACTGACTTGAAAAAAACGTGTTGCACGTGCTGGAATTGAACAGTGGTGGAGCCGTTGCAGCAACTGTAGAATGATGATCAGAAGTGGCCGAAGTGCTGGAAGCACAGAAGAAGCCAGATGTGGCTCTGACAGGAACATTCCACATGAGGCCTGGTCGGAGGATTCTTCTGAGCCTGGTTAGAATAAAGTCATCAGTTCCTGCTAACATGTTTGACTGTTCAACTCTACATTCATCAGTTCCTTTTAACATATTTGACTGTTTAACTCTACATTCATCAGTTCCTTCTTACATGTTTGACTGTTCAACGCTACATTCATCAGTTCCTTATGACATGTTTGACTGTTCAACTCTACATTCATCATCAGTTCCTGCTTACATGTTTGACTGTTAAACTCTACATTCATCAGTTCCTTATGACATGTTTGACTGTTCAACTCTACATTCATCATCAGTTCCTGCTTACATGTTTGACTGTTTAACTCCACATTCATCATCAGTTCCTGCTAACACGTTTGACTGTCCAACTCTACATTCATCAGTTCCTGCTAACATGTTTGACTGTTAAACTCTACATTCATCATCAGTTCCTGCTAACATGGTTAACTTCAAACTTTTCTCATGTTAGAGGAAATAAAGTCAAACTGACACAGTAACCTCCCACATTAATGGCAATGTATTGACCAGTTTGATTTGATATGACCCTATCTCAAACCATGTTTAATAATGAGAGATCAAGGAGGACAGACGAGAAAGCACAAGCAAGAATGGTGAAATGTTAACTGTGAAACTACAGCAAAAGTGGCTAATCCGGTCACTTTTACTACAATTCTTGGAAACACTTCCTATTGTGCTGAAGTTCACAGTCAAAAACTCAGACATTTTGTGTTTACATATATCAGTTGTATATAATATGGAAAAAAAAACAAATTCAAACAAAAGAGCAATCCTGATGGTCTTTAGCTAAAATTAGATTCACAGAAGATGAAGGTGATGCAATGCAAATATAGCCAGGAAAAAGTCTATATCGCATAAGAGTGAGTGAGTGTGTATGGTTTTACGCCGCTTTTAGCAATATTCCAGCAATATCACAGCAGGGGACACCGGAAATGGGCTTTACACATTGTACCCATGATGTGAATCGAACCGGGGTCGTCGACGTGACAAGCGAACGCTTTAACAACTAGGCTACCGGACCGCCCCATATAGCATAAGAAGTTACTCTCTTAGACAGGTGTGACTGTTGTTTGAATTACACACACCTTAATGTCATTAACAAGGGAAAAAGTGAGCGTGGCTCACTAATACCCCCGACCCGCCTAGTGTGTCAGTAGTTCCAAATTAAATAATGGATAGGGTTAGGGTTTGAAAAATTCATAAAAAAAACCCGGAAAATTAATAAAAACAATTTTTTTCTTTTGACTGCACCCCTCCGTATGACACAGATTATATGTACTAAGCTTGAGATGAATCCACTGAAAAGTTTAAGAGAAATCGCGCGGACAAAGTTTTTCGGATGGATGGACGGAACCTTGGTATAACTATATACCCCCGACCTAAAAGGTTGGGGGTATTATAGTGTGTAGAAATCATACTTCTCCATTAGAGATGAAAGACAGTATATCCTATAAAAATCAAATCAACATTATCTGATCTTACAGCATGAAAATAGATTTGAAAAAGGAAATATATAAAACAAAAAGCAAAATTATACAACTGTAGATTCTCTGAATACAAAATTAAACTTCAAGAGAAGCCTTGTCTCATGGAAAAGAATGCAGTAAAACAATATTCAAACTAAATAATCAATGCCCTTTGTAACCTTTGACCTTTGCTAGTTTGTGGCAAACCTTTAAAGTGCTGGAAAATACACATATACTTTGCGTGTGACAGAGTGGCAGATAAGATGCACAGCTCTTCTTCATGTGTCCGCCATATTGATCCTTCCTATCCCTTACCCAATATGAATAATTCAACGATGTCAACTTCGGAGTTAATAAAATGTCAAGAATTATAATGCTACTTTATGTTAAAACTTTAATTCTGATATTTTCTTTTCCCTTTGACATGGAAACTTCAGGTCAGGATGAGAGCTCCCGCAAAGCTGAAGACAGAAGTAGACGTTTGACTTGAGAAGGCAATTTGTAAGCAGTAGACACAGGGGTCTTTGAAGTAATTCAATGCTTCAATTTTGAATCTTGCGAGATTATTGAATATGGCTAATCATGCCACAAATCTTAAGACAATAGCTGTGCCCTAACAGGTCAGAGAGAACAGAAGAATGGAATTCTGCATTTCAAACCACCGTCAAAGGAGGAAAATGTGAATACAGTTTGAATTTGTGTCTACAATAACAGCTGAAAGTTGTTTTCATTTAGGCAAACGAGAAAATAACTCGATCGATCAAAGCCTGAAAACTTTTCCATTACTATATGGAGATGATTCATGCATGTGTTATATGAAATACTGTGGGTGAATATTTGCTATGAACTTTTCTCTGAGGGAATACACAGGAGAATATATCGACACAAATCCATACCATTGGACATATTGGGTGGTGTTTTGGTCACACATGACACCTGGTGTTCATATCCAAAATATGGCTATGAATGAGTTAATATGGTTACACTTCAAAGAAGCAATTATCTCTCATTGTTTTCAATGTCAAAATACTACAATTGTCTTGTTTTATAAACAGGGACAGTTGTGTGGCTAAAGCCTTAGCTTGTCACATTAAAGACCCAGGTTCAATTCCCAACAGAGGTACAATATGGGATTCACAAGATGGGTGGTATCATGGGTATATTGCTAACATTGTATACAAACTTACTCTTTCCCTTTCCTGAGGAGAAAAGAGGCTATTTCCATTGATTAAAACATTAGGCCCCTGTGTAGAGTTGCTATCTTGACATCAATAGACATGACAACAGTAGGCCCCTGTGTAGAGTTGCTAGCATGACATCAATAGACACAATGACAACAGTAGGCTCCTGTGTAGAGTTGCTAGCATGACATCAATAGACACGACAACAGTAGGCCCCTGTGTAGAGTTGCTAGCATGACATCAATAGACACGACAACAGTAGGCTCCTGTGTAGAGTTGCTAGCATGACATCAATAGACCAGACAACAGTAGGTCCCTGTGTAGAGTTGCTAGCATGACATCAATAGACACGACAACAGTAGGCCCATGTGTAGAGTTGCTAGCCTGACATCAATAGACATGACAACAGTAGGCCCCTGTGTAGAGTTGCTAGCATGACATCAATAGACATGACAACAGTAGGCCCCTGTGTAGAGTTGCTAGCATGACATCAATAGACATGACAACAGTAGGCCCATGTGTAGAGTTGCTAGCATGACATCAATAGACACGACAACAGTAGGCCCATGTGTAGAGTTGCTAGCATGACATCAATAGACATGACAACAGTAGGCCCCTGTGTAGAGTTGCTAGCATGACATCAATAGATAGCTTGATTACAACAGGTGCCAGCTGTCATTGTCAAGGCATCTATCCATGTCATGTGAGTAATAGACACGGGTGTCTACTATCATACTCCATAGTGTACTATAGGTGCCTATTGTGGTGGTATTAATGCCTACACATGTCATGCTAACAACTCTCCACAAGTGCCTACACCGTTGTCAATCACGTCAACAAATACATAAGTCCTGCACCATGACTGTGGAATATGTATGTATGTATTTTTATATTTTTATGAAAAGCCTTGGCAAGTCTAGATCAAACTAAACCAAGTCTAAGTCTACATGTATGTATGTATGTATGTATGTATGTATGTATGTATGTATGTATGTATGTATGTATGTATGTATGTATTTTCATATTTTTATGAAAAGCCTTGGCAAGTCTAGATCAAACTAAACCAAGTCTAATTTCCTTGATTCCAAAACAGCAGTAGAAGAAATGTTCGTCAAAGAAAAACAATTCAATTATTTTGAAGAAATGTTTTCATTGACTAAGTGTTCGTCTACAAACACATGTACTCAATCATTTTCAACAAGACCTACATATTTCACTCAAATTATCTCAAAACAAAGAACATTCCACAAACACCCATGAAAAATACCTCACTTAACACGAAGACTAATTGGCCCCAAATCACGATTTGCTTGCAATAACTGAAATATGTCAGCTATCACATCTTCCTTTACCAGTAACCATTAACCAACTGATTCTTATCTAGTTCCCCAGTGTTGTAAGGGCATGACTTTAAGTACAGCTATCACCCACAATTCCCACATGAGCTCACACTCAAAGAGGATTGGTTACCCCCGGACAACGTGATGCATTTAACAGCTTCCTGGATAGAGATGTGCATCACAGTCATCAGCATCAAATGATTTCACCAAAGCAAGAAGCCATTTTTGACTTTGGTTGATAAGCAAAGCTAACTGGTGTATCTACTGTTTGTCAGCCGCTTACCACAAAACAATACTTTGAGCCCCTTTTTGTTAGTGTTGTTGCACGAGGCGAGCAAACGTTTACACGCCTCGTGTATTATGCATCTTGTGAGTCTGGAAATGTTATCACATGTGCAGAAGTTAGTAGGTATGTTTTATTTTCATCGGGCTATAACCACAACAGCGCTCACATGGTGAATCGGATTTCAACGCCGTATAAAATACTAAACGTCCCGCCTCCCGTGTAATAGGCGAAATGCAACCTAATGATATGTAAGAGTGATGTGTTCAACGTCATCTCTCTTGACATAGCTGTCAACAAAGAGCTGCTCGTCAAAATGTACACTTCTTACTGTAAATCAGTTCCTCCCAAACGAGATGCATCTGTGCACTAACACACCCCTCAGTTTGGCAATGTGGCAAATGTAAATTCAAGATGGCTTCATGTGGTGTTTGCAATTTTCACTTTTTAAATCCATTGAGGATACTTACAGACACACAATTAGTTCAGGAATGAAGATTGTTTTATGTCTCTTGTGATCACTACAAATTTGCTTGAGGAGTAACTTCTTCAGGGCTAGGTGTCCAATAAATATAAAAATCTGAACCGTTTCAGTTATTTGTTTCTATTCCTTTCCAAAATTATAGGGCATGTAATAAAAAAAGATAGTCAGCAAGATTCTCCACAATGCTTTATAATGATGGTGTAATCATGGCTTATGTACAAAATTTAAAGTAAAATTCTTTGGATATTTCTACATTACTCAAATTGAATGTTTAAGGGAGTACAAGCCTATACAAGTAACATCTTCTTGTGATATCTGTTCATAACGTATTATCCCTATGCAGAGTTGCATCCCTTGGGCACGCAAGAAACCTATGATTATGGGTTCGAATCCCGGTTTGCCCCGATTATTTTTCTAGGCTTTCACCGAAGTGGTAAACGTCTGAGACCTGAATCACTTTGGGCTTTCCTCCTACATTAAGCTGACACACCGCGATGTAACTGTAACACTGTTAAGGGCGGCGTTAAACCCAACACACTCACTCACTCATAATGTATTATATATTTATTCTATCATTGCAAATAGAGTAATATAGAGCCTTTTTCATCTGTTCATATAATCAATAAGTTTCACATTATTATTGAAGGTTCACTAATTGGCTGTATTTTCTAAGCAAGCTTGAATTTGATATAATTACCAGTTCACTCTCTATCTATATATGTTTATATTTGCAATGAATATTCCATAATATGATTAAATGTTATTTCAGTAATTAATTGAACTTTCATCTGCTATGAAACATTTACTATACTAAATATTATCTCTGTTTGGTTGGCACAGCCATAGACCCATGAAGATCTGGGTTAGAACAGGTCTTCAGCAGGGCAACTAATATCCAGGGATCAGAATGGATATTTTCCTTTTTAAGCTGAAACATCTTTGCAATGGAGCGTGGTTCATAATTTGGGGGTGTCTATGGGGTAGCCATCAGATTTTAACAAATTTGTGGTCACTAAAATTCACGGATCCGCGGAAAATTCCCATCCCTGAATATCAGATCAGGTAGGGAGGCTGGCTGACTTGGTTGATGCATGACATTGTATCCCAATTGTGTGGATCTATGCTCATGATGTCAATCATTGGACGGTCTGGTCCAGACTCGATTATTTACATATTGCCGTCATATATCTGGAATATTGCTGAATGCGACGTTAAAGAACAAATAAATAACAAGGAAACAGTGCTATCACTATCCCCCGCCATGGGGCACATTTTTACGTGTGTCACGAAGTAGATGAGCAGGATATATCAGAAAGACATAACTATGCTTGTACTCACTCTAACCTTTCCACAAGATGCAATTCCCTTAAAACAATATCCATAATAAACACTACAGACTCTGCAATGAAACTGACAATGTCCTCAAAGAATCCCACGCAAACGGAAGTCCAATGATGACGTTGAGGTGTCAACAACCGAAGGCTTGCTAATGTGCTCCACAATACATTTCTGGAAATTTACATATTGCTGTGTGCAATCCATCACAGTGGTGACAGCAATAAGTATACAGATGCCCCGGGAGGGGGGGGGGGGGGGGGGGGGGGGGGAATAGAGAGAGAGAGAGAAGATGGCAGGGAGTCGCTTCAGGTGATGGTCACTAATTGATAGATGTTCTCCTGTCACATCCGCCAATCTCGGCCACTAGGAACACCAGGAACTACTTTTGTTCAAAAGCCCCAAAAAAGCAGCTTCTTGCTTCTGGCATCATCCATTTGTGTGTTTTGAGTTTGTGAGATGTTGCTCCAATATGACCATGGCAATTCGTGCCAATAAATTACTTTGAAAATGAGAAATTGTTTGTGGATCAGCTGTTAGCGTTTTGATGTGATATTGTTTGTGAATAGTACATAGATCATGAGTTTGTTTACAGTCAATTTATGAAGGAAAACCAGGTGTTGATGTTCTTGAAATACTAATTCTAATGAAGAAATAATTCAATCAAAAAATACAATCATAAAGAGATAGTATATAATCAATCTCACCAAGCAACCCCATAATATCAATCTAATCAAGCAATCCTATATTATCAGTCTCACCATGCAATCCCATATTATTAATCTCACCAAGCAATCCCATAATATCAATCTCACCAAGCAATGCCATAGTATCAATCTTCAAGAAAGAAATCTGTATCCTGCAATCTTGTAGGAAACAACCATTACCCTACAATCTTCCAGACAGCAATCTATATCCTACAATATTCTAGTATACCTAATTCATTACCCAAATCTTCATCCAACATGACTTTAAACAAGATGCTAAATCTCTTCAAGTGTATCTTCCTAATGGTTTTGTCAAGAATGGCATTGCATAAGGAATGTACCATAAATAATAAATATGGATTGGGATTGAAAAAAACTCAGTACCATATTTTCTTGAGTATAGTGCGCACCCAAGTATAATGTGACCCCCCTCTAGCGAATTCAGCATTTTGGAAAAAATATTCAAATTTTATGCGCAGAAAAAAAATTACACCGCACCCCTTCAGCGAACTCCAGTAAACGAATGAGTGATAAGTAACTTGGTCAGTACAAATTTGAAATTTGAGATAAAAAATCACCATACATGTTGTTCTACCTTTAAAATTGTATTTTGGTTCTGCTAGGCATTACATCCAGCGATCAAGATTACCTTGTGTATTTATTTTCTCGTAAACTAAGCCGGAAACAGCAATCAGCTGTACACATGTTTTCTTGGAATCAACCAGTGATTTGGTTCAAACTTACCCAATGATATAACTTTTATCCAAGGATCAGGAAAAAATGTATCTGAAACTATTTTTTTATCAGGAATAATATATGCCAATATCATGTTATTTTAGTTGCAGCTTTAATTAAATATATTTAAAATAATAAGCGTAGCACTTCGGTGCAGCTGCCGGTTATTTTTTTCACATGGAACAATTTAACCAGTCACCGTTGAGGCTCCCGCGCACGTGATCGCGAGAACTACATGTTCACATAGATTCGTCGAACTGCAACAAATATGACTTATAACGAGTCAAAGTATGATTAAGGTATCTATCCATTCTCTGTCAACTCAAGAGCGTTTCAAGGCGTCAATAGCGGTAATCTGACCGTGGTTGCTGTTAATAATGGTGAGTTGTGCGATCTTCGGCTCGCTTCACACGATTTCGCCAAAATTAATTAAAACAATATAAAAAGGCATTTTGAATAAAATTCATGAAAGAAGTTACTAATATAAGTCCAGATATACAATGAACAAGTATTCAACGCAATAAGCAATAAGTTTCACTCATAATCAAGTATTCAACGCAATAAGCAATATGTTTCACTCATAATCAAGTATTCAACGCAATAAGGCAACGTGTTTCATCACAATCAAGTATTCATCACCAACAGTAACCTTTATCTAATAAATAAAATATTCACAATCACAAACCAAACCAAACAGTTCGAATTCTAAGCTACGTATGAGAAACAAGCTTCATAAGCATTTCCCATCAAGCATTCAGTACGATCAGCAACATTAAGTATTCAGCATCAAACGCTCTGTTCATGGTAAGGCTGGTAAAACTGCTTCCTGTATTTGATTACATTATCGTGCTATGAGACTACAGGTGTTGAAACACTCCGCAATTCTAACAACAATCAATAGCTCTCTGTAATCTGCCATGCTGGCCTCCACACAGACTATTTGTGCCATTGCTAATCAATTTAGTTCCTTTTACAAATTTTATCACTGACGGAATAAACATATGTTGCAGCGTACATTAACAGAGATATGTTTCGGTGTAATGAAAAATATTTTCTGTAATCATTTTGGAATTTAGGTAGGTTGAAAAAAAGGGCAAGACAGCTGTTGTGATTATTATAATAATACGTTTTAAAACATACCGTATATTAATCAATGGACCTCCCTTTCAACAATCCACTGATATCATCCTGGGAGTATGATAAGCATAATCTAGGTCACATATGACTGAACCATGATGGCTTGATAACTTACGTGTCGTCGCCAGAAATGAAACAAATCATAGTTAAATGATACACACATACATGTAGGTTATATATTATCCATATTTTTTACAAATATTGATAACGATTACTTTTTAAATGGTGAGATGTTCCAGCGACCCAAACCTATATGAATCAATTTAACAAAACAGAGTTCATTGGGCTTAAAAGGAAAAATAGTGGTGAAAGTTTTATGAATGGATATGTGTGGAGTATTGATGACACCAGATAAATAGGTCATAAAAAGGGTAAGCATTCCTACACTGGTAAGTAAGATTATCAGGCGTTGAAGGTCTAGAACCTCTACATAAGGCTTATAATAATACAAGAATTGGTTCTCAGGCAATGGTTTTAGAAAATATAATGCGGGCGGGCAGTGTCTTTTTTTTGTCTTTTTTTGTGGGGGGGGGGGGGGGTTGTTCAAACTTGTATGTAACCTAATAAACAGTTGTGTAATCAATAAAACAATTGTGTATGTACAATCAGCCTGGGAAAGGGCCTCCCTACATAAATGAATTCCTTGATCAGTAACATACTGGAATACAAGTTGGACTTGGCCATGGAATATTTAAGGAATTTTTATATATTTAAAAAGAAAATTGAAATAAAAATGAAACGTGTGGCGAACTTTATGATGATGCAGGCGGTGCCTGAGAACCAAAACTATATTTTTTTTAGCCTAAAGTCTGGACCTGTCAAACCAATATGGTACTACAAGCCTATTTTACATATGCCACAGCAGTATCTATATAATCCTTCACTGGTGCCAATGACAGGTGTTTCATTCTGGTGCTTATTCAGGTCCATTCATATAAGACTATCAGGTGGAGATGATCCAGACCTTCCACATGTCACTACACCTCCATGTCCTAGCTATTGTGCTGTTGTCACAGCACTATTCCAGTTATATCACAGCAGCCTATTAATATACAAATCTGGCCCAGGCAAACCATTGACTGAAAACATGAACAATGCCAGGCCACTCATTCAGTCAGGTTGCACGGCTCATCCAGAGTGGACAGCTCGTAAAAGCATGTAATGTGTGTGTGTGTGTGTGTGTGTGTGTGTGTGTGTGTGTCTGTGTGTGTGTGTGTGTGTGTGTGTGTGTGAGCATGCGTGCGTGTGTGACAGTGTGCATGTGTATGTGACAGTGTGTGTGTGTGTGTGCGTGGGGTGTGTGTGTGTGTGTGTGTGTGTGTGTGTGTGTGTGTGTGTGTGTGTGTGTGTGTGTGTGTGCGTGCGTGAGTGGCTGCACTGAGATTAATATGGCAGTTTAACATTGATATCCCACTCAGACATAGTATACTTTACATAGTATGCTTAATCCCCTTAATGCCAAGCGCCAAAGACCGACATCATGCCTGTCTTATAACAGTGTGAATTATGTTGGTACAAAATTTACTGAAAACCATTGTATTTGATGTAGGTAACAAGCCTCTACATAATACACCAGCAGTAGCTAGTGTGAGTACAAGATAACACTTGATCTGATTATGATTTTGGTTTGGTTGGTTTGTTGTTTTACGCCGCACTCAGCAATATTCCAGCTACATGACGGCAGTCTGTAAACAATCTAGTCTGGACCAGACAATTCAGTGATTGATATCATGAGCATCGATCCACGCAATAGGGGATCTGACTATGATTAAAAAAAGGCCCAAGAACCTTTCGCCCGAAAAATCATTTGGTAAACAAATATGGATGCCAAATTTACATGTTTCTACGCTATTGAATTCCAAATGGTCATAATGGCCAGAAAACAACAACAGTGTACTCAAAATAGGTGTTTATGTGACAAAGCCCACCAACATTGTCAGCGGAAACAACACACGATGATTATCATCAATTGTGAAGACAGCTTCCATGACATTTACAGTATTGCTTGTTCCATCATTGTTAACAGTGACAAGTGGTTCTGAACTTTACTGAACCCAGCCCAGCACAGTAGGCTGTGAGGGGAGCTGTGGAAGGGGCCTGTGTTTATGCTGGACGGATAGAGATACACATAATCATAAACTTGGAAAATGTCATCACAAATGTCACCCATCATGTATCAAGCACTTCAGATTGGTCTGTATTTGCATAAACCCAGGAACTACACTTTATGGCATGCCTTCTAATCACTGTGCGGGCTACATCCTTCTTAGATTTATATTATGGGAGCTACATCCCTCTTGGGTTTATATTGTGGGAGCAACATCCTTCTTGGGTTTATGCTGTGGGAGCTACATCCTTCTTATGTTATATTGTGGGAGCACCATCCTTCTTGGGTTTGTATTATGGGAGCTACATCCCTCTTGGGTTTATATTGTGGGAGCTACATCCTTTTTAGATTTATATTATGGGAGCAACATCCTTCTTGGGTTTATATTGTGGGGGCTACATCCTTCTTGGGTTTATTTTATGGGAGCTACATCCTTCATGGGTTTATATTGTGGGGGCTACATCCTTCTTGTGCTTATATTGTGGGGGGCTACATCCTTCTTGGGTTATATTGTGGGAGCTACATCCCTCTTGTGTTTATAGAGTTGGAGCAGCATCCTTCTTGTGTTTATATTGTGTACATACAGCCTTCTTCATTTTATAAAGTGTACTTACATCCTTCTTGTGTTTATAAAGTTGGAGCAGCATCCTTCTTGTGTTTATAATTTGTACATACAGCCCTCTTGTGTTTATATTGTGTACCTACATCCTTCTTTTGTTTATATCGTGGGGGCTACATCCTCCTTGTGTTTATATTGTGTATGTACATCCTTCTTCATTTTATAAAGTGTTTTAACATCCTTCTTATGTTCATATTGTGGGGGCTATATCCTTGTGTTTATTAAGTTGGAGCTACATCCTTCTTGTGTTATATTGTGTACGAACATCATTTTTCATTTTTTAAATCGTTTATACATCCTTCTTGTGTTAATATTGTGTATGTACATCCTTCTTTATTTTACAAAGTGTTTTTACATCCTTCTTGTGTTTATATTGTGGGGGCCTATATCCTTCATGGGCCATGATTGTTCACCCTGATTATGATTCTTAATTTGTGAGCACCTAGCCTATGCTCATGGGTGTCAAGATCTGTATCAGTCCTACCTTCAAGGGGCGGTCGGGTAGCCTAGTGGTTAAGCGTTCACTCGTCACGGCGAAGACCCGGGGTCGATTCCCAACATGGGTACAATATGTGAAGCCCATTTCTGGTGCCCCCCTCTGTGATATTGCTTAAAGCGGCGTAAAACCAAACTCACTCACTCACTCTGCCTTCCAGACATATTAAGCCTTATATATGCTTAAGTAGCAATAATGTCAACTCACTAACTTGTTGTGTCTATTCCCTCCTTGGTTCCATTCATGCAGTTGATATAGTCGTATGTCCTCCAAAGAGATTCAGAATCAGAGACCCCTACCACCCCATGCTTGTGAGAACAGACTAACAGGAATTGGAGGTGAGGTGACATGGGGTTTAACGTCGCGTCCACGATTATTGCACTTATATAGCGACGTGCATGTACATGTGTGTGTTTGTGTGGCTGCTTGTACTAGTCCGGACTGATGCCGATTTATAGTGCTGGCACACTGAGATCATGCCGCAGTTCAACATGAATACCCCACTCAGACACAGTATGCTGACTCCGAGCCGACCAGTCCTTGTTTTAGCCCCTTAATGCCGAGTGCCAGACAGGGTAACAACAAGTACCATCTTTTAATGTCTTTTGGTATGACCCGGTCGGGGATCGAACCCCGGACTTTCCGGACGGACGCTCTACCACAAGACCACTACAGACTTGTCTACAGACTAACAGGAGGATCTACTGGTCATAATGTGTAGTTAGTGGATCTGACGGCCTGGATTGTTGCTCATACTATCAATCCCTAGTATGGCTGACAGGCTATCCTGACATGGCTGGAATATTACTGACTACTCCATTTAAACACATTCACGCAGGTACTGAACGTGGATGTAATGGGGCGGTGGGGTAGCCGAGTGGTTAAAGCGGCTGCTCGTCACCTCAAAGACCCAGGTTTGATTCGCCACATGGGTGCAATGTGTGAAACCCATTAATGATGCCCCCAGCCAAGATATTGCTGGAACATTGCTAAACCTGATGTAAAATCATACTCACTTAGTAGATGTAAAGTTTGTACTTTTCTCCAAAATAGAGCGACACTGCTCTGTAGCTCACCTGAATAATGAACAAGAGATGGCTGCCCCCTGCCAAGATATTGCTGGAACATTGCTAAACCTGATGTAAAATCATACTCACTAAGTAGATGTAAAGTTTGTACTTTTCTCCAAAATAGAGCGACACTGCTCTGTAGCTCACCTGAATAATGAACAAGAGATGGCTGCCAGGTTTAAAATTTGATTGGAATTGTGTGTGCTGTTGTTAGAGAAGCCATATCTGGGATCATTCAGACAGTGTCAGGTCCACTTGCCTTATAGTTTCAGAGGAGGTGTTGGCAGTGCAGTAATACTAGAAAAACTGGGGTATGTAAACATCAAAGATCCTAGCTTGATGAAACAATATGCCCCTCCCCCCCCCCAAAAAAAAGAAGATTTTTAAAAAAAAAATACAGCTTATATTTTACCACATACCACTTACCTCCTGAATATCAAATTTAAAAAAAAATACATGTAGCAATGTCTGTGTAATGAGCAAAAATGACACTTTCAGTCAGGTGAGCTATGAATTATGGTTTTGGTTAAAAATTTCATCAATCATAATCTTAAACACACCGTTCCAAAAAAGGGGAAACAATTTGCTGCGGAATTCAAGGGTTTGGCAGAATCTGCACGTAAATAGTGCCACATTTGTCAGTGACAACTTTCTCAATATCATCAAATTATTATACAGACATAGATCCCCTTAATAAAACATTCATTGTTTGATTTCCACTGCGATCAATTACTGCTTAGTTCATGCTTCAAGTTAACACACATAAACCATTTTCACAAACATAGTCCATATTTTCATAACAACACTGAACGATCTTCTCACATGTTAATTCCTTCCCTCCTTTTTTGTGAAACGTGCATGCTAGTAAGCTGAATTAAATAAACCAATACACTTTGAAATTCACTTTTAAACATTCAACACCGAAAAGCAATCTCAAAACAAGCATGCATGTTGAATCAACACTGATCCAGTAAATTTATGCCTTATCATCCTGAATACCCAATCCTAGAATGTTCCTTGTCTGCTGGTGTAGAGTTAACTCTTCTTGCAAATATTGATGAAATTTGACACAAAATATTTCACCTAGAAGTTGAACGGAAGGCTTAGAGCCTTTCTTTGCCGCCCTGTTACAGTTAAACCTCCATAAGAAGACCGAAATCTCCAATTTAAACATGCATGCTTTTTTGTCGTTATGGCGGGAGGGCGCAGTGTGACCACGTGCCGAGGCCCCATCACGCTAATAGAGCGCTCACCATCTAAAGGATAAGGGAGAACCGAACTCCTTTCTTTTGCATCTGGCTTCACGTTTCAGACAGGGGCTTTACAATATATATTACCATGTTTTTACAGCAAACCCTAACTTTCAAATCAAACTTTCTTTCAACTCTTCAAAAGGCTTTTAACACCTCTAGCTGCAAATTTTGTTTAACAAGAATTAAAGTTTCCAAAATGTCAAAATTTTATTTACGTTTGCTTAAATGTTAAAAACTAAAACACTGTTTGCAAATGTGCTTATTGTCATTTTATTTTCATCTTTGAATTGTGTTGTGTTTTTATTTATTTTGTTTTCAATTTTATCAAAACTCATTGATCTATTTGATCTTTAAGTGCTTATTATCTGTCTGATCAAAATTTGTCCAGAACATAAATTTTCTTCTTTGGTTGCATTTGGTTTTCGTTGCAGTAGAGAATTCAAATTTGAAATGCTAATTAATTTTTTTTGTTATTATCAATATGTTTCCTTGTGAATTGTGGAAATGATAACATATTCTCATCCTTCTATCCAACAAAACATATGCCCTTGAATGAAAACAGATACGAAGATGTCAATAAAAAAACAGCCCTTCCTCACTGGATCAATTTAATGGGAGTCTTCCTATGTGTGCATTAGGATTGATTAACCCTTCCTTACCAGACAACAGCAAGCTCAACACCCTTCACTACAGGACAAAAAGCCACTGCGTGCAAGGGTTAACAGTAGTTCATGATATTTGGTAATTGTTAACCCATTAAACTGCTACAATATAAAACATTGAGGATGTTGAATTAGGTTTATCCTAACCATAGCTCTTTTAGGGTTAAGTGGAGGTTTTTATGTCATGTTCAGTGTCAGAAATCAAAAGTGATGTGACCTTTATCCACAAAAATCAAATGTTTTTGTTGAAACTTGAGACACAAGGGTTAAAGATATATGTTATTCATCAAGACATCTAAATCCAAGGAACATTTTTTTTCGAAGAAATCCATCTAAAAATGTCTTCTTGAGATTGCAAGAAGTTTAGCTAATGTAACACAAAGACTATTCAGAAGTCATTGTCAACAGAGCCTTTTGTCTGAACAGACAGATAAAACAGATCACCCACCCCAAAAAATATATACATATTTTTTAACTTCTTACACTGCCTGTTGCAAACATAATTACACCACTAAAATATACAAAAAATAATGTGTTTACATATATATTTGTATCTTAGTTCTGGCATTTCCTCAATAACATTACTGAGTTTTTTTATACATTCTGTATAATTTCTTTGTTAGCCATAACATAAAGAAATTCAATTTTCAAAGAAGCTACTTTTAACCGTCCTCCTCTTTTCAAAATGTTTAATAAATGAAAGGGTTTTCTTTCTTGTCTGATGAATTTTGTACTCACCTGTTAATGAGAAACTCAACTTAATTAGATTACCTCAGTGTCATGAGTGTGTCAATAAATAAAGGTTAACACAGCTTGTCGTAATAAATCGCAATGACAGAGGGAGCGGGGAAGAAAGGGTGTAGCTAACTTACACTTGCTAAGAAAGTTGCTTTAATCGACAAACTTAAGTCGGTGCAACTCCCAAAGCAGAACGATTAAGCCAAGAAGTGTATGGCATCAGTAAGCAGACTGTCTCAGATATTCTTAAACGTAGTAAAGCCAATTAAAAAACTGTATTTCAGTTTCTGATAATCATATCATAATCAGATATGTTTTACAAACTCTGTATCTACGTCTGTTGTGACCAATCAGCAGCAAGAAGCCCATCTTCATCTTCATCAACAAGTTCAAAAGCATCCATTTGGAAATGTATGCCTATCATCAGCTCTCTAGTTAGAAATAGATTGTTATTGACATAACATAAAAGCAATGTTGCATTGATTGGCACTCCTCTCAGTGCAAATTGTGAACAATATTAAATATTAAACTTAATTCTATGCACCTTGTCACGTGCAGACTGACAGCAACACCAATCAATAACTCTATTCAAAAAAAATCTCAGCTGGTGTAAGTAATTGATTTGGTTTATGTAGGTAATGTACATGCGTCATCTCAACATATGTTGGCATAGTTTCTTGGAATGGTCACATGCTGTAAGTTCCAATTACCATTATGAGTTTGCTGAGATGAATTTTCCTTTTCTTTCAAACCTGAGGGCATAGTTGTATATCATATATAGCTTATCTAGTAACAAGAGTTTATTCTCAATTTTCAAAACTTGTAGCCATTTTGAAATCATCATAGTTATTATTGGTAAAATAAATGAAAAAAAAGATGACGAGATAACAAAAAACATCAGGATGAAACCCTTCACAACACGATAGGATTTTCTTAAATAGCACTAATATGCTTAAAAAAATAGTGTTTAAGATATGATAGAAAATAACATTTCATTAAAGAAATCATAATTTCTAGATTATTGAAATAATATTTTGTTTGTGTGTTGTTTAATGCCACACTCAGCAATATTCCAGTTATATGATGGTGGTCTGTAAAAAATCGAGAATGGACCAAACAATCCAGTGATTGATATCATGAGCATCGATACACGCAATTGGGATAGAAATGACATGCATCAAACAACTCAGCGAGTCTTACCCACCGATCACATTAGTCGCGTCTTAAGACAAGCATAGCTGCTTTTTTGGCAAGCATGGGTTGCTAAAGACCTATTCTACCCCGGATCTTCACGGGTATGAAAAGATGACTGGATATCAAACAATAAAGATGAAACACTTCACAACAAGATAGGATTTCCATAAATAGCACTAATATGCATAAAGATAATTTTTTTAAGATACGATAGAAAATTGAAAATCACATTTCATCAAAGAAATCATAATTGCTGGATTATTGAAATAATAAGAACAAGTTGTCCCTACAAGAGACTTGATGTACTATCGGCTTATGTAGACTTGCCTATCATAAGGATATAATTACTATACATCCATCATCCAAGAATACCATAGAGCAAGGCTACCATGTTACATCCATTCTTGTACACGAGTGCCTCTCTTCAGGAGGGCAGTCGGGTAGCCTAGTGGTTAAAGCGTTGGCTTGTCACGCCGAAGACCCAGGTTCGATTCCCGACATGGGTACAATGTGTGAAACCCATTTCTGGTGTTCCCCGCCATGATATTGCTGGAATATTGCTAAAAGCGGCGTAGAACCATACTCACTCACTCACTCTCTTCAGGAGAATAGAGGCTTACAATGCACATTTAACAACTGATACAGGAAATTAACAGACATCCTAATGAATACGTACAAATAAGTCTCTCAGATCCATCAGACTCAAAGTTATTCTGTGAAAAATATTTCAACATCCTATGCCTCTTTTTTATTTATATTGTTTACATATACATTTTTCAAAATGTAGGGCTCAGTATTTGAAATAAATTAAAACAGAAGTCCAGAAACAATTTTTGTTTTATGAAAATGAGATGAGGATATTTCGCCATGATTAACCTCTTTGAATTTTTTTTCATTACTGAAATCACCTAAAAGACTTTCTTTGTCTAAAAACTTAATTTGTTCTCACATTTCTGAAGTTTGGGGTCAGTGGACAAAGACAGTAAGGGAACTAGCCATAGATCATCTTTCATACAGATGTGTTTGGAAACTAAATAGGTGATCTTGTTGTCACCCACATTGTAGGAAGTTTTCTAGACTAACATATAGTCTCTGAAATGAACATATACAGAAAAAAACAGTTGTTCAGTTATCTTAATAAAAATCTAATAAAAAGGGAGCCCAGTGATTCTCTTCATTTTCAGATACTGCAGTAATCTAGACTTGCCAAACATTATAGACTTGCATGGGCTGTAGTTGATATAAATGTATCAGGGTCTGTAAGACAGACTAGAAGTTTTCATGATTATGAATATTGAGTGTGTCAAGATATCTTTGCATTCTGTGAATATTTGTGAGTAGTTGTTTTCAAGTCTTTTGTTGGTGAGAGCCAGTGACAGTTGACCACAGACCAGATTTATCCATACTTGTGGCAAAAAGATGAAACTAATTAGTAGCTGTCATAATGGAATGCTATCATGTCCATCCATGGTTGTGTTAACGTTCCTGAGTCATCATTGTTTTAATCTTTCCTAATAAGCCTACCTTTATAAACTTGACAATTACTTTCAAGGTTAGCTGATCGAATGCTAAAAAAATGGCTTATTGAACATAGATCAAATATCATCCATGGCGTTTCTGAGACAAGAGGAGTTTCTTATCAATATTGCATGAAACATATTATTAACCTTTGAAGACTGAATGACCTTGACATTGACCTTCACCTTTGACATGGATGCAGCCTGACACAGGTGTTGGTGAAGGTATCTATAATTCACAGTTACTCATAGAACTGCCATGTAATCTGGTGAAAAGACGAGGTCACTTCGGTACTCTGGGGATTGGTCCCCCTAGTGATCTCTCGTGACATGGACCTTTCTTGAAATTTGACCAGAATGTAATTCTTGAAATTCTTTGTTTACCTCAAAACGTACATCATCCAGACATATTTTTGAGATAGTTTTGGAATAAAATGGATCTTGAAGTTTCGTTCAATCAGCTGTTGAAGTAATTTGATTTCTTTTCCTTGCAAATCCCCAAAATAACACTTAGGGACTGGTCATTTGTTATACTACATGTATCATATTTGCACCCTACCCCTCAATAAATGTAACAGGGGCTAAGCATTAATATGAACTAAATGTATCATTTACAATAGTGCCAAACCAGACTGAAATGAAGCATGAACTGATGTCTGGTACAGTAGATCCTTATTTATCTAAACCTTGTTAATCTGAACACCTTGGAAAACCATTCAAGTTCCGAATACATTATTCATTCTTCATCACGGCTGGCCAGTCTGGAAATCTCTAAAACTGGATTTATGTTTGATTCACTAGGTGAGACACCTCTGGGATAAAGCACTCCCGAAGCAGTATAGATAACTAACAACACATACAGAAAAAATCAACATTTGTTTTCCCTTCTAAACATTTAAGCAAAGGAATTATTGATGCATAAACTATCACCTAGTGACTGTTTAACTATTAATCTCTACAACTGTAATCAGACCATCATTATTTACAAAAGCTATCAAGTAAACTGTTAAGCGTTTCCACTTTAGTCAACAGGTTTATATTTCCAGGAGGGATCACATATTACTCCCTGATACATTAATAACATTTCAATAACAGGCACTGAAACATATACCTTTCCCTCCAAATACTTTACTGGAACTGTTTGGATAGCATCTTGACGATGTACAATGTACATCGGTTTTTTCTTAGCTTTTTCTTTTCTTTATTTGGTTAATAAAAAGAAGTAGTACCTGTTACATAAAATTGGCTTCCGCCCCGGGTAGCAGAAAGTTCCTTGACATACAGCACAACTTATCAGTACATTTTTTACAGAAAATAATATACTTTTCACTCATACATTCACTTTAGTAATACAAACATACTTCATATATCAAGTATGCAAAAACTATTAAAGCTTATCTATCATATTGCAGTGCTGAAAAGTACATGGTCTCTAACATTTATGTCTTAAGTATAAAACTCAAATTAAAATGAAAGCTGCTCCTCATGTTTATGATATAGCATCCAAGCATCTTAGAATTTCTGCTGATTACCTTGAAAGCAATATCTTTTTCAATGTTGTATTGTGAAAAAGCTTCCTTTTTATAAACATGAAAATGAGGTTTTGAATTTTGAAATTTGCATCTATATATATAGAATTTTGCAATAAGTAAAAGTAAATCGAACACTTTATCTGTTTTTATGTTCTCTTTAACTCCAAAAAGTATCATTTCTGCACAAAATGTCATATTCTAAACATGAACAAACTGCTCTAATGATGTACATCGTTAACTACAATTAAACGGTAAATCAACGTCTGGTGATTTTTTATCTCAAATTTCAGATTTGTACTGACCAAGTTTCTTATCACCTGTTCGCTTACCGGATTTCTCTGAAGGGGAAGGAGAAATTTTTTTCTGCGCATAATATTCGAATTTCTTTTTTTCCAAAAAAGAGGGGGTGTGCATTATACTTGGATATGCACTATACTCAAGAAAATACAGTACTACCCAGAGATGCACAGATATAGGTGAAATTATTTTCAGTATAAAGAATTCATGAATAAATGTTGAAAGTTCCCCTCCAAGGCTCAGTACTTACGCAATTCATTGAAGACAGATTATCCATAGTTCCTATAAGTACATATTATTTAAAAGACAAACAATGAACGTAAAAGATTAATCTTTTTTTTTTACGAGAAATCGGTCCTGTTTAACTGCTGAATTATCATAATTCAATTTTGTTCCCCTAAACTTGGAATTATACGAAACTAACCCATTTTTCAGATGTACAGTTTTCATTTTCAAAACTCATATGCAACTTGCTTCAAAAGACCAATTCATTAAAACAGCCAATTCAATTTTGTTCCCCTAAACTTGGAATAATACAAAACTAAACCATTGTTCAGATGTAGTTTTCATTTTCATAATTCGCATGCAACATGCTTTAAAAGACCAATTCATTAAAACAGCCAATTCAATTTTGTTCCCCTAAACTTGGAATAATACAAAACTAAACCATTGTTCAAATGTACAGCTTTCATTTTCAAAACTCACATGCAACTTGCTTTAAAAAACCAATACATTAAAACAGCCATATAGGTGCTTAACTTCTTCCTTGTAATACACTTTCATCCAACTTTCAAATAATTCAATAAGTCCTATAAACTGCTCTTGTTTGAAACAATTCTTGAAAAAATGCAAACAGGTGTGGCCTTTGAGTTCTTAAAAGTATCATGCTTGGTAGGGTTTCAAAAGAACTTTGAAAAAAATTACACAAAGACAATAAGAAAATTCGATTTCAAAGTATTTAAATTGTACAAATGTAAAAAAGACATAGAAAGGCCCGGCTGAAACAACACATGATGCATTTAAGTATCTCCAATCTCATTGAAGTAATTCAGATCCAAATTGTGATTCTTCCCTCAAGCCCATTTCATGAGAAGCGTGTATTGATTGGCATTAGCATCTTCATAAAGGTAGTGGCATTTGACAGGCATACTGACACTGGTATATAAATACATCTACATGGAAACCACTAATGATCTTCGTATTGTTGGATTTGTTTACGTGGTGCTTAGCAACAACAACCACCAAATTGACCAAATCTCTCAGGGGGCTGACAATGACAACACTTGAGACAATTTCAACTATTGTTCAAGCCGATGGCAAGCCAACCTGTTATGAACCTCGAAACTTAAGTGTAGTGTTCACGATCATGACTCAATCATCCTGATAATGACTTGGATACCAAGTTCCAGCATTCACAGCAGTCGATATCCCTCGCTTCAGCCAGTAGGTAGAACACCACAAATAAAACAGTAAACATCTTTATTAGCTTTGACAATATGGTGAACAAGTGCCCCAGCGTAAACACTCCAAGAGTGTTGGGTTCAGTATGACTTCTTTACCACACTATAGAAAAGCTGGTAAGGTATTTTAAGAATATCCACAGCAACCCAGGCCCTTCTATCGATTTAGCCTTGCCAAGTGAATATTATCTAGATGATGAGAAAAGAATCCACACACACCCCACACAATTGCGTTCCTTCAATCAGACGGGAGTACAATAAAAATAACTACAATCTCGTCCTGCCTGTGAGCAAAGCTTGCTCGCCTTTGGTCCTGGCACTGTAAATCAAGGCAAACCGAAATGATTATTTAGGTAGTGAGGACTTATTTTGATAAAACGATACTTTGATTGTTGAGACGAATAAAGTTTTATGATTTTCGAGTGGCGCAGGTCAATTTCACTCCTAGGCAACTTGCAACAGCGGGTGAAGGACCATATGATTTATGAAATACGAGCAAGATTACAATCACACATAAGGGAGCTTCACATTCGTGGAGTAAGCGCTACATGGCGAAAAAAACGTTTTGAAACCACTGCACAATAAATAGACGAGACATGGCCTCTGTGCCTCCCATGATTTTGTGACAGGCTGATGTAATTTATGATGGAACAGTTAACATCATAGCATGATTTTTGACTAGCACTCTTACAACGACCTGATATTTATCTTCCATAAAATATGTGTATTTCTAAACACCATGTGGACTGAGTGCGTTGTCCTTGATGATGCAATACGGTTTATTTTCTAAACAGATTCTGAAGAGATGTGGATGGGTACATATGTGGTTGGATGGGTATGTGGATGGTTAGGTGGGTATGTGGTTGGGTCAATATGTTGATGGGTGGTTGGGTGGGGGTTGGGTGGATATGGGGTTGGGTGGATATAGGGTTGGGTGGGGTTAGGTGGATATGTGGTTGGGTGGATATGTGGTTGGATGGGTATGTGGTTGGGTGGGGGTTGGGTGGATATGTGGTTGGGTGGATATGTGGTTGGGTGGGGGTTGGGTGGATGTGTGGTTGGGTGGATATGTGGTTGGGTGGGTTTAGGTGGATATGTGGTTGGGTGGATATGTGGTTGGGTGGCTGTGTGGTTGGGTGGGAGTTGGGTGGATATGTGGTTGGGTGGCTGTGTGGTTGGGTGGATATGTGGTTGTGTGGCTGTGTGGTTGGGTGGGAGTTGGGTGGCTGTGTGGTTGGGTGGGGCTAGGGTGGATATGGGGTTAGGTGGATATGTGGTTGGGTGGATATGGGGTTGGGTGGATATGTGGTTGGGTGGATATGTGGTTGGGTGGGTTTAGGTGGATATGTGGTTGGGTGGGTATGTGGTTGGGTAGGGGTTAGGTGGGGGTTGGGTGGGGGTTGGGTGGGGGTTAGGTTGGGGTTGGTTGGGGGCTGGGTGGGTACATGGACAGATCAGTGAATCAGTAGGAGGCAGTGTGTGAGGCTGGGAGGATCAGTAAGGAGGGGAAGTGATTGAAGTGGATGAGTGTAAGATGGATGGAGATCACTGAGCTACTTGCGCCTCATCTTACGGATTTAAACACAAAACAAAATCCACAAATTAAATTTCCTGGTGAGACCATCAAGTTTGTTTCACATCTATATAATATTGTTTACTTCACATAGCTCTAATGATCATTTCCTGATTACCACATCACTCTCAGCAACATATACATACACTACTTGCAGTGAATAAAGTTGTACATTCATTGTAAGCATTACAGACTTGCAACGTGCAAAAATATTCAGCCTGCATATTGTTAAATTATACATTCAGAATTGTATGTGTATATATTTGCTATAACAAAGAAGCAATCAGACTTTTTTTCATTACACAACCTAGATTATTTAATTCACAGACACGCAAACTAAAACATATTCATGTAGCCGTACTACTCTCGCTCACCTGGACAGTGACTGAGTGAATGAGTGAGTGAGTGAGCATGAATGAGTGAGTGAGTGAGTGAGTGAGTGAGTGAGTGAGTGAGTGAGTGAGTGAGTGAGTGAGTGAGTGAGTGAGTATGGTGTTTGCAGCATGGCTAAAAGTATGGAGAAAGATCCTGCATGAGTGAGTGAGTAAGTGAGGGTGAGTTAGTAAGTGAGCATGAATGAGTGAGCATGAATGAGTGAGCATGAATGAGTGAGTGAGTATGGTGTTTGCAGCATGGCTAAAAGTATGGAAAAGGATCCTGCATGAGTGAGTAAGAGATCGATCGGCTATGTGTGAGCAAGTTGGTTTTTAATTTCACGATCATCTCACGACATACTGCCTAAAAAAAGTCAAACAATAATTATAGGTAAAACATTTAAATATAGTTGCCCCAGGAATTAACAACCTGACCATGCTTCTACTGTCAGTTATCCTGACACCATCTCCAGGCTCGTGAACGAATACTAGCTTCGAGTTTCACTGAATGTAGGCGGGTGATTTTGTATTGTATTGTATCGGTCAATGTGGCTGACTTGTTGGCTGAGCTGGCAAATCATCCGATCAAAACTGAGACAGCAATGACATGGTGACAATGTCACAGGTGTCATTAAGCTGTTATGACAAACAACAGGTGGTCAATGGACAGTTTTATGACAATAGATAATATCCAGGTGATGTTAAAATCCTTTGACTGATTGTGATTACAAGTGCAGCAGAAATTAAGGTGTTATTACAACCTGCTCACTGTGAGATATCCCGTGTTTCAGAGAAGTCACGAGAACAGACCCTCAGGGTGACAATGCCTGACGCAAGAGGCGATCGGGTGGTCAGGCTCACTGACTTGGTTGATACATGTCATCGTATCCCAAATGCATGAATCCATGCTTGTGATGTCAATCACTGGATTTTCTGGTCCAGAATTGATTATTTACAGACTGCCTTCATATAGCTGGAATATTGCTGAGCACGGCATAAAACAAACAAACAAACAAATAGTTGTTTTTTTGTGGTAAATTACATTATTTTTACGTGCTTTTTTAAAATGTGTATTTTGGGTTCTGGGCAGCTGAATCTGTAAACAGAACAAAACGGGTTGCTCTAACATCACAGACACATTTATCATGCCTTCCAAAATAGTGAAACAAATAAGAAACTATTCTGTCTGTGAGCTAGCTATGGATCCAATTTTGTATTGTAAAATTCTTAAAATAGTCATTCTTGAAGAATAAATCTACATCAGCAAGCTGTGCTAATTTTGACACCATCCATCTTTGTGACAAAAAAAAGTGTTGTTTGAAGCCATCCATCAACTACACGTACTTTAAATGAAATATATTCCAACTTTCCAAACCCTTTTGATTGAGCATTTATCATGATTGGGAGAAATAGACCACACATCACTGAATTGTAAATCTGGTTCAAAGTGAATAAGAGAGTGAGTGAGTGTGGTTTTACACTGCTTTTAGCAATAGTCCAATAATATCACAGCGGGGAACACCAGAAAGCGTAGTCTGTCTTACAGACCCTGATACAAATATATATCAAATACAGCCCATGCAAGTGTATAATATTTGGCAAGTCTAGATTACTGCAGTATCTGAAAATGAAGAGAGTCACTGGGCTTCCTTTTATTATATTTTTATTAAGATAACTGAACAACTGTTTTTTTCTGTACGATATGTTCATTTCAGAGACTAGATATTAGTCTACAGAGAGCGCTTCACACATTGTACCCATGTCGAGAATCAAACCTGGGATTTCGGCATAACGAGCGAACATTTAACCACCAGGCTACCCGAGCGCCCCCAAAGTGAATAAGGATGAATTGAACGAGAATAACAAAAATGTTCAAGCCTCTTAAAAACAATATTTGGCTGAAATTCAACGAATGCATGACCATAGAAGATATAACTAAAGACATATAGAGAAAAATAATTCTCATGTCATGACACCAACATATTGTGTGGGCACTGTCAAATAAAGAGACATAAACCTGGGATATTCTTCCTTATCCAGAAGATAGTACACTGTTCCATAAATATGTTTGACATATTGTAACAATGTCAAGAATAAAATTCAATCTGACAGGAATATAAACAATAACCCACTTCCTACTGTCTGTTCAGTATCGTGTAGTTACCTCCCCTTGCTGTTTGCACTGTGGGGAGCTTGCATAAACCTACTTCAATCTAGTTTACAACCTCAATTCCATACCTGTAAAATTCAGGTGAAATGAAATTGTCAAGGTAGAATTTGATTGATATCTACATCTCACAAAGTAGTGAGTGAGTTTGGTATTACGTCGCTTTAAGCAATATTCCACCAATGTCACTGCGGGGGACACCAGAAATGGGCTTCACACATTGTACCCATGTCGGGAATTGAACCGAGTCTTCGGCGTGACGAGTGAACGCTTTAACCACTAGGCCCCGTCTCACAATATAAATGATCGCAGAATAATTATGATTTGTTTGTTTGTTAGTTATTAAATGCCACACTCAACAATATTCCAGCAATATGACAGCGGTCTGTAAATAATCGAGTCTGGACCAGACAATCCAGTGACTGACATCACAAGCATTGATCCATGCATTTCGGATATGATGACATATGCATCAACCAAGTCAGCAAGCCTGACCACCAGATCTTCACAAGTAGAATGATTATGAAGCAAATGGTCGAAAAAGGTCTGTTTTTCATGACGGTCATATGTATTTAGGTCATCAACATAATCATGGTCTAACACAGATCCGATACTGCCGGCGGACCAATCAGAATGCAGCATTACAACATGTCATGGTAGAGATTGTTTCAACAAGGTTGCAGACAAACAGTCAGCAAACCATCTCTAATGGCTGCAAAACATGAAACAAGCCTGAGATGTCCATTAAGTACTTCAGGAACAAGTAGTTCTAGACATAAATGGCGAAAAAAAAGGGGTCACCATTCCAGAGTGTTCAGTCACTCACCTTCTCAGATGCTGTTTCCTGCACAACCACAAAGGAATATCAAATATATAACTCATGATGAACTCCTTGGCATCATTTTCATTTAAGAAGTCAAGATTTACTGGATTTCAACTTCTGTTTAAAATTAAGTCTTTCAATGTGATGTTTTCAGTACGGATGCTAGTACCCTGATCAAACAAGCATAAAGGTATTAGCATCTTCTCTAAAATGTTCTGACACAATAAGTGTAACAACGCAAACTTCATTTTCATCTGACAAATTTTCTTTTGGACACAAAATTGAGCAAAATTATTTTCTCCCAGTTTCTCTAAATCGTAATTTTTGTAATTAAAGATCTACATTCAACAGTGCCAAAAGCTGATAATTTATTTCATTCAAAAGTTATTTCCAAATATAACTAAAATGCAGCCAAACTGTATCCTAGTTTGGTGATCAAATGAACTTTAATTCAAGGAGCTTGTAACCAGCAATCACAGTCAATGCCTCAGTCTTTGATATGGTCAAAGAAGTCTAAAACGTTCTCAAAATGTCTGAAAGTTGTCTACAACTATCTATTTACCCTATTTGACGTAATAAGCAGCCTGGGCGCTCTCAAATGAGAAATAGGGGGCGCTTATTAGAATATAATTATGGTTAAAAAGACAGAATTGAAAGATCGTAACTTTTGTGATTTGGCCAACACGGACAACATGCGCTCTCAATATTTTAGCCGTTTAGACATATGTCTCTTACAAATATGACATGGGCATGCTTGCAAATATTAACTTATGTATCTACGTATTTGTGAAAACACAGCTCCACATAAACGATGGGCTAAAATGATCATCGGTGCCATTGTTCCAAACGAGTAGTAACGGTAATCATCAGGTAATATGTCTGTTTGTTTGTTTGTTGTTTAACGCTGCACTCAGCAATATTCAATCTATATGATGGCAGTCTGTAAATAATCAAGTCTGGACCAGACAATCGAGTGATTGACCACATGAGCATCGATCCACACAATTGGGATACGATGGCATGCATTAACCAAGTCAGCGAGCCTGACCACCCGATCCCATTAGTCGCCTTTTACGGCAAGCATGGGTTGCTGAAGACCTTTTCTACCCTGGATTTTCACGGGTCTAGCAGGTAATTAAAAAGAATATGACAATGCGGTTTGTGTTTGTGATTTTCAAATATTATCTTATATCCCTTACCTTTATATTTCTTTGATAAAGACCATATATTTAATGTTTATTACCACTTCTTTGTTTCAGATACTCATTTGTAAAATTATCTTGAAACATTTTTCTCAAAATGTGTTTGTTGTTATCATATCTGCTTTGGTACTGGTCATGACGGGTCACCATTTCAACAATCGATATATCCCGCTTTTAAATGAAAATACTGCAACTACCAACCTGAACTTAATTTGTAAACATTTTCTGAAGAGACTACATGCAAATAACCTAAAAATTACCTCTAGTTTTTAATTAATCGTCGTTTTTAGAAGTTAGAACTTCACATAACACCACTGCCACAGGCTAATTTGCATATCATGTAACCAGACTTTTCTCTCGTTTTTAAACAAACAACAATAAATATTTAAACATCAAAGTTTTGTTTGTTTGTTTGTTGTTTAACGCCGCACTCAGTAATATTCCAGCTATATGACGGTGGTCTGTAAATAATCGAGTCTGGACCAGACAATCCAGTGATTGACAACATGAGCATTGATCCAGGCAGTTGGGATCGATGACACGCATCAACCAAGTCAGCGAGCCTGACCACCCGATCCCGTTAGTCGCCTCTTACTATACATCAACGTGACGGACTTGCTGACCTCTCCACATGGCTGCGATGACAACACATGAAGTAAAGAAATTAAAACTATGCAATTGGAAATAGTTCTTTATGGTTTTAGATATTTTTTCATTTAAAATGTTACTGTGACATATGTGTATGTTGATGTGTAGACTCGTCAAAAATGAAAATATGACCATTGTTGCATTGAATAATATGAGCTGGCGCTGACATGGTATGCGGTAAAGATGGTCATATGGAACAGGGTAAACGGAAGTTGTTAGCATCAGAGGGACACACGATTCTGCCGAAATTAATGTAATCATTACTGAATCAAATTTGGAATAAGATTACTAAAATAGAGTACAAACAGAAGTTCAGACAAAAGCGTTAACTTGCGTAATTCAATACGGATTTGTTGATATTTTACTTCTGATGACGGATCATCACCTGTATTCAATATGTTCATCATCACAGGTTCTCCATGACAAGTCTCTACATTCCGCCAAGCTGGTCAGTCCCTATAAGCCATACTCTAGTACAGTGACGCTTGCTAATCCTGGACTGTACCGTTTCCAGTGAAATGTACCGATGAACCAATGTCTGATTCATATCAACAAATCAGGGGCACATAGTAATGTCACATCTTCATAGAAGTTCCACGGACAGTTGCGTGGAATGCAGGGTTTCTGGACTAACAAGGTTTCACTGTAGTGACCTGTTATTGTAACAGTGTATGCACTTGTACAACAGGGGTGCTACTGTCTGCAGGCCCAAGTCATTTGGTCTAATGTCAAAGGTAACCTAAGGGTGTCCTCAAAAGTTATCCCCAGTAAATGTTTCAGTTTAAGTTGTAGTTTTTGACAATAATTCAGTTAGGACATCAGTCTTTCTTGTTAGCGGTCATTGTTCTAAACAATTCTGGGTTTAACCCTACAGCTTTACCCTTAGAATTAAATAAAAAATATTACGATTTGTGAACAGTTATATAAATGAAGAAGTCTTTGCTGGCAAAAAGATTTTCCAATATCCATTCACCGAAATCAGAGTTCACTGCGAGTATTTAATAAGATATGAAATAGTCAACCGACCTGTCGTTTTCCTTGGTGAGATGCATGTTTCATATAGTTCATTTTCTTCACGATCTAGCTCTCAGTACAGGTAGGGCCCGGGGTCATGTTCTGTCAGTGGAACATCTGAAGACAAGATCAGGAGTTATTAAACAAATATCCAGTGCTGTTGGTTATTAAGTGAGGGAGTTTGGTTTAAAGTTGCTTTGAAGAATACATGAATTATATCACGGGCTGTCAGCTTTAGGTGAGAGTGATGGTTGTGGGTTCAAATCCCAGATTGTGAAGCACCATATGCCTGTCGTGGGTTTCACCAATTGGCAAATTCCTCGCACCACTAGCTGACAATGAGTTCCAATGCAGATCACTCACACTTCATCATCTTAAAACACTTTCTTTCTAAAAATACTAAAATAAACAAACTCGAAATAATACAAATACATTAATAATACAAAACTGTCAAAAATATCAAAAATATAATATGGTGAAAATCTCTATCAATATTTTTTTTTTATTGAAGTTATCATATGGCAGGACCTCATTCAGAAAAAAACCTTGGTAACAAAATAAAATATAAAAAGCTTTGTAAATATTGCAAAATATCCATATTTATGCCAAACTATATTACAATATGTATTGTTGACACAATACAATCAAGCATATTTCACTGCTAACATCCCACCACCATCACAGTGTGCGAGAAACTTCACAGTGTAAAAGTACTGGCATGAATGATGTCACCTGAAAAGCTTTTTTTCACAAATATATTTTACAAACACATCCCTGAACAGGATAAGCATCATAACAATGAATTATTTGTGCCAGGTTTCAATGCGAATTGTTATAGTACGACTTTTGTGACAAAACCTATCCTACAATCAATATCAAGTTCAATCTTGTTTCTATGGAAACATTAAATACAATACAAAATTCTAAATGCCAACTTACATAAACATTTACACATTGGAAATCTAACTGTCATAGGCATCACTGGATTATAATATCATGACACAACAGGTGGTTAATAACAACAAAGGTGAATACACCACTGTTACACAACAACAAAGGTGAATACACCACTGTTCCACAACAACAAAGGTGAATACACCACTGTTCCACAACAACAAAGGTGAATACACCACTGTTACACAACAACAAAGGTGAATACACCACTGTTACACAACAACAAAGGGGAATACACCACTGTTACACAACAACAAAGGTGAATACACCACTGTTCCACAACAACAAAGGCGAATACACCACTGTTACACAACAACAAAGGTGAATACACCACTGTTACACAACAACAAAGGCGAATACACCACTGTTACACAACAAAGGTGAATACACCACTGTTACACAACAACAAAGGTGAATACACCACTGTTCCACAACAACAAAGGTGAACACACCACTGTTACACAACAACAAAGGTGAATACACCACTGTTACACAACAACAAAGGCGAATACACCACTGTTACACAACAACAAAGGTGAATACACCACTGTTACACAACAACAAAGGTGAATACACCACTGTTACACACCAGGTCTAGAATAACCAGGAATATAACACATGGTCAATACATGTTTCAATTTCAAAATTAAAAAAAATACTTTTGACTTTATTATGCTTGGAAAAAAGTGGGACTGATGGATGCCCTCTTTTATAAGTATCCCCAATCAATTTTCATGATTTTTAAAAATTGGTATCTTTATTTACTTCTGCTGTCCTATCTGAAGCAAAATCTTATTATTTGTAAGTCATAAAATCCATAATAATGCTGCTTAATGTTCTAACTTCTGCCTAAGGACAACAAAATCATCAAAAAAGCAAACCCAAACATCTGTGAAATCTGAATAAAAAACAACGACAACTTCCCCTTCAACATATACCTAAAAATAACAAAGTCATCATTATGTGGTTTAGAAGCAAGATAAGCTTATGACAAAAATCAGGTCCTTCGGCAATCTGTCACAATGGAAGTGTCCATTTTCCTTGCAGGGGTAACAGGTGTACATCATGTCAGCTATCATTTGATTATTGGTGTACACAAGACGCCCTTATTTACCTGGTTTAACGCCACACGGTATACGCTGCCAGAGGTCACATGATGAGCCACAATCATGTGACGCGTGTTGATGACAGATCAAGTGATAAATTTGATCTCCTACCATGGTGCAAATTATTTGGTTCTCCAGCTTGTTTCACCAGACAATTTATTGATATATCTATTCTGCTGACTAAACACTGGGTAATATAGCATGAAAACAATACCAGAAGGGTACATCTTGCTACAGAGATTTATCAAGAATTCCAAAGTATAAGTGCCTTGGGCAGGCAAATTTGAACAAATTCTAATTTTCTTCACATTTGGGATCTAAAAATATCATATTTACCTAAATTCAGATACATATATCTATATGTATATTTGAATATTGTATTTGAACATTGCATTTAAAAAATAAGGCAAAAATAAGCATTGAAACCTCTTCCTGTTTATTATTCCTGATATCAGTGAAATAACAGTCACCTCAACAAAGCCATAATTTTTGTAAGGATTATAAAAGCATGAATTGGGAAATTATTAATTTCAATTTGAGAATTTTTGTTGACAATTGCTGCAGACTTGGAGCATGTGCCTTGGAGGAGGTGTAGATGTTTTATCCCTGCTAAACAAATATACAAAACGTAAAATCGTGAAGCAGACGGAACAGGAATCAAAAGTAGCTTAGCCAAATCATTTCGTGGCTTGAGTTTTGTACAAAATCCTATTATCTATTTCTAATGTCAGTTATTATCATTATCATCTTCTATATCACAACAAACACATGCGATAAATTGAATTATTACTCACAAAAACACACACCCAACCATCCACCCACTACTAACTCACTGAGACAAATGAGAAAAGAAACAAACACATATACTACACACGCATAGAATCCTACTCGATTTAACTTTTATCCCAATTAACCTCATTTCCCCAAAAATCTTTGACAAAAATCCAAAGCTTTCTGGGTCTCAACATTCAACAAAATATAGCTGGGATTATATGAGGTTTTTGAATGCTTAACATAAAGTATGTCAACAAGTCCTGAGCTAGAATACGATTTGTTTCAGAATCCGACTTTTCATAAAGCCAATTAAGATATATCAAGTAAAATCATAAGTAATAAATGATTCGGCCAATGTTATCATAACATCGGGGGCGTGAAAATAAATAGTTCCATTTTATCATATCGTCCTGATACAGACAGAATAACATGTGAGTAATTTAATCTTCCATCAGAATGACTATAGAAATAGCCTCTTTTATAAACCACAAAGTCATTATCAGTTTCCAACACTGTAAATGCAAAGCTTGCTACACGTTACATTTCAATTTGATAGCGAGACTATGTTGAATATCTCGGACAATAACATCAATATTGTCTTGGTCGGACAATCAACATTTCCACACATCTACCAGCTATGCTATTGTTCCCAATTCTAAAGTTGACATTTACAGTGTCAATCCATATGAAATGAATCAAGGCGTATATAATACCATCTGTTGAAATGTTCACGGAAAGTATCACGTAAATATCTGTTCCTGTAATGCATAACATTTCATTCTGAGAGTTAGGGGGATAACGATGAGGTGATATGCCCTGCAAATTGGCTTAATAAAGCCAAGGAGATTTGGCCATATTTTTCTGTATTTATTCAAATAATGATGGCATTTGCCCCCTAACAATGAGCAAACAAGACAGCCTCACTCTCAGATCAGGATATTGATTGGTTGATTTGACAGACTCATGACTTCAATCTATGATGTTTATCTAACAAAAGATCTGGCCATCCCAAATAGACATAAAGATGTAGAGGCCCTGTAGGGGTGCATTAAAAACTGTAACATGTATTCTACATCAGAGAAATATGTTACATTTGTTAATGAACCTTCAAAATCACTCAAGTAATAAAATCAGCTTTTTTTGTTCAGATTACAAAATTTGCTGGTTTTTTGGTAACATTGTTTCATTATCAACACTTATCATACATGAAAATGGGCATTAGATACAGAAAAAAAAGGTTTTGTTTTTCATCACAACGATGTCCCTATACCTTGCTGCTGACCCCATAAATCTTACTGTTTGTTTGTTGTTTAACACTGCAGTCACCAATATTCCAATTATAAATAACCAGACAGTCCAGTGATTGACATCATAAGCATCGATCCACACAATTGGAATACAACGACATGCATCAACCAAGTCAGCAAGCCTGACCACCCGATCCCATTATTCGCCATTGACGACAAGCATGGGTTGCTGAAGACCTATTCTACCCCGGATCTTCACGGGCCCTTTACTTGTAAAAACACATGCAACTCTCATGTTATAAGTCAATTGGACAGGGAAAAAATTCGCAGGAAGGCGACTTGCTAACAGATACTATGTTGTTGCACCAGATAAAAAGTTGCCTAATTGCCAATGAACCCCTTCTAGTGCCTCACAAGCAGCTTGGCTTGTATACTTCCCAGGGAGTTGAGAAAGAAAAAACAAGCGCACACTGATCCATTGACCGGGTGTAATAATGGTGTTAATGTTTGAGCATGCTTTAATGGATGACGCATTAAAAGTATTCAATATTAATATTATTATAACTACCACCCTCAGAGTTAAGGGCCTTTCTAGAGTCACATTCAAGCAAGTTTGTTTATGTAATTAATTCCTAAAGTAAGTCACCTGTTCATGTCCCAAAAATTCCAACACTGCAAAATAGAAAACATATTATGCTAAATAAGGACGAGATTCTGGATACCACAGAGCATTATTTGTAACCTGTTATCCAAGAGCTGGTTATGAGGAAATAATAGACAAGAGCTATAGAACCAGTGTTGCCTCAAACCTTTATTACATAATCTAATCTGTTAAGATTGTTGAGAATTTTCTTTCTCTAGTGAAGCTACATAATATTCTGTGCCTAAAACATAATTAGATAACATAATGCTTTCAAAAGATTTGAAATTATTTCTACTGGGTATGAGAAAAATAATCGTTGATGCGTAACATTTTATGATCATGAGATCTCTTTTCATGAGTATGTTGCGGACATAAAGTGTCTGAGTCCTGTGATGGGACTCGAACCACAGATCAAATTCAGACACCTTGTCAACATGACCAAAGCAAGCTGATAGTGTTAGGATGTCATCTGTGGGATGACTCTACGGCCTGCTACATACTCCCCTATCAAAAATGCACATCACTAGACTCATAGAAGGGTACTGAGACTTGTCTAGCTCAAATTTGATAAGAACATGCTCAGCCCACGTTGGGGACATATTTAGTGACCTTAAAAGATTTTAGTCCTGTCATGGGATTCAAACCAAGGTTAGACGCCTTATCCACATACCGTAAGTAAGGAGGCCATCTGTGTCATCCCTATGCCCTTAAACTTTCATGAAATTATCATATCAGTATGTTCTCAAGCCTCACAATGAGAGGCCATGTCACTATGGAAGGCTATGTCACAATAGAAGGCCTTGTCACAATAGAAGGCAATGTCACAATAGAAGGCTATGTCACAGTAGAAGGCCATGTAACAATAGAATACCTTGTCACAATAGAAGGCCATGTTACAATAGAAGGCTATGTCACAGTAGAAGGCCATGTAACAATAGAAGGCCTTGTCACAATAGAAGGCCATGTCACAATAGAAGGCAATGTTACAACAGAAGGCTATGTCACAGTAGAAGGCAATGTCACAATAGAAGGCTATGTCACAGTAGAAGGCCATGTAACAATAGAATGCCTTGTCACAATAGAAGGCCACGTTACAATAGAAGGCTATGTCACAGTAGAAGGCAATGTCACAACAAAATATTTTTATTATTGGTATAGTCACTACACTAGGTGGACTGTTTGAAGCTCCATTTGGACTTTGGAAGTTGGTTGGACTGTTTGAAGCTCTACTTTGACTTTGGAAGCTGGTTGGACTGTTTGAAGCTCTACTTGGACTTTGGAAGTTGGTTGGACTGTTTGAAGCTCTACTTGGACTTTGGAAGTTGGTTGGACTGTTTGAAGCTCTACTTGGACTTTGGAAATTGGTTGGACTGTTTGAAGCTCTACTTGGACTTTGGAAGTTGGTTGGACTGTTTGAAGCTCTACCTGGTCTTTGGAAGTCAAGTGGACTGTCTGAAGCTCTACACTGACTTTGGAAGTCAAGTGGACTGTCTGAAGCTCTACTTGGTCTTTGGAAATCAGTTGGACTGTCTGAAGCTCTACATGGACTTTGGAAGCCACAGGTGGACTCTTTGATACAGTTCCTGGACTTTGGAAGTTGATTGGCTGGTTGAAGTTTTACTTGGATTTAGGCAGTCGAGGGGACTGTTTGCTACTGTACATGGACTTTGGACTTTGAAAGTTAAGGAAATGTTTCACAATAGACTTGAACTTCGGGTGATGGATGCACTGATGATTCTCTGGTGGCAAGATGGATCCCAAGGACATACAAACTGGACACATGACTGAATTCCTATGAGAATCTGGCATACATTTTGTCTCATCGTGATCTTCTTGTTTAAAAATGCACCCTTCATTACAAGCATGACTGATCCCAACTACATCCATGCTGCTGGTAGAGCCATCAGACATTCCACTTACATAACAAACCCATGTGAACTCCATCACCTTCACAAGGTCAATGACATTGATTCAGATCGGAATTCTGACAAAAGGGAACATTCAAAGACTGGGATCCTGTAATTTTGTGTAATAACTTGCATCCTAAAGAAGCCATTTCAAACACATCATTATATGTCATTATATTGCAAACCACTTGAAATATTCAATAATATTCAAACACCATCTTATTCCCGGCGCTTCTATTTGGGTAGAGCAATGTAACATTAATCTTAGCCAAAGTGCACTAATCACTGAGCGACTATGAGTTTCTTCACACAATCATCAAAGACCACCTCACAGATTGTGCTACAAGTTAAAATGCCATAAAAACTTCCACACAGCAATCAAGTACTCTGGATGGTATTTCGGCAAGGTCCTTTGACGTGGATGTGAACAGCTCTGCCGATCCGGATTGGGAAATTAAATTGATGCCAAAGTGAGGCTGATGTTCTTTTCATTAATGAATGGAAATTCAGTGAAAGTGATAAAATTGAATGGTTAGCTCTCAAAAGGGTTAATTGTCTGACTCCGGAAAAAACATGATCTTTTCAGTGGCAAGAACGAACAATTCTCACACTGAGACATATATTTTATATTTTGTCAAAAAGCAACTGCAAATTCTATTTTGGAGAGTTAATCAGCAGACGATTCTGATTGTGGTCGTGTATCTAAAAGGGAAAATCAGGCTGTGACGTGGACTCCTATCTTTGCTTTGTTCCTGCGATTGTCAGTCAGATGAACACCCTACCATCATACACTGTGCGATATTCTCCTTATCAAGTGACAAATGTTAAAGCGCCAATCGCAGTAATGGAGAGTTAAGTCTGGCATGGATGTTCTTCAAATCTTTGATTTCATATAATTAATATTATTGTTATCAGACTCTACTGATGTCGATTGCGATGTTCATTTTACGAAAAGAAATTCTGGATAGATAAACATGATATTGGGACTGTCAGATGGTAACATCAGTGTTTACATAAATCACAAATGTAAACCGACAGAACTGTGGACTATGAATGTGATAGGTGAGCAATTGTGTGACCAATTGTGCAGCATCACCAGTGACACTTAAAGTCCTTGCAAATTCATTGACACTGGGTGGTCTTTGGAACAGCAGCTTGTTACAAAATTAAGAAACTAGTGAAAAGACACCATGGTGAAAGCTTACAGTTGTCACATATCTCACTTTAGACAATGAAGGAGGATGCAGATGGATCAGAATTGTGGGAGGAAAGCCCAAAGCCATGGAGGTCTCAGATGTTCACCAATTTGGTTGAATCACTGTATGGCATGTTGTGGACTAACATCTAGTCTCTGTAATGAGCCCGGAGAGCGGAAAGTCTGGGGTTCGATCCCCGGCAGGGTCATACCTAAAGACGTTAAAAGATGGTACTTGTTGTTACCATGTCTGGCGCTCGGCATTAAGGGTTAAAGCAAGGACTGGTCGGCTCGGAGTCAGTATACTGTGTCTGAGTGGGGTATTCATGTTAAACTGCGGCATGGTATCTCAGATGGCTAGCACTATAAATCAGCATCAGTCTGGTCTAGTACAAGCAGCCACACACACACACACACACACACACACACACGTGCATGCACGTCGCTATATAAGTGCAATAATCTTGGACGCGATGTTAAACCCAATTTCACCTCACCTTACCTCTGTAATGAACATATTTTAAAGAAAACAGTTGTGAAATTATAGTTATATGAAATAATAAAAAGGAGCCCAGAGATTTTCTTCCTTTTCAGACTTGCAAAACATTATAGACTTGCATGGGCTGTATTAGATATATTTGTTTCAGGGTCTGTATGTTGCTGAAAAACCAATTACCAAAAGAAAAGTGAATCTGGTATTTGAAACTCTTGTTAAGATGTTATACCCATACCATGAATGGCTATGAAATGTATGTCTTGTGCATGTAGTGTGAAAAGTTGGTCTATGAAATCTTATATTACACAATACTCTTCTCGCCTCTAAATTAAACGAGTAATTTTCCTGATAATAGATAGAGCTGGCTAGACTTGCCTTTTTATACATATACACCAGAGCCATTTGCAGAAATTATCTTAATTTCATTCACAAAATGTTCAGGCAAAGAAAATCTGCATCTTTTCTCTAGCAATATATTCATAGCAATATTTGTATTCTATTGTGTATGTCAATGTTTTTTTAATTAGTCATTTTCATGTTTTGTACCCTGCCTCATGTGGGTGTTGATGTTCAATAAATATTCTTCTTCTTATTCTACTTCTTCTTCTTCTTCTTCTACTGCTTCTTCTTCTATCTAGATTGCGTTTTTTTCATAAAGAAAATATATTCTAGTTATGGTGCTGGACTATTGGAAAAGCTGTGAGGGAGGATTTGAAGTCTAGTTGTATAAGGTGCTGTAATTAGCTATGAAGTGTTGCATCCTTTTGGGGGGGAGCAGGTGGCCCAGTCGTCTAAGGCGCCACGATTCGCTGTGCAGAGTTGCATCCATTGAGCACGCCAGAGACCTATGATTGTGGGTTTGAATCCCGGTTCGCCCCGATCATGTTTCTAGGTTTGTCAGCACCATACCCGTGCTCGTGGATTTCACCAAAGTGGTAAACCTAAGACCTGCATCACTTCGGGCTTTCCTCCAACATTAAGCTGACATGCCGCGATATAACTGGAACTGGAGCGGCGTTAAACCCAACTCACTCACTCACTGTACCCTTTCAGTGTGCCAGGATCTGCTGATCATGGGTCTGAATTTTTTTGGACTGATGACGATCTTTGATGTGTCAGCACCATAGAGTATGCTCAAGTGTTTCTCGAAAGTGGTAAATGAATTAGATGTTAGTTAGTTTGGATGTTCGTCTCACAGCTGAGATACACAACTCAAAAGAAATCAAAGAACTCTCAAATATATATATATATGACAATAGTTAATATGTTATAGTATATGAGCTGTGATATAACTGAAATAATGCATAAATCACTGTTAAACCCATCTCACTCACTCCTCACTCAGTCAGGGTAAAACAAGGCTGACATGACAAGTCTAGATTGTGCAGGTGATGGTAACAGAGAAGGATGTCTGCAGGTGATGGTAACAGAGACGGGTGTCTGCAGGTGATGGTAGGCAAAGAAGGATGTCTGCAGGGGATGGTAACAGAGAAGGATGTCTGCAGGTGATGGTAACAGAGAAGGATGTCTGCAGGTGATGGTAACAGAGAAGGATGTCTGCAGGTGATGGTAACAGAGAAGGGTGTCTGCAGGGGATGGTAACAGAGAAGGATGTCTGCAGGGGATGGTAACAGAGAAGGGTGTCTGCAGGTGATGGTAACACAGAAGGGTGTCTGCAGGTGATGGTAGGCACAGAAGGATGTCTGCAGGTGATGGTAGGCACAGAAGGATGTCTGCAGGTGAAGGTAGGCACAGAAGGATGTCTGCAGGTGATGGTAGGCACAGGAGGATGTCTGCAGGTGATGGTAGGCACAGAAGGATGTCTGCAGGTGATGGTAGTCTGCAGGTGATGGTAGGCACAGAAGGATGTCTTCAGGTGATGGTAGGCACAGAAGGATGTCTGCAGGTGATGGTAACAGAGAAGGGTGTCTGCAGGTGATGGTAGGCACTGAATGATGTCTGCAGGTGAAGGTAGGCACAGAATGATGTCTGCAGGTGATGGTAGTCTGCAGGTGATGGTAGTCTGCAGGTGATGGTAGGCACAGAATGATGTCTGCAGGTGAAGGTAGGCACAGAATGATGTCTGCAGGTAATGGTAGTCTGCAGGTGATGGTAGTCTGCAGGTGATGGTAGGCACGGAATGATGTCTGCAGGTGAAGGTAGTCTGCAGGTGATGGTAGGCACAGAAGGATGTCTGCAGGTGATGGTAGTCTGCAGGTGATGGTAGGCACGGAATGATGTCTGCAGGTGAAGGTAGTCTGCAGGTGATGGTAGGCACAGAAGGATGTCTGCAGGTGATGGTAGTCTGCAGGTGATGGTAGGCACAGAATGATGTCTGCAGGTGATGGTAGTCTGCAGGTGATGGTAGGCACAGAAGGATGTCTGCAGGTGATGGTAGGCACAGAAGGGTGTCTGCAGGTGATGGTAGGCACAGAAGGGTGTCTGCAGGTGATGGTAGGCACAGAAGGATGTCTGCAGGTGATGGTAGGCACAGAAGGATGTCTGTAGGTGAAGGTAGGCACAGAAGGGTGTCTGCAGGTGATGGTAGGCACAGAAGGGTGTCTGCAGGTGATGGTAGGCACAGAAGGATGTCTGCAGGTGATGGTAGGCACAGAAGGATGTCTGTAGGTGAAGGTAGGCACAGAAGGGTGTCTGCAGGTGATGGTAGGCACAGAAGGATGTCTGCAGGTGATGGTAGGCACAGAAGAATTTCTGCAGGTCATGGTAGGCACAGAAGGATGTCAGCAGGTCATGGTAGGCACAGAAGGATGTCTGCAGGTCATGGTAGGCACAGAAGGATGTCTGCAGGTGACGGTAACAGAGAAGGGTGTCTGCAGGTGATGGTAGGCACAGAAGGATGTCTGCAGGTGATGGTAGGCACGGAAGGATGTCTGCAGGTGACGGTAGGCACAGAAGGATGTCTGCAGGTGATGGAAGGCAGAGAAGGATGTCTGCAGGTGATGGTAGGCACAAAATGATGTCTGCAGGTGACGGTAGGCAGAGAAGGATGTCTGCAGGTGATGGTAGGCACGGAAGGATGTCTGCAGGTGATGGTAGTCTGCAGGTGATGGTAGGCAGGGAATGATGTCTGCAGGTGAAGGTAGGCACAGAATGATGTCTGCAGGTGATGATAGTCTGCAGGTGATGGTAGGCACAGAAGGATGTCTGCAGGTGATGGTAGGCACAGAAGGATGTCTGCAGGTGACGGTAGGCACAAAATGATGTCTGCAGGTGAAGGTAGGCACAGAAGGATGTCTGCAGGTGATGGTAGGCACAGAAGGATGTCTGCAGGTGATGGTAGGCACAGAAGGATGTCTGCAGGTGATGGTAGGCACTGAATGATGTCTGCAGGTGAAGGTAGGCACAGAATGATGTCTGCAGGTGATGGTAGTCTGCAGGTGATGGTAGGCACAGAATGATGTCTGCAGGTGAAGGTAGGCACAGAAGGATGTCTGCAGGTGATGGTAGTCTGCAGGTGATGGTAGTCTGCAGGTGATGGTAGGCACTGAATGATGTCTGCAGGTGATGGTAGGCACAGAAGGATGTCTGCAGGTGATGGTAGGCACGGAATGATGTCTGCAGGTGAAGGTAATCTGCAGGTGATGGTAGGCACAGAAGGATGTCTGCAGGTGATGGTAGGCACGGAATGATGTCTGCAGGTGAAGGTAGTCTGCAGGTGATGGTAGGCACAGAAGGATGTCTGCAGGTGATGGTAGTCTGCAGGTGATGGTAGGCACAGAAGGATGTCTGCAGGTGATGGTAGTCTGCAGGTGATGGTAGGCACAGAAGGATGTCTGCAGGTGATGGTAGGCACAGAAGGGTGTCTGCAGGTGATGGTAGGCACAGAAGGGTGTCTGCAGGTGATGGTAGGCACAGAATGATGTCTGCAGGTGATGGTAGGCACAGAAGGATGTCTGCAGGTGATGGTAGGCACGGAATGATGTCTGCAGGTGAAGGTAGTCTGCAGGTGATGGTAGGCACAGAAGGATGTCTGCAGGTGATGGTAGTCTGCAGGTGATGGTAGGCACAGAAGGATGTCTGCAGGGGATGGTAGTCTGCAGGTGATGGTAGGCACAGAAGGATGTCTGCAGGTGATGGTAGGCACAGAAGGGTGTCTGCAGGTGATGGTAGGCACAGAAGGGTGTCTGCAGGTGATGGTAGGCACAGAAGGATGTCTGCAGGTGATGGTAGGCACAGAAGGATGTCTGCAAGTGATGGTAGGCACGGAATGATGTCTGCAGGTGAAGGTAGGCACAGAAGGATGTCTGCAGGTCATGGTAGGCACAGAAGGATGTCTGCAGGTGACGGTAGGCACAAAATGATGTCTGCAGGTGACGGTAGGCACAGAAGGATGTCTGCAGGTGATGGTAGGCACAGAAGGATGTCTGCAGGTGATGGTAGGCACAGAAGGATGTCTGCAGGTGAAGGTAGGCACAGAAGGATGTCTGCAGGTGATGGTAGGCACAGAAGGATGTCTGCAGGTGATGGTAGGCACAGAAGTATGTCTGCAGGTGATGGAAGGCAGAGAAGGATGTCTGCAGGTGATGGTAGGCACGGAAGGATGTCTGCAGGTGACGGTAGGCACAGAAGGATGTCTGCAGGTGATGGTAGGCACGGAAGGATGTCTGCAGGTGATGGTAGTCTGCAGGTGATGGTAGGCACGGAATGATGTCTGCAGGTGAAGGTAGGCACAGAATGATGTCTGCAGGTGATGATAGTCTGCAGGTGATGGTAGGCACAGAAGGATGTCTGCAGGTGATGGTAGGCACAGAAGGATGTCTGCAGGTGATGCTAGGCACAAAATGATGTCTGCAGGTGACGGTAGGCAGAGAAGGATGTCTGCAGGTGATGGTAGGCACGGAAGGATGTCTGCAGGTGAAGGTAGGCACAGAATGATGTCTGCAGGTGATGGTAGGCACAGAATGATGTCTGCAGGGGATGGTAGGCACAGAAGGATGTCTGCAGGGGATGGTAGGCACAGAAGGATGTCTGTAGGTGAAGGTAGGCACAGAAGGGTGTCTGCAGGTGATGGTAGGTAGAGAATGGAAATGGGGATAGTTGGACAGTGAAGCTGGGAGAAAGATTATTGGAAATTAGGATGAGGTTGATGTTGGAATTGAAAGTGGTTTGTTTCATGATGGGTTTGGAGTGAATGACATTCTCCATCACTAATACTACAAAATAATCAGTCAATATTATCAAATGACAATATGTTTACATATAAGTTCAAACAGCTTTGGTGAGATAAATCAGTTACTATGATAACTCAAGCGTGAAGGAGGGAGGATGTAAGCTATCCTCTCATTGCAAATAAACATGGAAGGAGAACCAAGATGTCTCAAGGAGATCTCTAGGGGAAACACAGGGGGGGAACCAAGGAGAGGGATGCAAGAGGAGGGGGAGCCGTCTCCAACTGGCATGGGGAGAGAGCCAGCCAAAGTGGTAACAGAGAGTCTCACCTTCTGACCCCTAGCAAACATAATCATCTATTTAGATAGTAGCATTCTTGAGAGGAGGATAGCTTCCACAATGACTAAAACCTGGCCTGTAGAACAACCTCACTATAAGGCCGAAGGTGTGTCTCTATATGGACTGAAGGCAACACACTTAGCAGGATGGGGAGATGTTACAGTTATTGATGTATTTTTTAATAAATATTACACCCTCAGCACACGAAAAGGTATGCAGAAGGCAGCAATTGAGGAAATGTGATTACTAAGCAAATTTTGATTGAGGAATGTGAGTACTATGGATATAGTATATGAATGGAATGTGTCCACAGAAATTGGAAGAGCACCTGTAATACTATGCCACTTCTGTTTGTCCCTGTAAATAGTTTAAATAGCATAATCAAAATATTATTTCAACATTATGTATTTTTGAGTTTCTTGGAAAACAGCATTCCTGTTTTGAACAAAACACATCAATCCTTCATTACCTATTTAATTACGGCATCTCAATTACCTCAGAGCTTGAATATTAATTTACAAAATATAATTACGGCAAGGTGTCAGCCCACCCTCAAGCCCCCACCACAGACCTTAGGGGCCATTAGAAACATTATCAGAGTTTACCTGCCTTCTATCATGGCCTATCTGACTCGGAGTTGCCCCTGTTTGATGTTGAAATCACTCCTCTCATCTCTCTGCACAATTACATAAGACCAGATAATTTATTTGATTAGATGTAAGGTAATCTGACACTACTGATATGGCTGTGTTACAGCGCACCTGTTAGAAGGATGTACATTCCTGTTTGCTGCAACGTGTGGAACCCCCACAACAGCAATCCAGCTCATTGTGGTCGCCGCGGTTATGGTTGAGGTGTGGTTTTAACTGTAAATGTTGAAATCTGTTGTTGAAATGAGAGTTTTATGACAAGCTGTTTTCACAAAGTGTCATCACTTTCTGAACTCACATCGTCTGAATCAAATGAAGATGTTGGATGCTGTTTTAGTTCTCTCGGATTTCTAACAATGTTAACAAAAACTTTTTATATTGAATATCATTGGAATTCTGATTATATATACTGGGGAGAATCTCAGGACAATTTCAGTGCATTTTCCAAAGACTGATATTCAAATTGAGTGGCATTGTGTGTGTATTTTGTTGTGCTGTGTTCTGTTGTGTTGTGGTGTGCTGTGTCGTGCTGGTAGGGCACCACATATTATTTTTGAGAGCATGTGTCATCTCCATTGATCCATCAGGTTTTTTAGGTAAAAGCTGAGGATATTATTTATTCCAGCATTTTGAGGAACAGACTTTTTTTTTCAAACTTGCCAATGAATATCATATTATCAACAACTCTAATGACAACAAAACTAGACAAGATATAAAAGCATGGCTCTTAATGAAGCCCTGACATTGAGTGAGTGAGTGAGTGAGTTGGGTTTAACGCCGCTTTTAACAGCATTACAGTTATATCGCGGCCTGTCAGCTTAATGTGGGAGGAAAGCCCGAAGTGATGCAGGTTTCAGACGTTTACCACTTCGGTGAAACCCACGAGCATGGGTATGGTGCTGACAAACCTAGAAACATAATCGGGGAGAACCGGGATTCGAACCCACAATCATACTGCACAGCGAATCGCGGCGCCTTAGACGAATGGGCCACCTACGCCCCCCTCTGACATTGAGAGGACACACAAATTGACAGGTCGCAGATTCTAACCACCAAGTCATCCTGTGGGCTGCCTCGATAGAGAGTGTGTGCCCAGAGAACGGCAGGTCAGCGGTTTGATCCCCTGAACGTTATACTATAATTTATTAAAAGATGGTACTTGTTCAGAGTCTGCACAATGTACCTGAATGGGATGGGGCGTGTCCATGTTAAACTGCAGCATGGTATCCCTGTAGGATAGCTCTTTAAAATAATAAGACAGACACACACACAGGCAGACAGACAGACACACACACACACACATGCACATCCCTATGTAAGCGCAATAAAACATGACGTCAAACTGTATCACCTCACCTGACAAAAAGCATGGTTGCTAGTGACTATTATACAAGACTTATTATACAAAAGAGTATACAATGCTTCAGTAATTGTTTGTTATTAAACGCTGTCCTCAGTGATCAATATCATAAGCAACAGCCCATGTTGTTGGGTACAATGGCATGCAATCACAAATGTCGCTGAGCCTGACATTCCTATCCATTTTGTCGACTCTCAAAAGGAGAAGAAGTTCATTGGGATGGATCTATTCCAGCCCCGAATCCCGACGGGCCAGTTCAATTAATGATTCCTAATGTGAACATGTATTACTGAAGAATGGATTGATGTGTCTCATATTGCACATCGCAAGTTTTATGTTTCAATTTGATTATTCCACAGAGTAGTTCTTCCCCTGATCAGGTACATCAGATGATACCAATACATCTTTATCATATTTTCATCATGTTTCAACTTTGATTTTCTGAACCACTTGACAATATATCATCTACAGGTTTACAAGAAATCAAATACTCACTACTGAAAGAATTCATGAAATTCTCTGCATATACAAACTCAGAATGACAACTTCTACTTAAAATATACCAAAATACGCTATTATAACAAATAACAATACTATTATATTAAATAACAAAACTATCAATTATTAGACAAGATGGTCATCAACTCCTACTTATAAAACAAGATGATCATCAACTCCTAGTTATTATGAAATATGGTCATCATCTCCTAGTTATTAGATAATATAGCAATTAATTCCAAGTTATTAGACAATATGGCCATCAACTCCTAGTTATTAGTCAATATAGCCATCAATTCCAAGTTATTAGTCAGTATGGCCTTTAACTCCTAGTTATTAGACAAGACAGTCATCAACTCCTAGTTATTAGTCAAGATGGCCATCAACTCCGAGTTATTAGACAAGAAAGTCATCAACTCCTAGTTATTAGACAATATGGACATCAACTTCTAGTTATTAGACAATATGGACATAAACTCCTAGTTATTAGACAATATGGACATCAACTCCTAGTTATTAGACAAGACAGTCATCAACTCCTAGTTAATATTCAAGATGGCCATCAACTCCGAGTTATTAGTCAAGATGGCCATCAACTCTGAGTTATTAGACAAAAAAGTCGTCAATTCCTAGTTATTAGACAATATGGACATCAACTCCTAGTTATTAGACAACATAGCCATCAACTCCTAGTTAAGATGGCCATCAACTCCTAGTTATTAGACAATATGGACATCAACTCCTAGTTATTAGACACTATGGACATCAACTCCTGGTTATTAGACAATATGGACATCAACTCCTAGTTATTAGACAAGACAGTCATCAACTCCTAGTTATTAGACAATATGGCCATTAACTCCTAGTTATTAGACAATGTGGCCATCAACTCCTAGTTATTAGACAATATGGACATCAACTCCTAGTTATTAGACAATACGGACACCAACTCCTAGTTATTAGACAATATGGACATCAACTCCTAGTTATTAGACAAGACAGTCATCAACTCCTAGTTATTATTCAAGATGGCCATCAACTCCTAGTTATTAGACAATATGGACATCAACTCCTAGTTATTAGACAATATGGACATCAACTCCTAGTTATTAGACAAGACAGTCATCAACTCCTAGTTATTATTCAAGATGGCCATCAACTCCTAGTTATTAGACAATATGGACATCAACTCCTAGTTATTAGACAATATGGACATCAACTCCTAGTTATTAGACAAGACAGTCATCAACTCCTAGTTATTATTCAAGATGGACATCAACTCCTAGTTATTAGACAATATGGACATCAACTCCTAGTTATTAGACAATATGGACATCAACTCCTAGTTATTAGACAATATGGACATCAACTCCTAGTTATTAGACAATATGGACATCAACTCCTAGGTATTTGACAATATAGCCATCAATTCCAAGTTATTAGACAAGACAGTCATCAACTCCGAGTTATTAGACAATATGGCCATCAACTCCTAGGTATTAGACAAGACAGTCATCAACTCCTAGTTATTAGACAATATGGCCATCAACTCCTAGTTATTAGACAAGATAGTCGTCAACTCATTGTTTTTGGACAAGATGCAACTTCTAGTTATTAGACAAGATGACCATCAATCCCTAGCAATTACAGAAGATGGTCTCCACTTCTAGTTATAAGACAGGACAGTCATCAACTCTCAAAAGGACAAGACGGTAGTTAAATCTTAGATATTAGATGGTAGTCAACAACACTTGTATCTGACGTTCTACAGGACAGATAAAGAAGTACATCAATAATTGAACATTTAGAGCTGACACTTGAAATTGGAAATACAATTTTTGAATGTCTGTTCACAAGTGAAAGGTTTGTTTCAAAATGTGGATCGTAGACATTCTTGGAGAGTTGCCTCCTGATTATTGCATATTACAAGATAAGCTTAAACATCAAAATCCAGAGAAGGAACATAGAGCATCAGTGTCAACTGTCGATCATCTTTGTATGTTCTTTTATTTTATGTGTCTGTGGTGTTAAAATAGGCTGTTGTCAAAAGCAACACTACTATATCCTGCTCTGAAACCTTTGTATTGTCTGGAAGCAAAGTGTCTCTTACAAGATCAAAAGAAGTGAAATCAATGCGACCAGGAGCAAAATACATTTTGAGATAAATCGTGTCTAAAACCTCTAAAACAGAAAATGTAATGGAATAATTTTCTTCTGTATTCTCAGATAAAAACAATTTATGCGTATTTCTACATGAGCAAAGATGGGCTTCTCCTCTGCCCAAACAAACATATTCTGAAAACATGTAGTGCTATCTAAACAACCAAATTATGTTTTCCTCTTCAAAACCATGAGTTTAATTATTCCTGTGTCGCTGCCATAGCACCTGATGAACTAATGACACATTGAACGTAATCCAAAATACTGAAAATGGTGAAAGAGACCTCCAGCACGGTCATTGTCAATTAACTGTTGAAGGGGAGATAACTCATGTCTATGGCATCACTGATGGTGTTGTTATAGAGAGGGGGCTTAGTATCAGTAAATACTTGACACATGTTAGTAAATTTCAGCTCTTGAGAACAAACAAGCAGGACTAATTCCCTCATCTGGTTACCACCTGACACACAGTTGGGCAGTGGGGCTGTCCTGACTCAGCCTGATGTCTGGCGGGGAAGGAGAGAAGGAGGGAGACCTCACACTTGTTGGCCAGACTGGGGGGCAGGAATGGGTGGGGCTTGGCACCAGGGATGGGTGGTGCTTCTCATGACTGGCCAAACCCCGGGATGCTGATGGGTGGTGCTCTTGAGATTGGGTGGCATAGGCCACACCCAGCATAGGCCACACCCAGCATGGTGATGGGTGATGGTCTTGAGATTGGGTGGCATAGGCCACACCCAGCATGGTGATGGGTGGTGGTCTTGAGATTGGGTGGCATAGGCCACACCCAGCATGGTGATGGGTGGTGCTCTTGAGATTGGGTGGCATAGGCCACACCCAGCATGGTGATGGGTGGTGGTCTTGAGATTGGGTGGCATAGGCCACACCCAGCATGGTGATGGGTGGTGGTCTTGAGATTGGGTGGCATAGGCCACACCCAGCATGGTGATGGGTGGTGCTCTTGAGATTGGGTGGCATAGGCCACACCCAGCATGGTGATGGGTGGTGCTCTTGAGATTGGGTGGCATAGGCCACACCCAGCATGGTGATGGGTGGTGCTCTTGAGATTGGGTGGCATAGGCCACACCCAGCATGGTGATGGGTGGTGCTCTTGAGATTGGGTGGCATAGGCCACACCCAGCATGGTGATGGGTGGTGGTCTTGAGATTGGGTGGCATAGGCCACACCCAGCATGGTGATGGGTGGTGGTCTTGAGATTGGGTGGCATAGGCCACACCCAGCATGGTGATGGGTGGTGGTCTTGAGATTGGGTGGCATAGGCCACACCCAGCATGGTGATGGGTGGTGCTCTTGAGATTGGGTGGCATAGGCCACACCCAGCATGGTGATGGGTGGTGGTCTTGAGATTGGGTGGCATAGGCCACACCCAGCATGGTGATGGGTGGTGGTCTTGAGATTGGGTGGCATAGGCCACACCCAGCATGGTGATGGGTGGTCCTCTCCAGATTGGGTGGCGTAGGCCACCTCCAGGGTGGAGATGAAGCAAATAGATGGGTGCATTATGGGGGTGTCCAGAAGCACCATGATTGATGTTGTTCAGGAACAGTAGAGGGAGGACAGATCAAATACCTGGGTGCTGGGTGTTCAAGGGTAGTCCTGTAGGCTGTTGTTCAAGGGTAGTCCTGTCGGGTGCTGGATGCTTTTCGAAGTAGTCTTACAGGGTGCTGATTGTTCCAGGGTAGTCCTGTAGGGTGCTGGGTGTTGTTCAAGGGTAGTCTTGTAGGGTGCTGGGTGTTGTTCAAGGATATTCCTGAAGGGTGCTGGGTGTTGTTCAAGGGTAGTCCTGTAGGGTGCTGGGTGTTGTTCAAGGGTAGTCCTGTTTGGTGCTGGGTGTTGTTCAAGTGTAGTCCTGTTTGGTGCTGGGTGTTGTTCAAGTGTAGTCCTGTGTGGTGCTGGGTGTTGTTCAAGGGTAGTCCTGTTTGGTGCTGGGTGTTGTTCAAGGGTAGTTCTGTAGGGTGCTGTGTGTTGTTCAAGGTAGTCCTGTAGGGTGCTGGGTGTTGTTCAAGTGTAGTCCTATAGGTCGCTGGGTGTTGTTCAAGGGTAATCCTGTAGGGTGCTGGGTGTTGTTCAAGGGTAGTCTTGTAGGGTGCTTGATGTTGTTCAAGTGTAGTCCTGTAGGATGCTGGGTGTTGTTCAAGGGTAGTCCTGTAGGGTGCTGGGTGTTGTTCAAGGGTAGTCTTGTAGGGTGCTGGGTGTTGTTCAAGGGTAGTCTTGTAGGGTGCTGGGTGTTGTTCAAGGGTAGTCTTGTAGGGTACTGGGTGTTGTTCAAGGGTTGTCTTGTAGGGTGCTGGGTGTTGTTCAAGTGTAGTCCTGTAGGGTGCTGGGTGTTGTTCAAGGGTAGTCCTATAGGTCGCTGGGTGTTGTTCAAGGGTAGTCCTGTAGGGTGCTTGGTGTTGTTCAAGGGTAGTCCTGTAGGGTGCTTGGTGTTGTTCAAGGGTAGTCCTGTAGGGTGCTTGGTGTTGTTCAAGGGTAGTCCTGTAGGGTGCTTGGTGTTGTTCAAGGGTAGTCTTGTAGGGTGCTTGATGTTGTTCAAGTGTAGTCCTGTAGGATGCTGGGTGTTGTTCAAGGGTAGTCCTGTAGGGTGCTGGGTGTTGTTCAAGGGTAGTCTTGTAGGGTGCTGGGTGTTGTTCAAGGGTAGTCTTGTAGGGTGCTGGGTGTTGTTCAAGGGTAGTCTTGTAGGGTACTGGGTGTTGTTCAAGGGTTGTCTTGTAGGGTGCTGGGTGTTGTTCAAGTGTAGTCCTGTAGGGTGCTGGGTGTTGTTTAAGGGTAGTCCTATAGGTCGCTGGGTGTTGTTCAAGGGTAGTCCTGTAGGGTGCTTGGTGTTGTTCAAGGGTAGTCCTGTAGGGTGCTGTGTGCTGTTCAAGGGTAGTCCTGTAGGGTGCTGGGTGTTGTTCAAGGGTAGTCCTGTAGGGTGCTGGGTGTTGTTCAAGGGTAGTCCTGTAGGGTGCTTGGTGTTGTTCAAGGGTAGTCCTGTAGGGTGCTGTGTGCTGTTCAAGGGTAGTCCTGTAGGGTGCTGTGTGCTGTTCAAGGGTAGTCCTGTGGGGTGCTGGGTGTTGTTCAAGGGTAGTCCTGTAGGGTGCTGTTCAAGGGTTGTCCTGCAGGTTTCAAGGTTGGATGTGCTCCAGAACAGGGTGTGGCAGGCAACACCAAGGGTGTGATGGAGAGTGGCGGTGTGACCCAGGAGAACGTCACCACAAACAGTGTGACATGAGATGACAGGCTGACTGGGTGTGGACTTGCAGGCCTGGTGAGAAGTGTGTGGATGTCCTACTGGATATGGACTGCTGTTTGAAGGATGATGGAGAACATGTGTGACTAAGCCAGACAATGAAGGACGAGATGAACACTACAAGCTTGGCTGTGGTGACAGATTAATGGAAGCCATGACCTGTTGACAATCATGCCATCCATAGATTGAGGCGGACTACAGCAAGTGTACATGTGCACTGTGTACTGTAGTGGATATGGCAGAACCATCATGAGTTCTGTCAGGAACATCCAGATCAAGCAGATACAAGGAAGATGATGTATCAAGGATACTGACAACTCCTAGAAGTTGTGAACTCGTGTCTTGTACAGAAGGGCAGGGACTGTGTCCGTTCAGCCAAGTAATTTGAATGACAAGATTCTAATACACAGACATTAGTGGGACCACTAATAAATTTTTGTAAATGATTACAGAAATAATGATCAGCTCCCATTTCCTTCCCTCACATCATATTACTGTAACCTTAGGTGTCGGGTGCTATACCCTTCTACCTTGGGTCACTTGCTAAATATAAATCGAAATATACAGAGGACACCACTGATGATATTCCAGCTCCACATACTTCCAGCATTAGAGTCCAAATGTGATTGTACTTATTTCAATGTGCTCCACTATTGGGATAAAATAACACTCAATTATCCAGCTCTTGCATGGGAACCTCTTGGTTACCATAGGTTACTGTAGGTTTTCCGAGCAATACCACTCAAAACACGAACAGGACACTACATACCTAAGATGCTGATGTTGATTGTTGTTTAATACCACCCTCAGCAATATTCCAGCTATATGATGGCGATCTGTAAATAATCAAGTCTGGCCCAGACAATCCAGTGATTGACATCATGGGCATCGATCTACTAAATTGGGATACCATGGCATGCTACAACCAAGTCAGCAAGTCTGACCACCCGATCCCGTTAATCGCCTCTTACGACAAGCATCATTGCCTGTTATGGCAATCACATGTGTCAATGTGCCCTGATGGCATGGATAATTGCTCATAGTATCAATCACTGGTTTGTGGTCCAGACTTGCTTATTTAAATGTTGCCGTCACATATCCCAAATATTGGTGAGTGCCATTAAAAAACAACAAGGAAACAAACCTAAATTGCTCAACAACAATTCAGATTACCAAGGTTCAACTGTATAGGGATTGCTCAACAACAGTTCAGTTTGGCAAAGTTCAACAGTACAGGGATTGCTCCACAACAGTTCAGATTGCCAAGGTTCAACTGTACAGGAATTAATTACACAACAACAGTTCAGATCGCCAAGGTTCAACTGTACAGGGATTTCTCAACAACAGTTCAGCTTGCCAAGGTTCAGCTGTATAGGGATTTCTTAACAACAGTTCAACTGTACAACAGTTCAGATTGACAACGTTCAACTGTACAGGGATTGTTCCACAACAGTTTAGATTACCAAGGTTCAACTGTACAGGGATTGCTCCACATCTGATAAGCTGCTGTGACTGTGTATATCTTATTTCTATTATTAATGATGCTGTCACCAACCCTAAAACAATTTACGTCCATTGCCGATAAGGGCACTTGCAATGGTGGGATTAATGGCTTCACCCCCTACCCCCCCCAACTCTCACATCAGTTTGCCTCTTGGGCATAAATGCAGCCTAATAAAGACATCAACAGTATCTACTAGCTCCCACCTCATCAACCGCATCATCTCCGTCACCTTGGCTACTGGCCCGCCATACGCAACTACTGTCAGCTCCACATGTCCAGTGTACAGGTGATTTACTGCAGTATGTCATGTAGAGGAGTTCTATATGCTAATGTACACACACATATATATTTCACCATCAGAAATAAACTAAAGCCAATTTACCAACATCACTTAAGTTGTGACAAATTTATTATCAACATTTCCTGAAGATTATTGTGCAACATTGTTGATTTCTTTTACTATCCAATGTCCTTGTAAATAGTTTTCAAATTCTAGACCTTGAATATTTATCAAAACTATGTGTGTCATGTCCATAAGAGCTTATCTCTATAGTAAGTCTCGATCTATCAACTCAAAGGGTAAAATACACACACGGTTCAAATTTAAGAAATTTTCCATTCTCATATATTTAACTTACAAGACTGAGAGAAAACAAGAGTCTCCCCTAAGGAAGACTTTGGCATGTTTCAATGAACTATATGCATGGCGCCAATGTTGGGAAGTGGAGTCTGGGAGTTGAGGGCTATGTTTTATATGAACACCTCCCGCTGGGGGTGTTACCTACCATGCACATTGGAACACTGCTGCTTTACTATTAGTATCACTCAAATCACGGCGATGCAAAAATTCTGTTAATGTTTATGTCCCACTTGTTTACCTGATAAACAATTTTCCAGACTTGTACTCTCTGCCCTTGTAGAAAGAATTTATTATGTGCTTATTTTGTGGAACACATAGGGTTTTCAAGAAATGTAATACATTGGTTCTCAAAGAATGTCTAATTTTATCCTTTGATGTTTCAAAATGATTTTTTATCTTATAAATTATTCCTTGTCATTCTATGTTGGATGTGTTATCATCATCATCATCATCATCATCATCACGACTGATACCAACACTCTTATCTCACCCTCACCACATCATCATCATCATCATCATCATCATCATTACGACTGTTTCAAAATGATTTTTTATCTTATAAATGATTCCATGTCATTCTATGTTGGATGTGTTATCATCATCATCATCATCATCATCATCATCTTCACCATCATCATCATGACTGATACCAACCCTCTTATCTCACCCTCACCACATCGTCATCATCATCATCATCATCATCATCATTATCATCATCGATACTGACAACAGCCTTATCTCACCCTTACATACATCAACACCACACCCATCATCATTGTCATCCTCAATTTCTTCATGATAACCATTAAACATTATCCTTTCATCATTTATGAACAAGATGCTTTTTCTTCAATATCCTTTTATCATAATTTTTGAAAAACCATTATAATTTTATATTCACTAGAATCAATCTTTTGGCAGTTAACACATTTTAATATTTCTTAATAAATTCGACATATCAAGTAGAAATGTGCTAGACGACAATGCTGACATGCTGACCAAATAGCAACATTGAAACATGCATGTTCTCCCTAGATATCAACCATGTGTACGTACAAAGAAAAAAACAATTTGCACATATCTGAAAACCATTTTCATTTCGATGTAACCTTACACTGATTTGGGTGCAATCAAAGAGCAGTAAAGGGGGACCACCCTGACAAACTCCAATCCCTTTCACATTGTCGACAGCCACCCAAGAAGACTACATCCCTCTTATAGTGGGCTTACACACAGCTCTTACACAGCATTGAGACCAACATTCCCACTCTTCTTACCCCAACCTAAACACACCCTATTTTTTAGTCTGTCTTTAGGCCAAAGGTCATGGTTGAAATCTCTGTCGGTGTGTGCCTGGGTCGTGGAAAGTATTTCAGCAAGGCAACATGGTCCATTTGTTGCACAGCATGATAAGTGTCACAAACAACAAGTGACATCTTTTACGGTGCACGCTCCTAGGTACGAAAAAGCCTAATTCTCCAACTTCATTTTCCACTTACTCTTTTGAAAGTTCATATGCTAATCCTCGTCCCGCTGGTTGTATTTTTCTGGGCTATGGACTCGGAAATAGTTATGAACCACTTGAGCTCATCCTAATGCACAGATTTATTGACAGCTCCGTCATGTATTACTTTTCCATCAGCGCTTGTTAAAATGGCAGAATATGTAACAATAAACTTGTTAATGTGTGCAGCGACATAATAATACAAAAATAATATTTATTGTATAATAATGGCAATAAACTGCTTCAGAAGGTCAGATGGCTCCCTTAAGTAGATAATGAGGACAAACATTACATAATTATTGTGTGGAGTCTGCCTCTACCTTCATGCATACAAGCAGGGCCTGTAGCTGTCAGCAGACTCTACTAGGGCACCGGGAGTCTGCCTCTACCTTCATGCACACAAGGAGGGCCTGTAGCTGTCAGCAGACTCTACTAGGGCACCGGGAGTCTGCCTCTACCTTCATGCATACAAGCAGGGCCTGTAGCTGTCAGCAGACTCTACTAGGGGACCGGGAGTCTGCCTCTACCTTCATGCATACAAGGAGGGCCTGTAGCTGTCAGCAGACTCTACTAGGGCACCGGGAGTCTGCCTCTACCTTCATGCATACAAGCAGGGCCTGTAGCTGTCAGCAGACTCTACTAGGGCACCGGGAGTCTGCCTCTACCTTCATGCATACAAGGAGGGCCTGTAGTTGTCAGCAGACTCTACTAGGGCACCGGGAGTCTGCCTCTACCTTCATGCATACAAGGAGGGCCTGTAGCTGTCAGCAGACTCTACTAGGGGACCGGGAGTCTGCCTCTACCTTCATGCATACAAGGAGGGCCTGTAGCTGTCAGCAGACTCTACTAGGGCACCGGGAGTCTGCCTCTACCTTCATGCATACAAGCAGGGCCTGTAGCTGTCAGCAGACTCTACTAGGGCACCGGGAGTCTGCCTCTACCTTCATGCATACAAGGAGGGCCTGTAGTTGTCAGCAGACTCTACTAGGGCACCGGGAGTCTGCCTCTACCTTCATGCATACAAGCAGGGCCTGTAGCTGTCAGCAGACTCTACTAGGGCACCGGGGAGACACTCTATGGCTGTGACCTTCAGGTCACTCGGTGTAACAGCAGTGAAGGAAGGATTTAAAGGCTCATGAGAAGTGTGTCTGGGGCAAGGGACTTACTTCGCCGACTCCCCCGTCTGTGATGGGGCTGATCTCAAACCTGGGACAAAAACCTTCAGGTTCACCAGGGATCAGGTAGAGCGTGAGTGAGTGTGTGCGTGAGTGGTTGGGTTTGTGAATGAATGCTTGAGCGGGTGAGTGATTGAGTGAGTGAGTGAATGGTTTAGAGTGTAAATCAATGGTTGGGTGAGTGAATGAATGGTTGAGTGAGTGAGTGAGTGAGTGAGTGAGTGAGTGAGTGAGTGAGTGAATAAATGGTTGGGTGAGTGAGTGAATGGTTTAGTGTGTAAATCAATGGTTGGGTGAGTGAGTGAATGAATGGTTGGGTGAGTGAGTGAGTGAGTGAGTGAGTGAGTGAGTGAGTGAGTGAGTGAGTGAGTGAGTGAGTGAGTGAGTGAGTGAGTGTGACGTAACCTTCCATTGATTTGGGACCACCCTGACAAACTCCAATCCCTTACACGTTGAAAGCCACCCAAGAAGACTACGTCCTTCTTACAGTGCGCTTACACACAACCCTTACACAGCATTGAAGTCAACATTTCCACTCTACTTACCCCAACCTAAACACACCCTTTCTTAACTGATCCTTCAGCCAAAGGTTGCAGTACATACAAGGTCTACTTGAATGCCCTACAACATTGCCTGGTTTCATCACTGATGAGAATAAAAATGAAAGAATGACGAATGAGGTGGTACAAATATAAATTCACTTGGTTTACATTTACAGCAGGCAAATCTGAGGTGGATTGTGCCCACAGCCTAGGCTGCGTGTCAGGTGAGTGAGTGATTGAGGATGATTTTATGCCACTCTCAGCAATATTTCAGCAATATCATAGCAAGGACACCAGATATGAACTTCACAAATTGTACCCATGTGGGGAATCTAAACCAGCCTTTGGTGTGACAAGCAAACTCTTTAACCACTAGGCTACCCCACCTCTCCTGTTGGGATGAAAGGATGCACACCAAGTCAGCTACGTCACAAAGAACAGAACCATCCTTCCTGGGACTGGGTGTGACCATCTGTATCCCCAAGGCATAGTGTAGATTAAGGATTGGAGTTTGGATTGGAATACTGGAATGGAATTGAACATACCCTATTTACAAAATAATATGCAAATACAGTTAATAAACAGCTGTCACCAATATATGGCAGATAAAATATGGGACGTGGGAGTTGACTTCTCTCCTCAGCCATTGCCCACACCAGCCCTGGGGGAGGGAGAGGAGACACACTTTGACGAGGAATCAGTTTATACGACTTACGATAAACTAATGAGGCACAACAGAACACCATGTGAAGAACAACAGATATATTTATCATCTTAATTAGGGGGCACGGGTGGCCCAGTCGTCTGAGGCACCGCGATTCGCTGTGCAGAGTTTAGTCCCTTGGGCAGGCCAGAAACCTATGACTGTGAGTTCGAATCCAGGTCCGCTCCAATTATGTTTCTAGGTTTGTCAGCATCACACCTGTCCTCGTGGGTTTCACCGAAGTGGTAAGAGACCTGAGACCATCACTTCGGGCTTTCCTCCCACATTAAGCTGACATGCTGTGATATAACTGGAATAATGTTATGTTAAGTATGTTAATTATGATAAAAAAAGCCATCTATACTACCTATCCATTATCACAAATGTAGTCTGGCAATTGGCAAGGGTAGGGGTTTACTTGTGCTGTCGAATCAGTTCATGTTATTGTATCAATAAGGGTCTGTACAACACAGGGTTTGTTTTTATGAGAGATGGATATATACCATTTTTTTATCATCCCAAATCCCATTCTTATATTCCAATCCAAATTTCATTCCAAAATCCATCCATACTTTAACCTTTGCCAGAGGGCACTAGGGGTATATTCTTCCTTTCAACCCAAAGAAATGTGAAAAACAGGTCAGTGTCCTAAGCTGACTAAGAATCGGTCTTCAGCAACCCATGCCTGCCATAAAAGGCGACTAAGGGGATCAGGTGGTCAGGCTCGCTGACTTGGTTGATGCATGTCATTGATCCCAATTGTGTGGATTGATGCTCAAGATGTCAATCACTGGATTGTCTGGTCCAGACGTAATTATTTATAGACCGCCGTCATATAGCTGGAATATTGCTGAGTGCGGCGTTTAAACAACAAACAAACAAACAAGATAGGATCCAACAAATCTAATGACCTGATTTAAGTGTGGTACAAATATATGAACTGACCGGAAACTCACTTCAAGAAATAATCCCAATGAGCTGGGTTTTTTCAATTCCTTCGGAAGTTCAAGGGAAGGCACACACAAACTCACTGCCTGAAAACCATTTGTCTCATTGTACCATCCTAACTAGCATCAGAGGTGACTAACGGGATCGGGTGGTCAGGCTCGCTGACTTGGTTGATACATGTCATCGTATCCCAATTGCGTGGATTGATGCCCATAATGTCACTCACTGGATTGTCTGGTCCCAACTCAATCTATTTAACAGACCGCAGTCATACAGCTGAAATATTGCTGAGTGCTGAGTTAAACAACAAACAAACAATAGCATCAATGAGATAAAATGCTGCACACATATAACATTAACATTATTATTCCAATATGAAAGACACCAATCACTTCTCGCCATGAAAGCATTTTATCTACTTGCACATACCGTATTCGATGTAATAAGCGCCCAGGGCGCTCTCAAAATTAGGAATAGGGGGCTCTTATTAGAATGTTATTTTGGTGAAACAAAAAGAGAGTTGAAAGATAAATTTCATGGTTTATGCTGACAGCCTGAAATGTTTATGTGCGACAGATATATTTTTCCAGAATTAAATTCCCCATAATTAAGGGTGCATATAACACATGAGTGTGTATTATACGCGAATAAATAAGTCTTGTGTACATTGATCAATAAGAAGGGGTGCTAATTGGCATTGTTCACTAGCCAATATATCAGCAAATATCGCAGTGGGCGCTTATTAGAGCGGGGGCGCTTATTACGTCAAATACGGTACTTCATCCGGGACGTTAAAAAAAGCTTGTCTTGATATTAATTAAAATCAAAGACTTTATCTTATATTCTGTTTTGTAACATGAAGTTATCTTATACTAACTCTTTTATTCGACAATATTTGTCACTACTAAAGCTATGATATTGGAATAATACAGACGAAAATAATGTTATCAATGAAACTTTATCATGAAATATGACAATTAATGTAATTTCCGTCTTCCAATAATTCAAACACAACAAGGAATTTATATATATTTTTTTTATTGATAGTGATACAAAATTGCATTGTAAAATTAATTCTGAAGTCCCATTTCAAAATAATTTCTCATTATTAAACTTCAGGATGTCATACTATCAATTAAGGGGAAAAAAAGCAACAATATACTTCTTGTGCATTTTTGTCGAAATCAACTGCACAAAGAAACTACAAAATCTCTTCATTTATCAATGAAACAGCAAATTCCGCTAATTTTATTAAAGACTAATTTATTCTATGATTGTTGTTCTTTAATAACTTCTGTCACCCCAAATATGATAACGTCTACAAAATCTCTCAATTCAATTACCAAGTACTGTTTTTGTTTATGGACTTAACAATGCCCGGCTTACAGCTCAAGGGAAGTCACTCTCGTCTCACAACAATACATCTTTCCCAAGAAAATTGAGAGCTATTGAAGGCAATGTAATTTACACCTATCGCCACACTTGCCTCTCTTGCAAGCAGACACAGAAACATCCTGCCTATCCTTCTGCCGATGGTAATCTCCATTTAGTTATCCTCATTCCAGGGCCCTCCCTCTCCCAGCCTATCAATCAAGTGAAATACCCTGGGCCCTCATTATAAGAAGCTCCATGGGAGACGTTGTTGCTGGCTGCATTGTTGACACTTCACTATAGCACAATAGCTCCAATCATTGTCCTCATAGCAATTTTGAATGGAATGATCATAATACACAATCATATTGATGATGAATCTAAATATTAATTAGAGTAGAACTGTTATAAGGCAGGGCTGGGAGTATTTGTCAAATTGAAAGAAAAAATCCAGATTCTAGTTCGTTTGGGTTGACATTTTTTTTTAAAGCATGTATTTCATTATAAAGCCAAAGTTCAATTCTTTGTTCCTTTGACACAAGAAGGTATTAACTGATTTGATAAAGGGGAACACATTTGATTCATATGCTCCCATGTGAAGAGCTGTCATTGGCTGAAATTCCACAGTGATTTCACTATAAGGCAGAATCAGCAAGTGTTGTACAAAGCAGAATAAGTAGACTGCTCTCTATCTCTTGACTTCTCCATGACATGAATGACCGCAATGTGTCATGATCTGTGTAAAAACAATCAGCAGCCTCATCCGACATCTTTGTTACAGGTTGACAAGCACTAATTGGTTATGAGTAAAACTTGAGCTGACATACATGCACTGCACCAGAGCAGGGAACATATTTTCATAAATCCAAATATAACTCTAAAAGTAAGGTGTGTGTGTTTTTGTGTGTTGTGTGTGTTATTTTGTCTGTGTTATTCTGTTAGTGTGTGTGTGTGTGTGAGAGAGAGAGAGAGAGAGAGAGAGAGAGAGAGAGAGAGAGAGAGAGAGAGAGAGAGAGAGAGAGAGAGAGAGAGAGAGAGAGAGAGAGAGAGAGAGAGAGAGAGAGAGAGAGAGAGAGAGACTTTTTGTGTGCGTGCATGCGTGCGTGTTCTGGTTGTTTAATGTCACTCACAATATTCCAGACATGTGATGTCTGTAAATAATCAAATCTGGATCAGACAATCCAGTGATTGATATCATGACCAACAATCCACATCGTCAGGCTTTGTTGACACCCCAATAAGTAAGTCATCGTACCTGACCGACCAATCCATCAAGTTGCCAAATGACCAGCATAGCTTGCTAAGACCCTATATTTAAACCTGTAGTCTAACCTGGAATCCTGTTTTCAACATACTTTAAGAATTTTTATTTTTTTAAACAATAATTCAGAAAATATCTGAATGCATCAGCATGTTTTTGTAGACGAACATGGCTGCAAAACGTCACTGAGAGTAATTAAGATTCAAACATCAGTCATTGTGAGAATGACGTTATATGATAAAGAAAATTATTACCACCATGTGTTTCCATAAATATCACATTATTAAAATGTGTATCATATATAAAACAGTTTTTATTCCCAATATATATTTTCAATTTGGAACACGCTTCGCTAATAATCTATATATAGTTACATATAAATACAAAATAGACATAAAAACATTTGCATAAATATTATAAATCAACAAACTTTTCCTGCATATCAACAGATATTAGATGTGTCCTCAGTGAACTTATAAAGTTACAAAAGAAATGTCTTTCATCAAAGTAATTTTCATAACCTCATAAATTTTTAAGGCGGTGTTAAGCAATATTCACTCGTTCATATTTTCCAGGCACTGATGCTTAAAGTGAGCTGAATGTTGTGTTCTGGTAGTGCCATCTTCAGTAAGAGACTGAGGCTGTTAATTGGCTTTGTGATTCGGTCTGATTGAACCTACATTCAAGTAATATACCATTACATTTGGTAAACACGCTTCTGAAATAAATGAGTGAGTGAGTTGGGTTTTACGCCGCTTTTTAAAGTATTCCAGTTATATCGCGGTAACAGTGTCAGCTTAATGTTGGAGGAAGGCCCAAAGTGATGCAGGTCTCAGACATTTACCACTTCGGTGAAACCCATGAGCATGGATATGGTGCTGACAAACCTAGAAACATAATCTGGGCAAACCAGGATTCGAACCTACAATCATACGTTTCTCGTGTGCCCAAGGGACGCAACTCTGCACAGCGAATCGCGGCGCCTTAGACAACTGGGCGACCAGTGCCCCCACTTACCAACCATTTTTTGCACAAAGTATCGATCAGTCTAATCATAGAATGTTTTGAAGGTAAGAATTTTTAATCTAAAAGTCATGATTACATCTGATCTCCATTGTTCTGCTGTGTCATCCCCCCCAAAATAACGTCTCCCTGTGCCTTTGGGAAGGTAGTGCTTAAACAATTTCCATAACTGAAGAATATCTTTCAATTACAGAAAAATAAGAAAACCAATGTAAATTTCCATTCCTTGCTATGAATAATTCTGAGTCACAACATGAACGGTTCTACACATCAAATGTAAGCTCTCTTGTTTTTGAGAATAAGTTTCTTTATACAGTAAACTATGTTTATACCGACACACTTATAACGAACTGATGGATATAACGAACTACTAATTTACTCCTGGCCATTAGTTGTATATATGCTTATAAAGAACTACGGTTATAACAAACTAAAATTAGTGGTCCCTTTGAGTTTGTAATAACCTGTATATGTTCGTTTACTGTATACATATTTTTACCAATTCTTTTTTCAAAAAGTATTTTCCTTACCATAACCAATCTGAATCTCTTGTGTGTAAGTACATGCATGATATCAATGTTTCAGATTCCCAGACCATGTGTTGCCTGAGAAGACTCGAAAGAGAGAAGAATTGTAAGCAAGTTCAATTTTTTAAATATTTTTTTATATTTTAACATTATGAGGAGGAATGAGTATGGTTTTACGTTGCTTTTAGCAATATTCCAACAATATCATGGCGGAGGACACCAGAAATGGGCTCCACCCATTTGGGGAATTGATTCCGGGCCTTGGGCATGACAAGCGAACACTTTCACCACTTAGCTACCCCACCGCCACATAACTCCATGAACAAACCTAAGTATCATTATGGTGTTTGATATCCTCGTAAATTAAATGCTCATCCGTTATGAGATAAAAATCAATGGAGCGACAGGAGACAGACACTGTGTTGTATGCTATGAGCACAAAATGACCAGGTGAGCTACATGTCTCTTTAAACTTGCTACAACCTGGCATGCCAGTAAGTCCTCCTCCCTCCGATAACCCATGTAAAGTTAACCAGCATGCATAGAAACAGGGCGTCATTCCAGGTGTGTTGCACAAACACTGTACTTGAGCATTACTTCAATACACACTTTATCTTGCTGTAATCGCAGCAAGGATTACACCAGTCATCCCGTATAAGACTATCAGGTGCTGATGATCCACAACTCTGACATGACACTCAACCTTCAAATGGTAACAGTGCAGTTTCCCCTGCCTTGATGTTATGCTTGTTTTGTTGGTCACAGCAATATTAAAGTGAAAACATGTCAGCCAGTAAGGTAACATTGAGTGAGTGAGTTATAATTTTACATCGCATCGGCAATATTGCAGCCATATCGCGATGAGAAGTAAAGTAACAGTCTGGACCAGACAAACCTTCTCAGTGAGTGAGTGAGTGAGTGAGTATGTTTTTTACGCCGCTTTTAGCAATATTCCAGCAATATCATGGCAGGAGACACATAAAATGGGCTTCACACATTTTACCCATGTTGGGAATCAAACCTGGATCTTCGGCATTCCGAGCGAACACTTTAACCACTTGGCTACCCGACTGTCCCCCTTCTTGAGTGAGTGAGTGAGTTTAAACAAGGCCACCTTGAACATATCACCTATATCATGGCACGTCCGCTTGATTTGGAAGAAAAACCCACAGTGATGCAGGTGTTAGATGTTTTGCCCTTGGGTGAACCCCTAGAGCATGGGTATGGTGCTGACAAACAAATGGTAATCAGGATGAATAAGGGATTCGAACCCCTAATTATAAGTTTCTGACAACTCTGTACAGTGAAGTTTGGCACATTAGACAACTCAGCCACCCATAAGGGTACTCACATACATGCAATATTATAAAGAATTCCATGTATTGGTCAGTGAAATCATCTGCAACAATCTTTATAAATTCCATGCATGCATTTTGCAAGAAATTGACAATATCTGCTCAGTGTTTGACATGATATCATTTCTTTCCAATTATGAATTTGAAAAAAACAACTCAAATAATCCCCTTTGCTGGATAACAGATTTAATAGAAAATGGGGTGTTCCTGTAAATTACTGCAGGGTTGTCTGCCCAGGACAAGGAGATTGGCAGCTCACCAGCTGAATCCTGCATCAACCCTGCATCTGTAGCAGTCAAGGATCAATGGAAGACCATATCAGGACACACATCTGCACTGTCTTCATCGTCTTGCAAACCTCCACGAATTTCCCTTCAATAACACAGTCAAAAGGTCTACCCCTACAGTTTGTCTTTTACCAATGTACCAGGTTATTTGGCCAAAGAAACATATTGTCATCTGTAAAGATAAGATAGAGTACAAATGTCTCAATTTTGCATTAAAATTGTTCTGGGATTCTCCATACTGGAATACACACAGTAATACGGACCATCAAGAATTTGTTTGTTATGATTTTATGGATCTTTCCATTTCTTAGTCATCAAGTCTTTGTACCTCTGACTACAACAAAAGCACCAAAGGCTTTTGGTACCAGTGACACCAACCTAGGCTCTTGTCAATTCCTTGAGCATCTGGTACCAGTGACACCAACCTTGGCTCTTGTCCTTTCCTTGGGCATCTGGTACCAGTGACACCAACCTCGGCTTTTGCCCTCTCCTTGGGCATCTGGTACCAGTGACACCAACCTTGGCTCTTGTCCTTTCCTTGGGCATCTGGTACCAGTGACACCAACCTTGGCTCTTGTCCTTTCCTTGGGCATCTGATACCAGTGACACCAACCTAGGCTCTTGTCAATTCCTTGAGCATCTGATACCAGTGACACCAACCTAGGCTCTTGCCCTTTCCTTGGGCATCTGGTACCAGTGACACCAACCTAGGCTCTTGTCAATTCCTTGAGCATCTGATACCAGTGACACCAACCTAGGCTCTTGTCAATTCCTTGAGCATCTGATACCAGTGACACCAACCTAGGCTCTTGCCCTTTCCTTGGGCATCTGGTACCAGTGACACCAACCTAGGCTCTTGCCCTTTCCTTGGGTATCTGGTATCAGTGACAGCAAGTTTGGCTTGCCCATTCCATGGACATTCTGATATTTCTTGCCTCTACTCTAAAAAGTCCTATCAAATAAAAGCAGCTGCTGTAGAGCATGCTCTGGGTGGTCTTTTTATCGCTTTGTTCATATCAGTTGTTAGGATTTCCAATTCCCTGACATAAGACTCACTTTCTTGCTTCATTCATTCACTTTCTTGCTTACATCCACCCTTATTTTCCTTCCACACTCTTCTTCTTGCCTCAGCTTGCCTCCCTCCTTTCAGATGCTCCTCTTCCTAAGGCCTACACCTTCTTGTTTTCATTCCCTTTCTTTTCCCTCACTTTTCCTGCACCGCCCAGACACCCACCTCCCCCTCTTATCAGCAGCCTCAAACGCTCACAAGATCCTTCTGTCCTCCCCCAAAATCTAAAGGTTCCCTCCCCCTTGAAGTCCCCCTCCTTCTGTACACCCATCTCCCCACTTTACCTCCCTCCACAAGTCAGACCTGCTTGCAGCAGACAGCAACCTGATCAACACAATAACACTAGGGGCGGCCATATTGGAACAACAGCCCTTAGTAAATAATTTGTCAGCCAAATAAAGATAGAGGGTCTCAGGAAGAAGTATTTGGATTCCAGGAATAACGTAAACAGCCCACTGACTGGAAGCACAAAGTCAAATTAGAGCAATTATAGGGTCTGCTTTGTAAACTTAGCTAAGTGGGTTTAGAATTAATCAAGTGCATTCAATGTTTGATGGAACCTAATTGCTTCTCAACAAGCTATGCTTGCACTTTTTTACACAGATGAATTAGCTTAAATGCTAAGCTTAATCACATCCAAAATTAGCTTTATGGATTAACATAACACAAAAACACCACACAGACACCTTTAAGCTTATCTTGCTACAAATATGTGTTTGGCTACACCATCGTTTTTCACACTATGTTAACGTGACAATATTTTTCAGCCAATTAATTCACAATAGATTCAATTTATGCAAACACCTTTTTATCATACTGAATAAACATCAAATTAAGTAACCATTAGTTTATATGGAGACCATTGTCCAAGTCCTTTGTATTTAAAGGTGAAAATTGTTCCCAACAGCTGAGCAACACACATTGATGGCTGTAACGAGAAGTTTAACCTGTAGAGCTCTTTAACATAGGAGATGTGAAAAAACCAAACCCTATGAATAACTGTTAACTCGTGTATCGAGGCATCTCACGCTTTAAACAGCATGAACCGAGGAGAAAGAGGACAGGATATTCGACAGAGTACAATGAAAACATGGCAAGCTTATGTCCCCCACGTTTTTGTTTGCTAATTCGTTCAACATGGGTGCCTGTTTATTGGCTATTTGCTTGGCGATAATCCTGTATCATTGTTCGATGGAGTTCACGATGTCAACACGATACTAGTGAATATGCTGGCTTTTGTGCTCATTTCTCAAAAGGTGTAAGTGGTCACTGATGGTTTGATGGGATGAGGCCTACCGGTCTCCCGCTTGGCCTGTAATTGGTGACCCCAGCAGCTCTTGTGACCTCTTCCCCACGTGAGAAGAGTGAGTGAGAGAGTGAGTTGATTTTATGCCGTTTTTAGCATTATTCCAGCAATATCACAGCAGGGGACACCAGAAATGGGTGTTACTCACTGAACCCATATTGGGAATCAAACCCGGGCTTTCGGCGTGATGAGCTAATGCTTTAACCACTAGGCTACCCCACTGGCCTATGAGAACGTCCAGAGAAGTCATATAGCACTTTCATCACGAATCATTAGCAAGAGTGGTCAAGTTGCTGTTTCAAATGTAATATGCAAGAAAATAAAACTTTCAAAATTATTCTTTTTTATAGACAAATTACATTTCAATACTAACATATGAATAAAACATACAAAACCTTTCTTGACTTATCTAATTATTAAATCCTTTTTTCTTAACAGCAAACTGCAACATACTGTAATGTCTTTCAACACATTTACAATACATATAGACTACACACTCCATGACAAATATTTAACTCAAAACTAACAAATGATATTTGACTGGTTGATCAGAACACCTGGCAAATAAAAAACGGAAAAATGCAGGTGACATTAGCACTTTCCAACCTAAACAAGCCATGCATGTTGATTGTGCTACATGTGTATATCAATTTTTTAAAGAATATCTCTATTATTATTACTCATAATTGCAACTTAAAAATCAATTTTCTGCATCAACGACTCTCCAAAGTAACATATCCTGTCAAACCGTTTCACTGATGCTGTTACGTAGTAACCATACAAAACACAGGAGGTTCATAACAGACCGACAAGACTTTAGTGGGTTTGAAGTGTGACACTCAATGTTTGACAAATCAGATTCGCATGGCCAGCTCTGTTTTTCTGATGCACCTGAACATTTCCTACTTGCGGAAATACCTATGTCATTGTTCACGATGTATGATTCACATCTCCATGGCATCCTTTTACATCGCAGAAAATGAAATTCCTGGGATGACTTCAAACATGTATTTTTTCCACATGGTTATCGGGTCCTAAAATACCCTGGCAAAAAGTTGTGTTATTCAAAGTTGTTTTGTAAAAAGAATAAGGTTGTGTGTCTTTACATATAAGTAAAGAAAAAAGTAACTGCCAATTATTGTTTTGATCAGCTTTATGCAAAAGTTGTACATCTGTAGTCTATGTTAAAGTATTGGAGTTTTACGATCACCCTGGCAACAACATCGCTCTGTGGAACAGGGCCCAGAGAGGCAACTGTGCAGAAAACTTGATATTAATTTCTGTTAGAAAATATTTCCACAATAAGAAGTCAATTTTGCAAACATCATCTGTTTCAGTTCTTTTTTCATTAAGCAATTTCATTTCTTTAAATAAATAGATGTTAAATATGCATCAATCTGACCTCATTAAACTCAGATATGCTGTTACTCTTAACTTTCAAGTGTCTCCATAAATTATGTTGTAACAAAAAAATATTTCCCTCAGGCATAAAAACCAAACCAACTACAGAAAGAACATATAAAAGTATTCATGACATGTTGACAATAAACCTGACAAAAAAATAATTCTTTCATGCCTTGAAGCTAACCAGTGCAATAGGACCATGTTGGAACTTTGTAATAAAATCCAGTTTTCATTCTAGCAATAGTTAGCAAAATGTATTCTTTGTTCATATTTCAACATTCGACTATATGCTGATGAATTCGAGTACACCAGGCTACCTTATGCTTTGTGCAGCAAGTGGCAGTGCAAGGAACTGTTATGCCAAATCACTTCAAAGCTGTGACATGTTTCATAAAAATGTTATCCACAAAATACTGAATATTATGCACCTCACAAAACCTCTGTTAATGCTAAGGTAGATAATTTCTGAGGAACTAGCCAGCAAGGTGTTTATTCAACAAACATGATCGATAATGTTGTAAAGATTGTAGAATTAATTGTCACAGCTTCATAGGTTTCAGCAATAAATGACACAAAGAGCTGTTTCTGTCTGACATAACAAAAGAACAGTCTTGTCTCACATTCAACAGCCGATTGCAATTGCGCCAAAAGGTGATAAACTCCCATCCACCCACATAAGCCGGCTGGGATTAAAAAAAGAGACATTTTGGGTCTTTTAAAACATAATAACAAAGACTGGAGTCCGATATGTTTCTTGTGATACTATTAGATACATGTCCAACCACATTTAGTGTTTTGTGTTGGTTTTGGAGAATTGGTTTTTACCATATCACTATCATTACATACACTTGTTCAAGTGTATTTCGTTAACACTTGTGTAAAAACATTAGGTGGATAATATCCAGGACGGAAATTCTCTTAACAAAGGGATTTGGGAAAATGTTGGCTTCTAAGCATAGATCAACTTCATAGATAAGTAGGGATAAGGTTGCAACAAGTTTCTTATCATATTACTAAAAGACACTTGTCTTTTGAAAGATATTGATCTCAAAATGTGAAGAAAAAAAAATTCATTTTAATATTTTGTGACATAATCCTCAATTGTATGTTGCAATCCTGCCCCTTTAGAAACAAGATTTCTAGAAAGGAGGTTCTTACTTAAACTAATTCTCATGCTGGAAGATATCACACATTCACCATCAATATTCATTAAAAATATCAATATTCATAAGAGACAGTAGCATGTGAATTTAAACCAGCATATTTTAATAATTTTGTAACAGTTTGGATAAAATTAAGATTTTCATCAAAATTTTAACACAAACATAAATAATTTGTTTAGTTGTTCACCTTGTAAATTTAGAAACCAACATCAATAGTTATTTCAAGAATAAATAAGAAACATATAATATGATCAACTACATCACATTGAAACTTAAATATTTCAAAATAGAAAGCTACAAAGAATTTTAAAAAACCCATTGCTACCAAAGTCCAACCCTCACAATAACTTCATAAAGGCCATCTATAAAACACCCCTGAAAACAAACATGACCAGCCCCCTCTCGTAGATATGAAATATACAAGTCAACTACGAAACCTGTATATCACCTGACTGAAATAGACAAGCATAGATTGCGCGGGGCCAAAGACAACACACACTAAAACCACTGTCACAGAGAGATTTATTGCAAATCTGTCTTGTTACCTTCTTATCAAGGTGTAAATAATGATTGCGCTGATAACACATCCCTCTACTTGAAGGCTACTACCATAGACTGTCTCCCAAACCCTAGAGAAAATTGGAGAATAGGAGTCCAACTCAAGTCTAGAATGATTTGGCAAGTCTAGATTACCTCAGATCTGAAATTAAGGATTGTTCTGGGCTCCATTTAGATTTTATTATTTTTATTTTGTAGATTTATATTTTGAAATAAGATAACTATATTTCTGAAGAAAATGTCCGTCTAACCACTACTACAATTCCCTGAGTGATAAAGAGTTATATCGACCTAATACTAGATGAAAGTAAGGATAAAATACTGTTAAGCTTTTACCACATATTCATATCAAAATGAATCCCCTCCAAATCTAACTAAAAAAATCCCTCATGTGTTTTTAACTTCAATAACTTTAACAGTTTTCAATGCGTTCTAAAGAAGTGTACGTCAATGATCTAGCAATCCTGTGCCATTTCAAAGATATATTTTTCGTGTGAACAAACTTTGTTTTTAATTGTCCTCATTCACTTGCATTTCCGGTCAATGATTTCATAACAAATACAACAGGGTTTGATTCGCACATGATCTTCTCTTATTTTCACATACCATTCAAATATTTCAGTTCAGATACAATAGAAAACATAGATTCATGATTTCAAACACAGAAGATGAAGTATTCTTTTAAATGAAATGAAAATGCAGAACCCAGAACCCAGAACCCATATCCATAAAATTCATGATTTCATTCCTACAACGGAACATTTCTATCAATTTTTAATCACAGAAAAACATTGTATAACTGTACACAAATAAAAATATATTTTTTATTTACCCAGTAAGGCCTCAAGGGATACACTGGTCAATGAAACATATATATTTTGGATTGTATACAGCTATAAATTCCAGTGTTTGAATCAAACTGAAGTATTATACACTAGTCACTTAAGGCTAAAGGGAGGTAACTCAGACTAAGTATAACTTTGTGGGTTAATAGTTCCATATATCCAACAGTTAGCTAAACAGTGTTTCATTTGTTCCCTGTCACCCATGAAATGTCAAGCGCAACAATGGCCAGCCCCATGACAGAACTTCAAATGACCCATTATGGGGTTCGCCTATCACAAGCAGTAAATATTTTAACAAAACAGGCCAACTTTCTGGTTGGTGGTTCATGTCTCCCTAAGTTAATGTTGCTGACACCCTCAGGTCAAGGCAAGGATTGCACACAGCTTATAATTTAAGCATCAACCTCTCTGGCTTTTGTGCGTGTCTCAAGCAGAGAAAGTGCTCGCAAACAGAGGGTTGTCATAAAGAATGTGAGACTCTTGCTGAACTCGGTAGCCTTGTCTTGTCGGCAAGATTTCCTGGGTATGCTTGAGTGAACCCTTTCATACTCTTTGAGCAGACAGCACCCCAAACGTTTGTCACAAGGGCCCTGTTTGATTACAACTTGGGTAGATGAGGCAGAATTATTGACAAACCATCAAAATGTTTATTGTTTTTTGAATATTTGTTAATTGATGGACTTCTCCTGAAGGCATGATTCTATAAGTTTGCTCGTTATCCTTGTCATAACAGCAGGCACACATGGAGTCTCCACCATTATTCCTTGTTTGCAATGTCGTAAATGGACATTGTTTACGACATTGTGGTTCTATTATCATTTACCCTTTTAGTATAGGGTCCAATTATTCATTTAGACTGCAAAAAACATTTGGCGTACCCCTCTTTCTGCTATTAACGCAGACTCCACAGCCCTCGTGACAGACTGATGGCTTGAACAACCCTGTTTTTTTCTTGTTCACATTCTGGTTAGTTTTTTTTATTCATTCAGAATCCGCTTAAAGGCAAAATTGACATTCTGTTTGGGATAGCTAGCAGCTAAATAATTGTCTTCTCCTTACAGAAACCCTTCTGTAAATGTGCTGGAGAAACACATCAGCCATTAGGACTTTTTCACCCATGTGACATCACCCTCAACATGAGTGACAGTTTATCGAAATCGTAAAACCAAATATTTCCACAGAATTCTTGGAAATATACACATACATTTCCTAAATATTTTTTCAGTTTACCTTATATTAAATAAACTACCACTGGAATTAACAACCGTTCACAAAAAAAAACATTTTTCAAGAAAATATAAGCTTTGCCAAACATGTACATATTTATTACATTTCGAGTGACATTAATAAGCTGGATATGTAACTGATGGTTATAACAACATACTACATGTATATAATCAACATCATCTTTATTATACTTTTGGTAAATTAGGTACATTTCTTAATTGTTATTTTTTTCAGTTTTATCTTCAATCTGTTCCAACACCTGGTGTTAACATACAACTAAATCTTATTTTCAGGAAAAATATTTCATGGTATTGTTTGCATAACATGTGCGTTTACCACCCTGATGTTGGCCATTAATATCCACCCCCACCCCCTCCCGCTCCATGATTGAAGGGACATAGGCGTCAGCTTTTGCAACATGCCTCCAAAACAGATGTGCTAGCTGAAGTGCCTTGGTTGTAAATGACAGAAATAAAGTAATCAGTCTCCATTCTTTCTTTGTTTTGTTCTTGCATGCTGAAACATAAAGCCTTATGTTGTTCTTTAGTTAGTTTATGAGAGCGATAAGAAACAACTGACGTAAAAAAAATAAAATGCCTTTTGACACATTTGTAGGGCTGAATCTGTTTTACGATGAAGTGAAATGAAAAAAAAAATGAGTTCAAAACAAAACAATCAATTATCTTTCGGTATCTTCCCAGGTTAAAACTTGTTTGTTATAATTCATTAGTAGCAGCACTAATCTGAAAGTTGAACATTTTTCTTCTTCCCTTCCACCTACATTGAATTTTAAGACAAACATATTTCATAAACCAACTTATAGTAAATATTTAGAAAAATAAATACGCTAAAAATGTGGCTTGTAAGTCAATCCAGTACCAAAATAGTTGAATAAAACACATGATGTTTGATTTATATTCATTTGATCTTCAACACTTAGAGGGGCGGTCGGGTAGACAAGTGGTTAAAGCGTTCGCTCGTCACGCCGAAGACCTGGGTTCGATTCCCGACATGGGTACAATGTGTGAAGCCCATTTCTGGTGTCCCTCGCCGTGATATTGCTAGAATATTGCTAAAAGCAGCTAAAACCATACTCACTCACTCACTCCACACTTAGGTGCTGCACTGATCACCTTTAGCTTACCTTGAACAGCACAGATCTTACCCTGACAAATGCTTTGAAAAGAAATAACGATTTCTCTGTTAGTGTCTGAGTTAGGTAATTATGTTGGTCAAGATCTCATCTTTTGACACCTCGGTACCAAGACCCAGGGGTGGTCGGGTAGCCTAGTGGTTAAAGCGTTCGTTTGTCACGCCAAAGACCCGGGTTCGATTACCCACATGGGTACAATGTTTGAAGTCCATTTTCCGGTGTCCCCGGCTGGGATATTGCTGGAATATAGCAAAAAGCGGCATAAAACCATATTCACTCACTCACTCATTCACCAAGACCCAATAAGGTGAGTCCACCACTCCAAGCTGCCATAGCTGCAACTCAGTTCTGACACCTTGGATCACTCACCTTTGTCCCTACCCAGCAAAGCCTGACCAGTCAGGAACTATCAAATTACCTTTCTAAAATCTGATCCAATTAAAAAATGAATGTGGAGGTTTGACACGAACACTTGCGATATACCCCTCACATAGGAACTCGATGGTAGCATAAACAGTGCCAATTTCAGGAGTATTAGAAGTCAGGAAAAAAGTGTTAACCTGCCGCAACATGGTCATCAAGGCATATCACCCTGTCTAGGGTTAACCAAACACCCCTGCGGTGGTGCGACACTGGAAAAATAACTACTGCTGTTTTATGCATGAATGTGATTATTAATTAAGATAAGGGCTAATTTCTCTGATCTGGTCACTAGTGGTTATCTCAGACATAGGTCAGTCTAAATGTCACAACCCTCTACGGTATAATGTAATACCTCTAATTGATGCCCTGGGCTTGTGTAGCAAAACGTAGCTTGTCGAAAATTGATTTGGTTAAATTTTCTGTAAAGAGTTGCTGTTACTAAATATGTGCAATGGATGTTTTTTCCTGGTGATTTTGGAAAAAAAGACTATTTGGGAAATAGTGCCCTCTCAATCAGCATCTGTCGCCAACATTATTCTGTATGCATATACACAGAGAAGTATTTGCAAATCAGGGTAAAGTATTTGATTCAGTATTGTGTCAAACAGACACTCTTGTTCTTTATTTTCCTGTCTACATGTGTGGTAACATTTCTCCATCTTGATGGCTGGTTGCCATCCTTTATTCTCCAGTACTTCCTATTTCAGGGATTACACAGCCATGAGTCTGCTAGTCTAGTGAAATCCAGAGGGACTAAGTGTTTTCTACCAAACTCTAGCTATTTGACAGAGAGCATTGTCCCGAAATGAGCGGCGGACTAGTTGGATTTGACCAACTGTGTTCTACCCCTGATATCTCCATTCCCTTATGACATATACAACTCACCACTATACCTTTGTTTTGTGTCCACTTCAAATGACATGAGGGGGGCACAGGTGGGCCAGTCGTCTAAGGCGCCGCGATTCACTGTGCAGAGTTGCGTCCCTTGGGCACGCCAGAAACCTATGATTGTGGGTTCGAATCCCGGTTCGCCCCAATTATGTTTCTAGGTTTGTCAGCACCATACCCGTGCTCGTGGGTTTCACCGAAGTGGTAAACGTCTGAGACCTGCATCACTTCGGGCTTTCCCCCCACATTAAGCTGACACGCCGTGATATAACTGGAATACTGTTAAAAGCGGCGTTAAACCCAACTCACTCACTCACTCACTCAATGACATGACACAAAATAACTTTGTTCCTTTATGACTGAAACAAGCAGAGAGGTATCACCAGCCTTGTCTTGTATGCCCCCCATAGTACTCATTAAAACATCTTTTCTAGCTCAAAGTCTTTTGTATTAAATAACATCATCAAGGTGTAGTATAGCAGGGCATGGAGTCATCCCCCCAGATAACATCCTTACCGTGTCAGCTTGCTGATGGGGTAAACCTCTTTGGTCATGTGGACAGGGCCTCTGACCTCAGATCAAAAGGTCCTTGGTTCGAATCCCATCAACTGTTATGGCTGCTACATTAGCACCCAACGTTCGTATCACACTTGAGCAAAATAAGTCTCAGTACTATGCGGTACGTGTCGTGGAAGTTAGTAGCAGGACAAAGATTACAAACATAAGTTCATCTATAGCATGAACACTTTTAATAACCAGACAGTGTAATTACAGGATTATACTGCATACTTCAGTACTGATATGTTGACATAGTATTTCCGGTGTTACATGCTCACAGTAAGGTCTGTCTGTTGGGAAAAGGGTCGGTTGGGTAGCAGCTAGTGGTTAAAGGGTTTGCTCGTCACGCCGAAGACCCGGGTTCGATTCCTGACATGGGTACAATGTGTGAAGCCCATTTCTGGTGTCCCCCGCCATGATATTGCTGGAATATTGCTAAAAGCGGCATTAAACCCAACTCAATCACTCACTGTTGGGAAAAAAACATCAAAAATCATTATGCACACCCTTATCCACACAGCTGCGTTTATTTTAAAAAGGGTGAGCATTTTACTAAAAAAATAGGATATAGCTAGTTTTTATAATGCTCTTTGATGGCAAAAATATTCTATAATCACACCAATTAATTATACAAGGCCTAGCACAGATTAGGCCACAATTTTGAATATAGATCTGTGACAAACTCATATTCAGGAGAAGCATTTTCATTGGTTGTTGCTTTAAAGTGAGAGATTCTGTGCGGAGTTAAATGATAAGAAAACTGGAGTTGGTGACATCATTTCAGAAGCAAAGCTATGGTGACAATTTAGCCCAGGCATGTATCATAAAAACTCAATAGAATGTAATCGATGATGGGTAGTACATGACCAGCACCTAGTTCTACACAGCTATCTTAGTGCTATGATTTCTGCAAGTCTATGTTAAAGTGAGGGAGTTACAATTGTCTTAGCGCTAGAATCACTTTGTGAGACCGGGCCCTAGACACTGCTAGCCGATAGTTCCACACAGCAATCTCAGTGCTATGATCACTGTAAGTCTATGTTAAAGTGAGGGAGTTACGATTGTCTTCACACTAAGATCACTTTGTGAGACCGGGCCCTAGACACTGCTAGCGGATAGTTCTACACAGCTATTTTAGTGCTATGATTACTGTAAGTCTATGTTAAAGTGAGGGAGTTACGATTGTCTTAGCCCTAAGATCACTTTGTGAGACCGGGCCCTAGACACCGCTACCGGATAGTTCTACACAGCTATCTTAGTGCTATGATTACTGTAAGTCTATGTTAAAGTGAGGGAGTTACGATTGTCTTAGCACTAATATCACTTTGTGAGACCGGGCCCTAGACACCGCTAGCGGATAGTTCTAAACAGCAATCTCAGTGCTATGATCACTGTAAGTCTATGTTAAAGTGAGGGAGTTACGATTGTCTTAGCGCTAAGATCACTTTGTGAGACCGGGCCCTAGACACCGCTAGCGGGTAGTTCTACACAGCTATCTTAGTGCTATGATCACTGTAAGTCTACGTTAAGTGAGGGAGTTACGATTGTCTTAGCACTAAGATCACTTTGTGAGACCGGGCCCTAGACACCGCTAGCGGATAGTTCTACACAGCAATCTCAGTGCTATGATTACTGTAAGTCTATGTTAAAGTGAGGGAGTTACGATTGTCTTAGCGCTAAGATCACTTTGTGAGACCGGGCCCTAGACACTGCTAGCGGATAGTTCCACACAGCAATCTTAGTGCTATGATTACTGTAAGTCTATGTTAAAGTGAGGGAGTTACGATTGTCTTCGCGCTAAGATCACTTTGTGAGACCGGGCCCTAGACACCGCTAGCGGATAGTTCTAAACAGCAATCTCAGTGCTATTATTACTGTAAGTCTATGTTAAAGTGAGGGAGTTACGATTGTCTTTGCGCTAAGATCAGTTTGTGAGACCAGGCCCTAGACACTGCTATCACTGATAGCATTTTGTCCATAAAAATCTGGTTCCAAAATGAGTACCCTGAAGTAAATAATGTTGTATGCAATAACCAGACAGAACAATCTTTTTTGTTTGTTATGCAACTTGACAATATCTTGTTACAAAATTGATCAATGATAATATGTATACACATTTTTAATGAATCAAATAAAAACAATTGTGAACTTCTATTTCGTAGGTGAAACAATTTCATACTCACTATACACAGAACCTTATAAATACTTGATCGATGTTAAACTCATGTTGATACTTCTTCCCTCTTCCAAATTAATAATGCAAACGGTCCTCTGAGCAGAGCACCTGTAAACATCCAGGGTCTGTAGGGGTTGGTAATACAAGGCAAGGCTTGTCAGCTGCAGTCAATTATTCATGAGTGAGGCAGCTCTGGATAAGGACAACTTCATGACCCTACCACCAGCTACTTTGTACATGCCTATCAAGACAGCTAGAACACTGTGTTGAACTGTCTGAGCGAATGATCTGAGCGAATGATAGCTGTTTTCCACTTCAGTCATTACCATTATGGATATAATACCATGCAGACAAACAGTGTTTAATAGCAGGAGCAATCATCCACACCACCTGGTTACAAGATGGTACGCAATCAACAAATTACATTGTGATATCTCATCCTAACCTCAAACTAATCGGACCCGTGAAGATCCGGGGCAGAATAGGTCTTCTTCTTATGCTTGCCATAAAAGGTTACTATGCTTGTCATAAGAGGCGACTAACGGAATCGGGTGGTCAGGCTTGCTGACTTGGTTGATGCATGTCATTGTATCCCAATTGCATGGATCGATGCTCATCATGTCATTCACTGGATTGTCGGGTCCAGACTCGATTATTTACAGACCGCCGCCATACAGCTAGAATATTGCTGAGTGCGGCGTTAAACAACAAATGAACACATAAAACAAACAACGACTGTCCTTTGTGAAACAGGAACCAGTTGCATATACTCTGTTTTGACCCTTCCGTACCATCACCTTGTATTACAAAAGGATCCCCATGGTGATTGTGAGATAGAATCGATCATGAGATCAGGTGGTCAGGTTCAGTGACTTGGTTGATGAGTGTTATTATATACCGACAGCATGGAGCGGACCTCACAATATCAATCACCGGATTGTCCAGTCCAGGGCCCCCTTCCACAGAGCGATCGTTAAGACAATCGTAACTCCCATACTTTAACATAGACTTACGACTGTCGTAGCGCTACAATAGCTTTGTGGAAAAGGTCCCAGATTCAATTATCAACAGGCTGTCATATACCTGAAATATTGCTGAGTGTATCATTAAACAACAAAAAATCAAATGTTAAGGATGTTAATGATATCAAGAAAATCTTTAAAGAGTCATTTCCCATACAAAGCACCAAATTAATATATATGCCGTCGGCAAGAATATTCATATTCTCTCATTTCCCCAAAGTACAACAGTCAGTTTCATGAGATTGGTATGTTCCTTCTCAACCAGTAAACAGAAGGACACCTTATACAGGCAACAAAGTAGAAATGACAGTCAGTCATTAAACAGTGACAGAAAAAGTTCCTTAAGCATCAATGACATTTCCAGCCAATTACTATCTACGACCCTTTTTCAATCAGTTCCTCTGAGCCTTCCACAACCACCACATATCACCTAGACCTTAAAGCACCCACACATGGATGACACTTTGAAATGATTCCATTGCAAATATGTTAGCTTGTGTCTATGCACAAAGGTCAGCTGAATGAAATCAATGCATGTCGAAATCATCAGCTGTTTGAACACCATATAAAAACCTGTCAAAGTGTGCTCTTTGCTGCAAATGTCAGAGGTGAGAGCCGACGCTCTGGTCTCCAGTCGTTGCACAATGTCTTCAATATCAGTTTAGAATTTTCATTCTGCACTCTTCCAATCTTCTATCAAGGGACTTATCACCTCGTCATTTAGCATGCGAAAATGCTACACACAGCAGTAAATATCATGCCCTCAAAATAGTCCATGGTTGAAGGTGAATCTAAAACCCAAATGACTGTCTGTCACTCTGCAACTTTCAGAAAAAAACATGCAATAAACGGGCAGTCAATGAAGGGGAAAAAATAGGGAGTAGGTGTTTACATGCTTGGCAGAAGGATGGATGGGGAGTAATCAGGTAGTGTTGTGTGGGAGGGAGAGAAGCTGGATGGGTAAATGGATTAATGTAGTGAGAGTGACATACTATAATCAGCCTGAATAGCACCAAGGATGCTTAGAGAAACAGCCTGAAAATTGGTAAATTACAGACTTAAGTTTCACATAAACAGGAGTATTTGTTTGCCACTCAATAGCTGATAATGGTATACTGTGGTTAAAAAGTCGGAATTGTTATATTTTTGACATTTAGTAGGTTGGCGTTGCTTTAGGCTACATTATCAAATTTCCCAAAGCGATATTAGCGCTAAGGTCATACTTTAACACACACAATGACAATCATAGCGCTAAGATCACTGAGTGATATAGGGGCTCTGTTCACAAAGCGAATTTGGGCTAAGGTCATAACACCCCCTGAACTCTAACATAAATCATGACTATCATAGCGCTTAGATAACTGAGTGATATGTGCCCCGTTCCATAAAGCAATATTAGCGCTAAGGTCATACTTGAACACACACTATGACAATCATAGCGCTTAGATAACTGAGTGATATGTGCCCCGTTCCACAAAGCGATATTAGCGCTAAGGTCAGACCTTAACACACACTATGACAATCATAGCGTTTAGATAACTGAGTGATATGTGCCCCGTTCCACGAGGCGATATTAGCGCTAAGGTCATACTTGCACACACACAATGACAATCATTGCGCTAAGATCACTGAGTGATATGTGCCCCGTTCCACAAAGCGATATTAGCGCTAAGGTCATACTTGCACACACACAATGACAATCATAGCGCTAAGATCACTGAGTGATATCAGGCCCAGGTGCGAAGTCGCTTGAATAATCCAGGAATTAATACGTCAATGTAAACAAAATATCTTTGAAGATCAATGTTACCCTAAAACATTTCCCCATGTGCTGCAACCAAACCTGTCTCTATTATCATACCAGTCTCATATCTGATTATGTACTTTCTCATTAGAGTGTTCGACTTTCTAACGGATTGGAATATAAATGCGTCATAATGAAGATGCATGAAAATGTGCTGACACAGATGTCTATAGCATTGTTGAGATGTAGATTTCAGGATGAATATCTATTGATTTGGAACCGTTTCACTGGTGTATTTCATCGCATGTAACCTATCTGATTGCTGAAAAAGTGTGACAGATAATGACAACAGGCTATAGATTCAACACACCTGTTGCCAACTTATTTCCAGCACATTCAGCAAATATGATTATGGATTTTATACTTTTATTACATGATGTCAATAACACATGATCATTTCAGCGTATGTTGCCAACAGATCGTTTTTATCAAATAATTATTGTCCTCATCTTTACCCACCTATATTCTGAAACATGTTCAATAGTGGATATAGTTATTGTGTACATACATTACATTTTACAAAGCCTTCACGCGTCCACAAATCCAAAGTCTTATATTCACTATCAGGGCCACAACTCTGGAAAAACAGGCCCTGGTGATGGATATGGAGAGATATCAAAGAGGATTATTTGGAAAAAGCTAAAATTAAAACGCACGAACAAAGTATTTAGCATCTTAGCGTTCAAACACATGGCATATACTGTAAGCTCCGTCGGTTCATTTTCATTTGGTTTATCTCATATGTAAATGCTACTTCTCCGATGCAATGAAATATGGTTGGACGGTAGCACTCTCCCTATTAACAGTGACAAGCCGAAGAAAGAGATGCTTTCAAGGATTACTTGTAAATCAGTCAATATCTCATCTGACAAAAAACATTTTAACCCTCTGTTATTTTTATTTCACTTCAGCAAATAACAAACCACGGAGGTGTTTTTAAGACTTAGTTTCTGCGAAAGTCTTCCGGCAATGATCTTAAATTCATAACAGCATTGTGTGTATGGCTACATTGGCGCTATCAATTCCTTTGCAAGTCATGTGACCTGTGACAATAACATTGAGCAAAGGACAACAAGTCGTAATTGTGTGGGTTGTTTTGAAAGACGACCAACAGCCATCTTTATGAGTGGACAAGTCGTGACGCAGTCTTTTAGAGAAGGCAAACATCCAAACAGCGCAAATGGCCGATTTAGCATGGGGGACGTGGGACATGGCCAACAGCCAGTAGATGATGGCATTCTCCACAGCGAGAGGGAGTTATTGATTCACCTCGGAGAAAACAATTTTCTCACAAAATCAGACTAGCTACATTACAGTTGCATTGATTCTTGGGGTAATCAATTTCCCGGGGAAGAACACTGCTTCTGATTTGCCCGGGCCATCCTTTTCTCTCAAATATCACCGCTTAGCACTTAAATGACTGTCCAGGCTCTGGGCTCCTTCGCAAATGCCAGAACATTCTGGCATTGCCAAAAAGAAACAGTAATTGTGATTTACAACTCCGGGTCGACGTTGCCGCAACAGCGAGAAAGTGCTGCGAATAATCACTGGGGGAAACCGAGTAATCGCAAAGTTTTGAATAATAGCTAAGGGTGTACAGATCACAACTCATGTAATTGACGGACAGCATTCAAAACCTGTGCTCCCGCTCGAATCGAGACCTTGCTTTATGAAGATCAGGGGGAATAATTGTCTAAGGAGATCGGTAGAAAGATAGACACAGGCTATAACAGATTTCACCGGTAATAAACATTGATAAGGCTTGAGGCGATCACACATCTTCATATTGAGGGATTCAATTTTCGATAGAAGAAGCTGATCTATTTCAGGACGAATAAAATACTTTATATCCAATTTTCTAGAGATAGCAATTCAGATAATTCTGAGAAGAAATTGCCTTTTGCAAGGATATTAGATAATTGGCTTTTCCCAGAATACAAAATTAAGTATTTGATCCTTTTCGGTTGACAGTTCAAATTACATTGTTTTTCCGCATTTTATTGCCCTGTTCTAATGGATTTGTTAGATTTCTCTCCCTTTTTGCTCAACAACTGACAAAAAGCTTGACTCGAGAAATTTGAAAAAAATGGGATTAGGCTAGAGAGGAGATCTTGGAGAGGCTCTCATCTCGAATGAATCCCATCTGAGCTGAATTCTTTGAAACCAGGTTGGCCTGTTCCAAAGCTATTAACCCAAAGGGCATACGTGCAAAAACGTGGTATTTGTCCATCTATTTCAACTCCGATTTTTCCCCAAACCATGAAACTAGAGACCGCAGAACAATTAAATTGTCTCCTTAGTACCCTCGACACGATCCCTGGCCAAAATTCGGAACTCCTTGGGAAAAAGCTGTGACAGTTTGATCAAAGGGACCTTGTGTTTTTAGACCAACCACCAAAATATACAATACCATGCATTCATTGATTAATCGCACAGATCACATTTTTTTCCCCTCTCAGAGCTTTCACCAACAACTGGGACATGCATAGTTTGAATGCTTTTTGCACTAACTGTGAATTCTGGTTAGGTTTTCAGTTTACAAGCTGATTTCTGAACAAGCATTCTTGCGAAATGCAATGAAAAAAGAACGAGTATTGTCCTTAAACCCAAACATATATAGGTCTTGGTGTAAGGTTAAATATAACACCTTGAAGATCCTCCCACTCTCCAAAACTGGTTTGTCTATGAAGGTTGTGAAATTCATAGAGAATTTTCACAAATGAGCTATAGCAAACTATTCATGACAATTACACAGGTGAGGTGAGGTGAAATTGGGTTTAACATGGCATCCAAGATTATTGCACTTATATAGTGACATGCATGCACGTGTGTGTATGTGTGGCTGCTTGTACTAGTCTGGACTGATGCCGATTTATAGTGCTAGCCCACTGAGATACCATGCCCCAGTGTAACATGAATACCCCACTCAAACATAGTATACTGCCTCCGAGCCGACCAGTCCTTGTTTTAGCCCCTTAATGCCGATCACCAGACAGGGTAACAAAAAGTACCATCTTTTAACGTCTTTTGGTATAACGCGGTAGGGGATCGAACCCTGGACCTTCCGCTCTCCGGGCGGACGCTCTACCACTAGACCACGGAGGCGGTCGACAATTACACAGACATTGTTCAGTATTATGTTTTATACAGAGTACTGATTTCGTGTTCATGTCATACTATGTTTACGACACGAGTTCCTAAATACCAGAATTTAGGCATGAGTGTCGTAAACATAGTATGACATGAACACGCATATTTATATATTTCTATTTATTCCCAAAGAAGAGGTCGACATACAAAGACGAAATTTAGTGTTTACCTATAAGAACAGAAAGTTGCTACCGCAGCGGAACCACAATTTGTCAAATGAGGTCGTTTCTAGTGTGACTTCATTCCGTTCTCACGTCACAGTAAGTTTCGAATGACGTCCGGATGAGGGAAGCAATACACTGTTGTCTTGTGATGCGATATGACCCTAGGGCACATATGATTTTTATGAACCCGTTATGTTTGCCCTTGTAGGTAATATATATTGAAAACAACATATGGAATGACTGTTTTATGACAGAGTCAACCACATTACAACCCTATCAAAGCGGGCTTTAAAAAGTCCATTGAGACCTGAGTAAAGAATGGTTGACAGCATCATCATCCATCCACGCTGTGTGGATACGATGAGACATATTTCTTACCAATTCACACATCATAACTATCAATTTTTCCTTCTATACCATCTCTTAAATCCCTATTTTGACTGGTACCATATATTTTAAGGCAGACATGTGGAGGACATTTCCAAACATAAAACATCAGTGGCAAAAGAATGTTAAATCAAAACTCTATTTTAAATTTTCCTGTATGTTCCCAAAAAAATTTCAGGAAATCAATTGACTTGCCTTTGCATGTGTTTGTGATGGATGCAGGATGCACTCGCCTTTTCATGAATGCTGATTCATAAACACATGTTCATGACATAATCGGCACCGTACAATGGACAATGGAGATTTCTTTTGATTTATGGAAAGGGTTTTTGTAACTTTTATTTCATTTTAGGACAATCAAGGGGTATTGGGAAGTTTTTCTTCGCAATCAAACTTGATATCAAGCCTCCCTGCAGTGAGTGAGTGAGTGAGTGAGTGAGTGAGTGAGTGAGTGAGTGAGTGAGTGAGTGAGCAATAATCCAGCAATATCATGGCTGGAACACCAGAATTCCACTTTACTCATGTAGGGACTCATACCCATATTCCTATGCATGATGAGCAAACACTGTCACCGCTGAGCTACCCCATAGCCTCTCTTCCTAAACGGGTGACCCAGTCGTCTAAGGCGCCGCGATTCGCTGTGCAGAGTTGTGTCCCTTGGGCACGCCAGAAACCTATGAATCGCGGTTCGCCCCAATTATGTTTCTAGGTTTGTCAGCACCATACCCGTGCTCGTGGGTTTCACCGAAGTGGTAAACGTCTGAGACCTGCATCACTTCGGGCTTTCCTCCCACATTAAGCTGACCTGCTGTGATATAACTGGAATACTGTTAAAAGCAGCGTTAAACCCAACTCACTCACTCACTCTTCCTAAAGAATGGTTATACTGTCTCTGGTACATATCCTCTCTACTGACAGGGGATTGTGGTAGGGCTGGGACGGGTAACTCGGGTAGTCAGGTCGGGTGGGTAATGAGTAGGACCGGAGTACCCACAGGACTACCCGGACCCATGGTTAGTCACGTGATATATTGTTTAAAGACAAAAATTATATAGAACTGTATGTTTTAACTACAAGTCACTAACGTTTGCAGTTCTTTCTGACAATTTGCACATTCCTTCTTACTTTTATATGCTTGAATAAAAATACAACTTCTGTCAACTTCAGTGTATACACCAGATTGTTAAATACATGTATCTAAACACATTTTGCCAGGGCTATGGTCAAACTTTTCTCAATCAGTTGTACCTGCCTCTTGAGACCTTCAGTGGGTACCCGGGTAGGGTTGGGTAATAGGGGGCTGGGTACCTTGGTAGTAAATTTGGACTCGTCCCAGCCCTAGATTGTGGGGTAGTCGAGTGGTTAAAGCCTTTCTTGTCACAGGGAGAGCCTGGGTTCCATCCCCTACATGGTTACAATGTGTGAGGCCCATTTCTTGTGTTCCCCATCATAATATTCCTGGAATCTTGCAGAAAGCAGTTAAAACTAACTCACACTCTCATCAAACTTGTTCATTCATTTACTCACTCATTATGGAACTATAGTGACGGTATAAAAAAAAGTTATAATACTTTTTCAGTAATTTTGTAGTGGTGGAGGAAAAAGGTTATCAGAATGAGCTGGTCCTTGACTTAAGAAAGTTGTTATCATAATACATTATTAACATCATTAGCTAAAAAGATTAATGAAATCTCAGCTTACAAGGTAAAAAATTAAAACAACTAAAATCTTTGATTTATTGACAGTTTTAATACCAAAGAAAAATTATCTGTCTTTGTAAACAGTCTTTAAAAATAAAATAACTCATAACACATTCATGTTTAAATATTAACATTTGGGGGAAATAACTGCCTGTCCAAACTTAAGACACATCAAAGACAACTATCAAACCCACTTAATAAAGTGAGATCTTTGTAATTTGCCAGCCTTCAATGAAAAGCATATGAAAGCCTCACAAACCTAGGGCTATCACACTCGAAATCAATGTTAAACAATTTAATCCCCTTTTTTATAAAAAAATCCTTGAATCATAATGGTTTGAATCAATACTACAAGAGGTAATTTTCGTATAATGTTTCATAAATATGAAAGAAATGAGACTTCATTTTTGTCCAAATCATGCGACCAATGAATAGACAGCCAACATTGAGAAATGTCTTTTTCATTAAACAGGGAGCATTCGAACACAATTAGGACCAAAGGATCATTTTGAGTGAATCATCTCATGAAAAGCAGTTTAGCTATGCATATCAGCCCCCAATTATACAACGCTGGCCTTAGCAGACAATTCATGAAGAGATACGGAGGAGAACAAGCAATAATCAAATCAAACAGCTCTCTGGTTCAGCTCTATGAATCACAATTTCTTTATGACGAATTGGTTGACAAATTTGCTATTAATCCTGATTCTCAATATCTTTGAAATGCAGGTTTGTATTTGTTGAGTCCTTGTATTTTTGCATTTAATAAACATTGTTAACAAATTTGCTAAAAATGATGATGATAGGCTTAGAATGATACAATGATAAGGACGTTATCAGTACTTGAGAGATTACCCTCAAGTTAAGGTACTATTGATGAAGTGTATTTTCTCAGCAGTAGGGCAGGGGATTGATGAAAGACTGCATGTTAAGACACTGGTGTACGTTGTTTACATTGTTGGGGCAGTCGGGTAGCCTAGTGGTTAAAGCATTCGCACGCCATGCCTAAGACCCGGGTTCGATTCCCGACATAGGTACAATTGTGAAGCCCATTTCTGGTGTCCCCCACCGTGATATTGCTGGTATATTGCTAAAAGCGGCGTAAAACCATACTCACTCACTATTTACATTGAGGTATGGTGGTGATACATCAACAGACAGTTCACTGAACAGGGCACCCGTGAAGATACGGGTTAGAATTAGTTTTCAGCAACCCATGCTTGTCTTATGTCCCCCACTACCATTCTTGGCAACAGAACATTATCATTCAACATCTGTGTCACATTCATGTCCAATACCCTTCTCAACAACAGAACATGACCTCAAAGTTATCATTCAACATCTATGTCACATTCATGTCCAATACCTTTCTCAACAACAGAACGTGACCTCAAAGTTATCATTCAACATCTATGTCACATTCATGTCCAATACCTTTCTCAACAACAGAACGTGACCTCAAAGTTATCATTCAACTTCTGTGTCACATTCATGTCCAGTACCCTTCTCAACAACAGAACATGACCTCAAAGTTATCATTCAACATCTGTGTCACATTCATGTCCAATACCCTTCTCAACAACAGAACATGACCTCAAAGTTATCATTCAACATCTGTGTCACATTCATGTCCAATACCCTTCTCAACAACAGAACATGACCTCAAAGTTATCATTCAACATCTATGTCACATTCATGTCCAATACCTTTCTCAACAACAGAACGTGACCTCAAAGTTATCATTCAACATCTGAGTCACATTCATGTCCAATACCCTTCTCAACAACAGAACGTGACCTCAAAGTTATCATTCAACATCTGTGTCACATTCATGTCCAATACCCTTCTCAACAACAGAACGTGACCTCAAAGTTATCATTCAACATCTATGTCACATTCATGTCCAATACCTTTCTCAACAACAGAACATGACCTCAAAGTTATCATTCAACATCTATGTCACATTCATGTCCAATACCTTTCTCAACAACAGAACGTGACCTCAAAGTTATCATTCAACATCTGAGTCACATTCATGTCCAATACCCTTCTCACAACAGAACATGACCTCAAAGTTATCATTCAACATCTGTGTCACATTCATGTCCAGTACCATTCTCAACAATAGAACATGACCTCAAAGTTATCATTCAACATCTGTGTCACATTCATGTCCAGTACCATTCTCAACAATAGAACATGACCTCAAAGTTATCATTCAACTTCTGTGTCACATTCATGTCCAGTACCCTTCTCAACAACAGAACATGACCTAAAAGTTATCATTCAACATCTGTGTCACATTCATGTCCAATACCATTCTCAACAACAGAACATGACCTCAAAATCATCATTCAACATCTATGTCTCATTCATGTCCAATACCCTTCTCAACAACAGAACATGACCTCAAAGTTATCATTCAACATCTGTGTCACATTCATGTCCAGTACCCTTCTCAACAACAGAACATGACCTCAAAGTTATCATTCAACATCTGTGTCACATTCATGTCCAATACCCTTCTCAACAACAGAACGTGACCTCAAAGTTATCATTCAACATCTGTGTCACATTCATGTCCAGTACCCTTCTCAACAACAGAACATGACCTCAAAGTTATCATTCAACTTCTGTGTCACATTCATGTCCAATACCCTTCTCAACAACAGAACATGACCTCAAAGTTATCATTCAACATCTGTGTCACATTCATGTCCAATACCCTTCTCAACAACAGAACATGACCTCAAAGTTATCATTCAACTTCTGTGTCACATTCATGTCCAATACCATTCTCAACAACAGAACATGACCTCAAAGTTATCATTCAACTTCTGTGTCACATTCATGTCCAATACCCTTCTCAACAACAGAACGTGACCTCAAAGTTATCATTCAACATCTATGTCACATTCATGTCCAATACCCTTCTCAACAACAGAACATGACCTCAAAGTTAACATTCAACTTCTGTGTCACATTCATGTCCAATTCCCTTCTCAACAACAGAACATGACCTCAAAGTTATCATTACATGCATTACATGATGATTCACAAGAGGATTAGCTGTGCCAATGAACAGACCATGACAAAGTTTTAATGTAGCCTAAGGACAATAATCAGGAAAGATAAAGGGAAAATATTTGTATCAATTTGTTGATCCACTAACCTTAAAAATACTAAAAAGTTGGGAAAAAAATAAATCTGACAAGTAATATCTTTTTCATTCCACCAAATTAAAACTTGCATGTTCACTAGCCAAAGAATTGCATACGATCTGTTAAATTGCAAGGTTGTCTGGACTGTATTAACCAACACAGATATTCCAATGAGGGAAGTCAGTGATCACCTTGTCAGGGTACAAAGCTACCTATCCTCATTCCAACCATCTCTCTTCGACAGCTTATTGCAACAGAATTCTCATGGGGGTACCACAAGAGACGATCTCAAAGTTGGCTGGTTTGTTGTTAAACACCGCACTCAGCAATATTCCAGCTATATGACGTCAGTCTGTAAATAATCGAGTCTCGTCCAGGCAATCCAGTGATTGACATCATGAGCATTGATCCACACAATTGGGACATGATGACAAGCATCGACCAAGTCAACGAGCCTAGCATTGACGCCTTTTACGGCAAGCATGGGTTGCTGAAGACCTGTTTTACACTGGATCTTCAATGGTCCCAAAGCTAACTACAGCTGCAAGAAAAGATTCAAACCCCCTTGTAGACGAAACCCTGGCTAATTGTGTGTCATCATACGCAGACTCTTGAATGCTCATGCTATCAATCACTGGTTTGACTGAAGCTGTCATTTACAACAAAAGCGACAAAAAACATTTCCATATTCAAAAGAAATCTCTGCTAAAAACATAAACCATGGTAGAATTCCAACTATATCACAAGCATATGCTTATGAATCCCCACCAAACAGAAGTTCGCAAAAAGGTGAGTGTATCCTACTCCAATGGTGGCACCCATCACAAACACATACAAGGGCAAGTCAATTGAAAACTATGGGAACATGTGGTTCAAAATAAGGAATTGCATCATTTTTGACTGGTGTAGCTAGCTACACCTTTCACAGAAAAAACCTATATGCCTTAAGCTTTATGAACTAAAATAATATTCTCAATCTCAATAAAAAAAAATCCTAGATTATTAAATGGTAGGTACCAAATAGTTACCATTCAAGATCATTTAACATGTAAGGCTGTTCATTTCAGGTTGAAGATTATATGAAGGCATACTAACCATAACTCGACCATATTAGTAAATATAAAACATCACCGCCGGAGAATATTCAGCCTCAATGATCGACCGAAACAGATTCCAAGGGGCGTAAAAGGTAAAACTGTAGTGAAAATTATATGAATGGATCACTGAAAAAAACTGTACTATTATTTTTAAACATCTCTTTTGAAAATCATTTCGATACAAATAGACATGATACATATACTTATATTTCTTCATAATTTGTTTTGTTTTCTGTTAGGTTTGCTTGAACTACTTCCTGAACTAGAATCTTGCACCTCATTAGCTGAAATTATATTCAACTGTCTTCATCAAACGCTTGGAGTACATGTTGACAAATATTGACAGACTGCCAGCAAGGAATCAAACTGACCACATGGCACTACATTCACCTTATATTATGCAGTATTGAAAGGAAAAGAAAGAAGGAAGAAAAAAAATAAGTCAAATATCAAATGAGGAAAAAAAGTTTTTCCTTACTGTTTCAATGTTTGGATGTTAGACTACTGTAATAGATATATGCACTCAATTTGACACAATTGTGTAACGGTTTTCCCTGTTGGTAACTGTGCCTGTTATTGAGTGACTTATTAACTTTCCTGACAATTTTTAATGTCTAAACCTTTATGTTTATATGTTAAAAAAAGTTTAACACCGAAAACACCTAGTCTCATCACTATTTCAAAGTCAGAATCATACCCACATGCTTATGATAGTGCTGGAATCATACAATGGCTTTCTTATGATAATGGAAATGTTTTTGTCACTTTTATTTTATTAGTGAGTGAGTGAGTGAGTGAGTGAGTGAGTGAGGTTTTACTCTTTAGATGAGATTTCTTCTGATAATGGAAATGTTTTTGTCACTTTTATTTTATGAGGACAAACATGTGGTACTGGGAAGTCAGTCAGTCAGTGAGTGAGTGAGGTTTTACTCAATAGCAGAAATTTCTTTTGATAATGGAAATGTTTTTGTCACTTTTATTTTATTAGGACAAACATGTGGTACTGGGAAGCGAGTGAGTGAGTGAGTGAGTGAGTGAGTGAGTGAGTGAGTGAGTGAGTGAGTGAGTGAGTGAGTGAGTGAGTGAGTGGGTGAGTGAGTGAGTGAGTGAGTGAGTGAGGCTTTACTCTATAGCTGAGATTTCTTTTGATAATGGAAATGTTTTTGTCACTTTTATTTTATGAGGACAAACATGTGGTACTGGGAAGTGAGTGAGTGAGTGAGTGAGGTTTTACTCTATAGCAGAGATTTCTTTTGATAATGGAAATGTTTTTGTCACTTTTATTTTATTAGGACAAACATGTGGTACTGGGAAGCGAGTGAGTGAGTGAGTGAGTGAGTGAGTGAGTGAGTGAGTCAGTCAGTGAGTGAGTGAGGTTTTACTCTTTAGCTGAGATTTCTTTTGATAATGGAAATGTTTTTGTCACTTTTATTTTATTAGGACAAACATGTGGTACTGGGAAGCGAGTAAGTGAGTGAGTGAGTGAGTGAGTGAGTGAGGCCTTACTCTTTAGCTGAGATTTCTTTTGATAATGGAAATGTTTTTGTCACTTTTATTTTATGAGGACAAACATGTGGTACTGGGAAGTCAGTGAGTGAGTGAGTGAGTGAGTGAGGTTTTACTCTATAGCAGAGATTTCTTTTGATAATGGAAATGTTTTTGTCACTTTTATTTTATTAGGACAAACATGTGGTACTGGGAAGTGAGTGAGTGAGTGAGTGAGTGAGTGAGTGAGTGAGTGAGTGAGTGAGTGAGTGAGTGAGTGAGGTTTTACTCTTTAGCTGAGATTTCTTTTGATAATGGAAATGTTTTTGTCACTTTTATTTTATTAGGACAAACATGTGGTACTGGGAAGTGAGTGAATGAGTGAGTGAGTGAGTGAGTGAGTGAGGCTTTACTCTTTAGCTGAGATTTCTTTTGATAATGGAAATGTTTTTGTCACTTTTATTTTATTAGGACAAACATATGGTACTGGGAAGTGAGTGAATGAGTGAGTGAGTGAGTAAGTAAGTGAGGCTTTACTCTTTAGCAGAGATTTCTTATGATTATGGAAATATGTTTTGTCACTTTTTTCCATCTACTGACCTCCATGCACATGTAACAGGGCATGGAGATATCTCACAGATGACATCCTTACCCTTGTCTAACCTCTTTGGTCATATGAACAAGGCGTCCAACCTTGGATCAGAAGGTTCTAGTTCAAATACTACGCATATATTAACATATCATAATGTAACCTTGAAGTTTAACCATATGAAAAATACATGCATCACCACCTAAATATATATCAAGACATAACAAGTGAGTAACTGTTAATAACTGTCACTGATTTGAACAAATATTTAAAATCTTTATGCTCTCAACTAAGATGAAAACAAAAGTAATCGCTGCAATATTGAATGTTAGAATTATTCAATATTTGATCTTGACATAACCCAATTCTAACAACGTGAACACAGAGGTTTAGCTAGAAGAGTCTTCCCAGTATGCCACAAACCCACCCTGCTAATGCAATTTCTAGCTTGTTTAAAACTCATTTTGTGGTTCTATAAATATTTACAGCTGGTCTGCTAATATTTTCATAACACAAAGTGTTAAACAGCTTACTAAAGCATATATATTCCTCCACAAGTACATTTGGAAGTGGAATATCCACATATATCTGTCTACATGCTCAGGAAGCATTTCTCTTTTCAAATGACTTCCTTGCACTTGAACCCTACCTATGCCCCACCTTCCTTTGCTCTACCTTCTGCGTCATCCCCTCGGTGCACTCCCCTTTCTGTGCCGACAACCCTGTGCACCGAGAATCCAACCTGCACCCTCCCTGCCCGACCCTCCTTCCATGCTGCCGACCATTCTTGTGGCGCCCCCAGCAAGTTTATCGTTCTCCTCTTTACTCCTCTTTACCCGGAGCAGTGACAGCTTTATCTTGTATCACTCACGAGCCTGTAGCCAGGATGACAAGTATACCTCACACTGATGCTTATGTTATTTTACTTGCCTCAAAATAATATCTCCTCGTAGATCCCCCTTGCACAGCCCCTGGGGGGTGGGGACGAAGAAGAGGGCTGGGGGAATCTGCTATTTTTACCACCCTCCATATGTATTAGAAATATAATCTGTGAACTAAGAAAAAAAAAAACTTTGGCAAGCCATTGAGATTGAAAACTTGCCACAAATTCCTGAAAGAAATGAATTTGTCTGGCATATCCGACAATTTAGATGTTGCTTGCTTTACAACATCAGGAGAACTGGCTTGTGGATGGTGGGGTGATAATGGAGGCCACTACTCTGCCAAATCTCTCTGGCAATGGAGCAGAACCAAGAACATAGCTGTGTAACGGACTGAGGGGCTTGTGAAAGCTGAACAGGAGGAATTTCAGGTTGATCTCTATGGTTGTTGTTATGGACCAGCTCCCAGCTACAGTGTTTCCCCGGCTGTATTGTGTTTCTGTTGTTTTTACATACCACCCCGAGTTATCACTGTCTGGTCTACGAACAACCACCGTATTGACTTGCACACAAAGGCTTCTAAATGTCTCACAGCTTCCTCTTTAGTACTGAGTATGTGTTAACATACAAAGAAGTCTGTTACAGCGGATAGGTATTTCATTGCACAAACATACCATTGAGACCCAGTGACAATATACTATAAACTATACACATACATAATGCTAATAGCATAATAAATAATCGCACAGTGAAGACAGGCATCTCAATTTTGTTCATCATTGTAAGACCACCCTGTGATGTACTAGAAAGAGCATCTGCCTGAAAAGCAAGTTAGAGTTTCAATACCTGGCCGTCTCCTACCAAAAGATGATAAAAATGATAGTACTTGTCGTTACCCTGACTGGTGGGCTAAAACCACCACACGCACGCATTCACGTCGCTTTTAAAGTGCAATAATCTTGAAGAGGACATTAAACCCACTGCCCCTCTCTTCATCAATGTAAATATATCAACAAATTATTGGTACGTAAATGGCCTCGTTGGTTGAAAACAAGGGTCTGGGCCTCGTTCCAAAGCGATCGTAGCACTAAACCTATCATTCAAAAATATAAAAGTATAAAACTTCCGTACTTTAACATAGACTTACGACAATCGTAGCACTAAGATCACTTTGTGGAATAGGGTCCTGAGCCCACTTGTACAAAGCAATCTTAGCGCTAAGATGATCAAAACTCACATACTTTAACATTGGCTTACAATAGTCGCTTTGTGCAAGTGGAACCAGGTCACTGCCTTGCTGCCTCTTCCTGGATGGTTCATGTTTAGCAATAGAACACTTTTCTTGAATGGGTACAACCTGGTGACTGTTATTTACCATGTGATATGTTACTTGGCTAACTGTGTATAATCACGACCCAACACTGTGGTCCTTGCTCATGATGACTCCACGCCCTGCTACATACTCCCCCATCAACAGAAGGCACGTCCCGGGCCGCATAGTAGAGTACTGAGACTTATTTTGCTCAAATTTGATATGAATGTGCTCAGCACCAATGTAGCAGCCATAAAATTTCCGAGTCCTGTGATGGTATTGGAACCACGGACCTTCTGATCTGATGCCGAACGCCTTGTCCACATGACCAAAGAGGTTAACCCCGTCAGCAGGCTGACAAGGTAAGGATGCCATCTATAGGATGGGATGACTCCACGCCCTGCTACACTAGCAACTACAAGTTTTCCTGACCAGACTCCATCATTTACATGCTGTTGTGGTTTCACAGAATATTGTGGCATGGAAACACATTCACAAATACATTCTGCTAGTCCATGGGTCTTCGGAATATGTTGACACAGAGTGCACAGTGATCAACTGACTAGGGTAATGATGTAGCACTTTGAGAATACTTTAGACTGTGGATCAGGGCCTCTTTCCACAAAGCCATCTTAGCACTAAGGTGATCGTAACTCCCATACTTTAACACTGGCTTACGATAGTCGTAACGCTAAGATCGCTTTGTGGAACGGTGCCCTGGCTCATAAATATGCACATTGTTATTATTATTTTCAGAGAATGTGAAGACTCCCCTACAATGCAGCTTTCTGCATCTCCCAGATTGTCAGATGGGCAGCAAACCCGGGTACTCACCAAAAGTCAGACAACAGATTGGAGGTACCAAACCTAAGGCACTGAGAACAATGGGGAGTCGGACAACTTGGTACTTGGGATGCAAGCGTGACATTTCAGACGCGAGATCGGCATATTTGCCATGTTTATCCTGAATCTTGTCAGCAAGGTTGCTGTTCTTCTCAACACACCGCACATAAACTTGACGCAGTGGTTGTTCAGAAAGCCTTATCCTTGAAAAACTGAGTCTGGGCTGATTTGATATGGCACTTCGCTTGGTTGACTATACTGTCGACAAAATGATGATGATTATTTTATTATTATACAAGTGTGACTTTGTGAGAGTGCATATTGTGAGAAATATGATGCAATCAAAAATAAACTTTGCTTTCAGCAGAGATTTCTTATGGTTATGGAAATGGTTTTGTTGCTATTATTCCAGCCATATCACCAGAGGACACCAAAAAGAATCAAACCTAGGTCTTCGATATAATGAGTAAATACCTCAACCACCAGACTACCCAATCTCATCCCCCACCCCCCAACCCCACCCCAACCCAATCCTTAAATCTTGTAAAGAAAGCAACCTGTTAGTTTATTTTGGAGGAGACAGCGTCTTAGATAATCACCCAAATATTCTCTACAATTGCAGCCTCCTAAACCAAATACGAGCCCACAAAGTCACTTCATATTATCAATATGAGCTAAACTAAACAGATACATGATTAGATTGTTTAACATGGGACCACACTGTACATCACTTGGTGTGCCAAGGTGACGGACAAACACCCTTATTCATAACGGTGTTACTTCTCAAGGGAAGTAGTTACAGTAAATGCCACTACCATATACTCTTGAGCTTGATGTGAGCATTACTTTTATCTGTAATCAGTACATACTGTTTTCAGTACTAGGGTCCAATATGTCCCACAACAGTAAACATATATACACAGATAAGCTCTCTCTCACAAGCAATGTGTGTGAGGCCCCACACCAATGGGTGGGCCACTTATGAAATATTTTCTAGAAGTTTAATGTTTGGGGTTTTTTTCTTCTTTTTTTTAATGCCGCACTCAGCAATATTTCAGCTTTATGACGGCGGTCTCTAAATAATCGAGTCAACCAAGTGAGCAAACCTGACCATCCGATCCTGTTAGTCGCCTCTTATGATAAGCATGGTTGCTTTTTACAGCAAGCATGGGTTGCTGGAAGTATAGTGAGTGAGTGAGTGAGTGAGTGAGTGAGTGAGTGAGTGAGAGCAATATTCCAGCAATATCACGGCAGGAGCCACCAGAAATGTGCTTCACACATTGTACCCATGTAAGGAATCGAACCCGGGTCTTTGGCGTGATGAGCGAACGCTTTAACCACTAGGATACCCGACCGCCCCTCTAGAAGTATAGCATACTTAGAGAACAACCTCTATAAGAATTACGGATTATCTGTCCCGAGTAAATTAATTTTGTTTTTAATTTTATTAATTTTTAGCCTTAGCACAACTGGAAGTAACTAGCCAGTCAGCATGAAGCAAAGATTATAATGCTCAGAGACAATTAATGAAAATATTTGCACCTTTTCCCCTGCCACAATGGGAAATATGGCTGTGTAGTGAGTGAGTATGATTTTCAGCTGTTTTTAGCAATATTCCAACAATGTCATGGTGGGGGACACCAATAATGGGCTTCACACATTGTATCAAGGGGGAATGAAACCCAGACCTTTGAGGTGATAAGCGAACGCTTTAATCACAAGGCTTCCACACCCTACAAGGCTCTATAGGTCACCTGAGATGGATAGATTATTATACAAGAAATTATGTGTTTTCATACAGCTGCCTCATTACAAGATGTGTGGATCTAGTCTGAAGTATCAAATTAATATAGAAATTCAACTGAAAATACGAATATAGTCTTTGTTGATTAGGTAAATCCAAATAATCTTAAACATACTTCAATACCTATCTGCCATCAAGAACTGTAAACAGAACATCACCTTTCTTATGACAGTGTATGAAAACTTAACAGTTAATCTTGAGAGACACACACATGGTGTGAAATTTTCACAAAGTTTTGAGTGAGTGTGTGAGTTGGGTTTAATGCCGCTTTTAACAGTATTCCAGTTATTAGGCGTACAAAGATTTGAACAAAATTGACTAATGGACATATTTAGCTTTTTCAATATGGCTGACAAGGTGGCCATATAGAAAATTGGATTCGAGCATGGTCAAAGTGCAAGGATATATTAAGGTCAAACTGTTTTTAAAAATGTGAAAAAATGTCAAATTAGGGACAAATTTAAACTTTTGAAAAAAAGTAGCATGAACGTTGAGGAGATAAGGGGTGGTCAGGTAGCCTAGAGGTTAAAACATTTGCTCGTCACGCTGAAGACACGGTTTTGATTCCCGACATGGGTACAATGTGTGAAGCCCATTTCTGGTGTCTTACGCTGTGATATTGCTGGAATATTGCTAAAAGCAGCGTAAATCCATACTCATGCACTCACTCACTCACTCAGTGACCTATTAACAGAGAAGGGGCAGTCGGGTAGCCTAGTGGTTAAAGCATTCGCTTGTCACGCCGAAGACCCGGGTTCGATTCCCGACATGGGTACAATATGTGAAGCCCATTTCTGGTGTCCCCCGCTGTGATATTGCTGGAATATTGCTTAAAGCAGCGTAAAACCATACTCACTCACTCTGAGCAGATAATGTTTACAGTGAGAGGAAATGCATGTTGAGAGAAATAAAGGGCAGGATCAAAGGTCAAAGATTAAAGGTTAAACTTCTAAACGGAATATATGTGTTGAGCCAGAGTACCGACACATATTCCAAATTTTATTTCATTTTAAAAGAAAATGACTGAAGAAAGTATTTCTTTTAAAGTTTATAAAGAACTTTCAGTATGATTGCAGTGCAAAGATCACATCAAGGTCAAAATATAAATTATAGGAACAAAAGAAGAACATCTATATGGTGTCCTACTACTAACTACATCTGTACCAAACTTCAGCCATAAATAATGGATGTCATGGAGGCCATGTTGAAAACCTAAGCCTCATACAAATTGTGGTATTATCATTGGTGGGAACAAATATCCGAAGTTTCAGTTCTATTGGTTTGGTGGTTTCAGAGGACATAACGATCGACAACACATAACAGACTCCGGGCAGATAGTTCTTGATAAAAGCCCTCTTGACATTCAGTCAGGTAAGTTAACAAAAAAATAGACTCCATCCAAGATGTCAAGCAAACTTTGTTATCCCAAACCTGAAATTCAATTACTGAGTATATCTTTTGAACACTGACCTTGACTTCCAATTTGAAGCAAAAAAGGCTGTAGCTTTTCTCAAACTGATACACAGATCATGTAAATGTGTTACATAGAAAGTCTTATGTGATCCAGTTGGAGAATCTTTGATGAGTGAATGACCTCTACATAGCCAAAAGGAAGAATAACCTTGAGTACTTTTTAGATGGGTTCCTGAAGAAAACCCTATTCTACTAACAATGATTTGATGATACACTTTAAACAAATATCAAAATTATAAACCACAACCTGTCATCAGAATGTTTTTTTCAAAACCGGAGCTTGTTTCAAAAAGAATTTGATATTGTTTTATAGGGAAAAAAGAGGGGAAATAAGTGAGTGTCACTACACCACTTAGCTGATGTATGTACGGTACACTGTTTCAAGAAGATATGTAAAGGCATATGGATCTTGTGTCCAGGAAAAAGCAAAGATTATCCTATGACAAAATACGATAAAGGCACTTTTCAGCCATCTAGAATTGCCCTAGAATTGTGCAACTTGTGTGAATGACTAACAGTGACTACTTCGTGTTGGTTGCGGCATGTTACAACAAGGAGCAGGGTTAATGTGTGAAAAAGGGTAACAACAAATGCGAAGATCTAACAGTGAGGGAGTTTGTGACCCAAGATAACACTTACACCATACATTTGTACCATACAATCTGCATTTACTTAAAAAAAAATCTTCTTGGGTCAAATGTTTGCTTTTTGCTACTTATTTGTAACATTTCCTGAAATAGTGAGTGAGTGAGTGAGTATGGTTTTACGCCGCTTTTAGCAATATTCCAGCAACATCACGGCGGGGAACACCAGAAATGAGCTTTACACATTGTACCCATGTCGGGAATCAAACCCGGATCTTCAGCGTGACGAGCGAACGCTTTAACCACTAGGCTACCCGACCGCCCCTTTCCTGAAATAATATTGTAATACCATACCTCTGGATTCAGAGTTATTTCAGTCACAAATGTATAATTAAAGTGGAAGTGTATAAGTTCTCAGTCTAAAGAACTATAAGGTCATATCAAACCAGCATAAATCTGGGATTTGAACCTTTACCTGTGGATCCTAGCTAGTAAGGGACACAAATGTGTACAGAGACTTGCTTTAGACCAATGAGTGAGTAGTTATGTTAAACGCCACCTTGAACAGTATTTCAGTTACAGGCCAGCTCAAAGTCAGATTAAAGCCAGAATGAAATTCAGCCTTTTGTGAAATCCAGGTGTGCATGGTGCTGACAAACGAAGAAATGTTATCTGGACAAATCTGGGATTCAAACCCACAATCATAGAATCATTACTTGCCTAAAGGACACAGCTCTACACAGTAAATTGTTGCACTTTTGATATCTGGGCCACCCATGTCCGCTTAGACCGATGAATCACTGATCACCCCTTCAAATGATGAATGCAACAGTACTCATGAGAGATTTTCAGTTATGCACAGACCCGTGAAGATCCGGGGTAGAAGTGGTCTTCAGCAACCCATGCTTGCTGTATAAGGCGAGTATGCTTGTCGTAAGAGGCAGCTAACGGGATCGGTTGGTCAGACTTGCCGACTTGGTTGATCCATGTCATTGTTTCCCAATTGTGTGGATCGATGGTCATGATATCAATCACTGGATTGTCTGGTCCAGTCTCGATTATTTACAGACCGCCGTCATATAGCTGGAATATTGCTGAGTGCGGCATTAAACAAACAAACAAACAGTTATGCACACCACCGAATATCCATGTCACAGCCGAAATGGAACACCATAAAAAATAGGAGGAAATACTAGAAGTACAGAAGACTTGGGAAAAAAACCATCTTTACTTGCAAAAATATAAGTAGCTCAAATCAATCATTTTAATAGCAGGCTCAAGTAATAATTCTCAGTAAATAGATATTGTAATATCAAGTAACTAAACTATTAAACTTTATATTAATTGAAATACAGTACAGGGTATTCTAGATACAACATAAATATTCTATGAGATTACAAGAAACAAACCCTTGCATGGATCGGGGTTAGAATTGGTTTTCAGCAACCCACGTTTGTCGTAAGAGGCGATTTAAATACAAGGGAATGGGTGTGCAGACTCGCTGACTTGGTTGTTGCATGTCACTGAATCCCAATTGTATAGATTGATGCTCGTGGTGTTGAACACATGATGGATTGGTCCAAACTTATAACTGGAATATTGCTGAGTGTGGTGTTAAACAACAAACAAACAAACACAAAAAACAACCTAGTTACCACCAAAATATTATTTCAAATCCAAGACATGTCTAGGCTTACAGGTATCTTATAAAAAGTTATGTTCCATACGTCGGAAATTACAATTAAAAAAGACATTTCAGACAGATTTTTCTTCTCAAAAGTAATCTGAATAAGTTGTCATGACAGTAGTGTTTGTCATGCAGTTCAGTACATTTAAACATACACACTGCATTTGTGGGGAGGCCATGTATGCATGCAGAAGATACATTCATTGTCCTTTTTTGCCAGTTTGCAGGTTCATAAGAAAGTTTTTAACATATCTGACATTTCTTTACCTTTTCCTCTAAAGGAATACTGTTGTGTCTGAAGGAATACTGTTATGTTATATCTAAAGGAATACTTTGTGTCTGAAGGAATACTGTTATATCTAAATGAATACTGTTGTATCTAAAGAAAAAATGTTATATCTAAATGAATACTGTTGTTTCTAAAAGAATACTGTTGTATCTAAAGGAATACTGTTGTGTCTGAAGGAACACTGTTGTATTTAAAGGAATACTGTTGTATCTAAAGGAATACTGTTGTATCTAAAGGAATACTGTTATGTTATATCTAAAGGAATACTTTGTGTCTAAAGGAATACTGTTGTATCTGAAAGAATGATGCTGTATGTAAAGGAATACTGTTGTGTCTAAAGGAATACTGTTGTGTCTAAAGGAATACTGTTGTATCTGAAGGAATACTGTTGTCTAAAGGAATAATGTTGTATCTAAAGGAATACTGTTATGTCAAAAGGAATACCGTTATATCTAAAGGAATACTGTTGTGTCTAAAGGAATACTGTTATATCTAAGAGAATACAGTTATATCTAAAGGAATACTGTTGTTTCTAAAGGAATACTGTTGTATTTGAAGTAATACGGTTGTATCTCAAAATAACCGCTGTGTCCAAGGAATAGAGCTGTCACTTGTGTCTCAAGAAAAAAATGTTTTCATTTTTTTCTTTTACACACAACCTTAACTGATGCCTTGGAGCTCAATTTATCCAAATATATTTTCCTCCTCCCTTAAAGGGTCAACCAACAAAATATGTCTGTGATCCAAGAAACTAAAAAGGACGACCTTGTCAGACAGTTAAACTGAGAAGAGCCAATTGTGTCAATTTTGTCTTTTTCTGAAAACCCAATGTTTTTTTCTATAGCATGGAGTATTGAAAGCCTTGTCTTTATCAACTTAGTGTACACATTGGTTACAAAAGCACACATGAGACAAGTGGATCTTTTTCACACAGGAATTGCCATCCATATTGTTCTTCCTCAAAATGAGACAAAATATATTGAGGATATTATATTCGTGTTCATGTCATACTATGTTCCCCAGAATTTAGGCACGAGTGTCATAAACATAGTATGACATGAACACAAATATAATGTTCTATTTATTACCGAAGAAGATGTCTACATACAGAGACAAATTTCAGTGTTTACCTATGAGGACAGCAAGTCACAACAGCAGTGGAATCACAATTTGTCAACAATCTTCAGTATGACGTTGTTTCTAGTGTGACTTCATTCTGACCTCACGTCACAAAAAGATTCAAATGACGTCAACGAAGACGTCCGGATGACGGAAACAATACACCGTTGTCTCGTGACGTGATATGACCCTAGGGCACATATGATTTTTATGAAGCCCGATATGTTTGCGCTCGTAGGTAATAAAAAGGGGTATTATTTCAAGGAGGACCACAAGGACTAACCAAGCCTTGTGTCACTCAGAAGTCGTGTAACAATATAAACAAACCACAACATGAGTGAGAGGGTAGTTTGCAGTTTTTCTGCGTGATCACAGGCCTCACATCAAAGTGGTAAACCCGCAATCACAAGCCGTAAACATCAAAGTGGTTAACCCGCAATCACAAGCCTCACATCAAAGTGGTAAACCCGTAATCATAGTTCTCACATCAAAGTGCTAAACCCGTGATCATAGACCTCACATCAAAGTGGTTAACCTGTGATCACAAGCCTCACATCAAAGTGGTAAACCCGTAATCATAGTTCTCACATCAAAGTGGTAAACCCATGATCATAGACCTCGCATCAAAGTGGTTAACCCGTGATCACAGTCCTCACATCAAAGTGGTAAACCCATGATCACAGGACTCTCACATCAAAGTGGTAAACCAATGATCACAGGTTTCACATCAAAGTGGTAAACCCGTGATCATAGACCTCACATCAAAGTGGTTAACCCGTGATCACAAGCCTCACATCAAAGTGGTAAACCCGTAATCATAGTTCTCACATCAAAGTGGTAAACCTGTGATCACAAGCCTCACATCAAAGTGGTAAACCCGTAATCATAGTTCTCACATCAAAGTGGTTAACCCGTGATCACAGGCCTCACATCAAAGTGGTAAACCCGTGATCACAGGTCTCACATCAAAGTGGTTAACCAGTGATCACAAGCCTCACATCAAAGTGGTAAACCCGTAATCATAGTTCTCACATCAAAGTGGTAAACCCGTAATCATAGTTCTCACATCAAAGTGTTTAACCCGTGATCACAGGCCTCACATCAAAGTGGTAAACCCGTGATCACAGGTCTCACATCAAAGTGGTCAACCAGTGATCACAAGCCTCACATCAAAGCGGTAAACCCGTGATCACAGGCCTCACATCAAAGTTGTAAACCCGTGATCATAGACCTCACATCAAAGTGGTAAACCCGTGATCACAAGCCTCACATCAAAGTGGTAAACCCGTGATTACAGGTCTCACATCAAAGTGGTAAACCCGTGATCACAGGCCTCACATCATAGTGAGTGGTAAACCTGTGATCACAGGTCTCACATCAAAGTGGTAAACCTGTGATCACAGGTCTCACATCAAAGTGGTAAACCCGTGATCACAAGCCTCACATCAAAGTGGTTAACCCGTGATCACAAGCCTCACATCAAAGTGGTAAACCCGTAATCATAGTTCTCACATCAAAGTGGTTAACCCGTGATCACAGGCCTCACATCAAAGTGGTAAACCCGTGATCACAGGTCTCACATCAAAGTGGTTAACCAGTGATCACAAGCCTCACATCAAAGTGGTAAACCCGTAATCATAGTTCTCACATCAAAGTGGTAAACCCGTAATCATAGTTCTCACATCAAAGTGTTTAACCCGTGATCACAGGCCTCACATCAAAGTGGTAAACCCGTGATCACAGGTCTCACATCAAAGTGGTCAACCAGTGATCACAAGCCTCACATCAAAGCGGTAAACCCGTGATCACAGGCCTCACATCAAAGTTGTAAACCCGTGATCATAGACCTCACATCAAAGTGGTAAACCCGTGATCACAAGCCTCACATCAAAGTGGTAAACCCGTGATTACAGGTCTCACATCAAAGTGGTAAACCCGTGATCACAGGCCTCACATCATAGTGAGTGGTAAACCTGTGATCACAGGTCTCACATCAAAGTGGTAAACCTGTGATCACAGGTCTCACATCAAAGTGGTAAACCCGTGATCACAAGCCTCACATCAAAGTGGTTAACCCGTGATCACAAGCCTCACATCAAAGTGGTAAACCCGTGATCACAGGCCTCACATCAAAGTTGTAAACGACTAAGCCCTGCATATGGTTTTCTCCCATATCAAACTGACATGCTGTGATGTAACTGAAATACTGTTTCAAGTGTGGTAAAACACAACTCACTCACACAAAGTCAGGCTCAGATGTTGTCCTACATCTATTGCAACTTAAGGGGCCAACCACTTGATATTCCCCCAAAATAATTTGTCCTCAGGATTAACAAGCAAAAATAAATAATTAATTGGACCAGTTCACTGGATATTGTGTTATTTTCTGTCTTGTGGTCAGATTGCTTGGCTCTTATTTTCAGAGGCAACAATTATATGCCTTTAAGAACTGAAAAAAATATTTTAAAAGTTCATTTAAAATCAATTTATAAACCTAGCTTAACGAAATTATCACAGCAACACCTTCCATCACAGATGCATTTTGGGGAGACAAAGGTGGCTCAGTGGTGTGGAGTTGCACCCTCAGCCATGTTCAGCTACAGTGATTGTAGGTTCAAATCCCAGATTCATTCCAGATAGGATCCTAGGTCTGCCAACATTATACCTGTGTTTGAGGGTTTCTCCAAAAGTGGGATTTACTCAGACATTAATCTGGCACACTAAGAAAAATTAAAAACTTTGAGGGAATAAACACCCAATCACAGACCCAAAAGACACAACATAGACACACTGTTCAATTGCATCCAATAATTACTTATTTAGTATTTTGTTAGGCAAAGAGATTAGCAACTGAAAATGACTTCACAGATCTGAAAATAGCTTTCTGGAAAACAGGTAGACCCATGGAGAGCCCCAGACAAAGACTTGATGAAAAGAAACATTCCATACCACGATATCTGTGACAGATCCATGTTCAGGGTGTTCTGTGTTAGCCCCGGAACTGGTATAATTATCACTAAGTCATCTCGCATTACTACTTAATTGGCCAGGCACCCTATAGAAATAAATCACCAAGAACTCAGGTCTGTACTGCAGCCTGAGAAGCCAGAAAGGTCAGAGGTCACAAGTGGAATAAACATTTGAAAACATTTCAAAATAACAATGCTTAATTTACATTCACTGTACACCGATAAACTAGATGCCCACACGATCTTTACTTGTAGATGGATACATGTACATTCAGATTATGATAAATTGCAGATAGAAACAATTAAGTTCTTGTTCTTGCATCAAAAAGTCCAAAAATATTCTTTACATTAAAAAATTAATGATTTCAGAACGCAATTATAATTCCAAAACAATGTCAGATTAATGTTCATGTTGAAAGAAAACAATTAAACACTGTCAATCAATCCAAATTGACATTTCACAAATATATCATATTCAATAAAAAAATAATTTGAGGGTTTGAAATGTCGAATTTAAATGTTTGAATTAAAATGATCATAAAAAGTTAATGCACAAAAAATAAGAACATATCAAGAAAATCATATTTGTATTCAACATAAACTTCTTCAAAATTCGGTAAATGTGTCATTCAGAATGCACAAAATGTTCGCAAGCTTTTGTATGCAAAGCATTCCTGTCCTAAATATATTCCGCCAAACAAATAGCTGGCCAAGAAGGTCAGTATATTCAGGGAAAAGAAAACCTAATTCTCAGAGTAGACAGTTTGTATCTTTAAGCAGCAAATTCCATTTCATTTTTTTCAGATTCCACAAATGAACCTGTACCAAAAGCAATTACAGCGTTTCTCTCTGCTGGGACCTACTTAAACACCACATATCACTCATAGATGATGCTTGCCAGCTTTTTCTGTTAGTTGCATGAAGTGGCAGTTTCAAGCAACAAACAATAACGTGATACCTCATATTACACAAAACCCGGAACATTCTCCATTACCAATTAGAACAAAAAGGCAGCTCATTGATTCATAATATAGTAAACCGCCAACAGGAACAGAAAAAAATCCAATCCAACTCAAATGAAACCACTGGCAGAAATTTGAGGGTTTTAAGAGTTGCAGGAACCTTGTTTGTGTGACTAAGATATTTGTCATTTAACTGTGGTTTGTTCATAAAGTGTCTCATTCGTAAAACATGCATCCCATTGACCACCATCTGTGTCAGGATACATCTGTTTTTACATATGCTACTGATATTTTATGATCAGCACTCAAACTTGGTTAACACTTTGCTTCAAAAAGCAAGCTGGGATATTGTTCTGAACCACATCACTTTTGCCATGATGACAAAATTACCCAACAATGATTTGAATATAAGATTTCTATATTTTGTATTGGAATGATTTTGGAGTCACTCACAAATTATAATATTATTAAGCATAGAGACAGTCCTCTCATATCACTTAACATCTGATTCAGACTGCCTCCGCGGTCTAGTGGCAGAGCGTCCACCCGGAGAGCTGAAGGTCCATGGTTCAATCCCCAGTCGCTTCATTCCAAAAGACGTTAAAAGATGGTACTTGTTGTAACCCTGTCTGGTGTTCGGCTTTAAGGGGCTAAAACAAGGACTGGTCGGCTCAGAGTCAGTATACTGTGTCTGAGTGGGGTCTGCGGCATGGTATCTCAGTGAGCTAGAACTAAAAATCGGCATCAGTCCAGACTGGTACAAGCAGCCACACCCACACGTGCAAGCACATCGCGATATAAGTGCAATAATCTTGGATGCGACGTTAAATCCAATTTCACCTCATCTCACAAACATCTGATTCTAACAAATTCAAAAAATTGAAACTTAATATTTAGTGTAACAGCATTTGCACCATGTCAGAAACAATCAAGGTTCCAGATCACACTGGAAGTATTAAACATGGATACAGTAATGGCAAAACGTAATCCAATCTCTTTGGTACCTAAAACATTCGCATCTGTTGACCGCCATAAATGTATATCTTGATCTTTGATCTTACTTTTTTTTATCATGATTTACTTGCCAATAAATGCTTTCGTGTGTTCAATGCCATGGACAGATTAAATCAACAAGCCATGATCAGACGGCCCTGGGTCATTAGAACAACCTCTACCCGTCACAGTTAACAAAGCAGACTTTCAACAAGACTTTATTTTCCAAACAATACTAAAGTTATCGTGAGATCAAAGTTGGCATGGGAGAAGTCTACCTGTCTCTTTCATCAATCCTTCATTGCTAGAGCACTGCTAACATCTGTAACGATCATTAAGCTACACGCTAAGCGCAACATTACATATATTTCACAACCTACGCTGATAGCAGAACAGCCCCTACAAACTGGCGCTATTTACAACCCGACCAGTGTGGCATGGCTGGTGAAGGGGAGGTAACTCTTGTTATCATTATGTGGGTTCGGGTGAGTGACAGGCTGAAAATGACAACTACAGCATGTTGGTTGTTTTTACTGGCCTTCTGATGGATGATTATATCCAATCTTCTCCTGCAAACCATCACATGACCCCAGACAACAGCTGAGGCTCTAGATGAGGGAGCCTTGGCGATGAAGATTTATGTTGATGTGAGATTTTCTTTTATCGTTTATGTCTTTGCAATTTAGCATCATATTGAACTTGAAGGTGTCAATAAAAGTAGTCATCCTACGTCATTTCATCAGCAGTTTGGGTGTTGGCTTTGTGTTACAAAAACACAGGGTTTTATATACAGTGATTACTGGAATAAATTACTTCGTCAGGCGAAGTATGCTTGATCAAGTTGTTGTTGTACTGTTGACGTCTGACGATGGGTTTTCCTCTGTTGCTTATACCGTATTCGACGTAATAACGCCCACAGAGATATTTGCTGATATATTGACTAGTGAACAATCCCAATTAGCACCCCTTTGATTGATCAATGTACACAAGACTTACTTATTCGTGTATTATACGCACTCATGTGTTATATGCACCCTTAATTATGGGCAATTAAATTCTGGAAAATATATTTGTCGTGTATAATCAGCACAGACTTTTCTTTTTATCATTTCAGGGTGTCAGCATAAACCACGAAATTAACAATCTTGCGACTCTGCTTGTTTTTCACCAAAATTATATTATAATAAGAGCCCCCTATTACTAATTTTGAGAGTGCCCTGGGCGCTTATTACGTCGAATACGGTAGAGGCCATGTGATAATTTAGGTGTTCCAGCAGTACATATTTATATTGCTGACATGTCACTACCATAATTGTTTACCTGTTGCAGAATAATAGAAAAAAATTATAGTTATTGAAGTTGCACCACAATAAAACAACTTATAAATAAATGTTAATTCAGTTGCCAAGTAGTGAATTTTGTTTCATATAAACTTGACTGCACAAAGATAATTTATGTCATCTACATGCTTATCAAGTCTAATGGCAAAGCCGTAGTGATACGGATAACAATGGAATGGGAAGTTAAGTTAATTATTTCAATGTTCCCCGTAAAAAAACCCTGGAAGCTCCATTTACCTTATGTCCAGCACATCCAATTCTAATGGTGCAACTGTACACAACTTTAACAACCACATACACTCACATATATCTCCCTTTCATATGTGCAACATGCACTCACATATATCTCCCTTTTATAAGTGCAACATGCACTCACATATATCTCCCTTTTATAAGTGCAATATATACTCACATATATCTCCCTTTCATATGTGCAACATGCACTCACATATATCTCCCTTTTATAAGTGCAACATGCACTCACATATATCTCCCTTTCATATGTGCAACATGCACTCACATATATCTCCTTTTTATAAGTGCAACATGCACTCACATATATCTCCCTTTCATATGTGCAACATGCACTCACATATATCTCCCATATATATGTGCAACATGCACTCACATATATCTCCCTTTTATAAGTGCAATATATACTCACATATATCTCCCTTTTATAAATGCAACATGCACTCACATATATCTCCCTTTTATAAGTGCAACATGCACTCACATATATCTCTCTTTCATATGTGCAACATGCACTCACATATATCTCTCTTTCATAAAAGTTGTCAATTTCTTACAAAAAAACACCTCAGAAGGAAACTCTACAAAGGAATGTTCCCCAAATTCCTTATATATATATTTTTACTGCCAACAATTCTGTGTGTTTCACAAATCCCTTCTGTGCCTCCCTCCCATAACATATGTCTGTGCCGTGTTCAGGTGTACATTTTAATGACTGTATCGCTTCGCCCACTGCACAAGTACAAAGTAACATTGTCTGTGTCACTTGTCACTGTCAACAAAATTAAAATTTGACTAAATCTTGGCCATGTATTCTCAGCTATAGTCAAGTCTTTTTTTTACAGCCCTTGCTCAAGCCTAGCCACTGCCTCAGGCAGTACATGGTCAATGATAGGTTTATATGGGTCACTCTTCTGTGTTGACCTAGCATAAAACTGTTACACTACATGACTCTCTGTGTAGACCTTGCATGTAACAATTATGCTGTAGGACTCTGTGTTGACCTGGCATATAACCATTATACTTCATGGCTCCGTGTTGACCTGGCGTATAACAATTATATTACATGACTCTCTGTGTAGACCTGACATGTAACAATTATGCTATGGGACTCTGTGTTGACCTGGCACATAACAATTATACTTCATGGCTCCATGTTGACCTGGCGTATAACAATTATATTACATGACTCTCTGTGTAGACCTGGCATGTAACAATTATACTACATGGCTCTGTGTTGACCTGGCATATAACAATTATACTTCATGGCTCGGTGTTGACCTGGCATATAACAATTATACTTCATGGCTCCATGTTGACCTGGCATATAACAATTATACTTCATGGCTCTGTGTTGACCTGGCGTATAACATTTATATTACATGGTCTTTGCCTTGACCTGGCTCTGTGTTGACCTCGCGTATAACAATTATACTACATGGCTCTGTGTAGTCTGCTATCCTGATAAAACTAAATTGGGCTGAGGACAAGCAAAAATCCAATGATGGTAGTTCTCGTGACTTGTAGCAATCTAGGCCGATAATTTGTAACAAATTCTCAATGCTTCAATTTTGCTACAAATTGGAACTGAATAAAACTGACAGAAAATGTAAACATAGCAGACATTTTTGTCTAGTTCAAGTAGGACTAGCTACAAACTATGAAGATTGGTGACACTGGTGCTGTGGACTTGTCTTAAAAAAATATTTTTCAAAGGAATTTAAAGGAGGCGCCACTCTGACTTGTTAACCTGCAGGGCATCATTTGCTGGCCTAGCAGTCATAACACAATGTGTATCCAGGTGAGCTACAGTTTATACAACATCCAAATGTCAACAATTTCCTAAACAAAAGAGGGGCATGAGCTTCGACACAATGAATGACAAAATCGGCCACCCTTGATGCCAGCTTCAGATGTCCTGATCTGCCATGTATTTGTTCCTGGAGTTATTCAAAGGATGCCCTTATCTGCTGAGGCAGCTGCAATTAAGAGCGATACTATTTCCGCCTTACCATGATATATGAAGCAAGGAAAGGAGCTACAAAAAACTCACCTCAGAAGTCTGGCAGAAACATTTCACACTTGTCTTGCTAATTTCTTCAGCAACGTCTTGCTGAAATAAAAAGGACAACATGATAATACCCATCTGTTGTGTGAGCTGGAATAAGGAATGTTTGTTAAGTCAATGCTTAGAATTCTTTACTCTGGAAAAAAAAAGAATCTTGAGTCTGGATGGGGAGAGGAACAATTTATTGCACATTTAATTGTAAAAATGGTTTTGTTCTTTGTTAGAGGTAAATCATCAGCATAAACTCTCTGTTCTCTGATGGTATGCATGCAGTTAAGTGTAAACATCAACTTGTTGCAGACAATCTATCAGTAGTGAAACTCTTTACCATGTGACTGGCTCACCTACAAGTTTGATAGTGTCAAACTTTCACCTAGTAAGGTCTCACTTAACATACACATAAAATGAATATCGGCATGTTTAGGCCCACCAACCAGAGAGCTCAATGTCCCTAACCTCATTGATGTAGAGGGGGGCACGGGTGGCCCACTCGTCTAAAGCGCCGCGATTCGCTGTGCAGAGTTGCGTCCCTTGGACACGCCAGAAACCTATGATTGTGGGTTCGAATCCCGGTTTGCCCCGATCATCTTTCTAGGTTTGTCAGCACCATACCCGTGCTTGTGGGTTTCACCAAAGTGGTAAATGTCTAAGACCTGCATCACTTCTGGCTTTCCTCCCACATGAAGCTGACACGCCGTGATATAACTGGAATACTGTTAAAAGCGGCGTTAAACCCAACTCACTCATTGATGTAGACAATATTATGTGACATCTTCAATTTAAGGAGGCTGCAGAAAACATGTGACCTACAGCTATAGTTTTATCAAACTACATTTAAAAGGTCCCTATAGACACAATATATATCCATTTCAGGTATATTATGACGAGTGGAATTAGATCTTTAAAGGAAAAAAATAATTCAAATTTGAATCCAAGATGGCCCCCAAACCATATGGCCTATAAATTTAATTTTAGCCAACTAACTTAAAGTCTACAGTCATTACATCTACAAAGTTCAGCACAATATGACCAGTTATTCTGAAGATAATAAAAGGAGAAAAGCTAATTCAATTTGAAATTTGTCTTGAAACACTCAAAATACTATTTTGTATTAAATATCAAAATATTAGTTATCATTGTTAATAAGTCTGACTAAGAATACTACCTCTATTACATCAGTGCCATAAATTCTGTATTTTTGCTGCAACCACACCAAAATCAAATCTTCAGATTTTCAACAGAAGTCCTCTTCACTGTCTACTATACACAACTAGTTGTTTCTGCAACAGCACAAGAAGCCTTGCAGTGTGCAAAGGCGGGAAAAACCTCAATTCTTTCCAAAACATGTAACCACTAGAGGAAGATGATTGTGGAGGTGGTTGGGAGTAATCCTGATGTAATAGAGGTCGTATTCTCAGAATTAGTTACAAGGATATCGATTGTTTTGATTATTCTTGCGAATCCTCTAACTCCATTACATCGTTGCCAGAGTATACCAGAGATACAGGTGGGTTCTGCCTCTAGTACACTACCTGTATAGTTGACAGCAATCCTATAAACCTCTTGTGATTCTATTTTGTATAACCGCTTCAAATTATAATTACTATAATTACTATAATTATTTTGAAATCACCTCTCGAGGACTTGAAATCAAGTAGCTGGAATGACTCAGTCCAGTATGTGATACCTTCACTTGAATTATCATTATATTTGCTGATATTCAATAAATGATGTCTTTAGTTCTATTCTATTCTAACTCCAGTCTATCGCTCTTCTAGATATGACGTCACTTCCGGTCTATGAGTCACTTCCGGTCTTATTTCTGTTCCTATCTTGACGTCATCTTACACTCAGAATCTAGTGATCCATGAAAAGGTGTACAACCTTCTCTTGTTGTTGCCGATTTTGTATTCTCTGTGGCCTTTGTAAAGTCTTTGTCAGAATGTGTCTTACAGGAGATGAAAAGGCGTTAACGTCGGCAATAAGTATCAGTAGCTGCCAGATAAAATTTGAGAACACATATGGTACAAAGGAGGCAATCAGCTTGGTCATTGGTAGGTGCCAACGTGGGAATGGTGTAGTGTCTATTGTCCAAGGGATTGGTAGAAGTGGATTGGTTCTGAGTCTCGAAGTCTGGTAGAGAGTGTAATGTCCTGCGACCAAGGCGCTGGCAGACAAAGATGGTCAGGGCTCAACTGGAAACATTCCCCCTTGCAGCCTCTTGGCTGGGGGATTCTTCTGAGCCTGTAAGGCCTGAGCCTTTTTAACTGATAACTCATAACTGATACATGGGAAGTAAGAATGACCTCCATGGATGCCTTCTACTGAGCAAAAAGTTTCTCAAAGGTGCTAATTGGAAAACCAGAAGCTGGGTCAAACCTACAAATTGTTGGGGAAGTAGGTGCCAGAGACGCCATGGTCCTTGGAGCCGATGCATCAGGCAAGAACATGATGGCTTTGACTTTCTTCGTAGCAGCCTCCTTACGCTTGGCTTTAGAGAAGGAAGCATCTAGCTTCGAGCACACTGTCTTGGAAGGTGAGTGCAGAGCTTGCAAGGGACTCCTCGGCACATGGGTCAACTCTGCACTTCCAGCAGAAATTATGCGGGTCCTCATGAAATGTCGACACTTCTGACACGTGGGGGCGGGGACAGACAACGCCAACAACAGATGAAAAAACACTAATTATCAACCCCAGAAATACTCACGTAACCAGCCAGTAATAATATTTTATGTTTTACGCTAATACTTAGTACTGATAAGATGACGTTTTCCCGCCTTCGAGCCAGGTAGAGCTGTAAGGCTACTGGTACAATTGCAGGAACAGTTGTGTGTAATTGACAATTACAGCCAAAATACAGGATTTCGGGCAATGATGTAATAGAGGTGAGAATTATATTGAATGGTTCATGAGTCATGCTGCAGAAACAACCCTACCCCCAGCTGAACTCACTTGTTGCCTTAGGAATCCCAAAAAATAAAACTTAAAGAAATTTCTAAAGCGTAAAAGGCAATGGTTATAACTTCCTGATGTGTGTACAAAGCTTCAAGAAGAAATTTTTAAAAGGTTAATGTAAGAGTCATGATCCAGAAACATCCCTTCCCCTATTTGAATCTAAGTCCCACTCGTGTGCCTAATGCACACACAAAAATAAAACTTACCGTATTTGACGTAATAAGCACCCGGGGCGCTCTCAAAATTAGAAATAGGGGGCTCTTATCAGAACATAATTTTGGTGAGACAAAAACAGAGTTGAAATTTTTTTAATTTTGTAGTTTATGCTGACAGCCTGAAATGATACAAAAGAAAAGTCTGTGTGTATCATACATGACAGATATATTTTCCCGAATTTCATTGCCCATAATTAAGGGTGCATATAACACACGAGTGCGTATTAAACACGAATAAATAAGTCTTGTGTACATTGATCAATCGGAAGGGGTGCTAATTGGGATGGTTCACCAGCCAACATATTAGCAAATATCGCCGTGGGCGCTTATTAGAGCAGGGCGCTTATTATGTCAAATACGGTAATGACATTTATGAACAGCAAACGGCACAATTATAAACATGTTAATAAACAGTTTTTGAGCCATGCTACTTCCCCTTTCAATGTTTGTTTGGGTGGAGGTTAATGATATGATGTGGATTTATAGAGCAAACACTCTTCTGTGTTCACAATAAACCACTTGTCAACAGAGACCAGAATACCTTGCTGCTGATGTATTGTGGTCAAAAAGAAAGTCACACCTCAAATTTTCCTTTCCTTTTCCCTTGAGTACAGAACAAAAAACAACTTCAAACAAATAATTCTATTTAAGTCTTGTTTAAGCTGAATTAAAAATACCAGAACACTTTACATTTTTAAAAGAACAAAAAAGAATTAACAAGAGTCATCAGGAGATGACATATCTCCCTGTCTGATGCTATTCTGAAATGAAGTTTGGCTTCTTATACCCAACTTCATTGCCATTGATAACTTCAGTTCAGTGAAGAATATATACAATAATGTTGTTCAGTATTTTTCAAAATTCCAAATCATCAAAAGGCACCAGTTCACCACTAGACTGATCTGTATAGCAAGTTTCATCTGGAAATATTCAACAGTATTGGAGTTCTGCACTGGAAACAGAAAACAGCTTACTTTCATCATGAAAAATCATGAAAACAAAACAAAATAAAAAGAACAAGGGCAAAATTGAGTGTGGCTCACTAATACCCCCAACCTGCCTAGTGTGTCAGTAGTTTCAAATTAAATAGCTAGGATAGGGTTAGGGTTTGAAAAATTCATAAAAAAATGGAAAATTAATAAAAAAAATAATTTCTTTTGACTGCACCCCTCCATATGACACATATTTTATGTACTAAGTTTGAGATGAATCCACTGAATAGTTTAAGTGAGTGAGTGAGTGAGTATGGTTTAACGCCGCTTTAAGCAATTTTCCAGCAATATCATGGCGGGGGACACCAGAAATGGGCTTCACACATTGTACCCATGTCAGGAATCGAACCCGGGTTTTCGGCGTGACGAGCGAATGCTTTAACCACTAGGCTACCTGCCCGCCCGAATAGTTTAAGAGAAATCGCGCGGAAAAAGTTTTCGGACGGAAAATCATTTTAAAAGATGGAAAATTAATAAAAACAATTTTTTTCTTTCTTTTTTTCTTCTTCTTCTTTTGACTGCACCCATCCATATGACACACATTATATGTCCTAAGTTTGAGATGAAGCCACTGAATAGTTTAAGAGAAATCGTGCGGACAAAGTTTTCGGACGGACGGACGGACAGACGGACGGAACCTTGGTATGATAAAAATCCCAAATCATCAAAAGGCACCAGTTCCAATGCAGCCAAAGGACCAAACCACCAGCCTTACGTTCTCCAGGCAGTTAGTCTCTCCACATAATCATGGAAGAATAATGAACAACGAAGTGTGGTTTATTTTGCGATAAAACATTTAAAACATTGTTCTATCATGATGACATTTATGGAGATTCGAAACATGCACACGCAACTTGATGACAGCGTATATTGGACGACATTAGAGGGGAGTGTCTAGTGAGTCGTTCCCCATAGATGTAGCTGGGCAACGCAAATAAACGCAGGAAGAAATGACAATCGTCATTGGGAGAAAAATACAGGTAATCAACGTGAGGATTGTGAGAATATGTGGGAAATACCCATCTGTGCATAAAATGGACATGTCCAACATTGCCGAGGTCGGATTCTTTTGAGGGAGTCATTATCATTTAAATAGGGGTAAATATTTTTAAAGCTTGTACATTTCATCATCATCCTTAAAGAGGCTGTACATAATGTTGATATCTCATATAAGAAATTAACGACTCGTGGTCGTTAGTTTATAGCACAATGAAACACTGCAGGGAGAATAAACCACTTGGGTACGATAAACAACTCCCACTCATTGTTTATTTCTAAAATAAAGATGTACCGCTCAAACAGTTCAGAATAAACTGTGTCCACAAAACAATTCTAAATGTTCAATTTCCAACTGACATACATTGAAAAAAAATTGATCGATACTCATGTTGTCAATCACTGGATTGTCTGGTCCAGACTCAATTATTTACAGACCGCCGTCATATAGCTGAGTGCGGCGTTAAACAAACAACAAACAAAATCCCAGACATACATGACATTCAAATATTAACAAAGCATCCAGCTTCCGTTTCAATTCAAATTAGTACAAAGAATGCTCAACCAAAACATTAAAACATCGTCCAGCAATTGACAAGCAGACACCCTGTTTCTTGATTCATGTAGCATAAATACACCTGACCACCACCTTTTTCAAACTTCCAAAAAATCACAAAATATGTTCTTGCTCATTATGTTTATTAAAGAGTATTTATGTTGTCTGTTTGACCTTCAAGACACAGATGGACTTCTGTGAAGACGATGAGTTCAGACTCCCAATCAATAAGGTGAGTGGCTAAACCCATGGAGAGTGCATGGAGCCCCGAGTCCTTGTTTGCAAAGGAAAGTGTTTCAAGTCGCAAACGATCCCTATGACCTGAGATGTTGTATATACGGCTAAAAACAGTTCTATTGTCTTATGTTTTTAAGAAGCATCCCTCTGAAATGGCTTAAACGATGTAAACAGATAAGTGTGGTTTGTTGTTATTAATCCCCCGAAGATGCTATTTTCTACAACGATTGATATTAATGAGGAGTATGCCAATACATTTTTGTGTGTCGTTTTTCTTCTTCGGTGCAATGAAGGTTGACATTGCAAAGCTTTCTGTACATGCCAAGTACAACTGAAGAAGAGTATCTGGAAAACTGATTGCTTTCTAAATAATAACGCTCTGCAGCGTACAATTCATTGATTTCCAGTCATTAGAATTAACTATTTGGTTAGTGTTTTCTCAGCATGGTAATTGTACACGTATGTGGCATTCTGTTCACATGAGTAAACTTTTATACAACGTACAAAGAGAAAGATTCACTGACATTTCTGACAGTGATTATCAATATCAATATCTGATATTTTGAACTACAATTAATAAATATAGGCATATGCACTTGCAACATCTTCATCAATATTGAATGTGAGTCAAATGCTTTTGCACACTGCAATCGGCAATAATCAAACCGTTTCATGACAGCCTAAAAGACTACAATCTGGGCCAAGCAACAAGTGTTCGATGGCATGAGCAACGCTTGCATACAATCAGCAGGTGAGGGGCAGGCCTTTTTTTATTCTAGGAAGGGCCTGGGATTTCTTTTAAGGAAAATGTTTTCCTGAAATACCTGGAAATAATTTTGCCTCTGGTTTAAAAATTAAAAGATATAATTGTTCACTGGACATGATAAAGGTCCTGTATCCTTCTGATCCTCTCTTCAGAATAATGATTGTATACCTTGAAGCAGTTACCTAGAAAATATTCCAGACAAACCCATCCAACCCAATCTCCCACTACTTGCACTAAAGGGGCCGTCGGGTAGCCTAGTGGTATAATTGTATACCTTGAAGCAGTTACCTAGAAAATATTCTTCTTGAACAAATATTCCAGACAAACGCATCCAACCCAATCTCCCACTACTTGCACTAAAGGGGCCGTCGGGTAGCCTAGTGGTATAATTGTATACCTTGAAGCAGTTACCTAGAAAATATTCCAGACAAACCCATCCAACCCAATCTCCCACTACTTGCACTAAAGGGGCCGTCGGGTAGCCTAGTGGTATGATTGTATACCTTGAAGCAGTTACCTAGAAAATATTCGTCTTGAACAAATATTCCAGACAAACCCATCCAACCCAATCTCCCACTACTTGCACTAAAGGGACCGTCGGGTAGTCGAGTGGTATAATTGTATATCTTGAAGCAGTTACCTAGAAAATATTCGTCTTGAACAAATATTCCAGACAAACCCATCCAACCCAATCTCCCACTACTTGCACTAAAGGGACCGTCGGGTAGTCGAGTGGTATAATTGTATATCTTGAAGCAGTTACCTAGAAAATATTCGTCTTGAACAAATATTCCAGACAAACCCATCCAACCCAATCTCCCACTACTTGCACTAAAGGGGCCGTCGGGTAGCCGAGTGGTATAATTGTATATCTTGAAGCAGTTACCTAGAAAATATTCGTCTTGAACAAATATTCCAGACAAACCCATCCAACCCAATCTCCCACTACTTGCACTAAAGGGGCCGTCGGGTAGCCTAGTGGTTAAAGCATTCGCTCGTCATGCCAAACACCCGGGTTCTATTCCCAACATAGGTACAGTGTGTGAAGCCCATTTCTGGTGGTCCCCGTTGTAATATTGCTGTAATATTGCGAAAAGCGACATAAAACCATACTCACTCACTCACTCCCTCACCCACACTTAAATATATCATTGTTAATCTCCAACCACCTGATCCTCATTAGAAGACTACAGGTGTGCACTGGTGTTTAGGACCTCTTCTGCCTTGGAATAGAGACAGCGCTAAATGTCAATAAATCTACATGTTTTCAACAAAGGCTGAATTTGTATAGTTATATTTAAACACAAAATAACATGCCAGACTACCAACATGACACATTACACATACATACTTGCTCTTAAAAATCAGTGGTTATGATGCAAGAAATTGATGCTTGCGGCATGGTTGTCATGGCAGAGATTGTGTCATGGCTGTTGCATAATCCCAGTGTGAAAGAAAATATTGCCGAGTTGGGGTGTTAAGAACAAATACACATGACAAAGTCACAATGACATTGTGAGGTTTGAGAAAATTCTTTTTTTTTTCTGCAGTAAGTTCAATGAGATATCAAGAGGTGAATGGTAATGACAGAGAGACAATTGAATCGAGGGTGTTTGTTGGTTTGTTGTTTAACGTCGCACACAGCAATATTCCAGCTATATGACGACGGTCTGCAAATAATCGAGTATGGACCAGACAATCCAGTGATTGACATAATGAGCATCAATCCATGCTATTGGGATCGATGACATGCATCAACCAAGTCAGCGAGGCTGACCACTCGATCCCGTTAGTCGCCTTTTACGACAAGCATGGGTTTCTGAAGACCTATTCTACCCCGGATCTTCAGGGGTCTTACAGTTTCTAAGATGACTGGGGCACCCATGCCCCTCCACCAAGTAAAAGGATGCTTACATGCAGTCTGTCTCCCAGACCAAGAGAATAAATTAAAAAAGGAATCCAACTAATGTCTACAATGATTTGGCAAGTCTAGATTGCCCTGAAATTAAGCATTGTTCTAGTTTTTTGTTTAATACCGCACTCAGCAATATTCCAGCTATATGACAGCGGTCTGTAAATAATCAAGTCTGGACCAGACAATCCAGTGATTGACATCATGAACATCGATCAACAAAATTGGCATCAACCAAGTCAGCGAGTCTGACCACCCAATCCCGTCAGTTGCCTCTTATGACAAGCATGGCTTGCTGAAAACCTATTCTAACGCATATCTTCCATAGGTTTAGGCTCCATTTGGAGCAGATTTTTTATTTGTAGATACATATTTTTAAACAAGATAACTTTATTTTTGGAACTAGTTGTTAGTAACTAAACGTTAGCCTAACAGTCATGGAATTGTATGAACTCTTTTCCAACAAAATCCTATGAGAAATGTTAAAAATATTCAACTTTGAAGTTGCTTTTTTTAATTGTATAAAAGTTTGTTTAAGCTTTGGCTTAAATTTAATACAAAACACAAGCATCTAAATTCATCTTGACATCTATATTCCCTTCACACCTGTCTCTGCATCAACGTTCTTTGTGTAAATCAAACAACATTGACAAACGAGGACATCCTGGGATACTCAAAGACGAGGCAGATCCTGGCTTGTTACTTAAGCCATGTTGTCGATATTGATTTTTTGACCTGAACACTCTATATCAATGTGTAGATAATACAGAAAACCTATTATCCCTAGGAGCATTGGCAGTGGCATTTAGATTTTCCATTTGAGTTAATGATGCTCCGAGTCCTGCGTTACAAACCCGCAATAACTTGGATAAATCCTAATGGACACTGAAGTCGGTACTGGAAGCCCTGATAGCTTGTGGAATCGTGACTTCTCTTTCGACATGCTTTTGTCAACATATGGTGAAACAGACAAAATAAGTATTACACATATATGTCCCAATGATCATATTCACATTGTAGTTATGATTAAATGCTGATATTTTGTTGTGTGTAAAAAGGTCACAGGTCCATGATGAGAAGTGATGACATATTGACCTTTGTTGAAATATCACAGAGGATGCTTCCATGCTGAGGAACAAGGATCCCCGCCACGACAAATGACTTCATAGCTGTTGTCTTGGTATTTGGGTTGACAATTTTTTACATTTTTTACAATCTTGTCTTAAATGCTTATGGTACAGATAAGACCAATGTTTAAGAAACTTTAACAGCTGAAACAAAAAAGTCATTCTTAGAGATAAATGAGAACCACAAATAATCCAGGGTGATTTTTCACTCTTAATTGGTTAAGTGAAAACACACAAGCAAACCAACAAGGTCTGTACGTCACAGATACCTTGAGAAAATCAGAAAAATACAAAAGTACCAAATGGGGATCTTAAACTTAGGCATGAACATGGTCAACAAAGACCTTTCTAGAGGGGGTCATGGGTGGCCCAGTCGTCTGAGGCACCGTGATACGCTGTGCACAGTTGCGTCCCTTGGGCACGCCAGAAACCTATGATTGTGCGTTCGAATCCCGGATCGCCCCGATTTTGTTTCTAGGTTTGTCAGCACCATACCCGTGCTCATTGGTTTCACCGAAGTGGTAAACGTCTGAGATCTGCATCATTTCGGGCTTTCCTCCCACATTAAGCTGACACGCCACAATATACCTGGAATACTGTTGAAAGTGGCGTAAAACCCAACTCACTCACCTTTACAGAAATCAGTGATGGAGACATTTTGCAAGTGTGTCACAGGGCACTAACATTGGTTATTAAACCAGTAGGCATAATGAGTGAGTGCCCATGTCGGGAATCAAACCCGGGTCATCGGCGTGACGAGCGAACGCTTTAACCACTAGGCTCCCCGACCGCCCCAGTAGGCATAGTAACCAATCAATGAGCCTAATAAAAGGAATCAGAAGATACTGGTCCGACACATCTTGTAGCTCCTATTTAGCTGTGCTAACGCTAACATTGGTTATTAAACCAGTAGGCATAGTAACCAACTAACGAGCCTAATAACAGGAATCAGATGATACTGGTCCGACACATCTTGTAGATCCTGTTTAGCGGTGCCCTTTGCAAGTGTGCCAACAAGAAAGAATACTTTTCATCCATCTGGGAACAAGAGTCAGATAATAAGCAGTTGTACTTTAGAAACTTATCTCATTACCTTTACACAGAGGTTGATAATGCAATGGTCAACCTGGGAATCCCCAAGTTTTTTGCGTGAATCATACTGTGAATTAAGTGTCTTCACACGGTAGTCATTTTCCAAATGTTTGTGCAGCAAAATTCAAGCAATATCACAGAAGGGGACACCAGGAATGTGGGGAATCGAACCCGGGTCTTTGGAGCAATAACCGAATGCTTTATTCACTAGACTACCCCACCCCCCCAAAAGCCAAGGTTCAGTTGTGACATGAAAGACATTGCGTGATTAGGGACAATGATTCAACAGAATTTTGTACAACTGAAAAAACACAGCAGCTCCTATTCTGTAGCTTGTTCGGTATTGAAGCTAAAGTTGGACTTCATTCCAATTCCGTACCAACAGAAATTCTTGAGAGAATGGTATCTGAAGACGATCTTATTGCACCAAACTCCCACAAACCAGAGAAGTGAAATCACGACATCGTTGCAACAGACATGTGAAAACGCCACAACACCGAAATCTGAAGAGACAGAAGATGTTCCTCAGGCTCATCTAAGGACCACTGAACTGAACATCCAAGTCCACAAGATGGTCAACTTACACAGGTGGAATGCATGGTTAAGCGTAGTCGTCTTGAGCATGTTCCTGGCATGTCGAGGAACATGTCGATCGTGGTAAAGGCAACCCTCGCAATATCATGGGCATCATTGTGGACAGAGACAACAATGACCTTATGGCTTAGCTGTTCGTGTGATTCAGACTCCGTAAGCAACACAACAGCAGAAAAACAGTTTGACCTATGCACCCAACAGCTGTACAGCATTATACGAATAATTACTCTTGACAAGGTCAATATGCAAAAACAAGGACCCTCAGAACCGACCCCTTAGGTCTGGGCAGACCCAGGGTGTTCAAATTTAGATTCATGATAAATTGTTTACAATGTAACAACTGCTAAAACTTAAGTGCAAACAATATTACTGTAATCATAGTCATATATCTGTTCACAACTGCATATTATGTCAATAAAGTTAAGTAACATACAAAATGGACTCTGGTATTTTTTCATGTTTGAAGGACCAATCAATTCTTCAGTTACTTTCATCATCGCAAGATCAAAATGGATCCAAAATAACATGAGGGGAATAAAAAAAGGAATCAACTTCAATTTTTTCAATCTGTCACAAATTCCATCTCATTTTTCAGCAATATGGATATTGACTGAAAATTTCAATGAATAGGTACAATGCCTGAGTGAATAAGTCAATATACACACTGACTGAAACTATCAGTCAATATACATATTGCCTAATTATAGTCATTGACTGTAACATACATATTATTGAATTAGTCCCTGTTCAATTTTGTGTATTTAAAAACATATCTTATTCAAAAGCACTGACAATATAAATGGTAACAAAAGGCGACGAGTGTAGTAATTAATTTATTACTCACCTAAACTTTACTTAAATTCAACATCGAAAAATGACATCCATGGTATAAGGGTGGCGCATCAATACAACATTTGTCGTTGGTGATTCGACTGTTTTCTTTTTGCGACCAGCATTGCAAACAAGTGTTAAGCTGTCTCAGTGATCAATTATAAGGAAAGATAAGATCCAGATTCCAAAAATATGATTAAGTAGCCTTACCACAAACATCAAGTAAGAAACATCTGTTAACAGTAAAACTAGTTCTGTAATATCAAACTCAGTTCAGTGTTGCCAAGGGTGCCCAAGAGACGATTGACTCAAGCCGCGTTGGCAATGTGATTTCATACGAGTCAGTAGTTTATATGTTATGAAACTGTTGTAAGTACAATAAAACACCACCACATACACAGCATCAATTATTTAAACCACAGGATTTCATGAGGATATCATTCCAAGGGGGGCCACTCTCATTTGCAATTCATAGATCAAGGTCGTCAGTAAACGTGGTGATGAAAGTTGTGATGATGGTTCAATAAAATGTTTTGTTTATTAGTGATGCTCTGAATCTTTATATGCCATTATACCGGCAGAAATAAGAAACTCAATTTAGCCGTGCTATTATAATATTATCCATGCTATTGGCTTTCTTACACAAGGAATTGTGAACTGTGGAAATAAATAAATCTGAAAAGAATTGTGTTCACCATAATTACAAAAGTCATCAGAAGATGACAAATCCCTATCTCCCCCACAATACCACAATAGCAAAAGGCACCACTTCAGCCCCAAGTTAAAACATGCATCAAGTTTGGATGAAAATCCATCACATTTCTTTTTGTATGTCATGCTCCTGAAACAAAATACAGACGGACCCACCAGATGATGACTATATCCACTCATATTATATGTCAGGGGATAAAACATTTAATCTGCAAGACCATAGGTACATCACCGAGACAACCTGCTCACTGAACTAACACTTGGCAATATTTTTAGATATGTTTTTGAAGAACCAAACACATACCGTATTCAACGTAATAAGCGCCCCGCTCTAATAAGGGCCCATGTTGAGATTTGCTAATATATTAGCTAGTGAACAATCCCAACTAGCACCCCTTCTGACCCCTATTCACATATAATACATACTCTTTGTATGCACTCTTATGCACTCTTTATTATTGGCAATTAAATTCTGGAAAAATATATCTGTTGTACATAAACATTTCAGGCTGTCAGCATAAACCACGAAAATTATCTTTTAACTCCAAAATAGTATTCTAATAATAGCCCCCTCTTTCTAATTTTGAGAGCACCCTGGGCGCTTATTATTTCGAATACGGTAATCTCAACTGTTTTTTGTAATTATTTTTCCCCACCTCCCTAAACCAAGATTTTCCCCCAAATCTGCAAACCATGATACAAAAATGTCTGGTATATTAACTATTGAGTGAGTGAACATTATTTATTACACTGCTTTCAGCAATGTTTCAGATATATCATCCAAAACAGGTTCCCACAGGAGATATGGCTTGGGTGAGATCAAGCAATATCTACATTTTATAGTTAAAATCGATAGAATTATCATTAAACCGCCTGCACGTTATCAGAAATAAGCGGGCCACTGTAACTTGATAATGCCCTCATATTGCTTGACGACGGGCCATTATCGAGCCCGTTGTTCGGTCACGTCATAGGGTAGAGAAAATGACGTCACGTATTACAGTGACGTCATCTGGTTCGTTCTATGACGTTGCAGAAGTCCTCAGCCTTTTCAACTGCCCTCCTTCGTTGGGCAGTTAATGGAAAACCTCGGGCTTCTGCAAATGATAATGCCCTGAAAAGAGCGTTACCCTTATAGTAGATATCTCTGCAATGAAATTGCATCACAATGCTTTGTAGACGTTACAATCACATGACAGCCCTAATGGCACTGCCACTGAAGCTGTTGGCAGTACTTTTTACACTTAAAACTGCTTACTACTGTCTACAAATCAAAACAGTTGGAAGAATGATGTTGGATGATAAATAAAATCTTACCCTCGTGTCTTTTGATATCAAATATATCAACACCAATTGATAAAAATTTAAAACTCAGAGTTTTAAACTTTTATCGACTTGTGTAGATATATTTGATATCAAAAGACACTTGGGTGAGATTCATCATTTATACTACTCCAAAGAAGTTAGAGAACACACCTTTTTTTCATAAAACATGTTAATCTGACTTGACAGATTAACTCTAATCACATGAAATCACTGGGTGTTCTTTAACGTCGTCTGAGTAGTTTATATTGCCTTAACATAACCCTGTGCTACAAGAAACCTGAAATGTGACCTTGACCTTTGATTAATCTTAACCAAAACTTTCTACAAACTGGAAACATCCTAGCGAAGGTACATACCAAGTTTAATAACAAACGCATCAATATATTTTGAGAAAGTGTAGAGAGTTTTTTTCTATCTTGTTACCTTGACCTTTTCATGATTTATGTCAAAAGAATCCCCTAGGGCCAATTGGTCAAATAATATCTAATGTTAATAAACTCACCCACTCACCTGAGATTAAATATCAGTAGACATGATGATTTACCATCTGATTGTATTTATGATTTTTCATGATTTATGTCAAAAGAATCCCCTAGGGCCAATTGGGCAAATAATATATAATGTTAATAAACTCACCCACTCACCTGAGATTAAATATCAGTAGACATGATGATTTACCATTTAAACTGTATATCCTGTTCTGCTAGGCTTTGACTTATATGCAGAAATAAAGATTACCGTGTGCGTTTTCTTGCAAAATAAACCAGAATTGCAATCATGTGGTCACACATTTTCTACCAACCTACTGGTGAAAAACATATTCAGTGATATAACATCACAGAACTTTGATGCAAAGATTGGAAGAAAAATATTTGAAACTATCATTTTATCTGAAATAACACATTTTAATATCATCCTATTTCAGTTGCAGCCATATAGATTTAAATAACAATAATCATAAGCATAGCACTTCGAAACAGCTGATTGCTAGTGCAGGATTTTTATATTGTATTGAATAATTTGACTTGTCACTGCTGAGACTTCGCCAAGAAATGCAAAAACCTAATGTTGTCAATTAATAGTCAAACTACAACAAATATCCCTTATAATGAGTCAAAGTGTCGCATTTATGTCATATGTATCCGTTTTTCTGTCAACTAAAGTTCATTTCAAGGCATCACTATAGGCATAATCTGACTGTAGTTGCTGTAAAAAATGTCACTGATCACTTCACACACGATTTCAAAGAAATTTATGTCAACACTATTGAATGACATTTTGAATAACTTTAATAAAATACATTACAATTTCTTTTTTTATAACTTGATAGTGTAGTAACAGGATTAAATTGCCTAATTCAGGACTGATTTGTTGATATGGTATTTCCAGTGTTACATGCTCACGGTAATGTGTTTAGTTTGCATTGGGGAAAAACATCGAAGCTCATTGTGCTGTTTTATGGGGGAAAAAGTGTGCACTATACACAAGAAAATATGGCATATGCTATGAAGTGACCCTTTATTTTATTCTTTTATTATTTTTTTTATACATTGAACTTCCACCAGTAACTGTCAAATATGAGCTGGGCGTAACCACAATGCCAATTGGCAAAACGAAATATAAGCTTGATCCTTGGTAATTTGAAAAAACCAAAAACATTCACATTTTCAACAGTACAATATTTTCTTGAGTATATTGTGCACCCATGCATAATCTGACCCCCTCTCTTTTCAGTATTTTGGCGAAAATGTTTTTTTAAATATTACACACAGTAAAAAATTACATTGTGTCCCTTCAGCGAATTCAGGTAATCGAACAGGTCAGAAAACAAACTTGGTCAAAGATAATGGTAAATTTGAGATAAAACATCACAAAACATGATGATTAAGCATTAAGATTACTGTGTGTATTTTTCTTGTAAACTAAGCCGGAAATAGCAATCAGCTGTACACACATTTTCTCCCAATCTAACGGTGTTTCGGTTAAATCATACATAATAATGTAACTTCAATGAATTTTGTGGCAATGATCAGAATCTTATTTGAAACTATTATTTTATCAGGAATAATATTTTCCAATATTGTTTTATTTTAGTAGCACTTATTACTATGTGTATATTGAAATAATTATAACCATAAGCGAAGCACTTTAGAACAGCTAACTGCTATTGCCAGATATTGTTTATGTATGGAACAATCTGACGAGTCACCATTGAGGCTTTCTTCAGTCTTGCTTTGTCGATTGCAAAACTTATGTTGACATACAATAGTCAAACTACACCAAATATGACATTTAACGAGTCAAAGTGTGGCAGTTATCATATATGTATCCATTCTCTATTAACTAAAGTTCGTTTCAAGGTATCCATAGCAATAATCTTCATGTTTTTAATCAATGTGCTCAAGTGTTTTGATGCACTTAGCGAGGTAATACCTGTTTTATCACAATATAGATCTTGCTTATCGATCAGATCATTTTGACTGGGTGTCGCCATTTTTTGGAAGCAAATGCAAGTGATATGAGAGGTGGAATCTGAGTGGCCAATAGGAGGTATACATAAGGGACTTAACTCATAATGCTCACTGGTGGCGCTACGATCGAGTCACGAAATTCAAGCCTAGTTAGGCAAGGGAAGAAAATGGACTTATATTTTCAGTTAAATCTCTTGCCTCGGGAAGATGCCATTACAAACACATGGTGTCAGTTTGCTATGACGTCATGATGCACTGATGACTTCATGTGTTTCCTTGCCAACTGACCGCCTCCGTGGTCTAGTGGTAGAGCATCTGCCCGGAGAGCGGGTTCAATCCCCAGACGCGTCATACCAAAAGACGTTAAAAATGGTACTTGTTGTTACCCTGTCTGGCGCTCGGCATTATAAGGGGCTAAAACAAGGACTGGTCGGCTCGGAGTCAGTGTACTGTGTCTGAGTGGGGTATTCATGTTAAACTGCGGCATGGTATCTCAGTGGGCTTACACTATAAATCGGCATCAGTCCGGACTAGTACAAGCAGCCACACACACATGTGCAATAATCTTGGACGCGACGTTAAACCCAATTTCACCTCACCTCACCTCACCTCACCTCACCTCACCTCACCTTGCCAACTGAACAGCCTAGTGTGCAGAAACTAAATTTAAAAGACAGAGCTCAAGTAAGATGCAGCCTACATCACATTGAAATTCTCTTTCGGCACAAATCAGCAGGACAAAGTTTTGATTACCGTAAACATATCTCACACAACAAAGAATTCATTTAAGTTAACATCGAATCGCCCTGTGTTTCTGTCAGAGAAATCAAGACCAACTCTTTTTATGAAATGGCCACTCAATAGACACCTAGGCTACCTCTAAGTTCCCACGATAAATATTAATTGAAACTTTAATATGACATACATATCACTATGACACATGTCATTCTTTTTAATTTGGGACTAGGACAAAATGTAATACCTTTCCAGAAAGTTATAAATATGCAGCGATTCTTTTTAACATTTTACGACCTATCAGCTTGCAGACGAGACCCTACACCCAAAAGATTTGAAGTATTTCAATTATCTGCTAGATTGTATGGATGTCCCAGTGCTTTAAGGCATTGCAATTCACTATGCAAAGTTGCCTCCCTTAGCTGTGTCAGGATCCAATAAGCATAAGTTCGAATCCCTCATTCTCCCTGATTATGATCCTTGGTTTCTCAGCATCATACTCATGCTTTTGGGTTTCACCAAAGTGATAAATGTCAGAACTTCAGACTTTACTCCCACATAAAGCTGCCAGGCGATATAAACGAAATACTGTTTAAAGCAGCTAAGATCTAAAAATCACTCACTCAGTACCATGCTATGAGATCAACACTGCCAGTAAACTCACAGTTAAAGGTTTTGAGTATTGATTTGCATGAAATCAGAGGTGACTGATCTTACAACAAGGTGTTCTTCAGTTTGTTTGTTTGTTTGTTGGTTAACACTCCAGCAATATTCCAGCTATATGACGGCAGACTGTAAATAATCAAGTCTCGTCCACACAATCCAGTGATTGACATCATGAACATCAATCCACGCAATTGAGATATGATGACATGCATCAACCAAGTCAGCGAGCCTGGCCACCTGATCCCATAAGTCGCCTCTTACAACAAGCATAGTCGCTTTTTACGACAAGCATGGGTTTCTGAAGACCTATTCTACCCCGGATCTTCACAGGTCTTACAGTTTCTAAGATGACTGGGGCACCCATGCCCCTCCACCAAGTAAAAGGATGCTTACATGCAGTCTGTCTCCCAGACCGAGAGAATAAATTAAAAAAAGAATCCAACTGAAGTCTGACCACCCGATCCCGTTAGTCGCCTCTTACAACAAGCATAGTCATCTTGTTCTTCGGTACATCACTTTGGCAACGTCATACTTCTTTAGGAGCAAGTCTTACGACTATAGTAAATCACACTCTGGGGGGTTTATCTCTACCTTCGTGAATAACCCAAGTCAATGAACTAATTTTAACCTGCAACAGAGGAATGAATTGATGATTACGCCTCTTTCAGGGACATTTTTTGTAGGGACAATGAAACTACGTGCTGACATCTCTGACATAATCATCCTACATGTTTCACGAGCAGAACTGTAAGAGACAACACGTGACTCTTATCGACTTCTCACTTCCTGTTTCTTACAGAAAGAACTTCCGAAAAACTTCTTATTCAATCTGTCACTTGTAAAGTATATTATTTTGAATGCATTTTTTTTTTTTAGTATTTTAGGAAAATGTTCACAATGTGCCTGGCATCAAGCGAGTAAAACTATCTGACGTGGGATCATGAAATATCTTGCCAAATGTGTTCCTCATCTGTCTTGCCAAATTATGTCTGAAATGGAGCAATTTTGTTGAGAAAAAAACGCAGTTAATTCAGAATAGGGGTTTCCAATTTCGCCTGTTTAACCAGAACATTTCAGAGATTCATGTAGATAAGACAAACTCAAGACAATCCTGACAAGGCGAAAACCAGATCTTGGCCAGATGTTAGGTTAGTTTTATCATCAAAGCTTTCTGTAATCAAAGTCTCTCGCCTTTGCATCTTCTTGCAAAAAAACACAACATCTGGTCTCCAAATTCTAAACCCATTCCACTCGTTGTGCGACATCATCTGTACAAGTCAGACAGTTATTTCCATGAATTTTAACGATGTGGTAATGTTTTGTTATATTTCTACGAGACCCCCATACTTACATAACCCATCATATATTTCACAAACATCTCATTCTCCATCACTCCCTCTTCTTCCACATATTTAGCACTCGATCGTGTATTCATGCCTATTTTAAATTCAACCAATCCAATCCCTTACTCATTGTCACTCATTGTCCTCACCATTCAGTTATGTTCACCCAATTATGCCTCCAGCCACCTTTCCGTCTAGTCCATCCATCCATCCACTAAACTTATTAATCAATCACTTTAATCATCTTCTACTGGCCATCTCCTTGCAAAGTATGTACCATCTCACCCTAATCCATGTCCACTTCAAATCTCACCCCACCTTCATTTCAAATCTCACCTCACCTCCACTTTCATTTTCATCTCACCTTCACTTTCAATCTCACCCCACCTTCACATCCAATCTCACCCCACTTCCACATCCAATCTCACCCCACTTCCACATCCAATCTCACCTCACCTTCACATCCAATCTCACCTCACCTTCACATCCAATCTCATCCCACCTCCACATCCAATCTCACCCCACCTCCACATCCAATCTCACCCCACCTTCACATCCAATCTCACCCCACTTCCACATCCAATCTCATCCCACCTCCACATCCAATCTCACCCCACTTCCACATCTTATCTCACCCCACTTCCACATCCAATCTCACCCCACCTCCAATCTCACCTCACCTTCACATCCAATTTCACCCCACTTCCACATCCAATCTCACCCCACCTCCACCTCCAATCTCACCCCACCTCCACATCCAATCTCACCCGACCTTCATTTCAAATGTCACCTCACCTCCACTTTCATTCTCATCTCACCTCCACTTTCAATCTCACCCCACCTTCACATCCAATCTCACCCCACCTCCACATCCAATCTCACTCCACCTTCACATCCAATCTCACCCCACCTCCACATCCAATCTCACCCCACCTTCACATCCAATCTCCTCACATCTACTGCCAATCTATTACCTCTCTCCTCACGTCTACTGCCAGTCTACTAAATCTCTCCACACATCTACTGCCAATCTATTCCCTCTCGCTTCACATCTACTGCCAATCTATTCCCTCACTCCCCACATCTACTGCCAATCTATTCCCTCTCGCTTCACATCTACTGCCAATCTATTCCCTCTCGCTTCACATCTACTGCCAATCTATTACCTCACTCCTCACATCCTCACATCTACTGCCAATCTACTTAATCACTCTTCACATCAACCGCCAATCCATCCAATCACACCCACATTCACTCTCTTTACCACAGCATATTTCCCCTTCAACCTAATTCCCACAAAAGAAATCTTTTTGTCCCTGTCGGTCCAAGTATAGCTCATACCGACAGAGTTACTCTTGCCAATTGAAAATAGAAGCAGAGTCAATATGAAGACATCTTAATCAGGATGTAAAACTCTGAGAATAGGTCAAATGTTATATACAACTCCGTCACTTATTTCACGGCCACACACACACATAGACATCAAAGCGCACACAAATACATGACATTTCTTCCGACAGACTGAAACTGTTGCATCATTACAACATAGAAAAACATCCTTAACTAGACTCATTGGACCTTAGAAAACTATTTCAACTCGGAGAAAATATAAAATGTTCTTCAACCCTAGTTTTTCACATATCAGGAACTTCCAATGAAAACAATTGAAATATTTGCATATGAAAATAAATAGATGGAGTAGTGGGGAGACATTCTCCACAGGTGGAGTTCTGGGGTGACATTCTCCACAGGTGGAGTTCTGGGGTGACATTCCCCACAGGTGGAGTTCTGGGGTTACATTCTCCACAAGTGGAGTTCCGGGGTGACATTCCCCACAGGTGGAGTTCTGGGGTGACATTCTACACAGGTGGAGTCTGGTGTGACATTCCCCACAGGTGGAGTTCTGGGGTGACATTCTACACAGGTGGAGTCTGGGGTGACATTCTCCACAGGTGGAGTTCTGGGGTGACATTCCACACAGGTGGAGTTCTGGGGTGACATTCTACACAGGTGGAGTTCTGGGGTGACATTCCCCACAGGTGGAGTTCTGGGGTGACATTCTACACAGGTGGAGTTCTGGGGTGACATTCCCCACAGGTGGAGTTCTGGGGTGACATTCTCCACAGGTGGAGTTCTGGGGTGATATTCCACACAGGTGGAGTTCTGGGGTGACATTCCCCACAGGTGGAGTCTGTTGTGACATTCCCCACAGGTAGAGTCTGGTGTGACATTCCCCACAGGTGGAGTCTGGTGTGACATTTCCGACAGGTGGAGTCTGGTGTGACATTCTACACAGGTGGAGTCTGGTGTGACATTCCCTACAGGTGGAGTTCTGGGGTGACATTCCACACAGGTGGAGTTCCGGGGTGGCATTCTACACAGGTGGAGTCCGGGGTGACATTCCCCACAGGTGGAGTTCAGGGGTGACATTCCCCACAGGTGGAGTTCCGGGGTGGCATTCCCCACAGGTGGAGTTCTGGGGTGACATTCTACACAGGTGGAGTCTGGTGTGACATTCCCTACAGGTGGAGTTCTGGGGTGACATTCCACACAGGTGGAGTTCTGGGGTGGCATTCTACACAGGTGGAGTCCTGGGGTGACATTCCCCACAGGTGGAGTTCAGGGGTGACATTCCCCACATGTGGAGTTCCGGGGTGGCATTCCCCACAGGTGGAGTCCGGGGTGACATTCCCCACAGTTGGAGATCCGGGGTGACATTCTACACAGGTGGAGCTCCGAGGTGACATTCTACACAGGTGGAGTTCTGGGGTGACATTCCCCACAGGTGGAGTCTGGCGTGACATTCCCCACAGGTGGAGTCTGGCGTGACATTCTCCACAGGTGGAGTCTGGCGTGACATTCCCCACAGGTGGAGTCTGGTGTGACATTCTACACAGGTGGAGTCTGGTGTGACATTCCCTACAGGTGGAGTTCTGGGGTGACATTCCACACAGGTGGAGTTCCGGGGTGGCATTCTACACAGGTGGAGTCCGGGGTGACATTCCCCACAGGTGGAGTTCAGGGGTGACATTCCCCACAGGTGGAGTTCCGGGGTGGCATTCCCCACAGGTGGAGTTCTGGGGTGACATTCTACACAGGTGGAGTCTGGTGTGACATTCCCTACAGGTGGAGTTCTGGGGTGACATTCCACACAGGTGGAGTTCTGGGGTGGCATTCTACACAGGTGGAGTCCTGGGGTGACATTCCCCACAGGTGGAGTTCAGGGGTGACATTCCCCACATGTGGAGTTCCGGGGTGGCATTCCCCACAGGTGGAGTCCGGGGTGACATTCCCCACAGTTGGAGATCCGGGGTGACATTCTACACAGGTGGAGCTCCGAGGTGACATTCTACACAGGTGGAGTTCTGGGGTGACATTCCCCACAGGTGGAGTCTGGCGTGACATTCCCCACAGGTGGAGTCTGGCGTGACATTCTCCACAGGTGGAGTCTGGTGTGACATTCCCTACAGGTGGAGTCTGGTGTGACATTCCCTACAGGTGGAGTTCTGAGGTGACATTCCCTACAGGTGGAGTCTGGCGTGACATTCCCCACAGGTGGAGTCTGGCGTGACATTCTCCACAGGTGGAGTCTGGTGTGACATTCCCTACAGGTGGAGTCTGGTGTGACATTCCCCACAGGTGGAGTTTCGGGGTGACATTCCCCACAGGTGGAGTCTGGTGTGACATTCCCCACAGGTGGAGTCTGGGGTGACATTCTACACAGGTGGAGTCTGGTGTGACATTCCCCACAGGTGGAGTCTGGTGTGACATTCCCCACAGGTGGAGTATTTGGGTTACATGGATGAATATATTTCCAATGAATTAGTTTTAAAAATCATTTATACAAATAAGGTATTGATAGGAATATACAATAAACATCAGTTTTGTCATTCAAATGATTACCCATATGGAACCACAACAGTTCAGATACTCATGTGGTGCCATATCAGTTTCTATGTCACATAATACGTAGCTTGGTGATAAATCTATCTCTATCAGTGTTGATCTCCTCGACAAGCATATAGTCTCCAAAATAAAGTTGCATATCAAGTTCAATAAAAGTTTTTGGTTTGTTTGTGTGTTGTTTAACACACACTGAGCAATATTCCAGCTATATGATGGCGGTCTGTAAATAATCGAGTCTGGACCAGACAATCCAGTGATTGACATAATGAACATCGATCCATGCAATTGGGATTGATGGCATGCATCAACCAAGTCAGTGAGTCTGACCACCCTATCCCGTTAGTTGCCTCTTACGACAAGCATGGGTTGCTGAAGACCTATTCTACCCCGGAATCTTCACAGGTCTCAAATATTAAGGAACCCTGAAGCCTCCCAATTTGTTGAGCTGAGAATGGGATGAGTAGAGGCTGATGGAGATGTGAATAGTGTGAGGGGAGGAGAGGGAGCGTGGAAGATGAACGGTGGTGGTGATTGTTGTATTAAATATATACTCTGAGGTCTGTATGAGAGCTTAATAATTTCTCTTCATTACATAATTGCCAATATTATGAGCATCTTGTATTGTTGTGTTTTGTTCATTTATATATTAAATACAATAGTGAAACTTCATTAGTCCAGACACTGTTAATCCGGAAACCCCATCCTCCTGACAACTCTTCAGAATGTCTTTATATCTTTAAAAGGAGATTACGACTTACCATTGATTTGTTAATCCAGAAATTCGTAAATCTGGACGATTTCATTGGGAATGGCAGTGTCTGTATTATCTGGGCACCACTGCATTGTAACAATTATTCCTGTTGCTTTGGTCTGCATGTTTTTCTTGAAATGACTTAACTATATGTATGATAATACGAAGTAACTATCTGTGCATGTAGGGCACATAATTACAATGTAATTAAAATGCAATATCCATCCTCCAATTGTGGATGTTACGAATAAATGTCTGTGAATATATTCAAATACTTATTGCAGACATGGTTAACAGCCTATTGAGATGAGTGTTGATGTAATGTCACATAACAAAAGCATAGTGTTTGTTTTCTTCCGCTTCCAGCAAAAGGTGCTTTTTAAACACACTTGATTGTCCTTCAGTTCATTTAAAAAACACATCGGCTTTTGTGACGCAAGCTTGTAATTATTCAAGCAGTATGGAACAGACAGAACATGAGATGAAAGTAAGACAGACGTAACTGTTTCCATTCACGTGTCAACATGACATTGATTCCGGAATATTTCAAGTTTGAAAAATATTATTGAAGTTCTTACATATCTTATTACCTGATATTGACAACAGTGACAAGAGGGCACACTGACTTCAAAGATGATGTCTCAAACACATCTTGATACAATATGCATTAAAACAGCCATGTTCTGCTCGTTGGTGTAGACAAATGCCTTCTGCATGTGCACTGTGATTGGGGTAAATGAGGTCTCTATTGGTGGTGTACGTGGTGTGCTGTGTGTGTAATAAGGGTAAATGGGGTCTCTAGTGGTTGTGTGGTGTGCTGTGTGTGTAATAAGGGTGAATGAGGTCTCTAGTGGTTGTGTGGTGTGCTGTGTGTGTAATAAGGGTGAATGAGGTCTCTAGTGGTTGTGTGGTGTGCTGTGTGTGTAATAAGGGTAAATGGGGTCTCTAGTGGTTGTGTGGGGTGCTCTGTGTGTAATAAGGGTAAATGGGGTCTCTAGTGGTTGTGTGGTGTGCTGTGTGTGTAATAAGGGTAAATGGGGTCTCTAGTGGTTGTGTGGTGTGCTGTGTGTGTAATAAGGGTGAATGAGGTCTCTAGTGGTTGTGTGGTGTGCTGTATGTGTAATAAGGGTGAATGAGGTCTCAAGTGGTTGTGTGGTGTGCTGTGTGTGTAATGAGGGTAAATGGGGTCTCTAGTGGTTGTGTGGTGTGCTGTGTGTGTAATAAGGGTAAATGAGGTCTCTAGTGGTTGTGTGGTGTGCTGTGTGTGTAATAAGGGTGAATGAGGTCTCAAGTGGTTGTGTGGTGTGCTGTGTGTGTAATGAGGGTAAATGGGGTCTCTAGTGGTTGTGTGGTGTGCTGTGTGTGTAATAAGGGTAAATGAGGTCTCAAGTGGTTGTGTGGTGTGCTGTGTGTGTAATAAGGGTGAATGAGGTCTCTAGTGGTTGTGTGGTGTGCTGTATGTGTAATGAGGGTAAATGGGGTCTCTATTGGTTGTGTGGTGTGCTGTGTGTGTAATGAGGGTAAATGGGGTCTCTAGTGGTTGTGTGGTGTGCTGTGTGTGTAATGAGGGTAAATGGGGTCTCTAGTGGTTGTGTGGTGTGCTGTGTGTGTAATGAGGGTAAATGGGGTCTCTAGTGGTTGTGTGGTGTGCTGTGTGTGTAATAAGGGTAAAATGAGGTCTCTAGTGGTTGTGTGGTGTGCTGTGTGTGTAATAAGGGTAAAATGGGGTCTCTAGTGGTTGTGTGGTGTGCTGTGTGTGTAATAAGGGTAAATGAGGTCTCTAGTGGTTGTGAGTTGTGTTGTGTGTGTAATAAGGGTAAATGAGGTCTCTAGTGGTTGTGAGTTGTGTTGTGTGTGTAATAATAAATACTTTAAAGTTAGCAAAAGATTATTAAATCTATCTCTTAATGTTATGGTAGTGTCTTTGGGTATAGCAAGAATGGAACTGACAATTGAATAATTGAATCTGTACTTGAATCAATCCTGACCTATTAACAAAAATACAGCACAGGTCACTTCAGGACAATTTTTTCATGTTCTTGTGACTGTTAAAACCACTCATGTTTATTTGATTCTCTGAGTGAAAATGTGAAAAACAATATCAAAAGGCACTGTAGCTCACTTGAATGGTTCTGAAATATTAAAATATAATCCCAAAGGTCACAAGGCAAAAGAAGTACAAGCAAATGAAATGAGAGTTTCTACACAAAAGAAACTCACAGAATGTTCATTGAATAATACATTGATTCATGAATAACTGGTTAAGAAAAGGGCCATATTACGTTTTCATCCTGATTTCCACAACATGTTATACACAGCGACACATGAACGTACAAGACTGATGCTGTTTCTAATATCACAATACACATTAAAACATAACATGTGTTATTTCCTATTCCACATACCACATACCGTATGTATATCACATTTCATAATGTTACATTCAATTAATATTTTCATTGTGGTTGCTGAAGAAGCCATGCTTAATTCTGACTAGTTCTAAGAGCACAGTTAGATATACCACAGCTGGAATCATCCAAAGTCTGTGCTTAATTGACCTTGGGTTCAGACGGACGAAAAAAATGAGAATTTTACAAAGAATGGATCAACATATGGAAAATGTACCATAACATATACTGACTGTTTACTCTCAGCACTGTTCCAGCCATATGACAGTGGTCTGTAATTAATCGAGTCTGGCCCATAATGCAGTGATTGACATCAGGAGCATTGAGGTTGCGAGTGAGTGAGTTGGTTTAACACCACTTTAAACAGTATTCCAGTTATATCATGGCGTGTCAGCTTAATGTGGGAGGAAAGCCCGAAGTGATGCAGGTCTCAGACGTTTACCACTTCGGTGAAACCCACGAGCACGGGTATGGTGCTGACAAACCTAGAAACATAACAGGGATTCGAACCCACAATCATAGGTTTCTGGCGTGCCCAAGGGACGCAACTCTGCACAGCGAATCGCGGCGCCTTAGACGACTGGGCCACCCGTGCCCCCTCAGGAGCATTGATTCACATAATTGGGATATGATGACACAAAATCAATCAAGTCACTGAGCCTGACCACCCACTCTATTTACATGGCTCTAACGACAAGCTTAAGTTACAGGGGCCTATATTCATACCCAGAATCCCCCACATCACTGGTAATGAAAATAATAATTATATTTCATATACCTAAATGTCATTAAATGGAGGGAATTATAAGCCCCAAGACCCAATGCTGCCAACCACACTGAAGATAGGGTCATGTTCATTAAATAGACGTCAGTGTGTCTGTAATTTTCAACTTTCCTCAGAGCTATTTCGTTCTAAAAAACATTATTACATGGAATATATAAGTAGGTTCCTATGCAATAGACGACACAACAGGTGAAACATACACTGCTGGTTGTACACCGAATAGCTGCTGATCACGCCACAAGTCAATCCACATGCATTATTTATAACATCGCCTCCAAATAAAGGTCTCGACTAAACCTACTACAGGGCAGCCAACGATGAAAAGACATGTCGTAAAATATGTTCCAGTCGGGGAAAATTAATTTACAAGGCGACAAAGTACCTAGTTATCATACCTGATTATTTACACGGCCCGGATCAATACCTCCCTGTAAAGGTGTGGACTGTCAAGTCTGAAATTGACACAGCGGCCAGGCCTTAGTGGTTACCTGCAATGTACAATGTAGACAACAGTCAGTTGCTTTTCTATTCTCATAGACTTGTGAGGGAATTTACAGCCCAAGTAGTTTGTATGTTGTAGGCTTAATGTGCCTGTTTGCCGTGCCTGACGGTTTGTTTAGTCTTAGGTAGGTTAAAACAACCGTTTCGATGAGCGTCTCCACAACACTTCTTGAGAGGTTTTAGAGGGGGCTGTTTACCATCAAGTGCACTGTGATTTATCGCACTTGTTACACACTTACTAACATCAAGTTCAGTTGTAGAAACAACCAAACAGGCCACATTGGAACTTGCATGGATGTCACTTAGTCCCGAGAAAAGAGACAAGTGGTTTTTTGGTTGAGCTAGGAAACACTAAATAAGCTGTTTAAGATAATAAAATGTGTTTGAGTGAGTGAGTGAGTGAGTGAGTGAGTGAGTGGGTGGGTGAGTGAAAGTGAGTGAGTGGGTGGGTTAGTGAGTGAGTGAGTGAGTGAGTGAGTGAGTGAGTGAGTGGGTTGGTTAGTGAGTGAGTGAGTGAGTGAGTGAGTGAGTGAGTGAGTGAGTGGGTGATGTAGGTCTCAGATATTTCCCCTTTTGGAGAAACATACGAACACAGGTATGGTGCTGAAAACATAGACACATGATCATGGTAAACTAGGATTCGAGGTTTCTTGCACGCCTAAAAGATGCAACTCTGCACAGCTTTGGAAAGATGGAGAAAGATGCTAGAGATGTTGAGTTTAAGGCTACCCGTTCTTTCTCCTTGGAGAACGCATCATTAGATCACGCTTTAAATTACCACTGGCCATGATATTCAATGAAGTGTTAGAGCCTGGTGCTGTTTGTACCACATACAAGGATATCTATGGACATCTTAATCGATGCATGTCATGAATATTGTGAAACACTGGTTTCTGTTTAATTTAATCACGTTTATTTAATATATTTAGAGTGAGTCTCTTCTCAATTCCATTGGAAAAAGAATACAACTCCTCATGAGGTCATAATTCTGTCAGACTTACATGCATTTATCAGTTCTGTCTGTCTCACCTGACATCAGTTCTGTCTGTCTCACCTGACATCAGTTCTGTCTGTCTAGCCTGACATCAGTTCTGTCTGTCTTGCCTGACATCAGTTATGTCTGTCTCACCTGACATCAGTTCTGACTGTCTCACCTGACATCAGTTCTGTCTGTCTAGCCTGACATCAGTTCTGTCTGTCTTGCCTGACATCAGTTATGTCTGTCTCACCTGACATCAGTTCTGACTGTCTCACCTGACATCAGTTCTGTCTCACCTGACATCAGTTTTGTCTGTCTCACCTGACATCAGTTCTGTCTCACCTGACATCAGTTCTGTCTGTCTCACCTGACATCAGTTCTGTCTCACCTGACATCAGTTCTGTCTGTCTCACCTGACATCAGTTCTGTCTCACCTGACATCAGTTCTGTCTGTCTCACCTGACATCAGTTCTGACTGTCTCACCTGACATCAGTTCTGTCTCACCTAACATCAGTTTTGTCTGACTCACCTGACATCAGTTCTGTCTCACCTGACATCAGTTCTGTCTGTCTCACCTGACATCAGTTCTGTCTCACCTGACATCAGTTCTGTCTGTCTCACCTGACTTCCGTTTTGTCTGTGTCACCTGTCATAAGTTCTGTCTCACCTGACATCAGTTTTGTCTGTCTCACCTGACATCAGTTCTGTCTCACCTGACATCAGTTCTGTCTGTCTCACCTGACATCAGTTCTGTCTCACCTGACATCAGTTCTGTCTGTCTCACCTGACATCAGTTCTGTCTCACCTGACATCAGTTCTGTCTGTCTCACCTGACATCAGTTCTGACTGTCTCACCTGACATCAGTTCTGTCTCACCTAACATCAGTTTTGTCTGACTCACCTGACATCAGTTCTGTCTCACCTGACATCAGTTCTGTCTGTCTCACCTGACATCAGTTCTGTCTCACCTGACATCAGTTCTGTCTGTCTCACCTGACTTCCGTTTTGTCTGTGTCACCTGTCATAAGTTCTGTCTCACCTGACATCAGTTCTGTCTCACCTGACATCAGTTCTGTCTGTTTCACCTGTCATCAGTTCTGTCTCACCTGACCATTTCTGATTGGGTCACCCAACTGTCCCCATCTTATGTTTGTTAATTGTCTCAGTTCTCACTGTACTGTCAGCTGTCTTCCCCCTTACACCAAGCGCTCAGTGAGAAGTGTTTCAATCAGCCCTGTTTTGTCTGAGACAGTCATTGTTCAGGCAGCAGCCGAAGCCGAGTCACAACAATCCCAAAAGCAGCCTGCTGTGTGGCATGTCTATGAATCACATCGGACCACAAAGAGACTGCACATCCATCAATTATTTTATCAAAATGCTATCAAATCTGTCAAAACGAACATGCAAATCTTCTGCCTCATTTCTGCTAATTCATATCCCCTTCAATAGATTATTCAAAGTCTGTGAGTTATGAACAGATGTCATTAGCTCACAGCTATTGTCAATTACGTATACTGACAACCCGTCAAAAACTGGGCTCTGACACCAGCAGGAAGAACTAATTGAGTGAAATGGATAACGGATCACATTTCACTCATCTTATTATGCACTTTGGAGAGAAAGAGAGCCTTGACTTTATGAAGAACTGACAGTCATGGTGAAAATGTTACAGTATCACCACACATATTGAATAAAAGCTACTTAAGGCTTAAAGTAACCCAGATCTTTACAGGCTTAGAGGATGGGATTGTCACGCAGTAAGGGTCTTGCGCTTCCTGCTTTTCCATTTGCACTGTTGCATTTACAAAGCTGTGAGATGTTTCATGGCATAAAGTGCACACTAAGTGAAAAATAGGCACAAATATTTGGAAGCAAATGACACTTATTTTATTCATACAATACTGATGAAAGGATCTTACACTAATAATGAAAGAAAATACTAAATGCATAACTTTGTTCCAAAGGATTGAACATTGTCAGACAACTAACCGTTCCCTTACTCTAGTCATACAAAACAATCTTTCTGACTTTTCAAAGCAGTATATAAGGACTTTATCCTGACCACCTGCAGAGCCCACAATACTCAGTAGCTGTTAGTGGGAGTAGTTGTTAGTGGGAGTAGTTGTTAGTGTAGTAGTTGTTAGTGGCAGTAGTTGTTAGTGGGAGTAGTTGTTAGTGTAGTAGTTGTTACTGGCAGTAGTTGTTAGTGGGAGTAGTTATTAGTGTAGTAGTTGTTAGTGGCAGTAGTTGTTAGTGGCAGTAGTTGTTAGTGGCAGTAATTGTTAGTGTAGTAGTTGTTAGTGGTAGTAGTTGTTAGTGTAGTAGTTGTTAGTGGGAGTAGTTGTTAGTGGGAGTAGTTGTTAGTGGCAGTAGTTGTTAGTGGCAGTAGTTGTTAGTGGAGTAGTTGTTAGTGGGAGTAGTTGTTAGTGGCAGTAGTTGTTAGTGGCAGTAGTTGTTAGTGGCAGTAGTTGTTAGTGACAGTAGTTGTTAGTGGCAGTAGTTGTTAGTGGCAGTAGTTGTTAGTGGAAGTAGTTGTTAGTGGCAGTAGTTGTTAGTGACAGTAGTTGTTAGTGGCAGTAGTTGTTAGTGGGAGTAGTTGTTAGTGGCAGTAGTTGTTAGTGGGAGTAGTTGTTAGTGTAGTAGTTGTTAGTGGGAGTAGTTGTTAGTGTAGTAGTTGTTTGTGTAGTAGTTGTTAGTGGCAGTAGTTGTTAGTGGCAGTAGTTGTTAGTGGCAGTAGTTGTTAGTGGCAGTAGTTGTTAGTGGCAGTAGTTGTTAGTGGCAGTAGTTGTTAGTGGAAGTAGTTGTTAGTGGCAGTAGTTGTTAGTGGAAGTAGTTGTTAGTGTAGTAGTTGTTAGTGGCAGTAGTTGTTAGTGTAGTAGTTGTTAGTGGGAGTAGTTGTGAGTGGCAGTAGTTGTTAGTGGGAGTAGTTGTTAGTGTAGTAGTTGTTAGTGTAGTAGTTGTTAGTGGGAGTAGTTGTTTGTGTAGTAGTTGTTAGTGGCAGTAGTTGTTAGTGGCAGTAGTTGTTAGTGGCAGTAGTTGTTAGTGGCAGTAGTTGTTAGTGACAGAAGTAATCCACAAGATAACAATTGAGACCTTCAGTAATTCCAGAAAGAGGTTAATTTGTTTGTTTATAATCCTGTACTCTGCAGTATTTCAGTTAAGTGACCGTGATCTGTAAATAATCGAGTCTGGACCAGAAAAACTAGTGATTGATATTGTGAGCAACATTCCATGCTGTCACAGTACGAGCAAGCTAATCACCTGACCATCTGTCCATTGAAGTTGTCAGTTACGACCTGCATAGCTTGCTGGGGACCTATTCTAACCCTGCATCCACAAGAGGAGCTAGTAATTATCATACCTCCGTGTCAGAATGATGAGATCTGATTGGTCCATGTGATCTGTGTAACCTGCCTTGGAGGGGAATAAATTTCTCAGCGGGGGAATAAATCTCTTATACCCCGCCACAAAGCAATACAGGCTGCACATGAGGCAGGATTTCTAAGAGGCAGAATAAATCCCTTTTTCCGAGACAGACACTCATGTACTATCCATTCTCAGGAGACATTGTGACCACCCAATACTCAGTTGACAGATAGAATGAGTGCAGGTTCAGGTGACCTGACAACAAGGCTAAGGTATGACAAGGTATGACAAGGTATGACGAGGTGTGACAAGGTATGACAGGTTGTAAGAAAGGTATGACGAGGTATGACGAGGTGTGATGAGGTATGATGATGTATGACGAGGTATGACGAGGTATGACGAGGTATGACAAGGTGTGACAAGGTTTGACGAGGTATGACCAGGTATGATGAGGAATGACAAGGTATGACAAAGTATGACAAGGTATGACAAGGTGTGACGAGGTATGATGAGGGCACTCTGGGGTCTTGCAAGCAAAAGAAAGAAGCTATAGACATCAGCCATATGAACATTAATTATCATCACAATATTTCAAAGTTTTCAGTAATCTTACAATTTGACAATTCCAGAAAGCTACTAGTCACAATGATAAAAAACGGTAAACTCATTTTTGAGTTCCTGATCATAGCTATTAACAAAATCAATTTTCAATCGAAGTATCTTTGTGTTCTCAAAGGTAAATATTTTGTAAGTTAGGGGGAATAAAATGTCCATGATATGCTTCAATGTGCCCTTTGGAGGAGTTTGTGAAGAGTAGTGCTACATGCACATCGGACCCTGTCAGAACATTACGTTAGAGATTCGAAATACATGTATAAGTGACCACCAAATGTTGACTGGTAAAAAAGGACCAGAACACTGTTACAATTTGGCAGTTGTACGCAGCAGCTGGTGATGTCCAAAGCTGAAGCTGTAGAGGAACAGCTGTAGTGGAAAAGCTATATTAATCACAGCACCAACACAGATCCATTGATGTCATGCAACTGTCTTGAGTTAAATTCATTATCAACGAGGGCAATGAGATCACATCTAGTTTCAAAGAAATAAACTTCACCTAATCTTCTGCCTTACCATCAATACTTTTAGTTCAATACATTTCTGGTTGCAACTTTATTTGCAGAAGAATTCCATGTGGGTCAATGGAATCTGGATGACAAGCAAAATCTCACATATCAAATCTAAAGATCAATTCTCATGAAGAAGGTCAGCCAAACCTTTTATGCATCATCCAATTTGAAACAGTTTTTCTGGAATTCTTCATTTAATTTTCTTCAAAACTGAGAAATTCTTGCCAATCATATCAATCGAGATTCTCCATATTTCGTTTTTGAACTCATTTAATTACAGGGTCGAATGCACCATACTGAATACCTCTCAATTAACGAATAAAACATTCGATTGGAATCAGACAAAAAACAAACATGACGCCCTCGTGAAACCGTGGCAACTGTCAAAGATTGAGATTACTTTCATGATGAAAGTGAGGCACCGTTTGTCCCAACCAACCACAATCAGTGTTGCCGCTACTACTGGTTCCACAACTAATTACCAATTAATGTTCACAATAGAACCTGTAATGACTCACAAAACAAGCGTGGACGTTTATCCACAGTGTCAATCATTCTAAAGGAAACTGATACTTTAAAGCCTTCTTTTACTTGACTTGTCCAATTTATTTCATTTTTGGCAAACATTCGGTTGTAGGGACGTGACATTTTCATTTGCCATCAGTAACATAATAGAATTATGCATCATGTTCCAACAATGTTCTTGAGAACTGACACATAATCTGAAGGATGGCCCAAATATTGTCCTGTCGAGTAAATAACTTGAAAAATTAACAACATGTTTCAAGTTTAACAATCTACCTGTCAACTTACAAGCCACTGAACTAGTTATCAGTCATTATCTTGTTTGTTTGTTTGTTTATTGTTTAACCCCGCACTCAGCAATATTCCAGCTATATGACAGCGGTCTGTAAATAATCGAGTCTGGTCCAGACAATCCAGTGATTGACATCATCAGCATCGATCCAAGCAATTGGGATATGATGACATGCATCAACCAAGTCAGCGAGCCTGACTACCTTGCTGAAGACCTATTCTACCCTGGATTTTCACAGGTCCATTATCTAGTATAAAATCTTCCTATTTCAGATGAAGACCTTAACTTTTGATAGGAATAATTAGATATGTCAGATACATTTAAAGATATATTTGTATTATTATAAGAATTATTTTTCTGTATCTAAGAAGGATAAACACAATTGGGATACAATGACATGCATCAACCAAGTCAGCGAGCCTGAACACGCAATCCTGCTAGTCACCTCTTACGACAAGCATGGGTGCTGAGACCGATTCTAAGCCAGATCTTAATTGGTTCATTGAAATTACTGAACAACTATCATACTCCTTAAGGACTAACCTTTAAATATTGTCTAGTGGCTTGAATCCATCAGTGATTCACCCTACCGCAGGCTGAGGACTTCCTAGGAACAGGCATGTGTCAAATGATTTAAGGTGTTACTGGTATAGTGCAGTCTGAATAAACTAGGCCTGTGTGGGACTGAAAGTATAGTCTGGTTTCGACAGAGTTCTGTTCTGAACTAATCAGACAATAGCATGAGTATATGTATATGTCCCTTGAACTCTCATGATATGAACACACAAGATCAAAGATACTGTAACACAAAAAGTCAGTATTTACACTATTTACCTATAATCTGGAGTGATAGAAGCACGGAGCTGTCACGTTTTACCAGATTATAAATTCAAAAAGTAAATTTGGGACTGTAATTTGGTCCAGTATTGACCGATCCCAATTTGTCAGGGTCTGGTTTTGACAGATTCAACTGTATACAGAACCATAGGTCAACTGGTTTCAGCTTTCCACCTATGTGAGTGAGTGAGTGAGTGAGTGAGTGAGTTAGCGAACGAGTTGTGCTTAACACCACTTTTAACAGTATTCCAGATATATCACGGCATGTGAGCTTAATGTGGGAGGAAAGCCTGAAGATAATCAACCATCAGCTGTTCTCCCAAGATAATCAACCATCAGCCGTTCTCCCATGATAATCACTCATCAGCTGTTCTCCCTTGATAATCAATCATTAGCTGTTAACTCAACATAACATAATCACCCATCAGTTCACCCAAGAAAATCAACCATTAGTTCACCCAAGATAATCAACCATCAGTTCACCCAAGAAAATCAACCATCACTTAACCTAAGATAATCAACCATTAGTTCACCAAAGATAATAAACAATCAGCTGTTTACCCAAGATAATCAACCATCAGTTCACCAAGATAATCAACCATCAGTTCACCAAGATAATCAACCATCAGTTCACCAAGATAATCAACCATCAGTTCACAAAGATAATCAACCATCAGTTCACAAAGATAATCAACCACCAGTTTACCAAGATAATCAACCACCAGTTCACCAAGATAATCAACCACCAGTTCACCAAGATAATCAACCATCAGTTCACCAAGATAATCAACCATCAGTTCACTAAGATAATCAACCACCAGTTTACCAAGATAATCAACCACCAGTTCACCAAGATAATCAACCATCAGTTCACAAAGATAATCAACCACCAGTTTACCAAGATAATCAACCACCAGTTCACCAAGATAATCAACCACAAGTTCACCAAGATAATCAACCATCAGTTCACAAAGATAATCAACCATCAGTCCACAAAGATAATCAACCACCAGTTTACCAAGATAATCAACCATCAGTTCACAAAGATAATCAACCACCAGTTTACCAAGATATTCAACCATCAGTTCACAAAGATAATCAACCATCAGTTCACAAAGATAATCAACCACCAGTTCACCAAGATAATCAACCACCAGTTCACCAAGATAATCAACCATCAGTTCACCAAGATAATCAACCACCAGTTTACCAAGATAATCAACCACCAGTTCACCAAGATAATCAACCATCAGTTCACTAAGACAATCAACCATCAGCTGTTGACCCTGTACATTTCCAACCGATCATCTTGTCAACCGCCAACTTCTAAGTAATGCCTATCAAACAAGTTCTATGGTGTCACCTTGTAACCCTGACCATCATACAGTGTAAGTCTTTCAACCCGGGGAACACTAAATGCATGACAGCTCTAGATGTCTGGGTTGTGTGATACTGTCCATCTGCAATGCCTCAACTAGTGACCATGGAGCTTGTCTAAGGTTTATAATCACATCAAGTCCAGCAATATGGTAACTTAAGTCCAGGAAACAACTAAATGTCTTACAATGTTAACCATCAGAGTCAAGCCAATGCCAAACCCGTAGTTCAGAAGCTAGCCATCTTCACCCCAACTAAATTAAGGCATTAACAATTGAATTGGACTTTTCAGCAATCAAGTTTGAGCAACTGTCAGCTTTAAAACCCTACTTGAAAACAACTAGTAACATTAGAACTCAGACACTAAATAACTTAAGTTTGAAAGACATTTCAAGCAGTAGCCATCTTGTAAGCAACTGATGCTACCAAACACTATGGATTCTAAATAACAAGGCTGGCTATTGGAGGTCTAACCCTATTTGAAGCAATTGGTAAGACGTGAACCTCAGGATCATAAACATCTCAGCCTTGACAATTGGTTGGCTCCGACCCTATAAACATCTCTATCTCATCGATCAATCAGGGCAGTATTCAATTACCATGTTGTTGTCGTTTTCAGAGTTGTAACTTTCATTAGCTGCTGTATCCCAGCTGTCTCCCAGAATCAATTCCCATCCTGATTATAATAATCAATATCAGTCAGCCATCCCACTTGCACTCTGAATACCGGCACCATCTAGAGCCATGACACTTTATCAGTCGACTTGATATACAGCTAATATCTCCTTACAATATTTAATCCTGCTGTACATATAGGACATCGCTTCAGTGTCTGCTACTCACTAGACCACGCAGAAACTGAAATGAATGCTAGCCCACTGCCCATGACTAGTATGATGCTTAAAGGTCTTGTGTAACATATAAGGCTCTAATTCTTCTGGCTGGTTTAATTTCACAGATACTAATTTCAATTAGTTATTTGTGATTTATGCAGCAATTTTTTAAGTTTTAATGATGACTTGTCACAAAGGATTGCAAGGTTGTCTATATGAAGTCTCTCAGTTATAGATGCGGTCAGGTAGCCTAGTGGTTAAAGCGTTCGCTCATAAAGCCGAAGACCCGGGTTCGATTCCCAACATAGGTACAATGTGTGAAGCCCATTTCTGGTGTCCCCTGCCGTGATGTTGCTGAAATATTGCTTAAAGCGGCGTAAAAACCATACACACTCACTCACTTACTCTCTCAGTTCTATCATGGCATGTCAGTTTAATGGGGAGGAAAGCCCATGTGATACAGGTCACAGCAGTGTATAACAGAGTTTGTTGTTTAACACTGCACACAGCAATATTCTAGCTTTATCAAGCTGGCCTGTAAATAATCTTGACAAACCAATGATTGATATTATGAACAACTTCCCACGGATATTATGACGAACTATTAAATGTTTCCAACTTCTTGTCCATCTGGTCAATGAACAGGAGTGGCTATTGTAATCTTTTAACCACTGCTGTGGTATTCAAGTAAAGGGTTCATACACAATAAGTCTGACAAATTTCAATGACTTTTCCAGGCTAGTACGCCAGGTTTCCATGTTACAAATTTTTAAAAATTAACAATTTATTTACTCAATTGATTCAAACTTTACCTTCTTTTTTTTCGTCACTGCATTTATTTTCCTGTCATTAATAGATCAGAAGAAAAGAAAAAAAAAACTGGTATGAAAATATTATTTTGTCTGTGACTTCATAACAATGGGCTATTTTATATATATCATAAAGGAAGTATTACATTCCCAGAGAGACATCCTTGCATTATTTGTCATGTCAAAACCTAACACTTCTGTTTTAAATGGAATAAAAGTGTTCTAAATAGTCTTGTGAAAAATATATCTTTCATGTTATAACCTCCATCAAACTTGATGTGTAGGACATGCTAATTATTGATATTTCAACTTGTCAGCTGTCCGAATTAAGCCATTGACAATGACAATGCATAGTTAACTGGATCAATCATCACCCTGCTACTGATGAAGCAGTTTACAATGCCACATCCACAACAGTTTCTAATACTGCATCCACAAAACCTTTGATGTCCATAGGGGAACCCGAGTGGCCCCGTTGTCTAAGGCACCGCAATTCGCTGTGCAAAGTTGTGTCCCTTGGACATGCCAGAAACATGTGATCGTGAGTTCAATTTGTGGTTTGCCCAAATTATGTTTCTAGGTTTGTCAGCCAAATATCCGTGCTTGAGGGTTTCACGAAAGTGGTAAACATCTGAGACCTGCATCACTCAATCACTCACATAACCAAATAATGTTGATATGTTCTGTGTTTTAACATTGAATGAAAGTTGACCTTTGAATGCATCATATAACGAAATAATCGGTTGACTAATATTTCACATAATATTGTTCAGGCAAATGTCCGGTCATTTGTTTTATTCTTGATAAAAAACAAGTCTGATCTGAAATTTGCATGTGTTCAATACTTATGATATTCATGGCATAATTTTTATAGAATAACGGCGCATTATGTATAAATGTAATCAGAATCTCAAATATATCAAGATAAAGTCTGATAAAGCAGCAGAGGTCCATGGCTTGATGATTAATGATGTATTTGATAAACAGACACAAGACTGAGGTTTTATTTATTTTATTTACAAAAACTATGTATTTAACTGACAACCATATCTTAAGGTAATAAAAGTGCATCACCTTAAAAAAACATTTTAAAGTGCACTACTTTTATTTGTAGACCTGGTCATTGCATGTAAAAATATCTATAAAGAAATACTATCAAAACACTGAATACACATGTTCATACATTAGTGCCATAGCACTGTAGCTCACCTGGATATCTAGTCAACAGTTACAATGTAAACAAAGACAATGTTGCTGTCAGCATTGATATAAAAAATGTTCTGCATAAATGCTGAGGACTAAACACTAACATGTAATGAATTAAAAAAATATGACTGAGTATGTTTTTACACCACTTTTAGGAATATTCTAGCAATATCACGGCAGGGCTTCACACATTGTACCCAAGTGGGGAATCGAACCCTGATTATTGGCTAGACGAGCAAATTAAGGCCTGAACCACTACTCTACCCCACTGCCCCCATACAAATACATGTCAAAGTTCAGCTCCTTCAGCAAAATATGTCTTAGGAGAGAATTTAAGAACATGGTTAAAGATTTCAGATTTCAGGTATTGCATTAAATGAAACATATGTGATGAAATGAACCAAATGCCAAATTTCATTACATTTTGAACAAAAATGGCGGAGTAATGACCATAAATAGATTTTTCAATATGACTGATGTGGCAGAAGGGATTTATACCTCTTGAATAAATTGAGTGTTTTCATTGGTGGGAACAAGCATGTGACACTTCAGCTTCATTGGTCTTGTGGTTTCTGAGGAGATGCTCGTTTACAGTGTGAGGAAATATAATGTAGTTTGAGAGGGCTCAGGAGCATGGCCGAAGCGTGTGGGTAAAACAAGGGTCAAAATTTAAAATATAAAAAAAACAGAACCTGTGTGTTGAGCCCCACTACAAACTATTTATATACTAAATTTCATTACATATTGAACAACATGCATGAGAAATTGCCACAAGGAGTTTCAACTTGCTGTAAGGTCAGAGTTTGCTGCAAAGGTCAAATCAAGGTCAGAATTTTAATTACAGTAGAACACAGATATAACGAACTAGAAGGGACTGGAGAAATCACTTTGATATATACATTGTTCGTTATATACATTTTCTCTTGGAGAAAACAAAACACAATACACACAATTGCAGCATTGACTTGGTTTACCAATGATCTCTTCATAGCATTCAATTAATAACATTTAATAACATTAAATTCGTAACATTTTAGAACATTTTTTATTAAATATGTATTAAGCATATCTTGGTTTACAAATGGGGAGATGTGTAATCGGTGATTTTTCTCTGGTTTTGTTTTGCTGACTGCATATGTGAAGCTGCATCTTTGAAATCAGACAAAGTATCGAATGATGTCATCTCAGTTGATAAGTCCAATTACATGTACAGATATGCTTAACATAAAGCAAGTTTAGCGAGGTTGAATCATCACCGATGATTGTGTTGATTCGCCAATTGACAGTGACACTTGACATTGAGTGAGATTTCTCAGTTCGTTATGCTCGTCACTAATTAGTGGTATTTGGGCTTGTCGGGGATCAGAGATTAGTCTGCTATATACGTAAGTTCGCTGTAGACAGTTTGTTATGTACGTAAATTTTATATATCATATAGAAGATATAAATTGGGGATTTTGTAACAGTTCATGGTATCTGTTTGGTTGTTCTATCCATGTTCTACCTTATTGCAAGAAAACAGAACATATATGTTGAAACCCACTGCTTAATACACATGTACCAAATTTCATTCAATTCTGAAAAAGAACAGCTAAGTAATAGCCGAAAATAGTGGTTGCCGTGGCAGCTATTTAAACCACCATTGGTGGCTACAAGAAATCTTAGCTTCATCATTCCAGTGGTTTCTGAGAAGAAGATGTTGACAAAGGACGAAGGACGACAGACAACATAACATGAGCTCACTTGACTTTCAGCCAGTTGAGACAACAATGCAAAGTTGAAAAAACTGTCTTTCTTTGGCCCAAAATCGTCAACATTGGTAAAGAGTTTAATCTATCAAGAAATATCACCAATCTGCACCAGAGAGAGAGAGAGAGAGAGAGAGAGAGAGAGAGAGAGAGAGAGAGAGAGAGAGAGAGGTCATTTCCAATTGTCAAAAATGTTTATTTTACAAGAAAAATATATTCTTGGGGATTCAGGGTTAGAATAGGGCCCAGGATCCAAGAATTGTCATCACAGGCGACTAAATAGATCGGGTGGTCAGTCTTTGGGGCTTGGTTGTTTCCCAATAGCGTGGATTGATGCTCATGATGTCAATCAGTGGATTGTCGGGTCAGAACTACATATAATGTGATATATTTTGAAACTGTCAATACCTTACTGAAAAATTACATATTTTAGACAAGAGTCATCAGTTGACATATCCCCCCCGATCTGTCGCAATTCGAAAAGGAGTTTGGCTACCTATACCCTACTTTTGATTCATTGCAGTTGGATACCTTCAGTTCAGTGAAGAAAAAGATAATGCTTTTCAGTATTTTTTAAGATCCCAAATCATCGAAAGGCACCAGATCACCACTAGGCTGATCTGTATAGCAAGTTTCATCAAGAAATATTCAAAGGTTTGGGAAACGAGCACTGCCCTCATTTTCAGCGTAGGTCACACTAGTCCTCAAGAATTTTTTTTGAAGAAATAAAATCCCAAATCATCAAAAGGCACCAGTTCACCAATAAACTGATCTGTATAGCAAGTTTCATCTACAAATATTCATTGGTTTTGGAGTTCTACTCCGGAAGCGAGCACTACCCTCATTTTAAGTCAAACTTGTCACCATGGAAACAAAAAATATAAAAAATATTCTTACCAAATCATCAAGACACCAGTTCACATAGACTGATCTGTTTTGCAAGTTTCATTCACAAATATTCAACAGTGTTGAAGTTCTGTTCCGGAAACAAGCACTACCTTCATTTTCAATGAAGTGAAACTAGTCCTCATGAAAACAAACCACCAAAAGGCACCAGTTCACAACTAAACTGATCTGTATAGCAAGTTTCAAAACCGGAAACAGACAACGGACATGCATATGCTGATCATTTTTCAAACCCGGGGTATAATAAGTGAGTTTAGTTTAACGTCACTTTTAACAGTATTTCCGCTACATCCAGAGCTACACATAACCTGCAATTACTTTCAATTAACTTGCGTACAGAAACGCATGCATTAAATGAAAAACTCAATTGTTTGAAAACAGCATGCGTAAACGTGTGTATAACAGTGCTAATTTCCGAAACACAATTACAAGCTAATTTACTTTCCGAGTCAAGCCTATATTTAGAACCGTTATATAAATCTAAAACATTATTTCATTTTTTTAAAATCTCAAAATGCTTACTCATTTTGGGAAAAACGGACTAGAGTGATGAATGGATGAGTGAAAAATTATTGTTTACCCAGTGAAAAATGTAATAACCCAATTAAAAAAGAAACCTTAGCGTAAAAACTCAAATGCTCAAAAAGTTATCTGGAGCTCTGTACATCTCGGAATGTCATCTTGATATGGAAGAAAAGCCTGCAATGACAAACCTAGAAACTTAAGTAGAGTGAACCAGGATTCAACCCAGTTTTTGGCATACTCAAGGGACGCAACTCTGCAGAGAAATTCGCCTCCCGGGGACTGCCCCACCAGTGTCCAATCAGACGATATCATCCCCTGTGTAATTCGGCCCGTGTCTAACCAAAACGTTGATGTAACAAGATACCTTCTTGATTCTCAAACTAAACTGTGGATGATTGACAATATTTTCACACTGAATCTAACATTTTATAGGGCAGACTTTAATCAAACTATCATTTTCCTGTCTGGTATTGGACAAGTAGCCAAGGAATGGCACCTCTGTTTTATATCAGTATTTTGATAATTGCAAAGATCAAATGGCATTTCGACACTGTATTGTTCTAGACTGGTTGAGATGAAAATCAACACACCACTGCAGTAGAAGCAGGTTTGGTTGGCAATTCTGTGGAGGCAAGAGTCAATGTGAATGTTGTTTAACATCACAGGCATCATTATTCCAGCTATTTTACTTCAGAAAATCCAGTGGTCGAAATTATGAGCAACATCTATAGTGATCAGGTACAACGACATACAATCAACCAAATCATTGAGCCTTACCATACGATACACAATCAACCAAATCATTGAGCCTTACCTTATGATACACAATCAACCAAATCATTAAGCCTTACCATACGATACACAATCAACCAAATCATTGAGCCTTACCATACGATACACAATCAACCAAATCATTGAGCTTTACCTTATGATACACAATCAACCAAATCATTAAGCCTTACCATACGATACACAATCAACCAAATCATTGAGCTTTACCTTATGATACACAATCAACCAAATCATTAAGCCTTACCATACGATACACAATCAACCAAATCATTAAGCCTTACCATACGATACACAATCAACTAAATCATTGAGCCTTACCATACGATACTCTATCTACCAAATCATTAAGCCTTACCATCTGATACACAATCAACCAAATCATTAAGCCTTACCATACGATACACAATCAACCAAATCATTGAGCCTTACCATACGATACACAATCAACCAAATCATTGAGCCTTACCATATGATACACAATCAACCAAATCATTGAGCCTCACCATACGATACACAATCAACCAAATCATTGAGCCTTACCATACAATGCACAATCAACCAAACCATTGAGCCTTACCATACGATGCACAATCAACCAAACCATTGAATCTTACCATACGATGCACAATCAACCAAATCATTGAATCTTACCATATGATACACAATCAACCAAATCATTGAGCCTCACCATACGATACACAATCAACCAAATCATTGAGCCTTACCATACAATGCACAATCAACCAAACCAGTGAGCCTTACCATACGATGCACAATCAACCAAATCATTGAATCTTACCATACGATACACAATCAACCAAATCATTGAGCCTTACCATATGATACACAATCAACCAAATCATTGAGCCTTACCATACGATCCATTTTAATCTCTCCTTAAAACAAGCAGTGTTTAACACTGCATTCAATAGCATCATGGCTAGATATACAACACCAGACGTGGACATAATAATTCAAAATATGTCTGAAATCAATATCTAATTTATAAGGATGCCTTTAAATGTATTAAAAAAATTCCATTTGTACATCGCCACCGTCACCCTAGAAGAAAAAAGTAAAGCCAAGCTATGGATTAAATTCTACTATCTTGGCTGGTAAAAATAAAAACAGGTTTCAGGTTGGACAAGATTACTTTTATATCTATAGGTCCTGGGAACATGAGTGGTGGCTATACCAGTCAATAGCGTCTCTGATTCACCAACCCCGCATCCCGAACCCTGCAAAGATTTCCTCTCTGATAACAATCAGTGTATCAGACAGAGGTCATCATGTACAATTTCCACCATTCGTAAGAACTCGCCTGCCAAACTGTTTTTCCAAAACCTTTTTAATAAAGCTAATCCTCCAGTCTCCATCCGAATCAAAAGCTTGGCCAATGTTTAAACACGAATGTGCTAACAATGATTGCTAGAAACCAGAGATAAATCTATACACTTTCAATTAAAAAAGGACACTGATATTGATTAATGGACAATTAAAACATAGACACTGTTCAGACCCAAGACTCAAACGAGCAGCCAAGGTTGTTTAAACATGCACTGTAGCAAGAGTGAAAAGGATTGAATAGAAACCATCTTAAATATTTAATGACAACTTCTACTTGTTAATGACAACTACAAGACAAACAAGGACTGCTTTACTCTTGAGTGCTACCAACCCTGCGTTCAATAACAGACATGGCACTCCATTAGCTTGTGCCAATATTATATCACTTCCATGAAAATACATTGACCTTATTAGTGTGTGGGTTCAAATAGCTTGGACTATCTAACCATGGGTGATCAAAATCTGTTGCTCTTGACGTGATTTTTTTTGTTCTGTAAAATATGTAACAAAATTAGTTAACAATATTTTCCATGTGGCTTCAAATAGCTTGGACTATCTAACCATGGGTGATTACACAAGAGTTAGACAAATCCCCCCAGCCCCCACAAATTCCGACCAAATCATCATGATTATGGACACATGGACGGACCGATGGACCGACAGATGAGGCAACAACTATATCCCCTTATTATATGCAGGGGTATAAAAAAGTGTTACTCTTGATGTGATTTAATGCCACATACATAAGTAACAAAACCATGTCACCATGTTTTTGTTTTGATCAATGAAATGATAATATATACTCAAGCGATGATGAACAGTAAGAAGAAATTATTTTTTATTCCTGGTTTTACCAATATTCAATTACATACATTTTTCATTTAATTTTTGTCATAAATATCTTATCAGGATAGATGATATACAAAAATGGTCATTTGTATTCTTTTCAACAAAATTTACCATTTATGGCGCCAGTATTCCTGGGGAAGTATCACTGTGGAAAGAAACCTATACTCAAAATCCATTATTGAATTTGACATAAATCTATTTCAAAATTTATCCTTGGAAACAATTATCCAAGCAAATTTTATAGAAGCAGTAAAAAAATTTACCTTTCAGCATGGCAAACTAATGAGAATCCAAGTGACATGCACAAGATGTCCTGGGTGTCATTGTACAAAGCGATCTCAGCGCTAAGGTGATCGCAACTCCCATACCTTAAGATAGACTTACGAGTCATAGCGCTAAGGTTGTTCTGTACAACTGCACACTGGAAAAGTGAGTGAGTGAGTGAGTGAGTGAGTGAGTGAGTGAGTGAGTGAGTGAGTTGGGTATAAAGCTACATTGAACAGAATTCCAATTCTATCACAGCATGTCACTTTTATCTTGGCAGATTATACTCTTGACCAATTGACCATTTGGAACCAAAGAAAGGCATTTCGTTCAACATGCATTGTTGACTCAACTGACTGAAAGTCAAGTGAGCTCATGTCATGTTGTCTGTCGTCCGTCGTCCTTTGTCAACATCTTCTTCTCAGAAACCACTGGAATGATGAAGTTGAGATTTCTTGTAGCCACCAATGGTGGTTTAAATAGCTGCCACGGCAACCGCTATTATCGGCTATTACTTAGCCATTCTTTTTCAGAATTGAATGAAATTTGGTACATGTGTATTAAGCAGTGGGTTTCAACATATATGTTCTGTTTTCTTGCAATACAGTAGAACATGGATAGAACGAACATTGATAGAACGAACAAACGAATACCATGAAATGTTACACAAATCCCCAATTTATCTCCACTATATTATCATATAAAATTTACGTACATAACAAACTCTCTACTGCAAACTAACATCTATAGCAGCCTAATATCTGATCACTGACATGCCCAAATACCACTAATTAGTGACGTGCATAACGAACTGAGAAATCTCACTCAGTGTCAAGTGTCACTGTCAATTGGCTATACGCAATCTGCGAATCAACACAATTATCGGCAACGTTTCAACCTCTCTAAACTTGCTTTATGGTAATCTTACCTGTACATGTAATTGGACTAATAAGTTAAGATGACATCATTCGATCAAGTCAATTTCTTCTATGACATCAGGTTTTTACCGATATACTGCAAATTACCATTTATGTTCAAAAGTAATAAAATTCTGGACATTTTAAGTGGTTATACATAAGGTGTTTTTCTCTGTTCGTGAGTTTTCCTCCCACATGAATTTATCAAAAATTTTTAATCACATAAAATTTATGTGACTACAGGTGTGACAGAGATAGAAATGCTGCTAGTTCTCTGTTTATAGTGAGTGAATGTGGTTTAACACCGCTTTCAGCAATATTCCAGCAAAATGACAGCGGGGGAGGGCAGAAATGGGCTTCACACATTGTACCCATGTCGGGAATCGAACCCGGGTCTTCGGCGTGACAAGCGAATGCTTTAACCACTAGGCTACCCGACTGCCCCTTCTCTGTTAATAGGTCACTGAGGGATATTATGAGTAGGAGTCACAATAGAGTGAGAGGCTATTGGTTAGTAAATAAAATGTGTATTTCAACCCATGCAAATAGGGTAGGATAGTTGTCTTTTCTTCTCTGATTTGTTTGTTTGTTTGTTGTTTAATGCCGCACTCAGCAATATTCCAGCTGTATGATGGCAGTCTGTAAGTAAACTAGTCTGGACCAGACAATCCAGTGATTGATGTCATGAGCATTGATCCACGCTATTGGACATTCATCAACCAAGTCAGCGAGCCTGACCACCTGTTCCCGTTAGTTGCCTCTTACAACAAGCATAGTTGCCTTTTATGGCAAGCATGGGTTGCAGAAGACCGATTCTACCCCAGGGCCCTGATCCATAAGCCGATCTTAGCGCTACGATCATCGTAAGCCTATGTCAAAGTATGGGAGTTACGATCATCTTAACGCTAAAATCGCTTTGTGGAACGGGGCCCTGGTCTTTACGGGTTCTTTTCTTCTTTGAAAAACAGTTATTTGCAGTGTATCGGTAAAAACCTGCTGTAAAATTGACAAATTGACTGGATTATCTATAGTGAAGCACAACAAATTTACGCCAATTGCATAAAATGGGAAGATACCAGGTGGGGATAAAATCCATGGTGCAGCTCGAGAAAAGTCAATAAATATGGTAAAGGGTTTCCAATATTAGGGTCAGTTATGGAACCAGAAACCTATTTTGGGGGGCGCCTTATGTGTGTGCTCGGACCTGGTGTTCATGCAATCAACCACCGGTTTGTCCGGCTATCGGTTTGAGTATTCACAGGTTCCCTTGACATGGTAGATTATTGTGGGCCTAAATATAAAAATTTACTAACATTTTGCGAACCATTCAGTATTTGGTTATTGAGGCCACTAATGTGTGAGGTTTTTTTGTTTCATTTTTTTGTGCTTTACAAAGTGAAAAACTGGCAGAACAACAAAGGAGATCCTCTTCATCATCATCATTGAGATCATCATCATCATCATTGAGATCATTATCATCATCATCATTGAGATCATTATCATCATCATCATTGAGATCATTATCATCATCATTATTGATATCATTATCATCATCATCGTCATTGAGATCCTCTTCATCATCATCATCATTGAGATCATCATCATCATAATCATTGAGATCATTATCATCATCATCATTGAGATCATCATCATCATCATCATCATCATCAAGAAACCTTATAGTTTGGAGGAGGACAGGAAGAAAACCTTAATCACTCATGACACTCATGACAGTTCATTCAATTTCATCCAGCAAGACTGAACAGAAAACCAATAAAAACACAAAACAATCATTACAACTTTATGTTTATTGCAATCGCCCATGAAGACACCAATATAATAATCTAGGTAAATAGCTGTAAAACAAAGGGGATCTATTTCCTAAAATCTGTTTTCAGATAGCATTACCAAAACATAGCCATTTAGTCCCTCTTCTAATAGAAAAACAGCATAATGGCCATAAATAAGTCACCACCCAACCGGACGTATTCCATCTCAGCACCGCAAAATCAATTAATATGTATGAAACTATAGAGCCATCAGCAAGCAAATGTTATTTATGACAAAAGCCAACAGCTTGCCCCGATTCATTCCTTCTTATTGGTCACTAAAAGGCTCCATCCCCACGAAACGGCACACTTTTATCCCTTGTATTGAAAACGAGAACGGCCTCTCTCTTTCTGTTAAGTCTTTACGTAACAACTTTGCCGAAACAATTTCCCAACTCGTGTGATTTTCCCAATGCATACAATCCTTGCAAACATTGCACATGGAGCATTAATAGTCTTTTTGGATGAGCCTAATAGGTTATCAATACCTTAACCCTATCCCAATCAATGTTAACCCCTTATCAAGGTATTTACTATTTAAATCATAAAGTCATCAGCCGAAGAAGGACATATAAAATGGCTTCACATCGACACCGTCAACTGGAAAGAGACAATTATCTAAATTTGTTTACTCTTCCACATGTCCTTTATTAGGCTACAGTATTGGCGTAGGCTGTGAATTTCCGATGACAACAATAGAATTTTGCGGAGAGCGGCAAGTGAGAACTCGGCGAGGTTATCGATCATGAAGACTAGTGTGGGCTGGGAAGAAGCATTTGTTAACATTTTCATAATCTTGTAAAATCTTAAGCAGGTTTGTTTGCCGCGAGGGACCTTCTCTGTGGAAGAAGCGCCTCGCAACTTCTTGATCGAGTGGCTTGGTCGAGTTTGACTTCCACGAGAAAAACAACTCGGACTGAAAATCTGCACGTCAATTAAATTTGCAGATATCACAGCGTTCAATATAGTTCCTTTCCGCTAAAGAGATCTGAGCCTGAATTTTGTTTTTGAATTTCAACAACATTTATTTTTCTAGAGCTTGATGACAGCTTTAACTGCACATAATTAACATTCTATGACATTAGATTAATGGCAATTTGTGTTTTTAAAACAGTGTTGGATAGTTTAAGGAACAGATATAATTTTAGCTTAGTATTCTCATAACCAAACATAGTTACACATGCCAACTATTTCTGAGATGTACAACTGTATAATTATTATGTAATGTATCTACTTCAACATTCACTATCTTCTATTTCTGTCCTGATCACGTCATACAATGTACCGTATTCGACATAATAAGCGTCCCGCTCTAATAAGCGCCCACAACAATATTTGCTTTTATATTGGCCAGTGAACAATCCAAATTAGCACCCCTTCCAACTGATCAATGTACACAAGACTTATTTATTTGTGTATAATACGCACACATGTGTTATATGCACCCTTAATTACGGGCAATTAAATTCTGGAAAATATATCTGTCGTGTATAATACACACAGACTTTTCTTTTGTATCATTTCAGACTGTCAGCATAAACCACGAAATTTACAATCTTTCAACTCTTTTTTTTTCACTTAAATTTTATTCTAATAAGAGCCCCCTATTTCTAATTTTGAGAGCGCCATGGGCGCTTATTGCATCGAATAAGGTAAATGTGAGTGAGTTGGCTAAAACACTGCTTTGAACAGTATTCCAGTATATAGTCAGCGTGTCTGCTTGAAGTGATGCAGGTCTCCGACATTTACCACTATGGTGCTTACGAACCTGGAAACATAATCAGGGCGAACTGGGATTCAAACCCACGATTATGGTTTCTGGCATGCAAAGTCAAAGGCTTCGTCCTTTCTTTGATCTACTTTAAGTTTTTTAGTAATGAAATCCACAAATAAATGTTTTTACAAAATCAAAATGTTTCATAATTCATATATTTGTATATGTCACCCAGTGGTGGTTCTGGGTTAGACTAGGTCCCCGACAATGGATGCTAGTGGTAAAAGGGATCGGGTAGTCAGACTCTAGTTCATTATCGCTCACACCATCAGTCACTGAATTGTCTGGTCCAGACTCGAGTATTTACAGCATGACTTCATATAGCTGGAATAATGCTGAGTGAAGCATTGAACAACAGGCAAACACAATTCCTTACCTGATTGCTGTTTTCAATCACTGCCAAGAAGATCAAAGGTCAACAAATCTGGAAAAGAAAGCAAGTTTGTACATAAATTTTCTAATACAATTTAATGTACATACATTTAATACATAAATTCATAGCTGTTACATATGTTAATGAACCACCTAGAATTCCTCTTCATGAATTATATTCACATTGCAAGAAAGAAAGGCTTCTTGTTCAGTATATGTCTATTACTTGGTTTCCAGAACATTTAAGTAGTTTAAGAATGGGTATGGTGAAAGTGTTCCTCCTCTGATTACTTGATGAAATTGCTACTGTATAATTCTACCCATCTTATAAAATTAAATCATTCGATATTCACATTTAAAATTTCAACATTTGGATAAGATTTGCTCAGATTGTGGATGCTAAAATGTACTGATGAAATTCATGTCTAGACGATGCTGGATCACCTTGTCTTCATCTTTACAACTGACAATGCGAAAAAGATGATGGAAGGGAGGTAACTCTGTTTTTCCATTTGTTTTTGTAAATGAAAGTTGCAAACCATCCAATGACAGATCAAACCCTCATATAGCCTATAATAATATAACCTTTAAAGAGATTATTTAAGTCTCTGATTTGATTTTATTGTAATAGGAACGGCTGTCACAGACAATGTCCCGTGCTTTGCGTTGTGTTCATCATCCTTAATCTACAGCCGACCTATTTCCCAGTTCTTTTGGGATGTAGAGGAGTGATTAGAAAAATAAATAAACAAAGTCAGAGTAACAAAATATAAAGTTTATTCAATAAATCAAGGAAACTCAAATTATAAACCTAACCCCCACCCTCAGAATCCTAACATTACCTAACAGGCCGTTTTGACCACTTTTCTACCCAGTCAGTTTGCCCTACATCACTCCCAAGATAATCCTGCACTACACTTCCGTAAAATATCCCCCGCCCCGCCCACTATCTTACCGGTTTCCCAAAGAGTCTTAACTCTACCAAATCTCTCTCATATTTTACTAAAGAACATTCGGACATAGATCCCTCCCACAGATCTACTCCGTCACGGAGTTATGAGTGGTGCGGTCACCTCACCTGTATCGATCAAACCGATAACGCAAGACAGTCTACCCCAGGTGTCAAGCCCCCTTATATTTGCCGTGCCAACCGACCTCTGACCTCTACCCGTACTCATCCTAGACGCGATTGGTCAACAATCCGCCCGTCACCCAATCAGAACGCTCCTATCAAACGCTCTGACCTGAACTTGAAACCAAAATGCACCCACGTGCCGACCATGCGATAGGAACCCAGCTGGAAATAAACATTTCCCCCATTCCACGGCCAAAAAGGTAAGTTTTAAAGGAATATAAGGGTGGTAAATTGATTACGAGTCACCGGGAGTACACGGCATAAGTTACGGTATTCTTTTTAATAAACTGTTGTTAATATTTTCATTACTGAAAATACGTTTCTGTCACATTATCAAATAATTTTTTTTTTTTTTAATTCCTTCAAATTCAAAAAGCATATTTAAAAGCTTGTAACTCCATACCATTTTCCTACCTTCACTTCACTATTGTGTCCCAAACATCTCCTACTCTTCCACAATACCAAACCATGGTCCCCTCCCAGTAGGTTATCGTATACTCTACCGCCCTACAAGTCTGCTGTTTTTCCTCTCTCTTTCAGCACATACTGGTAAGGTGGGTACCCAATCAATCTGAGAGGCAACTCTGAATGCTGTTTTACTCAACAGTAAGAACAGCTACATCACCACTGACAACAATAAATCATTCTGGACCAAGAAGACCAGTGTTTGACAGCATGAGCAACAATCCATATTCTGCATATCAAAGAGACATAGTGAATTGACATTAATGCCAAATACATGCTTACATCTTCTTGACCAGCTTCTCTATTTAAAGGCAATAAGACCTATGCTTCCTGGAATCTGCAAGGGCAGAAATGCATGAGGTACTGGGGATCTGTTCTATCTTAGAATCCCCACAGGGAGACAAGCATGAGGTACTGGGGATCTCTTTGTTTTAGAATCCCCACAGGGAGACAAGCATGAGGTACTGGGGATCTGTTTTGTCTTAGAATCTCCACAGGGAGACAAGCATGAGGTACTGGGGATCTGTTCTGTCTTAGAATCCCCATAGGGAGACAAGCATGAGGTACTGGGGATCTGTTTTGTCTTAGAATCCCCACAGGGAGACAAGCATGAGGTACTGGAGGTCTGTTTTGTCTTAGAATCCCCACAGGGAGACAAGCATGAGGTACTGGGGATCTCTTTGTTTTAGAATCCCCACAGGGAGACAAGCATGAGGTACTGGGGATCTGTTTTGTCTTAGAATCTCCACAGGGAGACAAGCATGAGGTACTGGGGATCTGTTCTGTCTTAGAATCCCCATAGGGAGACAAGCATGAGGTACTGGGGATCTGTTTTGTCTTAGAATCCCCACAGGGAGATAAGCATGAGGTACTGGGGATCTGTTCTATCTTAGAATCCCCACAGGGAGACAAGCATGAAGTACTGGGGATCTGTTCTTTCTTTGAATCCCCACAGGGAGACAAGCATGAGGTACTGGGGATCTGTTTTGTCTTAGAATCCCCACAGGGAGACAAGCATGAGTGACTGGAGGTCTGTTTTGTCTTAGAATCCCCACAGGGAAACAAGCATGAGGTACTGGGGATCTGTTTTGTCTTAGAATCTCCACAGGAAGAAAAGCATGAGGTACTGGGGATCTGTTCTGTCTTAGAATCCCCACAGGGAGACAAGCATGAGGTACTGGAGGTCTGTTTTGTCTTAGAATCCCCACAAGGAGACAAGCATGAGGTACTGGAGATCTGTTTTGTCTTAGAATCCCCACAGGGAGATAAGCCTGAGGTAATGGGGATCTGTTTTGTCTTAGAATCCCCACAGGAAGACAAGCATGAGGTACTGGGGATCTGTTTTGTCTTAGAATCTCCACAGGGAGATAAGCCTGAGGTACTGGGGATCTGTTCTGCCCTTGAACCCCCCTTTGGGACAAATATGGAGTGGTGACGTCTTCTACTCCAGAATCCCAAAAAGGGAAATAACTCTGAATCCAGGGGCCATCTTCAAGGGATGTTTGTGGGGCTGCATGTACATTTACCAGTATTTAGTACTTACAATTATCTGTACAATAAGGTGTGCTGCTGTTTATTTCTTCCAGGACAGTATCCAGTAACATACTGATGGTTTCTTGCATCACGAAAGAGTGGATAAATGAACATCGCTTAGCACCTCATTGGAACCACACACTTAACACTGATGTGATGTGAGGTGAAACAGGGTTTAACATTGCATTCAAGATTATTGCACATTCATATTTTATTAATATTTTATTCATGTTTTCTTTCACTATGTTTACATCAAATTTTTTGTAGACTGCACTAACTCACCGTTATTTACAGCAAGCACAGTCAAATTACCACTATTGACGCCTTGAAACAAACCTTAGTTGATAGAAAATGGATACATGGATCACGAATGCTATATTTTGACTTGTTAAAAAGGTGATATTTGTTGTAGTTTGACTATTATATGTCAACATATTGTTTTCGTGATTGAAATAGCAAACAAGCCTCAGCCTTATTCTTGCATATGAAACAATGCCTTGCACAAGTTAATACAAAATCAATGATAAATCATCATGTCTAGCGGAATGACTATTGTGTCTGATAATGTGGGGGTTGTCAATAGAACAGCATTATCACGAGGGACGTCTGTTCACCATGGATACCCCACTCAGACACATACTGACTCCGAGTCGACCAGTCATTGTTTCATCCCCTTAATGCTGGACGCCAGACAGGGTAACAACAAGTACCACCTTTGATTAGACATGGCCAGGGAGATCAAACAACCGACTTTCTGCTCTCTGGGCAGAGATTCTATCATTTGTCAGGTACCGGTACCTCAAAATCACTGATGCCCTGGTTGTGTTCTCCCACTGTCCATTGCTTGGTATCCAAGTGGTAAAATGGATTAATCCTGATCATACACCATTTGTCATACACGTCATAAGAACAAGACTTATAATAATTGCCACTTTTTAAAAACAATAAAATAAAATTTTAAAAATAAATGAAATAATTCTATTCTCTTGTTTTTATGAAAAAAAATGTTCACTTCTGTGTGTCAACATTAACAATAATATATATTGCATCAAAAAACACATTTTTTATACCGTTTCTTAATATTTTTGTATAAATTAAATATGCAAACTTACCTTTCACTTAACATAGGTTACAATACTTATGTCAAAACAAATAAATTTATTAACTTAATTTGTGATGAAAGCATGTGTCAATATTGCCACTTAGAATCACCCAATCGCTTTGCGGCAGAGGTGATATTGAAAGTGTCTGCGATCTGACTAAGGCAACTTTCTGCAAACCTGCCATGTTTGAGACAAATTCAGTTATCTCAGACACATATGCACAATTTAGTAAAAACATGTAAACTGAGAAAACTCAATATTCTCGTAAGAAGTTGAGGAGATTTACAAATATGAATTGTTTTCATGATCAAATGGTTCATTAGTTAATTCTATAGGTGTATGAAATAACACAATATTTTTTTCTTTTGTATCTGAGTAGTTCAATTAATTATTAAAACCATTAAATTCAAAAGTCTTTACTTATTTGATCCTAATTTTAGAGGATGAGTCTATTAGGCCTTCTCCATCACAACAGGGGAATCTCATATGTTTTGACAAGCCATCTCTCCTGCACTGTCTAACAACTGGGGTATCTGACAACTGGGGTATCTGACAACTGTGGTATCTGACAACTGTGGTATCTGACAACTGGGGTATCTGACAACTGGGGTATCTGACAACTGTGGTATCTGACAACTGGGGTATCTGACAACTGTGGTATCTGACAACTGGGGTATCTGACAACTGTGGTATCTGACAACTGGGGTATCTGACAACTGGGGTATCTGACAACTGGGGTATCTGACAACTGTGGTATCTGACAACTGGGGTGTCTGACAACTGTGATATCTGACAACTGGGGTATCTGACAACTGGGGTATCTGACAACTGGGGTATCTGACAACTGGGGTATCTGACAACTGTGGTATCTGACAACTGTGGTATCTGACAACTGTGGTATCTGACAACTGTGGTATCTGACAACAGGGGTATCAGACAACTGTGGTATCTGACAACTGGGGTATCTGACAACTGTGGTATCTGACAACTGGGGTATCTGACAACTGGGGTATCTGACAACTGGGGTATCTGACAACTGTGGTATCTGACAACTGTGGTATCTGACAACTGTGGTATCTGACAACTGTGGTATCTGACAACTGGGGTATCTAACAACTGGGGTATCTGACAACTGTGGTATCTGACAACTGTGGTATCTGACAACTGTGGTATCTGACAACTGGGGTATCTGACAACTGTGGTATCTGACAACTGTGGTATCTGACAACTGTGGTATCTGACAACTGTGGTATCTGACAACTGGGGTATCTGACAACTGTGGTATCTGACAACTGTGGTATCTGACAACTGGGGTATCTGACAACTGTGGTATCTGACAACTGTGGTATCTGACAACTGTGGTATCTGACAACTGTGGTATCTGACAACTGGGGTATCTGACAACTGGGGTATCTGACAACTGTGATATCTGACAACTGTGATATCTGACAACTGGGGTATCTGACAACTGGGGTATCTGACAACTGGGGTATCTGACAACTGGGGTATCTGACAACTGGGGTATCTGACAACTGTGATATCTGACAACTGTGGTATCTGACAACTGTGGTATCTGACAACTGGGGTATCTGACAACTGGGGTATCTGACAACTGGGGTATCTGACAACTGTGGTATCTGACAACTGTGGTATCTGACAACTGGGGTATCTGACAACTGGGGTATCTGACAACTGGGGTATCTGACAACTGGGGTATCTGACAACTGGGGTATCTGACAACTGGGGTATCTGACAACTGGGGTATCTGACAACTGGGGTATCTGACAACTGGGGTATCTGACAACTGTGGTATCTGACAACTGTGGTATCTGACAACTGTGATATCTGACAACTGGGGTATCTGACAACTGTGGTATCTGACAACTGTGATATCTGACAACTGGGGTATCTGACAACTGGGGTATCTGACAACTGGGGTATCTGACAACTGGGGTATCTGACAACTGTGGTATCTGACAACTGTGGTATCTGACAACTGGGGTATCTGACAACTGTGGTATCTGACAACTGTGGTATCTGACAACTGTGGTATCTGACAACTGGGGTATCTGACAACTGGGGTATCTGACAACTGTGATATCTGACAACTGTGGTATCTGACAACTGGGGTATCTGACAACTGGGGTATCTGACAACTGTGGTATCTGACAACTGGGGTATCTGACAACTGTGGTATCTGACAACTGTGGTATCTGACAACTGTGGTATCTGACAACTGGGGTATCTGACAACTGTGGTATCTGACAACTGTGGTATCTGACAACTGTGGTATCTGACAACTGTGATATCTGACAACTGGGGTATCTGACAACTGTGGTATCTGACAACTGTGGTATCTGACAACTGTGATATCTGACAACTGGGGTATCTGACAACTGTGGTATCTGACAACTGTGATATCTGACAACTGGGGTATCTGACAACTGTGATATCTGACAACTGTGGTATCTGACAACTGGGGTATCTGACAACTGGGGTATCTGACAACTGGGGTATCTGACAACTGTGGTATCTGACAACTGTGGTATCTGACAACTGGGGTATCTGACAACTGGGGTATCTGACAACTGGGGTATCTGACAACTGTGGTATCTGACAACTGGGGTATCTGACAACTGGGGTATCTGACAACTGTGATATCTGACAACTGGGGTATCTGACAACTGGGGTATCTGACAACTGGGGTATCTGACAACTGGGGTATCTGACAACTGTGGTATCTGACAACTGGGGTATCTGACAACTGGGGTATCTGACAACTGTGGTATCTGACAACTGGGGTATCTGACAACTGTGGTATCTAACAACTGGGGTATCTGACAACTGGGGTATCTGACAACTGTGGTATCTGACAACTGGGGTATCTGACAACTGTGGTATCTGACAACTGGGGTATCTGACAACTGGGGTATCTGACAACTGGGGTATCTGACAACTGTGGTATCTGACAACTGGGGTATCTGACAACTGTGGTATCTGACAACTGTGGTATCTGACAACTGGGGTATCTGACAAATGGGGTATCTGACAACTGGGGTATCTGACAACTGGGGTATCTGACAACTGTGGTATCTGACAACTGGGGTATCTGACAACTGTGGTATCTGACAACTGGGGTATCTGACAACTGGGGTATCTGACAACTGGGGTATCTGACAACTGGGGTATCTGACAACTGTGGTATCTGACAACTGGGGTATCTGACAACTGTGGTATCTAACAACTGGGGTATCTGACAACTGGGGTATCTGACAACTGTGGTATCTGACAACTGTGGTATCTGACAACTGTGGTATCTGACAACTGGGTTATCTGACAACTGTGGTATCTGACAACTGTGGTATCTGACAACTGTGGTATCTGACAACTGGGATATCTGACAACTGGGGTATCTGACAACTGGGGTATCTGACAACTGGGGTATCTGACAACTGGGGTATCTGACAACTGGGGTATCTGACAACTGTGGTATCTGACAACTGGGGTATCTGACAACTGTGGTATCTGACAACTGTGGTATCTGACAACTGGGGTATCTGACAACTGGGGTATCTGACAACTGGGGTATCTGACAACTGTGATATCTGACAACTGGGGTATCTGACAACTGTGGTATCTGACAACTGGGGTATCTGACAACTGGGGTATCTGACAACTGGGGTATCTGACAACTGGGGTATCTGACAACTGGGGTATCTGACAACTGTGGTATCTGACAACTGTGGTATCTGACAACTGTGGTATCTGACAACTGTGGTATCTGACAACTGGGGTATCTGACAACTGGGGTATCTGACAACTGGGGTATCTGACAACTGTGGTATCTGACAACTGGGGTATCTGACAACTGTGGTATCTGACAACTGTGGTATCTGACAACTGGGGTATCTGACAACTGTGGTATCTGACAACTGTGGTATCTGACAACTGGGGTATCTGACAACTGGGGTATCTGACAACTGGGGTATCTGACAACTGGGGTATCTGACAACTGTGGTATCTGACAACTGTGGTATCTGACAACTGGGGTATCTGACAACTGGGGTATCTGACAACTGTGATATCTGACAACTGGGGTATCTGACAACTGTGGTATCTGACAACTGGGGTATCTGACAACTGGGGTATCTGACAACTGTGGTATCTGACAACTGGGGTATCTGACAACTGGGGTATCTGACAACTGTGGTATCTGACAACTGGGGTATCTGACAACTGTGGTATCTAACAACTGGGGTATCTGACAACTGGGGTATCTGACAACTGTGGTATCTGACAACTGGGGTATCTGACAACTGGGGTATCTGACAACTGGGGTATCTGACAACTGTGGTATCTGACAACTGTGGTATCTGACAACTGTGGTATCTGACAACTGTGGTATCTGACAACTGTGGTATCTGACAACTGTGGTATCTGACAACTGGGGTATCTGACAACTGTGGTATCTGACAACTGGGGTATCTGACAACTGGGGTATCTGACAACTGGGGTATCTGACAACTGTGGTATCTGACAACTGGGGTATCTGACAACTGGGGTATCTGACAACTGTGGTATCTGACAACTGTGGTATCTGACAACTGGGGTATCTGACAACTGTGGTATCTGACAACTGGGGTATCTGACAACTGGGGTATCTGACAACTGGGGTATCTGACAACTGTGGTATCTGACAACTGGGGTATCTGACAACTGTGGTATCTGACAACTGTGATATCTGACAACTGGGGTATCTGACAACTGGGGTGTCTGACAACTGTGGTATCTGACAACTGGGGTATCTGACAACTGGGGTATCTGACAACTGGGGTATCTGACAACTGTGATATCTGACAACTGTGGTATCTGACAAATGGGGTATCTGACAACTGTGGTATCTGACAACTGTGGTATCTGACAACTGGGGTATCTGACAACTGTGGTATCTGACAACTGTGGTATCTGACAACTGGGGTATCTGACAACTGGGGTATCTGACAAATGGGGTATCTGACAACTGTGGTATCTGACAACTGTGGTATCTGACAACTGGGGTATCTGACAACTGTGGTATCTGACAACTGGGGTATCTGACAACTGTGGTATCTGACAAATGGGGTATCTGACAACTGTGGTATCTGACAACTGTGGTATCTGACAACTGGGGTATCTGACAACTGTGGTATCTGACAACTGGGGTATCTGACAACTGTGGTATCTGACAACTGTGGTATCTGACAACTGTGGTATCTGACAACTGGGGTATCTGACAACTGGGGTATCTGACAACTGTGGTATCTGACAACTGTGATATCTGACAACTGGGGTATCTGACAACTGGGGTATCTGACAACTGGGGTGTCTGACAATTACAGAGGCAGTATAGGAGAATCAAAGAACATTAGCAATAAATATTGATGATGGTGATTTATATTGAATGTAAGGCCATAGGCCAGGATACAATGTAATTACAGTAGGTGCAGGCAGACGATGAAACAATTAGAACATTAATGAACATATGTCGTGAATAAAAAAATAACTGGATACACAATTAACAATTTCTACCGTATATCGCTGTGTATAAGGCGACCCCACGTATAAGACGACCCCCCTGTACACGCCTTAAAAATCAACCCAAAATCCTACACTCCGTGTATAAGGCGACCGGGAATGAATCACATCACAAGTCTGACTGATATAGAAGATTTAACGTGCGCTTTCCGACTGTAGCGTATTTCGCACACGGACATCACAAGTTACAGTTAGTTAGTTAGTTACTTTGGAGATTTAACGTGCGCTTTCTGACTGATGCGTATTTCGCACACATCACAAGTGCGCACACAAACACACAAACACACATTTAACAGCAATGTTGAAAAATAACACTAAGTATTTCGTCTCATTGAAGCAATTAGTGGCAATAAGATTGTGGAACTGTTCTCTTGATGAAAATGCAATATATGATTTACCGGTAGGTACGTACAGTCTTCTTAAATGATCAGATGGACAAAGATGTGTAAAATGATAAAGATCTTCTGTTTCAGATGTAATACAACTGGTGCACAGACGTCCATGTCTTAGGGTACCCTTTAACTTGCCTGAATCAATATCGACATATAAAGTTCCTGTATTCCTCAACCTGGAAAATATTTTAAACATACATTTTAAGAGGAATTAACAAGTGCTAGCTCTAAGACTCAATCTCCATTGTAGAAAATATATATCTTTATACACACACACCAATGTCTATGACCAGAGATAATTTGTTATTACTATTACTTCTGTTTTGTTAGATCTAACGACTTATCGCCATCCTCGGTCAGTTAGCTCTAGGGATTTCACGATACGACTGTCTCCCGATACAATACGTTATGATACTTTGTTCACATAATGAACTATCACGATACTTAATTCATGGCAATTTTGTTGGAATTTATATATTTCATTAGGCGAAACAACATTGAAAAGGCGCATTTGAATCAATTTTATTAATATTTCAGATAAAACTGGAATGTTAACACCAGTTAGAAAAGCTAGAACAGACTTTAAGTCTTCAAACTGTCTTACATTGTTGATATAACACAAACTAATTATGATAAAATTGAATATTAAAATGTGGGTAGGACCCATATTGCCAATAAACTCATTCCATTGTTTGCTGCTGCATTGTTCTTGATATGGGATTAAAATAGGAATCAATAGAGGATTAAAATAGGAATCAATAGAGGATTAAAATAGGAATCAATAGAGGATTAAAATAGGAATCAATAGAGGATTAAAATAGGAATCAATAGAGGATTAAAATAGGAATCAATAGAGGATTAAAATAGGAATCAATAGAGGATTAAAATAGGAATCAATAGAGGATTAAAATAGGAATCAATAGAGGATTAAAATAGAATCGCTACAGGTAAATGACTCAAAGCGTCACATATTGTATCATCTGAGAATATTATTGATACACCAGTGTATTGGTGAATTGTGACATCCAAAGTTTAGGCACCAGTGCCCATGGGTTTCAGCAAAGTCACAAATTTCTATGATCTTCATCACTTTGGGTTTTCCTCTCACAACATACTGTCAACAGTAATGTTAAACCTAACTCACACAACAAGCTGTGATATAACCGAAATACTGTCAACAGTAATGTTAAACCTAACTCACACAACAAGCTGTGATATAACCGAAATACTGTCAACAGTAATGTTAAACCTAACTCACACAACAAGCTGTGATATAACCGAAATACTGTCAACAGTAATGTTAAACCTAACTCACACAACAAGCTGTGATATAACCGAAATACTGTCAACAGTAATGTTAAACCCGACTCATACAACAAGCTGTGATATAACCGAAATACTGTCAACAGTAATGTTAAACCTAACTCACACAACAAGCTGTGATATAACCGAAATACTGTCAACAGTAATGTTAAACCTAAGTCACACAACAATCTGTGATATAACCGAAATACTGTCAACAGTAATGTTAAACCTAACTCACACAACAAGCTGTGATATAACCGAAATACTGTCAACAGTAATGTTAAACCCGACTCATACAACAAGCTGTGATATAACCGAAATACTGTCAACAGTAATGTTAAACCCGACTCATACAACAAGCTGTGATATAACCGAAATACTGTCAACAGTAATGTTAAACCTAACTCACACAACAAGCTGTGATATAACCGAAATACTGTCAACAGTAATGTTAAACCTAAGTCACACAACAAGCTGTGATATAACCGAAATACTGTCAACAGTAATGTTAAACCTAACTCACACAACAAGCTGTGATATAACCGAAATACTGTCAACAGTAATGTTAAACCCGACTCATACAACAAGCTGTGATATAACCGAAATACTGTCAACAGTAATGTTAAACCCGACTCATACAACAAGCTGTGATATAACCGAAATACTGTCAACAGTAATGTTAAACCTAACTCACACAACAAGCTGTGATATAACCGAAATACTGTCAACAGTAATGTTAAACCTAAGTCACACAACAAGCTGTGATATAACCGAAATACTGTCAACAGTAATGTTAAACCTAACTCACACAACAAGCTGTGATATAACCGAAATACTGTCAACAGTAATGTTAAACCCGACTCATACAACAAGCTGTGATATAACCGAAATACTGTCAACAGTAATGTTAAACCCGACTCATACAACAAGCTGTGATATAACCGAAATACTGTCAACAGTAATGTTAAACCTAACTCACACAACAAGCTGTGATATAACCGAAATACTGTCAACAGTAATGTTAAACCTAAGTCACACAACAAGCTGTGATATAACCGAAATACTGTCAACAGTAATGTTAAACCCGACTCATACAACAAGCTGTGATATAACCGAAATACTGTCAACAGTAATGTTAAACCCGACTCATACAACAAGCTGTGATATAACCGAAATACTGTCAACAGTCATGTTAAACCTAAGTCACACAACAAGCTGTGATATAACCGAAATACTGTCAACAGTCATGTTAAACCCGACTCACACAACAAGCTGTGATATAACCGAAATACTGTCAACAGTCATGTTAAACCCGACTCACACAACAAGCTGTGACAACCGAAATACTGTCAACAGTCATGTTAAACCCGACTCACACAACAAGCTGTGATATAACCGAAATACTGTCAACATTAATGTTAAACCCGACTCACACAACAAGCTGTGATATAACCGAAATACTGTCAACAGCAACGCTTAGCTCAATTCACTCACTCACGCACTCAAAAAACACTCTTTACTGAAACCTTGTCAAGAAAGAGTCGACTCAGTATCTGAAAATTCTTTGATAATTGTCAACAGGAAGTTTAGCTAAAACGCTACAATAAGCGGATAACTTATGCATACTCCTTGATAGGGAAAGCTGCTTGCTTGTAAATACCTGTATTTTGAACAACTTGATGAACTTAATTCACACCAATCAAATTTCTGAAGCCTGCATCATGTTGTCTCACTACAGCTACAGTGAAGCCCCTATCTGGTGTCCCCTGCTGTGATATTGCTGGAATATTGCTAAAGCGGAATTAAACCAAACTCACTCACTCACTCACTCACTCACTCTCTCTACAGTTACTGTGAAGCCCCTATCTGGTGTACCCTGCTGTGATATTGCTGAAATCTTGCTAAAGCGGAACAAAACCAAACTCACTCACTCACTCTCTACAGTTACTGTGAAGGCCCTATCTGGTGTACCCTGCTGTGATATTGCTGGAATATTGCTTAAGCGGAACAAAACCAAACTCACCCACTCACTCTCTACAGTTACTGTGAAGGCCCTATCTGGTGTACCCTGCTGTGATATTGCTGGAATATTGCTTAAGCGGAACAAAACCAAACTCACCCACTCACTCTCTACAGTTACTGTGAAGGCCCTATCTGGTGTACCCTGCTGTGATATTGCTGGAATATTGCTTAAGCGGAACAAAACCAAACTCACTCACTCACTCTCTACAGTTACTGTGAAGGCCCTATCTGGTGTACCCTGCTGTGATATTGCTGGAATATTGCTTAAGCGGAACAAAACCAAACTCACTCACTCACTCTAACTACAGTCAAACATGCTCACATTATTATGGCCATGAAAAAAAAAAAAATTTGCAAATGGCTTCAAATAGAAATCAGACAAATTTAATCATATCACTTAAATTTGAACTGAATGAACTATCAAAGTGAAGTTTTGATTTAATTTTCAAAACAGACCTATTGTCTAATATGTACATTTAAACAATCCTATTTGTCATAAAAAAAATAATATAACATCAAGTTTTCTAAAAATATCAGCTTAATGGTTTCATTATTTAGATTTGAAATAGAACAAAAAGGATGAAAAAAATCTTTAAAAAATTTGTAATTGTTTTCAACTTCAATTAAAGCTTTCTCAGAATGAGGTGCATCAACTGATTGCAAATTTCCCTGACGCTGATGGCAGTTGATAAATGACCTGATTTTAACTCAGGATGCTGAATTTGTATGAATCATTAATGTCACAAGACACAACTTTCAATTAGACTGGTCCTTCTGCTCAGTGCAAAACAATGGGCATCACATAACAATGCAGACTTCAATGAGGTCAAAATATTGCTTAAAGGATCGGACTGATTTGGTACTGATACTGCCTATGAAGTAATTGCCCAAGGCTAAGCACTGGGCAGCATATTTGATAGCCATTTTAAATAAAATCTGTGTAAAGCAAAGATTCAGGATAAGTTTGGGTTGAATAAACATTTGAATCGTTCACAGTTAAACATTAATAACAGATTGTGCATAAAAAAAATTAAGTACCGACAAATCTTTTTAACTTTCATTAACAGGTTCTTAGAATAGCTTAATAGATTGAGTGGTCAGGCTCAGTGACTTGGTTGATTGTGTGTCATCGTTCACTGGCATGGATCAGTGCTCATAATATCATTCCCTGGTTGGTTTTTTCCACATGTGGTTATGTACAGATTGCCATCACACAACTGGAATACTGCTGAATACATTGTTAATCAACAAACAAAACATGAAACTGTGAAGAAGAGCACAAAGGATATCCAGCAGCCTTCCTGTAGCAACCTAGTCTGTCTTACAGACCATGATACAAATATATATCAAATACAGCCCATGCAAGTCTATAATGTTTGGCAAGTCTAGATTCCTGCAGTATCAGGAAAATGAAGAGAGTCACTGGGCTCCATTTTTATTATATCTTTATTAAGATAATTGAACAACTGTTTTTTTCTGTACGATATGTTCATTTCAGAGACTAGATGTTGGTCTAGTAGCAACCCACATATCAGTGAAATCTGAGGACAAAGCAATGGCTTTACCACATCTGTAAAGTTCCAGTTCCATTTCTGCTCTTGATTGTAGAGAAGTTAATATGTGAAATGTGACATCTTGAACATTCTTATGTTTGTGCCAGAAATGAATCCAACACAGTTCCTTTAAAACTTTACTGTGTTTCCAGAAGAACAAACCGAAATGTGAACATTTCAAATGCCATACTCCCGTGTTTCAAAAGGAGAATAATATTGAATGGAGGGTTGAAAAACTTCTTGAACCCAACTTATCCTGCAGGGCAAGTAGATGATATTTTGTACTCGTCCTGCAATATTTTCACTTGCCCTGTTAAATTCCATAAAATTTTCTGTTTTCAGTTATTATTTACGGCAGACAGTACAAAATAATTCAGACTCCCTGCCATCTACGTTCATTTCCGCCGATTCAAACTCGCTCAACCATACATATTGTACTTTGTTTTCTTTCTTTTACGATCATACTGTTTTTGAGAAATTTTCCATTTTTTTTACCTGTTTGTTAATTAAATCATGTTTTTTGGCATTAACACTACCATCCCAGATAAAAACTTCTGTATATCAGCCATTTCCCTCCCAAAATCAATCATCAGTTGTTTACTATCGCTCTGACATTTTAGCGTCAGTAACGAGTCACTCGCAACAAAAATATTTTTTTTAATTATCTCCCTTTAAAAACTAGTTTCGATACCTTCTGTGCAAACGCACTTCCTGTTTATTTCTGTAACAGACAGTTGCCAAGTATGTTGTCTATTTATGATATGAGGGACATGTATTTCGTTGTTATTACTCAAATCGTGCGAGAGATGAAAACATATTTTATATGTACTCGCCCAGAAGGATGAGCGTTTCTTCAATTCTTTCTCGCCCTGTACATGCAGCCTCTTGTAAATACGAGCGGCTAAGTGGATTTTTCGAGCCCGGGACTGCCATTTAGTTTTGCTCCAGTCGTGATTCACACTAACACTAAAAACATAATCATAAGCTTTAAAGTTTCTAATGCCAGGAAAACACCATTTTGTCAACATGTGTGTAGTATTTTATGAAAGCATCTTGAACAGCTTTTGAAACGGAAACAGACAGATTTAGAGACAAATCTCATTTGCACATCCCAGTACAACTACATTGATGGAGTAGGATCATTTTTGTCCTATTTCAGTTAGATCATGGCGTGTCAACTTGATGTGGAAGGAAAGCATGAAGGAATACAGGTGTTAGACATCTTACCACTTTGGTGAAGCTCACGAATACGATATGGTGCTGACACACACACACAGTGAGTGAGTGAGTGGGTGAGTGAGTATGGTTTTACGCAGCTTTTAGCAATATTCCAGCAATATCACGGCGGGGAACACCAGAAATGGGCTTCACACATTGTACCCATGTCGGGAATCGAACCCGGGTCTTCGGTGTGACGAGCGAACGCTTTAACCACTAGGCTACCCGACCGCCCTGACACACATAGAGATATAGGCATGCGAAAGTGATGCTACACTGCACAGCAAATTATTGCATCTGATACAACTGGCTGTCCCTGCTCCACCAACCGGAAGACCCAAGAAGACTTGTACCTTACAATATAGGCAGTTGATCTGAGGGTTTGCATGTTAACTTCCAAAATTTAGTTTCAAATAAAGTCATTTTGAGGTCTAATTTCACATTACTTGTAAAACTATAGAAGTAAGCATTAGAATTTAATTTCCTCTAAAGATTCCAAACTTCAGTAATTCAATAAAACGTGCTCCAATATCTCAGTCCTCAGTTAAAGATTCCTGAATTTAACCAGGCATGTGGAAACTAGACCCTAACATATGCTGGATATCATTTCTGAATGCAAAACTGAGCATAAGATTTCAAATTTTACAAGTAAATGCATTCATACTGACAGAAAAGATAACTTTGGCCAACTGTTTGAAAACAATTCATGATTCTTGACATTTGTGCTTTACTGAACCTTTGAAGCTCTCTTTCAAGAAACAGTTTCACCATCATTCAATGGTTTTATGGCAAGAAATTAGTTTCAAACACAATTGAAGTTCAAAAGGCAGACAAATTAGAAAGTGTGTTTGGATGAAAAGATAAAAAACCAAGGGTTTCTTTCAAACACTAACTTCTCCTTTCCACTGAAACTTTACACAAGGGTTTGAGGGTAATCAGAGGTTGTCTCCCTTGGTTGGTTGTGATTGGTGTAGGTTCAATAAGCTGTATTGATAATCTCCCTTTAATAACCATATGCCTGCTACAGATCTGTTCAATGGCTTGTTCCACAAAGCTATCTTAGCGCTAGGACTGTTGTACAAGGTCTATGTCTATGTTAAAGTATGGTACAGTCATCGTAGGTATGAGGGTGGCTGAAACGTTCTGTGCCTACCGTATTCCGACGTAATAAGCACCCATGGCGATATTTGCTAATATATTGGCTAGTGAACAATCCCAATTAGCACCCCTTCAGATTGATCAATGTACACAAGACTTATTTATTCACATATAATACGCACTTGTGTGTTATATGCACCCTTACTTATAGGCAATTAAATTCTGGAAAAATATTTATGTTGTATATAAACATTTCACGGTGTCAGCATAAACCACGAAATTTATCTTTCAACTCTGTTTTTTCCACCAAAATAATATTCTAATAAGAGCCTCCTATTTCTAATTTTGAGAGCGCCCTTGGCACTTATCACTTCGAATACGGTAACTGCGAAGGATGTATAGAACACCCATAACAGTTCCCATGTATTAAGTACAACATTTCCCATGCCTACAGGCTGCAGGTGAACCAACCACACAACCAGGCAGCATATTTCAGCAGCCATCAAAGTGACAAGGTATTCTCTGATGTTGAAAGCAGACAAACAGGTAACGGTGCTGCCATCAAGTATCTCCAACTGAATGGGCTAACTCCAACAGCCATCCATGTGGACATTGTGTCAAAAGATAATTAACAACCAGCTCCATTAACGCAGTCCTTCACTGTTGAGCTCAGAACTTTTCAAACACCCCTCTTAGATCAACATAAGGTCTTATTGTCAGAGACAGCAAATCTACTGACAGTACATTTTTTGAAAGATGAAAGAGTAGTGATGTAGGATTGGTTGGTTTGTTTGTTGTTTAACACTGCACTCAGCAATATTCCAGCTATATGACTGTCAGCAGTATTCCAGCCATAATTGGCCTCATATATAGGGATGCTAATGGATATGAGGATCTATCTAATTTTGGAGTAAAAGGCAATCTTCACTTGATTTCAAAGTTTGTTTGTTTGTTGTTTACCGCCACACTCAGCAATATTCCAGCTATATGACGGCGGTCTGTAAATAATCAAGTCTGGACCAGACAATCCAGTGATTGATATCATGAGCATCGATCCACGCAATTGGGATCGATGACATGCATCAACCAAGTCAGCGAGCCTGAACACCCGATCCCGTTAGTCGCCTTTTACAACAAGCATAGTCACCTTTTACGGCAAGCATGGGTTGCTGAAGACCTATTCTACCCCGGATCTTCACGGGTCAGTGATGTAGGAGCAATGACCAAGTTGTCAATGCATTCCATCAGCATGCATGGTAAGAGTTTGATTCCTGTAAATGTCCCTAAAACAAATCATTTTTTTGGATATCAAGGGATCAAACTGTGATTGGGTCGAATTAGATTATCATACCTCCATGTTAAAATGATTGGCCTACATGATCTTGATAAAATACTGTGTAACCCGACTTGGAGGTGAATAAATTTTTCAGAAGGGGAATAAATCTCTTATACCCTGCTCGAGCAACGCAGGCTGCACGTGTATTTCTGAGAGGCAGAATAAATCCCTTATACTTTCAAAGCGAAAAGCTGCACGCTTTTTCCAAGTCAATGGAAGTCACATGACATAGCACAAGTTAACACCAGCTCAATCGAACGGGTGTTTTGTCAATTTTGAATTTTTGTTACCGTATTCGACGTAATAAGCGCCGAGGGCGCTCTCAAAATTAGAAATAGGGGGCTCTTATTAGAATAAAATTTTGGTGAAATTAAAAATGAGGTTGAAAGATTGTAAATTTTGTGGTTTATGCTGACAGCCTGAAATGATATAAAAGAAGAATCTGTGTGTACTATACACGATAGATATATTTTCGAGAATTTAATTGCCCATAATTAAGGGTGCATATAACAAACGAGTGCGTATTATACATGAATAAATAAGTCTTGTGTACATTGATCAATCGGAAAGGGTGCTAAATGGGATTGTTCACTTGCCAATATATTAGCAAATAACGCCTTTGCCGCTTATTAGAGCGGGGCGCTTATTACGTCGAATACGGATATTCTTTTACAATGTTACAATAAAACATGTAAGATAAATTCATTGTAGCAAGATCACAAGGGGTACATGGGGTTTTATGCATCCTGAGTTAGGTTTTATATCACAAGCCGGTGTATAAAACCTAACTCAGGACGCATAAAACCCCATGTCCCCTCGTGATCCTGCTACAGTTTATTATATGACCTTTATGATGGAAACCATCCCTGGCAGTGGTAAGTGTGTGTACATCAGGCATAGGACAAGTGTGATCCCCCGGTGTCTGAAGACCCTGTGTCCACAATGTCAAAACTGGAGGTTCCACATGTGGTAGAAACATTAAGGTGGTGGGTTGATATAGGGCTTAACATTGAAGATTATTGCACTTACATAGCAACATGCATGCAGATGTGTGTGGCTGCTTGTACTCGTCCACATTAAAGCTGGTTTTATAGTGCTTGCCCACTGAGACACCATACTGCAGTTTAGCACTGATACCTGCTAAGACACTCACTGGCTCTGAACTGACCAGTCCTTGTTCATCCCCTCAATGAAAAGTGCCAGGCAGGGTAACAACAAATATCGTCTTCTACCATCTTTGGGTATGACATGGCCAGGGGATATAACCACCAACCTTCCACTCTCAAGGCAGACACTATTTCCATTACACCAGCATTTAAAGCATTATGAAACTAATCCCACTGTCTATCCCTGAATGTTTAAACACAACAGTGAAGATTGATTGATTGTTTGTTGTTTAACGCCCCACTCAGCAATATTCAAGCTGTATGACGGTGGTCTGTAAATAATTAAATCTGGACAGACAATCCAGTGATTGACATCATGAGCATCGATCCATGCAATTGGGATATGATGACATGTATCAACCAAGTCAGCAAGCCTGACCACCCGATCCCGTTAGTCGCCTCTTACCTACAAGTGAAGAAGTTTTACAGGGCAACTGATACAGGGATTCACCTATGACTGAAGCCACTAATCACTAAGCTAGCTCTAAAGACAGTAGGTTCTCAACTTTTTGCCATCTCAGAGTTGTTCAAAGGCGTACAATCATTCACTCTCTCACATTTATCCATTTGAAAAAATTGTCAGAATCCATTTCTTGTGTTCCAAATGTAACATGATCTTTATTGCAATCAACTTCAAAGAAAAGTTGTCAATGAAAGTCTTGATACAGCATGCTTCAGTCTGAATAAAAGACTCGAAAGGAATTTGTTAACAAAGCACATATCTCATACCCTCAAACAACCCATGAATTCAAATAAATCCCCCATCATTATTAATACAGAAAGCTTTCTCTACACTCCATACCAACGACCTATCGCTGGTTGTTCAAAACAGAGTCAAGTTAATACACTCTCACAAATGATTACAAAAAGAGATAATATTTATCATCGTCATTTTAAAATTTTCGCTCGCATGAGGCTAATCTCCTTTGTAGTCCTTATCAGGTTTGCAGACGATTTCAGCAAATTCCATTTCATCTAAGCAAGGCGGTGAAACAGTTGTCTCATACGAATAACCCAAGTCCAAATAAATCTTCAATTTGTCATTTATTTTGGAGTAATTTTGCATGGACGTGACAAATCTCTCTACCTCCTGCTGTGTCAAAACACTCTTGAGAATATCAAAACTTTCTATAAATCTTGTGGCGACAAAATGAAATGAAATTGCACCATCTTCACAAAGCGCTATGTTTGAACATTAGGCCATACATGGATAGATACCTCATTAACACCCAGATTACAGGCCGCTTGGCCTGTCCTTATGTGCCCTCGCTATTGTTCAGCTTGTAGCCTGAGGTATCAACACAAGATGACTCTCCGCAGAGTTAATACTCTCTACAAAAGATGTTCCTGGCCTCTGGAACATCTAACACTGATTGAAATATGTTTACAATTATGGACCTCCCAAACAATCTGGTCCTCCGATGACGGAAGTCTCAGGCAAAGACTGGCTGTAGTCTTAATGAAGCTTCATAGCTGAATAGGGGGCTGTTATACCTCTTCAAATATTATTATACCACTGCAAATTAGGACATACCATAGGCTGTTGATTGAGTGAGTGAGTATGTTTTTACGCCGCTTTTTAGCAATATTCCAGCAATATCACGGCTGGGGGACACCAGAAATGGGCTTCACACATTGTACCCATGTCGGGGATCGAACCCGGGTCTTCTGCATGACGAGCGAACGCCCCCAGAGGCTGTTGAAGCTCATAGGGCAGTAAAACTGATATACAACTTAAAATATAATCTTACTGGGATATGGTGAATCTCATGGGTCTGTTTTGTTATAGCACTTTAAAGTATACCATACCGGAGCTGCTGTAGCTAATAGAGCAGTAATACTGTTATACCACTTAAAACTATACCCTACAGGGACTATTGAAGCTCTTATTTAGGGCAGAAATACTGTTATAATACTTCAATCTATGCCTTATTGGGACTAGTCAAGCTCAGGAGTAATACTGTCATACCACTTCAAACTATACCTTAGAAGGACTACTGAAGCACATATATAGGGCAGTTACACTGTCATACCACTTCAAACTATACCTTAGAAGGACTACTGAAGCTCATATATAGGGCAGTTACACTGTCATACCACTTCAAACAATACCTTACAGGACTACTGAAGCTCATATATAGGGCAGTAATACTGTTATACCACTTCAAACCATATCTTACAGGGACTATTGAAGCTCATATATAGGGCAGTTACACTGTCATACCACTTCAAACCATATCTTACAGGGACTATTGAAGCTCATATATAGGGCAGTTACACTGTCATACCACTTCAAACAATACCTTACAGGACTACTAAAGCTCATATATAGGGCAGTAATACTGTTATACCACTTCAAACTATCATGTGACATTATGGTACAACACATCTAAGTTCCAGATTGCTGCTTTTCATGCTTTTCCGAAAAAAAAGTTTCGTATAAATTTTCAAAGTTTCAATTTTTACTAATTTCTTTGAAAAAAAAGAAGGTTGTTTAAAAAAAAAGCAAAAACTGTATGAGCAAGTCCATTCATGGAGCTGGACATCCTCCTGAAACTTCAGCCAGTTCAGAGAAGAACCAAAAGAAGCAGACAGACAGAGGGCAGACAACATGTGATAAGCACATTTAGACTTTTGACCCTGGTGAGCCACACAAAGCATCAACTCCCTACATACATTCCTAGGGAACTAATAGTTACATGTTGCGATATTTTTAGTCATCAAGAAGGGCTCGGACAATACACCAACTGTGCCATCCGATACGTATCACGATACCTTGTTCATGTTCCGATACGTATCACGATACCTTGCTCATGTTCCGATACATATCACGATACTTTGCTCACGATCCAATACGTATCACGATACCTTGCTCACGTTCCGATACATATCACAATACCTTGCTCCTTGTTCTGATATGTATCACGATACCGTGTTCACGATCCAATATGTAATACGATACCCTGCTCATGAACCAATATGTAATATGATACCTTGCTCACGTTCAGATACGTATTACAATAACTTGCTCACGATCAAATACGTATCACGATACCTTGCTCACGATCCAAAATGTATCATGATACCTTGCTCACGATCCAATACGTATCACAATACCTTGCTCATGATCCAATACGTATTACAATAAGTTGCTCACGATCCAATACGTATCACGATACCTTGCTTACGATCCAATACGTATCACAATACCTTGCTCACGATCCAACACGTATCACGATGCCTTGCTTATGATCCAGTACGTTTCTTGATACCTTGATCACGATCCGAAACACATCACGATACTGGCATGTGCTGTTATCAGTGGTGCTTAAGCCATCTTTCTCATAGAAAGGTTGGCCATATACCTGGCAAGCTCACAATTTACAGTTTGCAGTCTCAAGTATGGCACCATGGATGAAAATATTTACTTTTTCACTACTAATTTTAACTTCTAATTTGTCTTTTGTGTAACAGTTAATAAAGCCAACATCTAGGTTAGAATCAATTCTTTTTACTTAGTGTGCAACAGTGATCAAAACGTGTATCAAGAAGTAAAAATCGCGATCCACCAATGTATCGGTGTATCGTCTCACTACTATCATCAAGTAAGGAAAAAATTGACCGCTATATCTGTTTTAATATGGCCTGCTTGATGTGGGAGGAAAGCATCACATCAGTTCAATAGTCATAGAAACTCAGACGGTGTTAAGGTAACAACCATCCATCCCTTGAAATTATTACATTTGATACTGCAGTACCTAGAATCAGACCTGTTGGTTTCTTGCGGTGTGTATCACAACATAAACAGCTAAAAAGTAGTTCGAAACACACATCCAATAGATGACTTCAGTTTTAAGCATATGACGTGTGTAAGGGTCCCGTTTCACAAATCAGTTTAAGTGCTATGACTTTTGTTTATGACAAGGTTTGGGAATTAGAATAATATTGTAACACTACACACCCATCACCACCTGTATGTTCCATTAATCAAACCCCTCATACCACCCCACCCCACCCTTCATACCACCCCACCCTATCTACCTCTACACACCCATCACCACCTGTATGTTCCATTAATCCCCACCCCTCATACCACCCCACCCCTCATACCACCCCACCCTGTCTACCTCTACACACCCATCACCACCTGTGTGTTCCATTAATCCCCACCCTGTCTACCTCTACACACCCATCACCACCTGTGTGTTCCATTAATCAAACCCCTCATACCACCCCACCCCACCCCTCATACCACCCCACCCTATCTACCTCTACACACTCTTCACCACCTGCATGTTCCATTAATCCCCACCCCTCATACCAACCCACCCTGTCTACCTCTACATACCCATCACCACCTGTATGTTCCATTAATCCCCACCCCTCATACCACCCCACCCTGTCTACCTCTACACACCCATCACCACCTGTATGTTCCATTAATCAAACCCCTCATACCACCCCACCCCTCATACCAACCCACCCTATCTACCTCTACACACTCTTCACCACCTGTATGTTCCATTAATCCCCATCCCTCATACCACCCCACCCTGTCTACCTCTACACACCCATCACCACCTGTATGTTCCATTAATCCCCACCCCTCATACCACCCCACCCCACCCCTCATACCACCCACCCTGTGTACCTCTACACACCCATCACCACCTGTATGTTCCATTAATCAAACCCCTCATACCACCCCACCCCACCCCTCATACCACCCCACCCTGTCTACCTCTACACACCCATCACCACCTGTATGTTCCATTAATCAAACCCCTCATACCACCCCACCCTATCTACCTCTACACACCCATCACCACCTGTATGTTCCATTAATCAAACCCCTCATACCACCCCACCCCACCCCTCATACCACCCCACCCTGTCTACCTCTACACACCCATCACCACCTGTATGTTCCATTAATCAAACCCCTCATACCACCCCACCCCACCCCTCATACCACCCCACCCTATCTACCTCTACACACCCATCACCACCTGTATGTTCCATTAATCCCCACCCCTCATACCAACCCACCCTATCTACCTCTACACACCCATCACCACCTGTATGTTCCATTAATCAAACCCCTCATACCACCCCACCCTGTCTACCTCTACACACCCATCACCACCTGTATGTTCCATTAATCAAACCCCTCATACCACCCCACCCCACCCCTCATACCACCCCACCCTATCTACCTCTACACACCCATCACCACCTGTATGTTCCATTAATCCCCACCCCTCATACCACCCCACCCTATCTACCTCTACATATCCATCACCACCTGTATGATCCATTAATCCCCACCCCTCATACCACCCACCCTATCTACCTCTACATACCCATCACCACCTGTATGTTCCATTAATCAAACCCCTCATACCACCCCACCCTGTCTACCTCTACATACCCATCACCACCTGTATGTTCCATAAATCAACCCCTCATACCACCCACCCTGTCTACCTCTACACACCCATCACCACCTGTATGTTCCATTAATCCCCACCCCTCATACCACCCCACCCCACCCCTCATACCACCCACCCTGTGTACCTCTACACACCCATCACCACCTGTATGTTCCATTAATCCCCACCCCTCATACCACCCCACCCTATCTACCTCTACACACCCATCACCACCTGTATGTTCCATTAATCAAACTCCTCATACCACCCCACCCTGTCTACCTCTACACACCCATCACCACCTGTATGTTCCATTAATCCCCACCCCTCATACCACCCCACCCTGTCTACCTCTATACACCCATCACCACCTGTATGTTCCATTAATCAAACCCCTCATACCACCCCACCCTATCTACCTCTACACACCCATCACCACCTGTGTTCCATTAATCAAACCCCTCATACCACCCCACCCCACCCCTCATACCACCCCACCCTGTCTACCTCTATACACCCATCACCACCTGTATGTTCCATTAATCAAACCCCTCATACCAACCCACCCTATCTACCTCTACACACCCATCACCACCTGTGTGTTCCATTAATCAAACCCCTCATACCACCCCACCCTGTCTACCTCTACACACCCATCACCACCTGTATGTTCCATTAATCCCCACCCCTCATACCACCCACCCTGTGTACCTCTACACACCCATCACTACCTGTATGTTCCATTAATCCCCACCCCTCATACCACCCCACCCTATCTACCTCTACACACCCATCATCACCTGTATGTTCCATTAATCAAACCCCTCATACCACCCCACCCTGTCTACCTCTACACACCCATCACCACCTGTATGTTCCGTTAATCCCCACCCCTCATACCACCCACCCTATCTACCTCTACACACCCATCACCACCTGTATGTTCCATTAATCAAACCCCTCATACCAACCCACCCTGTCTACCTCTACACACCCATCACCACCTGTATGTTCCATTAATCCCCACCCCTCATACCAACCCACCCTGTCTACCTCTACACACCCATCACCACCTGTATGTTCCATTAATCAAACCCCTCATACCACCCCACCCTATCTACCTCTACACACCCATCACCACCTGTATGTTCCATTAATCCCCACCCCTCATACCAACCCACCCTGTCTACCTCTAAACACCCATCACCACCTGTATGTTCCATTAATCCCCACCCCTCATACCAACCCACCCTGTCTACCTCTACACACCCATCACCACCTGTATGTTCCATTAATCAAACTCCTCATACCACCCACCCTATCTACCTCTACACACCCATCACCACCTGTGTGTTCCATTAATCAAACCCCTCATACCACCCACCCTGTCTACCTCTACATACCCATCACCACCTGTGTGTTCCATCAAACCCCTCATACCACCCCACCCTGTCTACCTCTACATACCCATCACCACCTGTGTGTTCCATCAAACCCCTCATACCACCCCACCCTGTCTACCTCTACACACCCATCACCACCTGTGTGTTCCATCAAACCCCTCATACCACCCCACCCTGTCTACCTCTACATACCCATCACCACCTGTGTGTTCCATCAAACCCCTCATACCACCCCACCCGGTCTACCTCTACATACCCATCACTACCGAATAAACAGTAAAAAGTGAAGGTAAAGTCAACTTGTCCATGTAATTGACCCCAATGCATTTCCAGCCACAGGGATGAATTTGTCCATCACTAGGCAATAATCAAATGAACACCATACGTTTTCAGCACCTTGTGCAACCTGCCATGACTTCTTTATATGTTTCAAGACATGGTACTCTGATCAACCAATCAGAGAGCACATTCAAAAGTGCGATCAAAATCAAAACAGTGAACACACTACCGTCAGTTAGATATGGAGTTCGCGTCAGTTTTAATGTTTTCAAAGCTTTATTTAGTACTTGTTAAGAATATTTTATCAAAATTGACTAAGGGTCTGCTAGATTTTAAGGTTGTCAGAAAACAACTGAAGCTGATATTTTTGTTTGTCTGGTGATCTTGCGTAAGAAGTCAAGTCGGGCATTGATTTGTCCCACCCCTGAGACACCCCCCCCCCTCCCCCCACACCTACAGAACCCACAACGACGACTGTGTCTGAAGGGTTGAGTGGCGAAGACGAGAGACGGAGAGTGTTCTGGTGAAGACAGTGGCAATAGTTTGAAGTACTTCTGCATCAATCTTGCTTCAAAATGTTGTAGAAATGGAGAATGGAAGTAAATAAACAACACTTGACATACCAACAAGACATCATACCATACCATGAGAAATACCACATCACATACCACTGCCAATCCAGTACCAAGATCATGCGCAAAATAAATATTGATTGTTAGAATAATAAAAAGCTAAAGTGTACATATCCTCCACAAGCAAACAGCACAAAAATATGCATTCTTTATTTATCTGGACTGGTAGATAACAAAATTAGTGACACGATTAAACATACGTGACAGTGAAAAATGTTTGATCAATGCATGGAGGCAAACTTAGTGGTTCTGCTACACCCTCCACCTGCCCTCGTTGTGGATACACGCGTCTAAGCAAATCCAAGACAGTTGTCCTGCAATATGGCCTTAGGAAAGTCTCAGATAGAGAGAGTTTATTTCTGGAAACACCGAAAAAATAGAATACAAAGTAAACCAAATGATGTCTAATACTTAGAATGCCTCTCTTGTATTATAGTCGCACACCTGATCGAAAAATCCATCATCCACCTCACAGAAATCACATTTCAAATTTGGTCCCGCCATGTTAATTAAACAAATCTTTTCGGCATGCATTGTTCACATATGAGGAGTTTAAAATTCACGCTAATGGAGAATACCACCAACATCAGACAGCATTAGAGGCAAATCCTTATCAGCCCAGCGAGCTGAGTAATGAATTATTAATTCTATCATCCATCCAACAAAACATATTTGTACAAACCCAAAGCGCAGCTCAATATGTGACAACAAATCTAAGGATATTTAAGCGAGGAGTGAGTCGCCTTCTGTAGACCAATCTTTCATCAAGTCTGATAACAGAGCTCCTGCCCCAAACGCAAAGATCAATATGCTAGAACGCCATTATACGATCGGCTCTCGACTCGTCAAACAGACCATCAACCACCAACATCAGACGCTTTTAAAGAACCGCATCAAAAATGTCAGCGCGTTAATGAAATTGAAGTTTCTTGTAGTCCCTACTTCTAAAAAATAATGAGCAAAATGCCGTAAAAAATAAAAGCAAAAACTGTTCGCAAGTGGATCAAATTGCTTATCAGTAAGAGTAACTTCTAAGAGATTTGGTATTCATAATTCTACCAGAAAATCGTTTTGCAAAATATCCCACGTATATGTTTTAGTTACCTAGGCAACAAGGACGTTAGCTTTTAACACATCAATTATTTGGAGCAAAACAGCATTTGCAAGTTTTGTCTTGATAGACTTTTGCCATGACACTGCCTCCAATAACCTTCTGGTATTTAGCTGCTGCAGAAAGGTCTGCAAGTGTCAAGGGCTGGATTGGTTTATTCAAAGAAGGAATCAAGTTGCATTTTTTTTCATTTAGCTAACTATTTCTTCTTCTCTAGTTATTCTTTGACAAATAAACCGATACATTTGGACCGCATTGGCACATGTCTTTTAATATATGTCCGAGATTTCAACATGATAAGTAGTGTATGGATCTTTGGTGTAAGTTAATAATTAAAAGACAGGATGTTATCACAGAAAATGATCCCTAATATTAACTGTCTTTAAGGAAAATGGCTGTTACAATAGCCTGCTAAACAGATCTAGAAAAATGAAATAAATTTGTACTTGTCATACGGGTTTTTTCATATTACAATGGATGCCCTGCTTAGTTCAAATCCAAATCCAAACATAAAAACATTCCCCAAATCTTGTGTTACGATGCCTCCCCAAATCTTGTGTTACGATGCCTCCCCAAATCTTGTGTTACGATGCCTCCCCAAATCTTGTGTTACAATGCCTCTCCAAATCTTGTGTTACGATGCCTCTCCAAATCTTGTTATGATGCCTCTCCAAATCTTGTTATGATGCCTCTCCAAATCTTGTTACGATGCCTCTCCAAATCTTGTGTGAGGATGCCTCTCCAAATCTTGTTACGATGCCTCCCCAAATCTTGTTATGATGCCTCTCCAAATCTTGTTACGATGCCTCTCCAAATCTTGTGTTACGATGCCTCTCCAAATCTTGTTACGATGCCTCCCCAAATCTTGTTATGATGCCTCTCCAAATCTTGTTACGATGCCTCTCCAAATCTTGTGTTAGGATGCCTCTCCAAATCTTGTTACGATGCCTCCCCAAATATTGTGTTACGATGCCTCTCCAAATCTTGTGTTACGATGCCTCTCCAAATCTTGTTACGATGCCTCTCCAAATCTTGTTACGATGCCTCTCCAAATCTTGTGTTACAATGCCTCTCCAAATCTTTCGTTACGATGCCTCTCCAAATCTTGTGTTACGATGCCTCTCGAAATCTTGTGTTACGATGCCTCCCCAAATCTTGTGTTACGTCTTTGCTGTCACTGCATCAAGACATTCAATTCTGTCTTGTAAAGGAGGCAAACAATACTTTCTTACAACTCATTTGTTTCTCAGGACAATTTTTTGTTTCAGTTGGTAAAAACCGGAGACAAAATAATTTTTTTCCAGTTTTATCATTTTTATCTTGTTATTATTTTTTTATTATGGTAGAATACCAGCATATTAACTATGATGCAGGACCGAGTCTTTCACACCACAATCAGAAAAATAACAACAGTCTTAAAATAATCAAGTCAGGACCCAACAAACCTATGGTTGATAGCATCAGTTATGATTAATGACAATAGACGCTTTAATTCCTGTGAGCCATAAGAGATATGACTATTCATTTTCTAAAGTGACAATCAAAAGAATCGTCAAATACATGTCATCTGTCACTTATCACTTATTGTCTTTACCATCTTTATCTTCAAAGGTGGTCGGGTAGCCTAGTGGTTAAAGCGTTCTCTAGTCACGCCGAAGACCCAGGTTCGATTCCCGACATGGGTACAATGTGTGAAGCCCATTTCTGGTGTCCCTAACCGTGATATTGCTGGAATATTGCTGAAAGCGGCGTAAAACGTCACTAACTCACTTTATCTTCAATCAGCTGATCAATATTGCTACATACTCCAGACACAAATCATCTCAAGATTTCTAAAGTCTGTGTTAAGAGTACTCTTTATTATTTAATCTCACTGTGTTCAAATGAAAACAGAAGGTGGTTTGCGTGCATATCACTACGCACTTAGATGCACTACCAACCTCTGATGACAGAATTATGCAACAATGAAGTTACACAAAAGCGTATAAGCATTAAAAACAACTCATTCCCTTTTAGTCTGAAATATTACACCATCTTAGATTTGTTAACTTTCTTAATGTCCACATGTCACTGCTTCATATTGGCAATAGGTTGATTTACATTATGTCACGAGAACACCCATATAAAACTGTTTAAGTTGTGCCGTGATTACAAACACGTACCAGCAGACGTCTTAACACGAGGCCAGATCACAAGGCTGCCTTGCTACCACCTGACCCAACCCAACAAATACATTTAATCACTACACCATAAAACATCAACTCCAGAGAATAATCAGTCTCGATTATCTGCCAATACAGATTCCATTTGGCGTTGAAGGCAAATTAGTGGTGTTAATTGTATGAATATATCACTGCATGTCAGTGATGACACCAGGTGTTTGCAAAAAGGGTAAGCATGTCCTGATCTACCTATAGCTCTCAACCATCCCCAGTTTCCATATAAAATAAGTGTTTGTTTGTTTGTTTGTTTGTTGCCTAGCGCAATGTGGTATTCCTGCCAAAGAAAGACAGCCTGTAAACAATCGAGTTCCGACCAGACAATCCAGTGATAAGTTAATACATATACTGATTTTGTTGAAACTAAAAACGATATGTTAATTTTGAACTACATCTGCTGCATAAGCAGAGCACAACCAAATCATAGCAAAACTGAAGAGTTTAGAATTATTGTATCAGTCCACAAGACAACTTGACTAAACTACCAAAGTACAAGTTTCCATCATGTCCATCAAACTAATTACAGCCTAATCAACAAAATCACACAAAATAGGTACGTTGAACCAAAACAGATCAACTTGACCCCACTGAAAAATTACGCCCACTGTAATACAAGTCCTGAAAACATGTAAACCAAACAGTCAGTCCAAAACACAATAGTAATTTTTTTAAATTTGGTTATCCCAGAACTTCAAACATCAAACATTGACATAATGTTTAAACCTTAATTACTAAGCCTCAAACGGTCTCCCATACGATTGAATGCATTGGCAATACCCTCATCCCAACTAACAAGTTCATTTCTCTCATAATCACCGTGTTTGTGGAGGGAGTTGTCAGTAAGGGGCCAGCCCTAAATTGGTGATCGGCAGCGACATAACTAATATCGATCACGCCAATTCACAAGCTCGTGGGCAAAGTGCATCCCGGGATCATTATTGTAGATTCTTCAGCAACAGTAAATCATACCACAGCTCTATCCTACAAATGGGATTTGGTGCAAAAAAAATTAAAGTCACAGGCAAAATGAAGATCTATTTTTGGTCCATTTTTTACCATATGAGCTTGAAGACGGCAAATACATGATAGAGGCAAGAATGGAAGCCATGACGTATCAGACTTGACACGGTGATCCATCACAGCGTTCCAATAACTGAACAGAGGATTTGATGCACATGAAGCATGCATTGATGAATAGCTTTATGAAATTGTAAGTTGGGTCTGAGCTTTGGATATGAAAAGCACATCTAAGTCATGTTATGAGGTCGCACCTCAGCCCAAAGCATTGCATAAAGTGCAGTGTAGTTATGAGATCATTCTTTATTCCAAGGCAGCACACTCTGCATATTGAACTCCATCAAGACTTCAGATGGCCTGTGTAGATTATCACATCGGCAGTTGGCCTCATCATCCGGGATGATGTAAGCTACATACTGAGTTCTCACAATCTGCCTTGCCAAGAGGCCCTGCAGCCATTATGTGCTGTTATGCTGGCTTCTGCTGACAGGGTAGCTAATTCTAACTCAACTAGTGTTCAAATAGATTTGACGGCTATCCCATTTGCATCAAGATAATGAAATAAGTATAAGCTCATGAACACAACCCACCCCATGATACAGAGAGTTTTTTCAATGAACTTATCTATTTTGATAATGATGGCAAATATCAAAGGAGTTCTAAGTCTGTAAGTAGGTTTTCACATGACTGCCTGAAAATGTCATGAAATCTTTGAAGATTGCCACATGCTATACCAAGACAGTGAGGACAGTCACTAAAGGAATCCATGATGGCTGCAGCTGAGTGGTGCATCAGATCAAATCAAATGAAGCTGTACAATCTATGTACAACAGAAAGCTGATTTCTAAGATTAAATTCTAACTCCATCTTTGTGTGAAGCATAGTGTAGAAGATTGAGTCTGTCACAAACAATCCTCTGCAACTTGTATCACATGGGTTCATCTCTGGTCATAATTATGCTCTCTCTCTCTCTTTCTCTCTCTCTTGGGGATTCCGAGGCAATATAAGGTGTACCCTGTGAGGCCTGTGTACCCTGTGTACCCTGTGAGGCCTGTGTACCCTGTGATGCCTGTGTACCCTACGTGGACTGTGTACCCTGTGAGGCCTGTGTACCCTGTGAGGCCTGTGTGGACTGTGAGGCCTGTGTACCCTGTGAGGCCTGTGTACTCTGTGTGGACTGTGTACCCTGCATGGCCTGTGTACCCTGTGTGGACTGTGTACCCTGTGTGGCCTGTGTACCCTGCGTGGCCTGTGTACCCTGGGAGGCCTGTGTACCATGTGTGGACTGTGTACCCTGTGTGGCATGTGTATCCTGTGTGGCCTGTGTACCCTGTGTGGCCTGTGTACCCTGCATGGCCTGTGTACCCTGTGTGGCCTGTGTACCCTGTGTGACCTGTGTACCCTGCGTGGCCTGTGTACCCTGTGTGGCCTGTGTACCCTGTGTACCCTATGTGACCTGTGTACCCTGTGTACCCTGCGTGGCCTTGGTACCCTGTGTGGCCTGTGTACCCTGCATGGCCTGTGTACCCTGTGTGGCCTGTGTACCCTGTCTGGCCTGTGTACCCTGCGTGGCCTGTGTACCCTGTGTGGCCTGTGTACCCTGTGTGACCTGTGTACCCTGTCTGGCCTGTGTACCCTGTGTGACCTGTGTACCCTGCGTGGCCTGTGTACCCTGTGTGGCCTGTGTACCCTGTGTACCCTGCGTGGCCTGGGTACCCTGTGTGGCCTGTGTACACTGTGTGGCCTGTGTACACTGTGTACCCTGTGTGGCCTGTGTACCCTGTGTGGCCTGTGTACCCTGCATGGCCTGTGTACCCTGTGTGGCCTGTCTGGCCTGTGTACACTGTGTACCCTGCGTGGCCTGTGTACCCTGTGTGGCCTGTGTACCCTGTGTGGCCTGTGTACACTGTGTACCCTGTGTGGCCTGTGTACCCTGTGTGGCCTGTGTACCCTGCGTTGCATGTGTACACTGTGTACCCTGCATGGCCTGTGTACCCTGTGTGGCCTGTGTACTCTGTGTGGCCTGGGTACCCTGTATACCCTGTGTGGCCTGTGTACCCTATGTGGCCTGTGTACCCTGTGTACCCTGCGTGGCCTGTGTACCCTGCGTACCCTGTGTGGCCTGTGTACCCTGTCTGGCCTGTGTACCCTGTGTGGCCTGTGTACCCTGTGTGGCCTGTGTACCCTGTGTACCCTGTGTGGCCTGTGTACCCTGTGTGGCCTGTGTACCCTGCGTGGCCTGTGTACCCTGTGTACCCTGTGTGGCATGTGTACCCTGTATGGCCTGTGTACCCTGTGTGGCCTGTGTACCCTGTGTGGCCTGTGTACCCTGTGTGGCCTGTGTACCCTGTGTGGCCTGTGTACCCTGCGTTGCATGTGTACACTGTGTACCCTGCATGGCCTGTGTACCCTGTGTGGCCTGTGTACTCTGTGTGGCCTGGGTACCCTGTATACCCTGTGTGGCCTGTGTACCCTATGTGGCCTGTGTACCTTGTGTACCCTGCGTGGCCTGTGTACCCTGTGTACCCTGTGTGGCCTGTGTACCCTGTCTGGCCTGTGTACCCTGTGTACCCTGCGTGGCCTGTGTACCCTGTGTGGCCTGTGTACCCTGTCTGGCCTGTGTACCCTGTGTGGCCTGTGTACCCTGTCTGGCCTGTGTACCCTGTCTGGCCTGTGTACCCTATGTTACCTGTGTTCTCTGTGTGGCCTGGGTACCCTGTGGCATGTGTATCCTGTGTGGCCTGTGTACACTGTGTACCCTGTGTGGCCTGTGTACACTGTGTACACTGTGTGGCCTGTGTACACTGTGTACCCTGTGTGGCCTGTGTGGCCTGTGTACCCTGTGTGGCCTGTGTACACTGTGTACCCTGTGTGGCCTGTGTACACTGTGTACCCTGTGTACACTGTGTACCCTGTGTGGCCTGTGTACACTGTGTACCCTGTGTGGCCTGTGTACACTGTGTGGCCTGTGTACCCTGTGTGGCCTGTGTACCCTGTGTGGCCTGTGTACACTGTGTACCCTGTGTGGCCTGTGTGGCCTGTGTACACTGTGTACCCTGTGTGGCCTGTGTACACTGTGTACCCTGTGTGGCCTGTGTACACTGTGTGGCCTGTGTACACTGTGTACCCTGTGTGGCCTGTGTACACTGTGTACCCTGTGTGGCCTGTGTACACTGTGTACACTGTGTGGCCTGTGTACACTGTGTACCCTGTGTGGCCTGTGTACCCTGTGTGGCCTGTGTACACTGTGTACCCTGTGTGGCCTGTGTGACCTGTGTGGCCTGTGTGGCCTGTGTGGCCTGTGTACACTGTGTACCCTGTGTGGCCTGTGTACACTGTGTACCCTGTGTGGCCTGTGTACACTGTGTACCCTGTGTGGCCTGTGTACACTGTGTGGCCTGTGTACCCTGTGTGGCCTGTGTACCCTGTGTGGCCTGTGTGGCCTGTGTACACTGTGTGGCCTGTGTGGCCTGTGTACACTGTGTACCCTGTGTGGCCTGTGTACACTGTGTACCCTGTGTGGCCTGTGTACACTGTGTACCCTGTGTGGCCTGTGTACACTGTGTACCCTGTGTGGCCTGTGTACACTGTGTGGCCTGTGTACACTGTGTACCCTGTGTGGCCTGTGTACCCTGTGTGGCCTGTGTACCCTGTGTGGCCTGTGTACACTGTGTACCCTGTGTGGCCTGTGTACCCTGTGTATCCTGTGTACACTGTGTACCCTGTGTACACTGTGTATCCTGTGTGGCCTGTGTACCCTGTGTGGCCTGGGTACCCTGTCTACCTTGTGTGACCTGTGTGGCCTGTGTACACTGTGTATCCTGTGTGGCCTGTGTACACTGTGTATCCTGTGTACACTGTGTACCCTGTGTACACTGTGTACCCTGTGTGGCCTGTGTACACTGTGTACCCTGTGTGGCCTGTGTACACTGTGTACACTGTGTGGCCTGTGTACACTGTGTACCCTGTGTGGCCTGTGTACCCTGTGTGGCCTGTGTACACTGTGTACCCTGTGTGGCCAGTGTACCCTGTGTGGCCTGTGTGGCCTGTGTACACTGTGTACCCTGTGTGGCCTGTGTACACTGTGTACCCTGTGTGGCCTGTGTACACTGTGTACCCTGTGTGGCCTGTGTACACTGTGTGGCCTGTGTACCCTGTGTGGCCTGTGTACCCTGTGTGGCCTGTGTGGCCTGTGTACACTGTGTGGCCTGTGTACACTGTGTACCCTGTGTGGCCTGTGTACACTGTGTACCCTGTGTGGCCTGTGTACACTGTGTACCCTGTGTGGCCTGTGTACACTGTGTACCCTGTGTGGCCTGTGTACACTGTGTGGCCTGTGTACCCTGTGTGGCCTGTGTACCCTGTGTGGCCTGTGTGGCCTGTGTACACTGTGTGGCCTGTGTACACTGTGTACCCTGTGTGGCCTGTGTACCCTGTGTGGCCTGTGTACCCTGTGTGGCCTGTGTACACTGTGTACCCTGTGTGGCCTGTGTACCCTGTGTATCCTGTGTACACTGTGTACCCTGTGTATCCTGTGTGGCCTGTGTACCCTGTGTGGCCTGGGTACCCTGTCTACCTTGTGTGACCTGTGTGGCCTGTGTACACTGTGTATCCTGTGTGGCCTGTGTACACTGTGTATCCTGTGTACAATGTGTACCCTGTGTACACTGTGTATCCTGTGTGGCCTGTGTACCCTGTGTGGCCTGGGTACCCTGTCTACCTTGTGTGACCTGTGTGGCCTGTGTGGCCTGTGTACACTGTGTGGCCTGTGTGGCCTGTGTACACTGTGTATCCTGTGTGGCCTGTGTACACTGTGTATCCTGTGTACACTGTGTGGCCTGTGTATCCTGTGTACACTGTGTATCCTGTGTACACTGTGTGGCCTGTGTACACTGTGTATCCTGTGTGGCCTGTGTACACTGTGTATCCTGTGTACACTGTGTACACTGTGTGGCCTGTGTACCCTGTATACACTGTGTATCCTGTGTGGCCTGTGTATCCTGTGTACACTGTGTACCCTGTCTGGCCTGTGTACACTGTGTATCCTGTGTGGCCTGTGTACACTGTGTATCCTGTGTACACTGTGTACCCTGTGTATCCTGTGTACACTGTGTACCCTGTCTGGCCTGTGTACCCTGTGTACACTGTGTATCCTGTGTACACTGTGTACACTGTGTGGCCTGTGTACCCTGTGTACACTGTGTATCCTGTGTGGCCTGTGTACCCTGTGTACACTGTGTACCCTGTCTGGCCTGTGTATCCTGTGTACACTGTGTATCCTGTGTGGCCTGTGTACACTGTGTATCCTGTGTGGCCTGTGTACACTGTGTATCCTGTGTACACTGTGTACACTGTGTGGCCTGTGTACCCTGTGTACACTGTGTATCCTGTGTGGCCTGTGTACCCTGTGTGGCCTGGGTACCCTGTCTACCTTGTGTGACCTGTGTGGCCTGTGTGGCCTGTGTACACTGTGTATCCTGTGTACCCTGTGTGGCCTGTGTACCCTGTGTGGCCTGTGTACACTGTGTATCCTGTGTGGCCTGTGTACCCTGTGTGGCCTGGGTACCCTGTCTACCTTGTGTGACCTGTGTGGCCTGTGAGGCCTGTGTACCCTGTGTGGCATGTGTGGCCTGTGTGGCCTGTGAGGCCTGTGTGACCTGTGTGGCCTGTGTACACTGTGTACCCTGTGTGGCCTGTGTACACTGTGTACCCTGTGTGGCCTGTGTACCCTGTGTACACTGTGTGGCCTGTGTGACCTGTGTGGCCTGTGTACACTGTGTGGCCTGTGTGGCCTGTGTACCCTGTGTGGCATGTGTACACTGTGTACCCTCTGTGGCCTGTGTGGCCTTTGTGACCTGTGTGGCCTGTGTACACTGTGTGGCCTGTGTGGCCTGTGTACACTGTGTACCCTGTGTGGCCTGGGTACCCTGTCTACCTTGTGTGACCTGTGTGGCCTGTGAGGCCTGTGTACCCTGTGTGGCATGTGTACCCTGTGTGGCCTGTGAGGCCTGTGTGACCTGTGTGGCCTGTGTACACTGTGTACCCTGTGTGGCCTGTGTACACTGTGTACCCTGTGTACACTGTGTGGCCTGTGTGACCTGTGTGGCCTGTGTACACTGTGTGGCCTGTGTGGCCTGTGTACCCTGTGTGGCATGTGTACACTGTGTACCCTCTGTGGCCTGTGTGGCCTTTGTGACCTGTGTGGCCTGTGTACACTGTGTGGCCTGTGTGGCCTGTGTACACTGTGTGGCCTGTGTGGCCTGTGTACCCTGCATGGCCTGTGTACACTGTGTGGCCTGTGTACCCTGTATCCTGTGTGGCATGTGTACCCTGTATGGCCTGTGTACACTGTGTGGCCTGTGTACCCTGTATCCTGTGTGACATGTGTACCCTGTATGGCCTGTGTACCCTGTATTGCCTGTGTACCCTGTGTGGCCTGTGTACCCTGTGTGACCTGTGTACCCTGTGTACCCTGTATTGCCTGTGTACCCTGTGTGGCCTGTGTACCCTGTGTGACCATGTGCCCAAATGTTGACAGAGACCAAAAAATAGCCATGTGCCCAAATGCTGACAGAGACCACAAATAGCCATGTGCTCAAATGTTGACAAAGGCAAACAAATAGCCATGTGCCCAAATGTTGACAGAGACCAACAAATGTGCCCAAATGTTGACAAAGACTCCACAAATAGTCATGTGCTCAAATGTTGACAGATGCTTTCATTAATCCCAAGATCTACAAAACCAGAGATTAAAATATTGTCACATATCTCTATTTACGTTGATGACATATATTTACTTCTTATTTCGATTTTTCGTCATGTGCAAGGAAGCCATTTCAAAACTATGATAGAAGTATGTAGTTGTCTGTGTATTTTGCCCCTTGCTTTTTACAAGTGTTTGATGCATATTAAACAAACTGTAAAGTGAAACATCACCTGATGCATCAAGTCTTTACTGGGATGAAAACAGGCATCAATATTAATGTGAAAAAGACTTACTGGTACAGCAAAGCCCCTTCATTAAAGCCTCATTAACCATGTTAATTCAAGCCTCCTGAACCATCTTATTTCAAGCCTCTTTAATCATGTCAATTTAGTTCTCCTTAATCATGTTAATTCAAGCATCTTTAATGATGTCAAGCCACACTTCTTTGTTCATTATTACTTACGGTATATTAATATTTTTTGCTTTCAAAACAAATTGAAGTTTTCTGCACCTTTTTAAACATGTTAAACCGTAACTTGAAAAAAGTTAAATATATTCAACATGAAAGAAATCTGTGTGTTCTCCAGTAATCAAAACCATTCTGGATTACAATCCAACATTATAATAAGCTTTAGTAGCCCCAAGAGCCCTTATAAACAGTAAGTATATGTGTATCAAATGAAAATCAGGACACTACCTGCACTGAAGGCAACCCACTCAACTCCTCCAGAGATCAGGCAACAATAACGTCTATGGAAATGACACAATTGACAACACCTAAATTCCAAACAGAATAACTCCACACACTACCAATACAAAGACAGCTAGTCTATCTGTTACTGTCGTGCCCGACACCCCATTCACTGAGGACTTCTACTCGTTGTTCAGCTCAAAGCAGAAATGGCACGCCCTTATTCAGCTGTGTGCCAATAGGTCCTACAGTTGCCTAGTGACTTCTCTAATTCTTGTAAAATCACCCTGAATTACCACAGAAGGGGGACTTATCGGAGGGGGGTTTGTTTATTGAGTACGCTGACGAATGCTTCAGCTTGTTTCTGTAGAAATATGACTAGAATTAATATAACATCATGTATATGATATATGGACTGTATTTTATGGGGGAATGTGTGTAACTTGTAGAAAGAAGGAGAGCGTGGTGGTGGTGGTGGTGGTGGTGGTGATGATGGGTGAGTAGGGTGATGTGTAACATTGGTGTGGGGTGAGGATGGTGATAGATAAGGGTGGATGGTGGTGATGGGCAAGGGTGGTGGTGTTTATAGATAAGGGTGGGTGTTGGGTGAGGATGGTGATAGATAAGGGTGGATGGTGGTGATGGGTAAGGGGGGTGGTGTTTATAGATAAGGGTGGGTGTTGGGTGAGGATGGTGATAGATAAGGGTGGATGGTGGTGATGGGTAAGGGTGGTGGTGTTTATAGATAAGGGTGGGTGTTGGGTGAGGATGGTGATAGATAAGGGTGGATGGTGGTGATGGGTAAGGGGGGTGGTGTTTATAGATAAGGGTGGGTGTTGGGTGAGGATGGTGATAGATAAGGGTGGATGGTGGTGATGGGTAAGGGGGGTGGTGTTTATAGATAAGGGTGGGTGTTGGGTGAGGATGGTGATAGATAAGGGTGGGTGTTGGGTGAGGATGGTGATAGATAAGGGTGGTGGTGTTTATAGATAAGGGTGGGTGTTGGGTAAGGGTGGGTGTTGTGTAAAAGTGGTGTTGGGTGGTGATGGGTAAGGGTGGGTGTTGGGTGAGGGTGGATGGCGTCGATGGGTAATGGTGGTGGTGGTAAAGGATGATAGTGGTGATGGCAAGGGTGGTGGTGATGGGTAAGGGTGAGGGTGATGGTGGTGGTTGTGGTAAGGGTGATGGATAAGGTTGGTGATGTTGGGTGAGGAGGGGTAGTGGTGGTGGTGAAGGCAAGGGTGGTGGTGGTGATGGGTGAGGGTGAGGTTGGTGAGGTTGGTGATGTTGGGTGAGGAGGGATGGTGGTGGTTGTGGTAAGGGTGATGGGTGAGGTTGGTGATGTTGGGTGAGGAGGGGTAGTGGTGGTGGTGAAGGCAAGGGTGGTGGTGGTGATGGTGGTGGTGTTTATAGATAAGGGTGGGTGTTGGGTAAGGGTGGGTGTTGTGTAAAAGTGGTGTTGGGCGGTGATGGGTAAGGGTGGGTGTTGGGTGAGGATGGTGATAGATAAGGGTGGATGGTGGTGATGGGTAAGGGTGGTGGTGTTTATAGATAAGGGTGGGTGTTGGGTGAGGATGGTGATAGATAAGGGTGGATGGTGGTGATGGGTAAGGGTGGTGGTGTTTATAGATAAGGGTGGGTGTTGGGTAAGGGTGGGTGTTGTGTAAAAGTGGTGTTGGGCAGTGATGGGTAAGGGTGGGTGTTGGGTGAGGGTGGATGGCGTCGATGGGTAATGGTGGTGGTGGTAAAGGATGATAGTGGTGATGGCAAGGGTGGTGGTGATGGGTAAGGGTGAGGGTGATGGTGGTGGTTGTGGTAAGGGTGATGGATAAGGTTGGTGATGTTGGGTGAGGAGGGGTAGTGGTGGTGGTGAAGGCAAGGGTGGTGGTGGTGATGGGTGAGGGTGAGGTTGGTGAGGTTGGTGATGTTGGTTGAGGAGGGATGGACGTGGTTGTGGTGAAGGTGATGGGTGAGGTTGGTGATGTTGGGTGAGGAGGGGTAGTGGTGGTGGGGATGGCAAGGGTGGTGGTGATGGGTGAGGGTGATGGTGATGGGTGATGGTGGTGGTTGTGGTAAGGGTGATGGATAAGGTTGGTGATGTTGGGTGAGGAGGGGTAGTGGTGGTGGGGATGGCAAGGGTGATGGTGATGGGTGATGGTGATGGGTGAGGTTGGTGATGTTGGGTGAGGAGGGATGGTGGTGGTTGTGGTGAGGGTGATGGGTGAGGTTGGTGATGTTGGGTGAGGAGGGATGGTGGTGGTTGTGGTGAGGGTGATGGGTGAGGTTGGTGATGTTGGGTGAGGAGGGGTAGTGGTGGTGGGGATGGCAAGGGTGGTGGTGATGGGTGAGGGTGATGGGTGAGGTTGGTGATGTTGGGTTAGAAGGGATGGTGGTGGTGGTGGTGGTGGCAAGGGTGGTGGTGATGGTGGTGGTGTTGGGTGAGGGTGATGGTAATGGGTCAACAAGGTAAGGATACTTCAAACCATACACCACTCAAAAGGGTCAAAAAGCAGTAGAAGATAACCCCAGTGACCTCACCCCAATGAGTTGCCTCTGTAGAAAAATCTTCTGAATCAGTTGTAGCAAGCTGCATGAATTTTCCTTTAATTTCTCTTCACAGCAAAAAAGACAAAACCAAAACAAACATACCTTTGAGTGCAACACACCCAAACTGAACGAACAAGCGCAATAAAATCAACAAAACGGCAATTTCTTAAGCGAGAATTTGCACCAGTTTGTAAAGGTGGGCATAGACGACTGATGAATAACAACAGTGGCCTATTTCGCCCCGACAGAGTGAGGATACCTAATACCTAGGTATCTGTTTGAACAGAGCCACAGACGATCTGTGTCCATATCAGGGTGAATACATCCCCTCGCCTTGATAAGATGCAATAATAAACACCTCTATATCACCATTACATCCTGGGCCACCTCCTTTGTCCTGGACAAACCATGCTGATTCACTGTCAGTAAATCTAAATCACTTGGATACTTCAAACATGTATCACCTGTGGAGTGTCTCAAGTGTTGTCAAAATCTACTTGTTAAAATGAAACCGGCTCCTTTTACCCTTTTTCTATCCACACACTTCATGTTACATGTTATACCTAAAATAATGAATACTTAATGTTAAAAAAAAAGATCATTATCATAGATGTGGAAATATTTTGTGTTCCCTGTATGATTTGTCAAGTTTCCCACAAGTGCTGTAATGCAATACAATTGCTACTTGACATCTGTCACTCTGCATCTGTAAGTAATTACAACTTCTTACCACACTGAAGGATACTCTGCATACTTCTAAATTGGAGGTGTGCTCTTTCTTTATTGTTATGTAGTATTTGCTTCAAATATTCAATATCAAGTGCTTTACTAAGTTTATCTGTAACATATGTTTAATCAGCTATCATTCTAATATTTTGTGTATATTTTAAGTATAGCATGTACAGTAGTGTCAAAATAATGTATGTGGGTGGGTGGGTGGGTTGTGTTGTCTGTCTCCCTTTGTCAATTGAGAATTGTTACATAAATATGAGCGAGGTAGTGAGTGAGTTGGGTTTAACGCCGCTTTTAACAATATTCCGGTTATATCATGGTGTGTCAGCTTAATGTGTGAGGAAAGCCCGAAGTGATGCAGGTTTCAGATGTTTACCACTTCGGAGAAACCCAGGAGCATGGGTATGGTGCTGACAATCCTAGAAACATAATCGGGGTGAACCGGGATTTGATCCCACAATTATAGGTTTCTGGTGTGCCCAAGGGACGCAACTCTGCACAGCGAATCGCGGCACCTTAGACAACTGGGCCCACATAAATATGAAATATTCCTGCTTCAACAAAGAGCCTATACTATAATCTTGGACAATTATTTGTCAATGTATGATCTTTATGTAATTCATTAATTGTTCCATTTCAATGTATCCTTTAAAGTTTACGTTTAGATTGAAGGAAGAATGGGGTAGTATTATGAATAATATGAAATTATGAATAACGACTATTCTGTTAATCTAGCTAGTTTACCACACTACAAGAAAATACACACATGCATGTATACAAATTAACAAGATAGCATTCTGTATTTATATCTAACATATTTATCTATGACAAAATATTGAAAAATTCTAAGTATAAGAGGCAAAAAGTGATGAGAATTACAGGAATGGATCACTGAAATAATTAAACTTTTCATTTATGTCTCAGGAATGACTGATGATAAGACAGCCTCACTGCACACTTTGAATAGCGGAAATACCAACTTGAATATAAAACAAACAATTATCTATTTCCAAATTACTGTTTATTGAGAACAATATGTCAAGCCTCCGTGGTCTAGTGGTAAAGCGTCTGCCCTGAGAGCGGAAGGTTCAGGGTTCGATCCCCGGCCAAGTCATACCAAAAGACGTTAAAAGATGGTACTTGTTGTTACCCCGTCTGGCACTCGGCAGTAAGGGGCTAAAACAAGGACTGGTCGGCTCGGAGTCAGTAGCTGTGTCTGAGTGGGGTTTTCATATTAAACTGCAGCATGGTATTTCAGTGTGCTAGCACTATAAAATCAGCATTAGTCCAGAGTAGTACAAGCAGCCTCACACACACGTGCATGCACGTCGCCTTTAAGTGCAATACTCTTGGACGCGACATTAAACCCCATTTCACCTCACCTCACTCAAACACTAGCAATTACATAATGGGCATCCGGTGAGTTACCATTGCTGGGGTGAGGACTTCCAGTTTGATGACATCTCCTCCGCATACAGAATCAACATTGATATAACCTAAGTGTTGTTTTTAGGAAAACACTATTGTTGTTGAGGAAGTACACTACTCAGCGCTAATAAGCAGTGTTATTTGCTTTTTGTTTTGATAACTGGGCCTGAGGGTGGGGGGATCCCATAAAAATCCTAAACAGGGCTATAAATCAATCAAATACTTTTTACGCAGAAATCAGTGGATTGTTTTAGAAATCACCGTCTGTCTAGTTAAATTATGTTTAAGTAGATAGTAAGAAAATTTCAAGAACATTCGCTTCATATGTATAATTTGAAATGTGACTGGAAAAATCTCAACTCTCTCATATGATTTAAACCCACCTCAGCCTCCCCCCACGAAATAAAGGTAACAACAGCATGCTCCCCCCAACCCATTTTTTATATAAATGGTCAGCCCCCTAATGATACTGAGGTCAGGTTTAACAAGTTTTGTTTGTTGTTTAACGCCGTACTCAGCAATATTCTAGGTATATGACAGCGGTCTTTAAATAATCTAGTCTGGACCAGACAATCCAGTGATTGACAACTTGAGCATCGATTCACGCAATTGGGATCGATGACATGCATCAACCAAGTCAGTGAGCCTGACCACCCAATCCTGTTAGTTGCCTCTTACGGCAAGCATGGGTTGCTGAAGACCTATTCTACCCTGGATCTTCACAGATCACCCCTATAGTGGCCAAAAGGGGATATTGCTATACCACGAGATATGAGAAAGGGAAAAAGCAAGAAAGTGAGAAAGCGATGTCCCCTCTCGGCAACCACAGGATACCCCACTCAGACATTTTATATTGACACCTGAGCCAACTAGGCCTTGTGTTTCCGCATTAATGCCGAGGGTGACTACAAGTACCACATTTCAATGTCTTTTGGCATATGACACTGCCAGGGACCAAACAAACAACCTTCCGCTCTCTGGATAGATGTTTTATCTACTAGACCATGGCGGCGGTTGTTGACATTCAATGGCCTAGTTGCAGTTTCAAAATTCAAATGCACAAAAAAACTCTGGATTGATTGATTGAATTATGTGTTTGTTTGTTGCGGTCAACATTTCTCCAGTGATATCACTGCTGCCTGTAAATAATAAAATCTTGGCAAAACAATCCAGTGGTGGATATTATGAAGCTTCACAGAGCCTGAACACTCAATCCATCTAAGGCCTCAAGCACAGGTTAATGAGGATCAGTTCTATCCCAGTGAGTGAGTGAGTGAGTGAGTGAGTGAGTGAGTGAGTGAGATGTATGAAACCTCCTTGAAGACACAATCACTCAACTGGAGAGACGTGAAATAGATCCTTTCATAAATCCAAGACTAGCATTCCCTGCCCCGCATCATGCACCTATTCCAACAGTTCCTCAACCATCCTCCCATCTCTGAACCCCAAACATCCATCCTATGCCACTTCCCACTTTCCGAATCCCACACAGCACTCCCTGAACCCCAGACATCCATCCCATGCCACTTTCATCCCTCTTTTCCAATCCCACACAGCACTCCCTGAACCCCAGACATCCATCCCATGCCACTTCCACCCCTCTTTCCCAATCCCACACAGCACTCCCTGAATCCCAGACATCCATCCTATGCCACTTCCCACTTTCCGAATCCCAAACAGAAATCCCTGAACCTCAGACATTTACCCAATGCCACTTCCATCCCTCTGCCTCCCAACTATCCCTCCCGTCTCCCCTACCACATCCACCACAACCCCTCCCCCTCTCCCCTCCCTCCAAATCATCCACACACACACACACACACACACACACACCCCAGCCATCACCCTCTTGCTCATACACTCCCTACAAACTCCCTTCCACTCCTCCACCACCCTCCCTCTCACAGGTGTCCACCCACCTTCTCCTTCATGTGCATCCCCCTTTCTCCTCCCCTCCCCCATCCCATTCTCCGCCCCATCAACTCTCTCCACCCTACAAGCCATAAAATCATGTGCCTTGATGACTCATAGGTGACAGCAGAACTCGGGTCTTGAGTATCCAAACTGTTGACTTGTTGGATGCAGATAACACAGTAGAGTGTGCAACGTCCAGCTATGTTATTATGGGAGTGAGTGAATGTTCTTTAAAACCACAGCCAACACTATTCCAGCTATATCACTGTAAACTGCTTGTACATATTCTAGACCTGGCAAACCATTACTGAAGTCCAGATGCAAGGAGTGAGTGAAAGTTGTTTCCCAACACTATTCCTGCTATTTAGCTGTTAGATAATTAAGTAAGTTACATGGTGTCCACGTGTAGTTTTAGTCACTGATAATAACCTATGAGCAGATATTTGCTACCGCATTGAGAGACAACCTTCTCATAACAATTCATACTTAAAGTAACCATTTACATTTACCAAAGGAGAAAGGAGTGGTTGGCATGTTTTGCTGACACTGTAACTTACACTTACAAACAAAAAGGGTAAGTAACTTTCTTCCTTTCTGTTTAACCCTCTGGATGCTGAGGGTTTTTTTCTGACGCACATTTTCTTAAGATTTCTGAAGATTGTGCGAGAATTGCACTCTTGCGGCACTGGATCTACCTCTGGCTATAAAATTACGCAGAGGTGGGGAATATTGAATTTCCTATTTGATGGTGTAAATAAATTTTACTGCAAATATTAAACCTGTTTTTTAAAAAAAGACACTAAGTGTTGTCCGAGAATTGATTCTGCAAGGAAAAACAGTAAATTTCTCCGCCTTTTATCGTACATCGATAAAAGTACTGTGCGATGATTTTTTTTATTTAGAATCTTTACAGAAACTGTGAGTGAACAAAATACTGCCTAATATCTGAACAACATAACTACATATCAAATGGAGTTATATGCGTATGTATAACGACATACATTCAATGCCAACAATAGCATGCTGGAAATGATGAAAACTTATTTTTCTCTATGAAGTCAAAAGGCAACAGAGAGGTTACACACGTACAAAGAAAAGGGGGCATAACTCTGCTATGTTCAGCACTAGTTTATTGTAACTCAGGTCACTTGGTGAGAATTAGCTGTGGGTAAGGACAATATATTTTCATGGTGTTTTGCTCACAAGATACCAAACTATTCCAACACAAATATCGATATTGAAACTGTATACGTTTAGTTATAAAAACAACAACGTAAGATATGATAAAATCGTACTTCATAAAAAAAAGGTAATAGAGAAATGGATGGCCCTATCTAACCTATAACTTAGTCCTTAGTTTCCAACATTCTCCTGATTGTGTTAGTGTATTTTGACTTATGTTTCATCATTATTAATGGAGCACTAGCCTTATCGTCAAATGTGATGAAATACCAAAAAATTTCTTTTGACGTCATGGCTGGTTTTATGTCTTTGATAATGTCAGAGAAATATGACACTGGTATTTTGATTAATATAAATTTCCCCTAATTTTCGGTCTTGGTATGGAAACACTTGATGTGTTAAACGGAATTTGATGCTTTTTTCGACACAACATAAAATGACTGCTTTCACCAAGTAAATAATGTCTTGAATATGTAAACAATTAGATAGTTTATCATATATTTAATTGGACATGACACACACCTGTTTGGCATCAATTTACATAATGAAATACCCCAAAGAATATTTCAAAACTACCAAAATTATATTCAATATTGGACATATATCTGTTCATTATTATGTTATCATTTCTCTTCATCTCGTCTCAGAATTACACAATAAAAGATGCGAAGAAAGCTCTTTTGGTATAGAATTATCAGGATAATTGTATATGGTTGAACCAACGGGGTACATGGCATGGGTTTTATTTTCATACATTTTACAATTCCTGGAGAAATAAAGTAAACAGTTTAATCTCCTGTGATCACAATATTGAAAAAAGAATGAACCCATTGATTATATAATGCAAAACGAGAGGAATAATTCACAAAATATTTGTGACTAACGCGCACCTGGCGAATCGTAAGATATCACTGTTGTCTGTGTCAAACGACAAACAAAAAACACAAACAATTCCAAGACCAAGACAGTTCTTTCAGAAATGTGTGCATATAGTTTAACAAAAAATATTATCCATTTTGTTAGAGTAATAAATTCAGTTTTAGTTATAAAATAAAACAGCTATTCATGGACATTGGTTATATGAACTTTAAATATTGACTATTACACATCCCAAGAAATACATACATGCTGCAGTTACATTTACACTTCATCTTGTAACACTTGTCCAAAGGAAAGAAATATCGTATTCGACACTATAAACCTATTAATTGTTAAGTAAACAATGTTCAAACAAACAGGAGATTATCAAAGTTCGTTCATACATGTTGTGGCCAATATTTACGTATGATATCATTTTGAACATTAACAAATATCCAAAGTGAAATTAATTGTGTGAAAAAATGTATAAAAGATATGCAAAATCTACATCATAACTGAAACTGTAAACAGCATGATACTAAAGTACCCATAATCGACACAAAGCATTACGTAGATGTAAATACGAAATAACAAAACAACTGGAAAAGTCTAGTCTGGATTTGTTACTTTTATCTCAGTGCTCAATACAAAATGTACTTTACAGGAGGTAATTTGTAGGCACTTTCAACATTCAAAATTAAAACTAAGTCCAAATTGACATGGCAGAAACAGGCAAAAGGCATTATGCAAATTAGCCTGGAAAAAAGTTATCAAAACAACAATTAAAATAACAGCTATGTTTATGTACATAATAATAATGACATGTAAGTTGTTGTTTGAGAAGGGAATATGTTACTTTTACGTTTTGATATTTTGACGATGATTCACTATCCCACAATGCCACTCACAAATCACTTACCATTGACAAATCACATGCACCTGTTTTCACCTGTCGTCAAGGTGTCATAGGTCATGGACATTCACCTCGATCTACTAACACCTGGTTATGCTCAGTTTCACAATAGTCTGTTTCGTTCATATTTTTACACACTTTTACGTGTAAAAAGACACAAAAAACTTTGATACACTGTATTTGTGCCAAGGCCCAATTAGTACTAATTGAGTTGTTTGAATATTTATATATTTTGTATATTAACTGCATTTATTTAAAATCTGCCACGAAAAAACAGGTTTTTTTCATTTCCGTGAGTACTTTATGATCGGGTGCACTCTCATTCAAGGACCTTCAACACACGTATGACATCACTCACTGTGACCGACTTTTACAAATTGGCATGTTCACTGTCATCAGTATGCAGGATTTTACGAGAGACTTTCGTTGATTCAGAGATCGTATATACATAAATGTGACATGTAAGTAATCAGAAACATTCTGAGAATCTATGTACTGTTATTTGTTGTTGTAATTTTCATTGAAACAAACGAAATAGTCAGAAATTCCGAAAAATACTGTTGTCCTTGTGCGTGATTTTGCGTCAGTCATGGCGTCCCATAGGACGGTAACTCTGACAATTTCTGTTGAAAATATCAAATCATTGCAATATATCCATTTTAAATTCCCTAATTCTTCATACGATTCTCGTCCCATGCATATTCTGAAAATGTTGAGCCAATATCTTGAACGACTAGACGAATGGATAGCCCAAAATAGGAGAAAATGCTACAGTGTGTAAAATCTGTATGTTGCTGTGTTTACATTTCAAACAAGTGCAGTTTTTCAAGCACAGCGTTCGTTTTCACAACTGACTTATTTTGCTTGATTTTATCCAGCCACTTTGTATTGGTTGCAAAGACCATTGGTCATTTGATTCTAAAATGTATGAGGAATTCAAGGATGTATGTATTGCAGCTAAGTTTGAAATATACGTGATGTTACAGGCGTCTCATAACCTGTGTACCTGAAACGTGATTTTGTAAACACAATCCAATATGGCGGAAATTTCACTTCGACGTGCGTGTTTGCGTATTTTCCAAAACATTCTAAACGATTCTAGGGTTTTTGAATGATCATTGGTGACTTCATAAAAGACAGATACCCGTGATCACTAATATGCTATTTTTGAAATTCATTTCTCCGAGTAAATACACAATGTATCCGAAATTTAGATTTTAAAACATGCTGTAAATAACGCCGTGAGTGGTGATTTAGTAATGTGTAAAAAATGGCGACATTTACTATGTGCCTAATTTTCAGAGGTCATTTTCAGTACTTTTGCTTGCCTAAAATGACAGTGGGTGATATCACAGAACAGGGAATTTCCCACCTTATTCAAAACTGTGAAGTGTATTTGTGTGGGTGATGTATTTTGAATTTTATTCACCTTCAAAGTGAGGGTTGTAGAGGAGGAACATATATGTCCTTGTGGCATCCATGGGGTTAAAGTTATTTTGTAGAGAAGCTGTTATTCAAAAATAAAGATGGCTAGAGTGAAGAGGTGCAGATGTAATTGTGTAAGTTATATAGAAACTATTGTCCAGTTCTGAAATACCCCAAGGACGCATGCACTCACGCACATACGCACGCACGTACACGCACGTACTCACACAAAAAACATATACCAATGGAATCCACTCCATGTAAAAGTGAGCAAATTTAACCAAAAACTTAGAATATATTCCCACATTGATTTCTTTAAGGTAAATATATATCAGCCAATCAGTAGTAAACATCCTATCACAAGATATTCTGCAACACTCACTAACATAGTCAGTACCGGTAGGTCGAGAATAAACATAAAATGATTGGTCTGGATAATATTTCACTGGAATTTGTCTAGTGGGCCAGCATATTTTTATGGAACTGATTACACAATCAGCACAAAATGATGTTGCTAAACCTTTCCTAACTCAATATGCAAAGACCTTAACACCACAAACTTTTCCAACCTTTTTGCTGATGACCTACCCACCAAAATCTAAACTGCTCTTATATCATCGACATGACAACCTGAAATACTCCAAGCTAGACCTGCAACCATCTAGAAACATCAGTAGTCTCCCCTAGTCAATAGCTCTACCTGATGACGACTGACCTGTATTGGCCTGAGACTTTATATCTCACAATGAATAAACAGACCTGACTGGTTGACATTAAGCTGCGTGTTGCATAATAACTGTCGATAAATGGGCGACCAGTTCCCTGATAAACCAAGAATGAAAAACGCCAACAAATCCTGACAGAAGTTCTCTTTTTATCACTGTCAATTGTCCGACCTCGAAATCTGAAAATGTCAATGGTGATGTGTATGAGGAATATGCCTATAACAATTAATCATTTGTACTCCATGTGTGCATTGTGCAAAGTTTCATCACTGATGATGTTTCAAAACGTAGATCATGATTTCCTCTTTACTGAAGGTCCAACAATTTGATATTCTGGGGAATTGTTATGGAGAATTTAATATTAGTCCCTATACTGCACAATGTGCTGCCTATTTGTAAGTTTGTTTGTTGTTTAATGCAACATCCAGCATTAATATGACAGTGTCCTATAAATAATTCATTTTAGACCTAACAATCCATTGATCGATATTATGAGCTACGATCATCACCATCAGCAAACAGTGACATGCAATCAACCACATAACCTGACCACATGATACATCAAGTCAATAGTTGCTTAGGACCAATTCTAACCAGAATTGTCCGGAGTAACATGTTTATAAGTGGTTGCACCATCTGCTTCCTATCAAATCAAGTTCCACGCTTCCACAGACATATTTGACATTGCTTATGAGGAACTCATGGCTAATCCCATGCATAAGGCAATCTTAAAAAATGTCTGCCTTCCTCCTAACTTTCACCCAAACTGACTAGGTAGGCAGGGATGATTATATTTAGAGGGTTATTTCTTTGGAGGGTTACAAATCTGTAAAAGTACAGTCACAGCCCCCGCAGCTTACAGTACCAACTAAGAGACAGACTTGACGTCATAATGACCACATTCTAGTTCCTCCAAAAATTAGCACATGAATGGTGTGATGTGTACATACTAACAGTCATACTAACAGGCTGGAATACATGGAGTAATAAGTACCTTACTATGTCCAATCTCAACAAGACCCGTGAGATCCGGGATAGAATAGGTCTTCAGCAACCCATGCTTGCCGTAAAAGGCACCTAACGGGATCGGGTGGTCAGGCTTGGTTGATGCATGTCATCGATCCCAACTGCGTGGATCGATGCTCATGATATCAATCACTGGATTGTCTGGTCCAGACTCCATTATTTACAGACCGCCGTCATATAGCTGGAATATTGCTGAGTGTGGCGTTAAACAACAAACCAAACCAAAAATCCAATCTCAATAAAATCAGATCTTAGCTACTGCCACACAAAGATCTGAGGATATCCCATTACAGGTCGCACCAGAACAACCTTTCATCCGACCAATCAGAGCATCGAATTTGAAATCGCGAAAGTGAAGTCCAAATGTGTTTTGTAATCATGCAACCTTGAAAAGGTTAGCACAAAGCATTCCGTATGAAGTGCCGTCCATCACTCATTCAATGGGAAACAGAAGAGACTTTCATGGGCAGTGGGAAGTATTGCCATACATGCTCTGCCATCTATCAGTCATTCCAGAACTTTCTTTTGTTCACTTTTCAACTTCTGAATCGAGAACACTGTCAAAATATATTTTTCAAAGCATAGTCTGGAATTTAAGTTGCCGTTTTGAAACTAGCACCACAGACTTCTTGTGATCCATTTCATTGGTCAGTCAAAGTTCGCCAAGGTCGCTCTGACTATACCCATAATGGGATGTCCTCCGATATTTGTGTATCGGTAGTCAGCACTAAGATCTGATTTTAATGAGATAGTACTATGTCAACAATGGAATTTCCTTCCTCCAAATGTCAGCGGTACAATATTTTGATTAAACATATCTTGAGCAGTAAACGTAATCCAGTAAACATTGTACTGCCCCATATATTTCTTACACACCACCTACACCCAAGTCATTTATGATGTTTGTTAGTTTGTTGTTTAATGCCGCACTCAGCTATATTCCAGCTATATGACGGCAGTCTGTAAATAATGGAGTCTGGACCAGACAATCCAGTGATTGATATCATGAGCATTGATCCACGCAATTGGGATCGATGTCCAGCATCAACCAAGTCAGCGAGCCTGACCACTCAATCACGTTAAGCACCTCTTACGACAAGCATATTCGCCTTGTACGCCAAGCATGGGTTGTTTAAGAACTATTACCCCGGATCTTAACATGTCGACACAAAATATGATGTGAATGGGAAACTGCATAATGGAACAGCTGTGGCAGCCCCCAAATTAAGTCTAGATATCGTTCCAAATTTTCTAAACTGGTTACATTTCACAACAATGAACTTCTTATATCAAACTAAATCCAAACGTTGCATTATGCTTTCAGGCCTATACCAAGAGACCTTGATCTATTGGTTATGTTTGTACATGACCTTTCGTGGTTGACCTTAGCCAGGTCATAGTTATCCAATCAAAGCCAACGAAACAAGGTCAACCTTGTATGACGCATGTGAGACATACAGATTTAGTATCTCGGCCACCTGTTACTTTCAGAGTAATATAACATTATGTCTTTCTATATCTTAGCTGTTCTTTGGAGGACCTTATATGTTTGGGGGTTTTTTCAATCACTTCTAAACCATTGCTATCTTCATCAAATAAGGGTCATTTAAATAAGGGGTATTCAAATAAGGCATATTTCAATAAGGGTCATTTAAATAAGGGGTATTCAAATAAGGCATACTTAAAAAAGGGTCATTTAAATAAGGGGTATTCAAATAAGGCATATTTAAATAAGGCGTAATTAAATAAGGCGTATTTAAATAAGGGGTATTTAAATAAGGTCTACCAACGAAAAAAAGATTGACTCAGTTTAGGAACACTGCAGATTACTACTCTATTGAAATCATTTTCATAAATTATTTGATTCTAAAAACCAAAATCAATTTGATCTTTTGGATAAATATTACACACATTCTTTATCAGGATGATTGCTTTTAATCTAAGCCTCAAAAGAAATTATCATATTAACAAAATTTCTGCCTTTGTGAAGCAGCACAATACCCATGTTTGGGGGTTTTACAAACATGGTAAACGTCTTCAGCCAGCATTACCCTGGGCTTTCCTTCGACATTAAACTGACTAAATATTTAAGCTACCGGTATATAAACCCCCCAAAAAATTCAAAGTGGTGTTCAACACAATCACTATCAAATAAGGATTTATACCATACATGTTGCCATGCAAAATGTTCTTTTGAAAAACATTTGATGTAAGAAACACAAATAAAGAAAAAAACGTCTTAAAAATTTATTTATACTGAACAATCATTTTTGAGTAACAGTAATCACAAGTTTATCGTAATCCAAAGATAATCCAAAATTTGTACATTCTTTAAACACACTAAGAAATATAACCATAAGATTTAAAGTAAAGTTTCACTTAGTCATTCCAAGATAAAACTTTATTTTAGTTAAGTCATCTGCAAACAAACACATGAAGTGCTTATTTTTCAAAGAATTCGAACAATACACAATAAATCTCACTCCTCTCTACAGTCGACATATTCAAGTAGAAAAACGCAAAGGTAAAACAAAGAAAGCACGACAGACAGCTTCTCCACTTACAATACAATAACTACCACGTCATAAAATACTCTCGCTCTTTTTCTCGTCAATGTAAGACTACATGCCATAGAGCAGTCTCACACAGACAGATAATCAATAGCATGTTATTAAATGGCCGACCTTTGTCTCCTGCAAGGAATCCTCACCTGGCATCCATCCCAACATACCCGGTAACGGACACGATCCGTGCTCAATTGCCACAGTCAAGATATTGTCAAACATACTCGACGACTTATAAGAGAAGAGAGTCATTACTACAGCCTGGCTGCATGTTATCGAAATTGCAATAGTTTGGCTAATAGGTTATACGTATCTACAGTTTTTTGGCTGACTTTTCTTCTGAGACATGACGTACAGCGGACTACATGCACAAATGTCAAGGAGCTGTTGCTATCCACACATTTGTTGTGATTTGGAACACTCGAAGATAAGTTATTTTAAAGGCTGATGTTTCAGAAACCTAAAAGGAGCACAATAAACCATGTAATTCATCACTGATATGTGGAGGATGTTTGTATTCAAATACATTTTAAATCAGATATTATATGAAGGTTAATATTTTGATAAGATTGAAATTTCATTTTTTAGTTATAATCTTCTTAAAAGCTGTTGAACTTTTACTAATCTTGCAAGTTGGAATCTGAGGCTAGTATTGAAAACCCACCCCATTACTTACTGCCCATGGGTGACATAGCAGCTGTGCAGAGTTGTCCCTCCTAGATGCCTGCAGGATCTGCTGGTTTGGGCTTCAAATCCCTTATTCCCCCCCGAGTATGTTGATAATAATAACAAACAAATATGTGTGCAGTTTAGTTTTGTTTGTTTGTTGTTTAACGCTGCACTCAGCAATACATTTGTGACCAGCTTGTGTTATTCCCTGACAAGCCGAATAGCGACTTGTGCCCCTCTCATGGCCATTTTTGCGACCAGGTTCCGTCTTAGCGCAAACGGGCATACCTAAAACAATTGTCAACTGGTTGCGTAATGGTTCACACACATTTCCCCATATATTATATATATTTCAGATGCAAAGCACATCTGGACATGCGGAAGTATACAGCATACCATATTCGACGTAATAAGTGCCCAGGGCACTCTTAAATTTAGAAATATGGGGCTCTTATTAGAATGTTATTTTGGTGAAAGAAAGTTGAAAGATAAATTTCGTGGTTTATGCTGCCAGCCTGAAATGCTAATGTACGACAGATATATTTTTCCAAAATTAAATGCCCATAATTAAGGGTGCATGTAACCAGGGGATCCGGAAAATTTAAAATCCCAATCGGACATTTACATTTATGCCACGCCCCCTTCAAACAGCGTGTTTTAGTACGACTTTTTACACACAAATTACAAGTTGTTACGTATTCATAATATGATGAATTATGAATTGTTTCAATTTAAATTGTTTAATTCACCGGACAATTAATAACAAATAATATCATTTTCGACATATATGGAAAACATACGTTTGTTTCGGTTATAATAACGATCTGTCAACGTAGTGAACGGTCTAATTAATATTCATGAGTCTGCTCAAGTGTACGCGTTGTAACATTTGGATCGAGACTATTATCCCATATTTGGTTATCACGTGACCTCACGGGAAAAGTTTGTTTTTTTAAGCTAAAGATTATTTAAAAACAAGACAGATAATATAATCATAAATCCTAAACTATCGTTGATAGCAATAGTTATTTGAATACTTTTTCATCTATACTTAATTATTGACCATAAACAAATTTGATATCGATCGTCACAGAAAGCAAAATGGCGGTCAATCAAGGTTCAATATACGACTAGCTACTGAAAACAATAAAATCTGCAAATCCTCGTTGTATGTCAACCAAGTGAAAGTCGTTAGCCATGACTTACAAAATGATCATTCAGACTTTGAGGGTTTGGCAGATCCGCTCGACTGATCTGCATCGGTCGACTAGCTGTCGTCACGCTTTCGCTTCTTGACTGAGGTTACGTATCGTAGCATTGTGAGGATAATGAGGTACATCGTTGATGCAAGGTATTTTTGTACAGTTGTAAACACATTTTACTCAAATTAACAAGATGTTCTCAGTAATAAATCCTCGATTAATCAGTGTCAACTCAGTTTATTGCCTATTACAGTGATTGACCGATTGGACTATCATTCTAGGTACGATGTATTTACAGCAATCAAAACAAACAAAGCTTGTCAGTGTAGATAATCTTCATTGTGTTACAAATGCAGACAGAAATTGCTCAGTCCTAACTGTTGATCATGTCCAATCAAATTTAAGAATGTCCGGACAATACTTTTTAAAATGTCCGGACAGAAAAATTTAAATGTCCGGTAAGCAATATTTTAGACCGGACATTTGAGATTCCCAATCGGACATGTCCGGCGCATATGACGGTTTCCGGACCCCTGCATGTAACACACGAGTGCGTATTATACGCGAATAAATAAGTCTTGTGTACATTGATCAATCGGAAGGGGTGCTAATTGGAATTGTTCACTAGCCAATATCTTAGCAAATGTCGCCATGGGCGCTTATTAGAGCGGGGCACATATTACGTCGAATATGGTAACTGCCTGGACTATAAGGAGGCAACACTACTACCTGTGCAACACAGTATTAATCGTCTCAAGGCAAACATCTACAAGTTTGAATACTGCTTCCAAACTGAAGCTGGGTGAAGTGCATGTAGTGCAGTGACTCACATAATGTTAAACATCATCGCTGAGCGTGACAGAGGCTTCCAGACATAAGTATGACACAAATATGTCACCAGGGATTTTCCAGTTTTCACACAAACTCAGCAAATAAGGAATACTGAAGCAACAAAATGGAAATCACGCAGTAGGACTTCCAACATGGCACAAGTTTGTAGAATATGTATTCTTGCATCTCACATTGATATCATTTTTTGGCATGTGTCCCCATGAAAATTGCAGGGCAGAATTGATCCCCAGGAACCGGTGCTTGTCCTGGGAGTCAGTGGGAATGACTCAAATGGTGACTGGGCTGTTTATGCACAATAGGTGAGGTGAGGTGAAATGGGTTTTTTGTCGCATCCAAGATTATTGCACTTTCATAACTGCGTATGTGTGTCTGCTTGTACTTGTCCGGGCTGATGCCGATTGTATAGCGCTAGCACACTGAGATATCATGCTGCAGTTTAACATAAATATCCCACTCAGACACAGTATACTGACTCCGAGCTGACCAGTCCTTGCTTTAGCTCCTTCGTGCTGAGTGCCAGCCAGGGTAATAATAAGTACCATCTTTTAACATCTTTTGGTAATGGACGCTCTACCACTTTATGCACAAGAGTGCCCTGATGGCATGAATTTGTTGCTGATGCTTTCAATCAGCGGCATGTCTGGTCCAGACTCAGGCCGCCATGTTATAGCTAGAATGTCACAGACTTTCACTCGTTCCCTCACTCACTGAAGCTGGACATTAGGGCTGAGACGAGTCCAAATTTACTACCCCTTTACCCACACCCCTATTACCCAACCCTACCCGGGTACCCACACCCCTATTACCCGACCCTACCTGGGTACCCACACCCCTATTACCCGACCCTACCCGGGTACCCGCTGTTAGTGTCAAGAGGAAGGTACAAAATGTCTGATTGGGAATATTTTGACAGTAGCCCCGGCAGACTGAATTAGATACATGTACATAACGATGTGGTCATGCATACACTGGAGTTTACTGAAGTTTTAGCTTTGTTCAAACACACATAAGTCAGAAGGAACATGTTCATAGTCATGAAGAAATGCGAACATTAGAGACTTAAAATTGTCGTGTAACCATGTAGTTATACAGTGATTTTTTTGTCATGAAATAATATATCATGTGACTAACCACGGGTCCGGGTAGTCATGTGGGTACCCGGGTCCTACTCAGGACCCATCCGACCCGGGTACCCGGGTACCTGAGTTGCCCGTCCCAGCTCTACTGGACATGTATTCAAACTGAACTTATTTACACAAGACTTATAACTTGGCATTACAACATTCACACTACCCCTTCTATGTCTTCATGTATGTTGAACTTCAATGTGTCTTTTGGAAACATCTACATATGACATTGTACCCGTGAAGATCTGGCTTAGATTATGTCTTCAGCAAACCATGCTTGCCATAAAAGGCAACTATGCGTAATTGTAAGAGGCGACTAACGGGATCGGGTGGTCAGGCTTGCTGACTTGGTTGATGCATGTCATCGATCCAATTGCGTGGATCGATGCTCATGATATCAATCACTGGATTGTCTGGTCCAGACTCGATATTTACAGACCGATATAGCTTGAATATTGCTGAGTGCGGTGTAAAACTAAAAAAACTAAAAAACAAAAAAACCAGATGACACTGATTGAGTCATACCTTAGATACAAAGAAGCAGATGCTGCAACTTTTGCCCTGCTACAGTCACAAACGCGTCATTAGATAATTACTTTTGGTTTAAATATTTTAACATGAATATGCCACTTTTTAAAAACAACAAACAGTTTTGTCATAAAATTACCAAATGATATGGTTTCAGGAAATGACTGTTTTTTATGAAGATATATTTTAAGTGGTGCAGAACATTTTTCCAGGGATGGTGTATCAATGAATCACACCTCTGTTTATAGCTCAATCATGCAATGATTCAGTGATCAATCTGCTGCACAAAACACTGATGACGATAGCACATCCTTGGTCAATTACTTTTTTCTGATATTGCACTTGATATCCTTCAGAGATGCTGCCATAGCACACATCTCTCACTTGAGGGCATTCAAGGCAGGGTCTGTCTAATTGCCTTCATCAGTTCTGGGAAGTCAGAGTTTGCAAGGGGTAGCCAGTAAACAGGCTTGATGACCTGCCTTTAATTGATAATCATTACGGACAAATTAGTAAGTTTTGTAGACATTCAATTATCTGTAACCATTTGGTCTAACAAGCATAAAAATGAATATACTGTATTTGCTGTCTTAAGTGACCTACTCCAGTAAGCACTCCTTGACCAACTTCAAGACCAAGCTGTAAGTAATTTCAAAAGCGTCTCCTACTAAGAGTGAAAATTTACATGACAGTCCGTATTTCCTTGAGTATATAACATATTCTTTTCATTAAAAAAAAAGGCAATATAGAAGGAGTAAATAATTGCTGAGGTATTATTAACAAAAAAATGGACGTTTGAACTAATATTTTTCTTCCAATTGGTTTTAAGTGCCCCTTTTTTGTGTCCAGGGCGCTTATTACAGTGAATACAGTATGTATACACCAAGTAAAAAGTTAAGCAACGCCCTTCTTAAGTTTCATGTTTTCCAAACCGACATGCATTGTTTAGTAATCCCTACACATGGCATTGACCTCACTTGGCTGGATGTCTGAAATACTACAGGTACCTGGTGAACTGACAGTACAAAGACACCTTATGTTCCACCAGATGGTCACCAGTACTGAGTCACATCAGGGTGCACAGGAGCAGAAGAGGCAAATAGAAGGGTAACTAATAGCTGTTGCACGGAACTGTTGCAGAAATTAGATAATCAATCATGGTTTCTGTATTTCAAGATGAGCATGGCATTTTCTAAAAACCAAATGTACTTCATCAGAAAATTAATACAGGGTATGAATTTTTAATATGGCTATTCTATATGGAATTATATAGCAAGTTATTCTTCATGTTTTTCCAGGTGAACACAATTCAAACATATGCATAATCAAGTGAGGGAGTTAGTTGGTTTATCACTGCTTTGAGACCGCCTCCGTGGTCTAGTGGTAGAGCATCCGCCTGTAGAGCGGAAGGTCTGGGGTTCAATGCCTAGAATCCTACCAAAAGACAGTAAAAGATGGTACTTGTTATTACCCTGGCTGGCGCTCGGCATTAAGGGGCTAAAACAAGGACTTGTCGGATCGGAGTCAGGATACTGTGTCACAGTGGGGTATTCATGTTAAACTGCGGCATGGTATCTCAGTGGGCTAGCACTATAAATTGGCATCAGTACAGAGCACACAGACACACACATGCATGTATGTCACTATATAAGAGCAATAATCTTGGAAGTGAAGTTAAACCCCAATTCACCACACCTATCACTGCTTTGAATAAACACGACGTGTCAGCTTAATGTGGGAGGAAAGTCTGACGTGATGCAGGTCTCAGACGTTTACATTTGTGTGAAACCCACGAGCAAGGTTATGGTGCTGACAGACCAAGAAACATTTGATTCGAACCAACAATCATAGGTTTCTTGTGTGTCCAAGGGACGCAACTCCGCACAGCAAATCACGGCACCTCAGATGACTGGACCAGACATGTCCCCTGTATAATCAAGTAAGCATTAACTTTAAAAGGATACCTCATGAGAGGATTAATATTATAAAACCAAAATTCTCCATAACTTTGTATGTACAAAGTAAATAATCAAATAACAGAGGCAATTTTGTTAATTGATAAACATTCAATTAGGAAACACCCAAATAACATCAGTATCCGATAAAAAATAATACATGTCTTTCATTTTAAAACATTTATAAATACCAAAGGCTCTTGTCTTCAAATCTAGCAACTTCAAACTACCCATACAATTTACTATGATCATGATGATTAAGTTCCTGATCTACACAAGCTAATATTTTGTCTTAAATGATTATTACCATGAAATAATACAAAACCTTATATTTTGTTTAAAAGAATACTAGCATGGAATATTTCACAAGCTTATATTTTGTTTAAACGAATACTACCATTGAATATTACACAAACTTATATTTTATCTAAACGAATACTACCATGGAACATTACACAAACTTATATTTTGTTTAATCAATACTACCATGGATTTTTAGAGACCATCAGTGCCATCCACTAGAAACAGACTGAGTAAAAGCCTCCTAGTACCTATTAAACACTATTGAAGATTTTACGTCAAAACTAATTTCTCCAACACTGCTACAAAGGGTAGAATAATAGATTGCTATCATCGAGATGAATTAATCATCATTTAGAAGCCAAGTTGGTATTGAAATTGACATATGATATACCTGCAAAGATCAAAAGTCAACAGATTCTATTCTTGTCAATTTCACAAAAGATTATCATCTATATCATATATTAAAAAAAAGCAATTTCTACAATGGTACCATAAACATGAAGAAAAAAATATTGCAGAATTCATTCTGTGGTCATTTCTGTGGAACGTGTGATATTGAGTTCAGTCAGTGTTTCATCACTGTCACACTGGTGTCTTCAACGTATCCGTCAAAAACAGAATTTAGCTTCGATTGCCAGAACTTAAGTACTGGAACACGCAAGCGCATATCCTACATTCAGATAGCTTGGAAGGTCTTAATGATTTCTTCTCTATCACCATGACTTTCAGCAATAGTAATTTCTGGAGGTGGTCTTGGCAAAAACATCATTTTTAGTCCTTTCCTTCTTTACACGAGCTAATGGAAAGAGCTAAACTCAAAATCAATTCGGCGGGTTCCTGAGAAACCCATCAACACAATGTCATCCGAGGACGCGATCTTCGTAAAGAAGCAGTATTTTAATCAACCGTTGACACTCTGCGCCATTTCTGAGTTTGTCTGTATGATATTAACTCGACCCCTGATTCTACTTTTTGGGTCGACATATCAAACATGGATATGGAGTGTGCAGGGATTAAGTATGCTGAACATGTTGGGGTATTTTTGTGTGCATTCAACAAGTCCTTTCACACACTCTGTAAAATGAGTTCAGCATTTTGACAGGGGATATGTCCGATGAATGTGTTAATTATAACATTTAAGAAATTTCTTTTTTTGGTAATAGGAAGCCTTGTAATATCTCTTCAGACCTGTCAATTACTTCTGAATTAAGAATTGCAAATTGCCACTCTTTGTGAAACAAAAATATTGTTTGAAGGTGAATGTCTATTTTTAATGCTTAATCATTGATGGAATAAAAATTTTGATGTGACTCGTCATTTTTGTTAAATATTCATGACTACTAACACACAAACGATGAAGCTGTGGGAACCGGTGACTGTTACATTCTTTCCATTTATCGCAATATCATGCTCATCACCAACATCATCAACTTTAACAACAACATCATCTTTATCACAACAATAACATCCTCATCAACAACAATATCATCCTTATCCTATCAGCAACAATATTATCCTTATCACCAACCATGTCATCCTTATCAGCAACAATTTCATCCTTATCACCTGCAATGTCATCCTTAACACCAACAATATCAGCCTTATTGCCAACAATATCATCCGTATCACCAACAATCTCATCCTTATCACCAGCAATATCATCCTTATCACCAGCAATATAATCCTTTTCACCAACAATATCAGCCTCATTGCCAACAATATCATCCGTATCACCAACAATCGCATCCTTATCACCAGCAATATCAGCCTTTTCACCTACAATATCATCCTTATCACCAACAACATCATCCTTATCACCAACATCATCCTTATCCACTGTCATCCTGAAACCATCAAGAAACTCCCCACCAATTCCCTGCCTTCCTGTCAAATAACCCATGTCATGCAATGTCACTTTCTACCCCGTGTTCAACATAAACATGTGCTTCCCCCATTGTCCTCAGAGCAAACACACAGTATATCACAATGGGATCAATACAGGCCATTTCTATGTTCTTCATCTCAACACTGTTATGAAAAGAAATTGATTTGACAGATCAATTAACCATAGGCTTGACAAGACTATAATTACATAACATCCAACCTCATTGTATCACTGGCCTGTGATCTTCAGCTACTGATGACCCCCAACAAAGACAAAAGGATGACACAAACAATAGAGGCATAATTAGACGTTGCCTTCTCAAAATCACTTTATTATTGTGATTAGAAATGTCTCATTACATAAAGACAACGTTCCACCACAGACTGTCCCTAGATGACCCTGGAGGATAGCATCAGTCATCCAGTGCATGATTCGGTTGATATGGTTCAGTAGGGAAACTTATAGTCCACAGAATAATGCTCTGGCACTGTAGCTCTCCTGGATATGTAGTCACCAGGCTGTCATGTCTGCCATTTTGAAAATCTCATTCCAAACTCTTGAACAAATTCAGAGGTCATCATTTGTTCGAACAAGCATGTCAAGGTTTTGCTTTATTAGTCGTGCAGACCCTGTCATGTCTGAGGAAGAACTTTTTACAGACCGTTGCTGCTGCTGCTGCCGACAGACAAGTGACAACCAGGGCTGAAATGATATGCTCACTTGACTTTGAATCAGGTGAGCTAAACAAAAACAGAATTACCGCACTGCTTCTGAAAAGGCACTTATGTTCAGCATGCATCCTGTGATTCCCAACTGTCACAGACACATCTGGCCATGAAGATCCGGGGTAGAAAAGGTCTTCAGCAACTCAGGCTTGCCGTAAAAGGCGACTAACGGGATCGGGTGGTCAGACTCGCTGACTTGGTTGATACATGTCATTGCATTCAAATTGCGTGGATCGATGCTCATGATGTCAATCACTGGTTTGTCTGGTCCGAACTTGATTATTTACAGACCGCCGTCATATAGCTGGAATATTGCTGAGTGTGGCGTTAAACAACAAACAAGCAAACAAAACAGACACATCTCCCAGATATATTGAGCATATGATTCTCAACTGTCATGGACAAATCCTCCTGATACTTTGACATTCTCACCATCATGGACACAGTGTTTAGTCTCTTTTACACATATCAGACTTGAAAGAACATGATTAAATCCTGGCATTATAGATGAAAGGACACCATTTTACATTCTTTTGTTTCTCTCCTCGCTGACAGACTTTGAGAATAAGCAAAGAAGATTTGACCAACAGATTATCTGTCCATGGTAAATGAGTGATTTACCTCATTCCAAAGGGACAAGAATAGTTTTATACGTGTATTTAAATCCCTTTCGCCAGGGCTATGGTCAAACTGTTCCCAATCGGATATTTTGGACCTATATCTCTTGAAACCAACATAGAGGGGTGGGTACCCGGGTAGTAAATTTGGGCTCGTCCCAGCCCTACTCAGTGATTGTTTTCTTATTGTTTGTCTGGTCCATATATAATTATTGACAGGTCACCATTAGCTAGGATATCATATTTTATCATATAATGGGTAGGTTTCTTGGCATAATAAAGCCAATGCGAAAAAAATTATATCCGTTGGGGTCATATGAGGATAGAGATGCAAATATGAAAGGTCAAGTAGGGACAGTTTCAGTCTTTACAAACAAACATGGCATTGCCCTTGTCATTCAGTGACCGAGTCAGAATTAACTATTAGAGATCTGGAGAAACAACGGGGATAATTGTTACCATTATCAAAACAAGTCTAAGATACTGAAAAATAAGTGTCAAACTGTGACGTAGCTAAGGCATTTCACAAGCTTTGGCAACGTTGGAGATATAAATTGCAAAACAATTTAGCAAGGATACTAGCGTAGTTGGATCAGTTTCCATACCTCTGCAGCTTGGAACCTTTTCCCGATATTCCCCAACAGTTGGATTTGGTTGAATTATGTACCAAATTGTCTCGTTTTGTTGCTGTGTGTACATCTGACTGCACTTTGTAACGTTATGACAGAACAGGCAGACTCTAAACAAACCTGATGTCTCATAGACTAGGGCTAGAGTAGCTTCCCCTACATAAAGGGCAGTTACTCTAGCAGACAGTCCAATGGATTGCCACAAAACGCAAGTAGAAACAGTTTGTGTGGAGAACTGTTGTCTTGCTACGCCACTGTATTAGAAACAGGTTTAAGTTCGAACTATATCGATTGTTGTCAGAATGACATTATATGATAAAGAGGTTACCACGCTTGTGTGTTATGTATTTAGCTCACCAAGGCTAGCTAAATACAATGTTTATTCCTAATACAGGATATTCACCATCCCCAAACACACTCGAGTGGTAACCTCTACAAATTAAACAAGCGTATAGTTGACCAAGTCATCTATATCCCCAGCCCATTTTAACACGTTATGGTCCCAAACCAGGTAACAGACCCAACATTTCTCTTAGCCCATGTCAAAATAGCTGCAATGGAAATTCTAAAATAAACATTTCTAAAACTCCTTAATATCAAATGGCACTAGTTCAGTATGTGCTTTATATATAGACATGCAATGTTTAGCAAGGAAATATTTAACAGTTTATTTGTTATACTCCTTAAGTGAACCAATCCTATATTAAAACTTAAATCCAACTTGTTGTCATGAAAACATAAACAATAAAAAATTCTAAAAGTGCTATATATCAAAAGGCACCAGTTCATTATGTGCCTGGTAGACATGCAAAGTTTTGTAAGAAAGTATTTAATGGTTTTTGAGTTACGCTCCGGAAACGAACACCACCCTTGTAGAACCTAGGTCCAACTTGTTGCCATGTAAACGTAAAAAATATAAATTGATAAAACTCCTAAATAGCAAAAGGCATCAGTTCAGTATGTGCCTAGTAGACATGCAAAGTTTTGTAAGAAAGTATTTAATGGTTTTTGAGTTATGCTCCGGAAACGAACACCACCCTTATAGAACCTAAGTCCAACTTGTTGCCATGTAAACGTAAAAAATAAAAATTTATAAAATTCCTAAATAGCGAAAGGCACCAGTTCAGCATGAGTCTGATAGACATGCAAAGTTTCGTAGAGAAACATTCAACGGTTTCTGAGTTATGCTCTGGAAACGATTTCGGGACGTACACATGTACGCACACACACGCACACACATACACACACACGCACACACGGACGGAACCCATTTCTATATCCCCCGCCAACTTCGTTGGTGCGGGGATAATTATAATGAACACTGAGTTTAATATAGAACCTTATTGGAAACACTCTTTAAGTGTGCCCTGACGTGCCTACAACATAACTTTACCATGCCATTATGATTTTAACTGTGCCCTTGGCACCCAAACACAAGAATTTCAAACCCTGGTCACACTAAATCTTTCCACTATCATGCATGATATTAACCTTTCACAGCCGCTCCCTACTTTGTTGACCCGTGAAGATTCTGGGTTAAAATAGGTTTTCAACAACCCATGCTTGCCGTAAAAGGTGACTATGCTTGTCGTTAAAGGCGACTAACGGGATAGGGTGGTCAGGCTCGCTGACTTGGTTGATGCATGTCATCAATCCCAATTGCGTGGATCGATGCTCATGATATAAGTCACTGGATTGTCTGATCCAGACTGGATTATTTACAGACCGCCGTCATATAGCTGGAATATAGCTGGAATATTGCTGAGTGGGGCATTAAACAAACCAACCAACCAACCAACCAACCCTACTGTGTTGGTCCATATTCATCTTCTCTACCTCATTCCCACAGAACTCCTAAAAAATTAGGTGTCAAGTCCCACTATGATGAAATTTACAAATTATCACAACATAGAATTGGTCTTCAGCAACTCATGCTTGTGTTAAGAGGGCACTGTTCTTGTCCTAGGAAGCGACTAACGGGATCGGGTGGTCAGACTTGCTGACTTGGTTGATGTATGTCATCGTATCCCACTTGCGTAGATAGAACCTTATATTGTCAATCACTGGATTGTCTGGTCCAGATTCAATTATTTACAGATCGCCGTCATGTAGCTGGAATAGTGATGAGTGCTGTGTTAATAAACAAACTCCATTTTTTGCCAAGTATTGCTCTAATGTTGCTTTTCATTATAAAACAATGCTACTTTTTGTCATAATAAAACATATTTATCTTTTGCCCTAATAAAACATCATCTTTTACCCTAAAAAAGAATGCCACACATTGAATAGATACTGTAAAATGCTACCTATAGCCCAAATAAATCAAAGCCAACTCCTCCTCTTATGAAACAATTCTACCGTTTGCTTTGATAAAACAATTACACCAACACAACCTCTTACCCAAAACCAAACAATGTCGCCTTTCGCCCTATGAAACAATTCTACCTTTAGTCTTTAAAAACAAAGCCAGCCCTAAAAAAGTGTTTGCCCTGCTACAAGACACCAATTTTCAATCCTATAAACATGATACGTAGCCACCTTTTATCAGCTATAAAGCCACCTTTAACTTTTGACATAATGCTATTGACTTTTTGCTGTAATGAAACGATGCCACCTTTTGCGCCAATAAAATCCTGTCACCTATTGCCCTAATAAAACATCACTACCGTTTGCCTCGTTTAAAATAATCCCACATTTTGCCCCATAAATATAATGCCACCTTTTGCCCAAATAAAATACTGCCATCAATTGTCCTAAACACTACATTTTGCATTTTCTAACAGTTGAGTGAGTGAGTGAGTATGGTTTTACGCCGCTTTTAGCAATATTCCAGCAATATCACGGCGGGGGACACCAGAAATGGGCTTCACACATTGTACCCATGTCGGGAATCGAACCCGGGTCTTCGGCGTGACGAGCGAACGCTTTAACCACTAGGCTACCCGACCGCCCTCTAACAGTTGAGCATGTTGATGTATGAAGAAACTTAACAGTAAAGATGTGTACATGCTGTCGCATCATTTTCAAAGTATCCTAAAATTCTTCTGGTTCATCCTTTCCAAGATCATCAGAAATTAGGGGCGATCGGTTAGCCTAGTGGTTAAAGTGTTCGCTCGTCACGCCGAAGACCCGGGTTCGATTCCCGACATGGGTACAATGTGGGAAGCCCATTTCTGGTGTCCCCCTCCGTGATATTGCTGGAATACATGTATTGCTAAAAGCGGCGTAAAACCATACTCACTCACTCACCCATCGGAAATTAACATTTATTTATTCTTGTTCTTACATTAACAGATATGAAAGAATTTCCCCACATAATCCTTTCAAGATTACTATCGTGTTTCATCTTTCTACACGATACTAGTAGTATCTACCATTTGCACTTCTCGAAATGGTAAATCAGACGGTGAAGATATCTGTTACTCTAATGGCTTATTATTGAAATATCCCATGAAACATTACCTTTTTACAGTGTATGTCAATGATATAAGCCTGTCACATATATTAATTTCATCTTCAGTGGTCCAGTGGTTTCAGATAAGAGATGCGAAATATGATTTCTGTAGGAAAAATGTAAATAATATATTGTCTTGGGTAAGGCACAAAATGTTGTGCTTCCGTTAATCCAATCGATCCCAACATTTTGTCGATAACCCCAAGGCTAAACTTTTTCATGTTACTCGGCTTGCATTTCATGTTATGAAACATTCTGGTCAGTAGGTGGGAATGAAAACAAAAAAAGCTTATTTGTTTCAAAATGGTACTACCCTCTGTGTGCAGTTAACAATCTGATCTAATTGGTCTTACAGTGTTCCTACTGGCTTTTGAAACTAAAAATTACCAGTCCCCCCTAATTTTGGCCAGTCCCAACTTTCAACAGATAAAAAAACGTATGAAAATTATTTGGTTTTAATTCTTGCAACATCATGTTCAGTGCAAAGATGTCATCTCTGAAGTTACTTAGTTAGATCTATATGCCATCCACACAAACGTCAGTCACAATTTTCTCTTCTTTTTTTTATATATTTCGAGACAAGTCACTACAAATGGATATTTAACCTAGAAATAAACACGGGGAAACCCTGATGGTAACAGACAAGCCGACTTAAATATCACCAATGTTTTGTTAAACAACAAAGATTTATAAGGTACGGTACTTTTTTTGCCGGTCCACAGGGACTGGCAGTCACATGAATTACAGGTCCAAGCCTAATTTTACTGGTAAAAAAATGGTAATAACCGGTAAATGGGAACGCTGGTCTTACAGTTTATCATATACACTTAGTTAGCATTTGGCAAAATAAAAAAGTTATGCTTTCCCCATCCACTCATTGAATTTCAATAGTGTCAGTTGATGATCCATAACCAATTTGTAAAAAACATATAGCCTTACATTTCTATTGATCTATCTATAGACCTATATCTATCAATAACACTGCCTGTGAAATTATAAGAAAAATATCATTCTTAATCATTTTATCTCCGGGAGGTAAAATAAAAACCTTCTTGTCTTGTGCGCCTAGTTTAAGCAAATCCATCTGATATCCAAGATAGATTTTGTATATGTCACCTATATAAAAACATATTTCAAAACCGATCTGCAGTTCAATATTTCGGTAACACAAACCTTCTGCGGAAGTATTACCAAAGTTGGTGCACATATTGTATAGTACACAGGGACCAACTTATATGATGGTCCGTTGGTCTGTAACCAGCAGAAATGGAAGCACACCTGCTCGAGACAATCTACTAGGTCAGCTGACAGCCTATGCTTATGTGTGAGTGAGTGTGGTTTTACACTGCTTTTAGCAATATTCCAGGAATATCACGGTGGGGGACACAAGAAATGGGCTTCACACATTGTACCCATGTTGGGATTCGAACCCGGGTATTCGGCGTGACGAGCGAACGCTTTAACCACTAGGCTACCCGACCGCCCCTCTTTGCTTATAAATATCTGTAGTAACTTATTGATAACCAACTAGAATTCATATGACATTCCACAGAAAGGCCAGGATAAATAATTTATCTGTTCATATTGCCATCTTGACATTCATTCACCAGATGGCCAGTACCGTATTCGACATAATAAGCGCCCAGGGCGCTCTCAAAATTAGAAATAGAGCCCCAGGGGGCTCTGATCAGAATATGATTTTGGTGAGAAAAATTAAACAGAGTTGAAAGATTGTAAATTTCGTAGTTTATGCTGACAGCCTGAAATGATACAAAGGAAAAGTATGTGCTTATCATATACGACAGATATATTTTCCAGAATTTAATTACCCATAATTAAGGGTGCATATAACACACGAGTGCGTATAAAACACAAAGAAATAAATCTTGTGTACATTGATCAATTGGAAGGGGTGCTAATTGGCATTGTTCACTAGCCAATATATTAGCAAATATCACCATTAGAGTAGGGTGCTTATTACGTCTAATACGGTATATGGTGTTTTCTAATGTCCACGCCACTGCTAACAGTAAATGAATCCTTTTTACGTGAGTTTTCTGCTTCTTACATACCATTGGGTCATAACAATACACTTTGCAATATTCATCTCAATTGTAAGGTCTTTATAAGGTATGGGGCTGTGGGGTAGCCTTGTGGTTAAAGCATTCGCTCGTCACGCCGAAAACCCGGGTTCGATTCCCGACATGGGTACATTGTGTGTAGCCCATTTCTGGTGTCCCCCGCCGTGATATTGCTGGAATATTGCTAAAAGCGGCGTAAAACCGTACTCACTCACTTTATAAGATATGGGGCTGTGGGGTAGCCTCGTGGTTACTGCCCTCGTTCGTCATGCCAAGAGCCCGGGTTCGATTTCCCACATGGGTACAATATGTGAAGCCCATTTCTAGTGTCCCCTGCCGTGATATTGCTGGCATATTGCCTAATGCGGTGTAAAATCATACTCACTCACGCACTTTATAAGATGCACAATATGATACATAAAAACTTGACACTTGGCATGCTTGGGAACATTCCTTCTTCGTTTGACAGCACAATAAAAAACATATTTTGTATATTTGAGCGAATTACTTAAAGGAGTGTTGATGTCTCTTGTACAAACTAGTAGAAAAAAAGGATTGATTTTTAAATCTCATTTTACCTTGCTTGTAACCCACATGGTACAATAACTGTATCATAGGACAGGGTATAACAATGCATAAAACTGGTGGGGCAGGGGAAAAAATATATTCCTTGAAGATATTTTATCTGTTTGTTTTGTTTTGCGCCACTGTCAGCAATATTCCAACAATATCAGCAGCCTGTAATAATTGAGTTTTGGACAAGCCAAACCAGTGAATTGATATTATGAGCAACATCCAACGCCAAATTCATCAAGCCTGACCATCCAATCCATAAGGTGGCCTCTTACGGCAAGTATAGGTTACTGGAACCAATTCTAATCCGCAGTCCCCACGGGGTTGAAGACATTAGATAAATGTCTGTCTAAGTTGGGTATGGAAGACATAGAAGCTATCTGGACAGCAAGCTCTGACATTTTTATCAGAGGGTTTCTGAGCCGTTGCCCTCCAGGAAAGGGGTCAATCTGCAGCAATTTTACAGATAACGATTACTAGTTTGTCCCTTTACTATTGTGAAACAAATTATGACTTAATAGACAGAAATACATCAGGACTGGTATTAAGTGTCCCTGTAAAGTAGGGGCGGAACTACATAGAAGATCCATTTGGACACATCAAATTTCTCAGCGTCAATATGTTATCCACTATATTTCTACAGTGAGTAAGTGGTGAATTTTAGTGTAATTATCTCCAAACGCTGGGTAAATGGACAGTGATGGGAGACACTGACTGGGATGCATGCGGCTCTCGCTGAATGAATGTTGTTTTACGCCACAGAAATATTCCAGCTATACCATGTAACCTATATATATAAACATGTCCATATATAATCAAGTCTACATATAATCAAGTCTACATATAATCAGCCTACATATAATGACATGTCCATATATAATCAAGTCTACATATAATCAAATCTGCGGTACATATAATCAGCCTATACATAATGATATGTCTACATATAATCAAGTCTTTATAAAGGTAGAATAGGTCTTCAGCAACCCATACTTGCCGTAAAAGGTGACTATGCCTGTCGTAAAAGGGGACTAACGGGATCGGGTGGTAAGGCTCACTGACTTGGTTGATGCATGTCATCGATCTCAATTGCGTGGATCGATGCTCATGATATTAATCACTGTATTGTCTGGTCCAGACTAGATTATTTACAGACCGCCGTCACACAGCTGGAATATTGCTGAGTGCAGCGTTAAACAACAAACCAACCAACCAACCACCAAAAAACTTTATAAAATCAAGTCTACATATAATCAAGTCTACATATAATCAAGTCTATATATAATCAAGTCAAGTACAGGAAAACAAGTAGTGTCAGCATGATCACAATGTCGGAAGTTGGACAAGACTGGGGTACGCTGGACCTTAACAAGGAATCAACATGGCAGTTGATAAATAAATCTCTTAAACTATTGCCAAATCCATGGTATAGTGGATATTATCATACCTCCATGTCAGAATGATGAGATCTGATTGGTCCACATGATCTTGATAAAATACTGTGTATCCCAACTTGGATGGGAATAAATTCCTCAGCAGAGAATAAATCTCTTTTACCCTGCCACAAGCAACACAGGCTGCACATGGATTTCTGCGAGTGGGGGAGCAGATAGGGTGGATGGGGTAGATATGGAGAGTGGGGGAGCAGATAGGGTGGATGGGGTAGATATGGAGAGTGGGGGAGCAGATAGGGTGGATGGGGTAGATATGGAGAGTGGGGGAGCAGATAGGGTGGATGGGGTAGATATGGAGAGTGGGGGAGCAGATGGGGTAGATGGGGTCGATATGGAGAGTGGGAGAGCAGATGGGGTGGATGGGGTAGATATGGAGAGTGGGGGAGCAGATGGGGTGGATGGGGTAGATATGGAGAGTGGGGGAGCAGATAGGGTGGATGGGGTAGATATGGAGAGTGGGGGAGCAGATAGGGTGGATGGGGTAGATATGGAGAGTGGGGGAGCAGATGGGGTAGATGGGGTCGATATGGAGAGTGGGAGAGCAGATGGGGTGGATGGGGTAGATATGGAGAGTGGAGGAGCAGATGGGGTGGATGGGGTAGATATGGAGAGTGGGGGAGCAGATGGGGTGGATGGGGTAGATATGGAGAGTGGGGGAGCAGATGGGGTAGATGGGGTAGATATGGAGAGTTGGGGAGCAGATGGAGAGTGGGTGGATATAGGGAGTGTGTACAGATGGGGAGTGGGGGTGCAGATGGGGAGTGGTGTGGATATGGGGAGTGGGTGCGCAGATGGGGAGTGGGGGTGCAGACGGGGAGTGGGTGTGCAGATGTGGAGTGGGGGTGCAGATGGGGAGTGGGGGTGCAGAGTGAGAGTGGGTGTGCAGATAGGGAGTGGGGGTGCAGATGGGGAGTGGGGGTGGATATGGGGAGTGGGGGTGCAGATGGGGTGTGGGGGGCAGATAGGGAGTGGGGTGCAGATGGGGTGTGGGGGTGCAGATAGGGAGTGGGGTGCAGATGGGGAGTGGGGGTGGATATGGGGAGTGGGGTTGCAGATGGGAAGTGGGGTTGCAGATGGGGAGTGGGGGTGCAGATGGGGAGTGGGGGTGCAGATGGGGAGTGGGTGTGCAGATGTGGAGTGGGGGTGCAGATGGGGAGTGTGTGTGCAGAGTGAGAGTGGGTGTGCAGATAGGGAGTGGGGGTGCAGATGGGGTGTGGGGGGGGCAGATAGGGAGTGGGGTGCAGATGGGGTGTGGGGGTGCAGATAGGGAGTGGGGTGCAGATGGGGAGTGGGGGTGGATATGGGGAGTGGGGTTGCAGATGGGAAGTGGGGTTGCAGATGGGGAGTGGGGGTGCAGATGGGGAGTGGGGGTGCAGACGGGGAGTGGGTGTGCAAATGGGGTAAGGGGGTGCAGATTGGGTGTGGGGGTGCAGATAGGGAGTGGGGTGCAGATGGGGAGTGGGGGTGGATATGGGGAGTGGGGTTGCAGATGGGAAGTGGGGTTGCAGATGGGGAGTGGGGGTGCAGATGGGGAGTGGGGGTGCAGACGGGGAGTGGGTGTGCAAATGGGGTAAGGGGGTGCAGATAGGGAGTGGGGGTGCTGATGGGGAGTGGGGGTGCAGATGGGGAGTGGGTGTGCAGAGTGGGAGTGGGGGTGCCGATGGAGAGTGGGGGTCCAGAGTGGGAGTGGGGGTGCAGATGGGGAGTGGGTGTGCAGATTGGGAGTGGGGGTGCAGATGGGGTGTGGGGGTGCAGATGGGGTGTGGGGGTGCAGATAGGGAGTGGGTGTGCAGATGGGGTGTTGGTGTGCAGTGTGGGAGTGGGTGTGCAGAGTGGGAGTGGGGGTGCAGATGGGGAGTGGGGGTGCAGACGGGGAGTAGGGTGGACATGAGGAATGGGGTGGATATGAGGAGTGGGGGTGCAGATGGGAAGTTGGGGTGCAGATGGGGAGTGGGGGTGCAGATGGGAAGTTGGGGTGCAGATGGGGAGTGGGCGTGCAGACGTGGGAGTGGGGGAGCAGATGGGGTGGATGGGGTAGATATGGAGAGTGGGGGAGCAGATGGGGTAGATGGGGTAGATATGGAGAGTTGGGGAGCAGATGGAGAGTGGGTGGATATAGGGAGTGTGTACAGATGGGGAGTGGGGGTGCAGATGGGGAGTGGTGTGGATATGGGGAGTGGGTGCGCAGATGGGGAGTGGGGGTGCAGACGGGGAGTGGGTGTGCAGATGTGGAGTGGGGGTGCAGATGGGGAGTGGGGGTGCAGAGTGAGAGTGGGTGTGCAGATAGGGAGTGGGGGTGCAGATGGGCAGTGGGGGTGCAGATGGGGAGTGGGGGTGCAGATGGGGTGTGGGGGGCAGATAGGGAGTGGGGTGCAGATGGGGTGTGGGGGTGCAGATAGGGAGTGGGGTGCAGATGGGGAGTGGGGGTGGATATGGGGAGTGGGGTTGCAGATGGGAAGTGGGGTTGCAGATGGGGAGTGGGGGTGCAGATGGGGAGTGGGGGTGCAGACGGGGAGTAGGGTGGACATGAGGAATGGGGTGCAGATGGGGTGTGGGGGTGCAGATAGGGAGTGGGGTGCAGATGGGGAGTGGGGGTGGATATGGGGAGTGGGGTTGCAGATGGGAAGTGGGGTTGCAGATGGGGAGTGGGGGTGCAGATGGGGAGTGGGGGTGCAGACGGGGAGTAGGGTGGACATGAGGAATGGGGTGGATATGAGGAGTGGGGGTGCAGATGGGAAGTTGGGGTGCAGATGGGGAGTGGGGGTGCAGATGGGAAGTTGGGGTGCAGATGGGGAGTGGGCGTGCAGATGGGGAGTGGGGGTGGATATGGGGAGTGGGGGTGCAGATGGGGTGTGGGGGGGGCAGATAGGGAGTGGGGTGCAGATGGGGTGTGGGGGTGCAGATAGGGAGTGGGGTGCAGATGGGGAGTGGGGGTGGATATGGGGAGTGGGGTTGCAGATGGGAAGTGGGGTTGCAGATGGGGAGTGGGGGTGCAGATGGGGAGTGGGGGTGCAGACGGGGAGTGGGTGTGCAAATGGGGTAAGGGGGTGCAGATTGGGTGTGGGGGTGCAGATAGGGAGTGGGGTGCAGATGGGGAGTGGGGGTGGATATGGGGAGTGGGGTTGCAGATGGGAAGTGGGGTTGCAGATGGGGAGTGGGGGTGCAGATGGGGAGTGGGGGTGCAGACGGGGAGTGGGTGTGCAAATGGGGTAAGGGGGTGCAGATAGGGAGTGGGGGTGCTGATGGGGAGTGGGGGTGCAGATGGGGAGTGGGTGTGCAGAGTGGGAGTGGGGGTGCCGATGGGGAGTGGGGGTCCAGAGTGGGAGTGGGGGTGCAGATGGGGAGTGGGTGTGCAGATTGGGAGTGGGGGTGCAGATGGGGTGTGGGGGTGCAGATGGGGTGTGGGGGTGCAGATAGGGAGTGGGTGTGCAGATGGGGTGTTGGTGTGCAGTGTGGGAGTGGGTGTGCAGAGTGGGAGTGGGGGTGCAGATGGGGAGTGGGGGTGCAGACGGGGAGTAGGGTGGACATGAGGAATGGGGTGGATATGAGGAGTGGGGGTGCAGATGGGAAGTTGGGGTGCAGATGGGGAGTGGGGGTGCAGATGGGAAGTTGGGGTGCAGATGGGGAGTGGGCGTGCAGACGTGGGAGTGGGGGTGCAGATGGGGAGTGACCATGGGTGTGCAGACGGGAAGTTGGGGTGCAGATGGGGAGTGGGGGTGCAGATGGGGTGTGGGGGTGCAGATGGGGAGTGACCATGGGTGTGCAGATGGGAAGTTGGGGTGCAGATGGGGAGTGGGGGTGCAGATGGGGAGTGGGGGTGCAGATGGGGAGTGAGGGTGCAGATGGGGAGTTGGGGTTCAGAATGGGAGTGGGATGGATATGAGGAGTGGGGGTGCAGATGGGGAGTGGGGGTGCAGACGGGGAGTAGGGTGGACATGAGGAATGGGGTGGATATGAGGAGTGGGGGTGCAGATGGGGAGCGGGGGCGCAGATGGGGAGTGGGGGTGCAGAATGGGAGTGGCCATCGGGGTGCAGATGGGGAGTGAGGGTGCAGATGGGGAGTTGGGGTTCAGAATGGGAGTGGGGTGGATATGAGGAGTGGGGGTGCAGATGGGGAGTTGGGGTGCAGACGGGGAGTAGGGTGGACATGAGGAATGGGGTGCAGATGGGAAGTTGGGGTGCAGATGGGGAGTGGGGGCGCAGATGGGGAGTGGGGGTGCAGAATGGGAGTGGCCATCGGGGTGCAGATGGGGAGTGAGGGTGCAGATGGGGAGTTGGGGTTCAGAATGGGAGTGGGGTGGATATGAGGAGTGGGGGTGCAGATGGGGAGTGGGGGTGCAGATGGGGAGTGGGGGTGCAGACGGGGGGTAGGGTGGACATGAGGAATGGGGTGGATATGAGGAGTGGGGGTGCAGATGGGGAGTGGGGAGCAGATGGGTGTGGGGTGGATATGGGGAGCAGGGGTGCAGATGGGGTGTGGGGTGGATATGGGGAGCAGGGGTGCAGATGGGGAGTGGGGGTGCAGTTGGGGAGTGGGGGTGCAGATGGGGAGTGGGGGTGCAGATGGTGAGTGGGGTGGATATGAGGAGCAGGGTGGATATGAGGTGTGGGGTGCAGATGGGGAGTGGGGAGCAGATGGGTGTGGGGTGGATATGGGGAGCAGGGGTGCAGGTGGGGTGTGGGGTGGATATGGGGAGCAGGGGTGCAGATGGGGTGTGGGGAGCAGATGGGGAGTGGGAGTGCAGATGGGTGTGGGGTGGATATGGGGAGTGGGGGTGCAGATGGGAAGTGGAGATGGAGATGGGGAACGAGGGTGGATATGGGGAGTGGGGCAGGAGATAGGGTATGTTTGTGTGTGGATATGGGGAGTGGGGAAGGAGATGGGGTGTTGGGGAGCAGATTTGGGAGGGGGGGGAAAGGAGTTGGAGAAGTAAGAAGCACTTGGGATGCTATCCTTTCACAGGATGGTGCTCTTTGGGAAATCTGTAATGGAGTCACACCTGCAGATTGGCAACACTGCACGTGCACCACCTACAGGTGGCGCTATGCATCAAGTAGAACGCAGCAGCAATCATTGTGCAGGTGTGTGTGGACACAGAGCCCGTACACACATACAGCAGCTGGGAAAGGAACAGCTGTAATTGTACATGGGACGAGTACTGCCAATTAAAACTGGATTGTGATTTCTTAAACCTTGTTAAGACATGCATATTATTTTTTTAATTGCTTTTCATACAACTGGTTCAGCAAGATCCTATTGATACACGATATTACCTATGGCATTGTTACTATTTTTACTCTGCTGGATGATGTTCAGGGAACAAAACCTATATATTGGCTAATATGTGACTCCTTTAAAGGAGTGTTCCCTTATTTTATTTCCATCGTATACGTACAACAGTAGTCTGTCTTACAGACCCTGATACAAATATATCAACTACAGCCCATGCAAGTCTATAATGTTTGGCAAGTCTAGAATACTGCAGTATCAGTATCTGAAAATGAAGAGAATCACTGGGCTCCCTTTTTATCATATTTTTATTAAGATAACTGAACAACTGTTTTTTCTGTACGATATGTTCATTTCAGAGACTATATATTTGTCTAGTACAACAGTTATGATTAACTTAAATATTTATAGAGCACTTTGCCATTCCGGACACTGTTTATTCAGAAACCTCACCTTTACTGTTGGGAATACTTACATTTCTACAAAGTGACATTACTTCATAGCCCTGATTCATTATTCCGGAAAAGAGTTAATCTGGACATTTTTTGGTGGATGGCAACTGTCCAGATTAACAGGGTTTCACTGTTATGTGGTGGACACCATGTTGCACCACTGAATCTTTCGGTTTTACTGATGAAATCTTGATGTAAATATTGCAAGTAATTTGCATAAGGTTATGGATTTGTGAATCTTGAATTGTCTCTTCAAAATTGATTAACCTTTTACAATACTGATATGGAACAAAACATGTTAAGCTCCTCGAATCTATAACAAAGCTTCAAATAAGGAATATACATACATGTGTTAAGGGTTATAGAATACATTTAAGGAACACATTGTTTTTCCATTTTTTTTTACATTTTTTTGTACACAATAGCATCTTTTGATACAGAATACCAATGAGGTGATATTTGAATTTTTTTATAACATTAAGTGAAAAGATATATTAAATTATCAAAAGATGTAATTTTAAAAAAACAAAAAAACATGTGAGTAGATATATACATAACAAATATTTTTTTAGCTAATATCCTCCCCAAATCCACAGCATATATACATCAGTTTTATATCGCCGGTGTGTACCGCTCATATCATGAGTAACGCTCAGACGACGCAGATGGGCAGGAAAGGTTTATCGTGTTTATGTTTTTAACAAGCCAGGCGTGAAGTCCCACGTGCGCATCTATTTTGAGAGTCTATCAGCACCGATTGCAAGAAGACAGCTGTCAGCCGGGGCAAATGTTTGCGTTAGATTTTTTTCAATGCACAGAGAACAAAGATTACAACTCATAACAAAACAAACGACTTGAAAAATTAAAATCCTGTCAAAACTGCAATTAACAATGACTGATCTGCAATCGACACCTAAGACATTATTATGTAAATAGCAGTGACGCGCTAAAGCTCTTGCGGCGTTGTCACGTTCTAAATGTGCTTTCTTTCAAAACGTAATGATCAGTGATATTGTGTTGAATTGACACCGATTTGTGCATGCTTAGTCGCCCAACTCTAGACTTAAGCGCCAGTGACAACTCAATTGCACTATCAACTTACAGAAACGGAAAAGACGTGTATATAAATATCTACTTACTGTTTTGATAATATCACGCTACTATTTGCACGCTTCTTCAGAAATTTCACAGAATTTCTTGATTGCCGCCGAATGTGTCTTTCGGCTTGGAGTGATCCCTCACGCCGATTGACCCAATAATCACCACCGTAACTAATTGATACCGCACGCTGCCTAACAGATACGTTGATTGGCTTAGATAGCCCCTTACGCATAAGCTGATTGGATAACAGTATTAGACTATATTTAGCTTGTGTGACATGAGGCGGTATTGCACGGTATAAGGGAGGCAACTCTCGTTATTTGTTGTCGTCTGAGTGAGTCACGCCTCCTTGCAGTATTGATTTAGATTTTGTTGCAGACATTGCATAAATTTGATCATTGGAAAAGTTTTGAAACTCATGTCAAAACACCAGGAACGGGATTTACACGGATATTAATTTCTATACTGGTTTGTAATCTTGTATGTTGTGTGGTTGTGTGTTTATTTGTCATTGATACACTTCTTTCACTGAAACACCGAAGTTTCAATTTCATTTCCGTGTGTTTATTTTTATCGCAAAATGTCTGCATTTGTCGATGTGCTACATAGGAGACACGACGAAACGCAATGCAGATGGGTAGGACGTATGGAACATTATTATTCAATCTAGGAATATTTGTTTTCACTTGCCATTTATTATCATAATTTTGTAATATTTAGGATATTATAAGCCGCTTCAGTATGTCAAAAGTTTGCTGATGATTCTGATAAATATGTTAGAGCATTAAACATTTCAGCAAAAAAGTTCAAGCATCTTTTATCTTCTCATATAGAATTTTGTTAAAACTGGAACCCAACTGTTCAAACGAAGTTCAAATTTTTGTGATGAGATGACATTGTTGTTATTCTTATCCCCTCGAAGTGCTGTCCATCCGTCCGTCATGTTTCATTTCCGGAGCAGAACTCAAAAACCATGAGAGAAATCTTAACCAAACTTGGCACATAGATAGGTCTAGTGGTGAACTGGTGCCTTTTGATAGTTTGGTATTTTTTTAGTTTCCATGTCAACAACCTTGACTTTGTTGAGGATATGTGTATTTCATGCTTATTGACAATGGACTTACTGTCTAAACTACCATTAGAGTAGTCTGATATATATTAATATATGACAATGTATTGATGATTGATGTTGATGTAAAACTTATCACAGTTTATCATTATTATCGAATCACATTGGATGTTGGTATGTCCACTGTATGTATATATTTAATTTTAGTAGTAGTAGTAGCAGTTGTAGACACGTGATGATCTGCGATAGAAGAGGTCTTTTACAACCAATGCTTGCTGTAAAAGGCGACAATTCTTGTCTTAAGAAGTGACTGACTTCTTCTTCTTCTTTGTTGTTAAACGCTTCACTCAGCAATGACGAACAGGATCGGATGCTGTAGCAAGACCCATGAACATCCGGTGTAGAATAGGTCTTCAGCAACCCATACTTGGCGAAAAAGGCAACTACAGTCCGTTTGACTCCAAATGAGAACGAGGAATTGCAAAATAACTCGAAATCCAGAAAAGTGTATGAAACATCAATACGGTACTTGGCCATGAATACCCTGTACCCAACAAAATCTGAATTTTGTTTAATTTAAGACCCATGACAGATGAAGTTCTTTAAGAAACTATCATGTAATTTTGTATAGAAGTGTGTACCTGACATGTAGGGGGACAAACCGTGGAAGGAACAGCGCAAGCACGGTCTGCATGTGCTACACAGTGACCGTGTTCATTCAATGACAAGATGCGCTACTGAGCAGATGTTAAACAGTTGATGTTGAATGTGTATGATTTCTTTAGAAGTGAAGCAGAAAGAGCAAAGCCTTTTTATGCAATTAATAAATTCTTGAAACGAGCTTCAAAAGCTCTTGGTATGTCCCCTCAGAAACTTTAAAATGTTGTTAGTCGACGAGATACAAATAGTCAGGCCAAGGAGGTAGGGAACATGTCAAAACCAGGCAAGGTTGATAAATTAGACAGTTTTCAGAGGGATCAAGTCAGACGTGCAATTGTTAAACTGCACTCAGAAAATAAGTACCTGTCCCTAAGAATTTTGAAGAAATTCCTTGAAACTGACCCTGATTTACATGTTACAAAGTACAAACTATGGCAGCTGTTGCATACATTTGGTTACAAATACAAAAAGATTACTGGAGAAAATAGGGCTGTGTTGTGTGAACGGTCTGACATTGTTCGTCTCCGAAATCATTACCTTCGTACCATCAAGCAGAAACGTGAAGAAGGATATGAGCCCGTCTTCTTAGATGAGACATGGGTAAATGCGTCACACACAGCCAGCAGTCAGTGGGTACCCAGTGGTGACTGTAAGGAGTCTGGTAGAAAGTTACCAATGGGAAAGGTTGAAAGACTCATAGTTCTCCATGCTGGTTCTGCTAGTCAGGGTTTTCTCCAAGACTGTGACCTCGTCTTTAGAGCCAAGGCCAAAGACAACAGGGACTACCACACAGAAATGAACGGCAATGTATTTCTGGAGTGGGTGAAAGATAAATTAGTCCCTGCTTTGCCTACCAAGTCTCTCATTGTCATGGACAATGCACCGTATCATAGTGTGCAGGATCCAGAAAGCAAGACTCCAACCTCTAATAACTGTAAAGGAGACATTGTTACTTGGCTGCAACGGAGGAACATTACCTTTCCTTCTCGAGCGACGAAACCACAGCTCTATGAAATCATCAAAACTATGAAACCTGACCCCGTGTATAAAGTTGACAGTTACACCAAGGGTCAGGGTCACGTTGTCTTACGACTGCCACCTTATCACTGCGACCTGAATCCAATCGAGTTGGTATGAGGCATCGTCAAGGGTGACGTTGGACGATGGAACACAACGTTCAAATTACGAGACATTGAACAACTCGTTAAGGAATCCCTTTGTTGGGTAACAGTAAACATATAGAGGCGATGTGTAGCCACAGTCGTTGACGAGATAGAGCCACGTTATTGGTCACGAGATGGACTACGGCCAGCAACAGTCCAACCTATCATAGTGGCAGTCGGTTCAGGCACCAGCAGTTCCGACGACAAGATCTATGGCATGAGCGAGTCAGATTGCGACTGAAATTATCATGAGACGGCCCCTCTATTGCTGTCATTTCCCCTACCACAGAACGTGCAGTGCATGCGTGCTTGCGCTGTGCCTTCCGCGGTTTGTCCCCCCTACGTGTCATGTACACATTTCTATACAAAATTAAATGATAGTTTCTTAAAGAACTTCATCCGTCATGGGTCTTAAATTAAACAAAATTCAGATTTTTTTTGGGTACAGGGTATTCATGGTCAAGTACCGTAATGATGTTTCATACACTTTTCTGGATTTCGAGTAGTTTTGCAATTCCTCGTTCTCATTTGGAGGCAAACGGACTGTAAGCTTGCCGGAAGAGGCGACTCACGGGATTGGGTGGTCAGGCTCGCTGACTTGGTTGATGCAAGACATCATATCCAAATTGGGTGGATCGATGCTAATGATATCAATCACTGGATTCGATTGTTCACAGACCGCCGTCATATAGCTGGAATATTGCTGAGTGTGGCGTTAAATAACAAACAGTCAACAGTAGTAGTGTCATCATCATTATTCATTAAGTTATCAATAAGTTCCATGACAGCATGTCTAATTGGAAAGGAAGTGCCTGACCATGTTCATGATATGTGTTGATGTTTTGATATTTAATATTTTTCAGGTAATCAGCAAATATGCCTATTGAGTACAGCTGTATTTCCAGAGGGACAGTTGTCCTCTGCAGTCGACAGAATGGCATTGGTAGTTTTGAAAGTACAGTTGATTCTATACTCCCAAATATATCAACCAGCACGGATGGCAAAAATACATACACATCAAATGAGTAAGTAACACAGAGAGTATATAATGTCACTAAGAGATGTTTATTTCCTGTTTGTTAAAGGGACAGGACATCGACTGTTCTGAAGCTTTCTTAGTAAACAATAGCTGATAACCCACGAGCTTTATTCTGCTCTGCTCTGCTCGCCTTATTCCGTGACAGAATGTTCTGCTCCAGTGACCACACCGCAGGTGTAGGATCCAAAAAACATGACCAGACTTTTCTCTTGTTGGTAAACAAACTTATTTAGAAAAAGAACAGACAGACCTAATCAAGCCTTTTGGTGCACTTTACATATTGTTTTGCAGAATTATATAGACATACTACTACAATTGTGACAGTGAGCTGTTTGACAATATAGCTTACACATCAAAGTGACTATCGCTAGCTCTCCGTAGGGTTTTAATGAGAGCATATGAAGGATAAATACACAAATGTAAATAGTTTTTCATGTTTTGGGATATTTTCTCAATGGAAGTCTAAAAAACCCATAAAAATACATGAATGAACTGTGACATGACGATCTGACAATGGTACGAGTCTGGGCACAAGTAACTCTTTATGGGAGAATGAGTGACTTCATCATGTTCATACGACAGAGGCATATCTATATTGTAATCTGGACAAACACTGGCTTCTAATCTAATTAAGCAGGCAATTAGTATCTTGTAACTCAACCATAAGAAAAACACACAAGCTTTAATTTAACTTGCCTCTAATAAAAAAAACATTACTGAAAACAGTTTACACTGTGCAGCACTTGCATTGTCGGCGTTACTGTGCAGAGCTCTATTGTTTTGGTATGAGAAATGAATCAGGCATGTGACATCATACTCGGAAGTTATTTCATGCATTTTTCAAAAACACACAGAACCATTGATGTACTGTCCTTTTAATGTTTGAATGTTGAATGCTTAAACTACACAACTGAGTGAGTTTGGTTTTAATGCTGCTTTTAGAAATACTCCAGCTACCATATTCGACATAATAAGCGCCCCACTGTAATAAGCGCCCATGGCGATATTTGCTAATATATTGGCTAGTGAACAATCCCAATTAGCACCTCTGACTAATGTACACAAGACTTATTTATTCGTGTATTATTCGCACTCATGTATTATATGTAGCCTTAATTATGGGCAATTAAACTCTGGAAAAATATATCTGTCGTATATAAACATTTCAGTGTGTCAGCATAGACCACAAAATTTACGTTCACCATTTACCAAAATAATATTCTAATAAGAGCCCCTTATTTTTAATTTTGAGAGCGCCTTGGGCGCTTATTACGTCTAATACGGTATATCACATTGTCTGACACCATAAATGGGCTTTACAGATTGCACTAATGTGGAATCAAGCCCGTAACTTTCGGCATGATGAGCGAACACTTTACCTGCTTGGCTACCCACCATGCAGAAATCTCAATATGATCTGTATCATGAAACCACAATACGAATAGAACAGTACTATATTTTGTAATGTAACATATTGACCTAAAAAATATAGGTCATCAAGTGACTTTAAATGAAAGAAGGAAGTGACCAGTTAATGGCCAGGCTGTTTTCATCTATTATATTAAGACATCTATCAGCTTGAAAACCAGTTCAAAGGAAGCAGGATGTGAATTTCATGTCCTACCTGTTTCTATACCATCAGATGTTGTGAGATATAACAATTGTGATGGCCCAATCCAAATTACATGTGCTACATTGTACATTGAAATATATGTACAAGACAAGAAAAATGGAAGTTGCTCAGAATATTCTTTTGATGAAAATGCTGAAAGAATTATATCAGCAATACCTTTATATAAACAATAACAAACTATCTTCTCTCCTAACTACCGTATTCGACATAATAAGCGCCCTGCTCTAATAAGCGCCCATGGCCATATTTACTAATATATTGGCCAGTGAACAATCCCAATTAGCACCCCTTCCGATTGGTCAATGTACAAAAGACTTATTTATTCGCGTATACTGCGTACTCGTGTGTTATATGCACCCTTAATTATGGGCATTTAAATTCTGGAAAATATATCTGTCAGAAATAAACATTTCAGGCTGTCAGCATAAACCACGAAATTTATCTTTCAACTCTGGTTTAATATAATAAATGATATTCTAATAAGAGCCCCCTATTTTTAATTTTGAGAGCGTCCTGGGCGCTTATTAAGTCGAATATGGTATATATATATATATATAATACTTCTATTTTGTAGTGAATGTAAGGTATAATTTTATGCTACAATTTTAATTTTAATACCTTCCCTTTTTTTCGCCTTATTGTTCTAGAAACTCACATTTTCCATACTACAGATGCAATCTACAGGCCCTTTGTCTGACACATGGCTTAAGTTGGGGCAACATCTTAAACGATGAATAATTTAATAAAGTTTCACCATTTTGTTTGTCAATGGAAGGTAGGAGTCAAAACTATTAGCATATCAGTAGATCAGTTTTAATGCAGCCCTATCACTTAGTGTTATAAAAATAAATTACTCATGAGTTTTTAGTACTGGTGATTCAAAAAGTAATATCATCAAACAATTATTAATTTATTTATTTTGTCACAGAAGTTCATCAAATGACATTTTGTGACCTTCAGTTCTAAGATGATGAAATCAATTAATCATGAAATTTACTTGACAGTATTCTTTTGTCACAAAAATATTACATTTGGTCTCTTTCAATTCTAAAGTATGAAATAATTTGGTTTCTATGACATTATTTGGTGGTAATTCTGGTAAGTGTCAAAATCTGGTTGCTTTTTCAACTTTTCTGATCTATATACATGTATGTATGCTTGCAGTAATGCTTATCTGCTGTTACCCGTGAGGATCTGGGTTAGAATTGATCTTCAGCACCCCATGCTTACGGGTAATAAGGGGTGAATCACGGGATTGGATGGTCAGACTCACTGACTTGGCAGATGCATGTCATCGTATCCCAATTATGTAGATCAATGCTAATGATGTCAATCACTGGATTGTCTGGTCCAGAATTGTATATTTAAAGACTGCCGTCATGTAACTGGAATTTGCTGAGTGCAGCATTTAACAACAAACAAACAATTTTGTAGAGGGTACATAACTATAGCATGCCATACTTAAACATAATATGATGATAGACTTACGTGTTCAGAAACAGTTGTTTTATTACAATGAATGAAATTTAAATGTTTTATTATTTCTGTACTAGTAATTCATACTATGATGAAAATTGCTGACTCTGGCATAAAAAACAGGATACTTATATGCAGATCCCCTCCCCGGTCCCCGCTCCCCGCTCCCCGCTTTCCGCTCCCCGCTCCCCACTCCCTGCTCCCCGCTCCCTGCTCCCCGCTCCCCCTTCCCCTTCCACTTTTTAAGAGTAAACATATAACAATGCTTTAACAAAAACATTTGTGTATTCAACATCATAAAATGACTACCAAATGTTCAGATTGCTTTGCGGTGGGATGGGTGGTGGCCCAGTCATCTAAGGGACTGCAATTTACTATGCAGAGTTTTAACCAGAAACGTATGATAGTGGATTTGAATCCCGTTTAACCCTGATTATGTTTCTAGGTTTGTCAGCACCATACCAGTGCTTGTGGGTTTCACCAAAGTTGGACGTGCACAACTTCATGCTTTCTTCCCACATCAAGGTGACTTGTCGTGTTATAACTGGAATACTGTTAAAAGCGGCATTAAACCCACCCCACCCACCCACTTACTCACTCACTCACTCACTCACTCACTCACTCACTCACCAACTCACAGATGTTCACTTAGGTATTAAATAAATAATTGTACCCTTCCTTTCATAGCAAGCTGTATGCACACTTGAGTACCAACTCATATCTTTCCTATCAACAAGTTGTTTAAAGCCACACTCAGCAATATTCCAGCTATATGGCGGTCTGTAAATACAAGCCTGGACCAGACAATCCAGTGATTGACATAATGAGCATACATCCACACAATTGGGATACAGTGACATGCTATCAACCATGCCTGAACACCCGATCCATCTCGCTGCTTCTTACGACAAGCACTGGTTTCTGGGGACTTGTATTCTTACCCAGAATCCCACAGGTTGTAGCAGCATTGGCTGTGAGAAGATGGAGACATGCTTGTATTTCACAATATCTCCAGAGTCTCCAATCTCATTAAAATCAGATCTTAATTCTTGCTATCGCTAACAAAGATCTGAGGAAATCCCATTACGGGTCACGTCAGAACAACCTTTCATCCGACCAATCAAAGCGTTGCTTACCAGATCATGAAAGTGACAGTCGGAATGTGCTTTCTAATCATGCAACCTCGAAAACATTAACACCGGGTATTCCGAACGACAGTTATAGCCCGCACGACTGATTCTGTCAAAATTCTCGACTATCTCTCACTTCCGTGGGATAAACATTTGAATGGAGGAGGCATTGCACAGTACGTGAGAAGCACTGCCATACAATCTCAACCATATACCGGTATTAGACATTCGGGAATGTTTGTTTGTTCAGTTTTCAAAATTTTAATCGAGAACTTATTTTTCATGCGTAATCTGAAATGGAAGTCGCCAGGTTGAAACGAATGCTGTAAAGCTCGAGAAAGCTGCTTTCTAATTGGCTGATGTCAACTTCTTGTTAGTCATTTCAGTGGTCGGTCAAAGTTCGCAAAAGATTGTTCTGACCCGTAATGGGATGTCCTTAGATCTGATTTTAATGAGATAGCAGAGTCCCTGGATTATGCATGATTTTCTGCTTGATTTTGTTTCTATTAATTTGCTGTGTATACCTTTGGTTTGTTTCAGTTATGCATTTCATTGTTTGGTAGACCGAGGTCTTATTTATATGTGTGCTGCAGCTCCTGATTTTGGAAAACAACAACCATACGCATATCTAGCAGAGGTACATCACTCATGTCAAATATATGTGCAGATCATGTCAAATATATGTGCAGATCATCTCAAATTTATGTGCAGATCATGTTAAGCGTATGTGCAGATCATGTCAAATATAGGTGCAGCTCATGTCAAATATAGGTGCAGATCATGTTAAATATAGGTGCAGTAAATGTGCAGATCATGTTAAGTGTAGGTGCAGATCATGCTAAGTAAAGGGGCCGATCATGTTAAGTATATGTGCAGATCATGTTAAGTGTAGGTGCAGATCATGCTAAGTAAAGGGGCCGATCATGTTAAGTATATGTGCAGATCATGTTAAGTATAGGTGCAGATCATGCTAAGTATATGTGCAGATCATGCTAATTATAGGTGCAGATCATGCTAAATATATGTGCAGATCATGCTAATATATGTGCAGATCATGCTAAGTATATGTGAAGATCATGTTAAGCATGTTAAGTATATGTGCAGATCATGCTAAATATATTTGCAGATCATGTTAAGTATAGGTGCAGATCATGTTAAGTATATGTGCAGATCATGTTAAGTATATGTGCAGATCATGTTAAGTATATGTGCAGATCATGCTAAGTATAGGTGCACATCATGTTAAGTATATGTGCCGATCATGTTAAGTATAGGTGCAGATCATGTTAAGTATATGTGCAAACCATGTCAAGTATATGTGCAGACCATGTCAAGTATATGTGCAGATCATGTTTAGTATAGGTGCAGATCATGCTAAGTAAAGGTGCCAATCATGTTAAGTATAGGTGCAGATCATGTTGAGTATATGTGCAGATCATGCTAAGTATATGTGCAGATCATGTTAAGTATATGTGCAGATCATGCTAAGTATAGGTACAGATCATGCTAAGTATATGTGCAGATCATGTTAAGTATATGTGCAGATCATGCTAAGTATAGGTGCGCATCATGGTAAGTATATGTGCAGATCATGTTAAGTATATGTGCAGATCATGCTAAGTATAGGTGCACATCATGTTAAGTATATGTGCCGATCATGTTAAGTATAGGTGCAGATCATGTTAAGTATATGTGCAAACCATGTCAAGTATATGTGCAGACCATGTCAAGTATATGTACAGATCATGTAAAGTATGTGTGCAGATCATGCTAAATATATTTGCAGATCATGTTAAGTATATGTGCAGATCATGTTGAGTATATGTGCAGATCATGTTAAGTATAGGTGCAGATCATGTTAAGTAAAGGTGCCAATCATGTTAAGTATATGTGCAGATCATGTTAAGTATAGGTGCAGATCATGCTAAGTAAAGGTGCCGATCATGTTAAGTATATGTGCAGATCATGTTAAGTATATGTGCAGATCATGTTAAGTATATGTGCAGATCATGTTAAGTATATGTGCAGATCATGCTAAGTATAGGTGCACATCATGTTAAGTATATGTGCCGATCATGTTAAGTATAGGTGCAGATCATGTTAAGTATATGTGCAAACCATGTCAAGTTTAGGTGCAGCTACTAACTTGTATTATGGACAGGTATTGTGATTCACACTAGAGTTTTTGATACATAGCGTAGAAGCTACTGAACATTTTTCATAACATGTATTAGTATTCATATGTTGTCCAGGTCTCAGGTCCATTAAGAGCATTATCTGGACCATCTGTAGTGCTGTCCTCTTGACATTGCTAGTTAGACAATGAGGATGTTATGTCTAAAGCCAACTTCCCACCCATCCGTCTAATGGGAAAAGCATGTGTTTCCTGTAGTGAAGAATAGCAGGGATATATATATATATATAATGTTTAAGTTAAGTGATCATATTAAACAAAACTTGAGTTCAGCCTTTGCACCCTCAACCATCAGTATCTATTTAGACCATTCGGTATGCTGCTGCTTTTTTAAAGGTTTTTATCATTTATTTGCTTTGTACATACTATTTTGTGCATCTTTTTATCTGATAAGGCATTTTGTTAGAACATTAAGCTTGGTCTTGTTGGTCTTGTTGAAGATCTTGTAAAATAATCTGTCCTGTTTCACTACTGTGTAACCTTGTTATTACAGACTCTGTTAATGTGGACACCTTGACCAGCTTCCAAATGATATAGTTGTTAACGTCTATATTGATTAAAGTGACATTACTATGTACACATGAATCGTTAATCCAGAAGTTGTGAATAACACCATCCCAAATAGCAGGGTTTCACTGTATAGGAATCAAATTTGTGTTAACAGTTTCTCAGTCCAATTGGCTGTCTGGTTTTCTTAATCGTAACTTTAATTTCCAAAGAAAATCTTTTTTGGTTCTGTAGATCAAGAAAAAGTTCCAAAGTGGTCCACTTGCCAAGCAAGCATCAACTGCAGAATCACATGACTTGGATGGCGACTTTGGTTTTGTCATGTCACAACAGATGGTAAGACATGTAACCTTATATTGTTGCTTCTGAAGCAGCCATGACAAGCTGACAAGGTAAGGATGTCATGTGTGGGATAACTCAACGCCTGCTTCAGACTCCCCCATCAACTGAAGGCACGTCCACTTAATAGGGTACCAAGAATTATATTGCTCAGATTTAATATTAGTGAGTGAGTATGGTTTTACGCCGCTTTTAGCAATATTCCAGCAATATCACGGCGGTGGACACCAGAAATGGGCTTCACACATTGTACCCATGTCAAGAATCGAACCCGGGTCTTCGGTGTGACGAAGATTTAATTTGAACGTACTTGGCCCCACTTTGGGCACCAATGTATCGTTGAAAGATTTGTTTAGTGATACAGGTATTTGTTTTGTGATTTTACGTATTATAATATATTGGGAGCTAAAGTTTTGACAGTGATTGACAGTGATTGTACATGCATATCCTATTTTCTACATACTACTGTAATTATTAAGATGTCAAAGTCAACATGGTTAGACACCGTAGTCATGGATACACGGAAGATCACAATGTGAGGGAAAGATCCCTTCGGGTTTCTGCCATTTTGTCAATCAATTTCAAAGGGAAACTTCATTTGTGAGTAAAATTGCAATATGTATTGTTTGAAAAGCATATTGCCATATACCAGTTTATCCGTAATACCTTGCAGTCCGAGTTCCACCTGGGACCCATGTTCAATCCCAACATGGCTATGATGTGTGAAATACATTCTTGGTGTCCTCCACTGTGAAATTTGTGTTATATTGCTCGATGTGAAACCTAATTCACTCACTCACTCATTCACCCCAAGTGACTGTGCTGATAAAGTATTTCATCTTAAACCATTCAGGAGAAGTACTCAAAGCCTGGAACTGGAAACACTGGGGTGTCAAAGCTTCAGAATCAAGTAGATGAGGTGAAAGGGGTCATGTCTCAGAATATCGAGAAGGTTCTGGAGCGTGGGGACAGACTTGATGACCTCATGGACAAGACAGAGGAGTTGGAAGCTAGCGTAAGTGTCAAAATCTGGAGTAGAGAGAGGGCTTAAGTCTCAGAATTTGTGAAGGTTGTGGAGCAAATGGACAGTTTTGATGACCTCATGGACAAGACAGGGGAGTTGAAATCCAGGATAAGTATCTACACCTAGCGTAGAGGGAAGGGTTATGTCTCAAAATATGAAGAAGTTTCTGTAGCGAGGGGACAGGCTTGATGACCTCATGGACAAGACTTGCTTATACTATGACCTTGAACCTTCCCACATGCCTATAATTTTTTTACATTACTGGGTTGATGAAACTGTTCCTCAAATAGTGTCTCTATAATTTGTTCACATGATTCCATCTTTATATTAAAAATCTTGTATCTTAAAAAATAAATTGCTCAAGTTTATTTAGTGTGTAATTTGATATACAGTATGGCTATTGTGTAGAAACAGGTAACTTTATAATACCCTTTGTGATTTTGGGGATTTTCATTTAAAATAATTCACTTTTTGATGACTTTAATGTTTCTCATATCAAAAACTTATGGTAGACTACAGAGTGCGATGACTCTACCTTTCTTCTTCTGTTGCTGTACATGGCATAGATGGCCAATTTTCATAAGGTGCTGCGATTGAGGGACATGCTCGATGCACAACACCGTATGGGTCATTCTCTAAAAAAGTAACATTTCCTTTCCAAATGAATTTTCTTGAAAACAACTCATAATTTTGTTTTCAGATTACTTGACAATGAAGATATCTATCAGATGTATACAATATTCTGATCAAATTACTGCTATAACCTTATGTAAGCCGGCAAAATACCTTAAATGTGCAGAAATGTGCAGAAACTTGTTGTCCACAAATAAAAAATCAAACTTTCTCAAATTATCTTAAGTCTCTGGGAACAAATACTTTCCAAAGCCCTGGTGATTTATGTAGCATGACATCATGAAAGGCTGATAACAGCAGAAAAGCTGTTGGTTTTCCACTTGGATTCATTATTTTTGGAAACAGTGATCTTGTCCAGAGTAATAGTGTCTGTCCTGTCACCAGATAGTACAAATACAAATAATAATTGCTCCTTTGGTAAGCCAGAAAGCTAAGGTCTTTGCAGGTCTCTTCCTTTCCAGTACTATCATGGCACCATGTGCTCAAGTAATTTATATTGGTGCAGTGTCTTCAAAATAAGTGGTAAATGTTGTCTTTTGATGTGTACTTTTTGTAGGTGTCTGTGCTGTCACCATGCATTTTGGGTTCCGAAATTGTTATTAAAAAAATCAAATATAATGAGTATATTTGACTGTCAGAATGGAACTCAACCAGTGTGCTTTTTTCAGTGCAAGAGAGAAGTTATTGTCCTAAGCTGGCATTATGTCATAGTTTGTCTCTCCTGTCACTGTCTCTGCTGTCACCTTAAAAAAAGTGACAGGAGAGACATATTAAGGCGACAGCACAGACATATAGTGTTCAATAAATGTTTCAACATATATATATCAAAAGACAAAGAAAACATGAATGGTAATGTATTTTGTATCTTTGCTTGTTGCATGAAAATCTGAATATTATTAACATTTGGGTCAATAAACACTGATTACACTGCGCAGTAGATCTTTGGTAACAGCACAGACTTTTAATAGTGACAGCACAGACACATTTCAGTGACAGCAAAGACATTTTAGGATTTTTTTTATCATGTTGACACAAATAATGAACAATTATTCATTTACTCGCATTACTGTTGTACATGATTAAGAAATGTAACATATTTAGCAAATTTAAATGAAAGTAATGTTACATGATCACTTCAAACACAGTGTCTATGAGTGACTGTGACAGCACAGACACTTAACAGTAACAGCACAGACATTTAGTGTTTAATAGAGATTTGAGAAAGTTTTGTTCAATGTTTCAGTGTCTTTAAAACTCTATCTCTTAGGCTTTTGTTAGTTACAGGAAAAATTGAATTTCCATTAATATTTGGGTCAATAAACACTGATTACACTGCACAGTAGAACTTTGGTAACAGCACAGACATTTAATAGTAACAGCACAGACACTTATCAGTGACAGCAAAGACATTTTAGGATTTTTTTACCAAGTTGACACAAATAATGACAATTATTCAATTTGCTCGCCCTACTGTTGTACATAATTAAGAAATGTAACATATTTAGCAACTTTAAATGAAAGTAATTTTACATGATCACTTCAAACACCGTGTCTATACGTGAGGAAAAGAGAGAAGTGGAGGTGTGTGCTGACAGAATGGAGTGTATGAGTGGGGAAAGAGAGAAGTGGAGGTGTGTGCTGACAGAATGGAGTGTATGAGTGGGGGATAGAGAGAAGTGGAGGTGTGTGCTGACAGAATGGAGTGTATGAGTGGGGGAAAGAGAGAAGTGGAGGTGTGTGCTGACAGAATGGAGTGTATGAGTGGGGAAAAGAGAGAAGTGGAAGTGTGTGCTGACAGAATGGAGTGTATGAGTGGGGGAAAGAGAGAAGTGGAGGTGTGTGCTGACAGAATGGAGTGTATGAGTGGGGAAAAGAGAGAAGTGGAGGTGTGTGCTGACAGAATGGAGTGTATGAGTGGGGGAAAGAGAGAAGTGGAGGTGTGTGCTGACAGAATGGAGTGTATGAGTGGGGGAAAGAGAGAAGTGGAGGTGTGTGCTGACAGAATGGAGTGTATGAGTGGGCAAAAGAGAGAAGTGGAGGTGTGTGCTGACAGAATGAAGTGTATGAGTGGGGGAAAGAGAGAAGTGGAGGTGTGTGCTGACAGAATGGAGTGTATGAGTGGGGGAATGAGAGAAGTTGAGGTGTGTGCTGACAGAATGGAGAGTCTGAATGATGATGAAATTCACCAAAAGACAAGTAAGGAAATGGTACAAAGTTCAGACGATGATAAGATGGAAAGACAAAAGGAAATACACCAGCCAGTTGATACAAATGAATGCCCCGGGAAATTTGTTGTCATTGTGTATAACATATATTATCCTGGTTATGGTGAAGATATAGAGCTAGGTGATGTTTTTGTGGAATATATGCATAAAGCGGGAAAGCACGGGAATGCAAATTGTTTCTTCTGGCCACGCAAACTTAAAGACAAATGCTTGTACCGATTTGAGGACATAGTTAGCTTTGTACCAGAGCCTTCCAAAATATCACTGTCCTCTGACTATTGTGTTGAGTCTTCTTTGTGGGAAGATATGTTGGTAACAATTTATGGCAAACAATAACCTGTGTTTATATGTGCACATGAATGAGGTCAAGAATGATTTACTGAATGTTATCATATAATGCTATCATTTGGTAAAAGTGCAAATATGTTATCAGACTTTGTCTGTGCTGTTACTGTTGAAGTTTTGAAAGTTGACTATTCTCGTTTCCTTACAGCTTTTTGTTTGGAATAAGCAACAATAACCTCAAAAAGCGCCATTAAGGTTGTTGGTAGAGTTTCTGATCAAGTTCTATTTTTGAGATGAGCAATTCCACATAAGATTGGTTTATGAATTTTTGCTTGTCTGTGCTGTTACCAAACCTCACATTTTTATCTAATTATTGTCACATACAAAATACACCTAACACTTTGATATGCACATTCATTGAGTTTCCCTTTTTTTGACTACCTTTACTTCTGAAACACAGAACACAGAAATAGTTATTATAGTTTTGGCAATTACAAAATATTTTGTCTTTCCTGTTACCATGTTGTCTGTCCTGTTACCGTGAATGTCTTTCCTGTCACCAGGTTTCTGCCATCTCAAAAGTTAAAATTGGTTCAACTCTGCTGACAAAAATATATATAATTCATAAAACGAGTGTAATAACTATTATTACCTTATAGAATAATGGTAGTTCCTTTTCAGTGTAAGCAGTAGACAAGTTTATCGTACATCTTTTTGCAAATAATTCCATTGTATGCATATATTTACAGTCTAATAATTTAGTTAAGCCAATAAATGAAATTTTAAAGCTGTTGGTATTTGAACTATGCCAAAGTGCAACAACCATATCATAAATTTAATTCATTTTAGATTTATGTTCGGTGACAAAAACTGAATTTTATGCACGGTAACAGCACAGACATTTGGTACAGAGATGCCAAAAAAGGAAAATAAGACATATTAAGCCTGCATACTTTACACTTGTATTCAGTATTTGTTATGTTGTTTATCTGCTCAACAAAAACATTTCAAAAATGAATTCTGATTTGTTGATTTTTCATAGGCCAAAATGTTACTTTTTTAGAGAATGACCCGTATATGTACATAAATACAGTAAGATTATAAAAATATGCAAATACAGATTTGCATTCTTTATTGTGAGCTTTGTGACATATGTCATGTCAGTGTGCAGTGAACCTGACATGACAATGTACATGCACTCCAATATATCAAGATATAATAAGTAAATTTTTGTTGTGTTCTTTGTAATTCCTGTATTCTGATTAGCTGAATTGGTCACATGTTATTGCAGTCATTTCCCAATGAATCCAAAAATATTAAGCCATGCCCACCGAAGTGGACTACTTTTATAACTATTTAACAGGTCCTATGAACTTTGTTTTGATCTTACTCTCTGTTGATTGGCTCCTGACTTTGTAGGCGTATCAAGTTATGTGCATAAATTAAAAAATCACCTGATTCATGTCACACCACAGTATGTATTCCTACACATTGAATGTTTATGAACCGTGTCATATTTGTCTGCTTTGATATATACAACACTTTTTGGTTAAACTATTGTTTTTGTTGTTGAATTTAATTATAAGGATTGACTGTGTATATTTTCGGTTCATTATGCAAACTGTATGAAACCATTTAAATGTATCACTTTATTAATGGGAGTCAAATGACTCTCGCATTTTCCGCATGGATTCCATAATTTACAGTCACTGAAATACTGTGGTATTCTCTCACTCTGATCATCTGTGTCCTTCCAGTCCGCCTCCTTCCAGAAGACTGCCCGTCGGATTCAGAAGAAGTACTGGTGGAAGAACACCAAAATGACACTGATCCTCATAGCTGTCGTCCTTGTGATCATCATCATCATCGTGGTGGCGGTGTTGGCATCAACCGGCGCCTTCAGCAGCGGGAAAGGATCAACAACAACAGCAGCCCCAGCTGTTGTGACATCACCATCTACGAGATGATGTGTAACTGTCCCCTTTCATTTAAAGTAATTCAGCCTTAAGTCTGTAAATCACCATGGTAACCATACATTGATGTTTTGTCAAGAAATTTCATGGTCAAGTCTTTCTTATATGTTGATGGTCACAAGTTTTAAAGTTTAAGAACATATATATATATTATGAATTGTTGATATTTCCGTACATATTTTCTCTGCTGATCTGTGTGATGAAAACACATATATGTAATACCCACTAGTTGCACATTGTGTTAATTATTATGATACCAATTAATGATTATTCATATCTATTGTTTTAATGAAAAAGGCTGAACAAAATTGAAAATCATATATATTTGGTATTTGGAAGGGTTAATTTGATATGTATGTAAGTAATGCATACATAGTAGAAGTGTTGGTATATTTACACCACTTTATTATATCAGTGTATATGTGTCAATATTTATACAACAAAATGTACCTACCATGGTATATGTGAAGTTATACAATCTGTTGTTGAGGTCGAAACTAAAACTTTATTGGACCTATTGTCTGCCTGTTTGCATATGTTATTTAAAAGAAAACTATTATTTGTACACTGACCACAAGGGAAAGGGATTTTAAGCCTCATTGTTTGTATCGAGATTGCCAAATAGTTGAGAATAATACATTACTAAACATTTGATAGAGATATTGTGTGTGTGTGGGATCTGAATGGTGTGATTGTCTGCTGGGAGATGGTGTCATACGAGTAGTATCCCATGTTGCCATGCAACTGGAGCATGTTCAGCTTTGTTTAAAGTTGATGAAAATATATACTGTACACATTTCAGTAAGCCAGTGGCTGTCCTCTAGTTATGAAATAGACCAGGATCCCTCACAAATATTGAGTAAGCACATATAAAAAACAAATCTTGTGGTTTTGAGATTTTGTCCCCACTAAACTTACGGCAGTGAATAGCTGTAATATTGATGCTGCTGCGTAAATCATTCATTTATTCATTCATTCTAAACTTACATTTTTCTATGTCAGTGAATTTATGGTTTGACACTTTCTCACTTACATCAGAACAAGTTTTATATTACAACATGCTTCCAAAATGTGGGAAACCCCAATGTCTTGCAAATCCAGCGAGTGAGTGAGTATGGTTTTACGCCGGTTTAGCAATTTCCCAGCAATATCACAGCATGGGACACCAGAAATGGGCATCACACATTGTACCCATATGGAAACATAACTGAGGTGAATCTAGGATTCAAACCCAACATCATTGGATCCTGGTACAACTAAGGGATGCAAATGGGATAAGAATATTGCAATGTCAAACTGAATGTGTCCTTGTTTATTGTCCTGGGCACAGTGGTACACTGTACTACCAATCTCATTGTAATCAGAGGGGGCACAGGTGGCCCAGTCGTCTAAGGCGCTGCGATTCCCTGTGCAGAGTTGCATCCCTTGGGCACGCCAGAAACCTATAATTGTGGGTTCGAATCCCGGTTCGCCTGGATTATGTTTCTAGGTTTGTCAGCACCATACCCATGCTCGTGGGTTTCACCGAAGTGGTAAACGTCTGAAACCTGCATCACTTCAGGCTTTCCGCCCACATTAAGCTGACACGCCACGATATAACTGGAAATGTGTTAAAAGCGGTGTTAAACCCAACTCACTCACTCACTCACTCACTCACTCACTCACTCACTCATTATAAACAGATCTTTTACTTTGATACAAACTTCTCTGCATGATGATCTGAGGACACACAGGAGGTCATGTCAGGTGAACTCTGTAATCAGTCAATCAGCATCAAGACTTCTAAATTCTCAGTACAAGTCAGAAAGCATTCAGACAAGTATATGTGATGACTGCATCTTTGAATTGAAGTTAATCAGCCTGTTTCACATGTAAATGATAAAGGGAGCATTATATTATTGTTGTAGACATTTTATGCACCATGTATTTGTCTGAAGGCCATGGCATCTACACCAAAAAGGAAGTACCATCAAATTAATAATTGTGGGTTTTCTTTTGTTAAAATAGAAATTTTGAATAGGTGGAAAAGGAATGTAGCAGAATCATTTAAGGAAGGTGACATCAGATTGACCGGAGGGTCCAGTTCGGTCAGATTTCACCTGCGTAATGTCCTGTGGAGGTGTCCACAGGCTTTCACACCGAGGGGGGTCGTGTTGAGACATGAAATTGTAATGGATGTGTCCTTGTTAACTGTCCTATCCACAGTGGTCTTCTGTTCTAGTGTTTCAGCACCTTTCTCGTCATTTATGTGTCTAGGGATTCAGGTTATGTTGCTTTCATTCTCTGCTCTGGTAACAGCTGGTGAAGGTATCTTCTTCCAAGACCATGTCTGACGGGGCATGTATCTGATTTACATGTTGCACATAAAGTTTGAAATTTGAAAAAAGTCATAAATATGACCTTGAGCTTGTTAAAGTCAGGTTTTGCGAGTAATAATGTTGGATAAACTCAGAATCAGAGCTGTTTACTTGAGTTACGAGGTTATAAATTGTTTGATCGGCATTACTTAGCAGTTGACGGATGACAAAGTAGAGACAATTTATGGATAACAACTTCTTTGTTATCATGAATAGGTTAAGTAATGACAACAGAAGGATAATACTGTAACAAAATGATGGACAGAGAACACATAATCAGGAAGTCAATTAAACAAGGTTATAAATGAGGTCTTTTATAAAAGGTTTCTGAACTACCAGTAACTTTATGTGTTTCTGTCAACTGTAGTTGTCAGGCCACAGGGCTAATCTGTTTATAGATACCTCGGTATATTTTAACATTCATGACTAGTGTTAGGACATATCAACTACAGAGGAATCTGTCTAAACAGGAATTCTTTGAGACTGTAAATTAAGTCTAGCTTTGACAGAGGTCCAGATTAGTGAAATCATAGTAAGAGACAAAGAAAAATTAATGAAAATGGTTGAAAAGATATTCTTATTTTTCTAAGTATATTCTGGTCTGTAAATGTGGTCCGGTATTGACATAAATCCGAATTAGTCAAAGTCAGTTTTTGACCGATTCCTCCATTTGCCAATACAAGCTAACATCCACAGGCCCTTGGTATTGGTGGGGATTGCATTCCACAAGGCGATCTTATGATAGTTGTAGCACTAAGAACAAAACCATCTTGGTGCTATGATTGTCCTTATTCACAGTCTCTGGTCTTGGTAACAGTGCTAAGATCGTTTGTGGAACAGATCCCCGAACACAGGGACTTGCCACAAGAAACCTGCCTCGCTGTTTTTACTTCCACTGCATTTGTACACTTATTCATGGTTCCTTTTAGGTTTGGATATATAAACTAGAAAATAGATCAGTGATCTATGACCAATATTCTTACATGACAAGTGAAAGCTATTGGTGTCAGTTACTTGTTTGTTCCGGACAATATTCTGTTGCAATTTGTAATACTATGCTGTTTTTATTAAACATGTTGTTTTTATATTCATTAACATGCACTTTTGTAGATGATAAATTAGATTCGAAGAGAAAAAATGGAGTGTAACAATAAATAAGACACTATCAAATTAATGTTTTTTAAACATTTTGATGTGGTAGATCTTTAAATCAGTGAATAGTAGTGTGACCATGTAAATATTTGTTTTTCTTTGAACAAGTGAAGGAAGTGTCCCTAAAATCACAAAAAGTACATACTGACAGACAAGACAGACATATTTATTCGGTACTTCAGGCCACCGGCCCACAATACAATGGAAATATACTGTATATATATTTGCATACTGAGTAGATTTAGTAATGATTTACCGTTCCACACTGTGTTTCCTTTCGATGTTCATGACTTGGGAGAGAAATTTACCTAGGCCTTATATAGTTTGTTCGTTTTCAGCTGACCTAAGTCTTATAAAATTCTCAATAGAGGGAGGGGTAACGAGACGCTTGGGAAAAGAGTTTCTTCTTGCTCTAGAATACTGGTCACAAATCATAAGAACATGGAATTTATCTTCTACATGGTTATGTCCCAAGTACATACTCATCTTTATTAAACCACAACAAAATGGGTTGGTCAATGGTGTGTCTTTCCATATGCAATCCATTTGGTTGGGGAGGGGTGTTTTGTAGCATACTTATCATGTTGACATCATTATTTTTAACCCATTTTAGAAATAGCAAATATTTGACAATTCTTTTTCTAAAAAATGCAAAATGTTTTTCAATTGTGCTTGCATTTTTGGTATTTTAAGTGCACTCTTAATTTTTCAAAGACCTGTATCCTCGCTTATTTTCAATGTCAAAACATCTGTCAATTTACATATACATGTATATTGATTCAGTTCAGTTAATAAATGTTCACATAACATTAGTTATACAGATTATTTGAAGCCCAGTATTCATGATATTGTTATCATTAGTTAGTTGTGTTTGTGTGTTGCCAATGTTAATGCACAGATGGGGCACGGGTGGGCCAGTCGTCCAGATTTGCTGTGCAGAGTTGCGTCCCTTGGGCACGCCAGAAACCTATGATTGTGGGTTCGAATACCGGTTTGCCCTGGTTCTGTTTCTAGGTTTGTCAGCACCATACCCGTGCTTGTGGGTTTCAAGGAAGTGGTAAACGTCTGAGACCTGCATCACTTTGGACTTTCCTCCCACATTGAGCTGACACGCCGTGATATAACTGGAATAGTGTTAAAGGCGGCGTTAAACCCAAGTCACTCACTAATGCACAGACACTCTCCAGTAGATTTCCATGTTTTACTCGTGTAATTGTTGAAATGATTTCTGTTATGATGTACCTCCAACCAAACTGCTGAGAGATGATTCCTTATCGTGGATGGCAGTGGAACCTCAAGAGGATATTAGGACAGTTGTTTTAGACATGTATGTTAATTAGATTGTCTGTTTTGTTTGTTGATGCTGAGATTGTGTGGGAGGTGCAATACGACAATAATCTATGTCCAGTAATAGCACACGAGTATTTATCATCCAAAACTGGCTCCCACAGGAGATATCGCTTGGGTGAGATCAAGCGATATCTATACTGTTCATATCGCTGCAATGAAATTGCATCACAATGCTTTGCAGACCATTGTGACGTCACTGGTTACCATGAAGTCACAATCAAATGACATCACTGATGGCTCTGCTATGGAAGCTGTTAGCAGTACTTTTTACACTAAGACACTGCTTATTACTTTCTACAAACTGAAAAAGTTGAAAGAATGATGTTGGATGATAAATATAATCTCACCCGAGTGTCTTTTGAAATCAATATATCAACACTCGTTGATAAAAGTGGAAATAATCCTTGGCAAGCTTCAGAATCTTTCCACTTTTATCATTCGTGTTGATATATTTGATATCAAAAGATACTCAGGTGAGATTCTCTATGTCCACAGACGAACAAATTGGTGAGGGCAGGTTATTAAACATGTTCGAAATGGTATGTGTCTGAGAACAAAGACTGTTATTTGGGGTTTCAATGATACCACAGATGCTCAAGAATTCAAGTTCCTATTAAATTTAAGGAGCCCAGATTGACAAACTTTTCCTGTATGAAACAATTTCTGCCTATAATTTTTGTTTTTGTTTGTTGTAAATAATTGAGTCTTGGCCAGACAATCCTGTGATTGACATTATGAACATAGCTCTACACAATTCGGATGCGATGACATGCAATCATTCAAGTCACTGAACCTGACCCCCTTAGTCGCTGCCCGCTACAAGCATACCGGTAGGTTGCTGGGGATCTTTAGGCTTATGCAATCCACAGAGGATTTCTGCCTAGGAGAAGGGATCTAATCTCATTGCTGCCATGCAAGGTCTCTTCATTTAGAGGGGCGGTTGGGTAGCCTAGTGGTTAAAGCGTTAGCTCGTCACGTCGAAAACCCGGGTTCGATTCCCGACATGGGTGCAATGTGTGAAGCCCATTTCTGGTGTCCCCCACCATGATATTGCTGGAATATCACTTAAAGCAGCGTAAAACCATACTCACTAACTCACTCATTCTTAATTTAGGGTAAATTATTTTGATATATTTCCACTAACAGCCATTACTGCTGTTTGGAATGTTTATAACTAAAGTTGATTTAATGTGGGATATGAGCCGAGTCGTCAAACAAATTTTGTATTGAGCATCAGAAAGTGGAATAGCTGTCCACTGGATCGCCATCAAGAGAGAGACCTCATTAACTTGGAAGACCATAAGAAATGTATCATGTTAAGTTTGCATTAAGTGCAGGGACAATATAAAAGAACACGGTTCTATCTAAGTTTTGAAAAGGGGTCCATCTTTTGTCATGTTGGCGTCCAATAATAACTATATACCGTTAATGATCATTTGTAATTTCTATGGCGCCAATGCCACACACATGACACATGTTCCAAATGCTACAATAAGATTGATAACATAAGAGTTCATGTCCATGAAGGACATGAACATTCAGCAGCATATTATATTGTCTACACAGGATCACAAACAGTGATCGTCTGCACCCCTTCCTGTGGACCTGTTAGTGGTGTTGATTTTGAAGTGGGTGACTAGCGCAATTAAAGAGCATATCCAGTTTCTGTTTTAGCTCATGTTCACAGTGTTTCCCTCTAGTCTTCATCTCCCTGGCATGCTTGATTATCCAGTGTATTTTATGTTCTGTTTTCATAAGTACCCTGAGGGGGGTCGGTTAGCCTAGTGGTTAAAGCGTTCACTCATAACTCCGAAGACCCGGGTTCGATTCCCGACATGGGTACAATGTGTGAAGCCCATTTCTGGTGTCCCCCGTAGTGATATTGCTTGAATATTGCTAAAAGCGGCGTAAAACCATACTCACTCACTCACTCACAGATACCCTGAACCCACTTGCCAGCATAGATTCGTTTAAGAGCTGAAGTGAAGCACTCCAGTCTCTAACTTATCACAGAATTCCTCTCACTCGTGAGTGTCATTTGATTGGGTGGCTACTTTACTCGTCATGCTATTTGATTGAGAAAAGCTATGGCGGTGAATGGGTTCAGGGTATTCATCATCAAAGAATGGAGATATAATACCCTAGATGATTGAGGATGTCTTTATTACAGGACTTTATTACAGGTTTTGTCACAGATGCAGCTTGTTGTGAGACCGCAGTTGTACAGTCCTTCTTAGTACAGTCACCATGTATACAGTCCACACCTCAAGAAAACCTCCTGGATATGGCTTTGCAATAAACATTATGTACTTCTGTTGTGAATGTCTATAGTTCTTTTGTGTGAGTGTGTGACACAATCTGGCCGGCTGGAAAACATGGTGCTAAACATTGCTGGGATTTGAGTGAGTGAGTGAGTTGGGTTTAACACCGCTTTTAACAATATTCCAGTTATGTCAGCTAATGTGGGAGGAAAGCCCCAAGTGATGCAGGTCTCAGACGTTTACCACTTCGATGAAACCCACAAGCACGGGTATGGGGTGCTGACAAACCTAGAAACATATAATCTGGGCGAACTGGGATTTGTACCCACAATCATAGATATCTGGGGTGCCCAAGGGAAGCAACTCTGCACAGCAAATCTGGACGACTGGGCCACCCGTGCCCCCAGCTGGGATTTGAATCCCTGAACAATTTAGTACTGTTCACTAGGGGAAACAACCATGGGCATTTTTCGAATTACTTTGGTAAAAGACTTTCGATATTATCTTGCAAAGGAATATATTCCAGATTTCCGAATTGAGATTAGGATATTCTGTATATAACCCATAGTCTTTTGTTTGAAGGAAAAGTTTGAACAAAGTCACAAATGGAGACATCAGGTCAGTCAAGCTATTGTCATCTTCCCAAGGCAAGCGTGTCCTCTTACTAGCCTATGTTAAAGTTCACTGCTATGACGTAAGAGGCGACTAACGGATTGGGTGGTCAGGCTTGCTGACATGGTTGATGCATGTCATCGTATCCCAACTGCGTGGATTGATACTCATAATATCAATCACTGGATTGTCTGGTACAGACCGCCGTCATATAGCTGGAATATGGGTGAGTGCGGCGTTAACAAAAAACAAACAACATCTAGATAAAACAACAAAGATGTACTTTGAAAGTCACAGATACATAAATAAATCGGGTTTTCTGTCAAAAAACATTACTGAAATGATATCTAGAGGCAGTATCTTAACCTTTTGGTACTGCGAGTGTAATTTGTAATCGTGGAAAAGCAGCCCAGGAACCCGTTCCACAAAGCAATCTTAGTGGTAAGTTGGTCGTAACTCCCATACTTTATTATAGGCCTACGATCAACGTGGCACTCAGATCGCTCTGTGGAACGCGGCCCTGACCGAAAAGTTTACCGGAAATCTGCGTAAAACGCGTCACGTGACGTGTAAGGCGATGACGTCATAGAAGAGACGTCGCGGAAGGCGCATTACGTCTCTAAGACCCGCTCATGATGGAGGAATCGGAGGTTCCGTTCACAGAGGAATCACCGACGCCCCAGAAAAGGAATCGCAAGGGACGGGTATGTCAGGGTTAGAATACAGATTAAATTGAACTGTATTATAAATCAACACGATTGTCGTTGTTGTAATAGACGTAGTTCCAAACCGATTATTCGCATAGCGCAACTTTTAAAGGGTAACTGAGCTCTGGTAAATCGTCAGCTCTAGCAAATTTGATTCAAGTCGTTAAAAACAACTATGTGTGGCTGCTAATTCAGATTGTATTAGGCAGAACAGCAGTTTAGGGTTACCAGTATTACGTTGAGATAATGTCTTGTTTTACACACTGCTTGCAACATCTAGGCCTAAACTAAACATGGGACGCAGCCAGGGGAAAGTCCCTCTTAACACTTTTATATGTGAAACGTTTTATATGTACGTTATTGTATCAAATATCCTGCAATACATTATGTGAGAGAGGATCTGATTGTCTAACCTCCTGCAGAAACATGTAGAGTACCCGACTATCCCTCTGACATGTTGTTTGTTTGTTTGTTGTTTAACGCCGCACTCAACTTTATACGACTAAGTAACATACTTCCGAAACGAAGCTATGGTGGGTCCAGTGTATTTATCACAATAGAATGTTACTACACTGGATAAACGAGGATGACACATGGCTTGTTGCATTATTTTAAACACGCTTGTCTGACATTTAGTTAATTCACGATTCACGACAACAAAATACGATCGGTTTATCCGAGAAAACTACGATCGTTGGGGACAGTGGGGTATGTATCCTATAGCCGTTATGGCGTTGGTCCGTCCCGACATAGCGAGACAGTGTAAAGATACTCAGGGTCTGCCGAAAATGGTTTCTTAAATGATTCGTAGCTTAAAATGTCCTACCACGACCATTGATTCCTGGTATATTACGACTAGGGCCAGGATTCTTATAAAGACAATTTGTCCGTTAATAAGTAAAGATTTGACTACGAGGACCCGGTGTCCATAATCGAGGAAACGGTTAGTAAAAATCCGAGGCGCGGAAACCTATCAACCATAACAAACTGCACTCTCTGCACCCCTCTCTGGGTCCGCCAGGGTGAAATTTATATTGGACCAACTTAAGCACATTTATCAATCACTTGAATATTACCTGGCCATGTTGATCCATGGGTCCCGGGTGAACAAACACAGTCCTGGTCAACAAAGGAGTATACTTGTTTGTATCTATAAAATTCTATACTGAACAAAACACAAATACACATAGCTAAAATATTCTTAAAGGAATTAATTGTTAGTCTTGAGATTAGTAAATATTTAATGGTTAATTCCACTTAATTTCTTCCCTGTCGCCGGGCAGACGACTACATTTGTTAGACTGCTGCGGACTTCGCGTGTTCGATTCCCGCTGGAGACCCCTGTTATGGATCATCACGTTGTTTCCTTTACCTGTAGACCTTAGCTCCTGGGGTTAGACATGAATTTACCTCTTACGTTTGAGTTTCTACAGTGGAAATGTTATATTGTGTAAATGTAAATATTGTATGTACCCTATGTTATGGATCCTGACGTTGCCTCTTCATGTACACCTAAGCGCTTGGCGGAGGACGTGACCTCTCTATATAACTTGTATATCTATAGTGTATATGGTATATTATATGAATATATTATGGATACCGTCGTTGTTTTCTGTACCTGTAGATCGTAAGCTGCTTCAACAACCTAGCCAACTGCCTGTTCCCATGGAGACGAGCCGCCCAAACTGAATCAGTTTCTGGCTATGCAAACGAGGAGGAGAAAGGGGGTAAGTCTGACATCGACCTACCTAACTTGTTACATCTGCCTATCCTACTTCTGATATTGGCCTACCTAACCTGTTACACCTGCCTATCCTACTTCAGATATCGCCCTACCTAACTTGTTACATCTGCCTATCCTACTTCTGACATTGGCCTACGTTACTTGTTGCACCTGCATATCCTACTTCTGACATTGGCCTACCTAACCTGTTACACCTGCCTATCCTGCTTCTGACATCGCCCTACCTATCTTGTTACATCTGCCTGTCCTACTTCTCACATCGCCCTACCTAACTTGTTACACCTGCATATCCTACTTCTGACATTGAACTACTGAACGTATTACACCTGCCTATCCTACTTCTGACATTGGCCTACCTAACCTGTTAAACCTGCCTATCCTACTTCTGACATTGGCCTACCTAACCTGTTACACCCGTATATCCTACTTCTGAGATTGGCCTACCTAACCTGTTACACCTGCGTATCCTACTTCTGACATTAGCCTACCTAACTTGCTCCACCTGCCTATCCTACTTCTGACGTCGCCCTACCTAACTTGTTACACCTGCGTATCCTACTTCTGACATTGGCCTACCTAACCTGTTACACCTGCGTATCCTACTTCAGATATCGCCCTACCTAACTTGTTACATCTGCCTATCCTACTTCTGACATTGGCCTACCTAACCTGTTACACCCGCATATCCTACTTCTGAGATTGGCCTACCTAACCTGTTACACCTGCCTATCCTACTTCTGACATTGGCCTACCTAACTTGCTCCACCTGCCTATCCTACTTCTGACATTGGCCTACCTAACTTGCTCCACCTGCCTATCCTACTTCTGACATTTGCCTACCTAACCTGTTACACCTGCCTATCCTACCTCTGATATTGGCCTACCTAACTTATTACGCCTGCCTATCCTACCTCTGACATTGGCCTACCTAACCTGTTAAACCTGCCTATCCTACCTCTGACATTGGCCTACCTAACATATTACGCCTGCCTATCCTACTTCTGACATTGGCCTACCTAAATTGCTCCTCCTGCCTATCCTACTTCTGACACTGGCCTACCTAACCTGTTAAACCTGCCTATCCTACCTCTGACATTGGCCTACCTAACATATTACGCCTGCCTATCCTACCTCTGATATTGGCCTACCTAACTTATTACGCCTGCCTATCCTACCTCTGACATTGGCCTACCTAACCTGTTACACCTGCCTATCCTACTTCTGACATCGCCCTACCTAACTTGTTACATCTGCCTATCCTACTTCTCACATCGCCCTACCTAACTTGTTACACCTGCATATCCTACTTCTGACATTGAACTACTTAACGTATTACACCTGCCTATCCTACTTCTGACATTGGCCTACCTAACCTGTTAAACCTGCCTATCCTACTTCTGACATTGGCCTACCTAACCTGTTACACCCGCATATCCTACTTCTGAGATTGGCCTACCTAACCTGTTACACCTGCCTATCCTACTTCTGACATTAGCCTACCTAACTTGCTCCACCTGCCTATCCTACTTCTGACGTCACCCTACCTAACTTGCTCCACCTGCCTATCCTACTTCTGACATTTGCCTACCTAACCTGTTACACCTGCCTATCCTACCTCTGATATTGGCCTACCTAACTTATTACGCCTGCCTATCCTACCTCTGACATTGGCCTACCTAACCTGTTAAACCTGCCTATCCTACCTCTGACATTGGCCTACCTAACATATTACGCCTGCCTATCCTACTTCTGACATTGGCCTACCTAAATTGCTCCTCCTGCCTATCCTACTTCTGACACTGGCCTACCTAACCTGTTAAACCTGCCTATCCTACCTCTGACATTGGCCTACCTAACATATTACGCCTGCCTATCCTACCTCTGATATTGGCCTACCTAACTTATTACGCCTGCCTATCCTACCTCTGACATTGGCCTACCTAACCTGTTACACCTGCCTATCCTACTTCTGACATCGCCCTACCTAACTTGTTACATCTGCCTATCCTACTTCTCACATCGCCCTACCTAACTTGTTACACCTGCATATCCTACTTCTGACATTGAACTACTTAACGTATTACACCTGCCTATCCTACTTCTGACATTGGCCTACCTAACCTGTTAAACCTGCCTATCCTACTTCTGACATTGGCCTACCTAACCTGTTACACCCGCATATCCTACTTCTGAGATTGGCCTACCTAACCTGTTACACCTGCCTATCCTACTTCTGACATTAGCCTACCTAACTTGCTCCACCTGCCTATCCTACTTCTGACGTCACCCTACCTAACTTGTTACACCTGCGTATCCTACTTCTCACATCGCCCTACCTAACTTGTTACATCTGCCTATCCTACTTCTGACATTGGCCTACGTTACTTGTTGCACCTGCATATCCTACTTCTGACATTGGCCTACCTAACCTGTTACACCTGCCTATCCTGCTTCTGACATCGCCCTACCTATCTTGTTACATCTGCCTGTCCTACTTCTCACATCGCCCTACCTAACTTGTTACACCTGCATATCCTACTTCTGACATTGAACTACTGAACGTATTACACCTGCCTATCCTACTTCTGACATTGGCCTACCTAACCTGTTAAACCTGCCTATCCTACTTCTGACATTGGCCTACCTAACCTGTTACACCCGTATATCCTACTTCTGAGATTGGCCTACCTAACCTGTTACACCTGCGTATCCTACTTCTGACATTAGCCTACCTAACTTGCTCCACCTGCCTATCCTACTTCTGACGTCGCCCTACCTAACTTGTTACACCTGCGTATCCTACTTCTGACATTGGCCTACCTAACCTGTTACACCTGCGTATCCTACTTCAGATATCGCCCTACCTAACTTGTTACATCTGCCTATCCTACTTCTGACATTGGCCTACGTTACTTGTTGCACCTGCATATCCTACTTCTGACATTGGCCTACCTAACCTGTTACACCTGCCTATCCTGCTTCTGACATCGCCCTACCTATCTTGTTACATCTGCCTGTCCTACTTCTCACATCGCCCTACCTAACTTGTTACACCTGCATATCCTACTTCTGACATTGAACTACTGAACGTATTACACCTGCCTATCCTACTTCTGACATTGGCCTACCTAACCTGTTAAACCTGCCTATCCTACTTCTGACATTGGCCTACCTAACCTGTTACACCCGTATATCCTACTTCTGAGATTGGCCTACCTAACCTGTTACACCTGCGTATCCTACTTCTGACATTAGCCTACCTAACTTGCTCCACCTGCCTATCCTACTTCTGACGTCGCCCTACCTAACTTGTTACACCTGCGTATCCTACTTCTGACATTGGCCTACCTAACCTGTTACACCTGCGTATCCTACTTCAGATATCGCCCTACCTAACTTGTTACATCTGCCTATCCTACTTCTGACATTGGCCTACCTAACCTGTTACACCCGCATATCCTACTTCTGAGATTGGCCTACCTAACCTGTTACACCTGCCTATCCTACTTCTGACATTGGCCTACCTAACTTGCTCCACCTGCCTATCCTACTTCTGACATTGGCCTACCTAACTTGCTCCACCTGCCTATCCTACTTCTGACATTTGCCTACCTAACCTGTTACACCTGCCTATCCTACCTCTGATATTGGCCTACCTAACTTATTACGCCTGCCTATCCTACCTCTGACATTGGCCTACCTAACCTGTTAAACCTGCCTATCCTACCTCTGACATTGGCCTACCTAACATATTACGCCTGCCTATCCTACTTCTGACATTGGCCTACCTAAATTGCTCCTCCTGCCTATCCTACTTCTGACACTGGCCTACCTAACCTGTTAAACCTGCCTATCCTACCTCTGACATTGGCCTACCTAACATATTACGCCTGCCTATCCTACCTCTGATATTGGCCTACCTAACTTATTACGCCTGCCTATCCTACCTCTGACATTGGCCTACCTAACCTGTTACACCTGCCTATCCTACTTCTGACATCGCCCTACCTAACTTGTTACATCTGCCTATCCTACTTCTCACATCGCCCTACCTAACTTGTTACACCTGCATATCCTACTTCTGACATTGAACTACTTAACGTATTACACCTGCCTATCCTACTTCTGACATTGGCCTACCTAACCTGTTAAACCTGCCTATCCTACTTCTGACATTGGCCTACCTAACCTGTTACACCCGCATATCCTACTTCTGAGATTGGCCTACCTAACCTGTTACACCTGCCTATCCTACTTCTGACATTAGCCTACCTAACTTGCTCCACCTGCCTATCCTACTTCTGACGTCACCCTACCTAACTTGCTCCACCTGCCTATCCTACTTCTGACATTTGCCTACCTAACCTGTTACACCTGCCTATCCTACCTCTGATATTGGCCTACCTAACTTATTACGCCTGCCTATCCTACCTCTGACATTGGCCTACCTAACCTGTTAAACCTGCCTATCCTACCTCTGACATTGGCCTACCTAACATATTACGCCTGCCTATCCTACTTCTGACATTGGCCTACCTAAATTGCTCCTCCTGCCTATCCTACTTCTGACACTGGCCTACCTAACCTGTTAAACCTGCCTATCCTACCTCTGACATTGGCCTACCTAACATATTACGCCTGCCTATCCTACCTCTGATATTGGCCTACCTAACTTATTACGCCTGCCTATCCTACCTCTGACATTGGCCTACCTAACCTGTTACACCAGCCTATCCTACTTCTGACATCGCCCTACCTAACTTGTTACATCTGCCTATCCTACTTCTCACATCGCCCTACCTAACTTGTTACACCTGCATATCCTACTTCTGACATTGAACTACTTAACGTATTACACCTGCCTATCCTACTTCTGACATTGGCCTACCTAACCTGTTAAACCTGCCTATCCTACTTCTGACATTGGCCTACCTAACCTGTTACACCCGCATATCCTACTTCTGAGATTGGCCTACCTAACCTGTTACACCTGCCTATCCTACTTCTGACATTAGCCTACCTAACTTGCTCCACCTGCCTATCCTACTTCTGACGTCACCCTACCTAACTTGTTACACCTGCGTATCCTACTTCTCACATCGCCCTACCTAACTTGTTACATCTGCCTATCCTACTTCTGACATTGGCCTACGTTACTTGTTGCACCTGCATATCCTACTTCTGACATTGGCCTACCTAACCTGTTACACCTGCCTATCCTACTTCTGACATCGCCCTACCTAACCTGTTACACCTGCCTATCCTACTTCTGACATTAGCCTACCTAACTTGCTCCACCTGCCTATCCTACTTCTGACGTCACCCTACCTAACTTGTTACACCTGCGTATCCTACTTCTCACATCGCCCTACCTAACTTGTTACATCTGCCTATCCTACTTCTGACATTGGCCTACGTTACTTGTTGCACCTGCATATCCTACTTCTGACATTGGCCTACCTAACCTGTTACACCTGCCTATCCTACTTCTGACATCGCCCTACCTAACTTGTTACATCTGCCTATCCTACTTCTCACATCGCCCTACCTAACTTGTTACACCTGCATATCCTACTTCTGACATTGAACTACTTAACGTATTACACCTGCCAATCCTACTTCTGACATTGGCCTACCTAACTTATTACACCTGCCTATCCTACTTCTGACATTGGCCTACCTAACTTGCTCCACCTGCCTATCCTACTTCTGACATTAGCCTACCTAACCTGTTACACCTGCATATCCTACTTCTGAGATTGGCCTACCTAACTTGTTACATCTGCCTATCCTACTTCTGACGTCGCCCTACCTAACCTGTTACACCTGCGTATCCTACTTCTGACATTGGCCTACCTAACCTGTTACACCTGCCTGTCCTACTTCAGATATCGCCCTACCTAACTTGTTACATCTGCCTATCCTACTTCTGACATTGGCCTACCTAACCTGTTACACCCGCATATCCTACTTCTGAGATTGGCCTACCTAACCTGTTACACCTGCCTATCCTACTTCTGACATTGGCCTACCTAACTTGCTCCACCTGCCTATCCTACTTCTGACATTGGCCTACCTAACTTGCTCCACCTGCCTATCCTACTTCTGACATTGCCTACCTAACCTGTTACACCTGCCTATCCTACCTCTGATATTGGCCTACCTAACTTATTACGCCTGCCTATCCTACCTCTGACATTGGCCTACCTAACCTGTTAAACCTGCCTATCCTACCTCTGACATTAGCCTACCTAACATATTACGCCTGCCTATCCTACTTCTGACATTGGCCTACCTAAATTGCTCCTCCTGCCTATCCTACTTCTGACACTGGCCTACCTAACCTGTTAAACCTGCCTATCCTACCTCTGACATTGGCCTACCTAACATATTACGCCTGCCTATTCTACTTCTGACATTGGCCTACCTAACTTGTTACATCTGCCTATCCTACTTCTCACATCGCCCTACCTAACCTGTTACACCTGCCTATCCTACTTCTGACACTGGCCTACCTAACTTGTTACATCCGCCTATCCTACTTCTGACATTCGCCTACCTAACCTGTTACACCTGCCTGTCCTACCGTTGACATTGGCCTAATGTACTTTTCAAACGTACAAACGACACGTTCATATCTGCCCACATCTGCCTAACTTGGTCAGCTGTCAGCTTTCAAATCAAATAACTGACTTTGTCCACACCCCTGTCTTTCTTTTTACGTCCATGGTACTCCAACAACAACAACCTCTTGATTTTAAAAAAAACTCGTGTAAGAATTCATGTAATACCCTTGCTCTCTTGCGAAATACAAAAATTCTGATACTCGTTTCGTAGAATCAGTATGACACACATGATCGTATAATAATCTATATATATACTATGTAAAAAAGTAAGGGATATAGGGAATCATCAAGACATATCTTCTAATCTATATGGTATGATGGAAATGATATGATCATGTCTGCTGGGGAGTAGGCGATCATATCTAATGGGCTCTAATGGTTGGATGATCTGTCACGGGTTAATTAATGGTGGTTGGTTTGGTTGGTTTGTTGTTTAATGCCGCACTCACCAATATTCCAGCTATATGACGGCGGTCTGTAAATAATCGAGTCTGGACCAGATAATCCAGTGATTAACATCATGAGCATCGATCGACGCAATTGGGATCGATGACATGCATCATCCAAGTCAGCGAGCCTGACCACCCGATCCCGTTCGTCGCCTCTTACGACAAGCATAGTCGCCTTTGTACGGCAAGCATGGGTTGCTGAAGACCTACTCTACCCCTGATCTTCACGGGTGGTAACGGTCTTTGGCGAAGGACTTACTGCATTCATTCTCGACTGACAGATATACTCCGTGATTCCGAGTATCGAGTAAGGTATACGCTCATCCGTGACCAACTAGTGTTATTCCGGGACAAGCCGAATAGCAGGTTACGGAAAGGGGCGAGTGGTGACGAATGGTATACGCTAAATTGAATAGGGAACCGAACGCGTAGCGTGAAGTTTCAAATGTTAAATTTAGCGTGGTTAAATCTACATGTAACCTAGCTCTGTATTGAAAATACAGTATGTTTATCTCCATTCTACCATGACTAAATAAAACGCGAACTCTTTGCCGTTAGAAAATATATTGAGTGAAGCGGCATGGGTTGAGTCCAGTGTTTTGAGTTGGTTGTCGATCTGAAGTACGAAATCAGCGACAGCAGCGTTTCAGAAGTACATGGTGGTGTATATGCTCAAGCAGTTTGTTTAGACCCTAATACTTCGTTAGAACAAATGACAGTCATTGAAAGCATTAAAGCATGGCAGCTTGTTTAGATGACATGAGGCGGGCTCCTCACTAAGAAAACTAAGAAAGATTTGCAAAGCTTTCGTTCTACACCGCACGTCAATATAGAGAATCTCGCCCAAGTGTCTTTTGATATCAAATATATCAACACGAGTTGATAAAAGAGGAAAAACTCCCAGGCTTGCCATATCGCTCATTGTAACGCCAAAGAGATGACTTCACAGTCGTTATAGAAGAGCGCCAAATGGTCCCTAAAATTTAAAATACTTTCTTTGTAGATTTCTATCGGGGTTTTTTGCACGAAATTTATTGCTGCACATCCTTTGAATATTATAATAATCTGAACTTTGCATTTTGTAACCTATAATCGTATGTATGTAACCGACAATGACATAAAAAATGTAATATTCTATGAGGTGAGGTGAAATGGGGTTTCAAGACGCGTCCAAGATTATTGCACTTATTTATATATATATATATATATATATATATATATATATATATATATATATATATATATATATATAACGACGAGCATGCACGTGTGTGTATGTGGCTGCTTGTACTAGTCCGGACTGATGCCGATTTTTAGTGCCCGCTCACTGAGATACCATGTCGCAATTTAACATGAATACCCCACTCAGACACAGTATACTGACTCCGAGCCGACCAGTCCTTGCTTTAACCCTTAATGCCGAGCGCCAGACAGGATAACAACAAGTACCATCTTTTAACGTCTTCTGGTATGACGCGGCAGGGGATCGTTGACTTTCCGCTCTCCGGGCGGACTCTCTACCACTAGACCACGGAGGCGGTCTACTATTCTATGGGGTGATGTGGCCGTCAAATCGGCTGTTTCAATAAGAGGGGGTGTATTATGATTTGGCAACCTCTATAGACCAATCGTATAATTTCCAAATTCATGTTAGAACATATATTACTGTAGAATAGGTTTTCAGCAACCCATGCTTGTCGTAAAAAGCGACTAAGCTTGTCGTAAGAGGCGACTAGCTGGATCAGGTGGTCATTGTATCCCAATTGCTTGGATCGATGCCCATGACATCAATCACTGGATTATCTGATCCAGACACGATTATTTACAGACCGCCGTCATATAGCTGGAATATTGCTAAGTGCGGCGTTAAACATCAAACAAACAAAATCATGTTATTAATTTGTGACGTCATTGAACAATGATGACATCATATCGTAATTTTTTTCAACGACGAAACACTGTGATGTATTGTAACTTCAAAGGACCAATGTGCACTGAAATTTGCTCAAATTCACACGTGCAAATATCGGAAAGTTATTACTTAAGATATGAAACGAGTGGGGGTTGTTTATCGTACAATAAAACATTATTCTATACTTAGGGCAATATCTGTCAAGACACATCATCACCAGCCCCAGCCTACATCGCCCTATGTGTATTCATATACGTTAGCGGGCGGTCGGGTAGCCTAGTGGTTGAAGCGTTCGCTCGTCACGCCGAAGACCCGGTTACGATTCCCGACATGGGTACAATGTGTGAAGCCCATTTCTGGTGTCCCCCGCCGTGATATTGCTGGAATATCGCTAAAAGCGGCGTAAAATCCTACTCACTCACTCATATACGTTAGCATGTGTATTTGTAGTTGTGTAATTATTTCTTGTCTTTCTGTTTCAGTCGTGGAGGCTGCTGTAGCACTAGCCATCAGGGCCTCCCTCACCAATGAGCTTGATGATATTATCTAAACATTCAGGTAATGACAATACACACTCTAAACATTCAGGTAATGACAATACACACTCTAAACATTCAGGTAATGACAATACACACTCTAAACATTCAGGTAATGACAATACACACTCTAAACATTCAGGTAATGTCAATACACTCTCTAAACATTCAGGTAATGGCAATACACTCTCTAAACATTCAGGTAATGACAATACACACTCTATACATTCAGGTAATGACAATACACACTCTAAACATTCAGGTAATGGCAATACACTCTCTAAACATTCAGGTAATGGCAATACACTCTCTAAACATTCAGGTAATGACAATACACACTCTAAACATTCAGGTAATGTCAATACACTCTCTAAACATTCAGGTAATGGCAATACACTCTCTAAACATTCAGGTAATGACAATACACACTCTAAACATTCAGGTAATGACAATACACACTCTAAACATTAAGGTAATGACAATACACGCTCTAAACATTCAGGTAATGATAATACACACTCTAAACATTCAGGTAATAACAATACACACTCTAAACATTCAGGTAATGATAATACACACTCTAAACATTCAGGTAATGACAATACACACTCTAAACAATCATACAATGACAAAACACACTCTAAACATTCAAGTAATGACAATACACACTCTAAACATTCTGGTAATGATAATACACACTCTAAACATTCAGGTAATGACAATACACACTCTAAACATTCAGGTAATGACAATACACACTCTAAACATTCAGGTAATGACAATACACACTCTAAACATTCAGGTAATGATAATACACACTCTAAACATTCAGGTAATGACAATACACTCTCTTAACATTCAGGTAATGACAATACACACTCTAAACATTCAGGTAATGACAATACACTCTCTAAACATTCAGGTAATGACAATACACTCTCTAAACATTCAGGTAATGACAATACACACTCTATACATTCAGGTAATGACAATACACTCTCTTAACATTCAGGTAATGACAATACACACTCTATACATTCAGGTAATGACAATACACTCTCTAAACATTCAGGTAATGACAATACACTCTCTAAACATTCAGGTAATGACAATACACACTCTAAACATTCAGGTAATGACAATACACACTCTAAACATTCAGGTTATGGCAAAAGACACTCTCAACATTCAGGTAGTGACAATACACTCTCTTAACATTCAGGTAATGACAATACACTCTCTAAACATTCAGGTAATGACAATACACTCTCTTAACATTCAGGTAATGACAATACACACTCTAAACATTTAAGTAAAGACAATACACACTCTAAACATTCAGGTAATGACAATACACACTCTAAACATTCAGGTAATGGCAATACACACTCTAAACATTTAAGTAAAGACAATACACACTCTAAACATTCAGGTAATGACAATACACACTCTAAACATTCAGGTAATGACAATACACTCTCTAAACATTCAGGTAATGACAATACACTCTCTAAACATTCAGGTAATGACAAAAGACACTCTCAACATTCAGGTAATGACAATACACTCTCTTAACATTCAGGTAATGACAATACACACTCTAAACATTCAGGTAATGACAATACACTCTCTAAACATTCAGGTAATGACAATACACTCTCTAAACATTCAGGTAATGACAATACACACTCTAAACATTCAGGTAATGACAATACACACTCTAAACATTCAGGTAATGACAATACACACTCTATACATTCAGGTAATGACAATACACACTCTAAACATTCAGGTTATGACAAAAGACACTCTCAACATTCAGGTAATGACAATACACTCTCTTAACATTCAGGTAATGACAACACACTCTCTAAACATTCAGGTAATGACAATACACTCTCTAAACATTCAGGTAATGACAATACACGCTCTAAACATTCAGGTAATGACAATACACACTCTATACATTCAGGTAATGACAATACACACTCTAAACATTCAGGTAATGGCAATACACACTCTAAACATTCAGGTAATGACAATACACACTCTAAACATTCAGGTAATGACAATACACACTCTATACATTCAGGTAATGACAATACGCTCTCTAAACATTCAGGTAATGACAATACACACTCTAAACATTCAGGTAATGGCAATACACACTCTAAACATTTAGGTAATGACAATACACACTCTAAACATTCAGGTAATGACAATACACACTCTAAACATTCAGGTAATGACAATACACACTCTATACATTCAGGTAATGACAATACGCTCTCTAAACATTCAGGTAATGACAATACACACTCTATACATTCAGGTAATGACAATACGCTCTCTAAACATTCAGGTAATGACAATACACACTCTAAACATTCAGGTAATGACAATACACACTCTATACATTCAGGTAATGACAATACACACTCTATACATTCAGGTAATGACAATACACACTCTAAACATTCAGGTTATGACAAAAGACACTCTCAACATTCAGGTAATGACAATACACTCTCTTAACATTCAGGTAATGACAACACACTCTCTAAACATTCAGGTAATGACAATACACTCTCTAAACATTCAGGTAATGACAATACACACTCTATACATTCAGGTAATGACAATACACACTCTAAACATTCAGGTAATGGCAATACACACTCTAAACATTCAGGTAATGACAATACACACTCTAAACATTCAGGTAATGACAATACACACTCTATACATTCAGGTAATGACAATACGCTCTCTAAACATTCAGGTAATGACAATACACACTCTAAACATTCAGGTAATGGCAATACACACTCTAAACATTTAGGTAATGACAATACACACTCTAAACATTCAGGTAATGACAATACACACTCTAAACATTCAGGTAATGACAATACACACTCTATACATTCAGGTAATGACAATACGCTCTCTAAACATTCAGGTAATGACAATACACACTCTATACATTCAGGTAATGACAATACGCTCTCTAAACATTCAGGTAATGACAATACACACTCTAAACATTCAGGTAATGACAATACACACTCTATACATTCAGGTAATGACAATACACACTCTATACATTCAGGTAATGACAATACACACTCTAAACATTCAGGTAATGACAATACACACTCTAAACATTCAGGTAATGACAATACACACTCTAAACATTCAGGTAATGACAATACACACTCTAAACATTCAGGTAATGACAATACACACTCTATACATTCAGGTAATGACAATACACTCTCTAAACATTCAGGTAATGACAATACACGTTCTAAACATTCAGGTAATGACAATACACACTCTATACATTCAGGTAATGACAATACACACTCTAAACATTCAGGTAATGGCAATACACACTCTAAACATTCAGGTAATGACAATACACACTCTAAACATTCAGGTAATGACAATACACACTCTAAACATTCAGGTAATGACAATACACACTCTATACATTCAGGTAATGACAATACGCTCTCTAAACATTCAGGTAATGACAATACACACTCTAAACATTCAGGTAATGGCAATACACACTCTAAACATTTAGGTAATGACAATACACACTCTAAACATTCAGGTAATGACAATACACACTCTAAACATTCAGGTAATGACAATACACTCTCTAAACATTCAGGTAATGACAATACACTCTCTAAACATTCAGGTAATGACAATACACACTCTAAACATTCAGGTAATGACAATACACTCTCTTAACAGTCAGGTAATGACAATACACACTCTAAACATTCAGGTAATGACAATACACTCTCTAAACATTCAGGTAATGACAATACACTCTCTAAACATTCAGGTAATGACAATACACACTCTAAACATTCAGGTAATGACAACACACACTCTAAACATTTAGGTAATGACAATACACACTCTAAACATTCAGGTAATGACAATACACACTCTAAACATTCAGGTAATGACAATACACACTCTATACATTCAGGTAATGACAATACACACTCTAAACATTCAGGTAATGACAATACACACTCTAAACATTCAGGTAATGACAATACACACTCTAAACATTCAGGTAATGACAATACACACTCTAAACATTCAGGTAATGACAATACACACTCTAAACATTCAGGTAATGACAATACACACTCTATACATTCAGGTAATGACAATACACTCTCTAAACATTCAGGTAATGACAATACACGTTCTAAACATTCAGGTAATGACAATACACACTCTATACATTCAGGTAATGACAATACGCTCTCTAAACATTCAGGTAATGACAATACACACTCTAAACATTCAGGTAATGGCAATACACACTCTAAACATTTAGGTAATGACAATACACACTCTAAACATTCAGGTAATGACAATACACACTCTAAACATTCAGGTAATGACAATACACTCTCTAAACATTCAGGTAATGACAATACACTCTCTAAACATTCAGGTAATGACAATACACACTCTCAACATTCAGGTAATGACAATACACTCTCTTAACAGTCAGGTAATGACAATACACACTCTAAACATTCAGGTAATGACAATACACTCTCTAAACATTCAGGTAATGACAATACACTCTCTAAACATTCAGGTAATGACAATACACACTCTAAACATTCAGGTAATGACAATACACGCTCTAAACATTCAGGTAATGACAATACACACTCTATACATTCAGGTAATGACAATACACACTCTAAACATTCAGGTAATGGCAATACACACTCTAAACATTCAGGTAATGACAATACACACTCTAAACATTCAGGTAATGACAATACACACTCTATACATTCAGGTAATGACAATACGCTCTCTAAACATTCAGGTAATGACAATACACACTCTAAACATTCAGGTAATGGCAATACACACTCTAAACATTCAGGTAATGACAATACACACTCTAAACATTCAGGTAATGACAATACACACTCTAAACATTCAGGTAATGACAATACGCTCTCTAAACATTCAGGTAATGACAATACACGCTCTAAACATTCAGGTAATGACAATACACGTTCTAAACATTCAGGTAATGACAATACACGTTCTAAACATTCAGGTAATGACAATACACGTTCTAAACATTCAGGTAATGACAATACACGCTCTAAACATTCAGGTAATGACAATACACGCTCTAAACATTCAGGTAATGACAATACACGTTCTAAACATTCAGGTAATGACAATACACTCTCTAAACATTCAGGTAATGACAATACACGTTCTAAACATTCAGGTAATGACAATACACACTCTATACATTCAGGTATTGACAATACACACTCTAAACATTCAGGTAATGGCAATACACACTCTAAACATTCAGGTAATGACAATACACACTCTAAACATTCAGGTAATGACAATACACACTCTAAACATTCAGGTAATGACAATACACACTCTATACATTCAGGTAATGACAATACGCTCTCTAAACATTCAGGTAATGACAATACACACTCTAAACATTCAGGTAATGACAATACACACTCTATACATTCAGGTAATGACAATACACTCTCTAAACATTCAGGTAATGACAATACACGTTCTAAACATTCAGGTAATGACAATACACACTCTATACATTCAGGTATTGACAATACACACTCTAAACATTCAGGTAATGGCAATACACACTCTAAACATTCAGGTAATGACAATACACACTCTAAACATTCAGGTAATGACAATACACACTCTATACATTCAGGTAATGACAATACGCTCTCTAAACATTCAGGTAATGACAATACACACTCTAAACATTCAGGTAATGACAATACACACTCTAAACATTTAGGTAATGACAATACACACTCTAAACATTCAGGTAATGACAATACACACTCTAAACATTCAGGTAATGACAATACACTCTCTAAACATTCAGGTAATGACAATACACACTCTAAACATTCAGGTAATGACAATACACACTCTAAACATTCAGGTAATGACAATACACTCTCTTAACATTCAGGTAATGACAATACACACTCTAAACATTCAGGTAATGACAATACACGCTCTAAACATTCAGGTAATGACAATACACACTCTATACATTCAGGTAATGACAATACACACTCTAAACATTCAGGTAATGGCAATACACACTCTAAACATTCAGGTAATGACAATACACACTCTAAACATTCAGGTAATGACAATACACACTCTATACATTCAGGTAATGACAATACGCTCTCTAAACATTCAGGTAATGACAATACACACTCTAAACATTCAGGTAATGGCAATACACTCTCTATACATTCAGGTAATGACAATACACACTCTAAACATTCAGGTAATGACAATACACACTCTAAACATTCAGGTAATGACAATACACGTTCTAAACATTCAGGTAATGACAATACACGTTCTAAACATTCAGGTAATGACAATACACGTTCTAAACATTCAGGTAATGACAATACACGCTCTAAACATTCAGGTAATGACAATACACGCTCTAAACATTCAGGTAATGACAATACACGTTCTAAACATTCAGGTAATGACAATACACTCTCTAAACATTCAGGTAATGACAATACACGTTCTAAACATTCAGGTAATGACAATACACACTCTATACATTCAGGTATTGACAATACACACTCTAAACATTCAGGTAATGGCAATACACACTCTAAACATTCAGGTAATGACAATACACACTCTAAACATTCAGGTAATGACAATACACACTCTAAACATTCAGGTAATGACAATACACACTCTATACATTCAGGTAATGACAATACGCTCTCTAAACATTCAGGTAATGACAATACACACTCTAAACATTCAGGTAATGACAATACACACTCTATACATTCAGGTAATGACAATACACACTCTATACATTCAGGTAATGACAATACGCTCTCTAAACATTCAGGTAATGACAATACACACTCTAAACATTCAGGTAATGGCAATACACTCTCTATACATTCAGGTAATGACAATACACACTCTAAACATTCAGGTAATGACAATACACACTCTAAACATTCAGGTAATGTCAATACACACTCTAAACATTCAGGTAATGACAATACACACTCTAAACATTCAGGTAATGACAATACACACTCTATACATTCAGGTAATGACAATACGCTCTCTAAACATTCAGGTAATGACAATACACACTCTAAACATTCAGGTAATGGCAATACACTCTCTATACATTCAGGTAATGACAATACACACTCTAAACATTCAGGTAATGACAATACACACTCTAAACATTCAGGTAATGACAATACACTCTCTAAACATTCAGGTAATGACAATACGCTCTCTAAACATTCAGGTAATGACAATACACTCTCTTAACATTCAGGTAATGACAATACACACTCTAAACATTTAGGTAATGACAATACACACTCTAAACATTCAGGTAATGACAATACACACTCTAAACATTTAGGTAATGACAATACACACTCTAAACATTCAGGTAATGTCAATACACACTCTTAACATACAGATATAGGTAATACACACTCTAAACATACATATAATCACAACACTCTCTAAACACATGTGTTGGCAATACAAACTCTAAACATACAGACATACAAATATTGGCAATACTCACTCTAAACGTACATGTAATGACAACCCACGCTCTAAATGTACATGTATTATTATTTACATGATGTACATAACTATTTCAACTGTATGGAACTGCCTGGTTTTCAGAGTTGTGGAATGATGCTTATAACCCTAATGGTAATAAGCTAAGGACCTATAGATTGCTATATAGCGCCTGAGTCCTATGTCTGATCAAATTTTACCATAGAAACACTAGAAAATATTTGGCACTGTGGCAGCCTCCTCATTTACATTGAAAATGCTAACATGTATGATGATTTACGTCATGATGTAATGAACGCTATGTGTGAATATATGCCAGATTTCTTAAACTTATCTTCAACCGAGAAATTTATTACTTAACTCAGATGTTATAAATTAACTCTCTCTCTCTCTCTCTCTCTCTCTCTCTCTCTCTCTCTCTCTCTCTCTCTCTCTCTCTCTCTCTCTCTCAATGTAATCACAATGTACTCTAAACGTACAGGCATTCGCAATGCACGCTCTAAACGTAAAATTACAAGATTCTTGTAATGGCCGCGCCCACACTGGTGGCAGCGATGTTACCGAGAGTGTAACGAAGGGGTCACGCGCTAGGGAGGAGCTTGTATAGAGCTCATACAAGAGAGCTGACTCAAATTTATTATGTACATATCATAACACGATTATCTCCCTTAGACCATTAACTGCATTGATGGCACGGCACAACACACCGCGATGGTGCAAGACTGACAACTGACAACAGAAAACAAGAAAACGTTCAATAGGATGCATCAACACGGCGGCAAACAATAGACAAAATATATTTACAATGAAATAATTTCCCCGAAATATTTAATCAAGATATTCAAAAAAATTATTTAGAAATTTGTAAAAGAAAACCTTTGCTCTAGCATACAGTCCACTAAAAGGACGCTGTTTAAAACAACCTAAATGGGTGACTTACATTTATTCGGGCTTATCAAACCTTATTCCCCAGTTAAATGCCAACTATACCAAAGGTCTTGATAAGGCCAACCAGTAATTTATACTGTCAGCAACGAGCCACGCCCTCGGTGTACATGGCACGCAATCAACCTATTCACCGACCCCCTGACCACCCCGGCCAAAACGGCAAGCAAAGGCTACTTGGGAATCCCGCCTGGGTTTCAATACTAAAATGGTCTTACTATGTTGTTTGTATGTATTTAGAGTGAGTGAGTGAGTTGGGTTTAACGCCGCTTTTAACAGTATTCCAGTTATATCACGGCGTGTCAGCTTAATGTGGGAGGAAAGCCCGAAGTGATGCAGGTCTCAGACGTTTACCACTTCGGTGAAACCCACAAGCACGGGTATGGTGCTGACAAACCGAGAAACATAATCGGGGCGAACCGGGATTCGAACCCACAATCATAGGTTTCTGGCGTGCCCAAGGGACGCAACTCTGCACAGCGAATCGCGGCGCCTTAGACGACTGGGCCACCCGTGCCCCCATATGTATTCAGAAATACTTCTATACATCTCTAGACAGTGGACGTTGCCTTGGTCACAATCCACCAGTGTGACTTTGAACTCCTTCAGCGCCCATCTTATTCTCCGTCAGACTTCCGTCTGTTCCCTGGCATGAAAAGCTCTAGATGACGTTACAAAAGCCGTGGACAACCTTTTGGACAGCCATGAGAAGGACTTCTAAGGAACTAGGATTTAATCCCTCCAACATTTTTAATATCTTTTGGTCAAGTCTTTCTTAGTGCGGCTCAGAACATATAAATCACCCCTCGTAGTCACCCTTTGTGACACACGGGTAATGGTAATACCCACACACTAAACACACGGATAATGGTAATACCCACACACTAAACACACGGGTAATGGTAATACCCACACACGAAACACACGGGTAATGGGAATACCCACAAACGAAACACACGGGTAATGGTAATACCCACACACTAAACACACGGATAATGGTAATACCCACACACGAAACACACGGGTAATGGTAATACCCACACACGAAACACACGGGTAATGGTAATACCCACACACTAAACACAAGGGTAATGGTAATACCCACACACTAAACACACGGATAATGGTAATACCCACACACTAAACACACGGGTAATGGTAATACCCACACACTAAACACACGGGTAATGGTAATACCCACACACTAAACACACGGGTAATGTTAATACCCACACACAAAACACAAGGGTAATGGCAATACCCACACACTAAACACACGGGTAATGGTAATACCCACACACTAAACACACGGGTAATGGTAATACCCACACACTAAACACACGGATAATGGTAATACCCACACACTAAACACACGGGTAATGGTAATACCCACACACTAAACACACGGATAATGGTAATACCCACACACTAAACACAAGGGTAATGGTAATACCCACACACTAAACACACGGGTAATGGTAATACCCACACACTAAACACACGGATAATGGTAATACCCACACACTAAACACACGGGTAATGGTAATACCCACACACTAAACACACGGATAATGGTAATACCCACACACTAAACACAAGGGTAATGGTAATACCCACACACTAAACACACGGATAATGGTAATACCCACACACTAAACACACGGGTAATGGTAATACCCACACACTAAACACACGGATAATGGTAATACCCACACACTAAACACACGGGTAATGGTAATACCCACACACTAAACACACGGATAATGGTAATACCCACACACTAAACACACGGGTAATGGTAATACGCACACACTAAACACACGGGTAATGGCAATACCCACACATTAAACACACGGGTAATGGTAATACCCACACACTAAACACACGGGTAATGGTAATACCCACACATTAAACACACGGGTAATGGTAATACCCACACACTAAACACACGGGTAATGGTAATACCCACACACTAAACACACGGGTAATGGTAATAGCCACACACTAAACACACGGGTAATGGTAATACCCACACACTAAACACAGGGATAATGGTAATACCCACACACTAAACACACGGGTAATGGTAATACCCACACACTAAACACACGGGTAATGGTAATACCCACACACTAAACACACGGGTAATGGTAATACCCACACACTAAACACACGGGTAATGGTAATACCCACACATTAAACACACGGGTAATGGTAATACCCACACACTAAACACAGGGATAATGGTAATACCCACACACTAAACACACGGATAATGGTAATAGCCACACACTAAACACACGGGTAATGGTAATACCCACACACTAAACACACGGGTAATGGTAATACCCACACACTAAACACAGGGATAATGGTAATACCCACACACTAAACACACGGGTAATGGCAATACATAGAGAATACTACACTCATTCTCGTTAGATACCATTTTTACGAAACGAGTGGACTTTCTGTGGTATCTGACCGAGCGAAAGCGAGGTCAGATACCATAGAAAGTTCACGAGTTTCGTAAAAATGGTATCTAACGAGAATGAGTGTGGTATTTTATTTATTACCCACGTTAAATATATATTTAAGTGTAAATACATAACAACTTTCGTTCGTTGACAGACCAAACTGAAACCGGTTGCAAAATCTGGTTGCGCATTAATATTGATATATGACCAAATATGGGCATTGTTGACATGTTTATGCATACGCATTTACAACACGCGCCTGCTGTTCTGTTTGCAAACAAACCAGCACCGACGCTCAAGATCCTTTTGGAAGAAAGTCTTCAACTTATGGTAATTCAAGCGCCATTTTGTTAGTACGCAGGACACCGATAAGAAAATTTGAAATGTCACATTAGCGCCGCGTTTTGAATATCGGACCAGCAGTCGGTCACGCTGCCGGGGTCCCGTCTGTGCAATCAAAATGGTTCGGTTTCCTTGATCTATCAGCTGAATTTATATCATGCCCGTCCCATTTTGGAAGAGGGAAATCAGACTGTTCGCCAAAGACATTCATGTTAACTGTACCACCCTATATACTGAAGACGTGAAAATCAACAAACTCAAATTTGCTTGCATGTCAGTGACAGCTTCGAACGATCGAAGGGCAAGGTCGCCACCGGAATAAGAAAAGACAACCGCGATCCACTCACAGCGTTTTACGCTAGAGATAGGGAATGTTATTGTTCACATTTGGGATGTTTGGGGCCACAAAATCAGAAGTCAGGCACACTTCCACGGAGTTTTCGAATGATTTGTATCGGAACTGTGAACTTTAAGTGATCTGGTCGTGCTGTCGTGTTCGTTCATCCATGAACAACACCTCCCGAAACAGCGCCACAAAATACGCTTCAAAGGGGACACCGATGGCACAACCGGATCATCCCAAGTAAGTCTCGATATCTGTCCAGATAGTTTAAACAGACTTCATTTCACCACGCTTATCCTTTTACGTTAAATCAAATTGAAAGTTGCGAAAATGGTCGGGTGCGTCACGCTCAAGGGACGCGCTCGATCGGCAGTCGTACATTGTAAATCGATTTATAGATCTAGCTCGATTATATGTCTGTAGAAGCTCTATGCATAACTTATATAGAATGCAAACCGAATTTGATGCGTGTGACTATCTTGTTTGGTTTAATAAGGTGTTTGTAAATATCTCTCGTTCTCATGAATTTCTTCAGTTCTGCCTTGTAATCGCAAAATGAATGACGTCTCGCGATTTTTTATGAATGAAAAACGTAGTCCCGGTGTGACAGAGGTCACGGTTATCCAATCAAAACGAATAAAACAAGGTCAACCTTGTACGACACACGTGTGACGTACGGATTTAGTATCTTACCACCTGTATCTTCACCACGTGGGTAATAAACATGCTAAACACACGGGAAATGTCAGTACATACTCTCAACGTCCGGGTTACGACAAAACACGCTCTTAACATCCAGGATTTTTGTTTGTTGTTTAACGCCGCACTCAGCAATATTCCAGCTATATGACGGTGGTCTGTCAATAATCGAGTCTGGACCAGACAATCCAATGATTGACATCATGAGCATCGATCCACGCAATTGGGAGTCAATCAACCAAATCTGCGAGCCTGACAACCCGATCCCGTTAGTCGCCTCTAAAGGCATACTCGCCTCTTAGAAGCATGTGTTGCTAAAGACCTATTTTCTATCCGGATCTTCACGGGTCCAGGAAATAACAATATACACTCTAAACATCCTAGTAATGTAATACACACCCTAAACATAATGTAGTAATGCAATACACTCTAAACAGACAGTTAATGGCAATACCTCATAGACAAGGATAATAAGAATGATTCTGTAGAAAACAGAAGTATTATTTCAATTTGTGATATTCTTTTCGTTGCAGCTGTCAACTTAATAAAGAGAGTTTCTACCTGCGTTTGTGCTTGGTGTATCAAGGCTAAGGCCATCTATGGAGATCGACTCTAACAAGGGGTGGATCAAGCCATCAGGATTTCCCGATGTGTTGAAAGAGCAGTGAGATCGATGGGTTCAGTGTTGTCTTTCATGTACAATGGTGCCAGCGCTGGAGATGTGAACCTCACGCCTCTTAGTTTGTGTTTAATCACAGTTCGCTTGTCCAAGCCTTCTGTCAATTCATTTTATTTCTGAACAACTCTTTTATTATAAATATCCCCGATGGTCCTCATTCTTATTGGCATTATTTTCTGTGCTGAATTTTTAATTTCTCGCTAACAGAATCCAAAAATAACCATTGTTTCTAAATTAGCCGTGATACTCTTATTTAACAAGTGAACAGTTCACGGCTATTGTAAGCCTATGTTAAAGTATGGGAGCTACGATCATCTTGAAATGTGTTTATATTTTATGCCGAAATTTCAGAAAAATGTGTTTTTTTTATAAGATACATTAACTGTACGAAATGTGGTTCATAAATGTCAGATGAAAAGTAGAAAGTGGTGTTTATATTTATAAAATATATAAAAAGGGTCAAGGGTCGCCCCGGGGATCTTCTGTGTTATCCATTCTTTGCATTCAGGGTATGTAGTATTTGAAAGCATGAACATAACGAATTTTTCATTGATTGTCTGTGCCAGAAGGTTTGATAGTCAGTGTTTTGAGAGTGGATGTTTCTGTATACACATTGCCAGTGTGCAAATTAAGATGACCATCTCATCTCAAGTCAAATTGACTGCGGTACAAAAATGTTAATTTTTCGTAAATACCTTCAGAGCTCCGGATCAGCTTTTGGTGTCGTGGGTATTTTACCAATGCATTTTAAAATCATTGGGTATCAGTAATTCTATCTGGGTATTCAAATTTCTGTTCCCCACTAGTTTTTACACATGTGGGTATTTAAGTTAATATTTAAAAAACACTATTCATCCAGTCCCTGCAAACTGGTGTCGTGTGGGTTCGAGAGCTTTATAGGACTCAAAAATACCACGATACTTCCACAAGAAAGTGTGATGGCAAATGATCATGATGTAACTGTCATCGTGGAGTTTGGCAAGGTTGACGGAATGCCCGTTTATAATTTCAAAAGAAGTTGCTGATTTGCTAATCGAATACGCGGGGTTACTTCACAATATTTTGATGATACGCACAAGTTTTATTATCTGTAATGTTCGTTGCGTATTTGATACGCTTGGATTTTATTTTACTGCGTATTTCCGCATTTCTGATACGTATTTTACGCAGATACGCAGCTTATCTGGATCTCTGTATCTATACTGTGCACGGACGTTGGAATAAGTGAAAGATAGTTTGACTGCAAGACATGTTCAGAAATAAGATGTATATAATCAATTAAAACAGACATACATATGACCCATCAGTACAATACAGTTATTTCAAATCAAGGAAACATTATTTAACTAATAAATTTTCATTAGGAAAAATAATTTCAGATACATAATATATAAATACTTTGTTCGCCTGATTGGATTTTTGATTGAATACTTATTGTATTTGAGAACATTTATTGTGGAAACAAAACAATCAGTACAATGTATCTGTCTGTGAACACTTGCTACATACATTATTTCAGGTGTTGTCGGGTAGCCTAGTGGCTAAAGCGTTCGCTCGTCACGCCGAAGACCCGGTTCGATTCCCGACATGGGTACAATATATGAAGCCCATTTCTGGTGTACCCCTTCGTGATATTGCTGGAATATTGCTAACAGCGGCGTAAAACCTCACTCACTCACATACATTATTTCAGCCTCACGTTTTGTGGCATATTTGTAGATACTATAGCGTTCTGTGTTACACCTGTGTAAGCTAGAGGTTGTGTTCAGACTGAATGTACACGTATCAGTTCAAGGTATACAAGGAGGTGAATGACATGAATGATATAATATATTTTGAAAAGTATGTCCTGTGTTTGTCCTATTTCTGTCATTTATTTATTTGTTTTTAACGCCGCACTCTGCAATATTCAAACTATGTCCCAGCGGCCTGAAAATAATCGATCTGGGTCAGACAATCCAGTGATATCATGAACATGGATCCATGCAACTGAAATGCGATAACATACCATTGACCCAGTCACCTGACCACAGGATCCATTTAGTGGCCTCTTGCTACAATCATCGGATGCCGAGGACCTGTTTTCTTACCTTGAATCCGCAGCTGAACGTGTATGTTCATATATAGACTAAGTAATAACATGGACATGTTGTGACACGAGAGAATGAATACTGTTTCACCTTGCAAGCAGAAGTACTGTTTTTAAATGGGGGATACAAGTCAATACGGACCACGTTATTTGGTACCCCCTTGTTTTTAAATGGGGGATACAAGTCAACACGGACCAGGCAATTTGGTACCCCTTGTTTTTAAATGGGGGATAAAAGTCAACACGGACCAGGCAATTTGGTACCCCTTGTTTTTAAATGGGGGATACAAGTCAATACGGACCACGATATTGGTGCCCCTTGTTTTTAAATGGGGGATACAAGTCAACACGGACCAAGCAATTTGGCACCCCTTTGTTTTTAAATGGGGGATACAAGTCAACACGGACCAGGCCATTTGGCACCCCCTTGTTTTAAAATGGGGGATACAAGTCAATACGGACCAGGTACTTTGGTACCCCTTGTTTTTAAATAGGGGATACAAGTCAACACGGACCAGGCAAGCTGGTACCCCTTGTTTTAAAATGGGGAATACAAGTCAACACGGACCAGGCAATTTGGTACCCCCTTGTTTTTAAATGGGGGATACAAGTCAACACGGACCAGGTAATTTGGTACCCCCTTGTTTTTAAATTGGGGATACAAGTCAACACGGACCATGTACCCCCTGGGTTCTGAAGGAATACAAGTCAGGATTGACCAGAAAGTCTAATGCCCTGGTTCCAAATGGGGGATACATTTGTTAGGCCAAGTTATTGTTTTCTCGTTTATACATACAGCAAGCTGTTTACATTATACGGTATGCGCATCGGAATGTATAACAAAGCAACACACAATGAAGCAGCCCCCAGCAGCCATTGTACAAAGAAAAACATTCTTGGCTGTCAAATGTACAATATAATACCTTTTCAAGTCAACTGGGATAACGCCACTTTGTCAGTTATATCACGGTATGTCAACTTAATGTGAACGGAACGACCGCGCGTTTTACACAAGTATAGTTTTCTTCGTGTCTGGGAACAGATGGAAGCTTGACGGAGCCAGATCAAAGGAGTTCAAAGCACGTGGACTGTAACCATGGCAATGACTGATTTGTGCACTGGCAGCTCGTCCCGATGGAACAGCACGCCTTTTTCACCTGACCCCGTAATTGCCTCAAAAGTGCAGCACATTGTCTGGCATTTTGGAAGATATTCCACCATGGTGACACCCTCAGCAACCCAGACACGTGATGTTACCTTTCTAGCTGATGGGACAGTCTCTGCCTTCTTTGGTGGTGGTTTGTTTGTTTGTTTGTTGTTTAACGCCGCACTCCAGCAGTATTCCAGCTATATGACCGCGGTCTGTAAATAATCGAGTTTGGACCAGATAATCCAGTGATTGACATCATGAGCATTGATCCATGCAGTTGGGATACAATGACAGGGATCAACAAAGTCAGCGAGCCTGACCACCCGATCCCGTTAGTCTCCTTTTACGACAAGCATGGGTTGCTGAAGACCTATTCTACCCCGGATCTTCACGGGTCTCTTTGGTGGTGGTGATGATGTCCAATGCTGTTTGACTGCTGTGTGGACCTAGGTGGTGAACCCGGGTTTCATGAATAGTCACGAATCGTTGCAAGAACCTTTCTGGGTCAGCTTCAAAAAGTTAGATTATCACGAGACATGTCGTACCTGATGTGTTTTTGATCAGATATCATAATCCTGCGCACCGTTTGTCAACAAGACGGTAGATCTTAGCGGGGTGAACGTGTAGCTCTCTCGCTACTCGTGTTTCCGTCATACAAACTTCAATCATTCCCAATATTGGATGATGATTGTTTATGCCTAATCGGGGCATGGTGCATTCCCTTTTCAAAGAACTTCCGGACGTTTGAAGCCACGCTTTGCTTGTATGTTACCTTCAACAACCAACAGTCCATAGTGCACATGGAAAACGTGCATGTGCCCAGAAAGAGACGTTCTGGCTTGTCTGCCTCATGGCTAAGTGTATGTGTTCAGTGTTTGAATCCCAGGACGATGGGTGGAACGTTTCTAGACATACAATGCTATCAATGTATGTCTTTTGTTGTTAAAATAAATAACAGTTGTTGGAAATCACCGAGAGTTGGGAATCTGGAATCTGGAAGTTCAATCATGAGATGTGCGTCTATTTTGGAACTTATTAAGTTGACTCATCTGCACGTCAGATGTCACAAAATCGTGCAAATATTTCGTTAATATACAATATTCCAGTTATTTCATAGCGTGTCAGCTTAATGTGGGAAGAAAGCCAAAAGTGATGCAGTTCTCAGTGGTTTCCCACCTTGGTGAAACCCAGAAGCACAGGTATGGTGCTGACAAATCACGGAATCTGGGGTGGGTGTGGAAGTGTGGGTTAGTTACCGGGATTCGAAACCACAATCATAGGTTTGTCAGGAATTGTACAGGGTAGAGTTAGTCTTTGCAAGAATCACTCTGACTTAAGTTAATAGATAATTTTTTGCCAACTAAAGCAGTGTAATTATTATCATCTTCGGTTATTTTTGTATGCTTCCAGTAAAACCTTAGCTTTAGTTGTCAGGAAATATTTGATAAAACGAGATGTCAGGATCCATGTTCCATCGAAGCTAAATCTTGGCTTCGCAGCAGCGCTATTACCATATAAACATAATATAAATGTCATTAGTGTATTTGAGAATAAATATATTGCAAGTGATTCCGTGACATTTGATTGGCTAAACAAGCAGTTGGTTTTGCGTTTGTTTCCATAAATCCACCCCAAGTCAGACCATACCAACTATTGGCCTAGTTTCCCAAATGGCTGATAATGGCATGGCCGGGGCTTGCATTGCAAAAATAATGCAATTGATTGTATATTTTTCGGTTCATTCAAGGACAACGACAACATGTGTCATCTACAACAGTTTAACCAAAAACAGTTGTATATATCAAAGCAGACAAAAATGAGCCAGATTGATAAACATTCCAGGTGTAGGAATACATACTGTGGCGTGACAGAAATCAGGTGATTGTTTAATTTATGCACATAATTTGACACGCCCACAAAGTAGCCAATCAACTGAGAGTAGTTCGTAAGACCTGTCAATCGTGGCTGTTTCAAATGACATGGTCAGTTAGCGCCAGATTCAAACATTAGTTGCTTGAGAACGGGAAGAAATGAAACCCGAAGACATGAAATTTGAGGAACCCAGGCAAGCGGAAAAAAACCAGGCCAGTCATCCTGCACGTTTGCTGTTTCATTCCTTCTCGGCCTTCGGTCTCAATGGGTACCGTAGTTTGGGCAATGAATATGCGTGAATTGCGCTAAATGTCCTGTGCATGACAATACAGGTGAGCATAAGGGAATTCCCTTGACTGTAACATTGGGATTCCCTGACATTCCGTAGTAATAAAAGTAGTCCGCTTCTGTGGGCGTGGCTTAACTTTATATTTATTGGGAAATGAATGCAATAACACGTGACCAATTCAGCTAATTAGAATGCAGGAAATAAAATGAACACAACGAAACACTGTACATTCACAGATTTTGTATCACATAATTTTTTGTGTTATAATATGATTAAATAAGTAGTCTTTGAAGTTATCATTGTTGACATATTTATTCATGAGAAATGATTTCAATATGTGTTGGAAATATCAACGTAAATAACAGTATGCACACTTAGTAAAACAAAGACTCTCTGAGGTTGTTGGACAAAGTTCTTTATTGAAACAAAGTTATCATCACCAAATTCACAGACACAAACAGTACAAGGCTGATAGAAACAGCATATTCAACCAATAAATTAATTGACAGGAACATATTTTAATACTGTCTAAAGCAGAAATCAAATGAAGCAAGCAGTGACTGTTTTTACGCTGTTTTCCAGCTCAGTAATGTTACAGAATGGAGGGTACAAAATGAGGGTCGGCCATGACCCTGGGTTCAGTGGCTCAAGATATTTCTGGTTTCAAAAATCATTTACTTTCCCAAATGTGTCCTTAGGTGTAGTTTTCTTACAGTATGATCATTTCTTTCTTCTGAAGAAAATGAATGTTGTTAGCCATGATGATTGTCAACCATATTCTAATCGTATTTACTCAAATACATAAGAAAGGAGCCAACATTGACAAAAGCCACTTCCTTCAAACAAATTAACAGTTAAGTTATTGAGAAGTTAAGGAAGCATAATTTAATGTGAAGAAGCAGCGTCACAGAATAAATATTAGCTTATATCATGAACATCTTTATACATGTCACATTGAAAATGAATGGCAGCCATGAAAATTTATAAACAATGAGCAGATTGAATAAAAGTTTAACAGTTCTTATTGTGATGTGATTCATCAACATTCGACGTAGAAGTAACACATTTCACATACTTAACAGGTCCATGACATAATTGCAATGATTTGCAGAACAATATAATCATGAAGTCATGGTAAGTTCTTTGAAACTGAGATAAAGAGATCAAGTAATTCTCAAAACATAGTTCAAAATGGAACATTGGACTGGCATCTTAATGGCACATGGGCTACCATGTAGCATCCTAGATTATCTGGTGTATTACATCTCCATTGTAGAAGGATAAATACCCTGGACCCATTCAGACCATGGCTTCATTACAGAAGTCATGTATCCACCTTCACTGCTCTTCTCTCGGAGTACAAAATTGTTCTCGCTTGTTAATTTGACAGAATGACTAGTTTTATCATCATGCTATTCTCATCAGGCTCTAAACAAAGCTATGGTAGAGAATGGGTCAAAGGTAATTATAAAAAAATGTCTGCAGATATTATACACTGGATTACCGAGGATGCAATATATGAACTCCACATTTCTTTGATTAAAGATTAAGTCATTGCTGGCTGTCTAAAACAATTAAATAAAATATGTTTTCCCAAGCTAAAATGCGTCTTTCACTTTAATTTTGAATTCAGATAAAAAATATTTATTTTGATAAGACCGTGTTTGTTAAGGTTTGAATTTCATCACTTGATGAAAATAGAGATAAGGATTACGTGATAACCTGTCAAACCATGTGCCATGTTCTCAACATTGCAACAAGACTGCACACATAAACAAATGAGCAATTCTGAGGAATAAATACACCAAAAAAATATATCAGCATCTACTTATAAAAATGATTAACTGGTAATTTGGAAAATGAGGATGACAATCAGAAATGAAGTAATTATTATTGCACTCATTCTTGTATTTAATTTGACAAAGATTTACATTCATTCAGAAATGACATTAAACATCAAATGAGAGTTATGATAACAATCAATGAAATATTGCTCAAATGGTCACTGATTGAAAGCAATGCTTACAACTCAAACCTGTTCCTTAGTATTCTTTTGAAAATTTGTACAATTGTTTACATCTTTGTGTTTTTTGTTACCTTGATATTATAAAATATAACATTTTATCTGGATTAAATTCCATCAACCTCTCCATGAATAGTGCAGTTATATGAAACTCCTGAAATCTGAAGATTAATAATAATTTCTGCATCGCAACTAAATGACCTTGAGACTAATAATCCTAATTTTGATTTCAAAGTCTACTTGAATTTCAAAATCAGCTATGAACATTTTAACAAATGACTTTCAAGAGAAAACCCCTGAAACGTATTTATGATGTTGCTGCAATTAATGGAACTAGTAACTACAATGTAGCCATCCAAATAGACGAGGAAGCAATAAAACAATCCTTTAAAACAACTTACAAGCACACAGTACAAAATGTGCATTAACAAATCTTCCTTTGAAGTCAACTTTCAAAATAAACTCTAATACGTTTTCTAGATTCCTTTGTAACAAGTGTTTGACACAGTTCATCCCTGGTCTTCTAGAACACCCTCTGAGTGAGCTTTTATTCCTGACTGAGGTTCATGGAAGCCTGGGAAGCTGGAGACCCTGTTGTGTCAATGGAAGATCACTAAGGAAGCGACAGGTGCTTGGAGCCTACTTTCACCACTTGCAATACATGAATGCAAAAGTCATACCATAAGCTGACATTGCAAACAGGGCTGTAGAGGCCGTCTCTCTGGACTCTCAGTGGCCTTGTTGCTGGATAGACACCCTTTTTTGATAATGGTTACTCAAATGAAAGGGTCAAGTTTAATCTAAATTGTCTATTTGTTAGAAAGGTTTAGTTTCAGGTATGGCATGGTTAAATATATACTGAGCAATAATGTTCTTTACTGGTGGAATCCTTCACAGAAATTATGCAGACACTATTTGTAGATAGAATGCTGAATATTTTGATTGCCAATTAAGTTAGGGAGTGAGTGGGGTTTTAACGCCACTTTTAACAGTATTCCAGTTATATCATGGCGTGTCAGCTTAATGTGGGAGGAAAGCCCGAAGTGATGCACGAGGATGGATATGGTGCTGACAAACCTAGAAACATCATAGGGGTGAACCCACTATCATAGATTTCTGGCGTGCCCAAGGGGCGCAACTCTGCACAGCGAATCGCAGACGACTGGGCCACCCATGTCCCCTGCCAATTAAGAACAATAACTTATCTTTTCAGAGTGAGCAAGTATGGTTTTACACAGCTTTTAGCAATATTCCAGCAATATCATGGCGGAGGAAACCAGAAATGACTTATGTTTTTAGAAATAAATTAACTAGAAGAAATTTTATCATAGACAAGCATGTCCCGAACAGTTTTCCTGTTGCATGTCCAATTCAGTGAGGAAATCTTTCTATATGCAAGCAAGACGATCCTAATGGGCACTACTGCCCTACATGGGATAAGTGAAAACAACATATCGTCAAGCATTTGTCACAAGAATTTCCCATCCACCATGTCTTTACTTCTGAGGTATAGAATGGACACACTCTAAATCTTTCACTCATTACATGGAAAGGTCACACTATCTGTCAACTAACAAGTTTTCAACATCAACATACTCAATAATCTAATTTGCAGAAATTAAGAAATTTCAGCAACCTGATAATGTTGAGTCAAATGACAAAGTCTGATCAATATCTTTAAACATTTGAATGTTCTCACTACATGTGCACATTTGTATTTGATTTATCAGAATAACACATTCTAAATAAATATATTCTTAATACGCAGGTAACTTAATTTAGGATGCACAAATGTTGATTTTGAATTCAAAATGTCTCAGAAATAATACAACATATGTCCTAGAACTGCTAAAAGATCTATATGCGGATTCAATTGTCACAAATAAACAAGTCACTAATGGTTGACAGCATACAAAAATAAATCAATCCTGCAAAGTGTAGCAAGCTCTACACTATTTTCACAACGCTGCAGTATTTTAAATTTGTATGTGTGATACCTCAACATGATTTTTTGCATAGACATTTAGACAACGGATGAATCATGAAATTTGAATAGTAGATTAAAATGTGTTTGGGCAAATGAACCTGTTGTTTTGAATAGTTTTGCATAGGATTTAAAATATTACTTTGCATATCAGATATTTAGTCATAATTAACTTGGACTGACACTAATCAATGTTTCACTTATCCCCATAGTTGAGGAATAGTTGTTTGGAATTGAACTGAAACAATATCAGAATATTATAATTATTATTTGAGTTCCTAGTGAAGTGTTGGAAATGTTACTTCAGTATGAATGGAATAGCAGTTTAAAGAGATGCAATCTAAATGGAATGTGAAGAAAGATTTAGTAATACATTATGGCTGATATATAATTTATGCAAAAAGCACTATTACATGTGTCTGGAACATTTCGATCCCATTTACAGCATGTAAATATTTTCTTTCGAAGAAAGACAGTTCACTTAACTTTTTTAACATTCAGCAAGTAATTGTTTCCATAGAGGAGTCAACAGGACAGCTGTTTCCTGTGAACGAGTGATGGCTTTGTGATGAGAAATAATAATTTCAGTTTCACTGACACGATTCGTTTCTATGTATATATTTGGTGATGGCATTGATAAACAGTATTTTGTAGAACAAGAACCCCAATGGGTAATAAAATAAATGTAGAATAGTCTTTGTCTCTGTATACAGAAGTCAACAAAACAATTTCACATTGAGTTGTATGCTCCGACACAACCTGAACCCTATGGCGAATACTGAGATGATATTAACAAACCCTGTTTCTACAATGATCTCATTACAAATCTTATGCTGTCTGAAATCAGTAAAAAAAAAAGTGTGACGATAATCTACATATCTTGTTTCAAAATTATTAAGTGACCAATCTTTGGATATGTAAAATAATGCTTTATTCAAAAGATCATAATAAAGCTGTAAATACAACAACAGAATATGAAATTGTTCTGTAGAAATTGTAAGATATGGCAAAATAAGGAATCAACATTCAACAGATGCAAAGAAAACATAACCAATAATATCTAAAGATCAATGAAATCAAACTAATGAATGTATAAAATATGATTAACAAGGGTATATAAATATGGAGTTTAAATACACATGACGAAAAAGGAAAGGAAATAAGATGAGGAAATACAGGTGAATGCTGAAAACGCTCAACAACTTAACAGCTTATTAAGCATTTTTCAAAAATACTCTTTAAATTACTTTCTCACAATCTAAAATAACATGCAGAACAGATACAATGTTTTAAGTACGTTAAAATTCTAACAATTACTATTCATAATACATGTATATATACACTTCCAAGAAGTGCCTCACAAAGTGTGCATTCACTTCCCGTCACACACAAAAATCCTGGCAGTTGGTTGGTAAATTTTTTATATATTTTTTTTGTATTTTCATAGACAAAAAATAACAGGACTTCATTTTTGCTACAAATATAAGTCATTATCATCCAACATCTGAACACAATATCTGAACTACAATTGACTAAGGACCAAGAACCTGTCGTCAAACACTGCCTGTAGCTAGACCTCCCATGATCTTCTGCCATAGATCTTTGCGACACGATTTTGAGCGTCGCAGGCTTTGAAGAAGTTCATTAAACTGCACGACACCACCTGGGGCCATGAAGAATGCATTACGGGCGCTGCAGATTGTGCTGACGAAGTCGTCATAGTCAGCATATGTTATGTGATGAATTCTCTGATGGGCACACTGTATGAACCTGCAATAAAAAGACATAGGTCAGTAACCTCTTAAAACAAAGCAACTTATGATCATTTAAAGGACTGGACATTTAGTATGGCTGAATTTTTGGCATGGACTGAATCTGGGGCATCAATGTATTGGGTGGTGTTAATGTACTTCATATCACTTCATGTGGGAGAAACGTTTTACTAAAACCACACTCTGCAATATTCCAGGTGTAAGAGTGTGGCTGTAAATAATGGAGTGTGGACCAGATAAACCAGTGATTATGTTATGAGCAACGCCAACAAGGCATGTTGACATGCAATCAACCAAGTCACTAAGTCTAACCATCTGATCGATTAAGTCAACTCCTACAACAGGCGTCGGTTGTAGGTGACTTATTTTAGCCTGGAATCCCCCCGCATCTGACACAGGTCACAGGTGTTAACCAATTTGGTTAAATCCAAGAAGTAACAGTGCTGTCAAACCAAGGATCATAATAAGGGTGAAACAAATATTAGAATCCTCGATCAGCAGTTCCTGGCATAGCCAAGGGACAATACTCTGCACCGTGAATAGGGGGGCTCAGGAATAGGCCACCATTGGAATAAATCAACAACAGGTAAAACCAAATAAGGAGGAAGAAGAAAGGAAAAGTTAAATTAATAACGTCAATGAACACCTTTATACAAAAAAAGTCCCAAGATTGGTTAACAAATATCAAAATACATAAATAAAGAGATATCCTCAAACAAACACTCTGAATCTCCTTTTATCAACTACAGAAAAGACATAAAAGTAGCTGTGACTTAAAGTTGGTTCAATCTTGGCTTAACAGTATATCTTGATACTTGGAACAATGTTTATGAATAACAGTGGTTGGGGAGAAAGTACTGACATCTGCAGACACTTCTGGAACATGGAGTTGAGGATGTTGGATCTAAGCTGACTAGGCACATGGGCTTGGTTGTTCCTGGCCAGGAAGCGGGCTGCCTCGGATGCTAGGTCATACAGGACGAAGGGGCTCACTACAGCATTCACTGCACTGGCACAAAACTGCTGGAGAGTTGACGTTCCTGCAAATACAAATACAACTGTATTACACATCTTGAGATTTTTTGAGAAAGTAAACAATAATAAGATTTAAAGTTAATGATTTTTTCAGAAAATAAACTGTGAATAAGTTTGGATCAAAAGGGAACTATACTCCACTATATGGGTCCTATTCCAGATGTAGATGATGTATACTACTCAAAAGAAGTTAAGGACCAGTCAATTGTTTCACATTACTATAGTTTATCTGTCATGCCATGACCTATACACTGACGTAGTATGAAAACTGTGTGATCCTTGACCTCTTTTGAGCAGTAAACTTGCACCATGTGTGAAACTGTGTTTTGGAGTTAGCCTTAGACCGATTTAAATACCGGTAACAACATTTCAGTGTGCAGAGTGCAGACACACAAAATGGGATTCACATGACATGAATCAAACTAGCTTGGACAGACAATTTGCCTAAGCCTAGTTTCCCTTTCATGCTGGGAGCATGTATGGGAGATAAACAATATTATTTGAAACAAACTAAAATTTGTTTTACTGATAGGAGGCCAGATAGACACAATTTTTATGGAAAACAACTTCTTCAATACTGTAAAAAGCTGGAACATTGGAATAAATGATTTAACAAGCAATGTCTTTCATGTGCTGGATCACCTTGACAAGTGACTGAATGAGGTTCCATGTCGCTTTTATCAATATTGTACCCATACCACTTAGAAATAAGAGTGTTTGTTGTTTAACGCCGCACTCGGCAATATTCCAGCTATGTGATGGCGGTCTGTAAATAATCTAGTCTGGACCAGACAATCCAGTGACTGACATGATAACATTGATCTAGGCAATTGGGATAAAATGACACGCATCAACCAAGTCAGCCGGCATGACCATCTGATCATGTTCGTCGCCTCTTATCACAAGCACAGGTTGCTGAAGACCAATTTTAACCCAACAATTCAAGAAATAAGCGTGACATGCCTATGTTGGAAACCAATCATGTAGACTAACTCAATCTTTATCCTCCATGCCCCAAGCATGCCAAGACCAATATCACTGAAACAATCTCCGTGAACTAACCTAGTTTGATGGCTATTGCCAGGAGCCATTTGACATCCTCCCCATAGGGTGGGTTCCGAGCATACTTTGTCTGAGGGCGGTCGTCATGGACTCGACGAGCAAGTGTCTCCATAGCCGACATGCCCACCCTGAAGGCTGCCATCAGGTACTTGAGCTGCTCCTGATTGTGTACAGGGGGCTGGGCGGCCGGCTGGGGACTGGCGACTGCGATCTGACCCATCGTCCCAGTGGAGGCTGTGCTAGTGGTCGGCTCCAGCTGGTGGAGACCGTGGATGTGACTGGAGATAGGGTTGGAGATGTTTTGGACTGTTGCCACTTGGCAGTTAGCTCCAGCATAGATGGGAACAGCTGGGGTGATTGGTCGGATGTGGGTGGCAGATGTGTGATACACTTGGGAGTGTCCAGACATGTTCTGGATGTTGCCGTATGGAGCCTGGTTCTGGTAGTACTGCGTCACGTAGGCTGGATGGATACTGTGAGGGTGTACTATGTGTGGCTGTGAGTAGTGGCTGAAGGCAGCAGCAGGCACTTGTTGAACATAACAGTTATTATAGTGTTGTACATATGCTTGAGGTAGCTGTGCATGGTGAGGACCAGTCTGTGGAATAGCATAGGGGCTTAGTACAACGGCCTGGTGTGCCACAGGATTGCTGCTATGGGTCAGGAGCTGAGGACTAGCTGTAGCATTAGCTTGGCTCTGGGGTGGGTTGTGGTTATAGGGAAGGACTGGGTGGGCTGAGGGGCTATTCCTGTCTGGGTTGTTAGCCACAGGCTGGACAGGAGCAGCAACAACAGGAACAGCCACAGGAGCCTGATTTTCGGGCTCCACTCGAACTGTCCTGGCAGCGCTGGCACAGACATCCACAGCTTCAGATGATGACTTTTGTGCAGCTTCTTCAGATAGTTCATGCCAGTGTCTGGCCACATCGAAGAGGACTTCGGGGAACACACCCCCTCCCTCTGCTGCGGTCTCCACAGCCAGACACGCCTTCTCCAGCATCTCCTGACTCTGTTCCTTACACTGGAACAAGGCTCGCTGCACCTCTGTAGGGTTCAGGGCATGGGCATGTGGCAAGCATGACAAAGCAAGCTCTGCTGCAGTTTTTGCCATGTTGGGGTCACGCCCTCTTGCAGCTCTGTCTGCAAGGGAGGCCACCTCCGGAGGAGTCAAATGACCCTCCCATGTATCAATCAGTATCCTGATTGCTGCGCTGCCAATTTCCATGGCTTGACCTACAACAATAATGTAGCATTGTTACAATACTTAGAATTTATTTTACTCCATTTTCATCACATCAATTGAATTATTTAATGTCATACTGACAAAAAATTTAATTGTTTTGTCTGACACCTTGATATTTCTTTGAATATACAGATTAAACTACATTTATTGTAAAACTAATCAATCTTTAAGACGTGTAGCTGCTTACTTGAAAACCAATATTTAATAGATCTCACATTTACAAATTTTAAAAAAATGAAAACCTTATTTTTTCATAAAAAGTTCTGTTCTGTTTATTTGTTGTTTATAACAAGGCTGCCTGTAAATAATCAACTCTAGACCAGATATACCTTGACCCTACAAGAATGCTAAAGGATGACAAGATTGGTATGCAAGTACCTATTCACAACAACCAGTAAAGTTTGGATAGCGTGACAGTAGTATAAAGGTTTTGCAGCTAAGATACATTTGATATGGCCACAACATACACACCTGTGATCCAAGACACATGGGAGGAGTAAGTTCTAGACAGCCAGTTGGGTGCCACGCAGTTGCTGAGTCCAAGGGCATACAAGCCAATCTGGAACGCACATAGATGCAGGTTCCTGTGTGGACCATGCTGGTTGTTGCTGTTGGAAGGCTGTGTGAAGAGTGACGTCGAGCTGTTACCCCCTGCCTTCATCAACACAGTCTTAGCAAGCTCAAACATGAAGTGGGCAGAAGCTTCACTAGGCTGATTGGGCACTGTTGGCATGATGCGGTTCTTTCCCTTGTACCTGGAACAAGATTAGGTACATTGATTGATTGTCTGTTGTTTAACACCACATGCAATGTTAAACGCAATATTCCAGCTATATGATGGCAGTCTGTAAATAGGTGAGGTGAAATGGGGTTAAATGTCGCAATTATTGCACTTATATATTGACGTGCATGCACGTGTGTGGCTGCTTGTACTAGTCCGGACTGAGCCCACTGAGATACCATGCCACAGTTTAACATGAATACCTCACTCAGACACAGTATACTGACTCCGAGCCGACCAGTCCTATTTTAGTCCCTTAATGCCAAGCGCCAGACAGGGTAACAACAAGTACCACCTTTTAACATCTTTTGGTATGACACAGCCGGGAATTGAACCTCGGACCTTCCCCTGTCCTGCTAAAATGTATAGTGCATTGAGGTGTTTCTATTTTAGGATGGATGTTAAGACTTCTTGATAATCTTCAACAGTATTGCAGCCATACTACAGCATCAAGCACAAATGGTCCCTACGGGAACCTATTCTGAGCAAGAATCTACACTGGGTTTGAGATAGTGACCCACTGGGTGTTAATGCCAGTCCAATAACTAAAACCAACCGCTGTAGACACTTGTTTCTTTTATTCTTCCTCAGCTTACACCACTCACACAAAAACAACCTGTCACGCCGGCCGGCACATGCTCACACCCTTTCTCACAACACAAGATTTTCCCAGCAGCCCCACTTTCGACATGCGCAGTGGGACTAGCTTAGCAGACGATATATCAACATTCAATTCATTTTCTTTTTCTATTTTTTCTCTTCATAACTTGCGAGCACAGAAGTCAGTGTCAAACATTGTTCATATAAAATGTTTTCAAATATATTTTAGTACTTTTTAACATATATTTAAAAGAATACAATGTACACAGGCATGTGAAAAGCAATCTCAGGGGTAGACTTCCCTCCTGCCATGGGGATTATTCTGCCCCATACTATCACTCACATGCATCTTTTAAACTATCACAAAGTCACGATCAATCAATCTGAAGACATCCAGTTTGCAACACACTCAAAAGCTGTATGGGCCTATTCTGAGCTAGAATCGCCATTGATTTTGGCATACTGAACATGGACCTTCTAGAGTACCACTCATCTACCACCCAATCTGGTTTTTTACATCAGAAGAATATGGTAACAATATTTCTGCTCTTATCAACAAAATGTGGGAGTACTAGAATTATATTGTGTGAGCATATTATCAATCTTTAAATGTCAATGTACCTGATTCCTTTGATGTTGGGAGTTGAGCTTCTTGAGTCCATCATAAGCTGTGAGGGCAGGATCCTGTTGATGTATGGACTGGGCGGACTGGAAATACAACACAGAAACTGATGACTCCTAGTGGGGCTGGGACAAGTCCAAACCCATGTACCCAACCCCCTCTTACCCGACCCTATGTGGCTATCGATTATAGGTCTCAAAAGTTATGTGCAAAATTTCCGATTGGGAATTGTTTTACCGGAGCCTGGCAAAAACTATTGATCATCTGATCATCCATACCATCAAACATATAAAAGTCAGAAGGAAAGCATGCATAGTCAGAATGAAATGCTAACATTAATGAATGTTAGTGTAACCATGGAGTTACAGTGAATTATTAACAATATATCATGGGACTAACGATTGGTCTGGGTAGTCCAACTCAGGACCCACCCGACCCAAGTACCCAAGTTACCCATCTCCAGATGGATACTGTACTGTACCTTCCTGGCATTCCAGAAGGTCATATAGGTGCCGAGCGAGGGAGCAGTTTAATGGCAGTTTGAAGAGTATTTCAGTTATATCGCATTGTGGGGGTGAAATCTCAAAGTGATGCAGGTCATAAGATATTTACCACTTTGATAAAACACACTAGCACTGACTTAGAAACAATTGGAGGGAACTGGGACTTGAACTAGTAGTTGATGTAGGTAATGAAAAAGAATATGACAACCATAGATGTAAACAAGAAAAGTGTCTTGAAGCAAAATAGGTAAGTCTTTTCCCAGATGCCCCAAAGTTGTAACACACAACCACTTGTGACCTGACCATTTACATTAAACACAGTTCAGGAATCATGTCAAACCTATATAATGCAGCACATTAGGTGACAGCTAGGTAACCAAACTGCATTCTATTTGTAGTCAACAACAGTCTGATCCTGTTGTGTTACACATGTTCAGTTAATAAGCTGGCATTTCATTTATGGAAACACTTGCTTCATGCTGGACTTCAAAAACATATGGCTAGAATACAAACAAAATTTTGTTTAACTACATTAATATTTGTCAAAATCCATTCTTATGAGTCATTAATATTGACACACTAGGCTTATTATTGAAAATGAATTGTCCACAAATGAAATGGTTGAGTGAGTGAGTTGGGTTTAACACCGCTTTTAACAGTATTCCAGTTATATCACGGCGTTCACAAATGAAATGGGTTACAATCCATTAATATTTGTTCAAATCACCATTCAGAAACCACTCTCATCAATTTTACTTGCAAAACACCAAGTTGAGGTCATAAATATGAATTTTTTTTTTTAAATTATACGAAACTCAGAAACTAGTTCTTGGTTATAACTTGCCATCGTTCCTGATTCCCATCATCTGCATGATGAGTAACACACCTTTCGTTGTCTCTCTGCAGGCCCCTGGCACCCTTATCCCCAGAGCTGCTGGAGCCCAGGGAGTCGCTGCTGTCCCCGCTGCTGCCGCAGTCGCTGCCGGGGCCCTGATGTTTGCCAAAGTTGCGTCGCACCAGGGTGGGGGAGTTGTCACTTGATGTTGTCTCCGGGGCGCTGCTGTCAATACTGGCCATACCTGCAACACACACAGAACAGTTCCCACATGTGCTGATGTGTCATTCTCATACAGTGAGGGAGGGTGTGTGGTTTAACATTATTTTGAACAGTACTTAAGTTATATCACGGCACACGGCTTGCTGGGTGAGGAAATCCCTCACAGTGATGCAAGACTTAGATGTTTACCACTGTAATGAATAAGCAAAAGTATGGTGCTGACAAACCTACAAAAATGATCACAGCAGAACGGGATTTAATGCACGATCATAGGTTCCTGGTATATCTAAGGGGCACAACTCTGCACAATGAACTGCAGTGTCTTAGACCACTGGGCAGCACTGAATATCAAACGGACACAAAAGGTAATGTTGGACAGAAACTATTCAACATCCAACTGATTACTTGATCATGAAGTCTGTGAAAGGTTTTTCCAATTGAATTAATTCATTTGAACAAATCTGAGGGACATAATCAAAAGTAGTTAAACAAGTAAAAAGTATCAAATGTTTAAAGGACGACATTTTAAGTTACGGTGTTTCTTTGTTTGTGTATCAGATTACAAAATCACTTAAAAAGGTAATTTCACTTGTGATTAGTAAGAAGGACCTCCTGGTTTTCAACCTAGTGTGGTCTCAGACAAACAGCCTGCCAGCACTCTATTTGTGGTAGGAGTAGACTAGATTGGATAGTGTGGTCAGACTTAGTGACTTGGCAGACTGCATGTCATCGTACACAACATCATGGAACTTTGCTTATATAATACTATAACTGGTTTGGCTGACCTAAACTGCATTTATTTACAGGTCGGTGCAATATTGCTGGGATATTGCTGACTGTGGCATAAAATTCCACTGGTGGTTTTCCTTCTGTTTACTGACCTTGGGAAGGTTTCTTCTTCATACCCAGACACCGGATCTTGGCTTCCAGAGCCTTGATGTCATCTCCCTCTTCCTCCAGGGCAGAGCTGTCAGTGTCCTTGCCACTGCAACACAAGAAGGGCCATTTACCACATGCATTCTAAAACTCTGGATCAAAATGTGTCTAATAGATTGGCAAACAAATACCACAGAAAACCCTGGTTACTGAGCTATTTGTCAAATGATTATTCTTCTTTGTTTGTTTGTTGTTTAACGGTGCACTCAGCAGTATTCATGGCCTGTAAATAATCGAGTCTGGACCAGACAATCCAGAGATTGGCATCATGAGCATCGATCCACGCAATCGGGATACAATGACATGTATCATCAACCAAGTCAGTGAGCCTGACCACCCGATCCCGTTAGTCGCCTCTTACGACAAGGATAGTCGCCTTCTATGGCAAGCATGGGTTGCTGAAGACCTATTCTATTCTTGTCATGAAGTTCTCATGTTATATCTGTGGGAGCACTGACCTGTTCATGTTATATCTGTGGGAGCACTGACCTGTTCATGTTATATCTGTGAGAGCACTGACCTGTTAATGTTATATCGGTAGGGGCACTGACCTGTTCATGTTATATCTGTGAGTGTAAGTCTTCGGCCTCGCCCCTCCAGTGATCATCCCACTGCCTGAGTGGGAGGGGTGTTGAGGGGGCAGAGCATCAGCTCCCCCTGACGGTCCAGGTCGTACGTCCTGCCACTGCCCACCTATGTCAGGGTTGCCACCTCCCATCATTGGTGCTCGGTCTGGGACAAACAAATTGTCCATGTCCGAGTTGTGGTTGGCGGCCATGTTGCCAACTGCTCCATGCATATCTCCCTGGGCAGCAGCGTGACTAGGCCCTGGTATAGGGCCCTGACTAGAAGAGGTCTTGCTACTAGACAGGTACGTCACCAGGCTCGGAGCTTTGAAGAGTTGATGGACTTCCTTGTCCAGCAATTTGTCCATTATCTGTTGAAAAAAAAGGCACTGTTGGTAATTTGGTATTATGTTACATTTATTTTCTAACACATTTCACAACATTACAACTAAATACTGACCACCAAGGAAACTTGATGACATAGTACAGGTAGACAGATGACAACAGAGGTAATGACTAAACTATTTACATTTAACTCAATATTGGACAAAGAGGCGGCTTACTTCCTCAATGATAAATCTCACATGTGAAAAACATAATTCATTTTCACAATTCACAATGTATACTTTTTTAGGTTCAGAAACCTTGGAATGTCAAACACATAACTTCAGTATTCAGAGGAAGATTGTGAGAAATGACATGTCTAAGTATGACCCTGACCTTGCTTAGCTTGACCTGGTCATCCTTGTACTGAACCAACATGGACATGGCTAGCTCTCCCCTCTGTCTCCGTGTGCTCTCACACAGCAGTGGGTGCTCAGCCTCGGACACGTTTGCTTTTAAACCTTCAATTATATACACGCATAGTAAACTCACAATACACTCTTTCATAAACACACAAATAAAATATGAGCAGATATGTCTTTGTAATTCATACACAAACAAATGACAGGGAGAAAGGGAGCTAACTCAAGTAACTAGTATCACACACATAAACCACTTATCTCCCTTTATGTGTAACATGAAAACTTTATTAGTATCACGTCTGTCACACTAAACTATGCACTCACCTAATGCTGTCACAGCAGCCTCAAATCCAAGTTTCTCATCTGCCACGCTTCTGTCTGAAAATGTTAAATATTATCAGTATATGAAGTATGCTATGAAGGAACATTTCTTGTATGTTTTAATATCAACATAATCTTAGAAACATGAAACAGAAACTTGAATAATAGGTATGGATTCTATTCCATAAAGCTGCATTATTAACTATGTCCTCACACTCAAACCTTACAGCGTTGGAGTTGAACTCTGGTGAGCTTCACCTGATCAACATTTTAGTGAACTCACACTAGGTGGTGAGGTGAAATTGGGTATAACGTCGCGTCTAAGATTATTCCAATTATATGGCGACGTGCACGCATGTGTGTGGCTGCTTGTACTAGTATGGACTGATGCCGATTTATAGAGCTAGCTCACTGAGATACCATGCTGCAATTTAACATGAATACCCCAGTCAGACACAGTATACTGACTCTGAGCCGACCAGTCCTTGTTTTAGTGCCTAAATAATGAGCACCAGGAAGGGTAACAACAAGTACCATCTCTAACGCCTTTTGGTATGACACGGACTAGGATCGAACCCTGGACCTTCCGCTCTCTGGGCAGACACTCTACCACTTGACCATAGAGGCAGTTTCAACTCACATGACAAACATGTACTAGAAACTCATTTTGTTGAATATCCCAACAGGAGAGTACATTGTAAATATTCTCTAAATCATCTGAAAGTTCAAATCAATTTGCTTACTTGCAACAACACCTGGAAGACAAAGTGAGTCAAAGATGAATGTAGCAAGGTGTAGCGGCAGAAGGGCGTCGCCCCTTGTCTGCAGCTTGCCGTCACGCAGCTGTTCTGCCCTGTCCCGCAGGACTCCCAGCTCGGCCGGCCACAGGGGGATCTTCTTCAACATCTGCAGCAGCTCAGACTCCTGGTGGGCTAGCTTCACCTAGGGGAGACAACCAACATGGGTAACTCATGTGGCTTCTAAAAGGTTTGTTGCAATGCATTGCTGAAGTCAATTCAAATTCTTACTGGCATAATTAAGATTACTATTAGGTGAATAATAACGTTATCTAAGGTGCTTATGACATTTCCAAATTCAGAGTTTACCTATGACACTTAAGAGTGAGTGAGTGAGTATGGTTTTACGCCGCTTTTAGCAATATTCCAGCAATATCACGGCGGGGGACACCAGAAATGGGCTTCACACATTGTACCAATGTCGGGAATCGAACCCGGGTCTTCGGCGTGACGAGCGAACGCTTTAACCACTAGGCTACCCGACCGCCCCATGACACCTAAGAGAGAATTACCCAAAATGAATACAGCACAAAAACCTTCCATACTTTGTAATGTGTAAGTAAAAAGGACAGTGACAGACTAGCAATGACCTGTTCAACTGCATAGAGTGAGTGAGCGAGTTGGGGTTATTTAACATTCGTAGTGGACACCAACAATGTGCTTCACACAAACCTCAGTCTACTATGTGACATGCCAGTGCTTACACCACTAGGCCATACCACCGCCCATTCAGCATGTTCAGTTTCTAGTACTCCAGTTATTGTATTACTTACCTCAAGGGCCTTGCTGGATGCAGGTGGTCTTGCAAGCTCCAGTCCAAACATCCCGACTTGGAAGGCTAGATGGTGGCACTCCACTCCTTCACACAGAACACTGACCAGGAAGGAAGCCTTGGACAGAGTGGCACTGGCTAACAGGCTGATGTTGTTCAGGGCCTTCTTCTTCTTGGCTGGAAAGCATGTTGGAGGACATTAACTGATTGCAGGGAACAGAGGAGAGCAGTGCCTTTACTGTGAATATTGCTGTGTATCTCTAGCACTGTTTGAAACTATGCATGAAAGTCAAGGGGTCGTATCTGTAATGTTAAGCTAAGGTAAAAATATTTGGGTTAACTGGCATACGCACAAATGAACACAGACACACATTAGTTTACAACACTGTAGACTATATGACCATGATAGATTAAGCAGGCAAACATAATGAATGCAGTGTACTTTAGGTTACTTTCATTTCTAAGTCACACAAAAACTCTTTGATAGCAGACGCCAAAATGATTCCTGATAATTTGATTCTCATTACAAAGTATGTGAATAACATTACCATCTGTAATTCAAGTATTTCTTTAGTTTATTAACATTATTCTTCAAATAAATGACGGAACACATCTTCTGAAAGATATATGACATCAACCCTGTGACTGGAGAAAGATGAGGCTACTCACACTTTGGTGTTGGCACATTGGCCGACTCCGCTATAAGGTCTGGTGGGTTGGTCAACAAGTCTTCAGCTAACTGCTTGGCCAACTTACAGGCCTCTTTAGTGTGGCCGTGCGCATGGAGAGCCTCTGCCCGAGCAAACAGTATTTGCGACAGAGGAGCAGAGGCTTGGAAGTTCTATTGGTGAAGAGAAGAGATTATTGTCACTTTTGTCATCTTCCTTGAACTGATCAGAATGTCCTGCATGGAGTAATTCTACCCTCAATAACAAGCAATAACATGCCTTTCAAAGACCTATAACATGTGTCTTTGAAAAAGTTGAACACATATCTTTATACAATAAAAGTGAGTGAATTTGTTTGTCAAATATTTGACAATATTGGTCATATGGGGAGGCCAAGGTTTGAAAAATCTGGAGCGGATTACTTGTCTCACTGACACCATTTTGTATTCGATTAAACCGTTTTCATGACATCAAAATATTTGAAATAGGGACAGTGCAAGGTGCAACCTGTCCAAATTCACTCCACAATTGCATTATTTTCTACAAGTTTTTTTACTTATAGTGAATGTTAAACTATTTGAACATGTCATGAACGTAACTGCCAAAGACTTTTCATAAAGTTAAACTTGGACAAAAAACACCAGTTTACAAATTTCAAACCAAATCAAATTCTAATCATGATGGGCCTACCATCATATGTCAGGTATACAATCAAAAATTGATCATATTGACGGGAATTATTATTGAACAAAGACAAGGTTAAGTGATAATGAATTGCAGGTAGAACAATCCACTAGATACATGTTACTTACATCCTGAGAGGAAGGGTTCTTCTCTGGGACCTTGCTGGCCTCCTGTGGGTTCTTCAGGCCAGCAAAGTAGTTGGGCTCCTCATTCTTGTCCTTCTTCTTCTTGTCTGCATCAGTCAGCTTTGATTTAGGGTCATAGAAATACATCTGATACTCATCACTAGACTGCTGTGATTCTGAGGTAGATTGTTCAACAGGCCGAACAGCAGGGGCACCAGCTTCAAGACTTTGACTAGATTGCGCTGTAGCTCCAGGGGACACCATGGCCCCTTCTTCCTGGGGGGTGGGGTTTGCGAGATCCTGACCGACGGGGTCTGGTCGGTCGTCCACTACCCCGTCATCAAACACATCACTATCCTGATGCACCATGACACGTACATTCTCCCTGTGTGAGACCTGGCCTGGGTATACATGGCCAGGGTCAGGCTCGTCCAAGGAGTTACTCCTAGAGTGAAATCCTTTGTTATCGTAACTAGAATCAGAGTCCCGGAATCCACGTTCCGGCTCACAAAATCCTTCTGAACCTGAGCTTGCTGCTCCATCATTGATGGCGGAATCTCTCCTCATATTCAACGGCCGTCCTTCGTGGCGGGCACGTGCCCGAGCATCCTGAGATCTTTGGGAATGAGCAAGAGTTCGAGAATTATCAGTGCTAATAATGTCTTCTGAGCATATAGTGACTGGTTGCACCCTGGATGGTTTCTTTCCCTCCCCATCTGAGCCCTTAGAGCTAAAGTGATACACATACCGAGATCCATCTTTGTCTGAGTAGGTTACCCCAGGAATGGGGTAGTCTTCCCATGTCATCTGACAAGCCTCAATAGCAGGTTTGAACCCAGGAAAGTTTTCGATGTCACTTTTCTTAATGTTTCCGCCTGAACTGCTGGAATTAGATCCGCGAGCTTTCCTGACTTTCTCTATTGTCTGGATGTGCCACTCCTTGAACTTGGTGCATAGATCATCAGCTTGAATCGGTGAGAGTTTAGGGTTGAGAGCAGCTAGTCGCCACAGAGTTACTATTTCTTCACACAGACTCGCAGCAGCGTGCTGGGTGGCATTCGCCGAGCTGTTTCCACTGCGGCTACAGTGCACAGCATTGCTGTTATTAGAGGCTGAGGCCTTCGTGGCAAACCACCAAATCAGTATCTGGTAAAACAGAAGAATTTGGTTACATTCGTGGCAAACCACCAAATCAGTATCTGGTAAAACAGAAGAATTTGGTTACATTCGTGGCAAACCACCAAATCAGTATCTGGTAAAACAAAAGAATTTGGTTACATTCGTGGCAAACCACCTAATCAGTATCTGGTAAAACAGATGAGTGGTTACATTTTTGTTTACCAACAGCAAAATTAAAATTTCATGTGTACATATTAGGAGAGCATCGAATCAATAAAGTGAATACATCCAGTTTGCTAGATGGTATTGTGTTACCGTGGTAAGAAAACAATATTAAAAAATATTTGATGAAAATATTATGACAACGTTTACACATAAAATGGTACTTATTACTATGGAATTTAAAGTTGTCTCTTGCTAAAGTGAGAAGTGAGTTTTGTTTTATGCCAGTCAGCAATATTCCCACTATATCCTGACAACCTGTAATTGAGTCTAGGCCTGGCAAACCAGTGAATGACAGCATAAGCAAAGATGTTGGGGCATGAATGAGTGAATGCTGCTAAAGTTAACAATAGTGCAACGACACAGTCATCAAAATCAGATGTTAACATAAGACAAGCATGGGGCGGTGACCAATCCCCATAGGTGTGGTGTCTTGTTCCTTAAGTGTACCTGTTCACACTGTAGAACCTCATCTGTGAGAATCTCCAACAGGGGTACTGAATTGCTGTCATGTCGCTTGAACATCTCCCTCACTATAGACAATAAGTTCCACATGCCCTCAGGCTCTCTCCCTCTCAGTGGCCGTAATAGACTCTGCCATTCTGCTGCTGCAGGAGGTGCACTGGCTGATAGGTAGTTCACATCACTGTTGAGAGAGGGGGGGACAGGTTGTGAAACATACATATATGGTGTCTACCAGGGTTCTAGGACTACTATAAAATGCATGACTTTGTTTTACTTATAAGTAGTATGCTTTTAGCAAGGTGTTACTCATTGATAATAATAAAACATGAAAAAAAACTTGAATGGTGTGGTGGTATTCTTAATTTGAAGTCATACATAATATTGAATGTGTCAACAAATGATCACTTTTTAATAGGTGATAAATCCTGAAACTGAAAGCTTTCCAATGACTCACCTAAATACTATTGGAGATGGGACACAGAACTTGACTAGAGTTTTCTTCACATTTTCATGTAGAGTTGTTTCATCTAAACACCATGAGGTCTGCTCACTTGCAGGGGGTCCAGCAGTAGGATCTGGCAATACAGTCATCAATAGATGATAATGTGTGCTGACATGCCACAAAAGCCCAGTAATACAGAAATGTACCCTGGATGAAATTAAACTATTTAAAGTACACAAAGTTACCTCAGTTGGCGACTGAAGTCAACAGTCCACAAAACATTTTTTTTTTTATTCACTTGTACCCATGTCCACATATATCAGTGAGTGAGTGAGTGAGTTGAGTTTAACACTGCTTTTAACAGTATTCCAGTTAAATCGCGGCGTGTCAGCTTAATGTGGGAGGAAAGCCAGAAGTGATGCAGGTCCCAGACGTTTACCACTTCAGTGAAACCCACGAACGCGGGTATGGTGCTGACAAACCTAGAAACATAATCAGGGCGAACCGGAATTCGAACCCACAATCATAGGTTTCTGGTGTGCCCAAGTGACGCAACTCTGCACAGCGAATCGCAGCGCCTAAGACGACTGGGCCACCCATGACCCCCGTGCCCCCCCACATGTATCAAATCCTTCCTGTTGATAAGAACTGCTCTCACATAACCATGCACGGGCCTGTCCATCTGTACCTTTGCTTATCAGTGGCTACGTAGGGGACCTTTCTGTATTCTGATTTAATAGGGCTGGGACGATACACCAATTTGATACATATCACAATACCCTGCTCACAATCCGATAAGTATCACGATACTTGCATGTGCTCTAATCTGTGGTGCGTAAGCCATCTTTTTCATAGACAGGAGTGCCAAATACCTGGCACACTGACGATTTACAGTTGGCAGTGTGAAGTAAGACGCAATGGGAAACAATATTTAGGTTTTACCTACTAATTAATGTTTGGTGTAATAGTTATTACAGCAAACATTTGAGGTATGTATCAATATTTTAGACTCAGTGTGCCACTATGATTGATTCTTGTATGGAGAAGTAAAAATTTGGATCCACCAATGCATCGGCGTATCGTCTCACCACTATGACTAAGGCCAGCATCCATTTCTCTATACAGAAAGGTAACTGGGGTACATTCTGAAATACCCGACACAAGAACAACCTCTTCAGCATCACTAGTGTCTCTATGGCTAGGTTACTGTAGTTCTGCAGAAGGGAAAATGGTCAACAGAAAAATATGTTCCATATGGTACAAGCCAGGCATACTGCTGCTTAACTCAGAACCACATCCATTCTATTAAGAACCTTTAACCACAAAATGATCACTTAATGAAAGGAAGCACTGACCTGGTGCCCCATACACTGTATTTATAGCTGTTTCCTGAGAAGATAACAGTTCATCTAGAAGCCGTTGAGCTGTTGGTAAAATCTGAAACAAAGTCATGTGGTCTGAATTCTTTACCCCATTGACATATATTTCAGTACTCTTAAGGAATTCTAAAGTAGTATAATAAAACTTAATCTTTCATATGATAATAACCCTGGATTGTTTCATCCTAGAGTATAGAGAGACAGCAAAACTAAGGCTAAAGAAAATTATGAGGCACCGACCACAAGTTTTTTCAGTGGTACAGACTGGGAAAACAAAGAGCACACATGAAGCATACCAAACACTGCTAACTATTGAGAGAATAATATTTCTTGATAATACCTGCCTATTTTTAAATGTTTTGTAATTGGAACAACAACAAAGGTTAAATGAAGTCTAATTGAAACATTTATTAGAAATGCGGCGTAAGAAACCAGCAGCTTCAGTCCACTAGTCCTTATAATGATAGCATTTTGCAAAACCTTTAAAAATGTCAAAATTCTACTAGTCATTAGGATACCTTTACTATTGGGCAGTTTGGCAAAGACTATAGGACTAGTGCCAATTTCTAACCCTGGGAATATAATGTTAATTTGGTGCAACGTAGACCAACCAGGTTGTAACCATGAGGAACTGGATCAAATATTCTGCATATGAGCCGTTTGCTGCTCAGGACTTGGTATTGTTTTGTTTCTCTCAACATACATTTTTCCACAGACATACATATTGATATTTCTACATTTCAGCTTAATTTCTTAATTTTGTTGACACCTCCAACATTGAATCACTTTGTCACATATATATGTGGCTGACCTGGGGTTACATGGAACTTAAGGTGAAGTCTCTTTGAATACATGGGCACAAGATGAAGTTGTCATCTAGACAGTCATTTCACACCAGCTTTAAGCCAGTTGGGCAACCTACTTGACAACCACTCCTGTCTCACGATTGGACTTGACCCAACACAAGGAATTGTCCATCAAGCGCATTTGATAAAAACAAACACAATCAATATTTGACTTTCCACCAAAATAAGAAATTTGAACAGGATGGCTGGACAGCACTGAATAAGCTGTACTGGTCCATAGCAAATTTAACTATCTGCATTGGTTCTATAAGGATCCTCTATGTCTATTATCATCTGAGACTGCCAGCAATCTTTACTCATCTAACTAACTATCTGAAAACACTTTCATTAATCTTTCTTTTTATCATTTTCCATATTCAATTCCCAAGCATACACCTTTTTATTTCAGGATGATATATTGTACAACATTAAAATTGATCAAATGCTATCAATACGAAATAAATCATGTTCATAAAAATACTATCTCAAAATAGAAATTCATGAACATGAAATAGACCAGACATGATAAAACTCCACCAAATCACAACAGGTTTGTAACTGGGACAGTGTTGAAATATGATCCTTCTGTGTCGATAACAGTCTAAGGGAGATAATTACTGACTTACTTGTTGTGGCAGTTCAGTAATTAGATACTGAGCAAATTTCTGTAGTTGATCTCTATGAAGACGCGAAAGTGACTCGGACACTGGTGCTCGCAAACATACTGACGTAGCCTAAAAGCGAAAACACAAAGACAGGGTTAATTATCATGGTTATGCACACCAAAAACAAACACAGTACAAATTGCAGTTAACTGTTTGTTTAAAAAGACAATTTTACCAAAATGACAAGGTGGTGTGGAGAAAAAATATTTTGTTTACTAGATAAGCAGTAATGACAGGTATTTACCTTGATGTGGACATAATGAAGATCTTCAAATATATAACTACTACAAATTGCTATGTTCATATATTACAAAAAAATCATTAATACATAATGTGGAGTATGATAGTACTGAGTTCATAAACTATAAGTCTGACATATTTCCATGAGTTTTCCATGCTATTGTGCCACTTTATCATAAAAATTCATTAGAGATCAAAACAGAGATCAGGTATTGAATCAGAATAACATGGGAATATGCCAATGGCTATATTTTGTTTATTTTTCTGTTGCTTGATTTTACCGAAAATAAATCCTGGTAAAAAATATCATTTTTGCATTACTTTTCCAATTTTCTTATTCCAAAACTTTTCCACATCTAGGAAACTGAAACAAATATTCCATGACTTTTCAGGATTTCATGAAGTGTATGAACTAGTTTCGCTAGACTCGTAGACAGTTTAATAGGGTATGTCTCACCTGATGTATACGATATAGACATAATGCCACAATGTGTGAGCACCAGGAGGGACTGCTGTTGCAAGTGCATGTGCATGAAGAGATGCGCCGCCGGTCAAAGACCACGGCAACATTGTAGCTTCCTTTCCCCTGGGTCTGCGTCAGGTTCAGATGGATGACTGTCGCGCTCAGATGGAAGCCTGTAAAAGGATATATTACCATGATCAACAGGCTCCCTTGTGTCAGTGAGTGAGTGAGTGTGTGAGTTGGGTTTAACACCATGTGAGTGAGTGAGTAAGTTTTTATACCACTTTTAGCAATATTCCAGCAATATCACAGTGGGGGACACCAGGACTGGGCTTCTCACCCAGGTCGTCAGTGATTAGGTAGGAAAGCCATAATGTTTACGACTTTGGCGAAAATCACGAACATGGGTATGATGACGGTTAACCAAGAAACATAATTGGAGCAATCAGGGGGATGAACTCACAATCAGTTTCTGGCACACCTAACTCTGCACAGAGGATTACAGAACCTTACACGACTGTGCCTCCTGTGCCTCCAGACAATGATCAAACAAACACTCATCATCAGGATGTGCAGTTTCTCATAATGCTTATTGAAAACATTTTCCACTCAGAACCATGAGTAAATAATTAATTCATAATAATCAGATATGTTTTGTTGGTTTGTTTGTTGTTTAACGCCATACTCGGCAATATTCCAGCTATTTGATGGCGGTCTGTAAATAATCAAGTCAGGAGCAGACAACCCAGTGATTGACATCATGAGCACTGATCCACAAAACTGGGATACGATGACATGCATCAACCAAGTCAGTGAGCCTGACCACCCAATCCCGTCAGTCACCTCTTACGACAAACAGTCGCTTTTTACTACAAAAGTGTTGCTAAAGACCTATTCTACCCCGGATCTTCATGGGTCAATCAGATATGTATCACGATGTACAACAAATGATCAAATGTGGATCAGAGGTCTGTGTATGAATTTTAAAGTCAAATGAATGATTAAGAGATAGTGAAGCATGACATATGATGACATGTCAAATTTTTCTTCATTCTACCATGACAAATTGAATGAGTATTTTCATCATGTTTGTCATCCCCAAAAGCTGTTACTCCTTTCAAACTTGACTGATAACTCATCAATAGGGTATCTAATACACACATTAATTTAACTACACTAATCTAGATGAAACTTATCGCCAACGACAGTTGCACCACTACTTTAGTAGACAATCCATATTTGTTTACTGTGCCATAAACTGTTTGTACAGGAATATCATTTGTAACTGAAAATAAGCATATGGCGGCCTTTAAATATCAAGTCTGGACCAGAAAATCAGGTGATTAATATTGTGAGCACAGATTCACTCATTCGGATACAATGACAAGCAATCATCCAAGTCACCGAGCCTGACCCATTTGGTTGCCTCTTTCGACAAGAATAGGTGGCTGGGGGCCTATTCTGAATCCCCATAAGGTTGGCTTATAATAAAAGCAATGCCACAAAACAGTCTTTAGTATATAACTTACATTAAACTCATATATGTACATAAATTACAATCACAGGCAGATGTAGAATGTAGGTGGCTGTGACATATGACACAAACATTTTTATTTTTTGCGACTGTATAGAGCATTTCTAAAACTTTTACTAAATCAAGGAACTGCATCAGTACCGACCATATTGTTTGCTGATTTCCTGATAAAAACTTTCCTTGAGTCATATCAACATTATTAATAATGTTTCCTCAACTTTCCTCTACATTTATGCAGAATGACAGGCTGTTTAACACACGTGAAACATATTTACACATGAGACTTCAAGAATTGAAACAAAAACACTTTCTGCAAGACAAGAATCCACCATATGATATTAAAAACATTTATCTATGGCCAGGTATAATTTATGAATTTCAGCATTCCTTTCTTAAGGAATTATGTTTTGACCTAAACCAACTCTCTTGCACTGATGCATTTTCCAAACTAAAATGATAAACACAAATGAGCTTCAGGACATAAAATTGAGTATGTTTTCTTCACTCTACAAACCTATCTGCAGAGCGTCCCTGACGGCCTTGCTCTTGTACAGATGCTCTCCCTTGGTGAACTCATCCGCACTGCCATTAGCCAAGCAGGAGTACAGTCTGTGTGAAAACACAAACTCCTTACATCAAATCAATTACATATCACATATCATTTGTTTTCTTACACCCATGAGGTAACATCTTTCATAAAGATAACAAACCCGAGGGATGATGACTTGTTTGAGCAAAATGTATGTCTGACAGCTAAAGTTTTTGACAGGCATTCTTTGCCAGGGAGGGAATACCTCAGACAATTCTATGTATAAGTAATATCAAGAAATAGCTCATGTATTACAGTGACAGAGGCACACAGAAACAGGCCTAAGTTCCTTTCAGCATCTAGTCATAATAACTTGTATCAATAACAAACATTAGGATTACATGATTAATCCAGTGTTTGAAAGTCAGGGTGGTCCTGTGTGGGGCCTGTGTGGGGCCTGTGAGGGTCCTGTGAGGGCTACTCCCCTGATATTTGAATCTATGGACCCCCTAAATCTGGACCTGTTCACAATAGGTTATTCAAGGGCCTGATGACTTTCAGGCTTTATTTGACCATTCATGTTGAGAATCCTGTAACACAGCTAAAACAACAGCAAACACCTCCTATAGTGACAAGGATTCACCACCATTCAGAAACAACCAATGTTCTGTAACTGAACAGGTGGGACTCAATACAAACCTACTTCAAAGCACTACTTTGAGATTCTAGCTTTTAAACATTGAGATGAGAATGAAAAGAATCAGTATGTTTAGATCAATTATCCTGTGCAGTTATGATCACAGTATCAATTTTTCAATGAAAGTCACTACCACATGGCAGAAACAATCAATACTAGCAATCTCCATGTTAAACAGTAGTGTTCCCTTTCGTGTAGTGTTCCCTTTCGTGTAGCGTTCCTTTTCGTGTAGCCTTCTCTCAACCATGTTAACCATCACGTATCTAGAACACTGATGACTTTACATGCTTTATGTGTGCTTATTTATAACTCATCAAATCTATTCGTTATTCACAAGTCCACGAAGGATGCTTTTGGAACTATGGCAATAAATCAGTAGCACATTTTATTCAATTTGATACATTGGTAGGAAGATTTATAATCCATACACTTTGATAACATTTTTTTAAGAATTTAATACTCCCGAATGAACAATAAACAATGATTAACAAATACAACCCTGGGTAATATCAAAATTAAAGACTCTCAATGATATTTATTGATCTGAAATTCAACATGCTCCTTGATTTATGAAACCTGTCATACTAACAAAGCCATTTCTGTGACAATTACCGAATATCCTCTTCATTTTCCGGGAAGCTCCAGAATGCGATGCGCAGCTGCAGCTGTTCAGGAATGGGCTGAGGGAAGTGTTCTACTACTTCAAATGGTATATGACAAGCCACGGCCTGCGCTGCTAGCTCCACCAGTGGAGTCACTTTGCTTTCTGGAAGAAAATAAATGAACAACTGAGACTTTGAAGTGTTTGTTGATATAGGTGGTCTACAATAATGGTTTCCAAATGTCACCACACATGCTTGCTGCTATCATGCCTATTGTGCAACACTAATGCACCAAAGCAGCTTCAGTGAGACAAGCTGGGGGAAATGAGTTCATTAGGTACATTTCACATTTTTGCAAATAAGCAAATACTGCCATTTAAGACTTACTTATATTCATGAAATAAGTTGTGTTTGGTTGTGGAGTATATAATCTTACAACTGTACCATCACCTTCAAACATTTCAATTGCTTTTGAGAAGGGTTTATGTGGTACTGTTACGGTAATCGCTTGATGAAACCCATGATCAAGGGCATGGTGCTGACCCAAAAAATGAAAATAAGGGTTAACCTTGAAGTTCCACCTCTGAGTGAAGGATCCTGATATAGCTAAAGGATGCAACGCTGCACATCTGCCTATGGTATACGTTACCCCCATGTTCTTATCCCCTGACAGTGAATTGTAAAACAGACGCAATGGACAACAGCTGGGATAGAACAAGTTTCAGTGATACATGTCCATTGTGAAAATGTTATTAACCCAACATGCCACATCACTTCCAGGAATGCACAAAACCTCTCATCACACATGGCGTAATTGTTCCTAATTTATCATGCACTATCAACATGTTCTAAAAACCTATTCGTAAGTCAATAAATCATGTTGTTCCAACCAACTGCTGGCTGTGGAAGAAGGACAAGTGGTTTTCACCTTGAAAGCTGCAGAATAAAACTGAGTCATATCTCATATCATAAGTGTTCAAACCGTAAAAAATTCAGTATTGATCATTGATTTGAAAACCCAATTGATTATCAATCAAAAATGAGAACCAAAAAAACCTAAAATTCAAAGCATTCTTTCTCAGTTTTCTTTAGGGAAACAAAAAGAACAAATATTTACATTGTTATGAGAAATAATATATTTTAGTTTGTGCATCAGAGCTCCAGATAAGCTGCGTATCTGCGTGAAATACGCATCAGAAATGCAGAAATACGCAGTAAAATATAATCCAAGCGTATCAAATACGCAACGAACATTACAGATACTCTACAAAAATAAAACTTGTGCGTATCATCAAAATATTGTGAAGTAACCCTGCGTGTTTGATTAGCAAATGAGCAACTTATATTGAAATTATAAGTTGGCATTCTGTCAACCTTGCCAAACTCATCATGATAATTTGCCATCACACTTTCTTGTGGAAGTATGGTGGTATTTTTGAGTCCTATAAAGCTCTCGAACCCACACGACACCAGTTTGCAGGGACTAGATGAATAGTGTTTTTAAATATTTAACTTAAATACCCACATGTGTAAAAACTAGTGGGTAACAGAAATTTGAATACGCACCTAGAATTACTGATACCCAATGATTTTAAAATGCATGGGTAAAATACCCACAACACCAAAAGCTTATCGGGAGCTCTGTGCATATTCTATAAGCTTCCCTGCTAATTTCACAATTAATATTATGCTTTATGTATGTTGCTATTTTTATTTGTCAAAATTCCATTTTCTATACCTGTACATTCCAAATTTACATAATATTTACTTATGTATGCCATTTCTGAATATTTTTCAATTCCATTTTCACTTCCTGTACATTCCAAAATTTTGGAATACTTTACACACATTTGCAACTTTATTATCATTGCTTTTTATCTACTTATTTCATGCATATATAACCTGTAGATTCTCATCACTGTCTAGTGTTTTAAATGTACTAAACATCATATTTCATATTTTTTGGTTTTACAACAATACCATAATTCTCTCTGTATTTCATGCATGTGCAGTCAAGCGGAAGTAACTTTCTTTTCATTAACCAATTCAATTCCTTTGTTCTTGCTTCTTCAAATTCTAATTACCCGTCTCTATCCCCTACTCAAACCGGGGCAGATCTGTTCCATAGGATATTATCTTATCAGGGCGTCAATGCTTTTTGGCCCCCAATTCACGGACTTACTCCGGCTGGGTTCGATTCTTCACCCATATATGTCCCTATGCTTACTTAGCTGCTGGGTTTGATTCTTCACCCATATATGTCTCTATGCTTACTTAGTCTTCTGGGTTCGATTCTTCACCCATATATGTCTCTATGCTTACTTAGCCAGCTGGGTTCGATTCTTCACCCATATATGTCTCTATGCTTACTAAGTCTTCTGGGTTCGATTCTTCATCCATATATGTCTCTATGCTTACTTAGCCAGCTGGGTTCGATTCTTCACCCATATATGTCCCTTTGCTTACTTAGCCTGCTGGGTTCGATTCTTCACCCATATATGTCCCTATGCTTACTTAGCCTGCTGGGTTCGATTCTTCACCCATATATGTCCCTATGCTTACTTAGCCTGCTGGGTTCGATTCTTCACCCATATATGTCCCTATGCTTACTTAGCCTGCTGGGTTCGATTCTTCACCCATATATGTCCCTATGCTTACTTAGCCTGCTGGGTTCGATTCTTCACCCATATATGTCCCTATGCTTACTTAGCCTGCTGGGTTCGATTCTTCACCCTCAGGTAAATGGGTTCGAGTCTTCACCCATCATTATATACTATGCAAAAACCGAGCTAGTCCCCAATATTATGCCAATATTGTAGCTATGTATATGTAGTTATGTTAATATATCATGTACATATTATCATGTATATATTAAAATGTTTTTAGTAATATTCCCTCATGTTGTGTCTGCACAAATCCTTGGTTAAAGCACAGCTCAACATATGAATTATGCTTAAGCCTTTGATGATGATCCAATGGGCTTTCTTTCTTTGGTCATGAGTAGTGTAGTATGATCATATCCTGACAGTGTACTCCAAGTAGAAAGTGAAAAAAAAGCACTTTGTGTGGACTGTTCACAATATATATTTCTCTTTGTGGGACTGGAGTATTTGGCCCTCTCTAACAGGTCTAAGACAGATGACTCATGACAATATTTTATCACGAAATACAGGAACAGTTGCAAGCACACTCAGGATCAGCATTAACTCACCACCTTTATTCCTGAAAAGGTACTTATATATCCCGGTAATGTACTGTCGCTCATTCTCTATCTATTACTTGGAAACTGAAGCCAACAATCATCAACAAATTGACTAATTTGAACAACACGACAAGGTACACAATGGTGGTAGATAGCCTATCTAGGTGGTGATAATACCCTACTGCCACAAGGGCCCTTCAGACCTTCGGCATCCTATGAACACCTATTACTGTGCTTTGAACTGTACTCATGTTGTCATGACAGAAGTGACTTTATGACTTCCATTTGTTAATTGGATCACAAATACTCTGTCTGGATTTCTCTCTACTACCTCTCAGACACTCGCAATACAACAACAGTTTTAGAAAACTAGATCGTAATAAGAAATGAGGAAGAACTTTCAAATGCTACTAAAACGAGATGTATTTAAAAAAAATAATTGTGTCTTCAAAAGTCTATAATTATGGAATATAAGATATCAAAAATATAATCCCAAGACATTGATAAACCAGTGTTATCATATGATTAATATCTTCACATCAAGCTAACATGTATGGGAACTTTTTCTGCTGATGATAACATATATTATATAAGTTAAATGAGAAAATATGGGACATTATTATCAAGCACCCTGTCTGCACCATCGCTAGTCCCATTACTGGTCCTAATCCCAATCTAGTTTCAGGCATGAGTGCCTTTGCCACCCAACATTTATTGGTAATGTTGTTTGTTTGTTGTTTAACGCCGCACTCAGCAATATTCCAGCTATATGACGACATTTAAGGTTGGAGGCTAGAACATCTTTAATTTACATCATTCTATTATGAGAAATAATGTGGACCTACCCCCCGGTAACTGCTACCACATCTTCCTTTGGGATGTGACTTAACCATCTCTATCTATCTATGCTATCAAGAATTCCACAGCTGAATTTCTCTCGCACATAGGTGCAATTTGATTGGATGACTATTTATGACACTGTGTCATTCGAATCAGACTCAAAATCAACTGATGGAAACAAATCGGTCAAGGATATTTATAACAGAATTGAGACAATACCCTGGATAACTGAGGACAAGACAAGAAAAGACAAAGTACATGTCTTCCATCTAGGAAATTTCAACCCTTACAGAAATCAATTTCTTTGCCAGTAGATATAGTAGAGTTTGCAGCCCATTGATGCTTATTGTTTGGGATTCAAATCATAAATCCTCTGACCCTTGCATGACCAAGGGACGATACTCTTCATGAACAATTGTGCGAAAATAGGTATGCTCTTTTAATAGAAAGAGTGTCTCTGGGTACAATATCACCAAGAGACTGTAGTGCTGCGGCTATTGTATCTACTTATAAAAGCCTTACAAAATGTATCATACAATTGTCACAGCAATGTGCAAGGGGGCCGAGGAACATTCAATACGGAAATGACTTGTGTTTCATAAAAAAGAATAGGATTAAAATAACAATAACAAGATAAATACCAGATCAATAATATCACAAAGAGTTGCATTTTTTGTTTACTAATCCGTTGCCGTCCTGTTTGTAACATTACACCTATGCCATGTTGTTGATTTTTCACATGTTGTTCAAGTTAATATCATATATATTCATTGCTGGGCATTCCAGGATTGAAACTGGTCATGTCATCATTGAATAAATGCCAGTAATAACATAACAATAATGATAGTCATGATACTGGGAGGAGCAAAATAGGGTACTCTTAGAATTCAGCGTTAGAAATTGGCTCTAGTCCTGTAGTCCTTGACAAACTGTCCAATAGTTAAGGTATCATAAGGACTAATAGAAATTTGCCATTTTTAAGAGTTTTGCTATATCTTATCATTATAAGGACTAGTGGACTAAAAATGTTAGTCTCTACCACTGAAGATGGGACAACAGAAAATCTACTTGTGCACAGTCAGAGATAGTTGTTCAACAGCCAGTAAAATTTAAGCCTAATGGCAACAAGTGATTAATCACACCTGGGTCAGACAAACCAGCTGTTGAAAGCATAGGTAATGGTGGTGGCTCAATGGGGTTTTGTCCTTCAAGATCGTTTATTTCATATAGCAACATGCATGTGTTTGTGTGTGTGTGGCTGCTTGTACTAGTTGGACTTATGCTGGTTTCATAGTGCTAGCCCACTGAGATACCATGACAAATGTAACATAGATATTCCCCTCAGACACAGTGTGCTGACTGAGCCAACCAGTCTTTGTTTTATGCCCTAAATGTTGAGCGCCAGACAAGGGACAAGGTAACAACAAGTGCCATCTTTTAAAATCTTTTGGTGGGGATCGAACCCCTGACCTTCCGCTCATAAGCAAAAATCAATGAATTGGAGGTAAATGACAGATAAGGTCCTTCACTGTGACCGCCTGATCCTCATTAGTCCGCTCTACAAACGTGAACCAAGAGTAGTAGGGACCTTTCCTGCCCTGGAATCCCAATCTGGGAATCTGCTCGGATTCCGGTTACACTTGTATGGAAAGGCACCTTGACAACATAACCTGGATCGACCTTTCTGCTTCCTACATCAGTCACAGATGACACCTGGTCACTTATTTACAACAAAACACAGCTAAATCATTTCAATACAACCTAAACATGTTGAATAGGAACTTGAAACACAATTTGAATTTCAAAATTATAATGTTCTTTGCAAAAATAAAAATACTGTGTTTGCCATAATAAGCTTACAAAATTGACAAAGAGGGCTTATAAAATTTAAAACCATGCACAATGTGTTAGATTTGTTGTCATTAAGCGGTAGAGAATAAACTTAGTTCAAATGTTGGAAGTCTTTTTTGATAAAGGTTACTAGGCAATTATATATCCCTTCTACACTGCTGTGGTTCTGTAAATAATCTATAATATAAACAAGAAAATATGCATAGTCATGTACATTTTCTGGCTTAGTATTGATAACAGATTACTACGAGATTGCAAAACTTGGTCAGGGTGTGCTTATTGTAGCAGGGCACTTAATACAATGAATACGGTATTCTTAACTACACAAGAGAATTTAGACACTATTCATCATGCAAAACTTTTAATCATTTTAGCTAAATAAGGATTGTAAGATTTTCCTTTGTATTGACAGATCTCTCTTGAAGATGTACAAAACACTAATCAAGGAAACAGATGCTATTGCCAACTCTCTAAGGGCAGCCTTGTGAGTGTTCACATAATTCAAAAGGGTAGATTATATCTGTATTGTGAAGCCAGTCAATTTTGAATATTCTATTCCTGGATTCTACAAGATAACAGACATACAAGAAATACATCTTAAACAGATAGGCATTGTAGACACAGCACTATCTGGCTTGAGGGAAAGTCCCGTATGAATCTTACAGTCACAGCGGGAACATAAAGGGCAGCGTTTGTATATTCCTGTCTAGGGCATGCCTTTAGTATCATATTTCTTTCCATATTTATATTATTCATCACTTTAGTTGTCATTACAACATTGGACAACATGCATATTTTCATAACTTACATTCAGTGTTTTATCCAGATATCTTCCCACACAGTGAAATATTATTTGTAACACAATTTCAAAATATACTACTCAAAAGCAGTTGTGGAATAACCTGCATCTCAGATATGTGGCAACTACCTAAGTGAACGAAACAGTAAGGATGGATTCATTATTGACAAGTTCATCAAGGACATATCAGTTATTTATGAATCTGTCACCTGTCACTAATCCCATAATCTCCAATGTATCTTGGGCATTTACAAGTTCTCATTTTAATCACTAATAGAGTGGCTCATACATTAATTTGGCTACAATAAAACAAGCCCTTCACTCATCGTGATTAAACACTTCAACTGGCCATAAGGTACATGACCTCAACTGTGTTAGAAATTGGCATTATTCATGTAATCCATGCCAAAATCCCCAATAGTTAAGGTATCATAAGGGCGAGGGGTAACTTGCCGTTTCCAAGGGTTTTGCTATATGTTATCCTTATAAGGACTAAGGGACTGCTGTTAGTTTCTAACGCGTCCTCAACATGAGATACAACCTAAATAAATATGAAATGGTTGACTGCGGTGAGAATTATCAAACTTGGAGCTTGGAGGCATGAGCAAAATAAGCCAAAACTTCACTGTAAAAGAACCAAGTTTGTCAGGCCATAATAAGTTAGTCATTAGTCTCTCTCTCTCTCTCTCTTTCTCTCTCTCTCTCCCCTCCTACCACAACTAAACATATTTCCGTCATCCCACAGTGTGTCAGTTTATTGTGGGAGGAAAGCCAAAAGGTGGTGCATATCTTAGATGTCTACCACTTTGTTGAAACCCCAAAGCATTGATATGGTACTGACAAACCAAAAATAACAAACACCCAATCATAGGACTCTGACAAGCGATTTCAAGTGCCGAATGGGCCACCCGAGGCCCCCCCCAAAGGATGATAAAATAACATCATAGGAAATCTACTCAAGTCTAGTGATATCACGTAGCATCATACTTGTAGTAATTGTAGATAATTATGCTCAAATACAGGCATCAGCTAATACCAAAAAAATGGATATAACACAAAACGTTGACAGGTAAAAAGTATCATAAATGATCTATACAATTATGGTAATGATGATAAAATTTGATGATGATGGTTTTGATCAATAATTCCTACTCCCATTATCCCATGTTGTGGGAAAGCATTGAGCGTGTGAGCCTGTGATCCAGGTCAGTTCTGTCCCTCCAGTCACAGGCTGAGTTAAGTATTGATGCTGACAGGTAACATCATAGCATGTGATGGCAACTACTGGCTCATGTGATGAGGAGGAGCTGACATGCTTTCTTCCAGTATAGAATGCTGCTTGATACAGTCACTTCGGGCCAATATATATCTACAGAATGGATCACATACATGATATTTGCCTTTAATGTGGAACTATCTGGGAAAATGTGGGTTCAGGAATGGATTTGATCCAAGTGAGATTGATGAATTCTTACATGTTTTGACCTTATTTCAGTCAGCACATTGTGAAGAAGCGATGTTGCAATGATCTCACACAATCCTTATAATAGTACTTCAATCACATCACTGCATGTCAGTAAAATGTGCGAGGAAAACCTTTTGTGGTGCATTTGGTTGACACAAAGTTTACACTTTGTTGAAACCCACACTCATAGCAATTGCTACCAAATCATAATCAGGCTGATTCGGGAATTCAAACTCACAATAAGGAGATCCTGACAACTCTGCATGTAGAACTGTGGTGCCTTAGACATTTTCACCAATGCGATTGGCCTTTCAGATTTGAGACTATTTACCTACAGTTATTCAGATTTGTATGTGCTTGACAGTTAAGGTTAAGGGTTTAATTATCATACGAAAACAGTTTTTCTTGTACGATCGAATCATTTGAACCAGTTAGAGCTGGAATGACTGATCATGAGACTGTCCTAATATTTCATGCATTTACAAAACTAGTTCAATCTCAGACTATTAATAATAGTATGAATGAATGGTTAAGATCTTCAAACACATTTGATCCTGTATATGTCACTTAATAAACACTGGTGCCAATGCATGCTGCAGATTCTACACTATTCACACTGAAACCTTGGGAGGCACATTAAACTTATGGCACTATACTGCATACAATACAATGTTTGAAATAAAGCATGCAAGTCAAGGGTGCTTGTCATAATATTTATTTAAAAAATTGAAAATCAAGGCTCTGTAGCAACAATGAAGAAACAATGCTGCATATTAAATTTCAAAATGATACATGCTGAAATGCCTGGTCAATTACCAAAATTGACATTTTCAACATGGCTGCTATGAGCTGGGATCTGCTGGGATCCTCTGTACCGAGATGTCGAAACTGGAAGTGTAAATGATGGAATGGACAATCTGATGACTGAAAAAGCATGAGCTTACTTGACTTTCAATCAGGTGACAAGCATTATACTAAGCAGCAGAGGATCCCAGGACCCCTTATCATTGTAATTTCTAACACTCCAACACAGTACAGATGCCACCTGCATCATTCAGGACTTCATTTCCATGAGAAAGCAATTGATCTACTATCTTTCACAAGTGTTCAGTCAATTCAAAAATGTATGTTACTTCAGACTAGCAGAGACAGTGAGGTGACATCAACTGATAACCTCATTCAACACTCAGTGTGAATCAATCAGAGACCACCAGAGAATAGAAGTTGTAAGTATTGTAGGGACACAATTGTAAACATTATTGAATGAAATTTTTAATTAAATAGATTACAAACATAAGTCCAGATATACAATGAACACTTAAACAGTGTAACTTGCGAAATTCAATACGGATTTGTTGATATTCTATTTCCGATGACGGATAATGACAGTCATATATACTGACAGCCTGAAATGATACTAAAGAAAAGTATGTGGACAAGGAGATATTTTTCCAGAATTTAATTGCCCATAATTAAGGGTGCATATACCACACGTGTGCGTATTATACATGTATAAATAAGTTTTGTGTAAATTGATCAATAGGAAGGGGTGCTTATTGGGATTGTTCACTTGCCAATATGTTAGCAAATATCACCATGGGCACTTATTAGGTCAAATACGGTATAGCAATACCCCCTAAAATGTTTGAAATTCTTATAGCCCTTAGGATACCTTTACAACAACAAAACTGGTCCTGGCTTGTGGGCTTGTGCTAGTTTCCATTCCGGTCAACTTGAATACACTGAATACTGAAAACGATGTTTTTTGTAATGTTTACATTTTTCACACAGAGCTACATGCAAAACTACTTAAGAGCTTTTTATATTCATACATAAGCATGACTTAACAAGTCCCTGCTAAGTTGAATATACTCTTCAATAGAGACCTGCATAAATTCATCATCTTATACACCGAAAAACGTTCAAATGCCTTATCTCAAGAAATAATGAAGAAATTATGGTAAACAAATTAAGTTTGAAACAAAAAGTCACTGAGATAAATGCTCCACAAAACTAAGCTGAAAGATATATTTACGGTGAAAATGAGATTCAAAGATGTTATCCTGGCAATTCTATGTGTTTAGAAACTCCCACTGTTCATTAATTTGGTTCATATCAAAGCATCACAGTACAGGCTTGGCATTTGATACAACTGCTTCACTGCTTGTTTCAACAAGCCAGGGTATTCACTACAGCTGCCAAGCCATGCCTAACATGGTCCTAGAAACCAGCTTCACTAATGCATCCTTCCATAGGTTTGAGCTTTCAAATGAGACTTAAGTCTCTATTAATAATAAATAGACTCTTCATCAGATACTAACACAAGCTAGGCCTTCCTTTTGTCTGGGTTTACAAAGATAGATCGTCACCAATGTGTTTGATTCATAATATGCGCACCTACACATACTTCCATGTAGCGCTTAAAAAATGTGTAATTTACTAATAACATAATTTACAAAGATTCACTAGTATCTCTCAATGTTTCTGTGCTGGAGCACCTCATAATGAAAACATCAATGATGTACTTGCTTACATACAAACACTCGGTCAATGAACTTGGGCAACTCATAATAACATCCGAAGCTTCCTTGTACAAAAACTACAGCAATGATAATGTACTCAATTTCATGCATCCACTGGCATCAGTGTACTGGAGCACCTCATGACATCATTAAGCTGCCGTTTACAAAAACTACAGCGATGTACTCGTTTATAAATATACGCTAGCATCCATGTGCTGGAGCAGTTTGTAACAACATCACACACCATGTCAATTTTCAGATTTTCTCATATCAGAAATGATCATGATGACCTTACAAGGTGATAGAAGTGTGATGTCCCTAAGCCTGCCATCAATCTCAATGCATCCCCCAGCATAGGAGGGGTATTGTATCTTCTGTTATAGCAGTTACCCATCTGACGCGTGACTGTTTGCAGAAATACCTTTTTATGAGACAAACAAATCATTCTGTATAACTATACCCATAAAATAGTGTTCACAATTTCCATATTTCCAAACAAAAGTTATAAATTCCAGCAAAACATTCAAATATATGATAGAACAAAGCATTTCACCTAAGTAAACCAACTTCTGGCACAGCTATAAATATAGAAAATCTTGAATTAAACAGCTAAGCATGTTAAACAAAAACAGTATCAGGTATTTTATTAAACTGCAAAGTAATTGATCATAATGTAAACCTTTAATGAAAACAAAGCTATTTCACAGCTAGCATGAAGGACTAATCATGCATGGATATAAGCAAAAGGAACTAAATCAACTCCCTCCATATTGTGGCAATAGCTGTGTGGGCAGTAGGTTCTGCACTTCTATACCCACTAAGTTCAACCCATTAGACAACTGGTCCTGTTCCACAAAGCTACCATAGTGCTAAGACAATCATAACTCCCATTCTTTAACACTGACTTACGACCGATCTCAGCACTTAGACCTTTGTAACTCCTATTCTTTAACACTAACTTACGACCGATCTCAGCACTTAGACCTTTGTAACTCCTATTCTTTAACACTGACTTATGACCGATCTCAGCACTTACACCTTTGTAACCCCTATTCCTTTAACACTGACTCACGACCGATCTCAGCACTTAGACCTTTGTAACTCCTATTCTTTAACACTGACTTACGACCGATCTCAGCACTTAGACCTTTGTAACTCCTATTCTTTAACACTGACTTACGACCGATCTCAGCACTTACACCTTTGTAACCCCTATTCCTTTAACACTGACTCACGACCGATCTAAGCACTTAGACCTTCGGTACTCCTATTCTTTAACATTCACTTACGACAGTCATAGTGCCAAGATTGATTTTTGGAATGGGAGCCCTGGTCACTTAGTAAGGGCTTCTGCTGCTTTCTGCAAAACTCAGCAAAACCACAGAGTAACAAGAAGCCTGCATCTGACTCACAGGCCCTTGTGGGAAGTGACCCTAAGTCAAGAATGCAGTTTCAATTGCACTAGCCCCCAGGCTACCCATCAACACTAACAGAGGCATGATTCTGTGTTAGAAATTAAAATGGGTCCATCAGGTTTGCAATTATACTATTTGAATCTATGGAGCAGCTACATCTGTAAGTTGTAACATTAGAGGTACAATCCCAAGATGTCCACAAATAATGTAGAATGCTGAGAATAATACATTCTAAAGCACTGGTAGTGTTGCACTTGCAGTTGAGAGCTCCTTGAACTTAATCATTCCTGTCAAGGACTAAATTTAGTCTCAAGCCAAGCACACATACATATCAAATATCTTACAGCTTCAAATATTCAAACCTTCAAAATATCACCTAAATTTGTTCACTGAACAGATTAAACTAACCATGTTAGGTGCACATCCAGGTCGACGTGACCCTTAGTTTTATCCAGCCTGATTTACAAGTTAGCATGGTGGCGCATGTTTGCTTCGACTGCTGCTGGCCGTCACGATACTACTCCTGCACACCTTTTTACCAGCCAAATATAAGACAACAAATTATTGCAGCAACAAAACTCTGACAATGTACATTAAAAAGTTGCTCTCCCAGAAAGTCAGGCTGCGATTATGACAACTGCTTCTCCATTACTGTGAGTAAGAAGTGTTCATTTCAGTAATGGTTATAACCACTGCGGACCAAACAGACATTTTACCTACCGTCGCCATTATCTTTCAAGTTCATCATGTTTGTGCCCTTCATGTCAAAATGACACATGAACACATGATGAAGTGATATTATTTGAACCTAAAATGCTAAATCACAGACACAATTTGCTGAAAGTGATGCGAATATCTCCATGATTTAAAGTTAAAGATGTTATATTCATCGTACTGAACATCTAAACGTAAACATGAATGCATAAATACTTATCCTTTTTATTGCCTTCATAGTCTTGTGTCAGATAATAAATTTGTTTCAGTGTATGAACAGTCTTTGCTGATATTTTGGAACAATAAAACAATACAAAGGATTAAGCCTCTGACATTGTCTTAGATACAGGTATAACTCCTCAAAATGTTTCAAGGTCCATGAATATAGCCAGGGGATAGCGAATACATAGCATAGTGCAATGTAAGCATGTGCTAAATGATTGCATATTGCAGTGATGTTTTTGTAAGAGTCCAACAAAAAAATAGAAAAATTAACATGGTCAAGAGAAATTCAATGTTTCAAATGATCATTCAAATTGATAAAGCAACTAATATCTAGTAGCCAGGTGTAGTTTGGACCATGGCAAATTATTTTCAATGATGGTATGATAATAGATGGATAAAATCATAGAAATCTTAAAATGTCCTCAATCCACTTGATAGCTACTGGACCTAGCAACTGTTACGTGCTGTTTCTTATGAATTCCTAAAGAGCATCATCTGAAAAAGTGAAGGCGCTGCGATTCGCTGCGCAGAGTTGCGTCCCTTGGGCACTCCAGAAACCTATGATTGTGGGTTCGAATTCCGGTTCACCCCATTTGTCAGCACCATACCCGTGCTCGTGGGTTTCACCGAAGTGGTAAACGTCTGAGACCTGCATCACTTCGGGCTTTTCTCCCACATTAAGCTGACACGCCGCAATATAACTGTAATACTGTTAAAAGCGGCGTTAAACCCAACTCACTCAAACCTGCTTACCAAGTAACTAATCTAAAACCTGCTAACCTAGTAACTAATCTTAAACCTGCTAACCTAGTAACTAATCTTACACCTGCTAACCTAGTAACTAACCTTTAATTCCCTTACCTAGTAACTAACCTCAAAACTTAGTAATTAACCTCAAACAAGCTAGCCTAGTAACCAACATCAAACCCCCTAACAAAGAAACAAACCTCAAACTCGCTAACCTATTAACTTGCCTAAAACCTGCTAACGTAGTAACTAACCTTAAACCCGCTAGCCTAGTCAGGCCTCAAAGTTGCAACTAAAATGGTCACCAATGCAACCTAAATTTCAATTTGTCCACTGACTAAAATTCAACGGTCGCCAAATAACTACTGTATTTTCTTGAGTATAGTGCGCACCGTGAAAAATATTTTGTGGCGACTAAAGCCATTGCTTCACATACGTAGAACCAAACATAAATAATGTCATTGACATTTGCGACGCGATTTTCTCAGTCGCCAGTGTTTTCATGGTCGCATTGGAGTGCATATAAAAAAAATCAAAACAAATTAAGTACACTTATACACAATTTCAAGCCTTGTGCTATGATTTGTACATATTATAATAGTTATTTGATAAAAGAATTTCAAATGTTTTTGTCTACCTAAAATTTTGGCTTGTCTTGTTGATTTTACCACTGGCTACCTGGAAAAGAATACTGCTAGATGTGGCTACTTGTTAAAAAATTAAACTTTGAGGCCTTCTAGTAACTGAACTTAAATCCTACTATGCTGAAAGCCTGAGCTAAAAGATTTTGTAAAATAGATACTAAACTGATTGGCCCATTTCCTACAGTGGTGAAGCTATGTGCCTGACAACTGCTCAGACATGTGTACAGGTGGCCAGGTGAGCATGCACTGAAACAGCAGTGGGTCCAGCCACTGTCACTTTCTATATCTATACACCAGCCTAGAAATCCCATTAAGAAATCCACCAAGTCCTCTCTCCCACTTTTTGACACCTTATCTTGATTCTCTTCAACAAGGCACAAATATTATTGATTGCTATAAAAAATGTTGTTAGTGTTTAATGAGGTCTATGTCCCTGGTAGCAGTGATAATGTCTAAGAGGGATAAGATGGGACACAGTTATTGATCACATTATAACAGTACACATCATTATAGCGGTGAACAATACAACTTCAACGGCAACTTGCTTGTCTTCTTGTGCCCAATGTGTGGTTCAAGGCATGGTGATATCAACTGTTGTCTCAAAATATTCTTGCCAACAGAGTCCTAAGGACATTGCAGTGGACGGAGAGAGGTTTAGACAATAGTTGCTTTATTGATGGTTATTTGTGTGTGGTATGTGTAGCTTGTGTCTGCTGGTACAGGTGTGTGGTACAGTCAGTGCAAAGACCTACATACCAGCAAACAGTGCTTGACATCGACAGGCAAAATCAATGCTTTCACCATCAACCTCAGCTACACAAGACATTCAAAGAGAAATCATGATGATTGCAGAGTATTTGTATTCACAGACAGAAACATTGGAGTGAAGGCTGTTTCTGTGGATGTAGTCCTGCAACATGGGAGGAACAGCTACAACTCATTTTGTCACAACCAGTCCACATGATAAAAATAGTTACTCTGTTAGTTTTACACAAAGAAATTTATAGTGTTATTTTAAGACTCCATGGACAAAGCCTTTGTCTGCCTTGTTGGACATCTATCCAAGCAATGCAATTAATAACCTGACATTATCTTCAGAGTAAATATGTCTCAGGAAGTAAAGGTAACACACATCATAGTGTTGGGAGTTTTATACATTAGTAGTGGTATTTCCATGGTTGACCAGATCGTCTCAAAAGCCAAAGCAATTAGGAATTTAAGGGGTCCTTGTTATAACTCTGATGTCAACAGTTTGTAACTTTAGCCACGAGTCCTAAACCCATGGTCTAGTAAAGTTCCATTCAGTCTAGTAAGCGCAGCTAAAAACGGTCCATATGATAAGACCAAACTCTACTGAAAATGAACCTAAGAGCCATGTTCGGGCTAGTAGAAGTTTTTGAATGGTGCAAAGTAATCATGTGAAAAAGGGTACATATGCATTGTGAACTATGTAACCATGTATAACCTCGCCTTTCACTAAGTTTCAGTAAAGAGGAGGACACAATAGGTCATTAGCCTACGGCCTTGTTTCCAAATAGCTTCCCTGTCCTTGTTTGGGCCTTGATATACTCACTGCCAAAAGAAATGCGAACCATAGAAACATATAGAGAATCATGTACGTTAAGAAGAGATGTTTCCAATGTGTACCACTTAACAAAACTAACAATTGGTCAAGTGTTACCAGTGTCTGTATTCTTATCAAGATATGCTGCACATGATTTCCAAACTTGACACGCTTATTCTACACAGTGCATCTCGAGTCATTGATCTATGATGTCACATGAGATGCGTTCATGAGCATCGGTTCATGCAACATAACAGTATGTTCATTTGTGCAACAAACCAATCTAATATCTCTTAAATATTAGTGTTTCTTCATATATTAACAAACATGCATGGTATCTGCATTTCTTTTCTTGGTGAGTATATTACATGTCGAGTCAGTGCCTTACCCACAAGTCTGGTAACTATTTTGAATGCCTAGGGGTGAAGTGAAATATTTGTTTGTTGTTTAATGCTGCACTTAGCAATATTCAAGCTATATATGACAACGGTCTGTAAAAAAATCGAGTCTGGACCAGACAATCCAGTGATTGGCCTCATGAGCATCGATCCACCCATTGGGATATGATGACATGCATCAACCAGGTCAGCGAGCCTGACCATCCAATCCCATTAGTCGCCTCTTACGACAAGCATAGTCGCCTTTTACGGCAAGCATAGGTTGCTGAAGACCTATTTTACTTGGATCTTCAAGGGTCGTGAAGTGAAATGGATGTAGAGGCAGCAGTTTTGGTGGTTTTTGCTTACTCCTCAGTATTAGTACTATTCATCATGACAATCTCTCACACGGAGCATATATACATTATCTTGTAATCTTTGATAGACAGCTATTGTTTGCGATAGTCAGATAACAGATCAAGTGGATAATATTGATAGACACAGATAGAGACCTGAGTTTACTTATCATGTAGATAGGTCTATATCTAATCATTGTAGAAAATTAAATTGTTTGTGTTGACTTCTGTTTCTGTAGATCAATGTTGAAAATACTGTATACATCAACCATGTGCCGGAGCACTTGCAGGTCAGAAGCTATGGGACATGTATTCCCTGCATATTAACAAGGGAGAATGCAACAAAAACACTCATCACCCACCACTACTAAAATAATTTCCGTAAGTGAGTTGGGCTTTCTTCTTGTCAGTTTTGAAATGCTTTATCTGAATTTAAAGTGCATCTGGACTCTCATGTGTTTGTAACACAGGGGCAATAGTGTCAACATGAATGACGTCAAGTGTTTTACCCATTAGATAACATGGTTAAAAACTGTTCACACAACAACTAAACAGCAAATCAGTGCAAGTGGTGTCACACTAACTTGTCTTTACCATGTGCAATGAAATTCTGTGATGAGTATAGGCTGCTGGAGCTGACAAGGGATGAATGTTTTATCATATATATTCTCTGGGACCCATAAGAGTCTACCAACCATGAATTGGAATTTGTTCAAAATCACAAAATGACATTCAGAATTTGTACAATATAAATGAACAGTGAGACCTGTTCTGTAATCTTTGTAAAACACTACTGAAAACAACATTGCATTATACCAAGACACTGGCAAGAGCCTCACATGCTTCACACCAAGCCTGCCATTATGCCAAATCTGAAAACAATTGGACATGAACCATCCTCTCAAGGTTGATGGATTGGAGCCAGTCAAGGTTACAGCTTTGTCCAAACAGTCTTATACATAAACTATACCTCAAGTCCTGTACTACCTCTTCTTGTTGAGATGAACAGATGCAGTAGGCTGTTGGTCAATACAAAGTAAAACCTGATTTGCTTTCAACAGTTTAATGAAGGTGAATGGCCTGTATGTTTTATTGATTTCTAGCCGGGAAGCCATCACAAATTTAAACCCCAACTGCAAGTTTGCAGGCTGATGGCGCAGCAAGCACCACATATTACTTTGTGTGAACAGACGCGAGGTAATAATCAAGGGACCCTTATCATGCAGAATATGATCAATTCCTCTGTAGTTCCATGAGAACATGCTCACACATAAGCCCAAACCTGGCTAAAATTGGCAATAAATATTCAGAAACAGGATCAAATTAGAAAATTGCTCTATACATTCTTAATGTCACCTTATCATGGTGATATTTTTTAAATCTTCTTATTTAACATTCTGAATGCGAATCGGATAAAAAAAATTCAACCATGTAATAGCATTTGTACAGTGACATTCACAATCTGTTTGCTGTATCTCAAATAAAGTCAGGTAATATTTGATAATGATTCTATTTCAGTTAATAAAAATTACAATAATATAAACAATTCATGACCTTTCAATTCAAATTATAATGAACATGTACCAGTGATAAGAAATGCATAAAGTATTCATATCTACCAAGATGAATACCCTCAGATCTTGTAGATATCTGCAGTATCCAATTCACAACATGACTCATACAGGGCAAGTCAACAAAAAATTCAAATTCAGGTTAACACATCAGTTTCATAGATATTACTCAGCAGACATTTTAATACTTAGTTTTACATTAGTGTATTGTATGCATAGAAAACCTCTGAATTTGAGACAATAACCTTGGAATATTCATAAGTTTGACGTCTAAGAAATTGACAGTCACAGGCGCTTAGTAGGAATTCCCAGATAAAGGCCTGCATCTTCCATGTCTACCAAGCATGCTGTCTGACAGGGCCATGTAGGCACTCATGCCAAACAACTAACAGTTTAATCAAGCCAATGGTGAACTGTTTACAAACAATAGTTTGATTGTGAAAATGTTGCTGTTGACAGTAAGACATGAATGCCCTCTGAAACTGATGACCTTGAAATAGGCTCTTCAAACAACTATGACAGTGAACATGGGGAACCTGTACACAATGAAACAGATGTAACCATTTTGATTTTTATAACCCATTGCACGGGTGGCCAGTCTTCTAAAACGCCACAATCTGCTGTGCACAGTTGCATTCTTTACACCAGATTGTGGGTTTGAATCCTGGTTAAGCCCGATTATGTTTCTAGGTCTGTCGGCACATATCCTGCTCGTGTGTTTCAACATTGTGATAAGATCTGCATCACTTCGGGATTTTCTCCCAAATCATACATGATGGGATATAACTGAGCTAATTTTCATTGCGGTGATAATCGCAACTCACCAACTCAATCTAATGAGACAATGGGTCTAATCGTATACCTATTACCCACAACGTTTCTCCTCCATAGGCAGGTATTTCAGTGTAAATATAGACAGGGTTTGACAAGTATGCGGGTCCACAAGACTAATGCGAGTAAAACCAGCAGTGCCAAAATCAAGGTGATCCAAAAGTAAAAGTGAAAATACCAGTATACCAATATCTCTAACCTTAAACAGAGACTAAAATTAGTTGACAACATTGCTGCTTACAAGTACAAAACATTATTCTGTTTTATAGTTGTCTAGCCAAGTTCTGTTGAACCAGTGACTGTTGTACTGGTCCCTATTGGCTATATGAAAGCATTACATTTGTCAAGCTTTGATAGAATGTCTTCACTTAACATGCCATGACATCTTCACATATGTGTTCTCCCCGGGAAACAAAAGAACTTTTTTCCATTTTCAGATGTTGTCATACCTTTAAAACAGAAATTGCCCCTGAATAAAATGGCAACGTTTTGTGGGTATTGAGACGCAACACATCTATCATAATATACACTAGTGACAGTACACTACACTACAAAATCCACATGCAACTTTTTTAGTAAAAAGCCTTTGTTTCAAATACATTTGCAGTGAAATATCTCAATAAATTGAACACAGACAAATACTTCCATTTAGAAGAGAGAGCTCTGCAGCTAATAAGTGGTACAAACTCATGTAAAGCTTTCAGCCAAGGTATGGGATAGGCAGTCCGCTCCATGGGTGTTGTCAGTTAATATCTTATGATTAAATCCATTAATAAAGTTAGAGTCATAAGTTGTCAGTCTGAAAGTGAAATCCAGCTGAGAAAGCCTGATTATCTTCAGCCAGTAAGCCGAGGTCACAGCTGCTTGACTACCTGTATAAGGCCCAAAATACATTTCGATGCCAAAGTCGGTAATATGTGAGGCCATGTGCATGAAAGGAGCCATTCCAATTAAACAATTACAACCTTTTGCTTTGTTACAGCCATTTCTGTTGGATTACAACAGACGGGAATGCTAAGTTTGGAAAACAAAGACACATGTGCTTCAGCAATTCTGGTCATATTCAGGTCTGACTTCCCCTGCATGTTGAAATCTGAGGAGCAGGTTGACTATGAAAAAAACTTAAAGTATCCTGAGCAAAATGTATTTGAGCAGACATGACATGCAACTATTTGGAGTTTCATTCATATGTCTCATTCAAAATTCCCAAGATTCATACATCAGAAAATCATCAGGGAAAATCATGTACAATTTGGCCGTTTTCCCAACCAAGTACGAAGGGGGAAGAAGAAACTTATAAAGATTACTTTCACATTATTCTAGAAGTTGGTCAGTGGGCATTTTTTTAACAGAGCGCTTAATACAGTAAATATGGTACAGTCATGCCCCGCTTATACGGACTTCAGATATCCGGAAACCTCGGTTCCTGGACGATTTTCATTCAAAACGAAATAATTACTATATAAATTTACACGTATATCAGGAAATTCAGTTTCCGGAACAGGACAGTCATTTTCATACACAAAACATTGAAATGCACACAAAATTGTCTCACTTATCTGGACAATACACTTCCGCTGGTGGTAATCCTTTGATTCGTGAGAAGTCAATTAACCAAGTGACACTGAGTTACGTTTGAGACGAGCTTGTTTATTGTAAATGTAATCCCCTTCGATAAATATGGCGTCTGTGGAGGTCAGAGGTCAAAGTTGTGTAAGTATGGCCTGTAAGTATGGCACTGAATTTGGACATACCATAGGAAAATCGACAATTGGTGACAGTTCAAACTTCCATGACAGACTTTGTCATATGTCATGAGTTGCATAATTGAAGGGAAGTAACTCTTCCAGTAAGAAGCTGGTTTCAGTTATACGGAAATTTGTTTATACGGACGAATTGTGAAATGACGCAAGTGTCCATATAAACGAGACACGACTGTATAATGTCTTTCTTCCAAAGGGGAGTAACTGTTCTTATTGAAACTTTTGAAGAAAATGTTTACCAATCTTCACTGTTTGCAATTAATGGGGGCCATGAGGTTTGTTCCTAATAAATTTGAATTGACGGATCCCTTGATGTTTACCTTTTAACATTAGGGTTATGAAAAGAACCACCTGCCACTCATGTTTAATTTCTAACACAGAATCTTACTCTGATTTGGTTTCAAGTTAATACGATTGTACTCTATCGATAGGAATTTAAAAAGCCAAAGGTACCGTCGATAGTATGCACAACAATTGATAGTTTCAATCGTCAATTAGTTCTAACTAAAACATAAATTACGTTCAAATTTCAAACGAGCTATGTGTTCATTCGTGAGGATTACGACCTCTGATTAGAGTTACTTCCCTTTGGTTTGAGTAGTGACAGGGAGGAAAAAGGTCCAATTAGACAATGTTTGCAATACTTAATTCATTTCTATTACCATGTATGGATTAACATAATTATCTATTCTTAATTTTGGTGTAGTGCATTGCAGTGTGGCGTACTATTGCAAAACTATCACAATAGTGAAAATAGACCCAATAGTCACCCCTTCTTTATCTGGTGGTAGTATAGCAGACTGCTGACATGATCATACTGAACAACAATATAATACCAAAGAAAATATACTCAGGTGAAAGCATGACGACGAAGAAAGATATTGTTGAAAGCCAACCCAAGTCAGTGATCACTGTGATATTATAATCAACACAACAACACAGAGTTGAAAGTACATGCTGATCATGCTTCTTGTGCATTGTATTGTCACAAGCAAATATTTAACATTAACATATTGCGTCTTCAGCATGTTCAGTCCACCATTTCATCCCCAATACTTTCAGGTTAGAAGCTTGAAGACTATTTGTTGCATATATGAATCCTATTAATAGATAGTGGGTCAGTGACTCATGTGGGCATAGCGGGACAGGTCTAGAATTATAGCTGTTTAATTGCTAAACAACATCCTATATTTTCATCTTGCTACCTAGGAATAATTTAGGAATGAATTTGTAACTGGGTGATGGGTTAAATTTGTCTGAATTGAATTTTTTTTCATGATGTTCATAGATTTATATCCCAGTACTATTTTTATTTACAGTTACAAGATGATACTCAGAGCTTCAGTGATCCGTTAACTGTGAAAAGTGTGTTCAACATGTTTAACTGCATCAGAAATATATTGCCAGGGAACTTTCATATATTGGTTGAAAATAGAATTGTTTAAATATTCAGGGATAAATGGCCTGAAAACAATGGCCATCCGTTGAGCTGGGTACTGAAATCCTGGCTACAGAACAGATAATAATTCGAGGTGAGAACAATATACAGGTTAATATTTGAGGCAAACAGATCTGTGAAGATCCAGGGCAGAATAGGTATTCAGCATCCTATGCTTGCTGTTAAAGTTGACTCTGTCTGTCGTAAGAGGCGACTAAAGGGATCAGGTGGTCAGACTTGCTGACTTGGTTGATGCATGTCAGTGTATCCTAATTCCGTAGGTCGATGCTCATGATGTCAATCACTGGATTGTCTGGTCCAGACTCGATTCTTTACAGATTGCCCTCATATAGCTGTAATACTGCTGAGTGTGGCGTTAAACAACAAACAAACAAACAAATTAAGGTAAACACTGCATACACCACAATGTGTATATATTTCAGTCACTACAGTCCCCTGACTCAGGATTGTCAAAGGCAGCCTACACATATGCCATGCTGGCATTGATTATCTGGTTTCAATAAGGTCATCACTATTTTTAATGTGTGCCAAAAAAATAATTGCCAAAATGGAAAATTTCATTTAGTCTCCTATGATTTATGGGTCTAAAAGATAAGCACGATAAGAGTTGGTCTGATTCATAATAATTATTTTTGATAAGTATATAGTATTAGGTCTTTGAAAGCCATTTAGAGTAAGAGAGTGAGTTGGGTTTAACATCACTTTTAACATTATTCCAGTTATATCATGGTGTGTCAGCTTAATGTTGGAGGAAAGCCCGAAGTGATGCAGGTCTCAGATGTTTACCACTTCAGTGAAACCCATGAGCACGGGTATGGTGCTGACAAACCTAGAAACATAATCGGGGTGAACCGGGATTCGAACCCACAACCAAAGGTTTCTGGTGTGCCCAAGGGACGCAACTCTGCACAGCAAATCACGGAGCCTTAGACGACTGGGCCACCCATGCCCTCGAAAGGCACTTAAGAGAACTTATGGATGTCAACTTCTATATTATGAGGAACACAATGTTTCGGCGTATATACTTAAACCTTCATCAGGTGAATGCTATGCGGCAGAGAACATATATATGTACCTGTGTTCTCTGCTTCACAGCATTTATTCACCTGATGAAGGATTAAGTATATACTCCTAAATGTTGTGCTCCTCGTAATAAAAAAGTTGACATCCATAAATTCTCTTCCTTATATATTGTAGGATTTCAGACATTTTACTTCATGCTAGTTTCTGTGCATTTTTCATTCTGGCTGTTGCTCCTTGCCAACATGGCAAATACATGTGTAAAAACTATTATAATACAGTCAAGTCCTGTTAATCAGATATGGTTGGTTGCATCTGATTATGTTGGATAAATAAGTATGTCTGTTGAACGAAATTACATAGTATCAACGTTTGTGATAACAAAAATTGGACAACGACACAATAGATAATGAAACATGCATGTTGTAATAAAATAATTAAAATGGATATACTGTTATCATGGTTATGTGATATTGTTAGTTGAATATGTTTTCTAATCATGCAACTGTAAAAAAATTAACATAGGGCATTCCGAACTACTTTTGAAAGCATAGTCTGGAATGGAAGTCGCCAGTTTAAAACTAGTGCTCCAAAGCTCAAGAAAGCTGTTTTCTTATTGGCTTATGTCGACTTCAAGTTAGTCATTTAATTGATCGGTCAAAGTTTGTGGAAGGCTGTCACGTGACGGGTAAATGGATGTCCTCAGCAGTAGTAGCGAGAACTTAGACCTCATTTTAATGAGATTGAGGTAATCAAAACATGTGATTAATCCTGTTGTGTATATGGAAAGGATTAATTGTTCATTGTTAAGCAAGTTTCTCTGCAGCCATTGTGGTATGCAGCCACAAGACTCATCTCAGTTCAAAACACGGGGCTATGTACTTGCATAAAGATGAACAATGTGTGCTCTGATTTCTGTGTTGGATTAACGAGAGACTTCAGCAGTTGTTTGCAAATTAGTAGTGTCAGATCCGGAGTGCAAGACTGTTGGATTAACAGGTTTAAACGTTGATTGTCAGACTAGTAAGTGTTGGATAAACGAGACTTGACTGTATGTGCTTGCTAATGTCCCAAATGTTTTGCACGTGGCAGTGCTCTTTTAATGCATCATGAAAGAGCAATGATGTCACTGTCAGTGGAATCTGAATTCTTTAATTGTGTGTACTAATTTAATTGACACCATCATTGGGATCATAAACTAAATCAACCAGGAATTCCCTGAGGTTCTCAAGTCATACAAACATAGGGAACTACCTAAAGAATGACAATTCCAGTGACCTTGACCTTCAATGAAGGTTGCTCAAAACCAACAAAATGTTTAGTTGAGCTAAAAGAACTCATAGTTTTTCTCCATGTGCACCATACACACCATAGCTAATAATTTATTAACAGTAATACAAGCTAGCTGCTATTTATGATAAATGTTTTACAGATGCACTTCCATATCAAGGTGAGTTATCTAAACACTTTGTATGTACCCTTTCATAATGAAACAGATCGTTCTATGTTTATTGCCATAACTGTTGACTTATTGGACTTCAGTTTTTATCAGTTTGGGAGTACAGACTGAAGATAACTTTACCTGTCATTGACGAATGACCCTACCCAGGGATTTTCTGTCTTCACAACATGTGTTTTGCTCTTGTGTCTATGTTTTTCACTATTTCCAAGAACATACATTTAAAGAAAGACATTGCTGTAGATCATTGTAGATACTCAGAATTGACAATGTTTCAGATTGCAAATTTGAAATTCGTGCTGACATACATAAACATGGTAAAGTTATCAAAACATGCACCATAGCTTATACTTGTGCAACAAAGACGTGTTAATAAATAGAATTACACCTCCATGACTGTACGTAACATCATGCTCCTAGCAGCAACCATATGCCCTGCAGTTGTTTCCTTGTTAAAGTCGCACTCAGCAATACTCCAGCTATATGACAGCAGTCAATAATCAAGTCAGGACCAGACAAACCAGTGGTTGACCTCATGAGCATTGATCTACACAATTGGGATACGATGACATGCATTAAACATGTTAACCAAGACATTGAGCCTGACCACCCAATCCTGTTAGTTGCCTCTTATGACAAGCATGAGTTTCTAAAGACCAATTCTCACCCAGATCTTCATTGGTACCATATGCACTTTAAGTGAAGAGGTGTAAGGGATAGCTAAAGTGACGTGAAGCAGACAGTTTCTCAGTTATTCATGGGGTACCATTCATGACCTGCTTGCATTTATTGTAAAATGAATGTTCAAGGAACAAATGCCATTAAACTTAAGTATGTAGTTAATATTTTATTATGGCGTTAATCACCATTTCACCAGTAGTCAATTTTCCACAGTCTACCGATCAATGCATATGATCGATAGGGTGTACCACTAATTCATGTAACTGTAAAAAGTAACTTTGACACATAAGAGTCAAATATGAACTTAAATTGTTTATTCATTTGCTTAGAAGCAACCATGAAGGAAATTGATATGCCATAATCACCTGAAGAACACACATAATGACCACGTTACACTGTCAGCCTATCATACATGTTGTGAGTGAGTTGGGTAGAACAGTATTACAGTTATATCACAGCATGTCAGCTTAATGTGGGAGGAAAGATCGAAGTGATGCAGGTCTTAGATGTTTATCTCTTTGGTGAAACCCATGACCATGGGTATGGTGCTTATAAACCTAGAAACATAATTGGGCCAAACCGGGATTCGAACCCACGATCATAGGCTTCTGGTCTGCCCAGAACAACTCCACACAGTGAATTGGGACGCCTTAGATGACTGGGCCACCCGTGCCCCCTATGATTACATATATAATCACTGACACATTGTTAATGTACTATGGCAACAAACTTTGTTCACTATTACCTAATATGGGAGAAGTGAAAAGAAGTCATGAAGCAAAGGAACCCATCATTGACTTGTCATATGATGTGATAACAAGTTTGAAAATAAGATTAATCTAAAATGAGCATATGCTTTAAAAAATTGTCGCAGACAACAAATTCAAAAGTCCTCCACAAGATCAAATTATGACGTTCACAGAATTTTAAAATACTGATAAGCCAGAGAGGTTTGGAACTTTTTTTATAGAATACTGTTCACTGTGATGCAAGAGGCTTGGGGTGAATATTAATGATTATGGAAATTTCAACTGCTTCCAACACACTGGGTGGTGGACAAGAGTTGACAGATGCCTGCTGAAATTAATCAATAGGAAAGGCATTGGTTCTAACAGCTTAAGTAACAGGACCCAGGTGTCAGTGACCTCCAACTAATGACTCCCAACAATACTATAGACATGGTATATACAAAGAGGATAATTACACATTGGGATGGGGATAAGGGGCATTGAGTAAGACCAGTGTTACACAACATGAAGTAACGACCCAGCATTCTTATATACATGTGTGTAACATTATGACTAATGATGTAACACTATAATAAACATCTACATACTAATTAAGTAACTGAACCAGGAAAACAATATTTTTATCAGTGCCTTGAGATCAACATTAGGAAACAATGAGAACAGTACATGGTCTTATACAACTACTATATGAGAGGAAAAACAGGATTGAGTTATTGAAGGCAGAATTTGTGAAACACTTCATTGATTCTCTTTGTGATTGAAAAACCTTTGTCCACTTCAGCCGCTATTCTCTGCCATGACCTCTGTGACCCCAGTACAAGTTCACTCCAACCTCATGTGGTTTCAATACGCCTCAGCAAACTGCCCTACTTTGCTCTCTCACAACTGACACTTTACCAACCCTTGCTCAAATGCAAATAGAGCCCATTGTTTTCGGAATATATAGTTTAGGAAAGACTGAGCGTGTCTATTTTTAAACTAATGGTGGGTTTATTTGTTTGTTACTTGTTTACAATTGCTGGCTGTAAGTAAGCATGCTTACAAACACAAGTATTATTTGACTGCTTTATGAAACTGGCATGAAAGGTGTATAAAATTTTTAAAAACCTGTTTGAGTTCACTTAAATCTAATACTAATAGCCATGCTGCAATATATTTTAGACTGAGATCATGTTTCTCTGATACTCCAGAAATGATGCAGGAAATGTGTACCAAGAACACCAAATATACAGACTATGTATAACATCTAAATAAAGACATAACTATTATAACTTGATTTGCTGAAAAGTAATAATACTCACTATTTTACATACAAACAAAATGGAATGACTTGAGAATTTAACATTTCATGAAGTATACATGCTTCTTTTTTACAACACTGCCAGCAACAAGTAGATGTCTTTATAGACATCATATCCTTTTAAAATATCATCCAGTGTTGTACTATGATATAGCACATATCAAGCAACATTTTTAATTTATATTGTACACAAACCTTTGAACAGATTAGTTGGTAGTGATGTGATCACAATCCTGACTACATAAGGTGTGTTTAGACTGTTCAACCCAACCATATTGTACCTCTAAACAAAAATACTTTTGCTTCAAAGGAAGTGAACACATCTCATCTCTTTAATAATCATTATTTATCCAGTAAATCACAAAACATTTGTTATTGAGGCTTAAAATAGTGAGTATGTTCTTTGTGAAGACAACCTGCTTTATCATTATGTATTTACAACAGGCTTACAGTAGGTGACAGCTAGGCTTATCATGCAAAATTCCTTCTCATTTGTAAACCTTTGGGGACAACTGCAGGACTTTGTTTTCGGAAAATATAATAACATACCATGTATTTTTATGTAAATCTACTGATAGAAGATGAAATCAACATTATTTACTCACCCTGTGCACGAATGCTAGGAACCGTCTGCCCTCCATTTTGCCTTTTCCAACCTCGCCAATTATTGCACAGGCTCTCTGGCTCGCTTAGCCAGGAACAGAGGGAATCTTCCTCAAAACGGTCGCTGTCTTCAAATGAGAACCTATCTCCTTCATATTCCCAGTCAAACATCAAGTCCATGATGTTTCAGAGGGACGGGGAAAATGAAAACAAGGTTTTTGTTCTGTCGACTACTCCCGGCTGAACCTAAGACGGTCGACAGAAAAGGTTACCCCGACAAAACTATCGGGGATTTTTAGATACAGCGATCAACAAGGCAAATTCCACCCATATGTAAAGTTGAAAGGTATATCTAACAGGAGATATTATTATTACTGTGGGTAGGCCGCAGTAAAATATAGAAAGAAGGTCAAATCCGGAGGTTTTTTAGATGACTGGTCATGTTGAAGTGTACAACAATAACAAACGACATCGGTAGGGTTCGGCCTTTTCCGGTATTTGACGAATTAGAATCTCGTTCTACTTCGGGCACCTGCGAGATTTGGCCTCTTCCGCGAGATTTCAGCTACTCGCAAGGTGAAAACCAAAATACTGGGAGAAATCCTCAACTTATCAACTCCATCACGAGACATTTTTTCATTTAAGAAACGCTATCTGATAAATAATATGTTGATTGTCAGACTGTCCATTATATGTTTCCGTGCCTATGGCTAGAACGTAATATTTTGCCTATAGAATGTACTCATGTCACGATGTGTGATAACTGTGCATCTGTATCCTAAATTCGTTAGTCACATTTGTGAAACTTTCCTTGATCTGTCCTATATGAATCTGTTTTAAGGGGCGTTATGATTCTAATATGTGTCAGTCCGGTCAACCGTCATTTTTAGGTTATTGTAACATGCTGGCTTATGATAGAATCGTTATTGAAAGTAGTTCGTATTCAGCTAACAAGTTAGGTTTCATTCAGTATATTACATGTGCAATGCGTATATATAACCTACAAGAATGATTAAACAGACGCGCATTTTGACTTATACGTATGTTGTTAGCATCAAATGATTATATGTAATCCTGAGATTGTGAATCAATGGATAAACAGGTACATTAGGAACGTGTGGCGATTGCTGAAATAAAAATATGTAATTTCATATTATGGCAACATTACAATTTACCTCGTGTGGCTTATATTTGCTCAGACTACCTTCTGTGGATCTTGCTTCACAGACCATGCCTCTTTAATCTTTAGGGTTATTTATGTTAAGGTAGGTTACCACCAAGCCTATCCTTGCATCCTTGGACCCACTTTCCGATCAAGCACCCCTTTACAATCCTTCAGGTTGGATACCACTTTCAAATCAAACACCCTGTTAATATCCCTAGGGTTATTCCTGATTTAGACAATGGGTTATCTATCTTTTTTTAGAACATTAATCAAATGTAATTTGAGGAAAATCTATATAATTATTAAATTTCGTGGAGAAAATGGCTACTGTGCATGAAGGCAAACAATCAGTTGCTGATCTCTGGGTAAATGAGCACTAATTATTCGGACTAGTGGCTAAAGTCACAGACTATGGTACTTGGGGTTTGCTCATTTAGTATTTGTATCCATTCAAAATATTGGTTATGAAAAAGACCCCTTAGCTCTCATGAGTAATTTTAAACACTGATATGCAGGGTTAGAAACGATCAGTTTTTGTCCACTAGTCCTTATAATGATAACATATAGCAAAACCCTTAAAATGGGCCAATTTCTACTAGTCCTTAGGATACCTTTACTGTTGGGCAGTTTGGTAAGGACTATAGGACTAGTGCCAATTTCTAACGCTGGATATGTCAAAGAATAATAGCAGCATGTTATTACATTAATCAGAATATTTGAAATAAGACCTAGCTATGCAGTGTGAAATGATTAACATAATATGCATTCTTCCAATCAGTAATAGTTTTTATTTATCCAGTTATAAACTTCCAGTAATGATAGATGTCTAAATTTCAGCATGGCTCCACGAAAAGGAAAGACTCAACAGCAGGAGCAAGTTGTACTTGGTCCCCAAGCTAAAGAAGGAGAAAATGTGTTTGGAGTAGCACATATCTATGCTAGCTTCAACGACACATTTGTCCATGTTACTGACCTGTCTGGAAAGTGAGTAGAGAAGTACCACAGTTTTAACCCATAATAAGTTGTAACTGTTGACTGCCTGAGTCTCCATGGTATAGCAGAGCATCTGCCTGGAGAGCAGGTATGATTCCCTTGACATTGAAATATGGTACTTATAAATGTTACCCTGTCTGGCACCAAGCATCAAAGGGATAAAACAAGTCTGTATACTGTCTCTTAGTGGGGAATCCTTGTGAAACTGCGACATTGTATTATATTGGGCTTGCACTATAAAAATGAAAAGTCCATATTTCATCAAGCTCTTTTTTCTTCTTTTGTTGTTAAAACCATTCTCAACAATAGTCCAGCCAGCCAGCCAGCCATATGATGGTAGCCTGTTATCAATTGAGTCTGGACCAGACAGCCCATTGCTCAATATTGTGATCAACAATCAACACCATCGGGGTATAATGACATGCAATCAAGTCACCGAGCTTGACCAGTTGATCGATTCAGTTGCTTCTTATGATGAGCATGGGTTGCTGGGTACATTCTAATCCAGAGGGGGCACGTGTGGCCCAGTCGTCTAAGGCACCGCGATTCGCTGTGCAGAGTTGCGTCCCTTGGTCACGCCAGAAACCTAGGATTGTGGTTTCGAATCCCGGTTCGCCCCAATTATGTTTCTAGGTTTGTCAGCACCATACCTGTGCTCGTGGGTTTCACCAAAGTGGTTTGACCTGCATCACTTCGGGCTTTCCTCCTACATTAAGCTGACACGCTGTGATATAACTGGAATAATGTTAAAAGTGGCGTTAAACCCAACTCACTCACGTTGCTAAGTCCATTTTCATCCACATTGGGCCTACTAGATATTCCTGCTTTCTGAAACTAACATGCCTTGCATGCCTCCATACGTCAGTGCTTTTGCTGGAGACAAATGGCATAAGCAGCTGATGGGGACATATCATGATTTTATCGACGTATTGTAGGACATTTTTTATGAAGTTTTCCAGAGAAAATGGTCACTGGGCATGTGCATATGGGTAAATAATCAAGTGCTGATCACTTGGTAAATGAGCACTAATTATTTGGGATAGCGTCGAAGGTAAAGTTATGGTGAATTAAGTGCTCACTGAAAAAGTGCTCCCTGGTAAGAGCAGGACTTCCCTTATTCTAATTACCGTATTTTCTTGAGTATAGTGCTTACTTTTTTTCCCAAAAAAAACACAGCTGTGTAGAAGGGGGTGCCTATTATACACACAATAATGAGTTTTGATGTTTTTTTCCCCCCAAAGGACAGACATTACCATGAGCACGTAACACCGGAAATACCATGTCACTAAATCCATACTGATGTACACAAATTAATCATGTAATTACTCAGTCTGGCTATAAAAAGGGTTCTATGTATATCTGGACTTATGTTTGTAACCTAAAATTCATAAATTTTTATTAAAAATTACTATTGATATTGCTTTATTAATTTCGGCGACATCATGTGTGCAGCAATCGGAAGATTGCACAACTCAGTTATTAACAGCAACAACAGTCAGATTACCGCTATTGACGCCTTGAAACAAACTTTAGTTGACAGAGAAAGGATTAATATATCATAAATGCCATACTTTGATTCGTTAAAATTAATATTTGTTATAGTTTGACGGTTCTATGTCAACACGTAGTTCTCGCGATTACGTGCACAGGAGCCCCGACGGTGACTGGTCAGACTGGTTCCTTGTGAAAAATAATAACTGACAATAGCGATCAGCTGCTTCGCCTAGGTTATGATTATTTTGAATTTTCTTTAGTAAAAGCTGCAACTAAAATAAGAAGATATTGGAATATATTATTCCTGATGATAAAAAAAAAAATGGTTTCAGATACAATTTTTGCAAATCCTTGCATTAAAATTCTGTAAAGTCATATCATTGGGTGTGTCACCGGTAGATTCCAAGAAAACATGGGAACAGCCCATTGCTGTTTCCGGCTTAGTTTACGAGAAAATACACAAGGTAATCTTAATCCCTGGATGTTAAACAATGCCTAGCAGAACAAAAAATACAATATAAACGGTAAATCAACTTGTCTGGTAATTATTTTTTTTATCTCAAATTTCAAATTTGTACTGACCAAGTTTCTCATCACCCGTTGGTTTACCAAAATTCGCTGAAGGGGTACGGTGTAATATTTTCTGCGCATGATATTCGATATTTTTTTCTCCAAAATACTGAATCTGCTAGAAGAGGGTGTGCATTATACCTGGGCATGCACTATACTCAAGAAAATATGGTATTGAGTTCAGCCTGTGACTCCAGCCAATAATAGCTACTCTTAATTACTCTGAGATATGCAGGGGTAATACAATAACAAAATAGGCAGTGTTTGAAATAATCTGGGACCTTGAGCAGTCTGTGCCAAAGACATTGCATTATTCTATATCATTACCTAATTGATATAGGTAATATTGGTACATTTTAGATGACAGCAATCCGTGTCCAAGAAAATGAACCTGTCTGAAATCCTATGAATCAACCCAAATATTGTCATTTACAATTTAAAAATACAACTAGCATCTTAAAGTGCTAAAGCTATAGGTATAGGATGTCTTTCTTCGCTAAGTCGTGGGTGACACAACATTTGTTACTAAGTATTCATACTTTACTAAAAGTTCTTCACCTGTGAATATCTTTTTGACGTTACGTGTTTCAGAGAAACGATCACCCGTGTGACCGGAGGGATGAAGGTGAAGGCTGACAGAGACGAGGCCTCCCCCTATGCAGCTATGTTGGCTGCACAGGACGTTGCTGAGAAGTGCAAGAATCTTGGCATCACTGCTCTGCACATCAAGTTGAGGGCCACTGGAGGAAACAGGTATGGTATAGACACCATCTGTCCCGAGTTGTTGAATGATTGTACTTGTTACCCTGTCCGATGCCCAACATCAAGAGGATAAGGCTATGACGGGTCAGCTTGGAGTCAGTATAATGTGAGTGGGGTATTCATGTTAAACTATGGCATGGTATCTCTGTGGGCTCGTACTCTAAAACCTGCACAATTCTGAACTTAATACAAGCCAGTATGTGAGTGAAATTTTCTTGAAAGCGACTTTAGAGCGCATTTCACCTCACTTTGATAATGCTGGTCCAAGTGTAAGAAAATGAGCATAAGAGCGAAACATCCTTGTGATATAACTTCAGTTTTGTGTGTATCCCTATATTAGAATAATATTGTAGAAAACTTCAAGGATTCGCTTTAACATGTGAAACACTGCCCTGCTAAACGAATGATGTGGCAGGGTTCCCCCTAGCCTCCAATATCTGAGAGTCACCTTGACTCAGCCTATGAATTTTTGGGTGTCAAAAATATTTTTTGTGAGTCAAATGTTTTATTGTATGATTAATGAAAAACTAGACGTAAATTTTAAGATGTTTGCATATATTGTCTTCAGATAATGTTTATAAATTAAGTTCAGGTGAGTAATTGTAATATTTTCATTCCAAAGCTGGTACACAACATAGATATTTTGAAATTTCGTCAGTCATGACGCAGTCATATATTTCTGGACGTATTTTTCCTTAATTGAGAGTCATATACGCAAGAATTCTGCGTAAGGGGAAACCCTGATGTGGAATGTGAAATGAAGGAATACTGATCAGAATCTATCGTTTGTAAGTTTACCGAATAATGCCAAAATATCTTAAGGTGAATATACTCATATTACTACCTTACCATACATGCATAAAATGCATCTTTGTAGTGGGAATTAACTCTTCTCTAAGCATTTCTAGGTTGGTTCAGGTTTCAGCTGGGCTAAAAAGTACAAACAAGGTATTGAACATCCTACAAAGGGAGATAACTTTTGAACATTTGGGTTGTATCCCTTTGTCTATTCTTGATGGTCAGTGTATGCTACTTTTGCTTAGATAAAGAAATTTGTCCTGCAAACGTTTTGTTATATTACAAATATGTGGAGAAGGTACAACATTGTATGATATTGAGTGTGAGTGGAACAAGTCGATACATATTGAGTAAGGAAAGTATGTATACTACTCAAAAGAAGTTAAGGATCACCTGATTTTTTCATATTACAATAGTTAATCTCTCCTACCATGACAGATTAACATTACCAATATGAAAGAATTGAGTGATCCTTAACTTCTTTTGAGTAGTATATATCAACTTTTTATATATATTATTTTGAATATAAATAAATGCATAAATATATTTTACATGAAAACAAACACATAAATAAAGCCGTGTTTGGTCTTCAGTGATAAGGTTAGAAGGGAATAGCCAGTGTGATATGTATAGAATAAGCTGTATGTTGTGGGGGTCGCATTTCTCAAAGGCATGTCATTTAGGTAGTGATTTCAAGGGTCAAGTCAGCCATTACCCGGTTATTAGATCACTATTCATTAAACTCCTTCCTTGTTTTCCAGGACCAAGACTCCAGGCCCTGGAGCTCAGTCTGCTCTCCGAGCTCTGGCTCGTTCCGGTATGAAGATCGGAAGAATTGGTAAATAATTAACAATCATCAAAATATGAATGCCTGAGCTGAATTGTCAATATTCTCGATCCTTGTCCAGAACTGATAAGACTGTCTGATTTTTCTGTGTAGTATACACAAGGAAATACATCTGTCATGTAAATGTTTAGGCTTAGTACTGGGTGTTTCTGAAGGTTACTTGGTCTAGAATGGGGCATGGGTGGCCCAGTCGTCTGAGGTGCCACAATTTGCTGTGCAAAGAGTGCCGGAAATCTGTGATTGTGGGTTCAAATCCTGGTTGACTTAGATTGTTTCTGTGTTTGTCCTCACAGCATTAAACCCAGTTCCCTCACACACTCAATTGGTCTATAAGTCACGGATACTTATTGGAGCATTGTGCTTAACACACGAATACAGTATGACAAGATCTGGAATTTTCCGTCAGACTCTAAAAGTTGACATACTTTGTCTTGCAGAGGATGTTACTCCCATCCCCTCCGACAGCACCAGAAGAAAGGGAGGTCGCCGTGGTCGCCGTTTGTAAATTGTAGATGGTCAGGTGCATGTAATAAACATGTGCTCAGCGCAACAAGCAGTGTTGGTTGTGATTTTTCTCTCCACACGAAGGTGGCTGATATGAGTATAGACTTTGCCACTTGATATAGAATTATGAAATATCATGCTTATTAATTCATGAAAATCGTGTGCTGAGACAAACTGAAAACAAGCCATTCTGTCAATAAGTGCGCTTTTCAAGAAACAACCTTTGAGTTTCATCACATGGTTACAATCTAGGTTACGATCAGCAGTCGGGTACTGCGAGCAGTTTTGTGTAGCCTTGAATGCATCTTCTCTACTTGGATCACATTTCACATCCCTTCACTCTACTTGGATCACATTTCACATCCCCCCACTCTACTTGGATCACATTTCACATCCCCCCACTCTACTTGGATCACATTTCACATCCCTTCACTCTACTTGGATCACATTTCACATCCCCCCACTCTACTTGGATCACATTTCACATCCCCCCCGCTCTACTTGGATCACATTTCACATCCCTTCACTCTACTTGGATCACATTTCACATCCCCCCGCTCTACTTGGATCACATTTCACATCCCTTCACTCTACTTGGATCACATTTCACATCCCCCCACTCTACTTGGATCACATTTCACATCCCATCACTCTACTTGGATCACATTTCACATCCCATCACTCTACTTGATCACATTTCACATCCCCCCACTCTACTTGGATCACATTTCACATCCCCCCACTCTACTTGGATCACATTTCACATCCCATCACTCTACTTGGATCACATTTCACATCCCTTCACTCTACTTGGATCACATTTCACATCCCATCACTCTACTTGGATCACATTTCACATCCCATCATTCTACTTGGATCACATTTCACATCCCTTCACTCTACTTGGATCACATTTCACATCCCTTCACTCTACTTGGATCACATTTCACATCCCTTCACTCTACTTGGATCACATTTCACATCCCTTCACTCTACTTGGATCACATTTCACATCCCATCACTCTACTTGGATCACATTTCACATCCCTTCACTCTACTTGGATCACATTTCACATCCCATCACTCTACTTGGATCACATTTCACATCCCTTCACTCTACTTGGATCACATTTCACATCCCTTCACTCTACTTGGATCACATTTCACATCCCCCCATTCTACTTGGATCACATTTCACATCCCTTCACTCTACTTGGATCACATTTCACATCCCTTCACTCTACTTGGATCACATTTCACATCCCCCCATTCTACTTGGATCACATTTCACATCCCCCCACTCAACTTGGATCACATTTCACATCCCATCACTCTACTTGGATCACATTTCACATCCCCCCCACTCTACTTGGATCACATTTCACATCCCATCACTCTACTTGGATCACATTTCACATCCCATCACTCTACTTGGATCACATTTCACATCCCATCACTCTACTTGGATCACAAGGTGGTTGAAGATAGTAGTGGACTTGTACTGCAAAACCATTGTACAGAGTTGTGTCCCTTGTCAATGCCAGGATCCTCATTATAATACTTTGGTTTTACCAAAATAGTAAATGTCTGTCCCCTGTGGCTTTCCTCGCACATGAAAACGACCCGCAACTTATGACTGATATGCAGTGTAACCAACTCACTGATGTGGAAGGACAACAAACAGAAAATAATATATGTAGCTTTTATTGTATAGAAGCCTATTCTTAATCTGACAAGTCAAAATACAAACATGTATATACACCAGTCTATAAACCCAGAATACTTGCAAACTCCACCTGATAGTTACAATTGTGCATCGGCAGACTTTTGAAGCACCATCTTTCACTGTTGGTCATTGGAATACCTTTGTAGTAGGGAAACATTTGATTTCTACAGATGTTTGCCCCAAATGCCTTCAGTTGGGAATATTTTACTCAAACACTGTCTGGGGGAAAAACAATCATCTTGTGTCTCCTTCACAGTAATCAGATCAAATATTTACACATCCGTAGTTTTGTTGATTGAATTAGTAAGATTACTGCACCAAGAAGAAAAGGTCGGAAGATGAGGATGGTGGTACATGCACCTGATAATGGTTCAGCCTCTCATAGAGATGCCCTTGTCGAGGATGTCATCATTACCTGGTTGATTCCTTATCAATCTGACAACTTCAGAAAACTGATTTGTTCCTTCGGATGGAATATTGCCTGGTGAGTTGGGGTGAGGCTCTTTCATTAAGAAAATAGGATTAACTATAGAACTTCACAGATCAAAACAAGATGTCAGTCTTAGGTTGAGGCTCTTTCATTAAGAAAATAGGATTAACTAGACAACTTCACAGATCAAAACAAGATGTCAGTCTCCACATATCATTTGTTTTGTAAATGCCAGCTTTTTATTATGTAGAACAGAACTTTTGCGATGTGGTTTTAAATTCTCCCTTTCATGCAGGGAACAAATTGCAGGTGTTTCCATTAAACTTCATCATTGTTTTTAAAAATTACATGAAAAACTATTTTATTCAATTTGAAATGTATAGAAAATATATTTTCTACTTTAAATCTTTTAAACTTTCGTGTAAAGTTACATGAAACTGGTCAGTTACAAAACCTTGTAACAAGACAAGGGAGTTTAAGGGCCTTCAAACCAAGCAAGGATTCAGATAAAAATTGTATAACAATGAATAGCCTGACTCGATGCACTACCAAAGCAGTAAGATTACTTTGCAAGACAACTTTGGAAAATAAGCATAAAAAAGAACATTTAAATGTATCAGTTTAATATGACAACCCAGTAGCAAACAAATACAATGCATTTACAACAGACAATATTTTTTGTATATTTCTACTTTAATAATGTAAGTTAATAACTAATATGTTGCAGAAACAACTTAACAACACTGGCTCTGCCCTTTTTCCTTTGTTTGTTTGTTGTTTAACGCTGCACTCAGCAATATTCCAGCTATATGACGGCGGTCTGTAAATAATCGAGTCTGGACCAGACAATCCAGTGATTGACATCATGAACATCAATCCACGCAATTGGGATCGATGACATGCATCAACAAAGTCAGCGACCCTGACCACCCGATCCCGTTAGTTGCCTTTTACAAGAAGCATAGTCGTCTTTTACGGCAAGCATGGGTTGCTGAAGACCTTATCTACCCCGGATCTTCACGGGTCGTCCTTTTTCCATGGCCTCTTGATTTTGCTTGATTTAAAGTATGACTGTCATCATCAGCTTATTTTTATTCCACGTTTAGGCTTGGTGGATCGATAAAACAAGCACTAATAAAACAAACATCTTAGAATCTCTGAACCAGGGGTGACTGGTCAAAAACAGGTCTGAGCTGGTAAACATGAGATAACTGTCTGTTTCCTGAAGCTCTTGCCTACATCAATCTCACTAAAATGTTTTAATCTGCATGAAGATCTGACAAGCCCTCCATCAAAGGTTGCAAGTGGTGAACCCTTAGTGAACTTTGACTTCCAAATCTACATGAAAACTGCATGGTATCTTGGGCCAATCACATGTCAGTTTTTTAAAACAACTTGGCTTAATTTCTTTGAAGGCAGCAATTTTTGACCAGATGAATAAGTGAGTATGTTTTTTATGCTGCTTCTGGCAATATTCCAGCATTATCATGGAGGGGGACACCAGAAATGGGCTTCAAATTGTACCCATTTTGGGAATTCAACCCAGGGCTTAGGCATGAGAAGGAAATGCTTTGACCACAAGGCTACCCCACCACCCATGGAAGAGCCCATTTAGATTTTATACATGATATAATACTTTTTATAATACATAAAATATGGCACAATATAATAATTTTCACATTTATATGTTATATATTATGATGAATCATACTAAAATAGTGGTATAAGAATCAGACTAAATAAAACATAATAAAAGAGAACTGAGACCGCAAAAAATGTAAGTTGAAACATATGATATAACTATTTTGGTAAAAATATGCTGAAAATAAATTAGAATTGCACATCGTTTTGGAGTGTGGAAAGTTCTGCGTAAGTTTTTAAGCAAGCAAGTAAACATCACTTTTAAAAGTAAGGATGAAAATGCCGAGTAAGCGTTTGTTGCAAAGCAATATATCAAACTAAAGCCTCGATATAATAATAATATCATGGGACAAATACATAGCATACATTCACAAACAGTTCTAGTTATGACATCAATATGAACTAGTAAAAAAGTATGACAATAAACCACAGTTCAAATAGAACAAAATAAGCAGCCTAAGCACTTTTAGAAATTGGCATGAATCTTACAGCTTGAACCAATCACTGGTACTTAATGCAGTAGAAGGGGCAAAGATTAACAACTAGTCTCTGAAATAAAAATATTTTAGAGAAAAAAACAGTTGTTAAATTATCTCAATAAAATATGATAAAAAGCCAAGAGACTTTCTTAATTGTATTTGTATTTGAAAATGTGGTCATCCTTCTAACAGTTATAATGTATTCTGTGCATAAGTTTGTTGTTCTTAATATGTACATCTGAAGCTCCAGGAATTAAAGAAATTTGTAAATTTTACAATAATTGCACGTTTATAAACTTATCCTATCTCACACTATGCATTTTTATTCTTCTCTTGATCCAATGGGGAAACGTGCCTAAAAAAAGGTTTCTAGCTTCTAAACAAACAATCCACCCGAACACACCTAGCATCACCATGGTCATCTCGCTGAGCACGTGGTTTCCCCGGCCAACTAATTCTCTTTCTTGAACTTAAGAGGCTACAGGAATTGTTAAATGGGGATGGACGGGTGGGCAAATACCGTGTGAGATAGGATAAGTATATAAATACACAATTTATTGTAAAATGAGTTTTTGTAAACTTATCCTATCTCACACAATGCATTTATCCCATGGTTTGATGGTGTGGCGTAACTCCATAGCCTATGAAGGCAACAACTGTAGGATACACACAAGCAATATTAAGTAATACTGTCCAGTGTCATAAGACAAAGCTCGTGGATAGGGAAGAAACACTCCAAAAATGTGTTTTGACACTGCTAGGTGAACAAATGAAACACATGCAATCAGGAGCAATGTGCGAAACATGTGCATACGCAAATGAACGTAGTTGCAAAGCCACACAATACAATGTACAATGTATTATCAATTCAGAGATGGACTCCTGCCAATCAGAACAACATGACAGTGATATCACCATCTCCCATGAATGACAGGACATGTCAGGTTGGCATCTCTTTAATGCTTTGTCAAAACCATCAGTCACGTCTCAGGGATTGACACAGAAGGTGAAGATGTAAAGAGGAACAACTGACCATATCTACTAAAGAAGAGGCGACAGGATTCAAAGGAGGGATGGTAAATAACCAATCAGTTTTTCTGGGAAGAGTTTTGGCGATGAACTCCCGTAAGACCAGGAAAACTTTCCCACGCTTAGTACATTCCAAGAGAACTCTGTTAACGTCTAATGCATGAATCTCAGTCACTCTAGAAGCCGCCACGAGAGCCAAAAGAAAGACAGCTCGATATATTCAAATTCCTTCTTGGCAAGTAGCTCGTATAGCCAAAGTTAGATGACGAAGTATGACGTTAAGATCCCAGGTCAGTGGTTGGAACAGAGATGACTGGTCCCCAAACTTGTAAGACTGAATTAAGGATTGCCGTTCCGCAACCATAGAAACCTTTGTGCCTTTTGTAGGCGCGTCAATGGAATTGATTGCAGCAAGGTACATAGCCAAGGTAGATCCCCTAAGCTTAAGTGATGAACAGAGATGATGAAGGGAATCAGCAATTTGTTGTTGACAAGCAGTAGCAGGTAAAGAAAGTGCGACAGTAGACGTCAAAAGCCTTGCGCTTATGGTCGTACAGGGACTTGAACGACGATCTATGAGCAACAGACTTGGTCTTGGCTACCTCTCTGGAGTAACCTTTGGCAACAAAGGATTTCTGTAAATGAATCAGAAATACATTTTGTGCGTTTTGGGTGATGAGTGGAGCAACTGGGAGAAAGATTGAAGGACCAAAAGCAGTGTGATGTGAATTGTGGATTTTATGTTCTGCAGGTTCCCCGAGGTACAACACCGGTCGGGGGAAAGGTGTAAGCGTGTAGGCCCTCCCACCAGACTGCTAATGCATCGTGGTTCCAAGCCTGTGGATCTAGGATGGGAGATACAAACTTGGATAGTGAGTGTTGGTTGGTAGAGAATTGGGTTGCGAAAAGATGTCGAGTCATAAAGGGCCGTAAGGAGACTCCTTCGCAGATATTAAGACGGTACCAACCACCATTGGAAATGTGGTCATTGGTGATTCGGCAGAGAAATTAGAACCTGACACACGTTCAGAAAAAGAATCTGTTGGCTGGGGAAATCATGTGTTCAGTGTGTAGGTCAACCGGCATGAAAAGTGTGCATGACCCAGATTGTTGGGAGGTGACCATGGTGACGCTAGGTGTGTTTGGGTGGATTGTTTTTTCAGAAACTGGAAACCTTAGTTTAGGCAAGTTGCCACAAATTTGGCTTTTGTAGAATTGATGTTTTCCACTTAATATTTTTTTTAGGGTCAGTTGATCTAAAAAGTAAGTAAACAAAAAATAGTGCCACAAGGATCTGAAGTTCACCTGAAACAATGATGAAACAATAGCAGTCATGTCTAAAATCAGATCAAAATTCTGTGAGTACTTTTGACATAGCTGGGATCATTCGTAAATATTTTGTATTTGGGCATTGTATTTGCAAACGTAAAAATACAAAGAGAAAACAAGGGTAGCTTGACCAAAAAGCAACACATGCTCCCCAAAATAGTATATGTTATTCCTTGTATCACAAATGTCTTGATCCATGTAGAAACAGCTGAGTAATGGCAAAAAATGACATTTTCAATATGGCTGCCATGGACGACTGGAATTCTGTGAGAATTTTTTTATTAGAGACCCTAGCTGCAATAATTCATACAAAGTTTCAGCTCCACAGGCCTTGAAGTTTCTGAGATGAAGTCGATTAATGACGGATGGATGGACGACGTGTCATGACATAAGCTCACTAGACTTTCAGTCAGGTAAGGTAAAAGATATTACCAAATATCCTCACAAGAGGTGATAGTGATATTTCGCTCTATACTTGAAGCCCTATTGGGAATTTCGAGGTAGAAAAGGTCTCTTGTACCCCATGAGAGGCAACTAAAATGAGCACTGCTCTGGACATTCTTGAACATTTTCATGATTTCTTGTTTGGAAAACAATCTTTAGGACATTCGGTCATTGTCATTAAATATGAACTGATCTGAAAATATGTGACTTAAGTGATATATATTTGCATGATGTGAAGGATGAAGTCTACATGTGAAGGATGAAGTCTACGTGTGAAGGATGAAGTCTATGTGTGAAGGATGAAGTCTACGTGTGAATGATGAAGTCTACATGTGAAGGATGAAGTCTACGTGTTAATGATGAAGTCTACATGTGAAGGATGAAGTCTACGTGTGAAGAATGAAGTCTGTGTGAAGGATGAAGTCTACGTGTGAATGATGAAGTCTACGCGTGAATGATGAAGTCTACGTGTGAAGGATGAAGTCTACGTGTGAAGAATGAAGTCTACCTGTGAAAGGTGAAGTCTACGTGTGAAGGATGAAGTCTACGTGTGAAGGATGAAGTCTAGGTGTGAAGGATGAAGTCTATGTGTGAAGGATAAAGGATGAAGTCTACGTGTGAAGGATAGGGTCTACGTGTGAAGGATAAAGGATGAAGTCTACGTGTGAAGGATGAAGTCTATGTGTGAAGGATGAAGTCTACATGTGAAGGATGAAGTCTACATGTGAAGGATGAAGTCTATGTGTGAAGGATGAAGTCTACATGTGAAGGATGAAGTCAACGTGTGAAGGATGAAGTCTACGTGTGAAGAATGAAGTCTATGTGTGAAGGATAAAGTCTACGTGTGAAGAATGAAGTCTACGTGTGAAGGATGAAGTCTATGTGTGAAGAATGAAGTCTACGTGTGAAGGATAAAGTCTACGTGTGAATGATGAAGTCTATGTGTGAATGACGAAGTCTACATGTGAATGATGAAGTTTGTGTGGAGGATGAAGTCTACATGTGAAGAATGAAGTTTGTGTGGAGGATGAAGTCTACATGTGAAGGATGAAGTCTAAATGTGAAGGATAAAGTCTACATGTGAAGGATAAAGTCTACATGTGAAGGATAAAGTCTACATGTGAAGGATGAAGTCTACGTGTTAATGATGAAGTCTACATGTGAAGGATGAAGTCTACGTGTGAAGAATGAAGTCTGTGTGAAGGATGAAGTCTACGTGTGAATGATGAAGTCTACGCGTGAATGATGAAGTCTACGTGTGAAGGATGAAGTCTACGTGTGAAGAATGAAGTCTACCTGTGAAAGGTGAAGTCTACGTGTGAAGGATGAAGTCTACGTGTGAAGGATGAAGTCTAGGTGTGAAGGATGAAGTCTAGGTGTGAAGGATAAAGGATGAAGTCTACGTGTGAAGGATAGGGTCTATGTGTGAAGGATAAAGGATGAAGTCTACGTGTGAAGGATGAAGTCTATGTGTGAAGGATGAAGTCTACATGTGAAGGATGAAGTCTACATGTGAAGGATGAAGTCTATGTGTGAAGGATGAAGTCTACATGTGAAGGATGAAGTCTACGTGTGAAGAATGAAGTCTATGTGTGAAGGATAAAGTCTACGTGTGAAGAATGAAGTCTACGTGTGAAGGATGAAGTCTATGTGTGAAGAATGAAGTCTACGTGTGAAGGATAAAGTCTACGTGTGAATGATGAAGTCTATGTGTGAATGACGAAGTCTACATGTGAATGATGAAGTTTGTGTGGAGGATGAAGTCTACATGTGAAGAATGAAGTTTGTGTGGAGGATGAAGTCTACATGTGAAGGATGAAGTCTAAATGTGAAGGATAAAGTCTACATGTGAAGGATAAAGTCTACATGTGAAGGATAAAGTCTATGTGTGAAGGATGAAGTCTACATGTGAAGGATGAAGTCAACGTGTGAAGGATGAAGTCTACGTGTGAAGGATGAAGTCAACATGTGGAGGATAAAGTCTACATGTGAAGGATAAAGTCTACGTGTGAATGATGAAGTCTACGTGTGAAGGATGAAGTCTACATGTGGAGGATGAAGTCAACATGTGGAGGATGAAGTCTATGTGAAGGATAAAGTCTACATGTGAAGGATGAAGTCTATGTGTGAAGGATGAAGTCTATGTGTGAAGAATGAAGTCTACGTGTGAAGGATAAAGTCTACGTGTGAATGATGAAGTCTATGTGTAAAGGATGAAGTCTACCTGTGGAGGATGAAGTCGATGTGTGAAGGATGAAGTCTACATGTGATGGTCTGATTGTTAAATGATGACAAATGTATTTGTGACCATGGTGAATGGTAATATTTGTTAAATATGAAGATGGTGGTACCTGTAATTAAGAAGGAAGAAAGTCAGTTTGTAAAGACAAGTACCATGGCACACCATTTCTTTCAGCCCTTATGACAAAGGAAGCTTCCTCTTCTTTGTGAATTGTTCTGTAACATCACACAACACAGTACATATGACTATATCTAGTCTTCTTTTGTTCAAAGTCTGCTCTTTCAATCAATATTGTACTATGAACAATTCCTTTCAACTAAAATTAAATATAAGACTGATAAAACTTATAAACATTTAAAAAGGTCCTTGTTTATACATTCTATCTAAGTTATTTGATTACAAATCTACCAAAGACTAGCTAGTGAATGAAGTTTCTTAAAAAAGATATGAAATATGACCAGAGACATTCTTTTGCCTCTAGTTGTCTATATGAATACATTGATAAATATACTAATATTCCATGCCATCCAGGCTAGATAGAATACGAACAGAATACTGTTGTGTACAATATTGATGAGGTAACAAAGCACACAAGCAATAGAGCTAGTGTAATTGAGCTAATACCCATTTGCAGCCAATACTGGATCTAAGAGGGACCAACCATTTTATATTTTGGCGGTGGCCCAGGATTGTTTTGAATTTTTTGGGAGGATTCATCCCCCAACAACCCCACCCAAGCCAAATTGTTCATCGGACAGGCTTGTTGTCTTGTATTAAAACAAGTTGTGGTTCCCCAAAAGAGTCTTGAGCTCCTCCCAGAGCAACAAAACTGTACCCCTTGAAGGAGTGACATAAAAATACCCATACCATAAAAATGATTACCGTATTCGACGTAATAAGCGTCCTGTTCTAATGAGCGCCCACCGCGATATTTGCTAATATATTGGCTAGAGAACAATCCCAATTAGCACACCTTCCGATTGATCAATGTACATAAGTCTTATTTATTTGTGTATAATACGCACTTATGTGTTATATGCACCCTTAATTATTGGCAATTAAATTCTGGAAAATATATCTGTCGTGTATGATACACACAGACTTTTCTTTTGTATCATTTCACTGTCAGCATAAACCACAAAGTTTATGATCTTTCACCTGTTTTTTTTTCTCACCAAAATTATGTTCTAATAGGAACCCCCTATTTCTAAGTTTGAGAGCATCCCGGGCGCTTATTACGTCAAATACGGTATTAAAAGGTTGGTTCCCAGTAGAAGCAAACCCTGGTTTCAGTGCACCTGAATAGAACTCCAGGCACCTTTATCTTTGTAGAACACATAAGGCCAGGGCTGCTTCTTGTTTTACAGACAAGCCAAACTGAAATTTAGAAAAATAGAAAAACTAAAAAAACAAATGTGTTTACACTTGTGACCACTTAGCTTTCTGTAACTGATTATTTTGGACAAAACATTTTTATTGTTTAGATGAGCCTACACCAAAATGTGCAGAAAACAAATATCTGTAATTTTGTTTTTATCCTAGTCCGCCCCCTCAAAATGTGTTTCCAGTTTCCTGACTGTTTACCCAAGTCCACAAAATGATGTGTTCTGCAAAGACTGCAATTTTTTTTTCAATACAATAATAAAGCAATAAAATATAAAATAAAAATACCTTCCTGCCCTATTTTGCAAAAGCCGAAGTAGGAAACAAATATTTCTTTTTGTCCCTACCATAACGAAGTCAGTGCAGGAAAGGGAGAGGTCTACAAATCAGTGTGGAGGCCCAGCTGCTAACTACATCATACAGAGTGGGTGTAATCAAGGAGTACATTCAGCTTATACCTCGGAAACAGTAATCAATGATTTCTTCAACCTTTCATCGCATACCTATCAAATACTTCTCCCCACATAGCTATTCTTGCCCTTGTAGTCCAGATTTCCAGATCAAAGAAAATCTTGTTGCCATGGTAGCCTTGTAACTTTGGCATCATTCAATGGAAGATTTAAACCTCCACTTCATTTTGAAAATACAGCATAATATTTCACACATGCACATGCACATATTTGTAATATAATATTTGATTAATAGATTTGTAACATTTTAGTTTTGACACAAATCTCATCTATCGTCACCATAAATACATTTGCATAATGTTCAGTTCTGCATTTGCTATATTTCTATACACATTTGCATTACAAATTCACCCCGTGTTCTCTGAATGCCATTATTTATCTACAGTATACATCTTTTAAGAAAGGTTTCCTTTGGACATTCACGTTATGCACTATTCTGTATCGAGGCTCTCTGATTTCAATACATTATTGTTGTTGCACACACAAGCAAGCATTCAAGCTGGCAGAGGAAGGGAGGTAACTCTGATCACAGCATTGATCGACGGAATAACTGAGCTATCACATACAATGACATGACATGAAACAAGGTCCAGTACACATTAAATCAGCTGTATATATTGTAGGCAGGTTCAAGCTGCAAAAGCCATAGGAAAAATAACAAATGCAGTGGTCACAACTCAACCCACTCATATATCAATATGACCATTATATGGGACCATTATATAAAACATTTATCATATTTACATTAAAACTATAGCATAAAACACATCTTAAGATTGGCTGTGACTTTAAAAAAACATTTGAACAAAAGACCTGCTACATTGCACATCTTACATCCCTCTGTAGTTTGATACGCTGAAGAATCACTACTACATTATCAAAGCAATCAGAGCTGGGGAAGACTTGCCGTTCGTCGGCTGCACACTCACATTTTTGACAGGTCATGACAGTGCAAGGCGTCAGTGCAACAGTACACAATGAGACTGATGAAAAAGGTGGCCAGCTGGTTTTCACGGATGAGTGTGAGTCTCCTTGAAGAGTTTGTAGCCACTTTCTCCAGATTAGTGGGTTATCTCCCTTGAACCATTACTGGCCATCTTGTTTCTGGAAGTGTTCACTTTGCAGGCTGACTTAATACATACTGTCTATCACAGGCTTCTTCTCTTATTTACCACATTATACAACTTGAGGAGGAAATATGTCGCCAAACTCATTATGTTAATGATACATGTTCCTTCTTTAGAAACCACATATATGTCTCCTGCTATCTTCAAATACATTTTCCCGAATTTGATCTCATTGAGATTTTGAGGTCAGAGAAGCATCATTTGTAAAAAACATGTCCTGCTGAAATATGTTGCTAACACCAACAAGAGAATGGAGATCCTGCATCAGGATAATCTTAATGTGAGGTACTGTAAGCACAACATTCCTCCTTCACCCGTGAATACATCAACTGCTTTGCCTATTTTTAACCAATGAATCAAGCAAAGGCCAGGTTTTACTGAGCAGCAAGTCCTTAGTCCAATGAGTGTCCTGCTAACATCCCACGAACAGCAATGTTTCTCCCTTGACAACCTGTGCAACCAATGAGTGTCCTGCTTACATCCCACGGACAGCAATGTTTCTCCCTTGACAACCTGTGCAACCAATGAGTGCCCAGCTTACATCACACGGAAAGCAATGTTTCTCCCTTGACAACCTGTGCAACCAATGAGTGTCCTGCTTACATCCCACGGACAGCAATGAGTCTCCCTAGACAACCTGTGCAACCAATGAGTGCCCAGCTTACATCCCACGAACAGCAATGTTTCTCCCTTGACAACCTGTGAAACCGATGAGTGCCCAGCTTACATCCCACAAACAGCAATGTTTCTCCCTTGACAACCTCTGCAACCAATGAGTGTCCTGCTTACATCCCATGAACAGCAATGTTTCTCCCTTGACAACCTGTGAAACCGATGAGTGCCCAGCTTACATCCCACAAACAACAATGTGTCTCCCTTGACAACCTGTGCAACCAATGAGTGTCCTGCTTACATCCCACGGACAGCAATGTGTCTCCCTTGACAACCTCATGACCTTGTAACTTCATGCAATGCCTTTGTTGCAGACAGTTGAAGGTTTCACATTAAGTTTATGCACATGGAAGGGTTCATGACCTACCTTGAGCTTAAAAAGGCCTCATTTCATTAGCTTACTAAAACAAGTCACAAGTCACTTTACACCGCATGGCGGACATATGTATTCACTGGTGATGGGAGGGTACACAAACTCATGAAGTGTTGACAATGCTTGTGAAGTATCGTCGATGGATACATGGATCATCAGCGAAGCTTGAGGACCATGATAACCAAGGGATATTGGAACAAAAACTGACAATGTTTATCACTCGATACACCACCAAAGCTTGATGATGAGGTTGATGATGCGAGATATAATTGAAAATCTAGTCCTCTGTCTGGTTTCCAATGGTGGATGACGCATCGCTCCTAACAACAACTGGACCTGAAGGATACGGGTGATATTGTGGCAGGTTGCTGCTGATCGTACGTAACTCTTGTCACAGATAAGTGTCTGAATCATCCATTCAGATTAGACCTCAATGATGGCTTCACCACAACAAGTTTAAGGCTTAAGTTTTCACCTGTAATCAGGTCAGCTTCAGGTCAGCCAGTAGCATCCCCTCAGTGATGGCATCATCACAACAATGTCATCAGGGCCTAAGTTTCCACCTGTAATCTACAACATCAGGTCAGCTTCAGGTCAGCCAGTAGCATCCCCTCAGTGATGGCATCATCACAACAATGTCATCAGGGCCTAAGTTTCCACCTGTAATCTACAACATCAGGTCAGCTTCAGGTCAGCCAGTAGCATCCCCTCAATGATGGCATCATCACAACAATGTCATCAGGGCCTAAGTTTCCACCTGTGATCTACAACATCAGGTCAGCTTCAGGTCAGCCAGTAGCATCCCCTCAGTGATGGCATCATCACAACAATGTCATCAGGGCCTTAGTTTCCACCTGTGATCTACAACATCAGGTCAGCTTCAGGTCAGCCAGTAGCATCCCCTCAGTGATGGCATCATCACAACAATGTCATCAGGGCCTTAGTTTCCACCTGTGATCTACAACATCAGGTCAGCTTCAGGTCAGCCAGTAGCATCCCCTCAGTGATGGCATCATCACAACAATGTCATCAGGGCCTAAGTTTCCACCTGTGATCTACAACATCAGGTCAGCTTCAGGTCAGCCAGTAGCATCCCCTCAATGTTATTACAACCTCTAAGGTCAACTGCAATCACACAACCATTCTACACTAATGTCTTGATCCGGTCAGTCACCAGTCGTGGCGTCATCACAGGAAGTATCAAAGGTAAGTATCAAAACTACCAACATTGATGTAGAGAAACTCATGGCCAGGATTAGTTCTCAGATCAAGGTCTGCCTTATCCTCCATTCTGAAACATCAAGAAGACATGTTTAAATAGCAAGAAGGAGACAAGACGTCCACAATAGTAAACTACAGTACCTAACACATTCAACAGCCTGCTTATTGGTGACTTAAGAACATGAATTTCCCAATTCTGTGTTTGATGATATTGCGCATATATTGGAATGTGTTGTATTGTTGGCAGCAAAGTGGATGGTAAAAATATATATATCGATTTGGTTTATCATTTTGTGATTTGAAAGTTGACCATCCTATGAAAGAAGAAAAAACACAACCCACAAACAATCCATTCTTGGTACTTTTGGAACTTGGGAAATACATGAGGAGCAGGCAGTCAATTTTCCTTTTTTCAAATTCCTCAAATGTCATAGACATATAAATATGGTTCTTATCAGTATCGTTAAGAGTGAGTGAGTATGGTTTTAAGCTGCTTTTAGCAATATTTCAGCAAAACCATGACGGGGTACCAGAAATGGGCTTCACACATTGTACCCATGTCTGAAATCGAACCCGGGTCTTTGGCGTGACGAGCGTACGCTTTAACCACTACGCTATCCGACCGCCACGTATAATTAAGACTGCCATGGAATGGATATGGGTTAATTAATAGAACAAAGAAATCAGGATCAAATTGTAGGGATGGTGATTCCAATGAAAAAGTAATTTGTTGAAGACATGTCATCCTTTGGCTTACACATTGTTTCAGTTGCATCAACACATGAATTCATGTTTCAGGTGCCACAAATGTTGATTAATGTATAAATCATCAAACTAATAAACTCTTATTGCCTTTCATGAAGCCTGAAAGCTGGTATTAAGGGTTAATAATGTTAATAATATAAATAGCATATGTGTTAAGGATTAATACTATGTGATATGATTATATGTGATGTGATTTCTACAATGTTTTAACAAGCAAAGATTAATAGCTGCACATGGCATTAGCAAATCATTGTTATGTAAGATTTTTCTTGTGTAAATGCTACTACAAATACAATAAAAAGAAACCTATCTCACTAAAGTAAATGTTACTGAGACAACCAAAAAAAACACATCGCCGTTTAAATCCCCAACAGAAACAACCTGCAGTGCAGTTTGACCAAGCACTTATATACCGGTAGTCTTACAATTAGGCTTGCAGAACCAGCATGCAATACTTGTATTTAACCTCCAAGTCTCTCAGTCTGGATAAGATTTGGTCTAGCTGTGCTGGTTCATGTAGACTGCACTGCAGCTGATCATATTTTTTCAGTATGAAAAAACAAACAATTTGTGAAACCTGAGGAATTGATGACAATTTGCAATGATAAACATATAAAAGTTATTGGTCTTTCGATTACAATTCAAGAAAATATAATTTTGAAACATTACGTCCAACTGAAATGATAAAAATCTGTATACTTTTTCAAACATGGTTTTTAGGGCAAAATTTTATAATTTAAGGTTTCACTGAATTCTGTTTTTTTATACAAACAAAATAACATAAATTACATAAAGAATACACCAAAAATAAATATTCACAAAAAAACATAAAATTAAAAAGTATGTACTAATGAACAACATATATGAAAACAAAGGTGAGTGAAATAGACTTGAAAAGAGCATGACAGATGTGACAGTGATACACTGCAAGACGTGAACCGAAATCAGTCACTGCTAATAACACACTTCATACATTGAGTGAAGTAGAACAATGGCATGAACAGTTTCATGTGCAATGACACATTTGATTCACACCTTTGTCAATAATTGTGTACAAAAAACACCACAGAAAGGAAACAGAAAAACACCCATCAAGACCACAGAACAGAGAAGAGAAAGACCCCCTTTACCACAAGACACACCAAATATATACTCACTGCATTCATAGTGTCAGAGCAAACAGAACTGAGAGTATCACATGGCATCAGCTGTTTGTCAAGATTTTGGTTTTGTTTGTGTGGGGTTAAAAAAGAGAGTAGTATTTCTGTCATTTTAATAGATATCGTCTCAGTTAAATCATGAAAAACTTCATGAAAAGTCTGCAAGTCTATGAGAGAGAGAGTGAATTTGGTTTAACACCACTTGGAGTGAGTGAGTGAGTTGGGTTTAACGCCGCTTTTAATATTATTCCAGTCATATCACGGCGTGTCAGCTTAATGTGGGAGGAAACCTCAAAGTGACGCAGGTCTCAGATGTTTACCACTTTGGTGAAACCCATGGGCACGGGTATGGTGCTTAGAAACCTAGAAACATAATCGGGGCAAACCGGGATTCGAACCCACAATCATAGGTTTCTGACGCGCCCAAGGGACGCAACTCTGCACAGCGAATCGCGGCACCTTAGACGACTGAGCCACCTGTGCCCCCAACACCACTTGGAACAATATTTCAGTTATATCACAGCATGTCAGGTTCATTTGGAAGGAAAGCCCAAAGCATGTCTTGGACATCTACCATGAGCACGAGTACGGTGCTGACAAACCAAGAAACATAATCAGGGAGAACTGAGTTTTGAACCCATGATCATAGGTTTCTGGTGTGCCCAAGGGAAGCAACTCTGCAGTGAACTGTGGTGCCTTCCACGACTGGAAAACCCATACCTGATGATTGTAAGAAACAATATTCTGTCCTGTGTAGGATAGCTAATATGATCTTGTCTTTAATATACAAAATAGTGATCTAAAAATTTTTTCTCAGCAACTGGTAAAATGGAGATTTATCCCTTTGTTGTTAAGCTACATTCTGTCCTTCTGGCATGCCTAGAGCAGGGGTGCACACCCACTGATATTAGTCTAACCCTAGTCTGTCTGACAGACCCTGATATAAATATATCAAATACAGCCAATGCAAGTCTATAATGCTTTGCAAGTCTAGATTATTGCAGTATCAGGAGAGAGTCTCTGGGCTCCTTTCTATTATATTTTTATTAAGATAATTGAGTGAGTGAGTGAAACCCAGGAGCATGGGTATGGTGTTGACAAACCTAAAAACATAATCGAGGCGAACCGGGATTCGAACCCACAATTATAGGTTTCTGGTGTGCACAAGGGACGCAACTCTGCACAACGAATTGCGGCACCTTTGACAACTGGGCAACCCTATTAAGATAATTGAAAAACTGTTATTTTCTGTAGAGGTTAGTCTAGTCGAACCAATGTGATACATTTACATAATCATCTCCCATTATCAAAAACATCCATTTGGCATGTCACAGATCTAAATCAGTTTTATAACATTACTAGGTATTATCAAATGTTTCATACAAATAACATTATTACAGATAATCTAGTGTTAGAAAGTTAGCAATATGACTACACAGCTACATACTGTAAGTATGAACTGATCAGTTGAACCAACAACTGTTTGTGCTGCATGTGTACGTGAAATTAATACCGCTATGGACAAGCTATGTGCCACTCTGACGCCTACAGCGTGTTACAGCAGCATGCAATGAACATGCATGGAGGGTACAAACCTACACTATCCTCGCTGTGGTTGTCTCCAGCAGATTTCCAAAGCTTAGAGCATGGGAGCAAAAGCAAAGAACATGGGGTTATTGCACACCAACACATCACGCCCAGCTAAAGCATTATCACAATTATTTTGAAATGAGTGAGTGAGTATGGTTTTACGCCGCTTTAAGCAAAATTCCAGCAATATCACGGCGGGGGACACCAGAAATGGGCTTCACACATTGTACCCATGTTGGGAATCGGACCCGGGTCTTTGGCGTGACGAGCGAACGCTTAAACCACTAGGCTACCCGACCGCCCCTATTTTGAAATGAAATTAATCAAGTGAAGGCCCACATTCTTGTAGAATGTAGACAGGTTACTTTGTAAGAGAGCAAATGGACTTTGTGCCAAGATTAAATCTTTGAGGTTTTAACCAACATTGCCCTTAACTTTCATGTTTTTTACCCATGTTATGCCCATAGCAATCAATTACTGGACACAAATGTTCTTGTATATTTGTTATGAAAAGATTATTTAAAGTTAAATTATTTAGAAACCTCAACATACAAAACCAAATCCTATCACATTCTCTGAGGCATCTGGTCTGAAATTTAAATTTGCCTTTAACCTTTGACAAATGTAATTCATTATGGAAATACATAAACAATTGAAACAAAATTTGTGGATAAACAAAACAACTTTTCAAATTCACCACTTGCCCTATTTTTCACGCTTTTAAGCAAACCGATGATAGTCGTCATGGTTACTTGTTGCTGATATCCGTTCCTTCATTGATGATCTTCACTTAGACTTCATCCACAGTTCACTTTTCTCGATCTTGTTTTTAAGACCCAGTGTCCACTTCAGCTCAGAAATATCATGCTTGGTACTGACAATGTGACATAAGAGTCAATTCTCACTTTCAGGATTAAATAAAAAGGAAGAAATCTTTTTTTCTCTATTCTTCGACTTCAGTCTTAGATGTATTCCTTTCCATTTGTCATAAACAGCGAAACCCCTTTTATCCTGACAGTACTGTATACAGTAAAGCCTCGTTAATCCAGACAGAACTGTATACACTGAAACCCTGTTGAACCAGACAGTACTTTATATATTACAACCCTGTTAATCCAGCCAATGCTGTATACAGTGAAATCCTGTTAATCAAGACTGTTCTGCATGTAGTTAAACCCTGTTAAACCATGTTAATCATGATAGTACTGCATACAGAGAAACACTGTTTATTCAGACTGTACGGTATACAGTAAAGCCTGTCCTGGTAAAACTGCCCACATTTGCTGATTATCCAAACACGAGTATGGAGTAATGTCCCTTTGTGTGTCAACTTCCAAAGAGAAATGTCTGGAAGACAGGTTTCCAGAATATCCAAGTTTCACTGTATAGCACTGAGAGACAGTACATTCTTTTGAAGTCTTCAGAGACGGAAGAATATGCAGAAAGTTAGTGTATGAGGCACCTTGGTGATCAGGTGCATGCAGATTTTCAGATGTTTCTTTTAAATCTAAAACCGATGAACCTTTGTTATAAAAGTATATATGTATAAAAAACATTTGTCTTTCTTTCTTAATTGCTTAGAATACAATTTGCAGGAAATAAACTGCTCACAAATCAAGTTTTCTGACGAAAGAACATAATTTACCTTTGAAAACAAATGCTTGTTAATTGTAGGCTATAGTATTGTAGTGTGGCTGACTTTGACCATCACATTGTAGGTTATCAAGTCATATGTTCAGACACTGTCACAACTTGGTGCAGGATGGAGAGGTGCAGGATGGAGAGGTGAAAGGGTGAAGTTCAACCCAGATTACAGAACCTGGTTAGATTGATTAGATTAAAGAACATCTAATCATGACTGTATTAATATGTATTACATCAGGCAGTAAGGTCAGATGAACTAGCCTCTCTACAGAGCGACTAGAAACCGTCACACAAATTCACAGAAATGTTGACTGAAATGTTTCGTAAAATCTGAATCTTGGATAATTAGGGTAAAACAATTTTGTAATTAGTTCTTGTAAAATACTTTAAAAAAAATGAAACCAGGTTGATGTCTAATATTTCATTGTGTGGAAAACCTTGTTATACTTTTCTTTTAACCCAGCCCTTCAAAAGGTACATCTGTAATTAAGAAGAGTGTCACTCTGAGGTGTTGAACTCTCCATGGCTTGTGATTAAAAGTACCTTATTTCCTCTAATAAGCGCCCTGGCACTGATTCCTTAAATGAGCTTCCATGCCCAGGTGTTAATAAATATGCCCAGCAGTAGAGATCTTGCGCTTAATATTTTAACTACAGTGTTGCAATAGTTACATACATTTCATTACATACAATCCAACAACCCACCACTTTTCTTGCATACTACTTTGGACCCCTCAACTTTTGGAGGCTGGCGCCTATTAGATATTGAGCGAGCCTTAAACAGTGGAAATATGGTAACTGTTGACACCTACTTTACTGCTGCACAGGATGGTGTTGTGATGGCATGGATTTTATGAAGTTAGTGATAAATTCAACTGAGAACAGGAGTTAACTCCCTGACAGTAATTTTGCTCTGGTAAAGGTCCATTGGTTCCAGTCTTTAAACAGAGAAAATTAGAGTTGTGTTGCACAGATATATCATAAAATCAATCCAAACCCCTTTGCAAACAGCTTCCTGTTTCATCTATGTGAAGCAAGAACACAAACATTTCTCCAGTCCTGTCGTTCTTTGCTGCATGTTATAGGTTTATATGGAGTACAGATGGTAAGATGGCCCCATGACAGACCAGCCTGTCGGCCTATTCTGTGGCAGTTGGAGCACTGATAGCCCGAGGAAGACAGCTTTTGGGGTGTCTCGGTGAAGGGATTACAATTTTCGAGGTTATCATGCTTGAAATTAGGACCAGTGTACTAACTGAGCTCCTTTGTGTCTCAGAAACACCCAACATACTTTATACATACATCAGAAATGCAGTATGATAGTCGACATTCTCCAATGTGAACACAGAAATGATCATTTTGTCGTGCTTCAAATCCACATCCAAAACACCCCAAATCAACTTAACCATAGAACTATGAGAACCCCAAAGGTCCAGATGTCATCAATACTAACCGAACTTAACACTGTAAAGCAGAATAGCATGCCTTCTCAAACAACAAAATCCTTTATGGGAAATGATAACAAAACTTCTGATACTGTTGTAACATTTTTATGTCTGGACTAAGTAAAATTACACATACATTAAGAATGATTGGCACCTGTCTCCAGATGACGACTGCAGTTGACAGATGATGACACATTAGAACGGTAGCACCAGTGCCTCTAGGTACAGACGAAGAGGGCTATGTACAACAGGCCAGGCAGGCAGGTGAAATGGACACCGCCCACACACCAGGGGCCATCTGATGCTTCCCTACAGGACAATACATACTGCCAGGACCTTCTACCAGTGATCATGGAAAAGCAGGAAAGGTTACACCACAATTACTTCCTTGGAAAACAAGTTAGCAAGTATCTGATTGTTACTTGCAAATTAGGCATAATCAATGGCTAATGTACGTATTTCATAAGTAACCAACACATACATGAAGTACTTGACTGTTTCATGTTATCAATAATTTGAATTAACAAAAACACTGTTGTGAATCATTAATTTACTTTGCAAGCCAAATAACAATATATTTACTCATTAAGCGGTCACATTTTCATACTTGGACAAAACAAGACCCATAGTTATAAGTTAGCATTTGTTGTTTGTTATGAGGGTTTCAAATAAAGATAGTTTAGTTGTTATACTTAATCTCCCATATATAATGAGAATGGCAATGTCATTTTCAAGATTGTACCAGAAGAAATTACAACATAACAGTAGTTCTAATTAAGGGTCAAGTCCTATTTCAGGTGCACATCTATTTATCAGTGCCACTGGTAAAGGACAATCTTCAAGCTCTAACCAACTCTCTATTTACATTGGTTATGTCAAGCTGGTGTATTCTGCATATTATTTAATTAATTCCTCGGAAAATTCAGTAGCTAACAGTTCTTACAGAATACTGATGTTTGACCTACTTGGATCACTGATAGAATGACGAGGCTGGCATGTTAACAACTGCTCATGATACAATATGACACTCTGATATTATCCAATAGTTTATACTGAACTCCATCAAACACATTAACCATTATCAGCCATTATCATTACGACCTAAAACAATCTCCATGCATGATGTATTAATTCCAATCAAAACTTCATCGTAGCATCAGTCAGATCTGCAAACTCCAGGTACAAATTTGAAAAGATACAAATACATATTCATTTTAGTTATGTACAAATCAAGAAACTATCAAAATATAAACTTTCAATATGTCCCTAGAAATCTCGTATAAGCAGCAAAGAGAAAAAGAATATTTTACTGGAAATTAGAGATTTATCATTCTAAATTTACATGTCTGAAATCTACACAGGCCTGTTACCATAGTTACAATACATTAACACTCCAACATTCATGAACTGTCAATACTAACAACATTCATTTTTACCCTTATACAGGGATGTGTGAGAAAGTAACTAAACTGTGCATAACGAAAGCCACATGGAAGACATCTTAGGATAGAAAAGGAGCTTATGTAAATATGGATATTATGCAAAATTTAAAATACTGAAATGGTCCCTACACAAGCTAAGTAGTATGCAATAGACAGATCATAAAAAAAAAGAGATAATTATGTAAGTGTTGACAGATGGAGATATTTTCATATACCAGTATAATAAAGAAAAAATATATTTTACCACTTTCTAGACATTTACAAGTCAACATATATCACTGGAAATCGTGTATTGCAATACATCCCAAAATAACCAAGACGTGATTGTTGCTGTCAGGTAACTTCCTACACTAAGCCTGTGATTCAATACTTTACTTATATAATTAATTTTTCATGGTTTTAATAAAAGAAGCAAGATAAGGATGAAAAACAATCACCATCACTGTAACAAAAAAATACCACATCGTCAAGAGAGACTGAAAGCAGTGATCATTCACAAACATCTGACGAAGCATGATGAAGCATATGACTGTGCATTACATAAATGTCCTTTCTGGCCACCATAGTGTGGAGAATGAAAAGTAAAATATGACAAACCTAAAAAATGAAACTAGGGAGTGATGGTACATCAAAAATTCCATATACCGTTTTCGACGTAATAAGCGCCCAGGGCGCTCTCAAAATTAGAAGTAGGGGGCTCTTATTAGAATATTATTTCGGTGAAAAAACAGAGTTGAAAGATAAATTTCGTTGTTTATGCTGACAGCCTGAAGTGTTTATGTACGACAGATATATTTTTCAAGAATTTGATTGCCCATAATTAAGGGTGCATATAACACACGAGTGCGTATTATACGCGAATAAATAAGTCTTGTGTACATTGATCAATCGGAAGGGGTGCCAATTGGGATTGTTCACTAGCCAATATATTAGCAAATGTCTCCGTGGGCGCTGTACATTGATCAATCGGAGGGGTGCTAATTGGGATTGTTCACTAGGCAATATATTAGCAAATGTCTCCGTGGGCGCTTATTAGAGCGGGGCGCTTATTACGTCGAATACGGTATGTGATACAACTTTGAATATTGGTGCACCAAAATTAAAATCACATGAATTATTCATTTTCTTATGGAAATAATGTCCCTCCTAATCAATGTTGTTTTTAAAAGCAAGAAGACTAAAAGTTGGTACTTATTTCTGGTGGCCAAGATGGGAACAGTTATGCTTAACAATACCCAAAACAGGTGATAATTCATTCATATCAATGGAGACAACTCTTATACAAACAATTCCTATACACATGACTTGTGATGGCGATGCAATATGTACAATGGTGATAAGTAAAAGCTAATCTACACAGTGACTGTACATTTTCTACATCTTAAAATAGTGAAAAACAAGTGGAAACACAACCAACAGAATTCCCGGAGATTAACTTTATCAACAAAAGCTGTACAAGACGTCTGATGAGATCTCTATAACATGTTACTATATTGCACCGTCTTGAGAAAGGCTACTAACTAGCCTCTGCAGAAACCACAGCCATCATATCCTGGTGCAGCTACGTGGTAAAGCATCATACCTCAAAACTTATTCCAACTGTATTCAAATTGTGATTCTTCACGACCAAGATTGCATGTCATGAATGACGTGTCCTGTCGCTCTTTCAGCATCACCTATGTATACTGTACTAAGCCAACCCTTTGAAGGGGCTAATGCTCCACAATCTAGTGTGTCATTTCAATCCTCGGTCCAGATGTTGTAATCAGTGAAACTGTGAAACTGAGACACTGCCTCTGGGTAAATTAGGGCAATCATTATCTTCTAGAATGATACACATAAAATATAATGTACTCAACAGCATTATTGAAGGGTCACCTAGGTATGTAGGATGACAATATGAAGACAAGCATCAACAGATCGGAGTATGTTAACAATGTCATTAACAAGTGAAAAACGTGTTTATGCCTGTCACACTGATTGGATACTTTTATGAAACTGGAAAAATGGACGCCGACGATTAAAAACATTGAAATGTGTGATATTGAGGGTGATGGAAAAAGCTACCCAAAATTCACACCAGTGCTATAGCCCATGCATGCGGCATACATGACAAGTGACAGTGTTTCATTTACGATGCAACTGAAGTGCAGTCTGGCAAATTGAAAATGTGACGTCTTTTTCAGATTTATATCTCTGTTGTGCCCCCTCAATAATGCTGCCGAGTATAGATAGGGGACAAACAAAGTGGAAGTGAATTACTTGAGTCAAACAAGCATGGACTGCAATAGGCACGACATCCTTGAACAGATGGCACCTATGACACCTGATCCTAGCATTATTTGGGTGGTAGTATTATGAAGCTAATCTAATCTAACCCTACAGGATTGGTTTGCAGACGATTCCACTTTCCCTTTGCAATGACAACAAAGGCTAAACAAAGCATTAACTGTTAGGAAAATCACACACACCTATAGGATATCATACATTCACAAATTTCCCTTCCATATCAACAACCTAGCCAGCTTTGGATAAAACATACCCTAACCTAAAGATGATCATTTGAAGCAATATAATACAATATTCAATATATGGACATCATTTAGAAACACAAAGTAAAGTTTGGATGAAAACTCTATCACCAGATGAACTTGTTCCAGTAAGGCTGTGGGTTTGTGCTATTACAGTCTGCATAAGTGATCTATGCCTCCATCAAATATTTATACATGGATTTCAATGATAGGTGTTTGCAAATCAACTTTGATGACAACCACAACAATATTGGCCTATTCTACCGTACATCTTAAGAAAGTTGAAACAAGACAAGTTTTAAAAATTAATAAACTACATGAAATTTAGAATAATATGAATATACTCTTATTATTACTATCATTTAAGCTTCAGTACAAAAAGAACGTTTGTCAAAAACAATTGCCGGTGCATACTTCTTTCAAAGAAGCAAGCATTTTTGCTGGCTATTTCAACTTGGATCATTTGATAAAATGCTTTTTGACACAACATATGAATTCAAATGTTTAAAGTTGAGACTGAATGCAACGAAATATACAAAATAATATATAAACTGCATGCAAATATATCCAGTGCACCACTGTACAGCAACCATCGATGACAGAGCAATGGACATGACACTGACATGACGTCTACAACAGAACCAGAACATCGAGAAATGCCATTGAGTAACAGGAAACAATGTGCTTCCAGCAAGTTGTATATTGAAGTCTCGTTTCAATGTATCAAGTACATTCACACAAAAGGTAACATATTCGCCTATTTCCCTATTCATGATAAACTATATTTCCATATTTTGGGTTGCAATACAGTACACTGATAAAAATTATCTCTGCAGTTTATTTTACACACAGTGTAGAACAGATCCCAGATTTTCTATCTACTTTAATAACCTAACTTGTAAAGATGAACAGCAAGCTTCAAATATGTTTCAGCTAGAAAATAGGGTAAAAACTCATATGGAAGAAAGCCTCGGGAGAGGCCACACTTTCTGCAATATGATCCTATCTGATATCCTGAAGCTACATAGTCACCTCTCTTGGTGGGATAATGTGTACTAGGAGAGGGATGGGCTCCTCTGTTATCAATGCAACAAATGTAAGAATGCGCCAGTATGAAAGTTTGTTGGTCTGACAGTGAAACAATAGCTGTACTAAAGTTCTTGTGTTTAATACCCACACTTTCCCAGAACATTTACCTGTATGGAGGAGTGTGCATATCATACATGCAAACTGAGACAATGCCCCTCCACCCCCCAATCCCAAGTGAGCATGTTAACACCAGAATAACCATGTTAACAAATATGTAATGAATTAGGCCAGTCATCATTCTTATTGCACTATTTAGGGTATTTCTGGCTTTAAGTTTTGGATATAATTTCATTCAAAATTTCATTCAATTTTAGTACATCAATTTTGGCTAATCGTACGCGGCCTAATCAACAGATTGCAGCAACTCACTGTTACATACAACAAGCATGGTCCTATTCCAGATCTGACTTTGTTTGTTTGTTTGTTTGTTGTTTAACGCCGCACTCAGCAATATTCCAGCTATAAGACTGTGGTCTGTAAATAATCGAGTCTGGACCAGACAATACTGTGATCGACATCATGAGCATTGATCCACGCAATTGGGATACGATGACATGCATCAACCAAGTCATCGAGTTACAGATCTGAGTTTTCAGAGAATTAAAAATATATCTGCATGTCATGATTTGATTTTCAACAGGTCATAGTTGTTGCTATTTGACTATTGACAGTCATTAATTTGCTTTCTATGGATTAAGGCTGTTAACTTTTTGTTTTCATTGATCACAATCTCAAACTAGGACTCATAAAATATTTTCACACACAAAAACTACCAGTGGCAAACATAAGGACTACATTAAAAATGTATTTATATTTCACTATTTTATTGATGGCTATTTTATTATTGGTACAATAATAATTTCAGACTAACTTTCTTGCTATGATAGCACTGATGTTATGATTGTGGGTATAACATCAAACTGAATCACTGGATCGCAAGACAAAATCACACTTCAAGTTGACTGCTACCTCCTAGGTTAGTTCAGGAGAAAATCAAACTTGATGATATTGATCATAGAAAAATATGTGAGGTTAAACACAATTTATGTTTTCAACAACAGTGTCTAGCACTTTTATTACAAAGTGTAAGTTATAAATTACGCTTTGACCACTTCTGTAATCACCTGCTCTCACCTGGAGCAATATCATATTCTCAATATCATGTGGAGTATACACAATAAAATACAGTGATTAAATAATTTTTTATGTCTACTATTTTAAAGAAACGTCCACAGCAAAATGTATACCACAGTACAATCTGAATGAGGCGCCATGGAATTTCAGAATTTAGACAAACATCAGGGACTAAGTGCCTTTGGCAGACATACTGGGAATAAATATTACTATTTTAAATTATTTTCAGAGATATTTTAACATTGCATTCAATATAATAATGTAAAACTAACCAACCCACTTCCTTTTTCCTGGGCTTGCAATCAGTGGAATTCACCTCGGCCAAGCCACAAGTTATAACTATATTTACATGAAACAGGAAAACGTTGTATTCGCATTTGGGAATATTTAATGAAAATTTGTGCTAACTTTGGGCCAATTATCGGCCTCTGAGCAGGTCTAGATTAATCCTTGAACATTTTCTTCCTATGCGGGATAAGGATCCGGCTGATTCTTGACACCCCCTACTATAACCAATGCCCCTTGTTCTGACAACAAAACACATCCTTACTACTGTATATGACAGTAGATGACCTGGATTTTGAGGACCAGAAAAAGATTCCATTGAAGGGGGTTGGCCTATATAAAGGTTAGACTTTCATGAAACTATTTTTCTATAATTAAAAAATAACATTGTGTCACTCCAGGTGAACAAACAAGAGATAAACTTTGTCAATGAAAATGTGAAATGTGCTATTGAACATCACTAAACACAATGACATACCATTTCCATTTTATTTCTTGTTAGGCTAGGCAATGTTTCATATGCAGGGATACAATTACATGTGTATTTAAACTATTTGTCTTCTAAACTAAACTGGAAATAGCAATCAGCTGTACACATGTTTGCTCTCAAATTACAGGTGATTAAGTTAAAATATAGCCAATATCCAATAATATAACTGTGTACATATACCTATGTATCAATACTGTTCTTAGATATGTTTGATAAGAAAACACAGAAGGGATATGAATACAGCATGCTTCTTCCATGTGTTCCCCCTTGCTGCACAATATAAGGAGAACATAATTCCAAACAAAACTGAGAAGAATGGTACGGCATTCCATGAGAAATATACAGGAATTGTGAGATAGACACAGGAATTGTGTTTGAGCATTGTACCCAATCCTATCTCAATACTGAAGAAAATGAGACAAGAATTTCAAAACCAAATCAAAGCACAAACTGGCAAGAGCAGCAGAAAAAACAAATGAAAATATTAAACGCCACAGTCATCGTAATAAAGAAGTTATATATCCATAGAACTATATGCCTTGTTCGTGTCTATATATCAACAACAGAATCTATTAAAAGAAATTTCAAAAGAAAATTTGGGACAAATAAACTTTAGGGATTTGTGGACAGTGTTCCCTTTTCCATTAACACACTGAACTGAACAATCTCATCAAAATCAGATCATTTACTCCAGTATGATGCCTCTCTGCATAAAGATCTCGTCAGGTGAACACTTTCATCAGCATATAATCACTTGGGCTTCTAAATTCTCAATATAAGTGAGCAAAGCATTCAGACAAATTCTAGTCAAGCCAGGCTTTAATTTTTTTTAGAAGAATTGGTCCTCAGGCAATGGGCTCTGAAAACATAGTGCAGGCAGGCAGGAAGTGAGCCTGACCACCCGATCCGGTTAGTCGCCTCTTACGACAAGCAGGCTGTCAAACATAGCTCAGGATTCAGCAGACATGACCTTCTCTGGAGGTGTTCTCCGATCTTCCAAGCATAGAGGAATCATATGGGAGTAAAAGGTCTCATAATAACAAGGATTGTGAATTGAATAGCACTGAAGTGAACCCTTGCAGAGTTTCAATTTCAGAGGCTATTTGAGATAAAAGAAAGAACATATTTACTTTTTGTGGTATAACATATTTTAATATGGCTGTGTAACTTAAAGAATGAGTGGCCTTTGCAAAATAATCTGATTTGCATTAAATACATATGTACATGTATTGCCATCTCAAATTGATTCTCCAACTTTCACTATAAACTTGGTGAGGCTGAAAGTGACAAGTAATGGGTTCTTTGGCGAGGACAAGTGATACACCTGTCTTTGGGTGTGACAAAATGTGCCCCTCAGTTCTTACGTGCTGTAGCAATAAAACAGTGTCATTCTGGGAGGTCCTAGAGAGACGCCTGAGAACCTGTGTCACTACAATCTCATTAAAATCAGGTGTTAGTGCTCGCTGTGGGTACACAAAGATCGGAGGACATCAGATTGTAGGTCACGACAGGACAACATTTTTCAGAACTTTGACCGACCAGTGAAATGACCAACAGGAAGTTGACATTTGCCAATCAGAAAACAGCTTTCTGAGGCTTTATGGCACTAGTTTAAAAATAGTAACTTCCATTCACGACTACATTTTGAAATTTCTTTGACAAACTTATTGATTCAAAATTTGAAAACTGAACAAAGAAAATACTGAGATTGTATGGCAGTACTACCCAAGGGCTATGGAAAGTCTGATCCATTTCAAATGTTTATTTTACTGTGGTTGGGTATGCCTCGTGTTGACCTTTCAAAGGTTGCATGATTAGAAAACACAATCAGCCATTCACTTTTGCGACCATGTAAGTGGCATTCTGACTGGTCAGATCGGTGCGCCCTGTAATGGGATGTCCTCAGATCTTTGTGTAGCAGTAGGGAGCACAAAATGATGCTGATTTTTATGAGATTGGCGTGACTAGGAAACAACATAAATCCTTCTGCCTTCCTATCCCTTACACAGCAACTGTATTCAAAATAATGTATTACTGAGGTAATTCACACACTGTAATCTCGCATGATCAGCATATATATATATATATATATATATATATATATATATATATATATATATATATATATATATATCCTATTGTAACTATAGTTAAACCCTGATACGTCTTTAACACAGTCTGTGCCAAGGGCCTGCGACGTATCCGGTGAGTTCATTCAACTGAATCCATTTTCAGACTAGTGCTACAGACAAAGGGCTAGAGAAGCAAACTGGTTACAGAATTATCAGCCTACTAAGGTTAGGTGTTCACATGTAACATACTGTGTCTTCCCAAAAGTCAGGATACAAACGTGAAGTTTGTTTTATCAGAAAGCAACTGTCTTCCCTTTGTGATTGTTCATTGCAAGGTTTTGGCAAATGTTGTGAATATCATCATGTTGGACATACATGTATTTCCAATAAAGCAGAAAGGCACAATAGTCAACAGATTGTCCTGGAACAGTGAGTGAGTGAGTTGGATCTAATGCCGCTTAGAACAGTATTTCGGTTATATCCTGGCATGTGGCAGGAAAGACCAAAGCCATGCATACCTTACATGTTTTCCCACGAGCATGGGTATGGTTCTGACAATTCAAGGATCATAAAAAAGGGTGAATCTTGAATTTGAACCCATGATCATCAGATTCTGGCATGCCTAAGAAAACAAGTCTGCAAAAACATATTGTGACACTGTCCTAGGAAGAAACATCGTTAAGTTGAAGATATGACAGTGAACACAGAACTTGGAACAAACAATATCTTGTCTTATAGGAATCAGAAAACAAACAGTTTGTGCAAGAAAAGGATGTCATCTGTAACAAACATTTGTCTCAACAGTAACCAGCGATGATTCATTACATGATAAACCTAGCCGAAAACCTTATTCCAGAAAGGCAGTGGCAATAAGCAGAAGAAATACAAGTTTGTGACTGTTATCTCTTGATGCCACCTTGATCAAGGGCAACACCTGCTCCTGATTGACAACAATCCAACAGCTCAATGTTAATGAACATTTTGGCAAAACGGAACACCTATCCCCAGATACATGTAATGTTGCGGATCCTGGCTTGTGACTCCAAATGGTGGTGATACTAGTTGTCACTAGCTTGTTGAAGAATACACATAAACCTGTACACATTCGATCAATGACTTACATTCAAACACACTAGAAACAAAGTCAAGGGGATCACCCATGAAAATATTCTCAACTCTGACGATTACATCCTCTGTCAAAACAAAAGTCAAACCATAGTGAAAGTAGGCTGGAAATTACATAATGCAAGTTTATACTGCAAACATTCATCTACGTTACTGTGAAGTCCATAGGTTGAAACCACAGCTCATGAAACCCCAGTACAAAGATAACCTAGATAAGTACTGGATGAAGATGAAGCCACAAGGTCCCAGTGTGAAGGAGATGGTTTCCAATGATGTGACATTAAACAAAACAAGGAATTAAATGACAGAAAATAAATAGGTACAAAAATAGTCTTTCTTCTGAAATCAATGTGGACCACTATTTGACCAATTACAACACAAACACAGAAATACTGCTTAAGTAAAATCTAAATGTAAACATCCAGGCTAAAACTGTAAGTTTGCGAAACGGCATGACGTTACCATGCTAAACAAAAGGAAGGAGGCAGTGTGCTATCAAGGATGTTCCTGGATGTTTCCAAGTATGCTACAAATGACTAGACTGGTGTGAAGCAAATCTTGTGATGAGCATAGACAACAACACATACAATACCAGTTACTGTATACCATGCAAAACACAACATTGTCTTACAGGAAAGGAGGATGATGACAGCAAATTATGTCCTTTGTGATGAGAATAAGGATTTCAGAGTAAGTCATGAGGTGTCCCTTTAAAAACAAGTTTCATGAATAGTGGGATTTCTCCATATCACAACATTGATTAAGATTGACAAACACATTACATGAAATGTTGGTTTTGTTTGATAGCACTATAACATGAGACTGAAATTGTTTTTTTTCACTATGGAACTGCTTTGAGAGTTCTAGGTCAATATTTTCATAACACATTCTGACAAAGATCGATGTAGCAAAGAATGTATAGGTAAAAAAAACAACTTAAAAATGTAGCAAAGATTTTGTTTTAATCAGTTAATAGCTAGGACAAAGGTAATGTACCAAACATATGTTAGACATCTCCCGTGGAAAGCACATGGCAACGTTTGAGATTAGTGCAATGTGGGTTGAAGCAACAATACATGTCTTTAACCAATGAACCATGGTAATTAGTGGATGAGGTCCCAATAAAACAGTCAGGGATAAACAGACAAGTAAGTCAAAATATGAAAGTAAAAACAGGCCAAATTGCGACAAAATTGGTATCAATAAAATACTTGTGAGTCATTTTAAAGGCAGTGCTACCTTCAAGACAACAGAGTTCAATGGGACCGAGCCCTCATTTAGATCTATACTTCCATATTTCAAAACTGTCCAAAAGATGCCTTACTGATAAAACACACACAGACATACATCCACATGTTCTGAAATTTGTAAATCATAATAATAATCAGCATAAATCTTATAAAGAGTGATTAAAGTAAAATCAAAAGCATTAATTATGTAGTGCGATCATTCATGTGAAAACAGCTACAATACTTATTCAACAGACTACAGGTCACAGCATTGGTAGCATCACTCTCAAGTCAAATATATCTGTTAAAATGTTGAAGCAATTCACATTCTTTAGGAATATCTAGCTACCACTCAGCTATAATCATGTAATTAATTGAAAGTAAACCAAGAAACTACGCCTTGTTACATTACATACATAGATTGCAAAAAATAGTCAAGTAAATCCTTTGATAGAAATCGACAAGTCAATTTGAATTGTTTCAAGTAACAATTCTCAGTTACATCACAGATGCTTTTAAGAGAAGTTGACCCCTCTGATTAAATGTGATGTAAAATCAACTTCTAAACCCATACATTTATTCTCAATCTTTACATAGCCGGTATGTACATGCACATTGGTTTCAAACCTTTCTCCACATTCATCAATTGGAGGAGCTCAAGACAGGTGCTATCACTTGAAGCACAGCCTGACTCACAGAAACTTTCACCCTCTGCTAATTTCTTGGTTTACTGAACTGATCAAATAATGGCAATAATGAAGATTATCAATGAATCAGATTATGTCATATTCTACCCGCTCAGTCTGATAAATGGCTGCACGATAACTGTACCTATCAGAAAGACTACGCTGCACTGGCTTGGCTGGGGTGGAGAAGATAGGGACAGTTGGTGCCCGGGGGACATCACTTGCCACGCCTACTTCCTCATCTTCCCCAATGGCAGTCTCGACAAGAGAAGGTTCAAGCTCGGGAAAGCTTGTCATTTTGGCTTGAAGGAGATACACGTAAGTTTTGTATCTTTTAAGCTGAAAGGAACAGATGATGAGTGTGAAGATACTGTGTGAAATGTGAAGACAGGAATATGTAAACAACAACAACCATGGCGAGGGACAACATTAATGAAGTCAAGGCTTAGCAAACCCAAACAAACAAATCCTGTGAGTGCTTGGCTTGCAAGTCACATGACCCAGATCCAGCAATATCACGGCGAGGGACACCAGAAATGGGCTTCACACATTGTACCCATGTCAGGAATCGAACCCGGGTCTTCAGTGTGACGAGCGGACGCTTTAACCACTAGGCTACCCAACCGCCCCCTTTTACTCACAGAAAATTCAACTATTGTAGATTGTACCAACCCAGATTAAAAAAACAAAACAGGCTCCATATTAAATTGTTTATTTCTTTAAATTAATTAGTAAGTATTTTGCTTTTACTCTTTAAAAAATCTACTTGACAGAGGTATGTAAAAAGTCTTACAGGGCGATAGAACACATGATCTTATGAATTCCACTTGTCTATCCACTAATCACAGAAAGCAACATACCTCAAATTCGAGGTAGTTTTCCTTATCAAGGTAGTCTTGTATGACCCTGACCTTGGCCCCCTTCTCTGGGGCCATGGCTCGGTGTTGGTGAAGGTCTTGCTCCAGGCTGTTCACATGGTCCTCATGGGTCAGCAGCTGGTCCTTCTGCAGGGAGGAGGTCAGGGGAAACAGGTTTAACGTCGCAAATCTATTTCACTCATACAGTGATTTGCATGCACATGTGTGACAACTTGTACTAGTCCAAACTTATGCTTGTTTTATAGTGCTAGCCCACAGAAGTACTAAGCTGCAGTTCAACTCAGTCACATGATACTGCCAGCCAGTCAATCCTTGCCTTAACCCCTTCATGCCAAGTGGTAGGCAGGGTAAACAATACCATCTCTTACCACCTGGTGGTATGATGCAGCCAGGGATGAAACCTCGGACCTTCCGCTCTCTGGGAAAACCTACACCTCTGAAGCAGTTTTACATAAGAGAAGAGAGGAGAAGAGGGCAGGGCAGGGCAGGGCAGGGCAGGGCAGGGCAGGGCAGGGCAGGGCAGGTCTACTTTCACAGGTCCACTTTCACACAATTCAAATTCAAGATAACAGGATGTGTGTCTTGATTCTAAGGCACTGACGTATTTCTGCACTGTAACAGTTAGCAACTAGACCAAAAGTGTCTTGGTTCACAGGTGCTGCAAATTTAGGAAAATACCACTAAACAGTGTTCAAAATTAAGCAAGAAAGTTTAGAGGCTCTTCTAATAACCCTAATGTTGAAAGGTCAAGATTTTGGGAAACCTAGATTCAAGGACCCAAAGACACCCCAGCCTTTTTACTTTGGACCCTGGGTGAATATTTCACCTTTAATAACGAATGGCTGAAACTCAATTCCTATTATTTCTTCAGCCTTATGGATATCAAACAATGCATTTATACCAACTGTCACTACAATCATTTCAACTGCAGTACAAGAAGATGATTCACAGATATTTCAAGGACTTCAAAAAGATTGCAATGATGTGTCAGCTACCACATACCATATTATGCCTAGTGTAGCAGGATGACAGTAGAGGGCGCTGGAACCTGGTCTTGGAGCCACACCCTCCAGGGAGTGGGGGAGCAGAGAACGTGGAAGCAACCATGTTAATAGTATCAATCCACTCTTGCAATTCTTTACTGTCACTGCAACATATGGAAAACAACTCATATATTGTCTTAACCTCCTTATCCAAACCATTTTAAATTTGTATTCACATGAGGAATATCCAATACATATGGCAGGTCTTAGACATTTGCACTTCGGTGAAACCCGGGGGCATGAATATGTTGCTGACAAACCTGGAAACACTATCAGAGCGAACTGTGATTTGAACCGATGATCATAGGTTTCTGCATAGTGAAAAGTGGTGCCTTATACGAATGGACCACATATACAACATGTCATTTTCAGGGCAAATTTCAAATTAGAATACGCAATAATAGGTTACAGGATGCCTGCAGGAAGCAGTTCTGCACAGCAAATTAGACAAATGGATCGCCCGTGCCTCCTGAGTGCACAGCATCAGCCATGTCACATTGTAACCACACAGTTAGTCTGATAGGGTGTGGGTAATGGGGGAGCTTTTTTATTTGGGAATCCAAGCTGAGTGATGACTGACCTTGTCTGGAAGAGGTACTCGCACCAGTCAGCTGTCTGCAGCCGGAACACGTGCTGTTTCTTGGTGTAGTCCGTGGCCTTGGTGGCCAGGGAGTGGTGGATGCGGATTGAGTTGTTGGCGCTCTCCACGAAGCCCCCCTTCTTCAGCTGATGCTCGTCCTTGTACAGGTACAGGATCATGTCCCTCAGCACAGCACAGAACATCTTCCAGCCTCGCTTGCCCATGGGGGCTGGACACAGAACAATATCAGGTTAATAACAAGCTACATTCAGATGCTTATTGATGTCATGGGTTTATAGAGCTTTCATTTGCTGGGTCGCATTTAAAATACTATATTCCTGGCGCATACTTTAACATTCATTAACTAAAGTTTTAGATCACTTTGTGGAACAGGACCCTGGCAGGTTAAATTTGTAAAAATTAGTGCCACTGCACTGTAGCTCACCTGGATATGTAATCAAATGTTTGAAACACAGCCACTGAACAAAACTTGCTGTCAGCATTGATATTTAAGTATTTAAGTTCAACTCTTTCACTCTGACAATTTCAGAGGATAAGAATATGCAAGGCAAATATGCATTTCGAGAGAATTTAACTACGGAACAAAAAAATCTTTATACAATATTGACAACAAAAAAGCTTGGTCTTGTGTGCTTAATTTGATTACATTCTGTACAAAAATGACCGAAAACTGGATCTGGATCGGTTTCATTTTGAATATTGCATTCAGATATTTTGAAAGAAAGTGTCCCGGAAACGGTCATAAGAAGTTTCCATCAAAGTGTAAAGGTAAAAATTTCACAATTTTGGTTTCAGCTTTATCATGTTTATTGTCCCTGTAGAGGATGTTTTTGACAGACAATGCAAGATTTACAACGCACTATAGACAAATTGCCCACGACATTAGCTCACTTGACTCAAAGTCTGAGGTTTGAGGTTTGAACTTTGAACCCTGTCCACCTTGGCACTAATACCATGAAAAGAATGTATTTTTTTTAGAGTCAACATTTTCTTTTAATACATATCCTGATTCATACAAATTGCTTATCTAAAATCATTTTGGAAAATTAGTGGAAACGTCCTGAACTGTGTTCACGGAGAATAGAAAATACAGCTCATCTGAGCACACCCCTGGTCTGCACATGAGCACTGGAGACACATGGCCAAGCCGATATACTCATCACTCTCACGCTTCCCTTACATAACAGCCGAAACACAGGGGAAGAGCGGATGGCTGGGATAAGTATAAACTTTATTTTTACTCTCAAAGATACATATTTTACCTTATCCTGACTCATACTAATTTCTTGAATCTCAAAGAAGGTGGTGGGTTCCACCTGTGTGCTTGGTTCATCTCCAGCATCCTCTCACCCCAGGATGGATGAGAGTGGCGGGACATGAAACTGTCTGACTGGTTGACCAAGCAGCTGAGTCTTGGTGACAAAATCCATTCTCAGGCCGAGAAGAGCTGATGCATGTTTGCCACTGTGGAATCTTGTATGGGAGAAATCGATCGCATGTATGTCTGACATCCTGCCTGCCATGGCTAGGGCTAGTAGAAATAATGTCTTCTGGGGCAGATGTCCAAAATCATCTTGTTGTAAGGGTTCGTATACGTCACTAGAAGATGACAAAGTACCACATTCAGGTCCCAGGCTGAGGTTGATCTTCAAGCCTGTAAGATCTGAACAGCACTATCATTTCTGGAACTATTAATTCCATTGCACATGGTTAGGACAGAGTTAATGGCTGCTAAGAATGTGCCCAGTGTTGAACCTTTCTTGGGTTTCTTGTGCTTCTCAGGTGGCATAAGAACTCTGCTACTTGTGGAGATTGCCTTTGTCTGCAAACGCCTCTTCCATGTAGACCTAATAAGAGTGCTTCCTAGCCGATTGTTAAGGCATCAATGTACTGGTCGTTGAAAGTAACATGCATCTGGTAGATTGAGGCTAAATACATAATTCTTCCGTCTGAAGGATCGCACAAAGCATGATAATCGAGACCATGTGGAAATATGTCTGTGTTATCAGCAAGCAGTGCCTTGAAGGAATGTGGAGATTATAGGGAGTGTATCGATGTGTCTGTTTTCGGCAATTCCTGATCATCAAAAGTGAGGGATGACTTGTCTTTCTGGGTTGACCTGTTGTGTTGTTCTGGTGATAAGGCGGTGGGATTCCATCTCCTGGATGCTAATTAAGCGCTCCCTTCTAATATGTAGAGACGGTGAAGGGTGCTGTCGCTGTGAATTACTCCGCTTGTCATCATCGGAGGTCTACTGAAGTGCCCCGGTCACATTGATGTGTAGCGTCGGATCGTGTAGTTACAGCTTTACGTACAAGCAAACCAGTCTGTAAAGGTGCACTGCACGGCTCACAGCATATTCAGGTTTGTCTAGTCAGTGAAATCTTGACACATGACATGTACATCATCCTGCACAGGAAACAAGGAGTGAGTGAGTTTGATTTTACGCCACTTTTAGCAATATTCCAACAATATCACAATGGGGGACACCAGAAATGGACTTTACACATTATAACCATGTCTGAAAATGAATCCGGGTCTTTGGCGTGACAAGTGTACGCTTTAACCACTAGGCTACCTGACCGCCCCAGGAAACAAAGAATACTGCGGAGAGGATGTCCAATGCTCCAGACACTGACAATCCAGTGTGACCTGTATGGTAGATAGACAAAGTGGTGTGTCGAGTTCTGAAGCATAATGGTGTATACGCAGTCAGTTCTGTGTAGGATCTGTGACGTGTCCAGTGCAGTAGCAAAATAATCTTCATGATATTTGATGCATGTAGGTAAATGAATATTGTCAATATTCGACGAAGCTCTGCCGATCGTACTGGTGAATTTAGATGAACAGCCCAGTTGATGTCTACCCTGTCTTCATCATCAATGAATGACTGATCCTCATGGTAAGAGATCGATGAATTTTCCTTCCTATTCCTACTGAGGGAAGAAGTCTGCACTGAAACAAGAAAATGGGATTGACTTCCTTCAAATACAAGCTTAAACACATCCTTATCTTGAAAAGATATGAGGCTTTAGGATTTGGAGCTGTGGATGAACCGTGAGATCAGAATTTTCTTCAGAAGTTGGGGGTGAAAGTGTAGGTTGCATGAAGTCTTCCACTTATTGTCTGATGTTGCAATACAACGAGTAGAAAATGTCAGAATGCAGGCTTCGTGAACTTTGGAGGGGGCATGAACCCTTGAAGTTGTGTGAACTGCATGCAGGTTTAGTGCTGCATGAAGGTCTGTGGCTGTGTGAAGGTCTATTGCTGGATGCTGCAGATCTATTGCTCCTTGCTGCTGCATGGAAAGTACATTTGCTGGGTAACACTGGTTTATAAGGGTATAGCACGCTGTTGAAAGACGTTAGACTGCATGAACATTGTAGGCTGTGTGAAAGATGGAAGCTGTGTGAACATCTGCAGCTGCATGAAGGTGGCTGTTGCGCGAAGGTCGCTCAGAAGAAACAGCAGGGGATTTGGTCAACGACTTGGCTGAACCGTTGAGAAGGGCGTCAACACTTCTGCTGCCTAGGGAAGAACTTGTAAGTATGACTGGGTTGCTCTGCGAGGGAGGAAGAACTATAAGAACTTCCTCTCTAGAATCAGAGTCCCTCTCTTCCTCTGAATGAGGTGTAGGTGTAGCGTGTACCTTCAAACAAGTCATCTGAGGACGATGCAGATTGTGATGATTCCTTCCTCTTTTACGGTCCATCTTCCTCCTGTGCACCACGAAGAGATACTGTGCAAAATGTTCTTCTCCCAAGGAGCGCAGAAACTTAATCTCTTCTCCGTAGTGCAGTGTTGAGGAAGGCAGCCCGCACAAATAGGGTGAGCGTATAGATTTGAAACATACACACTACATATGGACACAGAGGTAACATTTAAGTCTAAAACTATGAAAAAGATTAAACCCAAGGCAAAAAAATAATCATTACATATGATGAATAAAGATTAGAAGAAAGCAATCCGAACAAAAATAATTATGAAAAAAGGCTAAGTTTGAAAGAATGGCTCAAATTACAAGTTCAGAACAAAATTTCCCAATTACTCAGTTGGCATGTAAATGAGAGAGTGACGAGTATGCCAGCTTGGTCACATGTTTCCGGTGCACATGCGCAAACCAGGGGAGCGTTTGGGAGAGCTGTTTATTTCTGTTCTCCGGGAACAGTCCAGAAAATTTCCACCTTTCGGAAATGAGTTGTGATAAGCTATTAGTAGGACTAAGGATAAGGTAAACCAAATGTGATGGAACATTAGTTTTTTTTAGTTAATAAATAAGTATAATATATCGTTGAAACTCAAAGAAAAGGAAGGCTCTTTGTTATTATATCAAAAAGAGAGGAAATTTGCATTTGTTGTATCGGGATAAGAAATTAATATATGATACACTTGCCATGAACACCATTAGTGCTGTTCAGTGGCATAAAAAGGACTTGATACGGACACAAACTCTGAAAGGACAGTGAGTGAGTGAGTTTGTTTTAATGCTGTTTTGAACAGTATGAAGTAATATCATGGAATGCCAAGTGTTGCAAGTCTTTGACGTTTACCCACAAGCAAGGGTATGGTGTTGACAAACATGAAACCCTTGTTCACAGGTATCTGATATGCCTGATGGGTTCAACTTAATGTTGATCAGCAAGTTAACTTGTTTCAATGAGGTGGTGAAATGGGGTTTAATGTCGCGTCCAAGATTATTGCACTTATATAGCGACGTGCATGTTCGTGTGTGTGTTTGTGTGGCTGCTTGTACTAGACCGGACTGTTGCCGATTTATAGTGCTAGCTCACTGAGATACCATGCTGCAGTTTAACATGAATACCCCACTCAGACACAGTATACTGACTCCGAGCCGACCAGTACTTGTTTTGGCCCTTTAATGCTGAGCGTCAGACAGGGTAAAAACAAGTACCATCTTTTAACGTCTTTTGGTATGACGCAGCCGAGGATCAAACCCCGGACCTTCAGCTCTCCGGGCGGACACTCTACCACTAGACTACGGAGGCAGTCTTGTTTCAATGAACAATGATGACATGCACTTACTTCTTCTGCCATCCATATCTTTGCAGCACTTCCTCATCACATAGCCTTTCTTGTACTCCGTTGTCTTATTCGGGTCAGGAGTCTGTGACATGAGATCAATAACATTCATGAAAAGGCACTCATTTGCTAATTCAATACACAATTCGTGCATAATAGTAATGAATATTTTCTTATTACTAGAAAGAAGGTGGACTTATTGATTAGTTAATTTTAGGTTTCTTTCCGCTTGTTGTTGAACACCACACTCAGCAAGATTAGTTATATGAGGGTCTTGTAAATAATACTGTCTGTACCAGACAATCCAGTGATTGACTGACATTAAGCACAACCATCATGACTTTGTGTTATGATGACACGATATTAAAAGTTTCCTAGTTTGACCCCCGAATCCCCACGGGACACAGCTCTGATGCCCTACTCACATCTAGGAAAGGGTTTTGTCCTATTATGGGTCCAGAGCCTGACTGAGACCCAGCCTCTTGAGAAGCATCGGCCTCTGGCACATCGTCATCCCTGCATCACAGGTAATAGAAGCTACAGGTATGCATAATGATGTCACGTGATTACAATAACACATCCTGCATTAAAATTACACAAGATTATGTAAGGAAACATAACTCCATTTCCCAAAAAGCTTCCTTTCAAGAATGGTATCATATGAACATATATTCTGTTAATACCAGTAGTGTACACTTGAGCCCAACAGGGAATTAGACACAGGAAATCTTACTTTGACTGAACATATGAAAATAACTAGATACCATAATATTACAACTTGTCTTAGTACTACATGGTAACAATAGCAAAGTGCCTGACAAAGTGTGCCACTTACACAGCCCAGTCTAACTGCTCGGATTTGATCGACTGGTAGATTGACTTCAGGACTTCTCTGGGGAAATTCTCACCATCATTTAGCTCAGATAAATTATCAATAAATTCAGAACAGGTCATTTTCCTCCCAACAAACTGCAACAGAAGACAAATATAAGTCACCTCTAAGTGCACTTAACATTTATTAATAACAGAGTATCTTTCCAACATTACTTTGGTTAGCCGGTCACTTCAAGCACCAAATCTAAATGCCATGATAGACAACATCACATTACTGTATGGACAGTTATAGTCATATATAAACAAATCATCTTTAATTAGATTTCAAATAAGTCTTTCTTCACACGTTGTTTTAATCATTTTCATGATAGATATGATAAAGTGGTCAGTTGCAGCCAATGAGCAACACCTTACTGTCTCAAAGAGACTCAAGCATCTGGTACCCAGGCTTATCCAAGTGAACAAGTCAAGCTATCATGATGAAATGAAGAATCCGTCACCAAGAAATCTAATTATCCACAGTTCCCCAATTATTATACAGTCTACCTAAAGTGAGTCGCTTGCAGTTTCTTCAGTGGGCAAGTCACTTTCCATGTCATGATTGATGACATAAGTATGTTATGGTACGCTGTGAAATTCAAACACATCATTGCATCGTGCATCGAACGGTTCATGTCTTACGACTTGACTGATTCTCATCTCAAGTGTTCTAAAGATCTTCTAAAAAATGGAATAATATAGAAGCACATCCTTCCGAAAGTTGACCAAATCATGAACATGTCCTGATGCCATTTAACAACTAATTAAAAGACTGAATGAGACACAGTGGCCCACACCCTTACCTGTCCATGTAAATCTGTGTTGAGCAGCATTATTGCACATGTTAAGGTGTGACAAGCGTCTGAAACAGAGGGGTGATACTTAGTTACACACATGTATATTCAAAGGAGGGAATTATACTGTAGTATACTAACAGTTCCACAAAGCAATCTAAGATAAGTTGTTGCTAAACGCCATAGTCAACAATGGTCAACTATACTCAGCAAAATAAGGAAACACAACGTGATTTTAAACCAGTTGATCAACTTAGTTGCCTCATACGACTAGCATAGGTTACTTGGGACCTGTATTAACCCGGAATCCCTGCAGGGTTAAACCCCTCAAGACAAGACAACTTACCATCCGAGTTGAAAGATCCTGGGTTACAGATCATGTAGTGGTGGGAGAAGTGAGCCAGCACTCTCTCCCTCTCCTGTGTCTCCCCGCTCAGTGAAAACTGCAGCAGAAACTTGCGAAGAGCCCCGTCCAGCGTAAGCCCCTTGAAGTCAAAGAACTTGAGATACTCTTCCGCCACCAGTGTGCTGAACTCATTTCTGAAAGACAGGAGTCATACAGTGTAAGAGCAAGTGAGTGAATCAGGGATAACGCCACTGTGAACAATATTTCAGTTATATCACGGTTTGTCAGCTTGAAGCAGATCTTAGGCAACATAATAATAAGGACAAACTAAGATTCGAACCCACCATCATTGGTTTCTGGCAAGCCTAAGGGATGCAACTCTGCACAGTGAATTCTAAAGCCTCAGACAATTCCACCTGTGGCCCAAGACTGTAAAATTTATCGTGAATGCTCCCATGGCGATACAGGGTTCAAACAAGGAGTGTAATCATGGTAATGACTACTGCCGCATTGCAATTGGCACTATAGCAAGTGGAATTTAAATATGCAATCATATCATCAATGGTATGCATAACAAATGCTAGTTTCAACAGTTGAAAAAAATAAATTAATAAAACATATTTTATGTGTAAGAAAACTCAGTTTTGAAAGACTATTTTCAAAAGTGCCCTGTGCTGCTAAGGGATTCAGATTCGAGTTACTACCCTTTGAATAAGGTAGTGACAGTAAGATAAATGGACAACTTTGACATTTGCAATACTTTATTCCATTGCATCACATTGATTAATATGATTATCAAGTCTCAAAGTTGGTTTAGAAATATCGCAATACTATTGCAACAGTTGACAACTATTGCTGTCCTATTGCAATTCAATCTCACACTAGTGAAAATAGCCCTGCCCATACACTATTAGCCTGGCTTTCCCATGACCTTAGCAAAGGTTTCATGATATTATCCACAAAAACATAAAAACTTATTTTATACTCAATTAATGGTGCAATTACTTCAATTTGGTCAAAGCATTTATTTGCGGTGTGAGACAGTTCACCAGAATTGTTTTTATGAGACTGCTGAATATACATGCTGGTCAAGTAACAAAGAAAGTGCTTTGCAAAACAAACAGTCAAATGAGAAATTTACAGTTTAAAAATGAAACATTTTCAAGAGAATAAGAAATGGCAAGAAGCGATATTAACTGCATAAATGACCATCTGTCATTATTTTGCCTTGTCAATGTGGAACTTACATAATAAGGAAGTCAACAGTTTGTGTACGGACGAGACACTTAAGATAAAGGGAGACAATTTGAAGGGAGGTAACTCTTTTATGACAATAGTTCCGTCAAAGTATTATGTTCACTGCATAGAAATATCAAGGGTTATATTCATTGCAATGAAAATAAAAAAATTCTCAACTTCAGAAAGCTCTATGTTTCACACAGAAGTATATAATAAAATCTAATATGAACATGGGAGCAAAAACCAAAATATATTTGATTGAATGTAACCACTTGATCACATTGTATAACAAGTAACATTGTGGTTGTGGAGAACATACTTCGGCAATTATAGTGAATGTGAGTGAGTATGCTTTTACGCCACTTTTAGCAATATTCAAGTAATATCACAGCGGGGAACAACAGAAATGGCCTACACACATTGAACCCATGTCAGGAATTGAACCCAGATTTTCGGTGTGACAAGCAAACGCTTTAACCACTAAACTACCCGACCGCCCCTTGGCCATTATATATATAAATATATGGTACCAGTAAACATGGTAGACAAAAGTAGACATGGTCGATAAATAATCTAGTGTGGGTCAGACAATCCAGTGATTGACATCATGAGCATCAATTCACGCAACGGGGATACAATTACATGCACTAACCAAGTCAGCAAGCCTGACCACCCGATCCCATTTGTCGCCTCTTATGACAAGCAGTCACATTTTACGGCAAGCATTGGTTGCTGAAGACCTATTCTACCCCGGATCTCATAAGGGGATGCATAGGTCAAAGGTCATGGTCTATAGATAGGCTGGCATTCATATGATTTGATAATAATGATGAAAATGTGATTCTTGGCAAAAGCTATGTCTGTTATACACATTGATTACAGTTCAATTATTATAATGTGATGAGGTGAGGTGAAATTGGGTTTAACGTCGCGTCCAAGATTATTGCTTATATAGTGACATGCATGCATGTGTGTATGTGTGTGTGCGTGTGCATGTGGGTGTTTGTACAAGTCTGGACCAATTTATAGTGCTAGCCCACTGAGCATGCTGAGATACCATGCCACAGTTTAACATGAATACCCCACTCAGACACAGTATACTGACACCAAGCCGACCAGTCCTTGTTTAAGCCCCTTAATGACGAGCGCCAGACAGGGTAACAACAAGTACCATCTTTAAACATCTTTTGGTATGACGCAGCCGGGGATCAAACCCCGGACCTTCCGTGGACGCTCTATCACAAGACCACGGAGGCGGTCCAATTATCATAATGACCATAATTATACACACACAAATTGTCAAAAAGGCAAAATGAAGGGTTTGACAGTGAGAAAATCCAATATATCAAGATCTCCATAAATTATGGCAAATATATGATATTTACGCTGAAAGTATGCTCAAAGACAACACACCTGGACGCAATTATCAAGGTCAACACAGTGTCCATTCTTGGACCAGCCTACTCAAACACAAGCTTAGAATCCCTCTCCAGATCCAGATCAAGATCAACAGTGGGCAATGGCCAGCAAATGGTGAGTGTCGGTGACTATCACCATGTATTTTTATCTTGCCCAGTACTCCCTTAAACCAAACTACTAGTCTTAAGAGCATTGAAGAGTTTGGGTGAGGTGGAATGGGGTCTAACATCACATTCCAAATTTCTGAACATATCTATGTAGCAATGTGAGTGAGTGAGTGAGTGAGTGAGTGAGTGAGTGAGTGAGTGAGTGAGTGAGTGAGTGAGTGAGTGAGTGAGTGAGTGAGTGAGTGAGTGAGTGAGTGAGTGGTTTTACGCCGCTTTTAGCAATATTCCAGCAATATTACAGCAGGGGACACACATTGTACCCATGACAGGAATCGAACCCGGGTCTTCGATGTTACGCGCAAATGCTTAAACAACTAAGCTACCCGACTATCCTCAATGTGCAAGGGTTTATGGTGCCAGCCCCTTGAGATACCATGCCGCAGTTTAACATGGATAACTATTCAGACATAGTATACTGACACAGTACAAGCCTTTGTTTTATTCCCTCAATGCTGAACACCAGGGTAACAAGACAGGGTAACAAATAGTACCATATTTGGGGGTTTGACAAGGATGGAGATCGAACCACAGATCTTCCACTCTCTGGGAAGACACTCAATCCACTAGACCACGGAGGCAGTCCACTGTAGAGAAGAAGTACTACTATATTATTTATGTCCATGTGTATATCATATATACAACATAGACATATAGTAATTTCTGTCTACAACTACAAGGCAATAGTTTTAACATAAACATGCTGCCACAGGTGTTCCACCATCAAACACACAGCCAACAGGTTCCATACACAGCAAGCTCCATGTGCATGACACATGCTCCATGCTTACAAATCAATCAACATTAGCACTGAACCAATCAACCGTGAAATAATAAGGGCTTAGCAATCTGCTAATCGGATCAAATCTGAATTTTTGTGAGGTAAACTTAATGCAAATGATGGTTGCAATTCTGTTTGGACAATACATGTAATAATATGTAGTATATTCACCGTATTAACTTAATAAGCAAACCCCCCGACAAACTTCTAGACCAATGTGCAAGTACCTGCTACAAAGACTGCTCATTTAAATGAGTCCAAATTTTCTTGTGTACATTAGAGATTTCTTACAGAAAACTAGCCTGTTATAGACCCTGAAACAAATATATCCAACATGTCCAATACAGCCCATGCAAGTCTATAATAGTGGGCAAGTCTCGATTACTGTAGTTTCCTAAAATGAAGAGAGTCATCTCCTAGGCTCTTTATATTTCTCAATATAATTTAGCAACTTTTTTCCCCTGTAAAATATGTTAATTTCAGAAACTAGAAGTTAGTCCAACAGAAACTCAGTTTGTTCACTTCCACTAAATCTCTGAAAACAGATATATCTCCTTGTGTATCGTTTAAATAAGTGGCCGCCATTTGTCAATTTTCTGATATCCAGAGGCGCTTATTACAACAAATATGGTATATTCTTTACATACATTCTATAAGCAGTAATGATAAAATTTCCTGTTCATTGATTTTGGGACAAGAAAAGTATGAATTCAATGTAATCATAGTAATGGCGACAGTACATCTAGCATGATTAGTATCATTATCATGTATTGGCTTTGCAAGTTACTACCATATTTATTTGAAACAATACATACCATGTATACTGCAAACATGTCATACATTGTAGCCACACATATTTCACATGTACTGTTATATCAACCACTATCCTCTGATTGTTCGATAATGATAATAAAACATGATAAAAGCTACTGAAGACTTAAAAATATAAAATGTGTAACTAGCAATGTACCCATCAAGTTTTCATTATCAGGTTATTATTTGAACACACAGAAAAAACAACAAGAAAGGCAATTCATACATATGAATATGTCAACATGTTCAATATCTGTTCATAACTCATAATTATAATAACTGATAAAGTAGCACCTGTCATGCAATACAAATAATTGTGAAAATATCAAAGAATGGATCTTGACTGATAGTGATAGGTCACTGAGCTTGTAATAAATTTGAAATACCACAGTCCCAACTGTAAATATTACACCACGGACTTACTGACTGAATCTGTTAAGATTGACCCTTACAAGTAACAATGTTTGGAAGTTACATGTATACGGTGTCCGAAATACTTTTTACTCCCAACAAGTCAAGCAGACTAATGACTTATACATGTGTCTGTACAGAAAGTTGCAGGCTCCCATTTGTAAATACGTATAAATATTAAATATTGTAGATAATCATTTTCTTCAGATTATATTGGCTCTGTGCCATAAACATTTACTGCTTTATAATCACAGTAGATCCTGGTCTCAGGAAAGTGAGTCACATGTCAATGTCTAAATCTAATTTAAAATTGTCAGTGTGGGACTGGTAATGAAGGTTTTTACGAGACAGCCAGGCAGGAAGGAAAAAATGTCACCTATTCCCACAGAAAGGTTCCCAGCCACGGGAAAGTGGACAGACAGCTATCTCTTTATTCAACAGTTAAGGAGTTTTGCTCTGGAAACATAAGGCTGACAGATGGACAGACGGACATGCTGACCTTTATATCCCTCGTTTTTTTCAAACCCAAAAAGGGTGAACTATCCTCAAATGGTCTGTCATTTCCGAGTTCTCCCAATCTATACAATCTGACTGAGTCTTAATATTTGAATGTGTTTATGGCACACTAAAGATTGAAATTTGAAAGTCTTCTTATTTTATAAGGGCTAGTAACCTTTGGCTGGGCTTGTTTGGTTTTTGAGTGAATTTCCATCCCTGCTTCATGTCATGATATTATCATGATTATGATACTGATGATATGTACCTGAATAGCAAGCATGGTTAGGTCACAATACAATATGTACTCTGCAAAAAAAATAAAGAAACACAAAAGTAGTAAAATCATTAATATCTGACAGAGTGTTGCCGACATCCATACAAACTAAATACCAAAATTGAATTGGTCAATTCTGCATGGATAGGGATTGATTTGTGTGGAAAGAATGAAGTACTGCAGACATTTGGCAAAAAGATAGAAATAAATGATAGATTGCAAAGGAGACAAGATTGCTTTCGTCATGAGTCACAGTTCATGCTTTGCCGTGAGAATGTTTACAGGCATAGAGGGGGAACGTTACACATGAAACTGCATGAGGGAAGCGGACAGATTTGGTTGTGGTAGTGTGATGATGTGGGCAGCCATCTCCTACACTGATAGAACAGACTTGGTACAAGTTCTGGGGAATTAAATGGCACAATGTTACACGGATGAGATTTTTCGGCAACACATCCTTCCCATTATGCAGTAAGCGAACGTCATTTTCAAACAAGACAACTCCCAACCTCACATAGCAAGACTTAAAACAGACTTTTTCAGGAATCACAACAACCAGGTCCTGCAATGGCTCTCCAGATCTCCAGATTTAAACCCAATCAAACATTTATGTGATTCACTGGATCAACGACTGTGAGCATGTCAGCAACAACCACAGAATATCCGAAAGTTGGCACAAGCACTGCGGGCAGGGAGGGAGAACATTCCTCAGGCCACAATTTGGGATCTGATTGCTTCCACGGGACGATGATGCCAGACAGTTTTGGACTCTATTCGATTATTCATATGATATATAAAATATACATGTAAAATCACTTTTGCCTTTCTTTTTTTGCAGAGTGTTTGTCATCCATGAAATGTTTACACTCAGTCACTCCTATTATCAGAACTGAACAGGAAGCATATTGAAGACCCACCAAAACATTACAGGCATAATCAGTAATTTACACATGGCAAGATCCCCAATATTGTCAAAAGCTTTGTGGTTAGAAACAGGTAACCTAAACTTATTGACTTTACTAGCCCAAATTTGTGTACTTTGTAGGAAGTTTTAATCAGACAATGTTAAATCAATTGGCTTATTGCGATATATTGTTTTGTACTGACTTATTGATACTGTCAGTTAATTCTTGCACTATTTAATGCCCCTAATCAATATTATTAATATTATCATTGTCAGGTTGATATAGTTTGTGAATTCAAACATGAAACTGGATGTCAAGGGTTACCTAAAGCTATACTATCTATTTCAGGCAATATAAACCAGGAATATGAAGTTTGGTAGCTTGATCCTGATTATTTTTTTCATCCTCAACATTTAATAAGGTTTTTTTTATTCTTGTCTGGGTTGGAGAGACATTCTGATGTGGGTGTGTATTAAGGAAATGACTTTTTTTGTTGCTATACTGCAGGGTTGAGCAGGTTGCCAAAAACAAAGACTTTTTAATGTGGCATAACATCAACAGACTCACACTAACAAGTTCAAACAAACACAAACACTGCGGTTTATTTTAGACAAATTAGAGGCAATTCCCAATTCCAATCCACCATTGCCAACAAACCGATCAAATAGTCAGTTGCTCAAATAATTATTTATAATTTTCATATTTTATTGTATATGTTAGAACTAGCATTATCTGAAAAAAAACCCCACTAAATTCAAGATTCACATCACAAAGTGACATTTACCTAAGTAATGAGTACAGAAAATACTTACTTTTTTGATAAATGCCTTGATACATCACTCTTACGAAAACCATCAAGCATAAACAATCTTTTAGCCAGTCTGGAAGCAGATGGTCTATCCACTCCCTTCATTGGCTGATGGTAAAGACTCTCTGCATCTGAGAATTCCAACTCCAGGTCTATATGGTTGATGTCTTGTACTTCACCAAACTCATCCCTGGATGTATAGTGAGTTGACAGGGTTGATCCCGATCTACTGGTTTCCAAAGCACTATTATTTACAGCAACTCTTTCACCATAACCATTAGGTGAATCATCATCATCTTTCAGTTTATCTTTCACTTTGGCTTTTAGCGGTTTTGGATCATCAAGACTTATGAATGCAGGCATGAACACTCGCTCAGAAGTCTTTTCTGTCGGCTTCCTTTCCGGAGAGTTGTGTAAACTCCGTGAAGCAGGCTCACTAACATTATCAAGGGAGGCAGTGGAACTGTCATTGCAGTAAGCAAGCTGGTCCAAGGAATAGGCCATGTTGTCATCAATGTCTATAGTCACAAGCTGCATTGCATTTCCAGACTCTAAGTAATTCTCATGGCTTTTACTGGTTCTTACTAACTGCTGTGGTTGGGCTTGTTTTGACTGACTTGTAATTTTCTCTGCACTTTTACTGGTGACCATGACCCTATTGATGGCATCTTCTGAATTTGGCACTTCCGGGAGAGAAGAGGACTTCTCTCCTACATCCGAGTCAGAACTGTGGATGTCAGGGTGCACACCGCTATCACCGGAACTTGGTACATCCTGTAAACTTTTGTCTGAGCCACGGTCACCATTGACAATTATCACCTCAACTGGTGACCTCACAGCCTCTTGGGAACTGTCCTCAGTAACAGGAGACACTTTTTCTCCTTGTGAAAGCTGCATTTTTTCATTGAGAGAGGCTATGAGTGATTCGCTCCCTGAGGACTGAGACATATCACTAAGGTCTTCGACAGTAGCAACAGGTGCCCTTGGAAGCTCAAGAGGAAAGGCTGGAGACGGTGTATTTTTCACAGTCTGCTGTACCCCAGACAGATTGAGGTGAGGGGAATAGACCAGGCTGGACTGGTCACTGCGTATACTTCCATCCACATCACTGTAACTCAAATCCTCCCCGCCACTCTTTGGGGTGACAGACTTGCTGCCATCTTGCCTTGATTTCGGCTGATGTGGAGGAGTAGTTTTGATTATCATGTCTCCTGTCATGAGAAATGTTTCAAAGCCTTTTCCCTTCCTGTTCTGTGGAGAAATAGCCTGAGGAGACACCTCCTCAATAATACCGTTTTCATGAACGGTCAAAGTGAGACTGTCTTTTTCCTTCAGTTTGTTGGCTTCCCTCTGTTCTCTAGCTGCCAATCGCCCATTCATAGGAGGCGGAGGGCTTCGAACAGGGATTGGAATGCGTGAGGGACTCTGGGTTGTCCTGCTTGCCATTTTGGGGGCCAGCAAAGGCCTACCAACAAACCACAGAGATAGTCGCCATTACTCCAAACTCCTCTTGCAAAAGTTATCTCCCATCTGAAACAGAAAAAAATAAGAGTTATGATGGTTTTAGCAGCAGTGGTTTATACTCATATACCACTTGTTAACCACTCATCGAAATCTAGTGTAATTAGTATGCTAACCAGTAGCACATTGTACTGGTAACTGATGTTATTACAACTTTTAGAAACCTTTTGAATTACATTAACAGCAAAAGAAAAGGGGAAAAGAGCAAGTTCATCGTTATCATGGTTATAGTAGTCATGAGTCACTGCTATTCCACATCCTCATGCTGTGGTATGTTTCAAATGTAATAATATATTATTGACAAACAGTTACAAATTATATGAAAATATGGTAGGCTGTTTACAAAATTAATCAAAGCAATCAATATATGACACATCCTGGGTGTTACAAACTGCCGGAAGTTAAAGCGACTCTAGGACTTTCTCATTTGATTTAATTATTATTTTAGACTTGGGACGCCAAAAGTCTCAACACTGGAGTTTTGACAAGGAGCACTTAGTTTCATTTTTATTTTCAAACACTATTATAATTAACTAAACAGGTTAAAATCACTATGCTCATAATACTTCTGAATGACTGTTCATAATCCTAAAGATTTTGTACCAGCTAAGAATATGATTTCTGTCTTGATAAACAATCTAAAGCTGTCCTTTCCAAGAATCAATCCAAAGTTAACTCAGTATTTATGCCCTCCACAGGTGTCATATCAAACAATGAAATGATCTAGTTTGTATGCACTGTTCGTAAACAAATTAAAAAAGATACTAAACAGTTTCCGGGCGTATAAAAAGGTGCATCAGTAATGTGGAATAGGTCAAATTCATTATCCACGATGAACTCATAGATCATTAACATTTAACAAGAAACAACCACTCACATAAACACGTTAGCAAAACGTAAGTTTTATCTCTGGGGCGAAAATATAAATAAAGGGGCAGTTCCATTTTGTTGGGCTTCTTGGGGGTGGACACTCGAGTCAGCTGTAAATATGATATGAAGATGTATATTGTCCGCTTAAAACTGAGTCTATACTGAACCTAGTATAGAAAACATATCAAAACGTGACCAGAGACACATGTTTGGCTTCATGAAATTTGACAGCGGGCGGAATAATACGGAAAGTGCTGGGTGTAAAACATCAAAAATAAACTTTCCCCGCAGGGACTCTCTACTTTCGAGTCTTATCGTCGTATCCATAGCCCCATTAGCTGAAATATGGGTTAACATAATCGAACAGAAGCTATTAATAATCAGTTACCTTTAATTAGTTCACTGATAGAGAGAATGTTGGAGGAATAATTTGATGGAAGAACAAGGAATTACATCCTTATACATCGGTCGACTTCCGCCATGCTGTCGTAACGCAAAATCCCGCTATCGGTCATGTGACCTTTTCATGCTATATGAAAATCGGACGAGAACTTGCGAGATCAGTAGAATAACATGGCAGAAATCGTGAAAACAGTGGTGGTGAGTTTGATCGAAAAATGATTTATAACTACGACTTATTTCACAATGCGTATCGATAACTGACAGTCACATACAGAAGAAATAATGGTCACTTATGTGGTCAGTTCTGGAAACAGTATTTTCAAAGATATGTCGATTGTACCGTGGATATGCGTTATTTCGTCTGCTCTTGGCGTCGACAGATCAGCTGATGTTTTCATTTACCAGTAGGCTATTTAATCATGGTTGGATGGTTTTTCAGGCACCTTTGTTTATTCAGTTATTTTTATATCATTAATTGCTTAAGTATACTTGAACGATAGCCGAAATTCGTGTCTGTAAATAAAATATACACTTCCACAGACATTAGTTCGCATTTGTACAAAAGGTTCAAAGGTTAAAGCAAGCACCATTGCCGCAAGACATGATGACATCATGCTCACCCATTATGAATGCTGCATTGTTCGAAGCCATATTTTGTTCATATGACGTTGATATGACACAGATCAAACATATAGAGAACCATCAAATGAAATCTTTGTATTTGTTACCTGTTCTGCAGGCCACCCACAAAGGACCAAAGGACATATAGAATACTAAACGCGCTCCCGTGTAATACCAATTTTATGAAACGAGTGAATAGTTCTGGTATCTGACGAGCGAAAGCGAGTCAGATACCACAACTATTCACGAGTTTCATAAAATTGGTTTTACACGAGAGCGAGTTTAGTATTTTATTTATTACTTGTCATTTATAATGTTTTTAGAATTATACTGTTGAGTGTAAATAGGCTGACACCTACACGATACTAATGGCATAATCCAATTGAGTTTAACAGAATAATACTTTAAACACGTCAAAAGTTGAAACGTATGAATTTAATATCATACAATGGTCCACCTTTAGGATTCAGGCGTTCGTCCCACAAACGTATCGTAGCGCTAAGGCTATCACAACTCACATAATTTAACTTAGACCAACGACTGTCGTTGCGCTACCGCACGATCGCCTTGTGGAACGGGGCCTTGCACCTCAAAGTTTACATTGACGTCACAATACCCGATGACGTAATTTGTGGAATTTTGTTGCACGATCCATCGGCGAAACAATGCCATGTGACGTCAGCCTAGCAACAAGGTTGCTGGGGTCATCGAGTGTGCATAAGCTCCTCCCAGTGATCTATCATCTCCACATACAATGTCGTTGAATACGCCAGGGGATGTTGAGAGCTTTCAATATTTGTTCGTGAAACGTGTTCCGAGAGTACATAAGCACGCGTTTTGGTATTACACAATGTGTAATAAAGCTGTATGTTTATTAAACGGGTGATCTCTTCACGGGCAAGTAATAAAATGGTTTATGACACATGGGACGATTTCATTCATTCACCCAAAATTCAGTTTATCAGTTGATATATCTTGATCAGATAGATTTTTTTATACCACCTACAATGAATTATGGTGAGTTCATGGTCTTGCAATTATTTGAGAGTGTTGAGTTAGCTGAATAAACATGATGAACTTGTATGCTTGATGACACAAGATAACATGTTCATTCATGGATATAGAGTTTGGGGTCATGTCCTTAATGCTTTGTGTGACAATTCAGGGCAACTGACATGTTCGGTCATAACAGTGGAAGGACTGACCTGTAGCTACAGTGCTTTTAGGCCTTTGCAGGTCAACTTTTATTACTTGGTTCACAAAATCAACCAACATGAAAAAAACTAAAATATTTTTTTTAAAATTACTTTTGGAATTGGACCGACAATTGGGTATTATCCCAAGAGAAGAATTTGAAAGCAAACCAACTAACGCAAAATTATATCTTTTTCAACATGTAAAAAGGTTCGCTGAGCACCTTTAGAGTACTCTACCACAACTTCTTGTGAGGAGATCTCTGCTGAAGGTCACATGTCCCCAAGACTAGCAACCTTCGGATTGTTAGCCAGACTGAGCTGTGTCCACATTGTTAAACTTAGTGCGAATTTTCCTAGTCATTCCTGAGACATTACAGAACTGAACAGAAAGGGTAGAATAGGTTATGGACACTTTTGAGGTTACGGATAGGCATGGTGTCTCATGACTTTAGTCTGCGGACACTCACGAGTGATCCTGATGCCATTTGGCACACTCGTCCCATTCCATAATCGACAAGAAACCGAGTGGTGAGGGATGAGCTGATATGGCACGAACGGTTCCAATGACAGGTTTTAATAATATTGTTGGGTGATTTGGACACAGAAAAGTGTGGGAGGAAACACTCTAAGGATTACATGGATCATAATAAGGAACTGGAAAGGCATAGGCATGGCTAATGACGCCACAAGAGTGAGTCTGATTTTGAATCATTACTGATGAAGTGTAGTGAGTGAACATGGTTTGGATGGAAATTCCATGACAGTTGACTCTATCCCAAACAATTTGACATAACTACTTTATCCTGCTAACTCATCATTTTTGTAAGAAGAATAAAGGCAACTGTAAATGTGCAAACAATAAGAAACAAGAATACCCAGACAAGTGTATATATTTGTATGCTTCATGTCTTCTGCTCCAATGTTTGAAATTGCATTAGAAGGGGTACGTATCTGGCCACATAATTTCACAAATAACATCATAGTGACTAAGGGTTTTTGTGACATGTTTGAAAAGTTTGTGGTACTGTGTTCTAAATGTAGGCCAGGTTCACACAGTGTTCACATTCATACATGTGCCTGTATTTAGAGCTCAACTAATAAGTCTACCTTAACCATGTTAACAAATGCTTAATAAAATAAAATTTGGTTTGTGATTCATCATGTTCATGTGATGTCTCATTTCTTATTCATAATCATGATTATTGATGAATATATTTATCAACTCGATGATCAAGTTTATATAGTTACATGGTTTGGGCTCCCGACTAATGACAGTGGTAACACAAACAGCCTATTTGTCACTGCCAATTATCAATCCCAATCTTTCTAATTTTCATTTTTATTTATCATATTCATTAATTACAAATGTACAATGTTGAAGTTTTCAATTTAAGTTGCGTGTAATAATCATGGGTGGCTGCTCACATTGTACATGTATGGATGTCACAGTTTATGTTGGAAAATCCTTCAACAATCTTATTCATGTTGCTTATATTTTGTTTAGTTACATAGGATAGTGCATTATGAAGTGTCTTACTTACAACTTAGACAGCTGCTCAGTGGGGCTAGGTAATATTATTACCCTAGTCAATGGATAAGTGTATACCTGAATTTCAGTCTCAGCTCCCTAGGAAATATGAAACCCGAGCCGCCTGTGGAGCGCTAGACGGTTAACGGTTACATTACCTTCTCATCCTATGCCCATTCTTTGCTGGGTTGACAAAGGCATATTTTGAACAGTGCAAAGCCCAAAAAACTCTCAGTAGTCAAGCTTGATGAACACAGTCACCCATCCACCTACTCTCCGCGACCAACATGACTTAACTTCTCCTGATTGTAACACGTGTGCTGTACACAGAAACACATGACACCACTTTATGCTATACTAGTAGTTCAAAACATTTCCCAATAGCATATAAGCTGAGCAATGCTGAGTGAGACCTGGATTTGATCACAGGAATCCAAAGCTCTGATTAAATATAATGTATATGAAGAGAGGGGTGATTGATACTATAAACCTGACAAAGGCATACAATTGTATTATTGTATTCAGTTTGAATCCCTACATGAGAACAATGTGTGAAGCCCATTTCTGGTTTATTATAACATGCATAGATCACATCCATGCCAAAACTTATTTGATTGTTATTATGGCCTACATTTGCAGGGTTAGAAACTAACAGTTTTTGTCCACTAGTCCTTATAATGATAACATATAGCAAAACCCTTAAAATGGGCCAATTTCTACTAGTCCTTAGGATACCTTCACTATTGGGCAGTTTGGTAAGGACTACAGGACTAGTGACAATTTCTAACGCTGATTTGACATGTTTGAAGCGAGGCCCCCAAAGTGTTTGTTCTTTGGGTTTGGTGACCAAACTTTGGTCTAAAATAACTTACATAATAAAATAGAAAAATTTTGACAAGCTTTTTTGCATGACACTAACCATGTTCATATTCTATAGAAATATCAAAGTGCCCTGATGTCGAAACTGCACTTGACAAGCCCAAAAGGCCTTATAATCTTTCATACACACATTATGTGTCACAGGCACAAGAGTCATCATGCGTCATGTGCAGTTTGTACCTTCATTTTAGGGATAGCAGGTTAGAGTTACCACAAAGTTATATAATGGATTATATATGTCCGTTGTTTTCCATGTTGTGTTACCATGGTTACATGTGTCTATATTTATTATGACAGTCAATCACAAGCTACTTGTTAGTGTCTACTTACAACATATGTTATGTAGTATCACTGTTCATTGCTGTTTGATTGCTTGTACTTCACATGACAATGTATCAGTGTAATCTTCAGATCATCATCAGCTTGATTGTTTGTTTCTGGATACAACATTTATTAAATGGCACATTACATGACCATTTGAATATTGATTGCTCTTTCCTAAGTTTTCGAGGCTGGTTTCAGGTGATTTGTTATTGTTCTGACCTTGAACTAGTTGGAAATTATTGTCATTGCTGGGGGCATTATGACTCAACAGGAAGTGTAGCGTGTGAATAAAATTTTAGTTTTAACACTTTCATTTATCATGACCTGACCAACAGGGCAAATCTTCATCTATGAAAGGTTATGTCCTGGACTCTAAGACAAGGTTAGTGTGTCACATTTGCCCCCTGATAACCAGTGTCTAGTTATTGAAGTTAGCGGAGTACTATGGTACTTCATTTATCAGTCCTGAGGACAAGTTTTTTTTTAAGAATGATGGCCCCATTATGATAAATATTTATTTGACCAGTTCTCCATCATGTCCAAGTATCAGTATAATAAGCATGTGAAACATATCCATTCTATCCTGATAGAAATGCTTTTGATACTGCCCCACCTTAATCCAAATGTTTATGACAATTTCTTTGGAGTTTATGCAGAAATATGATATCATAACTACATTTATGTCAGATGACTTCTGTTACCATGATTACTGACAGTCACAAATTCATCTTCGTGATCACGTGTATTAGACCAGACATAGAATCTGACAGTCACATGTGTGATAATCTCAGCAGCATAAAACCCTAACATTCCTGACACATTTTATTGTATAGGTACATATGTCTAAACGTTGACCTTACTGTATACATGGTATATGTACATGAAATACAAACTTGGTTTGTATCCATAAGTATTTGTCATGTTGTCATCCATGAACTAGTCACTCCTGCTGGAATATTATTTCTTTCCTACTCATGTACAATGTGTGAAGTCCTTAATGTGCTCCATCTTCATTTGGCTAGAATATTTCTAAAAGTGTTGTAAAACTAGGGTCTAAAGGATAGGCCAGATCATCAACATGGTCAAGGCTGCCCAATCCATTGCCATTGATGTATCATCAGTAGCCAACATGATAATCAACATCTGAGTAACCATGATAACATGATATATAAAATAAATGTACTTGAGTACATATCTATAACAGTATGAGTCAAACCATTCTCTATCATATATATAATACAGACAATATCTGCACTTAGTGAGGTCGCCCATACAATAGCAAGATAAACAGGTCACACATGGTTTTAGTGTGGTTATTATCTGGACATTGTACATTAGATGTGTAGCAACAAGCTCAAAGGCTTCTATCTTCACAAAAATTTGCTTTAAGGGCATTAATACTTCACTTAAGAAACCCTGTATTATGTGAATGTAGAATGAAAAATAATACACATGCTATGATTAGTAATTAAAGAAGTCATTATTGTAAATTAGATCAAGATTTATTTCCTGTGTTCGAAATAAAAGGGGTTGGGGTCTTCAGTTGTCTAATCTAGGAACGTCTAAATCTGAACTTTTAGCATTAGTGTTATCATGGTTTTGACAAATACTTGCACGCTTAATTTCAAACACTGATTTCCAAACAGTTTATTTATCTGAAAACATGAAATCGATATTATCATTTAGTGAGCATGATTAAGACTTTATGTCCAAACAACTTTCAGACTGCTTAAATAACACTATGGTTTGCAGAGTTAAATGAGTAAGAAAATACATAATAAACTGACCATTTGTTCTGACCATTCATGAAAATAGCAATATGGTATTCACATTTAACATTCTCTGAAGTGAAAATATTGTTTGTTTTCACAAAAACAGCCCTGCCAATCAATGTATTATATTCTGTTCTAACAGAAATTACATATTAATGTAAAAGGATGTTTGTCTTCTATCCCTAATTGCAAAGACCATCTCCCTCATTAACTTTCAACCTTAACAACCCCGATATGTCTTATCAACATAAAACATGGCTTTCTATCTTTTCATAAGGTGGTACATAAGCACATCATATGCTTTCATAGGAATTCTATCATTGTGCATCTCGGTAAGTTTAAGCAAGTAATGCATTTATATATAAGGGACATCGGCCACATTCACCATGAGGTGTTTGGGGACCAACTTGTTGAGAAAGTACTTGCAAGCAATTACATGGATAGAGTTTCAGTCTTTTCAAATCTGTTCATACCCCACATTGCAGAGCTATATGATAGAATTGGCTGTATTTGGATGTCGAATATCTTTAAAACCACAGATGGGTCAACCATACCAAGTTTATACAATTGATAGATGAGTTCCATTAACATTAGATACCTCTTGATGATAAGTCTAGGATACATGTATTCGTTTTTCCTGTAGATGAGAAAATTATTCCTAAATATCTGTATGAGTCAACCGTTGAAACGTTTTACCTTATAAAACTATTTTTCATTTCTCGATAAACATTCACCTCCTCTAAATACCACAATAATTGTCTTGTCTAGATTGTTGTTGTTGTTGTTGCATTAGGTGTTTAAGAGGTCGCCTTCTGCCTAGGCAATTTCGGCTGACCTGTCCCTCTTTGGGACTCCTGTGTGTGAGAAGGGTTCACATATATATTGTGAGTTCGGTGTTCACATAATTTCTGTTTTTGCATTGATATGATTTCTTTTTTCTTATATTGATATGATTTCATTTTTATCCGTGGCTGCTCTGTTTATATACGTTCGAGCAGCTGTCCATCTCTCAGAAATAGAGTTAGTTTGGCCTTCGCTATTGCATCTCTTGGCTTTAGGAGATCTATGACAGATAGCGGATCTAACTGCAATTCTTGTTTTAACCTAGCCCGGGCTGGGGCATGGTCTTGACATTCTAGTAACAGGTGGTCAATGGTTTCAGCCTGATTGCAAGATGAACAAACCTTGTCATAGTGCTTTTTGTGACCAAGTCTGAGGCGTGAGATAGCAGTTTCAATTTTCCTTTCATTTGAGTATGAGTTTGGCTTTTGTTGGACCTTGGGTTGAATTTTGTATAGCCATCTGCCGATCTTACTTGCGTCCCATTGGGCTTGCCATCTTTTTGCTATGGAGGCTTTGATTTTGCTTTTTATCTCTAGTTTACTAAAGGGAATAGGCTCTATATCCGCTTTGTCTAGAGCTAGCTTCGCCAGTGAGTCTGCTTTTTCATTTCCATGAATATCTATGTGAGAGGGGATCCAACACAGCTCCACCTGTTGCCCTTGGTCCGATAGTTTTGTATATTCGTATAGAATATTGTTGACTGTGTTTGGCCTGGAGTTTGAGTTTCTCCCACTGATGGCCTGAAGTGCACTTAGCGAGTCTGATAGGACGACTGCCTTTGCTTCCGGGAGTTCCGGTATGAGTTTGAGTGCATGATGAATTGCCTCCAATTCAGCCGTGAATACTGACTGACCATCAGGCAAGCGAACTGAATGTGCTTGGGGTTTGGAGCTGTGGATATGGATCCCGTAACCAGCACTGTTGTTGATAGGATTCTTGGATCCATCAGTGTATATATGGGCCCAGCTGTCCCAGGTAGTTTGAATTTTAGTGATAGCTACTGATCGTAGTAGGGTTGGGTTTTCTCTTTTAGTGACTTCTGATGTTAAAGCAGTGTCAACTTTGGGAGTTTGTAAAGTCCAGGGAGGGTGTAACCCTTTGTAATGACTTTCTGGAGGCTGAATGTCATCGCAATTGTGACTTCGAATGAGTTCACGCACTAATATCCCAGATGGCTTTAGTGAGGGATTTTTTCGAGCTAGGGCTTCATCTCGAGCGTTTTTGTCTTGCCATATCTTTTTAACCAAAGGGTTTGATGTTCGTCCCCAGAACGATAATATTGCCTGCTCTCTTCTTAGTTTCAATGGGAGTTCTCCCGTTTCTACTTGTAGTGCTTCTAGTGAGGTGCCTGTCGCTGCGCCTGTGGCCAGCATTAGGGCTTTGTATTGTATTCTGTCTAGGCGCCTCAAGACAGTATTTGATGCTGAGTGAAAAGCCTCACAACCATAGTCAATTTTTGATCTGATAAGAGCTTTGTAGAGGTCCAGCTGAGTGTCCCTCGATGTGCCCCAAGATGTGCCTGAAATTGCCCGTAATACGTTCAGGTCTTTTTGACATCTGTTTTCCACATATTCTATATGCTTGCGCCAAGTGAGGTGTTGATCAAGGATAACTCCAAGAAATATTGCAGATTTTTCGAATTTGATGGGTTTGCCTTTTATGGAGACACGGGGTATCATAGCATCTTTCCCCCGGCGTTTGAATAGAACTCCAACCGTTTTTTCACTTGAAAGGGTGAATCCCCATTTATTGCACCATTGATCTACTCCGTCCAGGGCTGACTGGAGTTTTTTTCTGATTTGTGAGATATCTCTGTGCTTTACCCATATTGCTCCGTCATCAGCGAACTTAGAAGTTTGGGTAGGAGAGTTGACATGGTCAAAAAGATCATTGATCATGATATTAAACAGGGTTGGGCTTATGATGCTGCCTTGTGGCGTGCCATTGTCCAGTGCCATAGGATCTGATCGATTGTTCCCTATTTTAACTGATAGCGACCTGTCTTGCAGGAAGCTGTCTATGAAGTTTGCCATGTTCCCTTCAACTCCATTTTGTGATAGTTTTGAGAGGAGTCCGTCATGCCATACCATATCGAAGGCTTTGCTGAAGTCCAGAAATACTGCGGCTAGGTATTGTCTGTTTAATTGGGCTTTTTTTATTTCATTTTCCAGTCTTAGAATATGATCTAGACACGAGTGTCCCTTCCTGAAGCCACTTTGGTCAGGTTTTATGTGATTGCCAGTTTCAAGATGATGCATGAGCCTTTTTGTAACCATGGCTTCCATGGCTTTGCACATGTTTGAGGTGAGTGAGATCGGTCGATAGGAGTTTGGTAGGGCTTCTTCTTTCCCTTGCTTTAGCAGCGGGATAACCGCAGCATGTTTCCATGCTTTTGGGACTTCTCCTTTAGACCATATCGTGTTATACAACTCAGTGAGTAAGCCTTTGGTTTGATCAGGTAGGTTTTTCAATATCTCGTAGCTGGTTGTGTCAAGACCAGGTGCTGTGCCTTTTCTATGTTGTATCGCATCATCAAACTCTGTCACCGTAAATGGTATATTGTATACCAGATGCTTGCTTTGCGGCCGTTTTGAGATCTTAGGCATAAGCATTTTTTCCTGTTTGAATTCTTCGCTGCAATTTGTGTTGCTGCTCACAGATGAGAAGTGCTTAGCTAGAATGTTGGCCTTTTCTTTGACTGTATGGGCGTTGGCTAACTTGGGAATTTTTGTGGGTTTCCGCTTACCCCTGATTGCGTGTATTTTGCTCCAGACTGTTTTAGCATTTGTTTTCTCATTAAGGGATTTGCAGAAGGTCTGCCAAGACTCTTTCTTAGAATCGTCTATGAGTTGTCTTACTTTCGTCCTGGCTGCTCGGACTTGGGCAAAGGCTGATTTATCCCTTTTTGACCTATTTAGGGCTTTCTTTCTCACTCTCCTAGCTTTTGCTATTTCCCTGTTCCACCATGGTACCGGCGTTTTGCCAGTTTTGTGGTCTTTTTTTGGAATTGATTTTTCAGCTGCGGCAATAATTGCTGAGGTGAGATTTTGGCAAAAAAGATCAGGATCATCCGAGGCAATTTCTGAGGACTTGAATGATATACATTCCTTCCTGAATTTAGGCCAGTCAGCCTTTGCATAGTCCCATGTGGGCTGAGGATCGGGCTGTTCCTCTAATTGTGGTGGGCTACCTATGTAGGTGAGTATAGGAAGGTGATCGCTTCCCCAAGTGTCGTCATGGACTTGCCATTGGCAATGTGAGGCGAGGTGTTTGGTGGCAATTGTAAGATCAATTGAACTCCATGTGTTGTGGACTTGGTCATAACGTGTGTGACTGCCGTTGTTCAGAGTTATGAGATTGTCGTCCTCAACCCATTTCTCTACCATTTTGCCGTATTTGCATGAATCATTCCTGTCTTCCCAAAGAGGGCTGTGGGCATTAAAGTCACCAAGGATTATCCCATTTTTGCCTACTATTTGAGCTAGTCTTGTTAACTCTTCCATGTTCGTTTCATGGGTAACCCTGTGATATATGTTAGCTATGCGTAATTCGTTGCCATTTGCCAGTTTTAGGGAGATTACTTGGGTTTCAAGGTTTCCTACGTTTGCTTCAATATTCTTGGAGGTACAGCCGTCGTGGACAAGGGTGATTAGTCCTCCTCCCTTGTTGCCAGGCATAAGTCTTTTTCTGTCTTTTCTATATTGGGTGTACCCAGGTAGTGTGAATTTGGCTTTTTCACTGAGTTTAGTCTCCTGTATTAGAATGACATGAGGCTTGATCACCTTTTTTTTGACGAGTGCAGTCAGTTCATTGCCGTGGCTCTTAAGGCCATTTGCGTTCCACTGTAGTAAAAGCAAGTCCATGATAATTTATAGATGAGCGCTTATTGAGTTTTAGGGCATACCCTATTTAGGAACTGTTTCTTTGTTCCTTTGTATTTCATTATTTTGGAAGCCAGTTTGAGGATGCAGGTGGCTTTGGCTTTGACACTCATTTTTCTGCTTGTAATTTGGATCAATGCCGTTGCAATGAACTCTACAACTTTGTTTGTGTTCTGAGCCTTTTGTTTACCATGAGCTGGTGTTTTCTTTGCCTGACTGATTCGTTTGCTGTGTTCCTCAGTTTGAGGATTAGAAGGCATGGGGTTTGATTGGGGAGCTTGGGTCTTTTTCCCCTTGCGTTTGGCAGTGGCTTTGTGCCTGTGAGCAGGCGGATCAGTGCTCACAGATTCGATTGCTTGCTCAGTGCCCACAGATTCGATTGTTTGCTCAGTAGAGTGATCAGTAGTCGCTTGGGTTTTTTCGACCTCAATGGGTTGAATAGATTTGGATTCAGATTGCTGAGTAGATATTTTATTTATACGTTTGCTGATGAGCAAGCGTTTAGGACATTTCGGCGCCAAGGATGAATGACCCTCTTTCCTGCAGTTTGTACACCATGTGTTGCAGTTTTCTTTGCAAGAAACTCGGGAACAGTTTTTGCACTTGGGTGGCTGGTTACATGATGTTTTCGTATGTCCATAGAGCATACAGTTTGTGCATTGGGTTGGCCTTTTCCTGTATGGCATTGTTTCTATGTCCTTACCACCTAGATTAAGGTGGCCGGGGACTGACTGTCCAAGTAATGTGAGTATTACTACTCGTGTGTTGTTTGTGCCCATTGATTTGATCCTGAATGCCGACAGGATTGTAGGTTGGGTGACTTTCTTTTGAGCTTGACAGACAATTTGATAAAGCTCGTCGTCATTAATTTTTTTGTCAAGATGTACCGCACATCTGACATTGCTAAGCCACTTTGGGGTATCCCATTTTAGTTTGATCCCGTTTATGCTTTTGGGCATATCAATTGACTCTGTGAGGTTGTCCCCGACAACAACATACCCTCTTCCACACTTATTTATTCGAATAATATTTTTGTGCTTCAGCTCTTTGGCAATATCTTGAGCTGTTAGGATCTTATTAAGATCTTGGGAGAAGTCTGCGCTAAAGACTACTTTTTCCCATTTGGTTTGTGGTCTTCTATTTTGTTGTGTCTTTGATTCTGATGAGACCATTTTTTGTCTTTTCTGTACCATTTTAGCCTTAGGTGGGCTAGATTGTGGCTGTTTGCGTTTAAGCATGCCTTGAGCCCATAGGGCACTATAATCAATATTTTCTTTGTTTTTAGTTCCTGAGAACGTGAATCTGTCCTGAAAACGGTCAGGGACATTTAGCGCGGCTTGACTATAAGTCAAGTTGGCTGTTTTTTTGGCAGTTTTTCTGGTGACCAGAGTGAAGGGATTCCCTTCATTTGGGTTGGGCTGACCCTTTCGAGAACTGGGCTGGTTCTCTTGAGAGTTGGGCGAACTCTCAACAATTGTAATTTCTGGACATAAGTCCGCCATCTCCATTTCCAAGTTCATATTTGTCAGTCCCAGGGGCCTGGGTGATTGACAACCGTGCAGTTTAAGCTGGTGAGCGAACCGAGCTTGGTAGGCGCGGAGGGTTGTGTACAGTACGGGACCTGTGACACAACTGAGTCTAGATTTACTGTGAGGTCCCATATATCTGTACTAAGTTGTATCTCTACTCAATGGTATGAAATGCCTGTTAGACAGCTTAAGTTGTAGACTCCTGATGGAGTTGAGAAGGCAAATTGTATGTGCTGTGAGTGTACTTTGTGTGGAATTAGAGCTATACAATTGTGCACATATATCATCATCATCATCATTATCATCATTATGTATTATCATTAAGTACATTCGTATTTGCAAGCCGCAGTGCAATTCTATATTGACATGTTATTACACTACTAACATTAACTAGGCTAACTGAATAAAAACTCTGTTTTTAGCTGAAGAGAACATTTCATGATCTAGGATTGTATTAGGACATATACATGGCTCAGAATCTTACTGACTCACCATTCTGCTGTAATCATTGGTAAACTGGTAAAGTAACCTACCACCCTTTCAAAACAGGATGAGGTGAGACATTAAGTTACATAATTAACCAAGTACAGGTCTTTGAATGCTTAGAAATACATCTGTTTTATAACAATGTTCAAAGCTGGCAGGAAATCTGAGTCAGTGTCATAACTGTCTGTTACATAACAGACTTTCCCATCAGCTAATGAACATGACAACACCATCGCTGCCAGATGCCCTCCCAACAGGATTCTCATCAACATCACATGATGAACTCCAGGAATAGGCCATCTTTGTGATTGATTACCACAAAATCTTGCATTTTTAAAAATTAATATAAGGAGTTTTCATATATTTACATGTTGTATCAGCAAATGACTGGTACATGTGAAGTTTATGGATATTTTTGATCAGAATACTTCCATTTGATAACCCTTTTGTCAAATGTTTGAGGAAACAATTAGCCATTTGCCAATGTGCGACATCGCTGTACATGTAAAGGATCATTTCTAATTATTTTGAATATTTCAAGGCATGTCAGGAGCTTCGAACATGTAGAACTCTGGCATGGTTAAATTAATTTTCACTATGTTTTTCATGATTATGAATACAAAATCAACATTAATAATCTTACATGTAATAATTTAGCATGCACATATTATATTATTTATATCTTTATCATGTTTACTTCTTTATCATGTTCATGTTCTTTAAACAATGCTTACGGTACATCGTCCATGTAGTCACATTACTGGCATTGCTATTGGTTTGAAGCTTAGGTGTCTTTGATTTAGCATCAACAGATAAAAAATCAACAGGGGTCAAAATGTCTAATTGTTGCAGTGCTTCAAACACTTTTAAGAAATATTGTTTAGAATATCACAACAAATGGTACAAAAATGCTTTTGATGCTGTAGCTTTTTTCCTATCCAACATTTTAATTATTGACATTTTTAATCTTGCGGTTTGTTCTTCACTTAACACTATCAGTGTTAAAAGAATAGTAGAAAAATGCCCAATAAATCTTAATTTGAAACAGATTATTATCATATATCCTTTGTGTCTGACCTACCCTGTATTTTGATAGTACATCTCAATTTCTGTTTGCATGATGTAGTCATTCTCTGTTGCTGGCTGGTAATTTCTAAGCACCATCCAAAACCAGTAACTAGTCACAGGATTAACAGTTGTAGAATCTGGTTCTTGAGGTCTTGCTGGATCAACTGTTTGAATATTTCTGTATCCAGGATATATAAAATATGTGCATTGTTGCACAGACTGTCACAATGATTGAGGTTACAAAACTTGGAATTACTTGCACTGCATTGTTGACCAACGCTTAGCTCACTCACACCATGCATGTTTTAAATACTTTGTTGAATAATTAAGCATGAATCAATAGTGTTGTCATCAATCACTGGTGATCAATAATGGATGAAGTAGTCACCATGGATACTGTGTACTGCAGTTTGTCAATAGATGTATCTCGTATGAATTAACGCTTCCAAATCAGTCGATTACAAATCTATTACGCACCATAAAGCTGATGGCCTAATCTATGAGCTGTGTTCGTGTTGGTAGGAAAGAACATGTTCTCCTGTTTCTTGACCATATCTTGGGATATGCAAATCATAGGAATCCTATATGATGTCATTAATTGAAGAGAATACTGTTTAGTTTTAGGTTTCTGGCCTTTAGTTTGTTTGGATCACATATTGAAGAATTGTGGTACACTTTACTCACCTGAACTCGTTGAGATGGATAGTCTTAACTTGCATTTTCAGGTAATTATCAGCTTTTCAAAAAGAATATTAGAATATTTCACCAAAAGACATGATAGAGGCCCAGATATTTGCGAAAATATTTTCAGTAAATTTTAATGTGTATTACAAATTTTACTTCCTCTTTGATGGGGAAGTATAAAGCAATTGTTCCATTGTTTTCATTGTATGCAAAGAACCATTGCTCTCGTGGTTAAGTGACATTTTTTTAATGCAGTTTTGCAAATAAGTGAGGATGGCATTATCCATAAATCATAATGTCACTAATGATTTTATGGACTAATGTTTCAACTTTGGCATGTTGAGAACATGAAACATTTTGCTTCATTTCCTTAGAAAGATGACTATGGGTTATATAAAGAATTACCTAATCACGACTTGAATTACAAAGTATCTGTCCCTTGGCCCCACCAAGGCTCAGAAATATACTGTTATCCCTCAGAACAGGTAATCTATAAAGTATAATTCCTCATAGCTCATTGCCTACTCTCTTAATAACCAAAACTTTGGTTAATGTTGAAGGTACTGAAAGCACCTAAAACAAAATTAAGAATTTTTTATAAACATGATAAAGGCGGACAGTCAATATTGTAAATCTTGAAATTAATGCATCTCCAAATTTATACAACTGCTGACCCTAAGCCAAGAATGCGACTCAGTATCAATGCAACTCCCCCCTACATATCCTTACCTTAATCCAATCTAACACAAATAGCACCGCTTCTTAGCACTGAGTAAAGAACTTCTGTAATAGCAATAAACTGTGTTTTCTTAAAAACAACACACAGTTTATGTGAACAACAATTCACAGACTGGAGTTGTCAAGTGAAACCGTCTTGATAGTCATTTTGGAAACATAAATGCTAAGTTTCATTAATGCGAACAAAGACCACTCACATTTTTTGCCTTTCATTCACACTTAATCTCAAGATTTAGAGTATTTTGGAACAAGATCTCTAATACGTCTTCAAATCTGAAATATTGTAATACAAGTAGAATGGAATGTTTATGTTATAAATTATTATTGCAGTCGTTGCTTATGATCAGGATGATAGTTATTTATGTTGCTTCTATTCTTGTCTTTCTTGTGACACTTGTTTTCAACAACTGAGAAGATTGCCATGGTAACAACCAGAGCATGATAATTGCCTTTCTGTTGAACTCAACAATGCTTGATATGGAGTATGTACATCTACGGGATGTATATGGTTTTGATGAGACCGCTTTTGAATGTAATTTATTTTGGCAGTTATTAACACTTTAATCAGTTAATATTGTATTCCACCATCTGTCATGTCAAAAAGTCATCTTTTGCAGAATGGGAAAATAAATGACCTCTCAGAATCATCTTGACAATTTATAGTACCTCAGTCTTTTGGTAAATACAAAGTACATACCGTATTCGATGTAATAAGCGCCCCACCAGTGTTCCCGTTTACCGGTAATTACCTGTTTTTTACCGGTAAAATTAAGCTTGGACGGGTAATTCATTTTACTGCCAGTCCCTGTGGACCGGCAAATATAGCATCTTATAAATCTTTGTTGTTGAACAAAACATTGACAATATTCATATAAGTATATATTTCGATCAAAATGAACTTGTAAGTTGACTTCTAGGTTTCCCCTGTCTGTTTTTAGTGCTATTAAATAACATTTTGCTTTGCTTCAAGGTTAAATATACATTTGCAGTGATTTAGTCTTGAAATATTATATAAAAAAAGAGAGTTGAAAGAATTAAAAACATGTTATTTTCATACGTTTTTTCATTTGTTGAAAGTTTGGACTGAAAAAAAATAGGGGGGACTGGTAATTTTTAGAGTTGCCAGTCGTGGTGGACTGGCAGTTTCAAAAGCCAGCGGGAACACTGCCTACTCTAATAAACGCCCACAGCGATATTTTCTAATATATTGGCTATTGAACAATACCAATTAGCACCCCTTCTGATTGGTCAATGTAGACAAGACTTATTTATTTGCGTATAATACACACTCATGTGTTATATGAACCCTTAATAATGGGCAATTAAATTCTGGAAAAATTTATCTCTCGTATATAAACATTCCAGGCTGTCAGCATAAACCACAAAATTTATCTTTCAACTGTTTGGGTTTTTTTCACCAAAAAAATATTCTAATAAGAGCCCCCTATTTCTATTATTGAGAGCGCCCTGGGCGCTTATTACGTTGAATACGGTACTTCATTGGGAAATATTCCCATGTGCGGTCACTTATACTGTGGGTCACTGTAGGGACTGGCATCTATGACTAGGTAGCCATATTTCCTGCCATCTACAGTATCAAGTAATGACTCAGAGAACTGACTTGTATATACTTACACACTATGAAACGCATAGTGGAATTTGGGAAATAGAGAGTTGACACTTGTAACTTATAAAGAGTCAAAATCCACTGTGTGTTTTTAAATGCTTCAGTATGGATATATTTAGGTGATCATGGTCATCTCACTTCTTAGTATATGATAACAGCATATAATAACAGTAACTATTTCAATCTTCTGTATTTAAGCACCATGCTAATAAAGATGATGCTTTACCATGTTTACAGTTTCTAGTTCATGTCTTTATTATCATTAAGGTCACTATTAGGTTCATAAAGGGTCGTCAGGCATGTAATGTTCAGGGCTTGATTTTAACTATATAAAAAAAGAAACAGTGCAACCTATCATTGAAAAGTGCAACCTAATATATATGTCCACATGCACAAAGTGCATGTAAAAACATTTCAAATTTGTGGACTACCCCTTACTTTTCTCCAGAAATACAGTGAACGCACTCAATACTCAAGCTTTTTGTACCATACTTCATCACTAATCCCTGTGTTATGTGTAAATTGTCATGCTTTCTTTGGCTTGACGTCATCAAATTGGATACTTCAATATTGTGTGCACATTACTAGCCTAGTGGTTAAAGCGTTTACTCGTCACACCGATGACCTGCAATCGATTCCCCACATGGGTACAGTGTGTGGAGCATGTTTTAGGTGTTCCTGACATGATATTGCTGGAATATTGCTAAATGCAGCATTAAACCCATCTTCCCGAGGCAAGAGAGTTAACTGACTTTAAAAGTCCAGTTTCCACCCTTGCCGAACTAGGCTGGTATTATGGAGTTACATTTTATTTGGACTAACGAGTCTATGCATAGTCCAATCAAAATCGCGCACCGAAATCAAAATACGGTTCGTAAACTGTCGTGCAGATTTCGATCGATTGCAGGATTTGTAAAGCAAGTGCACCGCCAACTCACTGTGAATAAGGTAATTAATATACTATGTTTGTTCTTTCAGGGCCCTGTACAGCCCCTGCTGGATGGAGCTAAAGGCTGGCTGAATGACTTGTGCAAGGGACTTCAGCCATGGCAGATAGTGGTGTACACATGTGGTGGAACTGTCATTGCCATAGCTGTCAAGGACTTCCTCAATGGAGAGGAAAGTAAGTCTCACACACCATTTATCATCTTCCCGAGGCAAGTGAGTTAACTGACTATACAAGTCCAGTTTCCATCCTTGCTGAACTAGGCTGGTACTATGGAGTTACATTTTGACTGGACTAACGAGTCTAAGCATAGTCCAATCAAAATCACGCATCGAAATCGAAATCCGGTTCGTAAAGTGTCATGCAGATTTCGGTCGGCTTCAGGATATGCAAAGCATGTGCACCGTTAACTCATTGTCAACGGATATTTTCTAAAAATCAAGGTGCTCATGTGATTTGATGCACTTCGCAATGTAAGACTCATTTTATCACAATATAGATCTTGATTATCGATCAGATCGTCTTGACTGCGCCACCGTTTTGTTTGAATCAAATGCAAGTGATACGAGAGGTGGAATCTGATTGGTTAATGGGAGAGGCATAGAAAGCACATAACTCGTAATAGCCACTGGTGGCGCTACGATCCAGCCCAGGAATTACAGCCTAGTTTGGCAAGGGTGAAAAACTGGACTTTTAAAGTCAGTTAACTCTCTTGCCTCGGGAAGATGACCATTTATAGAATATAGGCAATAGTTGCCCTGTAGTTTCTATCTAATTGTTGACATATTTTTGGACAGCTACACTTGTTTTAGAAAAAAATATGATCCTTCATCACCCATGAATACATATATGCTGTTCTGAGTGGTCATAAATGTTAAGAAACAAATCAAGTCACGGCCTGGTTCCAGTGAGAGGGAAACCAGCGAGTACAGAAGCACAAATGGCAATATTTCTTGTGCAGCATGTGCCACAGCCTTGTGTTTTAATATAAGGCAACATTAAGGATCACACAATGTTCATGTGCTGGGTAGGGCTTTGTCGCCTCCTTTCATTACTTGACTGAAAACAGACACACATCATTACTACACCACATCGCAGCCATGTGTATTCACACGTGATGGGGGAACGTATACAAACCCATGAAGACATGATGTATTGACAGTGTTTTTAGGTGAACAAAATGAGGGTATAGGGAAATGTGGGCTGTTAGTTGTAACCAAGAATGAATTGTATTGTTTAAGTGGTAAGGAAGGAAGTAGCTGACAGTCACTCACTAATCACAGTGCAGCTTGTGACCTTTGATATTTGTGGCAAGTAAGATCAGTTTGATAGTTCTTTCAGTACTGACTGAAGGAAATAATATGTAACAAGAATTCCATGAACTTTAATGTTATCCTATTACACGAGAAAGGGAGAAAGGAATTGCTTCAAAAAGTTTCACCGCAGCAGTTTGTGTGGTCTAAATAGTTTGAATTATGTTTGCAAGGTTTACAAGTAAGGACCAAGAAGACTTTCTTCAGATGGATGAAGAAGATCCCATATGTAAAGAGGCAGATTGATGAAGAGCTGGGGAAGAATGTGAAAGGAATGGAGGATTCTTTGCGTCATGACACAGAGGGCTCGGCTTTTGTCCTGAACCTACCCAGAGAAGGCCTGTCAGAGGTAAAGTTTTATTTGTAACTAACTATAATGAATGGAGTATATTGTGCAATTATAATATATTATGGGGCTGTGAGGTGGCCTCGTGATTAAAGCGGTTGCTCATAACGCCAAAGGCCTGGGTTTGATTTTCAACATGGGTACAATGTGTAAAGCCTATTTCTGCTGTACCCTGTTGTGATGTTGCTAGAATATAGCTAAAAGCAGCAAAAAACCTCTCACTGATTGGATGTTTGACATGACTGTACTTGCTGTAGCTCACCCGTGAATACATACGGCCATATTGCAGTGCAGTCACTACATTAATCCCACACTTCAAGTGAGCTCCTGGTTCCACCTTGGGAATCCTGCAAGTGCTCAGACAAAGGAGCGCACAGTGTACATTGCGTAAGCACCAATATGTTTCACTTGACTTTGTATACAAAATGTGCCTTGTGGTTTCTGCTTTACCTGTTACTTTAGTGTCAGGTTCACACAAGTTCTTGCATGGAACTGGACTAATTTACACAGTCCCTTTTCATAAGCTGACTAAAGTAAACACACTGCACCACAGAGCAGACCTTTGCATTCACAAGTGATGCCGGAACCTAGTGTATACATACCCCTGAAGTATTGATGATTTAGCATTTGATGATAATAGCACTTAGCAGCCTAAAAACACAATATCTATTGGTTTGGTTTTTTTTCAGGTTGATCTTATGAAGGAACTTGAGAGATACAAGAATTTTGGTATGTAGTAGATAGAGACTACTACACTCATTCTCGTTAGATACCATTTTTACGAAACGAGTGGACTTTCTATGGTATCTGACCGAGCGAAAGCGAGGTCAGATACCATAGAAAGTTCACGAGTTTCGTAAAAATGGTATCTAACGAGAATGAGTGTGGTATTTTATTTATTACCCACGTTAGATATATATTTAAGTGTAAATACATAACAACTTTCGTTCGTTGACAGACCAAACTGAAACCGGTTGCAAAATCTGGTTGCGCATTAATATTGATATATGACCAAATATGGGCATTGTTGACATGTTTATGCATACGCATTTACAACACGCGCCTGCTGTTCTGTTTGCAAACAAACCAGCACCGACGCTCAAGATCCTTTTGGAAGAAAGTCTTCAACTTATGGTAATTTAAGCGCCATTTTGTTAGTACGCAGGACACCGATAAGAAAATTTGAAATGTCACATTAGCGCCGCGTATTAAATATCGGACCAACAGTCGGTCACACTGCCGGGGTCCCGTCTGTGCAATCAAAATGGTTCGGTTTCCTTGATCTATCAGCTGAATTTATATCATGCCCGTTCCATTTTGGAAGAGGGAAATCAGACTGTTCGCCAAAGACATTCATGTTAACTGTACCACCCTATATACTGAAGACGTGAAAATCAACAAACTCAAATCTGCTTGCATGTCAGTGACAGCTTCGAACGATCGAAGGGCAAGGTCGCCACCGGAATAAGAAAAGACAACCGCGATCCACTCACAGCGTTTTACGCTAGAGATAGGGAATGTTATTGTTCACATTTGGGATGTTTGGGGCCACAAAATCAGAAGTCAGGCACACTTCCACGGAGTTTTCGAATGATTTGTATCGGAACTGTGAACTTTAAGTGATCTGGTCGTGCTGTCGTGTTCGTTCATCCATGAACAACACCTCCCGAAACAGCGCCACAAAATACGCTTCAAAGGGGACACCGATGGCACAACCGGATCATCCCAAGTAAGTCTCGATATCTGTCCAGATAGTTTAAACAGACTTCATTTCACCACGCTTATCCTTTTACGTTAAATCAAATTGAAAGTTGCGAAAGTGGTCGGGTGCGTCACGCTCAAGGGACGTGCTCGATCAGGAGTCGTACATTGTAAATCGATTTATAGATCTAGCTCGATTATATGTCTGTAGAAGCTCTATGCATAACTTATATAGAATGCAAACCGAATTTGATGCAAGTGACTATCTTGTTTGGTTTAATAAGGTGTTTGTAAATATCTCTCGTTCTCATGAATTTCTTCAGTTCTGCCTTGTAATCGCAAAATGAATGACGTCTCGCGATTTTTTATGAATGAAAAAAGTAGTCCCGGTGTGACAGAGGTCACGGTTATCCAATCAAAACGAATAAAACAAGGTCATCCTTGTACGACACACGTGTGACGTACGGATTTAGTATCTTACCACCTGTATCTTCACCACGTGGGTAATAATGTGAAATATGAAAAATGTTTTCAGTTTGAAAATAACGCTATATTTCATTCCCATATTTGTGTTATGTTTGGTTTTATATTGTAAATGTTCAAACTCATCTTACATTTATACAAAGTTTCCCTCAACATAACCAGTGGCATTATGGCTGTCGAAAAGATTTATGTATCTTTAAGGTGGTGGGGAAGCCAAGTGGTTCATATCCCCTTATTGGTTCTCTGTTTGAATCCAATGGTTCATGTTCTTGGTACCCTCATCTGTGGTATTGCTAAACAATGCTAGTAGTGTACTTATTAAAAACCCGTCTTCAAGTAAGCAATATTTTGACCAACAGCTAAGATCCCGTGGGAGAAGGGCATGGTGTCTGGTGCAGTCTACAGTGGTGATCCTGTGCTCACAGAAGTCATGATCAAGGTGGGGAAAATGGAAACAAATTTAAATTTATCTTGTTCATAATAGTTGAATTATTAAGCATTATCCATAAACTACCAGCATGTAAAGTATGCCTGTCATAAGAGACAACTATTTTAGATAGGTTGGTCAGGTTATGGACGTTTGTATTGTATGAAATGGTCCCATTCTTTGCAGTATGGAATGTAATCTTTCACCAGTGTTTCCTTATGGTGATCCCTGTAGATTGTATGTTTCTAATGCAGGCCTACAGTATGTTTGCATGGACCAACCCACTGCATCCCGAGGTCTTCCCAGATGTGAGAAAGATGGAAGCAGAGGTAGTCAGGATGACCTGTTCCATGTTCAATGGCGGCCCTCAGTCTTGTGGAACAGTGAGTTACTATCTCTGTGTAGTGATTCTTATCATGAGCTTTTCACGGGTGAAGGTGTCCCAGTGGTATTAGGCTCTGCAATGCACTGTGCAGAGATATGTCCCTTGGCCATATCAGAATCCTGGGTTTGAATGGGTCGTAATGATGATATTTGGTCTTACAGCTGTACGAATGTGCTCATGAATTTCACCAAAGTACTAAATGTCCACTACATGAATCACCTTTTTAGCCTCGGACAACAAACTGACACACCATGCTGTAACTGAAGTACTGTTCAATGCAGCATTAAGTCAAACTCACTATCACAAGATTGTCAAGATGTTTAGCAGAATAGTTGCTTATTATGTCAACTACTGGTTTGTCTGGCCCAGTCATGATTATATGGAGGCTGCCGTGATACAGAAGGAATATTACTGACTGGGCGCAGAACAATATTCACTCACATTTGTATTGACACTAACATTGTGCTGTGACTACAGATGAGCTGCGGTGGGACAGAGAGCATCCTGCTGGTGTGCTTGGCTTATAGGAACCAGGCCAGGGAGGAGCGAGGGATCAAGTTTGCAGAGATGTATGTAGTGCCACCATGGGCTTTGTATCCTGTGTATACATGACTCCTAACCACTGATGCATCTTTATAGCTATTTGTTCTGCATTGTCAGAATCTTTCATTGATGTAGGTGGTTTCCTTAAATTAATGAATTTCATTTGTAATGCAAAATCAGATGATCAGTGATATATGTGTAAGGAACATTGCTAAAGTCTCAGGTAATGTTAGAGTGTTTCTGTTATCGGTGGCTGCATATTTACTGTTGAGGAGAGTTTGACATTTTGAATGTTTATGGAACAGGATTCACATTCTTTTATCTTCTTTTCAGCATTGTACCTGTCACAGCTCATGCAGCTTTTGATAAGGTGAGTTTATGTTAAATATCAGTGAAGACAGTGAAACAAAGCATGTTTTATCAATATAGTGGATGGTCTTGAATCATTCATGGCCCATTAACAACCACCAATATATCTGCTCGGTAAGTTATTTCACACACCTAACCAAAACATATATGCAAAAGAGTATGAACTAAAAGCACTGTTTTAGTTCTGGCTTTAGTATTATTATGACATGATCTTATTCCATTAAGGGGGGCACGGGTGGCCCAGTCGTCTAAGGCCCCGTGTGCAGAGTTGCGTCCCATGGGCACGCCAGAAATCTATGATTGTGGGTTCGAATCCCGGTTCGCCCAAATTATGTTTCTAGGTTTATCAGCACCATACCTGTGCTCGTGGGTTTCACCGAAGTCGTAAACGTCTGAGACCTACATCACTTCGGGCTGTCTTCCCACATTAAGCTGCGATATAACTGGAATACTGTTAAAAGCGGCGTTAAACCCAACTCACTCACTTTTCCACTAAGTGACTTTGGTGCATCAAGGTCTGTGTATAGGTTAGACCACTCCACTCATAATATGGTTATGAAAACAATGCTTAACATTTTAGGTGCTACAGTTCTTTAACAGAATGTTGACCATGGTTCAGACTTGGATCTGATTTTAAATTTTTCAAATGGTCAGTTAAACCCCAAGGTGTGAAGCGATTAAACAATGGGTCCAAGTAGTCTAATCTATGTGAACCATGGCCAATAATCATTCAAAGAAATATAGCATCTAATATGTTTTACATTTTTTTTAACCATATTTGAAAGGATATTCAAGAAAACTTCACTGCGAGAACACTGTGAGTTGCTCCTGTTTCATGCACATGAATATGTGTTTCCTGTTCCTCTTGCATGTGTGTCTCACTCTTTGACAACCCTGGTTAGGAAATTTATGTCCCAGGGCAAGTATACAATTCATATAGAACCATTGAACTCAAGCACATATATCAATCAACTAAACATTACTTGCCAATGTTGATGGGCCTATTATTTATGAGCAAGCATATCCCTGATTAATAATTTGTTAGCCTTTAGTGCAGATTTACCAGGTTTGAATCCATGCTATGACACATATTTTTTCATAAAATTGTTCTATCTTCAAGGTAAATGATAAGGGAACAAATGAAGCTCCGTCTTTGCCAAGTGCTGTTTAACTAACAATTCAGTGGTCAAAGACAAAGGATCCATGATTTAAGTTGATATATTGAATTAGGATAGTTTATGGAACAGATCTGGGACAAAGATGCATTGTGTTATGATCATGATGACTTAATGTCTGTTCGTAGGCTGCCCATCTTCTCCACATGAAGATCACACACATTCCCGTGGACCCAGAGACCAAGAAGGCCAATGTCAAAGCCATGAGGAGAGCCATCAGCAGGAACACTGTGATGGTGAGTGCTGTACTCCTGTAACAGATCCGATACAGCATAGAAAAATAATTCAGTGAAAGCTTTTTAATGCCAGTCAGCTATATACTGTCTTTTTGATGCATGCCTGTCAGTAACAGAGTCATGACAAGACAAACAAGTGACTGGAATCATGAGCATCGTTCCAAGCTGTTTGAGCATGACTCACTAATCAATCCAAGTATTACAGTTGCCTCTTACAACCAGTCATGATGTACTTGGGACCTATTCTAAAAGGGGTTTCCATTAAGTAAAGAAATAGTTTATAGTTTATTATGTGTTAAGTTACAACATACATAATAAATAAAACGTTTGTCATCTTTGGTAGACGAGAGATGTATATTTTATCTAGGAAGCTGAGCATATGTATTCAAGGGTAATGGAGGAACGTAGTGTTTCAAACTCATGAAGTATTCATGAAGATTTATTTGTTGATGTCTGTTTTAAATATGCTGTGTATTTCAGCTTGTTGCATCAGCCCCTGGATTTCCTCATGGAGTGATCGATCCAGTGGAGGAAATTGCTGCTGTAAGTTTATGTCACGAGTAATGTATTACCAGAAGAGAGAAGGAACATTATTTTCAAAGGGACATAACATTTCTGACATCACTGGTGATGTCCCTTTTCTAACATGTATGGCTCATGGGTTGTAGAGAAGCATGTTCAACACTATTTCAAGTGATACCTTTCATCACAAATCTTGCACTGATGATCACTACAAGAACTTGCCTGCATTTATAAATGATAGTTAAAAGCTATGGTCTTAGTACTGCTGCACAGTGCCAGACAAAATAATGATGTACTCTTTGACATTTTATTATAGAAATCTGAATGGTTCAGCAAACCCATTTTGTCTGTCCAGACAGATTATATAATGTCTAAACAGGGAAATTCAAATACTTCACAAAAAGGTTAAAATCATTGTCACACCTTGTACATGTTAAGGGATTAATTGCCCTTTTCCTTGGCTAAAGGAATAGCTAATTCATGAAGTCATTTTAGAGTTATGTAGCTACATACAAGGATGTAATAAGGTCGACTCTAAAAGGTGCTGTATGCATAAGCCCTGTTTATTATGTGTTTATGTTTTTATTTCTGTATATACATAGATGTTTTATGTAAAATGTGTAACTAGGCAGTCACTCTCATATTCACCAATATTCAGTATTAGAAATTATGGGATTCCTAGGCTCTTTGGGGTTTTCTTTCGTCTTTCAAGTTTGGCAACCACTGAAAGATATTACTTTTGCTTCTTAATTTCTAATATTGATTGATAATTATTGCTTGTTGACAGCTGGGAAAGTACTACAACATTCCTGTTCATGTAGACAGTTGCCTTGGTGGCTTCTTGATCCCCTTCATGGGGAAAGCAGGCTTCCCACTGGCTCCATTTGACTTCCGTGTTCCTGGGGTTACCAGTATATCTGCAGACACTCACAAGGTAGGTCCTCAAGTGTCTGTAGTGTTGTCTAAATATCATCACTATGATTATCAAATTCAGAAAGGTTTAGGCACATAAACACAATGAATATTTGTGAAACATTAGCTCCATTGGTGATACTTACAACATTGGTTTAGCAATAAGGTAGTTATAACAAACCCAAATTGTTACACTTATCCTATCTCACACTGTGAAAAGTGCTTGAACAAAGTTTCCAGCTGAACACATACCAGCAAACTTGAAAAGGTGAGGATTGGTACAGAATGATGTTTTCAGAGTTCCCACCTCTTGGAAGAAGCCATGCAACTTATGCAAATTCCATAAACGTGATGTTGACCGCCGGTTGAAGTCCAGGGATGTTGTACATGCGCCTTTCTCTGCTAAGAAGCCCAAATGTGACACCAAGCCAGCTGTCCCCTCCACCAGGTCCATCATGAAACCACCTCCGGTGTCTACCATACCCTCCATGTTGGTGGAAGATGATGGTGTTTCGGACAGCTTCCTCACTGACAATGTTCCTGCCAAGTCAACCCAGATGTCTGTCCCCAGTGTGCCTGTTTCTACATCTACGTTGGAGCGACCAGCAGCCTTGGAAATCCGCATTGTCCTCTCTAAGGATGGCTCGTCTTAGCCAGCTTCAACAGCCCCTGCTGTCGATCTTCCCAGCGGTCAATGGCCATCAGCTGCCAGTCGCTTGTCAGGTGATGTTCCACTGACTGCTTCATCTCGGTACACAGTTGCTCCCAAGTTGTCGGTACTGGTTTCTACTTCATCATGGGGCGATTGCCCTAGTTCGTCTACTACTTCTACTAAGTAACCGCAGAGCCAGGATCGATCTCACAACTCAGACAAGGATTGGCATGCTCCCTCTAAGAGTCTAAGATCAACCTACTTGGGATCTTTGCTCTACGTGGGTTCAAGTCTTCCACCAGGTGTGCCATCTCCTTCACTGCTTCAAAGGACGTTGGTGAGTCAGCCAAGCCATGCCACTCACCCTCTAAGTGACTCACATTAGCTATGGGTTGACTGGGAACTTCTGCCCCTAGTCGAACCAATCGTAGAGACTCCTGCAGACAGAAGAACCGTTTTTCAGAGAATTGTTCAATCCTGGCAGACACCTTCGTCACGCTCCTCCTACGGAATGGATACAGGCTGCCATTGATAGGATCTCCTTCAACAGCCACACCCCAATCAGCAAGAGCATTCGGCTGGCCAGCTTTCAGCTCTACAAGAACATACGGGACGTTGATTTCCAAACATTCTATAGATTGTTGAGGTCAAGACCCAGATACCCTGTTATTTTACTCGCCAATCTTCCCGGTCCCGAAGAAAGACAGCATCAAGCTCTGGATGATCTTCAACATGAAGACATTCAGTGCATTGTATCTTGATGATACACCACATTTTCGCATGGCGTTTATCTCGCTCCTTTGAATGATCATCCATCCTTGACCTTCAAGACTCATACCTACACATACCCATCCATCATGAACACTGCTCTTCCCTCAGGTTCCTTTTCCATGGCCATCATTACCAATGGAAGGTGTCTTTGAGCCTTAAATTGACGATTGCATTCAGGTCTAGGCAGATTCAGACATCCTCGAGCAACATCTGGAGTTTACATAGCACCTTCTTCATCAGCTAGGTTTGCATGTTGCAAAGTCTGAGACAACACGCACAACAATGTGTCCAGTTCTTCAGGGCTCTATTCGACACCAAACTGGGCATGATGTTCGTTCCCCCGGACAGGTGGTCGAAGATACAACAGGTTGGGCTGCTGGCACTCAGACAGCCCCTACCTCTACACCAATGGCAACAGCTGCTAGGTCTTCTGACATCAGCATATATGTGCTTACATAGAGAGGTCAACTTCAACTTTGACTGATCTAGTGCTACCTGAAGCCCTACCTCCAGAGCAACAATTGCCAGATCCCAATCTTCCTACCGATCGCACTGCATCGGCATCTTCAGTCATGGTTAGTGATTTCAAATGTTTGCACCGGAGTCAATGCATCGACTATGGGCTGGGGTGTGCACTTCCACGATCTACAGGTGGCAGGGTGCAGGTCTATCGAAGAAAAGCGACTCCATGTCAAACTCAAATTCAAGGCAGCCATTCTGGCAGTGTTCCACTGGGCAGAGGTCCTTCGTGCATCACACCTCATGAGCCAGTTGGGCAAACTATCAGTCATCTGGTATATCAACAAGAAGGGCTCCACCAAACTGATGTTGTTCCTGTCACTGATGATCAAATTCTTCCAATTGATTGACTCCCTGAATGTTCAGGCCCAAGTGAGGCACATTGCCAGGATCAACAATGTCATAGCCGACTCCCTGTTCTGACCAAACCAACCCTCTCTGATAGAATGGCGTCTCCACCTGATGATTTTTAGGTGGATCTGCCAACTTTACCCAACCCCAGACATTGCAACCTCGCAACCAGGTTCAACACTCAATTACCATGGTTCATCTCTCCCAACTCAGATCCTCAGGCATGGGGTAACAACACTCCACGCCTACACTTTTCCCCCGACCAGCATTCTACCAAGGGTCATTCTTTGACTGCTATTGGTCGCTTCCTTTTGGCCAAAAGGAATGCCCCGTATCTACCTCGAGGCTGCATGACCACATTACTTGCCTGCAAGAAACTCTTCATCCCACTTTCAACGGCAGCCACAAGGAAGTCTCCTTTTGGTTTTGCTGTGACATTGCCTCCGCCTCTGACATCCAATCCACTTGAGACTCGAGTCATTATTATTCGGGTTCCGAGACTGAGTACCCAGTGGAGGGTGAGCTACCTCAGCTGTAGAGACTCTGGTCTTCAACACTTCAGAACGACCTTTCATCAGACTAATCAAAGCTTCGCTTACCAGATCATGAAAGTGACAGTCGGAATGTGTTTTCTAATCATGCAACCTCGAAAACGTTAACACGGGGTATTCCGAATGACAGTTACAACGACTGAACTGTCAAAATTATCGTCTATCTCATGCTTCCGTGGGATAAACATTTGAACGGAGGAGGCGTTGCACAGTATGTGGGAAGTACTGCAATACAATCTCAACCATATATTAGACAATCCGTAATGTTCGAATTTTAATCGAGGACTGTGTCAACATATTTTTCAAGCGTAGTCTGAAATGGAAGTTGCCAGGTTGAAACTCGTCCCGTAAAGATTAAAAAAGCTGCTTTCTAATTGGCTGATGTTGACTTCTTGTTGGTCATTTCAGTGGTCGGTCAAAGTTAGTGAAAGGTCGTTCTGATGTGACCCGTAATGGGATGTCCTCAGATCTTTGTTAGCGGCAGTGACAACTTAGATCTGATTTTAATGAGATTGCTCTTACGACAAGCATAGATGCCTTTTATAGCAAGCTTGGGTTGCTGAAGACCTATTCTACCCCTGATCTTGGATAATGAGGTGAGGTGGCAGGGGTAGTCAAGTGATCATGTCCTGTAAAGTCACACCAGATTACAGTGCGTGACCAAATTGATGGGTAGGTGTCCATGGTGATGCTGGGATGTGTTCAGGAAAAATGTTTTTAGTAGCTGGAAACTTTGTTCAGGCGTGTTTCCACATAAGGATCGAAAGCAGAAGGAAGAAATGCAAAGTGTGAGATAGAATAAGTATGTAAATATACAATGTAGCATTAAATTTACAATTTTTATCCTTAGCCAATGGTAAGAATATCATTATATATGATCTTTATTTCAGATAGAACAAACATATTTGATCAACTCTTGCTTTAATTAACCATAATTATTTCAGTGTGTGAATATTTCTCAGCCTTATTTCATTCTGTTAGTGACAGTGTCATGTATGTTATTTCAGTATGGCTATGCCCCCAAGGGTTCCTCAGTGATTTTGTACAGAGAAAAGAAATACCGCAGCTTCCAGTTCTTCAACCAGCCAGACTGGCCTGGTGGCATCTACGCATCACCAACTCTCATGGGTATGTGTGTTGAGTAATCAGATCTCTGTTCAGATCAGAATCTCCTTGATTGAATTTTCATTGAGGGAAGTTGAGGGACGTCCAGACCTAGGGTATCATCAAGGCTTGTTCTCCCAGCCTTAAACATAGCTGGCCAACGTTTAACAGTATAATAGCTAGGGCACTTATCCCCATACTCTTGGGACATGCGGTCGTGAATTTTCTTAAGGGGTACTTTTCTCTAACATGTCTAAAGTCAGAAACTTGATGACTGCTCTGTACTAGTTCTTTTCCATTTCCATGTCCATTTGGAACCCCCTCACGTTAACCTGGCTGTCACTAATATACAAACGGCCTGAACAGACCAAATACACTTGCGAAGAACCACTCGAACAATGTACAACATTGAATAATTCACTTTGTTATGACCCAAAGTTGAAAGTTAGTCAGACTTAGAACTTTTTTACCAGCACTTGTATACCTGAAATACTGTTCAAAATGTCTGTTTCAACTCCCTCACTCTAACCCTGGTTTTGTTCCTCTGCTTGTTGTTGCTCATTCAATGAACCATGTGAATATATTAACTGAACTGGTGCTTGTGGACTCATGCCCAAGAAAATACAATGAGTTCTCTACAATGTTGTTTTGTTTGTTTATAGAATCAGTTGACCAGAGCATTTAAACGAGTTTAAATTGAATTTCCTTCGTCAATTTATTTTTCTTAATTAAAACGATACAACTTCAAACTAATTAGTCAAATTAGTATGTGTTCCAAAGCGTTTCCAAATACTTGATTGGTATTATTACTCACAGGCAGCAGAGCAGGAGCCATAATTGCAGCTTGCTGGGCGACTATGATGTACATAGGAGAAGATGGATATGTAGACTCCACCAGGAAGATCATCAATGCCACCAGATATCTGGAGGAAAAGTAGGTCCTACTTTAGCCTTAGCATAATAAAAGCATTAAATGTTAAATGAGTCTAGTTAAAGTTCCAAGTCTTGCTCTGCTCTTGTATCACTAAGTTGGACCAGAATCCTTTGATTATAGGTTTCCAATCCTAGATTTACCTGGCTTACCTGATTCTTAGTATACTACTCAACATTGGATAAGTACCTAAATGATCATCTTTTTTTGCCAAAGGTGTGGTTCTTTGCCAATCTTGATTGATATATACAGCACCATACCCGAGCTTGCATGGTGAGAATCTAACAGCTGCATCACTTTTGGTTGTCCACATTAGGCTGATACTCTGATATAATTGAAATATTGTTCAAAGCAGCTAAAATATATTTATTTGTCTGTATCAGGTTGCAAAATATCGATGGACTCAAGTTGATTGGGAAACCTGATGTGTCTGTGATAGCATTTGGATCAGATAAGTTCAACATCTACAGACTGTCTGATGCACTGGCATCCAAGGGCTGGACGCTCAACCCTCTACAGTATCCTCCCAGGTGACATATTACTGAAGTTACTCATATGTTTCTGTTTCATTTTTGAATTAGCAGGTTCACTATGATCCTGAATATATCCAGTTTGTCGATCAGTGTGCAGTTATCCAATGGAACCTTACACTCTTAGTCATAGGATCTATAGAAATGATGGCTGTCAGCTATCAGCCAACTTGAATTTTATGTTTTTCCATTTACGGTTTGATTGTTTCCTACACAGAGACAATGCATATTTAATTTCTCAAAGTATATAACATCAAGATGGACTGAATTGGGCATCATGCCATGTTTAAGCTGAATCTGGATTGTCTGGTATGTTAGAAACAATACATTGACATTATTTAGGGAGTGAGATTCGGGGAGTTGGGATGAGATGGGGTTGGAGGTTGACTGGGATATTTTCAATCTGATTAAAATCAGATCCTTTACATGCTACTGCTGCACAAAGATTTCAGGACATTCCATTACACATCACATCAGTACAAACTTCCACAAACTTTTGACCAACATTAATAGCAGCTTTCTTTAGCTTTATGGCACTAGTTTCAAAATTGCGGCTTCCATTCCAAACTATTCTTGGGAAAATATATTGTCGAAGTTCTCAATTCAAAATTTGAAAAAGGAATAAACGAAAATTCTGGAATGTGTTTGCCATAAATAGTTTCCTTTTCTCATCTTCATCAGTTGAGTTTTGGGAAAGAAAAAAAGCCTTCTCTTGGTTGTAATGTTAATGGGATCGCTCTTTACGTTCTAGCGTGCACATTTGTGTGACTTTGCTGCACACCAAGGATGGAGTGATTGACAGCTTCGTGAATGATGTGCGCACTATGACAGCCGAGATTATGAAAGACCCAAATGCCCAAACTGGAGGCGCCGTAAGTACTTCCATCAGAACAACCATACACTATGCTAATAACTACATTAAGTTGGATAGGGATAGAGATATTTCTCATACGTTATTTACATATAAGAGTAATTTTTAAAAAACTTTATGGTTTACACCTACTCAAAAAGTATTTGCACATTTTTCATTAAATTTGATTTGGACCTTCTCTAAGAATGGCTTTCATTTTGAAAATGATTGGGTTTAGATTAATCAATGATCAAACTCAAAATTCAGGTTTTTTAAGAAACATGGTTATATCTATGTCAGTTTCTGAGGCATGGTTATCTCTTCAGTCATGAAATTATATTTATGGTTACATTCTTTTTAGTAAATCCTACCAGATCATATGCCTACTGCATTTATGTCAAAGGATAAGGTCACCTTTGTAACAATTGTGAAATGTAGTTGTATCATATTTTCTCTTGAATATGGTGTTCGATTTTTGACAGTAGAGGATATCCTACCAAGAACTTTATGTGGATCTAGGCAATACTTAAATCACATGCTATGAGCAGGTCAAAAGTCAATGTCTTGAGAAAAATGACACTAAAACTATTATGCTTACTCTTTCTCAACAATTATTAATGCATTTATCATTAAAACTTGATCATGTTGATTAGACAAAGTCTGAGGGCCTGCACCAGTTAGACAGGCAGTCTAGCTGTAATATGGACTCAAAGAAAACAGTTTTGTCCATTCTGCATATTAGACTCCACTGTCGAGGCCGTGACCTGCATTAGGAGATATGCATTTATACTTAATTAATTTTTGTTGATAATATCTCTTTAGCTATTGATTCATACATTTATTCTGTTTCACAGGCTGTCATATATGGCATGGCTCAGAGCATCCCCGATCGCACCCTCGTGTCTGAGTTGACACGGACATACCTGGAACTGTGTTACGACACATCCCTCACCTCAGTGTCTGCCAATGGACATAGTATCCCCAATGGAAACTGACCCGAGAATGAATCAACAGTGACAGTACCTCCCTTCCACGTCTGACATCGACCATACACTCAGTTATCTTGCAGTCGGATTACTGCCTCTGCAGTTGGTTATGTTCTCGATTCACTCATGCTTTGTTAAATTGCATTTCCCTCTACTCTCTGATTGATACATGTAGTTTGTTTCAGTTTCTTGTACTGTTAAACAATATCTACCTTTATTATTTATCACATGTTTTATGACTATTCAAATAATAAGTCAAATGCATATTTATTTACTCAAAATGTTGATCCATTAGGTTATCTTTTTGTTAGTATTTCTTTCTGAAATTAGAAAAGTGACCAGCTGTTTACACATAAATTAGAAATTTCCTTTCACAGTTTTAATCTCAGCTTATTTGTTTAAGATTAGGATATGGCCTTTACATACAACATTTTAATATAATGAACTTTTTACGAGTTTGTCCAACAATGCAATGTGTACATAGTCAACAAATATGTTCATACTATTTATATATGTATACACATTTGAACAAATGCTTATAGTTCTTTATATATTGTATGTTTTACTATACGAGAGGGAAACTGTTTCTAGTTGGTGTTGGGCGAGGCAACATATTTTCTGTACAAGTAAGGTTTATCAGTGTATAGGAATTTCATCTGTAAGTGCAGACTTTGAAGAATTATTCCTTTAAAAGCATTTAAAATAAATACTGTACACATTTTTAGCTGAATACTTTTTTTAAAAACTTTTACATTTAAAACATTACATAAGGACAGCCTTCTCCTTACCAATTTGTTAATTAGATATCAGCAAGTCTTGTCATAGCTGAAACACTTAAATAAGGGGTGCGTTGCAAAGTGCATGTACAGCGTTACCAAGCGATATACAGCGATTTGCCATACAACGGTGCGTTAACTTTCAGCTGCTTGCAAGCGAAACAATTGCCATTTAGAAAGAGTGCGCAAGGGCTTCGAACTGTTGCAGACCCCGAGATGAGCGATTAATTTGCTTTCTCTAAGCGATCCGTGGCTTGCAACGCGCGCAAGGTAAAATATTATTAGTAACTGTGTAACAGTCAAAAGAAAGTTTACTTTTAAATTATTGATATGCAGAGATTAAATATGACAGTTTTAAAGTGCTCCCCCCCAAAAAAAACCAAAAAAAACAAACAAAATAACACCCAAAAAACAACAAAACAAACAAACAAAAACAATCATAGGAAATGTGTCAGTAATGCGTGTTCATGTCATTGATGAACTATGACTTACGAATATGTCACAGACCAGACCCTGACAGCAGGGAGTATTACCATCTAAATATTGATAACTCTCACTAATTTACCAGTAAAACATTTACGACACATTTGTTAATCACTGTTATAACTATGTTTATCCACACAGGAAATATAGTGTAGTACATATCAGAAAGTTATAAGTGTCCATACTCTTCATGTCTAAGGTATCATTTAACGTCTTCCTGGGTTGATGCTAAACTGATAGTGGATAATCTGATCTCTCGTGACTATAACCACTGTCTGTATATCAGGTCTATACAATTGTCACGTGCCATATTGTACAGCGTTTATGATGTATGCACACAGATGAGAACTGGTATCATTGCAGTGTTTGAAATTACGCCTGAAAATCCTGGGTGATAAACCTAATGTTACACATTCATGTTTTAGGGAATACATAGGTTAAAATGCTTGATAACCATAAATAACAACATTAAAAATCTAGGACCACAGAATCCCTCTTTTTTCTTATATGTGTGTGTTTGGGGGAGTTTTTCTTTAGTACGTTTTGATCTACTTGGTTTACAGATTCACTGAACAATTCACAAATGTGAAATATATGAGTGGATTTTTTTTGCATGAGTAGTAACCATTGTAATTGAAAAAAATTAAAACTAGGTCTAATGGAGAACAAAGAACTTTAGCTTTCATTTATTTTTATCATCCAACTATATTTGTTCTAAAGATTTTATTATGATTCTTATTTCAACAACGAACCCTGTGGCCCCAGAAATATAATAAGTAAACTATGTAATAAATATAAGAAGGCCTTACTGAAGTTATGGTATGTTTTCAGGTTTAATTTCCTTAAATCACAATTATCTTGTGACATTCTTTAGTACAAATCATCTAAGTATGGCGATAGATGTATTTCATAGTGATTAAGACTAGATCTGGCTGGATTTGGCATTTCAATTTATCATGTCTATACTATCTTAAGATTTTGTATTGAGCCACAAATACTTGTTTGCTTCGTGCATCCCCAAGCCTAATGGGTGTTATCTATTGTAGCTTGTTTTTAACCACGTGTGTATGTTTTAGGCTTTCTTAACTTCTGACTGAACAAATATGTATATGGGAAGTGCTAATGTAGTTTCTATATATAATATGGGAAGTGCTAATGTAGTTTATGTATATAAACTGTTGGTCCTGTGGACTTATGTCAACTGAGTCATCAGGGATGAAACCATGGAGATTAACAGATGTTTTTCTCAGTCCACATATATATAGCGATAAAATATATTTAAGGACATTGATTCTGTAATATCAGATTGTACTAGATTTATACTATAGAATATGGAGACGGCAGAAATTAGCTGCATATATAGGCATTACAAATTCTATAGAAGAATAGTTGCAGTCTACAGGCAGAGTACAGCCAGTTTGGTAGCAAGATCAACCGCAGCCATCATCCCTGAAATGTGTCGGCAAAAAGTATCAGTACAGTATTTCCAGGCACCAGGCACAGCCATCCCTCAGTTTGGTGGCATCGTCATCAGATGCCATTATCCCTCTGATAACAGTCATATGCAGTTTTATAGAATATACATGTTGAGGGTGAATAGAAGGTATGGTGAAGATGTGTGTGGTAGTGAGAGCTTGTGATATTAATGTTGTTGGTGTGAAACTGATGTAGTAGATGTGGTGAAGGCCAGTAGGGATCTATTCAGGTCTCGATTTAGCTATATAAAACATGCACCAGTTCAACCTATTATTGAAATATGCAGTCTAATATTTGTCTACTTGCAACAAGTGCATGTCAAAAAATTATTGTGGGACTAACCCTTAATTGTTCATACAGCTTCAATCTTTGAACACCCTACCCCTAGCTTTATTTACAGTACTATATTACTAATCCCTGTGTTATGTGTAAGTTTTCATGCTTTCTTGGGTTTGATGTCATCAAACTATGGACACTATAAGATTATGTACATATGTGCCTATAACATTTATAGCATTGCATCATTAATTTACTGACACTTGCACCAGACGGCATATGTATAAACTTTGAGTAACTTATGGGACCAGGGTGCAACCTGATTTTGTCTGGTGCAACTAGGTTTTCATGTCAACATGCACCTGGTGCAAATAATAGCAAGTTCCTTAAATCGAGCCCTGCTATTGTGATGGCTGTACTTCCAAACGAGGCTGTTGTGACCTTGTCTGTAAAAATGTTTGCAGCAAGGGGTATTTTCATTGTTCTACCTCTGTCGATGGCAGATTGTGATAATCTGAATAACAGCATCAGAAACATGCTTTTGTTGAATAAATCACCATCATCATATATGTGTCCGTGTCATTTGAAACTTTCTGTTATTGCCAGCACCTGTGGATATCCTTTGTTAGAATTGTTCATTCTCCTGCTCTGTGATTTTGTTCATTGCACGTCATCATAACCTGACTGTGGATTGTTGCTCATTATATCAGTCACTGGATTGACTGGTCCAAACTCAAATTATTTAAAGGCTGCCCTCATATAGCTGTAATATTGCTGATTGCAAGGTTAAACAACAGATTATTATTGTCAGAGAAGACTACACATTTTTCATATTCTACGTTAAGGGTTTGTCAAGTGACAGTAAATATTGAACCTGACCTGTATCCCTAAAGTAGACTATTTTGTGGAATTGTGAAATGTCAGTCTTTATTTTAACTTGCCTGAACTGGAAGTGCTGATATGGTACAAGTTTGTCAACTGTTGGTGGTAAGCCCTTGCTTTTTGACAACTCCGAAGGCACACGAAACTCATCTTCCCTAGACAAGGTAGTTAACTTACCAGTTTCCACCCTTGCTGAACTAGTCTGGAATTATGGAGTTATGTTTTGGCTGGACTAACGAGTCTATGCACAGTCCAATCAAAATCACGTAATGAAATTGACTTCTGGTTCGTAAACTATTGTGTTTATTTCGGTCAATTACAGGATTTGCAAAGCATGTGTTTTTGTTGTTTAAAGCCGCACTCAGCTATATGATGGGCAAAGCATGTGTACCACCAACATATGTTTTCCACATGTTTTGTATCAAGGTGCTCACATGATTTGATGCACTTCGCAAAGTAAGACCCGTTTTATCACTATATAGATTTTTATTATTGATCAGATTATCTTGACTGGGCGCCACCATTTTGTTTGATGCAGTACGGGAGGCAAGTGATGTGAGAGGCAGAATCTGATCGGTCAATAGGAGAGACATAGAAGGGACATAACTCGTAATAGCCACTGGTGGCACTATGATAAAGCCCAGCCTAGTCCAGCAAGGGTGGAAAGTGGACATATATCGTCAGTTAACTCCCTTGACTTGGGAAGACGGTAAAAATTAAACTTTGCATTGATGATCCCAAATAGTCCACAGAATTCTGATCCTACAAGACTCACCAGGGTGACCATATTTGAAAATCTTCAAAATGTCATTTCTCAAAATTCTCAACCATTTCTGCATGTATAATTCAATAATTAACATCAGGCACAACAAGTTTGCTGACTACTCAGTTATGTGTTTTGTTGTGCATTTTGAAATTTGGGGTAACTTTAGCCTTTATGTACCGCTGTGGCTTCCAAGGCAATTATGTGTGGGAAACATTTGATCCTCCAATCAGCCAGTTCCTAATGTATCAGTTTAGTTTACATGTCCAATCTCATTAAAATCAGATCTTTTACACCGATTTGTTACTTTCTCTCAAGAGAAAGGCATCTAATCACAGTCATGGATCTGTGAGTGAGTGGGGTTTAATGTTGCTTTTAACAGTATTCCAGTAATATCATGGCATGTCAGTTTAATGTGTGAGGAAAGCCTGTAGTGATGCAGGTCTCACATGTTTTTCATTCTGATGTGCTCATGGAACGCAACTCTGGACATCGAATTGTGGTGCCTTAGACGTGCCCCAACCAAGGTTAGATGCCACATGCATACTTTTATGTACTTTGCATTTTTTAGCCACTTATGGAAGATTTCAAGGAGAGTGTGTGTGCATGATTTTTGCCCTGTGAGTGGGTGTTTCAGTTATCATTGTTTCAATGACCCGGGATTCAAACTCGAAATTGTATGATTCTGATGTACTAATGGCACGCAACTCTGGACATCGAATTGTTGTGCCTTAGACATACCCCAACCAAGGTTAGATGCCACATGCATACCTTTATGCACTGTGCATTCTTTAGCCACATATTTCTCAACACATATACCCACAAGAGACTCTTATGCATTGATGCGGCTTCGCCAGCCTGGTTGTTTGAAGATTTTAAGGAGAGCGTGTGTGCATGATTCTCGCTCTGTGGGTGGATGTTTCAGTTATTGTTCCACAGTGATCTTTACTGTCCTTAGAGGTGACTAAAGGGATCAGGTGTTGAGACTCGGTGACTTGGTTGATGTCACCTTTCACTGATGGTTGCACATTATTTCAATCAATTGTTTGTCAGATCCAGGCTAAATTCTATACAGGACGTTGTCATATAACTGGAATATTGCTCATTTTGTGGCCTTACACAACAAACAAACATCTATTGTTTGTGTGTAGAAATGTTCATTACTTATTATAAAGCTAAAGATAGCTCAATTCCATACTCAATCATTCACTCACTCCAATAATAACTGTTTTCTGTATATCTAATGAAGCCTGTTGCTCAAGCTTCATTTTATACACTGCCATATATTTTGTAAGGACATGAATAGGAAGTATGACTTGATACTATCATGGAACTTGAAAACAACAGTTTAGTCATATTCCACGAACAAATCTTTATTTTCACATTGTTGTACTTCACAAACATTTCTATATAAACGGTAAGCATACAACAATTATAAGAGAAATATTCACAGATAAATCCAACTGTCAGAAATATCTCACGAAATGTTTGATAAACAGCAACACTTGTATGTATGTGCCAAACAAGATTTGATAGACAAGGTTCCCAAACTGGACAAGTGTAATGTTTCATTTCCATTCAGACAAATGTAAATGTAGACTGCTTGGTGCCATTATATACAAGGGTGAAATCATACTACACATTGTGTTTGTAGTTATATATTATATCATAGTAAAATGTTTGACACCAGTGTACATCACTGAATTTATGAAATACTAACTTCACAACAAGAGTCACTAAAGTAAGCACTGTTTTCATAGCCAGGACACTAATAATAATTAAATACAATAGATGAAAACGATCTACTTATCTAAAAACACAGATGAGAAAGAAGGTAGGGGCATAGCAGCTGAGGAACTGGCATCGCATCTTTGCAGCACATCACTGTGGTGTTCCTCTTCAACCTCTTCCTCATCACTGCTAGCTTCCGTAGATTTGACAATTGCAACTGCGTCTGAGTCATACACTGTGTTCAGTTCATACTGTAAAAGCTGGCTACAGTCGGGATCAAAGCTCGGCCAGTTAATATCGACTAGTTTTGGATGCCTCTTTGGCACAACAGAACCATTCAAGTCAACTGACCCCAAGCCGTTGTCAAAACTATGACTCAAGAAATCTTCCAACCTACCAGCTGGAGATGTTCCGTCCCATGCTTGGACCGAACGCACTCGTTCATTGGGAATCTTGGCATTTGCAATAGCAGCTTGGTTACTTGGGAGAGAGTTTTGTCGAGGAGTATTTGTGTATAAATTTGGCATGGATCTTCGTTCATGCATTGCCATCAAAACATTTGACTTGCGAAGTTTTGGGAAAGTTACGTCATTTCTTTGTACGTGTATCCGGTTTGAGTTTTCTTGGCTGTGTCCGGTATTGATTTGCAAAGCTTCCATTGACGCTGAGCTTCGTTTAAGCCCATTCAGACCAAAACGAACATCAGTATTATTGCTGAACTGGATGTTCCTGGCGTCATGAAGCCCAGGATTATCAAAGCTATTCAGGTGGGTCTCCTGCAATGCGCAAGCCAAATCGAAAGAGCTTTGTTTAGTCGCAAATCTTTTCTGCTTTGAAGACTGATTTGCAAACTGTTCCCAGTTTAAACCGTTACATCTCTTCTGATCTGCATATATGTGCCCCGGTGGGTCTATCCGTTCCCCGTGTTCTCCAGATATTCCGACACACCTTCTTCCCAGAGCTCGCATATCCTCAATATAGTTTTCTTTGGGCGATGGTTGGAAAGCACTATCCCCAGTAAGATTATCCAAACACTGCGTTTTGTCCAGTTCCGTGACGAGCTGAGAAAGGAGGTCAATGTCATTTAGGCTATACTCCACATTCTGAACCTGGGGATGCGAGGGCTGTGCTAATATTGGCGGAGGAGAGTACCGCCCTTCATTTTCTGGGATGCTCAATACAAGCGGCATCCTCCTCTTTGAGACGACGTCCATCTGCTTCTGACAACGATTGGCTGTAAAGTTGGAGACGCTATGGGGTACAGGAGGGGGGAGGTGGCACCCGACAGGCATCCTGTTTACAACCTCATCTAACGTACAAGGAGCATTTCTGTGTGTGTACGTGAACTGTGTTCCGGTCATCTGGGAGTACATCCCTCGCCTGTGGCCCTCCGTCTGAAAGTGGGTCTGCGAATCAGTATATGAGGACGCTGCAGGGTGGGGTACTGATCCTTGCTGAGGGTTCATGTTAAACTGTCCCTGCCATTCCAACATACCACCGGCCGAATCGTCATTGTATTCTCTACACGTGTTAGGACTCCGGTGGAGATTCTGTTCCCACTGGGTAAGATGCTGATCCTGAAAGACCCCATGCTGCGTCGGATCAGGAATCCCCAAGATCTCGCTGAGGATTTGCGGCTGGGCAGCGAATCCACTTTCCCATTGGTCAGGATGACTATTCTTGGGCTGTTGGGGAAATTTGCTACGACGACGTCTGGTGTGACATTTATACCGTCGTTGTTCTTTAACGACTGATTGATTATCGAACGTCTGCTTCTGAAGGAATTTGCTGTGATCGACCTTCTTGTCTTCTAGTGGGCGTTCCAAGGCTGCCCGAACTGACTGCGTGGCGTCGTTCATGAACTGCAGTAGCGACTCTGGAGTGTCCCGGTTCATTCTCGTATTTCAGTGATCTGACAAATAAACCAAAAGTATTATGACATTATGATTCCTGTTGTTAAAATATTAAATGACTTTAGAATTCTTATAGTGATAAAATCAGGTTAGGTTTGTTTGTTCTTGGTCGTCGGCTTACCCTTGCAAAGCACATACCTTTGTTATAGAAGTTATCAGATGTTCTCTAAATATACGTTTTAAATAGAGACTTGGCTCGGTTCAATAGGCAGTCCAAGCAAATCATCCAAAAGCCATTTTGTTTAAATCGGCCATAAACCGTAGAGCATAGCTACCAAGCTTCCAAAATCCTTCTATCAATATCACGAATTTTATTACTTCTCAGAGTTATTCCATCTTGTATAAATGTATACTTTGAATATACCTTACATGTTGTTCTAACACCTCGTGCACATTTGACAACGTGCACAACAGGTTTTAATCGCTTCTGGCGCGGTGACGTCGATCAAAATGCCAAAAGTGTTTTACTGACGTCACAAAAGACGTATTGTTCTGCTTCTCTGCTTCACACATATTAACATATTGGTTATTACGTCTTTCTTGTATTGACACTTTTATCTTAAAAAAAAGAAAAGCCTCTGAAAAGTGCCGTGACGTCAGGAAATTGCCTATGTAAATTTCTTGAATAAACGATTTTTATCGGTTGTCCCTGAAAATTCATTTGATTGTCTGTTTGTTGATTAACGCCACACTCTTTGGAATATTGAACAACTATGTGTTAGGTACATCTTTTTGAAGGTGAGGTGAGGTAAAATGGGGTTTAACGTCAAATCCTTTTTAAGATTATTCCCCTTATAAATCCACGTGCATGTACGCGTGTGTTGGCAGCCTGTACTACTCCGAATTAATGCCAGTTTTATACTTCAAGCCCACTGAGATACCACAGTTTAACGTTGATGCCCCCTTCAGACACAATATACTAACTCCGAGCCGACCAGTCCTTCTTTTATCCCCTTTTATCCCGACATGGTACCAGCAACCTTCTGCTTTCCGGGCGCACCCTCTACCACAAGACCACAGAGTTGGTCGTTGGGAGGAAAGCCCTAGACGCCTCGCAGATCTCGCAGACGTTTATCACTTTGGTGAAACCCACGTGCTCGGGTATGGTGCTGACAAACCTAAAAATAATCAGGGCGAACCAGGATTCGAACCCACAATCATAGGTTTCTGGCGTACCCGAATTGGGGCGCTTTAGACGAGTGGGCCACCCCCCTCCCAGTCATTATGGGTCCCCAATATCTGATGTTTGTAAGAGCCAATTAAAATGGTAACCCTGTTGGCTGAATAATGTAATTATATTTTAATGGTTTGAATCGTTGCTCATGTTACTAGTCACTTGTTTGCCTGGTCCAGACCGCCGAGGTGTAACTGGTATAGTTCCGTCTGTGGCGTTAAACAACAATCACTATCACAGGATAGAATAAGTTAACTGTTCGTTCTGAAATCACGTCTTCAAGAATATGATTATTACTTGAATAACAAAATTCGGAGTGCAAACGCTAATTAACACAAACTGTTGCCCTGGCCATTCTTCAGCCCATCTTTACATGACGTCATGTAATTGCCGTACTGGACAATACGCGTTTGATCTTTGCCAAACAAGGTCTTCAATCACCGGATGTTGAGAAATACAGCACCTCGGCGCATCCCTTTATATGATGACGTAACACCAAGTGGCCCTTACAATGCTAGGCGCTTGCATAGATCGGCTTCGCCACCTTTGTATTGTCCTATGTGCAACCCGTTGAGCCTGAGTAGTGGAGTTGACGAAAACAACGCCTCACGTGTTAACCGGAACGGCTTCTTCACTTGTAAAAGCCAGGATGACAAACAAGCAGGATTGTGTTTGTTTCATCTTGACTCACGCCTAACGCTGACGGCTCCACACGGCGTTAATGATAATTTTAATGAAGGTTATAACTTTTTAACTCGGCTGCACCTGACTTAATACGAAATTCCCTCTGTAAAATATCGCTTTCCTCATATATTATATACTACTCAAACGAAGCGAAAGAACATCTTATTCTTTTATATTACATAGTTGATCTGTCATGCCATGACATATTAACAATAATACTAGTAAAGAATCGGGTGTTATTAACTTTTTTTAGTATTATATTACAAGTAAAATGTACAAAAATAAAAACGTTAATGTCAAGCAGTTCTTAAAGTATTACCAAATGACATGAAGAATACTTAATCATGTATCAAAATATGTTTTACAGTGTTGGCTTGTTAAGATGGATGATGTTCTGTACGAAATATCAAAATTCTTGGGCTATTCCTTTCAGATAAACAAGTGCTTGTCTTGGTGCAGTGAGCGAAAAATCCCAGGCCAAACCAGGAAATCAATGGTTATTCTTTGACGTATGCAATACCCCAGAACAATGTTGGCCGTCACAAATGGCGTTTTCGTCATCCAGAAGTACCTCATGGGCAACTCTCACAGAGCAAGTATCAAACCCATGACTAGTCGGCCATTCCCATTCCGGCGAACGCTAACGCGTTCTTGGCACTGTATGGAATCCTAGAAGGGACATTAACAACGCGACAGTGTCATTACTAGGATTCCATAGAATCTACAGAACCATGGCTAACATTTAATCTATAATTTACCTATCATAGTGGCAACTGTAAGTATATTGCAAGACGGTACTTTCAAATCACTTGTAATTAAAGTTCGTCCCAGAGTGAATTAATTGCGTTTGATACATTTCAGGTTTCGATACATATTAAAATGAAAACGCCTGTGATCACTTGTGTACGTTGAATAAAAACACACGGTAATGTCCCCTCTAACAATATTTAACGTCATGCCTACTCGCACAATAGGCATATAATTGAAAACACGTTGATAACAGCTCAGGGTCTTCAAAAGTTTATATCACAAAGCCCGATAATGTAATCAGCCATAAATTAGAAGAAACAAAATCATATGATTTTAAAATTGTAGTATTTCGTGCGAGATTAATTCCACTACAACGCAGTTTCAATAACTTTAACGACATGAGAGCCTACGTAAATACTGTTTCAGTGAAGTAAAACTTACCTAATATGTAGTACTGTTGAACTTTGTTGTTGTTCACTGACCAAGTCTTGGGCAATTCTCTACGACACCATCCGATATCTTCCTACACGATGTGCTTCAGCTCCGGTGACTCAGCTAAGCGTGAAGACGATGTTGGTTTCTATACCATTTACTGCTAGAATAACTAAAGAAAGGTGCTAACTGTATAATTACTAAGGAGCGCGTGCCAGTCGTCAGGCAGCCAATAGAAATTCAGGAATGTACGTCTGCGTTCACAGTTTGCGAGTTCGGGAACGCCACGCGTTGTTACAACGGTTTTGTAGTTAGATTCCCTGCTCTGGGTTTACAAAAGCAAAATAATATAAAAACAATTTATTCTCATAAATATTATTATTTACAAGTCACACGGTTCAGAAAATATTTGTTTCCCGCGTACAGGTACGTTATATTGGACCACGACCTGTGCACATCACAACGAACGGCAGGATGCTGACTTACATTAATGCAATATAAATCTCTTGGTTTTCAATTATGGGTGATTTGAAGTGGGGGCTAGCCAAAGACATGATTCTATATTGTGAATGACGTATCTTTTGGGGCAGTGCGAGTGGCATGCTTGTAGTTAGAGGCGACTAACGGGATTGGGTGGCCAGTTGATGCTTGTCATTGTATCCCAATTCTGGCGATCGCTAATTATGATGTGAATCTTTAGTGGTCCAGACTCGATTATTTACAGAAAGCCTTCATGTATATGGAATATTGTTGAGTGTGGCGTTAAACAACAAACAAACACTTTGACCAAAAAAAAGGAAAAAAACCCAGAATGATTCAAATTTCATCAGATTCATCTTATCCGAATTGAATTACGCTTTGGATACTTTGAGCTTTGGAGCTTGTTTAAATATCGTATATTTATTGATGGAGTCTGTTTCTCTCCTGTGCCTCCTGTCGACGAGTGAAGTAGTGAGGGAGAGTTTGGTGTTCTTCGATGTAAAGAGTAATAGTAGATGCAACTAAATCACAGCAGCATGGGATTTGTTTGGCGCTGAACTTGTGTGAATTTTCAATTTGAAAATGTGTTAAATACAGTTGAACCCAAGTTAAAAAACAGTTGACAGATAACGAAAAGTGAGTTAGTGAGTTAGGTTTCACGGCGCTTTGACCGGTATTCCAGTTACATCACGGTGTGTCAGGTTAATGTGGGAGGAAAGCCCGAAGTGGTGCAGGTCTCAGATGTTAACCATTTTGGTGAAACCCACGAGCACGGGTATGGTGCTGACAAACCTAGAAACATAATCAGGGCGAACCGGGATTCGAACCCACAATCATAGGTTTCTGGCGTACCAAAGGGTGCAACTCTTACAAAGCATCTTACACACATGGGTGACACATTCACCAAGAAAAGGAAAGTTAATTTGTATGCAGGTCCCTTGGCTATAATACAATAAGGGGCGGTGGGGTAGCCTAGTGGTTAAAGCGTTCGCTCGTCATGCCGAAGACCCGGGTTCCATTCCTTACATGAGTACAATGTGTGAAGCCATTTTCTGGTGTACCCCGCCGTGGTTTTGCTGGATATTGCTAAAAACGGCTTGAAACATTACTCACTCACCACCATACAATATATTAATATATCATATTTTAACATACTTTCAATAAGGCGTATACAAATGTTTAGCAGTTCACCTTTGATGGTGGAAACAAGATTAATAAACTGGCAAACAAAAATGTATTCGTAAATCATTTCATGCTTAATAGATGACTAAATTGGATTTCATCCTCAACAGAAAGTCAACATGGCCGGCACGGTCTAGTTGTTTTCGCCATTCTCGACCATCTTCCATTATTATTTCTTTTGTCGCAACAGATCCGCACACAGTTGAACAACAGTTAACCTCAACACATATTACAGAGGAATATTTTCAGTAATAATTGACAACTACTTTTCGAACTCTATTAAAGATTTATACTCTTTATATAACACGTGCTTTGAGCTGGAATTTATTTTAGAATTCAACTTCTGAACATCTAACTAATGTATCTTTGAAAACCCGCGAGAACGCAGTGTCATCTTCAACATTAACCACATAAAAAAACAACAACAGCATACGAATATCAAATGCCCATGTTCTATGTACAATAGTGTAGAAATAACCCAACATAGTATGAGCTTCTTTGGAGAGACGCGCATCGTGCATCCTTATTAATTCCGGCCAATATTTCACCTTTAACATTATCATGCTTATGAAACGAAAAACGACCACATTCCCCGAAAGTAATGTCATCGGTGTTTTTGCACTCCAATATCTAAATATTTATTACATGCCAATTGATTCACGGTTTCCCCTTGTCGCACAGCTGAACACTCCGTACCACAGCAACGCAAGAAGAGGGGGAATAAGTCAAAGTTTGGTTTAACGCCAATAATAGTGGACTTAGTATACAACCTTGTCTTAAGATATTAACAAAGTTGGTGATTGTTTTTCTCTATATTTCGAGGCAGTGAATGACTAAGCTAGTGAGTTTTCATAGTCAAATAAAGTACGCGTACGTGCTTCAAGCGGCATGTCGTAATTATGATAATCCGAATACAAGGGTTTCAGAGTCTAATTAGGTACGTGTACCTGATGAAATAGCACACTTCCCTACAGTAGAAACAAAAGCACCTAGTCCAAATACAATGGTATTTGAACCCCAAGTCATATTACTAATTTGGTAGCGTTTTACTAAAAATGTTGAACAGACAAGAGAAATTGTAATTCAAAATATTGCTGTCCTACATTGTAATTGTTCCCACTACTATTGCTTATAAGAACATACACCATTATATGTCATTTAAAAAATCGACAGTCTGCGAAACAGATTGAGCTCAAAAGGCCAAATAATGATACAAATTATGTGAATGGATCACCGAGTGTTCGCATTCCTACATCCATTGTTATATTAAAGAACTTGGTATCAGTGAAATAACAGATAATGCCACGTGTAAGGCCAGTATGTTAACTGAGGAAATAATCTGCCACTCACCAGTACTACAACCTTTGGGCTTGACTCTAAAACCTGAAGACACGACCATTCCTCTATTGTGCTGGTGTCCAAAGCTCCATAGAGGCTCGCACAAAGAGATATATATATATTGCTGGTTCCAGGAAATGTACAATCAGATCCCTGTCTCAAAGATTGACCCTAATCCTTAATACCATCAAGGGAGGACATATATTCACAGAAAGTATATAAGACAAGTGGAAGAGATAGCATTTGGATTCTCAAAATCTGAAAGGATTTGCTTGATTCTTTTCAATCTCAGGAAAGAAACAGGCTCAATTATGTCAAAACATTTTTCAACTTCTTAAACCTCTATCCCTCACGACAAACTTTAGGAAACACTGAATTCCTTGATCAATGGGGCACTTATCACTAAACTTGGTGGCTATTAATATAATCACGGCTCTATCTAAGGTTCAGGTTAAATTTTCAGAAGTGAAAGCAAATGCCATCTGAAGTTTACTGAAAAAATAATATGTATGATGCTGGATTTTCTCATAGATAACATCTATGTGAAATTTGGAAAAAAGAACATTTAGGCAAGAAGAAGACATCCCCATGGGCACCAACTATCCCCCACTCTTTGCTAATCTGTGTCTTTGTGTATACGAGTCGGCATTTCTGCTTGTATTGGCAAAATCCAAACAAGGGAATGTGGCCATGAAGTCTATAATGGTAAAAAATAGCCATTTACCTTTTACTGATTAATAGACCTTGCAAGGCCTTAGTATAGCTTCATGGCAGACATGTGGATGATATTTAAAATTTAAAATTTGTTCGAATATTCCAAAGTACGGCATACGATTCTGGTTTTTAAAGTTGTTTGATCAGGGTTTCAACATTCAAGATCTTAGTAAAGCTTCATGGTAGACATATGATGATATACAAAATGCTTCCTGTTGCAGTTGTAGCTCGACACATAGCAGATATTCCCGTGTTCAGTTGAATAACTTTTGCATTTGTTTGTGACAGTTGCTACCTGTGGGGCGGAATTCTCTTACGTTTCATAAAAAAACAGGGATTCATAAACAAATTGTTATGACGTGGTAGGAATCGTGCAACATCTGAACATCTGTTTTCAACAGAGATTTCTTATAACTACGGAAAGGGTTTTGACGCTAATATTTCAAAGTCAATGCTTCAACTTCATGTCGTAATTATGATATTCAAATAGTTGATCAATTTTGCTCTTAATAAAAGGTAAAACTGAACTTGGTTTGAATTGATTCACTTTGTGTTGTAGTTATCTGAAAACATTCGCGTTGGTAAGAATACAAATAACTGGCTTAGAAGGTGTTTATCACACAAAAACCTGTTTTTGCAAAGATACGTAAAGAAAGGACCGACCATTTAATATGCTATTACTTTTTCCCCAACAATATGAAGTATGATTCGCTTTTTCAAGAATTTTTGGGAACAATTTATTTTTCCAAATATAATCCCAGACCCCCTCTGTATATCAAATGGTCGGCCCCTAAAAGAATAGCAAAACCTATTAGAGGGAAGAGCAAATATAACCTTCGCCCACCCCTCCACAATACAAATTCCATTTCTTCATTATCCCCATCCCTATGATAAACGACTATTTCCTTCATACTTTTTTCAAGGCACTCCCCCACCCTCCTCCCATCTCCACTTCAGGAGTGAAGGTCATGTTTGTTTGTATGAATCTTTGAGTCCAGATTCATTAAGGGGCAAGGGCTATATTTGTCTGAATCTTTGAGTCCAGATTCATTAAGGGGCGAAGGCTATATTTGTATGATTCTTTGAGTCCAGATTCATTAAGGGGCGAAGGCTATATTTGTATGAATCTTTGAGTCCAGATTCATTAAGGGGCGAAGGCTACATTTGTATGAATCTTTGAGTGTAGATTCATTAAGGGGCGAAGGCTATATTTGTATGAATCTTTGAGTTCAGATTCATTAAGGGGCGAAGGCTATATTTGTCTGAATCTTTGAGTCTAGATTCATTAAGGGGCAAGGGCTATATTTGTCTGAATCTTTGAGTCCAGATTCATTAAGGGGCAAGGGCTATATTTGTCTGAATCTTTGAGTGTAGATTCATTAAGGGGCGAAGGCTATATTTGTATGATTCTTTGAGTCCAGATTCATTAAGGGGCAAGGGCTATATTTGTCTGAATCTTTGAGTCCAGATTCATTAAGGGGCGAAGGCTATATTTGTATGAATCTTTGAGTGTAGATTCATTAAGGGGTGAAAGTCATATTTGTATGAATCTTTAAAAGCTTTAAAACCATAAAACACTGAAATCAAACTCACACTTGCTTCTACAAACTTCAAGTAAAGCATCGCATGATACAAGCTGGCACCATGTGGCTACCACCAGAAAAAAGGGGTAAAACCTTCACCCAAAATTTGTGGCATATAACAGAAAAGACCAAGAGCAAAATAGCTTAATGATGATAAAGTAAGAATACACAAGTGCCAAACCAACACACAACTAAATATTGTACAATGTGAAGCCAACGTCCCACATTCAGTAACTTGTGATTCGGATGAACATTTCCTCATACACTATTCAATTGACCCATTTCGCTAAAAACTAAATTAGGCTGTGGCATACAGCGAGTAAGCACTAACATAGTAATAAAGAAAAAAATAGAAAGTAGCCAAACCAACACACTGTCCGATTTGTAATTCACGAGTTTTGAACATTTACAAGTTCTCTATTGATCAACAGTTTAACTGATGAACAGATGATGCAATGCATGTAAGATTTATATCTGATATCATCATACTATTTTAAATTTGGTTTCAACACTGTTATGGGTGTTAAAAAGTATGTTATAGAATTATTTCCTTTTAAGGATTTATTAAGAGTATATTGTAAATTTCGTTGTGCATCACATAAGTTAAAAGGGCCGTACAAACGGTTTAAAGCATATGATAATCCCCAAATGTTTTTGTGTACATACTGTAATACATGTTCTATTGATGATGAGTTTCATTTTCTCTTGGAATTTCCTTATTTTCAGTCGAGTGCAGAAATGTTTTTCCGCCCTATTATTATACTTATCCTTCCATTGATAAACTATCGTAGCTTCTGTCATCAGCCAACCCTGCAGTTTTTAAAAGTGTATCTTTATATCTAAAAAGAAACCTATCCAAATAAGCACCTTATTGATATACGTATGTTTAGAAATAGCACACTTTATTCATTTTTTGTATATGCAGCTACATATGGCCTCAAATAGAAACACACTTGTCACTTGTCACAAGGCTGAAAACAGTCACCGGAACACAACAAACTTAAGGTCCAAAACACAACTAACATACCTGTATCAAATACATCACCACCGAATAACCATTTCTTGGTTGTTTCATTTTAGCCACCATGATGCTGGATTTTCTCATAGATAAAATCTATGTGAAATTTGGAAAAAAGAACATTTAGGCAAGAAGAAAACATCCCCATGGGCACCAACTACCCCCCACTCTTTGCTAATCTGTGTCTTTGTGTATACGAGTCGGCATTTCTGCTTGTATTGGCAAAATCCAAACAAGGGAATGTGGCCATGAAGTCTATAATGGTAAAAAATAGCCATTTACCTTTTACTGATTTATAGACCTTGCAAGGCCTTAGTATAGCTTCATGGCAGACATGTGGATGATATTTAAAATTTAAAATTTGTTCGAATATTCCAAAGTACGGCATACGATTCTGGTTTTTAAAGTTGTTTGATCAGGGTTTCAACATTCAAGATCTTAGTAAAGGTTCATGGTAGACATATGATGATATACAAAATGCTTCCTGTTGCAGTTGTAGCTTGACACATAGCAGATATTCCCGTGTTCAGTTGAAAAAGCTGAAAACAGTCACCGGAACACCACAAACTTAAGGTCCAAAACACAACTAACATACCTGTATCAAATACATCACCATCGAATAACCATTTCTTGTTTGTTTCATTTTAGCCACCATCAAACACATATGTATACTATCATTTGCCTGGCAGTTTAGAAACAGAAGGAAAAGGTGAATATGACGTTGAAAATGATGAAATCAAGATGACAATAAACTAAAGAATAAGCCTCGTAGAGTCATGTACTAGACAAAATATTGCGCAGTTTGTTTTTTAACATGCACTTCATTTCCCTTCAGAAATGTATAGGGGGCACGGGTGGCCCAGTCGTCTAAGGCGCCGCGATTCGCTGTGCAGAGTTGCGTCCCTTGGGCACGCCAGAAATCTATGGTAACTGGAATACCGTTCAAAGCGCCGTGAAACCTAACTCACCTACTCACTTTTCGTTATCTGTCAACTGTTTTTTAACTTGGGTTCAACTGTATTTAACACATTTTCAAATTGAAAATTCACACAAGTTCAGCGCCAAACAAATCCCATGCTGCTGTGATTTAGTTGCATCTACTATTACTCTTTACATCGAAGAACACCAAACTCTCACTCACTACTTCACTCATCGACTGGCACAGGAGAGAAACAGACTCCATCAATAAATATACGATATTTAAACAAGCTCCAAAGCTCAAAGTATCCAAAGCGTATTTCAATTCGGATAAGATGAATCTGAAGAAGTTTTAATCATTCTGTTTATTTTTCTTTTTTTGGTCAAAGTGTTTGTTTGTTGTTTAACGCCACACTCAACAATATTCCATATACATGAAGGCTTTCTGTAAATAATCGAGTCTGGACCACTAAAGATTCACATCATGATCAGCGATCGCCAGAATTGGGATACAATGACAAGCATCAACTGGCCACCCAACCCCGTTAGTCGCCTCTAACTACAAGCATGCCACTCGCACTGCCCCAAAAGATACCTCATTCACAATATAGAATCATGTCTTTGCCCAGCCCCCACTTCAAATCATCCATAATTGAAAACCAAGAGATTTATATTGCATTAATGTAAATGTAAGTCAGCATCCTGCCGTTCGTTGTGATGTGCACAGGTCGTGGTCCAATATAATGTACCTGTACGCGGGAAACAAATATTTTCTGAACCGTGTGACTTGTAAATAATAATATTTATGAGAACAAATTGTTTTTGTATTATTTTGCTTTTGTAAACCCAGAGCAGGGAATCTAACTACAAAACCGTTGTAACAACGCGTGGCGTTCCCGAACTCGCAAACTGTGAACGCAGACGTACATTCCTGAATTTCTATTGGCTGCCTGACGACTGGCACGCGCTCCTTAGTAATTATACAGTTTCCTCCAACATTAAGCTGACACGCCGTGATATAACTGGAATACTGTTAAAAGCGGCGTTAAACTCAATTCACTCACTCACTCAGAAATGTATATATATGGAAATTGTATTCTCCTCGTATGACGTCATAAGTAGAACACTAAAAATGACATACAGTAAACTATGGTTATAACGAACTCGAAGGGACCACCAATTTTAGTTCGTAATAACCGTAGTTCGTTATAAGCATATATACAGCATTTATACAACGAATGGTCGGGACTAAACAAAGTTCGTTATATCGGTCAGTTCGTTATAAGCGTGTTCGTTATAAACGTAGTTTACTGTAGTTATCAAATGGGTAGTTGCAATAAGTAAGTAAGTAAGTAAGTAAGTAAGTAAGTATGATCATGCCCCGCGATGATTTGGCTGGAATAATGACAAAGACAGTGTGTGAAGCGTCTCCCTTTCCAGCCTCTGTAGCCAGTGTTAGAAGTCCGTAAAAAATATTCAGTCATCCATCGATTGGTCTCGGTCGTCGATAAATCATTATTACATCATAACACGCTGGCAGACACAGGGTATTAGTGGACACAGCATGTAGCTTACAATGTTAACACAGCTAGTGTGGATAACAGGTAAGCTTTTTACCTAGGTTTTTGCGAGATGTTTTGATTGTTCTGATAATTGTTGGGCTTAATGGTGTCGGCCATCCACAACATTAATACTGAACGCTGTTGGTAATTTTGATATTGACGCTAGATCAACGTCAACACAAGGGGAAATTAACATCCCGGTTAATGCTGCAATCAATGCCTATCTCTATTATTGAACAAAACATTCATCAATTGGTAGCATGGTTAAAATGAGATGTGTGTTTTTGATTTATCGCTCAACTACCCACGTCGGTGTGCAATGCCTGTAGAGACGGGGCATATCACAGACAGGTTTTTCATTTTGTGTTTCATTTCAGAACACAGGTATGTATTGGGTATAGCATTTGTTTATCAGCCTTATTTTCGGTTTAAGAGTTCCAGTATATTTTAGCACTGAAAACAAAATAGGCTCTTTACTTCATAACAGTCATGAAACGGATGTGTTTATCTGGGTGATGACATATTTTTGGGTAATGCCACGAAAAATAATTTTCCGTAACGTTTCTTTTAAAGCGTGGACACAAGAATGCATTGTTTTGTCTGGATAAGCGTTACTTCATTTTAAAACGTTTTTAATATAGTGTGAGTATTCATTGACGTCTAAGAGATTATTTTGTTAATTTACCTTTCCTGTCAGTTATTAAAATACACCTGCGCTCTTTGAAGAGTTTTTTACCATTTATTATATTGAGAAGCCGTTTCGATGTGGCAGTCACGACAGCCAACATGTCTTGCATCTGATGCATATGCAAGCAACGCCTGTGTTTGTCTTGATTTTGACGGATATAGTGCTTTAACAAATTCTGCTTGCGTGGTTAGTCACAGACCCAGAGCATATAAACTGCCGGGTTTAAAAGAAGGTATACGCCTATGTTAGACGGTGGATAAAAATGAAACAAATAAGAAATGGTTATTCGATGGTAATATAACTGATACGGGTATCATAGTGGTGTTTTGGACCTTAAGTTTATTGCGTTTCGACGACTGTTTGGCATCTTTGACGTCTTGATAGCGTTTGTACTTTTTGTTGTTAGTCAAATCCAATATTCATATGTATACTTTCTTTTTCCCGACAGTATATATATTTTTACCCCCCCCCCCCCTCCATTCTTTTCTCATCCCCTTAAAATCTACCAACCTATACTCATGCCCCCTTTCAGCTATACCAGCCTTTACCCACCCCCATTTCAGCTATACCAGCCTTTACTCACCCCTCTTTCAGCTACACTCAGCCTAAACTCATGCCCCCTTTCAGCTATACCAGCCTTTACTCACCCCCCTTTCAGCTATACCAGCCTTTACTCACCCCCCTTTCAGCTATACCAGCCTTTACTCACCCCCTTTCAGCTAAACCAGCCTTTACTCACCCCCATTTCAGCTATACAAGCCTTTACTCACCCCCATTTCAGCTATACAAGCCTTTACTCACCCCCATTTCAGCTAAACCAGCCTTTACTCACCCCCTTTCAGCTATACCAGCCTTTACTCACCCCCCTTTCAGCTATACCAGCCTTTACTCACCCCCCTTTCAGCTATACCAGCCTTTACTCACCCCCCTTTCAGCTATACCAGCCTTTACTCACCCCCCTTTCAGCTATACCAGCCTTTACTCACCCCCATTTCAGCTATACCAGCCTTTACTCACCCCCCTTTCAGAACTAGGGGTTTCTTTATATATCTATATATTAATTAACCTTATCCGTAACCTATCCGGGGATTAAATGGAAGACACGTCGGTCTAAATATGTGCAAAGAACCATGGTTCCATCTATCAGTTCTGTGCTTCTGAAACCAACATTTTAAACATGCAAACATTCGACAGGTTGACTTCTTGAAATATGTACAAAGTATGTCGTTATGGGTACACATCAAAGAGGCTCTCCGGATTGTGACTGTCGCGATTGTATCCACATTCCTGGCACCGTCTACTGAGTAACTCTACGCCTGGAGGTAAATCAGACAGTTGTTGTCGTAAAATCATCAGGTGTACGTCGCCCGGCAAGATACTCTGTCAGTGTGTATCATGGACAGTTAGAAGCATCCCCGCCACCTCCCCCGACTAATTTATAACCGACACCGTGTAAGGCAAAGTAGGTGTTCCACACGGCCGAGCTGTCATTTTAGTGGAGGGTTGCAAAAAGCTTTGGCACACTATTTGGTTGTGCATTTGGGGAATGTTTGTCAAATGAAAGAAGTTCTGTTCAAAGATTCAGAGAGAGGAGCATTTAATTGACTTTCAGACGACAAAACTGCTTTTCCCGGCTTGGTGCTTGGAGCAGACGACACTGGTATTCCAATAGTGGTATGTGTGGACATCGACCCAAGAAGGCATGAATTACCCCTTGATTTGGATTTTCACCATCGCGATATCGACGTGTGTTGGCCAGGTAAAGCGGGTAAGTGACACGAGAACACCTTTGTTGAAACAGATTTTCGATAATCTATAGATCTCTTATAATGTTGAGCATTAAGCCAGTGAAACGTTTTATAGAATATGTTGCATAATTTAGGAACAAAACTCTCCCAGGCTTCACTCACACAAAAAGGTTTTGTCATGCATAATTCAATGTGATCATATGCATGATTAAATATTGACAGAAAGGTGAACGGATTATGCTGGTGTGTTTTGGTGCATGCATATGAATATATGTTATGCCGATAGTAAAGAAATAAATAAATGTATTTTTATATACTGTATTTCTGTATAAGCATTTGCAAAATGTGTAATGACTGTTTTTAATACTCGCGATTAAAAACAAATATCCTTAACACATGTGTGCCCATGTGTAAAAATGTTGTTTTTTAATATTGGTCATATACAACATGGATAAATAAATATATATACTGAAAATATGTGACCCCGTCGGTTATAAGAAACCACACGCTAAGTGCCCGTAGATATTCCTTTAGTAATGTGTAAGTGTGCACTCCTATAAAGCCTTCTTCGTTGTAACTACTGTCTTCGTTCATGGACTCCGACATGTCTCATTTGTAACAATGTTATCCAAGCGTTCTAAGACAAGGTAACTTAATGTACGTTTTCATTCATGTGCTAATCTGAAGCTATCTCGACGATGGCTAGCAGGGGCAAGTATTATGTGAAATGGCCCTATAAAAAATTCACTCACGGAGATAGTCACCGTTAAACCCCTAATACGTCCAACATCAAATGTGAGAAACGCCTCGAGAGCAAAAAATGATAATTTTCTCCATTAAAGAAGTTCCATCACGCCTCCCCTACAGGTGGTTTATTGTTTCAGCCTCACACACATACCTTCGTACACGTCATTGCTGTCATAAATGACTGATGTCAGATTGCTTGAGGGGGCACGGGTGGAAAGACTCTGCAAGTCGATGTACAGAGTTGCGTCCCTTGGGCACGCCAAAAACCTTTGGTCGTGGGTTCGAATACCGGTTCGTCCCGATCATGTTCTAGGTTCGTCAGCACCATACCAGTGCTCGTGGGTTTCACCGAAGTGGTAAACGTCTAAGACCTGCATCACTTCGGGCTTTCCTCCCACGTTAAGCTGACACGCCGTGATATAAATGAAATACTGTTAAAAGCGGCGTTAAACCCAACTCACTCACTCACTCACTCACTCACTGAACCGCCTCCACACTCTAGTGGATACGGCGTCTTCCCGGAGAACTGAGGGTCGGTGGCTAGATACCTTGCCGCGTCATAACAAAAACTGAAAGTCGGGACTTGTTGTTACCCTGGCGCTCGGCATTAATAGGATTTAAAAAAAAGGATTGGTCGCCTAGGTTTGTAGTAGGATTATACTACAAGCCTAATACATCGGCCCCTCATGGGGATGTCGGGTTAGGTTAGAAATCCTTCCAAGCAGACTATGTTGGTTGTAAGAGGTGGCTTAATTGGTTGGTTGATTGGTTTGTTGTTTAACGCCGCATTCGGCAATATTGCAGCTATATGACGGCGGTCTGTAAAATATCGAGCCTGGACCAGACAATCCAGTGATTAATATCATGAACATAGATCCACGCAATTGGGATCGATGGCATGCATCAACCAAATCAGCGAGCCTGACCACCCGATCCCGTTAGTCCCTTTTACGACAAGCATAGTCGCCTTTTACGGCAAGCATGGGTTGCTGAAGACCTATTCTACCCCGGATCTTCACGGGTCAGAGGCGGCTTAATACATCTTGTGTTCAGGCTCAGTGACTGGGATGAGTCGTCAGTGCGATAATATTATAATATCGATCATCGGATTGTCTATTATTTACAGGCTGCCGCCATATAGCTTGAATATTGAGTGTGGCGTACAAGAACAATCGAACTGCATTGGTACCTTTTATAGGCAGTTCCACTGTAAGCGCTTAAAGACAGACTACGTTCCACCGCCTGGAGCCCATGTCCAGTCTAGACGTTGTGGATGGGGCGGTGTAGCCTGGTGGTTGAAGCTCGCTCGTCACACCGAAGAACTTGGGTTCGATTCCCCACATGGATACAATGTGTGAAGCCCATTTCTGGTGTCCGTCGCGGTGACATTGTTGGAATATTGCTAAAAGCGGCGTTAAACCAAACTCACCCGGGTCTTCGGCTTGACAAGCGAACGCTTTAACCACAAGGCTACACGACCACCCTTTGTGTAATTAGAGCCTAATTGTACTAATCAAGTGATTCACTGATATATTTGATACAATGTGGAAAAACAGACCAAACGTTTCACTAATCAAGCTGTGATTTGCTCGTTCCTAGTCTCCCTTAAACGTGGATGCTTAAACCGTAGCAGCGCTGCCTCGTTTCGTGAAGCAATCGTAGGGCTACGACTGTCGTAGAGTTATGCCAAACTGCGGGAGTTACGACAATTGTTACGATCGCTTTGTCAAACGGGGCTATGAATGTGTCGTCACGTCCGCAAACCTAAGTTGACGCTGTGAACCAGTGTTATGCCTGTACCGACTACTCTGTGAAGGCGAGTTTGGGTTTTGCTCTGTTTTTAGTAATTTTCAAGCCATATCACCATGTCGTGCACAACAAATATGACCTACACATTGTCTGGCTGGACTATTGCTAAAAGCTATTGGTGAAGGAAGACGGCGGGGATTTCCTTTAAAAATTATTTGATCCTGAAAACAATCATTAGTACCAAAACAGATTGTTCGCTGGACGTCCTGCAGTACAATAAACTGTGGGCCATTTACGTGATTGAGTGAGTGAGTTTTGTCTAACGCTGCTTTTAGCAATAGTCCAGCAATATCACGGGGACACCAGAAATGGGCTTCACACATTGTACCCATTTCGGGAATCGAACCCGGGTGTTCGGTGTGACGAGCGAACGCTTTACTACTAGGCTACCCGACCGCCCCCGCTTACGAGTGTTTTCACTGTCTTCGGACATTCTGTACTAGTAAATAGTATAACATTTTTTAAAGGTTTAAGAGAAAAGGGTATGGTGTTTAATGTTGTGACAATGGTGAGATTGGACATCATCTCTGCACCTACTACAATAACTATTGCTGCTACTTCTATTGCAACCCGTTAAATCCCTATTTTTATCATAATAACAATATGCCAAGTGTCACAGAATTGTCTTCCTTAAGTCCCCCCTAGCTACCACGGGGTGATCATTACATGCCAATCGAAATATCCCACTGTCACTTATATGTCTGGCATATTTTAACCATTGTGTGATAATCAGTTGTTTCTTTCGTTGGTCCACCTATGTCCACAGCAACTTTTTTTAACTGGTTCATGGGATTGAGATCATAAGCATCCATCAAACAATTCATCATGAACTCTAACACGTCTCTCTGAGGAGCCTTGACCTTTAAAGAGCCCCTGGCCTTATGAAAGTAAATGTTCTTACTCTTCAGCTTGTGCTGACTCAACTCGTCACAGATATCCCCTTATCCAACAGATAGCCCCTTCAACAACATGACCGCCTCCGTGGTCTAGTGGTAGAGCGTCCGCCCGGAGAGCGGAAGGTTCGGGGTTCGATCCCCGGCCGCGTCATACCAAAAGACGTTAAAGGATTGTACTTGTTGTTATCCTGTCTGGCGCTCGGCATTAAGGGGCATTAAACTGCGGCATGGTATCTCAGTGGGCTAGCACTATAAATCGCCATCAGTTCGGACAAGTACACACACGTGCACCTCGCTTGGACGCAATAATCTAGGACGCGACGTTAAACCCCATTTCACCTCACCTTCTCCAACAGACAGCCCATTATCCAACAGATAGCCCCTTAATCCGACCATCTTCACACAGCCTTAACCCACTCTGGGTCTTAGTCTTTAATTCCTGTCCACTGGTCATTCGCGAGGAGGTCATGCTCGTGTCACTTAGAGTGCATCCTCGATTATCCAGGGTATTATAACTCCACTCGGTTATATGATATATGATATATAGCTTGGATTCGTCACGATGGCTTCGATTTGAACCATATGCGAAAGACACCCGTTACAGATAGCCACAGATTACACGCCTGGGTGAACCGTAATCCGTTGACTTGATAACAGAGATATAGATGGTGACGTCACTTCCGGAACGCGACATTGTGGCGAATGGGTCCAGGGTGCCTTTTATAAAACCACTTTAGCACTACGACTGTCGTAAGTCTGTGTTAAGGTATGGGAGTTACGATCACCTTAGCGGTAAGATCGCTTTGTACAACAGCTCCCAGGTCTTTGTCATAATACAATGAGAATAAATACAATACAGTGGATAATCGAAGATGTTGTGTGGTAAACAGGAGCAGTCTGTTGTAAGATATACCTTACACATTACAACTGTAGAACACCTCCTCAGATCTGCTAGGGGCACGGGTGGCCCAGTCGTCTAAGGTGCCGCGATTCGCTGAGCAGAGTTGCGTCCCTTGGGCTAAGATTGTGGGTTCGAATCCCGGTTCGCCCCGATTATGTTTCTAGGTTTGTCAGCACCATACCCGTGCTCGTGGGTTTCACCGAAGTGGTAGACGTCTGAGACCTTCGGGCTTTCCTCCCACGTTAAGCTGACACGCCGCAATATAACTGGAATACTGTTAAAAGCGGCGTTAAACCAAATTCACTCCCTCACTCACTGCTGCACTGCTAAATGAGCTCCCCGGGACTGCATGAAGCCGTTGTCCTTAGCCTCTATTTCTACATTGTCTCCAACAGACGTTGATCCATGACAAGCTATATTTCACGCCCCCATGAATGTCTCTGTCCCGGGGTCCAACCATCGCTATAGCTCTCTTGACCTGTGTTTCACGCCCTGGGCGCCTGGCTTGATCATAACGGTCAGTACTGTTCCTTGCGGCGGGGCTTTGAAGACCTGTCTGGAGGCTGACATTTAGAGATATACATTGGCAGATCAAGATAGATGTCATCGATAAAAACCTCGCTTACGACCTGGGAACCACCCTGGGAGTGGAATATGACATATGGCTACGTTGTTATAATCACACTTCAAACTGACGTGCCTTGTTATAAGGAGCTAGGATCAGTGTTCAACATGTGTTGTGATTCAACAACAAGCGCTTACCTGCACAGGTGGTGTTAGGCCACGTTGCATGCTACCATGATCATTCCGACTCAACCTAAATCGTAATGGAATTTTCAAGGGGGAAGAATCGGATGTTTAATTGTTTTTACAGTTGTCGTTTTTAAAGACAATATTGTGGTCATTTAAATCAAAAGATAAATATTCCAGATGACTGAATGAAAATATTTTTCACATTTATAAGATAAGAATTTACCGATTTAGCTAGCTCTGTAAAATTCCCCTCTTTGCATGACTCATTGGATGTCACGTCATAAAGTATACACGACTGACCTTAACGAAGTACAGTAAACTACGTTTATAACGAACACGCTTATAACGAACCTACCTATATAACGAACTTATTTTAGTCCCGGCAATTTGTTGTGTATATGATGTATATATGCTTATAACGAACTACGGTTATTACGAACTGAAATGAGTGCCCCTTTGAGTTCGTTATAACCGTAGTTTACTGTATTAACCTACAGGGCAAAGAAGGTATACACCCTTGTTTCATGGAGGCTAAAAATGAAACAAACAAGAAATGGTTATTCGATGGTGATGTGTTTGTTACGGATATCCTAGTTATGTTTTGGACCTTATGTTTGCAGAGTGTCGGCGTCTGTTTCACCCTAGTTGCTTTATGATAACGTTTGTAATTTGGTGGTAAAATCCATGTTTCAAGTACATACTTTCTTTTGCCCGGCAGTTTAATATAGAAGCATTTAGTATACAGCATTTAGAAGCTTCATCAGTGAAGACATGGTTGACTTCTTCATTCGGTAAAGGTGCACAACCTTTATCAAACAAGTCGGATGGATTTCAACGTTCTTTAATATATCACCTGTGTCGAAACGTACCATTAAACGAATAAAGACGTTGAAATCCTTAAGTCAACCCTGACTTCATAATAGAAGGAGTATATCAATAGGTCAGTCGAAAAGGAAAATAAATAAATAATAGTTTTACTAAGAAATTAGATATAACTGTTTACCAATCATCTTTAAATGTTGATAATGAAAACAATAGCATCAAAAGATGTGATTCCGATCAGGTGTGCAATTATTCATAGAAGCATTCATAAAATATATGCTCTTTGCTCGCCGGAAACTGATGCAACTGAGATTGTGTGTCGGTCGTCATATCTCAGAAAGCACATTTGTAAATCTGATTCCAATGTTGAAATTAATAAAATATATCTAAAAAAAGCACTCTGCAGAAATTCTGTACTTTTCAGATTTCATTTACGACTACGTTTTTACGACAATTTACTCACATATGCCATTGTATAATTTATTAATATCCATAGTGATTTATGTAAGTTTACTTCCGTCATATGCATAGCTAGAAGTCGAAATCACGTCATTGCATGTTCTTCATGTAGAAACTTAAAAACCTAAAAAGTAAATTTAGTTTGTGTAAAACCACTCGCCCACGTTTGCGATTTTGACCGCGATATAGAACGATTTCAGTGCGATGTCATACCGATGTTGGCACGATAAAGACTAGTTTCGTGCGAGTGAGTTACGAGCTTACTACGATATTTACACGATCTCTACAAGTTTATCACGATGTCAACACGACTAAAACGCAACCGGAATAGGACCATTTTTTGGCGCGAAGGGCAGAGGAGGATTGACGCCGCGGTCAAATCCAGTGGAAGATTTGTTTGAAGTCTTCGCTTTCTTCGTCGGCCGAAGCATGGTTTCTGCGACAACTTGCTGCAGGAGCTGGCGCGAGGGGACAGGACAGGGTTCCAGAACTCCCTGCGGGTTGACCCATTGTTCTTTCTGGATAGAGGCAGACGACCTTCATGAGGGAACCACTGGGTCAGCTCTACGCCTGACCACCCTCCTCCTGGTGCCTAACCTCTCCCTCCCACCAAGACTCATCCTGAGGGACTGTGGCTGGTCCTTGGCCTGGTCCTGGCTCTGTGTGGCTGTAGCTGTGGGTGATGTCCCCAAACTGGGACAGGGGTGGGGGATGGTCCTGGCTGTGTGTTGGTAACGGTGACCTCTCCCTCTCCTCCTCCACTTTCCTGGGACTCCTCCTCAGCCGTTGTCTTGTCCCCAGCCTCCTTCCTGAGTCTCCTCCTCAGCCGTTGTCTTGTCCCCAGCCTCCTTCCTGAGTCTCCTCCTCAGCCGTTGTCTTGTCCCCAGCCTCCTTCCTGAGTCTCCTCCTCAGCCGTTGTCTTGTCCCCAGCCTCCTTCCTGAGTCTCCTCCTCAGCCGCTGTCTTGTCCCCAGTCTCCTTCCTGAGTCTCCTCCTCAGCCGCTGTCTTGTCCCCAGCCTCCTTCCTGAGTCTCCTCCTCAGCCGCTGTCTTGTCCCCAGCCTCCTTCCTGGGACTCCTCCTCAGCCGCTGTCTTGTCCCCAGCCTCCTTCCTGGGACTCCTCCTCAGCCGCCATCTTGTCCCCTGCCTCCTTCTTGGGACTCCTCCTCAGCCGCTGTCTTGTCCCCTGCCTCCTTCCTGAGTCTCCTCCTCAGCCGCTGTCTTGTCCCCAGCCTCCTTCCTGGGACACCTCCTCAGCCGCTGTCTTGTCGCCAGCCTCCTTCCTGGGACTCCTCCTCAGCCGCTGTCTTGTCCCCAGCCTCCTTCCTGGGACTCCTCCTCAGCCGCTGTCTTGTCCCCAGTCTCCTTCCTGGGACTCCTCCTCAGCCACTGTCTTGTCCCCAGCCTCCTTCTTGGGACTCCTCCTCAGCCGCTGTCTTGTCCCCAGCCTTCCTTCGAGGTTGCATACTGATATCAAAACACTGAAAACCTGAAACTTACTACAAACGGATATTTAACTCTGGAATCGCACAAGACTCATCTCGAACTGAATGCTGGCGAGGGGCCCATATTTATTATAGTGATGATCATGTGTGACCATATCGTAGCCTACTCGTAGGCATAAGCTTTTATAACACTTGATTATCGTGGCAAGACCACGGTAGCTAATTCGTACTGTGCACGTATCCATAAACATCGGATCATACTCGTGACAAGGACGCCGTTTGCTCTTCCCGATGAAAATTTAAAACTCGTATAAGTCGTACTCATATCGTGTCTATCGTGAAAACTCATATCGTGTCTATCGTGTTCGCGTCGGTTCACAAATACTGCACGAGGTCATTGCGAGTGTAGTATGATATACACGAGCTGTCTTCGAACACACACCGAGCACAACACGAGTATAACACGAGCAGGACACGATTTAACACCAGTACTGAAGATATTTTGAACATGTCCAAAATATCTCCGACACCGTGAACCAACTCGCGATGCATCACGAACATAAGGGAGCTAAGTCCGAGTATATCACGAGCTAACACGAAGTATAACGATCTTCAACATGGGCTCAACATCGTGATATATCGCGGACAACATCGCGAAAGTGAATGGGTAGCATTAATGTTTAGCCATCATATCGGCGCTTATAGCTAGCTGCAGGATTGCGGATGCTGGGTTATCGTAACAATCATATCGACTGGCGAATAATGGCACTGATGCTAGTATACCTTACAATAGATTTATGTATCTACTGAAACAGTTACCCCTAAAGGTCCGGGTTAACATTGGTCTTCAACAACTCATGCTTGTTGTACGAGGCGACTATCTGGATCGGGTGGTCAGGCTCGCTGACTTGGTTGATGCATGTCATCGTATCCAAATTCCGTAGATCGATGCTTATGATGTCAATCACTTGATTGTCTTGGCCAGACTCGATTATTTACAAAGCGCCATCGTGTAGCTGGTATATTGCTGAATGCTGCGTTAAACAACAAAACAAAAAACACAAACTTAAACAACTGCGACTGAAAGAGAAAGAAAGTAATGGATTCTTCCAACAGTCGTCGAGAGTTGACATAGTTGTAGCATACAGTAAACTACGGTTATAACGAACTCAAATGGGCTACTTATGTTAGACGTGTTTCAGTTCGTTATAACCGTAGTTCGTTATAAGCATATGTACAGCATATACACAGCAAATGGCCGGGACCAAAACATAAATTCGTTATATCCATCATATATCCATCGTTACGTAGTATATGTGTAAAAAATGTTTAAAACTAATAAATTTAAATAGCAGCAGACATAATATGTAGCTATATTTATGAATTCCTTACAATGTTTTCAAAGACCTCTGGGTAAACCGGACATTTACGGGTTTTTTCTGTGTAATATTGAATGACGAAATTAAATGTACACGTTGACGATTGCAATATTTTTCCGCTGTCATTAATCCCGACACATTTCCGTGACATTATGAACATATCGTGACTTCTTGCGTGATCTAAGAATAACACGTTCGACGTCATGTATGACTCACTAACTCACCGACACGTACATAATTTGAAAATCTTTACGCATCCATAATTCCAACCCCATATCTATCCAACCATTCATTCAACTGTCAATTCCTTTGCAATTTATACAAAAAGCGGAAGGTACTGTAAGTGTACTAAAACCTGTCTTTGTCATGAATATACACCCTGTGCCACACTCCAGCACTGGAATTGTCCACATCTGTACGTCTGAAATATAAACACCATTGCGTGATACTGCTCCCCTGTGGAGCGAGCATCCACACCCTGACTGTTATAGGTGTGGCAACGCCAGGTGGAGAAATATATATGTCTGTATTTAAACTATCATGTCACGCCCAGTCTATATGTGTATAACCCTCCTTGTGTAATGGCCATTCCTTCAAAGATTTATTCTACTGAAAAGAAAGTAACTTATATGATAAACGTGTTCTACATTCATTCCAGATTCGTGTCGCTTTCTAACGCCAGCACAAACGCCGTGATGACATTAGATATTGGCAACAGACACTATCAAATAGTCAACACCGAGCTAACGCCAGTACATATGACGTGATGACATTAGATATTGGGAACATGCACTATCAAATAGTCAACACCGAGCTAACGCCATTACATGTGACGTGATGGCATTAGATATTAGCAACATGCACTATCAAATAGTCAACACCGAGCTAACGCCAGTACATATGACGTGATGACATTAGATATTGGGAACAGACACTATCAAATAGTCAACACCGAGCTAACGCAGAGTACATACGCCGTGATGACATTAGATATTGGCAACATGCACTATCAAATAGTCAGCACCGAGCTAACACCAGTACATATGACGTGATGACATTAAATATTGGCAACAGACACTATCTAATAGTCAACACAAAGCTAACGCCAGATCATATGACGTGATGTCATTAGATATTGGCAACAGACACTATCAAATAGTCAGCGCCGAGCTAACGCCATTACATATGACGTGATCTCATAAGATATTGGCAACAAACACCATCAAATAGTCAACACCGAGCTAACGCCAGTACATATGACGTGATGACATTAGATATTGGCAACAGGTACTATCAAATAGTCAACACCGAGCTATCGCCAGTACATATGACGTGATGTCATTAGATATTGGCAACAGACACTATCCAATAGTCAACACCGAGCTAACGCAGAGTACATACGCCGTGATGACATTAGATATTGGCAACAGCCACTATCAAATAGTCAACACCGAGCTAACGCCAGTACATATGACGTGGTGACATTAGATATTGGCAACAGACACTATCAAATAGTCAGCACCGAGCTAACGCCAGTACATATGACGTGATGTCATTAGATATTGGCAACAGACACTATCTAATAGTCAACACAAAGCTAACGCCAGAACAAATGACGTGATGACATTAAATATTGGCAACAGACACTATCAAATAGTCAACACCGAGCTAACGCCAGTACATATGACGTGATGTCATTAGATCTTGGCAACAGACACTATCAAATAGTCAACACAAAGCTAACGCCAGAACATATGACGTGATGACATTAAATATTGGCAACAGACACTATCAAATAGTCAACACCGAGCTAACGCCAGTACATATGACGTGATGTCATTAGATCTTGGCAACAGACACAATCAAATAGTCAGCGCCGAGCTTACGCCAGTACATATGACGTGATCTCATTAGATATTGGCAACAGACACTATCAAATAGTCAGCACCGAGCTAACGCCAGTACATATGACGTGATCTCATAAGATATTGGCAACAGACACTATCAAATAGTCAACACAAAGCTAACGCCAGTACATATGACGTGATGACATTAGATATTGGCAACAGACACTATCAAATAGTCAACACCAAGCTAACGCCAGTACATACGCCGTGATGACATTAGATATTGGCAACAGACACTATCAAATAGTCAACACCGAGCTAACGCCAGTACATAAGCCGTGATAACATTAGATATTGGCAACAGGTACTATCAAATAGTCAACACCGAGCTTACGCCAGTACATATGACGTGATGACATTAGATATTGGCAACAGACACTATCAAATAGTCAACACCGAGCTAACGCAGAGTACATACGCCGTGATGACATTAGATATTGGCAACAGCCACTATCAAATAGTCAACACCGAGCTAACGCCAGTACATATGACGTGGTGACATTAGATATTGGCAACAGACACTATCAAATAGTCAACACCGAGCTAACGTAGAGTACATACGCCGTGATGACATTAGATATTGGCAACAGCCACTATCAAATAGTCAACACCGAGCTAACGCCAGTACATATGACGTGGTGACATTAGATATTGGCAACAGACACTATCAAATAGTCAGCACCGAGCCAACGCCATTACGTATGACGTGATGACATTAGATATTGGCAACAGACACTATCAAATAGTCAACACCAAGCTAACGCCATTACATATGACGTGATGACCATGATGAAGACGAGTTTTTCTTCAAACATAATCAAAGATTGTAATATAGTCAACTCAGTGAAGTGCTTCCGGGCCACATATCTAGTTCTCTGTGATAGAATACTTACACTAAACCCCAAAGGAATGCGATGATACAGGAAAAGGAGATCCCTCACTAACACATCCCTGTAGGTTGTCTTTCTTTTTAGACGTTCTCATATTACGGTGTGGCATTTCACGACATCAGCTGGATATTAGTGTCAACAATTGACCATGCCACGCCCCCATCCCCACTTCCTCACAGATAGGGAAATATCACACATGATGGGGGCACGGACTCAACGATTGCTGTTAACCTCGTATGTCCCAGCAGTCGTATCTGTGACTTGCAGAATTACGCCCCTTGGCCGTGCCAGGATCCTCTGATCCTCACCATGGCATAGATCATTGGTTTCAGCAGTTCAGGCTTCCCTCACGTAATAAAATGGCGCCGGGTTATATCTGAATGTTGTTTTTTACAGGGTGTCATACTCAGTTCATTCACTCACGCTGTGTATACTCGTTGAGAAAATCACAATGTAAAAAACACAGACATAAATAGAGAACGTGGAGTGAGTGAGTTTATGTTGTTGTTCGCTTTAGTCAACAATTTGCCAGTTGACCATACAAGTCCAACCATTTAATATTCAAGAAGGGGGAAATTGTACTCAGGTTTTCCCCCGTAAAAACAATTGTTCGCTAATCATGTTTATATGGTGGGCCCCTTAAACACCATTGAATACTAGGGAAATACGTATTTCAGGACTTATCATGGGGGCCTGACTTTGGTTGTATTTATATATGTGGATGTTAATGATTTGTCTGAAGCAGAAAACGCCAAGGTTAGTAGAAGCCATCACATCAGGGCCCACGTGCACAAAGCCATCTTAGCTCTAAGACCAGTGTAACACCTATACTCAAACATAGACTTACAACAGTCTTAGCGCTAACATGGCTTCGGGCAAGTGGGCCAAGGACTTATAGCACGTTTTTCAATCATAAATCCAATTATTGCTGACGAATAACGACGACACACGATTTTAAACACACCACATTTCAAATAAGACTTATGTTTGACTATGAAGCAATAGTCCTATAGCACTGATAGGGTTAACCTCACTGTGCGGGTGTGTATGTATCAAGCATTTATTCAGAGCGAGTAACGTCCCGCATCGCAGATTCTGACTAGGCGCAGGTCTCTACCCTGAAAAACCACATCCAATTGGGATGACTAAAGTTCTACTTGGCTGGCTGAGATAATAGGCGCACATGATCCAACAGACCGGTTTACAATGGCGCTTTTTTAACAAGCCCATGAACCTATGTGAACTTTCATGCTCAGAATGATAGTCACACATCTTGTGCATCAAAGAGCCCTGATACAGAATGGGGACATGGGGTAGAGACGTATGTGACCTCCCTTACTTTTCACATATGTTTGTGATGTTTGGTTTCTGTATTAGACACTTACAATAGTTTATAATGATGAAAGAATTTAGGACACAACAATGAGGAGAAATAGTGTGATAAATCCAGTATAATCCAGACTTTGCACATTGACCGTAACACATTATTGAAAGGGGCAGTACTACTTATCTACTTATCAACAATAGAAAGGGTAATTGCAGTAGAGTACAACCTCTCTATTACAGACCCTGTTAATCCGGAAACCCAGTATTCCGAAGGACGCCTGTATATATAGTTAACGGGTCATAATACTTACCAATGATTTTGTAACAGTGACGCTATCACTAAGAACGGTACCACCCCGATTATCGTGGTATATGTAACCGACTCGCTTTGTACACACCATGTGCTACTTTATCATCAAATGTCATAACGATTTTTTTTATGGAAAACTTTACACAAAAAGGGAAAAAAACGAATTAGTAGTGGTTGAACATGGACGACCTATACGATGGTGCTGTTTGGAGAGGGGGTGGGGTGGTGGCTTGTGTGTAGCAGTGGGGGTAGACTTTATCCATGCTTTATATCCCTGAAGTATTAACTATGTTTATGTTATTGATATATCATAATTACTAATAAAGATTTCATCAAAACGTAGCTCTATGTTCTGTCAATTTCTAAATGCGTCTAACAAACTTCATAGGAAATTTGAGTGAATAGTTATATCTTGGGTCAAGGAATATGATATCATCGTCAATTATAACCGGAGAGTTCAGACGGAAATTCATGAAAGATAAGATGATCTGAGATGAACAAACCCGCTCTTTATGATCCCCCTAGGGCGTGGCTTGGGGTTAGAGTCGGAGACGCTTGTAGTCTATCTCAGCCCGCGTGAGCCGCATGTCTCGGGGCGAATCGACTTGTGAATGAAATCATACAGAGCTCATATACCCAAGATATTCCTTCACGAGGTGCTAAATCAAATAATTAACTGTACAGACTTCAGAGAACGACCTTATACCGACATGTGTATGATGGTGGTATATCTGATGCAGGGAATATAATACGTATAATCCCTGAAATGTTTAGGGAATATATGTATTATCTGATTCACGCAGGCAATATACAAAATCATAAAAATATAATACAAAAATATTTCAGGTATTGTACATATACCCTGATTTAACAACAAGGTTTTTTTTAATAAAATATTCCATTAAACTATTTCATGGTTGTGAGAAGAATTATTCTCTCTAGTATCATGATAACATTGTTGAAGAGTTTATTAGAAAGAAAAGGTTTATACAAAACATACGCACATGTTTGTAGTCTGTTGATGGAACAACTAACTAACATTGTCATCAAAATAACGTTAGTGTAAGCATGACTGTCACCTTTATACTGCATAAGATGTGTTTGTTTGTTCTTTAACGCCGCACTCAGCAATACTCCAGCTAAATTGACGGCGGTCTGTAAATAATCGAATCTGGACCACACAGTAAAGTGATTGACATCATGAGCATTGATCCACGCAATTGGGATACGATGACATGCATCTACCAAGTCAGCGAGCCTGGCCACCCGATGCCGCTAGTCGCCTCTTACGAGAAGCATAGTCACCTTTTACGGCAAGCATGGGATTCTGAAGACCTATTCTTCCCCGGATCTTCACGGGTTTACTAAGAGAACACTAATTGTTGTACCAGCACATGATCATTAGAGTCATCACAGCGCTGGAATGAAAAGTACAAAAGTGATACACAATTTTGATATTCAATGAGTTAACTGTGAAAATATCAAATACATATATAACACTGGTTGGTGTGTTTCATTCCTAGTTGTTAGAAGCATTATTCATTATGGTGTAAATATAACAAATGTTAATAGAGTTTACTAAGAATAAGTAAGTAGACACAACCCATACTTGTGGTTGTGGCGATAGTCAAGGTATAATGTTGCTGACAGTGTGTACTCCCAATCTCATTAAAATCAGATCTTAGTTCTCGCTATCGCTAAGCGGCAGCGAGAACTTAAATCTGATTTTAATGAGATTGTGTGTAAGAATAATAATAATAAGATTTTATTAACGTCTCACTTGTATACCACATTTTTGTTAAAACAAATTAAAAATATAGTTACAATAAAGTTGTATACAACCAATCGCACAGCGATTTATGAGAGACGGTACATTGTAAACAGGCACATAATAAAAAAAATAGCAAAAGCTGAATTTTAAAATATACATACATTAATATACAATACAATGTTTAAGACTCAATGATATAAAATATCCCTCCGGGTGTACTCCTTCACATTTCTAAAATGGAATTTGAGAAGAATTTCCGAAAGAACCTGGACTACTTTAAGAAGAGTACGGCAACATTATAGGCGAGATGTTAGACGCAACAGCCACACCCAAGAAGACTTCTAGCCAGTATTATCTTAATACTCATGCGGGAGCAAACAAACGATGCACAGATACAGCTATAGCTGAACGAGTGGTGAAACGTGTTTTATCAGCAGTGCGAGTTGGTGACAATGTCACTGTGCATTTCCCCCAAATGGCCGGGGCCGCTCTGATCCCAGAAACATATATGTTATCGTTTGTCAATACATCTTTTTTAAAACTCATTAACATTATTATACTGATACTGAGAGAATAATTCTGATAACCATGAGTAGTTTCAGGAAATATGCCTAAACCTTCATGTTTAATCAGGGAATATGTATTATAGCTGACGATTTTAGGGATCATTTGTATTCCCTGCGTGAATCAGACATTAAATATATTTCCTGAAAATTTCAGGTATTTTACCTATTCCCTGATTTGACATATTCCCTGTAACATATGCACAACACGATAATTTTTTATACAACAACAACCGTGCAATTAATGATCGAAATTGGCGTGCTAAAACATATGTCGAGAGACGTAGAGGTTCAGTGATTGCAATGATATGACAGTCTGAGAATATACACCAAATCTGCCAATCTAAACAAGTACTTCTGACGTCTCCCTATTTATAAAAATAAACAAGTACTACGCTGTTTTGTTATTGTTGTTGGTGTGGTGGTGGTTTTTTTTAATTTCGCAATTAAGATATTCGTGACGACGGTCTGTACATATAAGGGTTTGGACCAGAAAATTCGGTGACTGACGTCATGAACAGCGCTCCACTCAAATGGGATATAATGACATAGAATCAGCTTTAAGTCACCGGGCCTGACCACCCGATCCAGGTAATGGCTTCTCATGGCAAGAATAAATTGCTGAGGGACCTACGAACCTGACACCCGCTCGTTATGGTTGAATGACTTGGTTGAATGGCTGGCTTTAAACACACCACTTTGCTCATCGCCTCTCATACTCGCTGAATCATGCTTTCGTAAGGCAATTTCTACAAAACCCATGAATCCCGTTGCACGAGGTTTCATACTCATCAGACTATACAACACTGAACTTAAGTTGGCCCTACCTGGTCGAATCTGTTACGAACGCGAACTGTTGGGCAAAAGAAAGTATACACCCGTGTCTGATAGCGGGTAAAATTGAAACAAACAGAAATGGTTATTCAATGGTGAAGGGTATCATACGGGTATTATAGTTGTGTTGTGGACCTAAATTTTGCAGTGTTTCGTCAACAATTTCAGCTCAGTAATATTTTGGAAATGTTTGTAATTTTTTGGTCAAAGCTTTACATAGGGCTGATTAGAATATAAGGACACGGGTTATGTTAATTAAGTTATATTTTGTTTTTAATCTTCAGTTGTTTAAGTATATGCGTGTTGCAGTGTTGGAGGGTATTATTATGATATAAAATTAAAACTTTAATTACATATATGTACGTTAATGTTTTAAAGAAAAACGTGTCCCTTCAGTCTTATAAGGCCCTGCTTGATAATGTGTGTTGAGGATATGGTCTTGTCTTGATGGTTAGGTTATGTGTATTTAATGTAACGTACCGGTGTGAGCAGTTCATTCATTCGTCTCCTTGCAGTGTTTACAGAGATATACTTGGACTCTGTGATAATCACCGATTTGCTAAATACTAGTCGATAGTTTATAGTGACTGAGTTGGGTTTAACGTCACTTTTAACAGTATTAGAGTTATATCGCGGCGTGTCTGCTTAATGTGGGAGGAAAGCCCGAAGTGATGCAGGTCTCAGACGTTTACCACTTGGGTGAAACCAACCAGCACGGGTATTGTTCCGACAAACCTAGAAACATAATCGGGGCGAACCGGGATTCGAACCCACAATCATAGGCGTGCCCAAGGGACGCAACTCTGCTCAGCGAATCGCGGCGCCTTAGACGACTGGGCCACCCGTGTCCAAGATAGTTTATACATGTGTGATTATACATAGACTGTGTGTCGTTCAGCTCGGTGTCATGTAGAAGTTGCCGGTTGTACTGGGTAGTCTGTCTCACAGTCCATGTACCGCCTCCGTGGTCTAGTGGTAGAGCGTCCGCCCGGAGAGCGGAAGGTCCGGGGTTCGATCCCCGACCGCGTCGTACCAAAAGACGTTAAAAGATGGTACTTGTTGTTACCCTGTCTGGCGCTCGGCATTAACGGGCTAAAACAAGGACTGGTCGGCTCGGAGTCAGTATACTGTGTCTGAGTGGGGTATTCATGTTAAACTGCGGCATGGTATCTCAGTGAACTAGCACTATAATTCGGCATCTGTCCGGACTAGTACAAGCAGCCACACAAACACACACACGTACATGCACGTCGCTATATAAGTGCAATAATATTGGATGCGACGTTGAACCCCATTTCACCTCACCCACCTCACAGTCCATGTACCATGTTAAGTTTTCTTCCGCCCAGCCCTAATACTACAGCCCTAAATGAAGCTCACGCTGGGGTTCCTTTATGTTTTAAATGTAACTGCTGGTGTCTATCCCAGTTCTATAGTTTCGGAGTCTCAGCGTCAGTCTAGTAACCAGGGTTGCGTGTCAGTTTGACGGGTACTGATTGGGTCATAGGTGCAATGTTTCATCTCCCCGAGAATGTCGTATTGCGCGTCTCCACTGGCCTGTGACTAGGCGATGCACTGACACCGTGTTTGTCGATGTCGTGTGTTTCGTTTCAAGACGTGAAGTTCAACACATGTAAAACACACACGCGTCTTTTCAAATATGTTTGTTCATACCTTACAAAAGGACCGCGAAAACAGCAATAGTTATGTTATCCTTTTTGTACAACTAAACCAGCTTTCCCCTAACACTTTAACCAAAACATGTTTGATGGACAATGGTTTTCGTGTCGATCAGTCATGCTCCATGCTTCGGTATTGTACGGTAAGATAAATTAAGAAAAGTGTCACATATTGTCCAGTTGAAATAGACTTACAGAAATATTTCACGAGATTCACGGCCTTTGTGTCATTCAATACAACTAACATGACACTAATGGTTGCTCTTTATCTTTGTTTTGATTTTTGAGCGTATCCCAGATTTTTTAAAAATCACATCAGTATGAATATTTATGACCAGGTTCATTTACTAAGATCATCTGTGTAAAATACCGTGTGACGTCATGATATCGGTGCTTTAAATCCTGAAGATACAACTATATTAATTTTTGTTTAACGTGTTTATGTAACATCCGTATGTATCACAATGATGGGCGAACCAGATAAGACGCCATGCATCACTTGTTTCAAATACCAAGGGAACACCTAGTACGCCATGGTGTGGGCGAGGTGTATTCTGGGACGAGAATGTTCGATAATGGTCCTGACTGGGCGTTGTCCCTATTGTACAGCCGTAGCACAGACCTCTCACCCTTGACCTTGCTATAGGCGGCGAGTTGTGAAACAGGCAAACCTGTGTTGGGGGAGTGTGGGGTGGGGTTGCGAGGGGAGACCCAACTGCGTCTTAAGCTGAACTTATTTACACTTCAGATCACGTTGCTAACTCAGAACGCCAACTTAAAATCCTGTCATGTTAAGATATCATCAGTTTATTAATAATAATCTGATCGAGTATAGGCACTCATAAACCAGCTCGAGTGTATATCAGATATTCGATTTCCTGTATGTGAATTTAGTATTTCCTCACCAACCAGTGGGGACACCGTGGCCCAGTCGTATTTGTCGTCGTCGCTATGCAGAGTTGTGCCCCTTGGGCACGCTAGGAACCTATGATCGTGGGTTCGAATCCTGGTTCACTCCGATAATGTTTCCAGGTCTGCCAGCACCATAACCTTGCTTGAGGGTCCCACTAAAGCGGTAACTGTCTCAGTCCTGCATGCCACCCTCCAGCAGCGTTAAACCCAACTCGCTCACTCTATAACTACTCCACGGATATACATCAATATACTTGTATGTCATTATATGTCAATACATTTAGATTCGACTCATGGAAACGTTTCATGTGTATTTACAACATCTGCAAATCAAACAAAGTTAGACATTTTGTTTTGTTTACTAGTTCTTTATATTTTAAATATTCAAGTCTGGGCCAGACAAACCAGTGATTGATATTACGTACATCGTGCCACACCACTAGGAAACGACGACATGCTATCAACCAAGTCACCGAGTCTGACCACCTGATCCAAGTCGCTTCATACGACCAGCATGGGTTGCTGGGGACCTACGTTATTCTAACCCAGAATCCACCCAAGTCTACATACAGATGTAGTATGGCAGATGTATATGTCCATGGGAGCAAACATCCATGTTCTTCAAATCAAAGGGGGCACGGGTGGCCCAGTCGTCTAAGGCGCCGCTATTCGCTGTGCAGAGTTGCGTCCCTTGTGCACGCCAGAAGACTATGATTGTGGGTTCGAATCCCCGTTTGCCCCGATTATGTATCTAGGTTTGTCAGCACCATACCCGTGTTCGTGGGTTTGACCGAAGTGGTAAACGTCTGAGACCTGCATCACTTCGGGTTTTCCTCCCACATTAAGCTGGCACGCTGTGATATAACTGGAATATTGTTAAAAGCGGCGTTAAACCCAACTCACTCACTCAAATCAAACATTGAGTGAGTGAAATAGGTTAACGCGTTAAACAGTATTTCACTTATAGCATGGCCTGTCAGCTGATTGTGACAGGAAAACGCAAAATGACGTTGAAGAGTTTTACAACGTTTCTAAAAAAAACAACCAAAAAACAAACACGGGTATGGTGTTGACGAAGCGTCAGAATCAGGGCGAAGTAGCGGATCACTGTAGATAACTTGTCTGAAATCTGGTCTTATGATCTGGATTTAACACAGTCACAATACACACAATTATTTGGGTTGACGTTCATGCTGAGCAGCAAACATGGGTTAAAGTAAACATTGTGTCATATAAGTGCAGACTCGGAATCATCTGTATTGCAAGGCCCCTTGTTATTGAAACACACTTACAGTGTTTGCGTCAGATGAATATAGCGCTACAAATACTGTAGTATAAGGATAGCGAATGCAGACCGCGCACATGTTTGCTAGGTATATAGACAGAATAGCATTACACTCGCCTCTGCCGCACGCATCCATGTACTGTTCAGTTTTTCATTTTATATAAGTACTCGTTGCCCTAGCGCGTGGCTTTAAAATACAACTGTGAATCAAGATAATACGTACGGTGATCATCAACAAACCATCATCAAGACATAGTATAAACACGTTTGTTATGTTACATTCATTTAGACGTAATCATCGAGCGCTCTTTCCAAGCGCTGCTTAATCCCCGAAAGAGGCTTATATTACCGTGCAATTTTAACGTCACGTCCTAACTGGTTGTTATAACACTGGTGTCGTGTGCAGAAAGAGAATCCTATTGTGACTTATTTAGGTCACGTGGTACTTTAAGTCTTCCAGCCTGTGGGAATCGCTTGATGGCTCCCTTAAAGTAATTCGTATCAGTGTGTAATGTCACAGCATAACATCGTCGGGTCTACAATTGGTACTACATTAAAAGACGAAGGTTATAAACCCAAATAAAACAAGTCTTTTAAAACTAAAACTTAAATTGATAATTAACCAAACGAGTTTCCAACTGCCCAAGAATCCTCACCTACGGTTCAATAGTTTGCTGTTATAAAGGGGCGAGGACACGGATGCTTGGCAGTACTGTAACAAATACCTTATCCAAATATGAGAGCCGAAAATAAACATTGAAACGAGATATACGAAATACCCTTGTTGTGGCTCCAGGAAATCGTTTGGTTTGGTAGTTGTGCCCCTCGACGGCTTTTGTGGCGTCCAGCATGACCCCCGGGTAGCCATATACCAGCAATACAGGGGGCTTACGGCACACAATGGACAGTCGGATTGTAAGAACATGTGTCAATATTGACTCTCAGACAGTCCATAGCCCCGATCAAGAGCGTATATGCTCATTTAAAAGAAAATCTGTTACGTACTTGTTGATTAAATTTTACTGTGATGATTATTTGTCCACTTTTCATTATGTTATTATTTTAACAGGTTTTTTAGTTGTTGATGCCGTACTTATTATTACCATTTTATATAAAAAGTGTTGATGTAAATGTTATTCAAGTGCGGGTAGTATTATATCAATGTTTCCTAATACATGGAATATATTGCGAAGTCCCCAAGATAAGCATGGAAACACTTAACCAATTATGATTTAATTTGTATATTTTATAACGCAACAATTCAGACAGTATGTAATAAAAACTCTGTTCTCTTTTTTTTATAACAGGACCCTGACATCTTAAACATTCATATGCATGTTTATATTTCGTCTTCCAAGAAATCGTTGTATTCCTATTATTAATTTATTATCACCACAAGTCATTGATATCCGAGGTCACATTATTTTATCAAGTCTTGAGTTCCTATGCTGTAGGCCTATAGAGGTTGTAACTGCACGCATGGCTACTGACGTAAGCCACGGATTGCGCAAGGAGATAGACTAGGTCCTTGCGTATTCGTTTATGCAACAGAATAATCGTAGAATCTTACACCCTCATGCGGAACAGGCCACACCACTCAATATTATAACAAAGTCCATCCCAGCATGTAGTGAAAGGGATGAATACATGAATAGCGTCCATCCAAGCAATCACTATCGAGAGACACTTTCTAAATATAATATCTTATCAGGCAGTTGGAGACAATTCCACCTGTCCTACCCGGTTTAGTGAATCAGTTCAGGTGCCGGTCTATGTGCCACTAAGGGCCTTATAATAACCCTCTGAAACTCTAGACTCTCTGGTTGAATTATCCCAGAAGCTACCCGCTTGCCAGTTGAAAATAGGTTACCGGTTTTGCCTTCAAAGTCTTACATTCTCTCTCACGCCCGAGGGCTCTCGTCTCGCCCAGTGCGCACGCTTAACCGGCTGTACACGGGTATCTGACTGTCAGTGTCGGGTGGGGCAGTGTAGACTCAGGACGGAGCTTGTGGACGAGCATTTGCACAACATCTGTTGGCAGGGCACAACACAGAATTGTTGTAGCTTTTTCGGGAACCTTTCGGTGTCGGCTCATTTCGATTGTGATAATAGTTGGATTTAAGCGTAAATGATTGTGTGAAACAAGACAAGGACTATCAACAGCCATGCAAGGCGTGTCTCTGTGGGTCTCGGCCCTTGTGGTGTTTATAGCAGTGAAGACATCAATTCAGGTAAGGTTTAAACAAGCAGATATAGGTCTATTAATTATTGAAAAACGATAGCCAGATTGTGAACATGAGAACTATTGATCAGGGTATATGCACGGATAGTGTACATCGACGAAAGATATATAACAGTTAATGATATTTAATGTATGTTTCCGCATGTAGAAACCTCAGTTCTGCAGTTCACCTATACCATTCTTTTTATTCACTTTCTCATAATACAAGGATATGTGTCAGATTGATTCAAACACCAATCGTAGATTTGAAGCTACTTACAACGGTTATGAAACGTATCACTATACGTTATATATATTGTCTGAATGTACATGTTCATATTATCATTGCTGGAACCGTGGTTTTAAAGGATGAACACATCAGTACGTATGTGTGGTCTAATTTAAAAATGAATCGACAGAAGTTTTGTTTGGTTCTGTCCTTTTTATTTCAAAATATATCTTATATGTCAGGATAATCTCTTTGCGAATTTGGAATTCTACTCTAATATTTAAGCATCAAATATCAAATTGCCTCTACCCAAGAATGTGATTTCTTTTTAAAATGTGAATCGACAGCAGAAGTTTGTTAATAAGATATCATCTTGTACACCCGGTTTCACAATTTGTGCTTTTCTGTTGAAATTCTACCCGAAGTAATTACCGCGAGACTGAACGACCAGACGAATTGTGCAACACATGCCTCATCTTATCCGAAGATTTAAGCTCGGTAACCACAGTCTCTGTAAAAGTCTTAGCTCAATGTCAGTGAGAACCTCTGAAGTTAGTCATGAAACACGCACGGGTGTATGAATGCGACACCATATCCCATCTTCAATGGAATGGCCGCCATCACGCTAGGGCCTATGTCTGCTCTCTGCTCAGATTCGCACATGAAATATCGTTACAATCACCTTATTGTTCTTTAAGATCGGCGTAAAACTTTTAATGCAAAGGCTCTGATTTTCCCGAATACCTACACAGCTGCAGCAAAATGGACACGGTGTATGGCGTGAGCTTAAACTTAGACTCCTTGTATAACAATGCCTGTGGTTCTTTTCTATTCAAGTGATGTAACCAGTTTGCGAATAACCGAATAAGTTATAAATGTGCCCTTCACCATACTCTTACTGCAGGAAATACGAACATTGAAACAGACTCTTATTGATGCATGTACATACATAAGATGTAGACGATACCAACACTGAAGCACCTGTTCGTCTTACACCCTATGCGCAGAAAGTGCCAAATGTTTGACGTCAGTTGAAACTCTTTAATTCCCCGCACTATTACCCTCTAAAAGGCCTCATTCCAGCACTTAACTTGGCCTTACAAATATTTCATTCTTGATTTATGAAACAGTGGTTTGTTGGGTACCGAATAATAAATAGCCAATACATCGATTGCCCTTGAATTACAAATATCGACGCCTTCAGTTATTTGCTGGGTATGCAACGCAATACCCACACTTTAAGATTCATAGTTGTCCTATAGTTGAAACTATGTTCAATCTAATCCTACGAAACTATTTCGCCTTTCATTACATACCATCACTGAAGTGTAACGACATAATCATACAACACTTGTCTTGTGTCCTACAGTCAAATTAATTATTGATTAAACAAACCAAAGACGTATATAGTCTTTGAACAAACCGACTGCTACATGTACATATAAATTGCGGGATGTGCTGCGTTATAAAGTATAAAGAGAGGAAGAGAAATTGTTTATAGATCCATGTTATCATATGACCAGATTCACTTTACCCAGGAAAGTTGTCAGTCAGGTTAGAGACACGCATGCCTGCCTCCCTGCTATTTTAAGACAAGCTACCGTCAGAACACACACCCGGGTGCCTCTTTACATCTGGTCGGTTGCCTACAACCTTCGGTAGAATGGAGTTTGTCACGCTAGCTCCGGAGTTTAGTCAAAACTGTTTTAAAAAGGTAGAAATACGTCGGAGTTTCTGTGCACGCACAATGACTAATGAACGAACGTATTCTCGATGCTAGTACAATCTCTGTTTGTCACATACAAATGTAATTACGATCTCGATGTTATTGTGCTATTTCAATCACCGATACTACCATCTCTGTTTTATAACTATTCACGGGAGAGATCTATTTCTGAAAATGCTAAATATATAAAGCAAGTTGCAGCCTGTAAAGTGACGTTGGGGACTCTTACTCAAAAATGTTTTGATCAAGGCTACAACATTCAAGGCCTTACTAAAGCTTTCAGTGGGTTTCATGGTAGACATGCGGAGGACATTTCCAAATTGGACACATCAGAGACCACAATGAAGTCCCATGCTATTTCCTATTTTGACTTGTACTATATGTTCCCGTCTTTTCTCAGATGAACAATTTACTTGCCTTGCATGTGTTTGTGACAGATGCCATCGGCGGTACTGGTTTGCTCACCATTTCTAGAACACCCGGTGTCGTCACTATTTGGTAGCCATCCATTAGCACATCCATGATGTACTCGAAAGCGTACAGTGTTTCTGCTTTAGCAGAGATTTCTTATGATTATGGAAATAGCTTTGTCGCTTACATTTTCTTTTCTTTACATACCTGTCAGTGATACTTAAATGACAAATGTAGCGATATGATAGATGTTGACATGAACTTGGGCCATAACACGTGTGGTTGTAGGAGAATTCCAAGTTGTAGGGCCACAGTGCAGTCACGCGAGCAGTACCTCATCATCCCCCGATCAAACCACTGTTTTCACACACAGGGTCACAAGCACAACGATAGCATCAAGTGGCTTGTGCTACATGCATGCACTCAATGAAGGACTATTCAGGTCAACCACAACATATGTTATCGCTTATATTGAAGTCCATATTGCTTTGTCAATGTTGGTTTAGGGGGGACGATCGCTGGCCAGTTTATGAAACCCATACAAAGGTGTTTATGAACTTATCGGGTAGGTTTTGCTTTCATTCTCTCCTTATCTGGAAGTGCGAATTAGCATGGCGCGTTAATTGTAATCAGTGACAAAAGAATGGAATCACTTCCAACGTAATGGGCCAAAATCATGTTATGAATGAAATATACTCCTCAAAATAAACTTAAAGAACACCCACAATTGGAAGGCTATGTGTTGAAATACCCACCAGCCATGGCAGATTAACTATAGTCATATCGGGTGTTCTTGAACTTCTTTTGAGTGGTATATGATGCTGTCTCCTGTAAGTGGTAACTTCCTCGTCCGTGGGGGTTTGCGTCCGTCGTAGAAGTAATGTACATCTACGACCACTACACAGGAACGTGAAAACGTAGTTACACAAAGGAAGATCCTGATAATGCTCGGTACTGCAGTGATCTAGACTTGCCAAACATTATAGACTTGCATGGGCTGTATTTGATATATATTTGTATCAGGGTCTGTAAGACAGACTAACGACCCCTACGTAGGAGCGCAATAACGTAGTTACACAAAGGAAGATCCGGGTAATGGTGATTATACATTCATATTGATACGACCATTATGTAGGAGCGCTATAATGTAGTTACACAAAGGAAGATCCTGATAATGGTGATTATACATTCATATTGATACGACCATTATGTAGGAGCGCTATAATGTAGTTACACAAAGGAAGATCCTGATAATGGTGATTATACATTCATATTGATACGACCCTTATGTAGGAGCGCTATAATGTAGTTACACAAAGGAAGATCCTGATAAAGGTGATTATACATTCATATTGATACGACCCCTACGTAGGAGCGCTATAATGTAGTTACACAAAGGAAGATCCTGATAATGGTGATTATACATTCATATTGATACGACCCTTATGTAGGAGCGCTATAATGTAGTTACACAAAGGAAGATCCTGATAATGGTGATTCTACATTCATATTGATACGACCCCTACGTAGGAGCGCTATAACGTAGTTACACAAAGGAAGATCCTGATAATGGACGGTGATTATACATTCATATTGATACGACCCTTATGTAGGAGCGCAATAACGTAGTTACACAAAAGAAGATCCTGATAATGGACGGTGATTATACATTCATATTGATACGACCCTTATGTAGGAGCGCTATAACGTAGTTACACAAAGGAAGATCCTGATAAAGGTGATTATACATTCATATTGATACGACCCCTACGTAGGAGCGCAATAACGTAGTTACACAAAGGAAGATCCGGATAAAGGTGATTATACATTCATATTGATACGACCCTTATGTAGGAGCGCAATAACGTAGTTACACAAAGGAAGATCCTGATAAAGGTGATTATACATTCATATTGATACGACCCTTATGTAGGAGCGCAATAACGTAGTTACACAAAGGAAGATCCTGATAAAGGTGATTATACATTCATATTGATACGACCCTTATGTAGGAGCGCAATAACGTAGTTACACAAAGGAAGATCCGGATAATGGTGATTATACATTCATATGGAAGCCTAACGTGACCTTCACGGATCAATGGTGGGTACGTAGCAGCATGTGCCCGAGGGGCTTACCTAAGTGTTGTTGAACCCCATCGGATACTGTTACATACACCCCTCAGTACAAGGGGTGCGATAACATCTATTATTACCCCATGTTGTACACATCTTTAAGGGCTATTGTTGCCTGAGCGGATACTGCTGAATGAAATATTAGGACAGGTCAATGGTGTTACCGTCTAATATAATCGTTCATTACTGACCATTATGAACTTGGGGCAGTTCCACAAAGCGATCTTTGCGCTACGGCTGTCGTAAATCTATGTTAAAGTACCGGAGCTACGATCTGAGCGCCACCATCGCTTTATTGGACGGGGTCCTTAACATCCAGGTAGAGAGATGTAGAAGTCTATCTGGCTTCTAAAAGCGTATAATGGGTTTTTGTCGCGTTTATTTCTATCATCAGTCCACTTCGGAAAACTAATTTCATTGTGACGTATATAAGTCACGTGTTACCTTAGATCTTCCTGTCTTTGGGTATCTCTCAATTGCTTCCTTAAATACCGTGATGAATTTGCAATGTCAGTTTCCTTAACAAGTTGCGACCCGTGAAGATCCGGGGTAGAATAGGTCTTCAGCAACCCATGCTTGCCGTATAAAGCGACTATGCTTGTCGTATGCTTGTCGTAACCAACTAACGGGATCGGGTGGTCAGGTGGTCTAGCACACACCCTTACCATCAGGTACAAATTAGTCAGCTCTTGAGACAAACATGGTTTCCTAGGGATCTATTGCATCATTTAAAAATATTCTTTGAGAGTGAAACACATTTAGTAGCATTTTATCACACACGCCTTACGTGCATTCCGTTGTATTAAACGTTTTTGGTGTTGCTCTGAGCAAGGAACACACTGGCCATTCTGAACGTATATTTTGGGCATGTAATGTTACGCAAAATTATAGAGAAATAATACAACCATAACATGGTTTAAGTCGAAGAAATCGCTCGAATATGATGATTACGTAAGTAGAATCAACAGATTCTCATGCTCTTTTAATTACTGATTATGAGTGAACATGTATGTTTTTACGCCGCTTTTGACAGCGTTCGAGCAATATCACCACGGGGGACACCAGAAATGGACTTCACACATTGTACCCATGTGAGTGAATCAATATGGTTTTACGCCGCTTTTAGTAATATTCCAGCAATATCAGGGCGGGGGACACCAGAAATGGGCTTCACACATTGTACCCATGTCGGGATTCGAACCGGGTCTTCGGCGTGACGAGCGAACGCTTTAACCACTAGGCTACCCGACCGCCCCGTACCCATGTGAGGAATCGAATCGGTGTGACGAGCGAACGCTTTAATCACTAGGCTGACCCCCGCCTCTTGTACTTGTGGTTGCCTAGCTCACGCTGGCTCCAGGCTGGGATCATGTTACACAGGAAACGTATGCAAAGCAGTAACACGTTTTTCTGAGAAGCAAAATTGAACATTACGATGGGTCTGTATACAAGGTTCACAAAAGTGGAATGTGTATGTTATTCAGGTTCAACATGTGCACGAACACCACAATACTATAGTCGATACTATTACACCTCTGTGCTCGTTAACAGTCGAGTCCCCGGTACCCCATAACAGACACACACTTGTTTGAATAACGTTACCAAGAGTTAATCAAACTACTGGTATGTGTGGTGTTTAGCATTATGCAAGCTATATCACGGCGGGGGAAACCAAGTATGGGTAAAAATACACTCTGTGTCAATGTAGGGAATCGAACCCGGACCATCGTCGCGACGAGCGTACGCTTTAACCTCTAGGCTACCCACCGCCTCGGTATGCTTAAACTTACATATAATAACCTCCACATCAATATTGATATCTTATTTCTAGCGCTGGAAAGGGAATGGGAATGGGTGGGCGTAAGAATGGGTTTGTTTCATCAAATAAATGTTTTAAGGTCTGTAACAGAAACTATCCTCAGATGCTGAGCATGTGACGTCTCTGTTTGGTGTTTAATGTCCAATCAATATTCAGTTCAGAAATTTAATATCTCTGGATATTGATATATTCTCAGTTAACGTTGTACGCTGGTCTTATTGACCCTGTTATGTGTTGGCGATCGTATTATGATTTTGAGGTTATGGAACAAACGCACCCCATAAATGCCACAGTTTTACAGCACTGGCATAAAGAAAGTCAAAGGGTATTAAACCACGCCCGTAGATATTGAGAAACGCCGACCTTATTGTTTCTCTCCCCATTGCCCACGAATTGTCTCACCATTATTGTCACAGCATACCGAAATTATGTAAACTGTGAGGAACAGCATTAAATTCTTCTTTGCAATCAGACGCCAATCAAATATACAACAGCAATTATTGGTCGTTCCCCGAGGCTAAGTGTTCACGCTTCAACCGTTTAACTACCGGTCATGAAGGACTATCCAACCTCTAGCAGGTGGTCATCAGGTCGGCGTGTTACGTCATACTCGACTGTCAAAGACGCCGAGGTGAACGGGTTGTCGTACCCCCGCTAGGCATCCAGATAACAACCGCTTAGATGGAAATCACTTGTATTTACAGTTTATGGCTTTTTGACAGCCAACGCCATTTGTATAATATGATATAACACGGGCGGAACATGTAGTGTGGATAGCTAAATCTATTCCCTGCCCTCCCTGGGGGTATTTGGAATCAAATATATTAGCATGGATCCCCAGTCTTTGTTACGTATAGTTCTTTCTCTGTAAGTGAATACAACTGCAGGGTATGTGACCGAATAATCTCTTGTATTCACTTGACTTTCAAGTGAAATCCGTGGTATTCTGTTCTGTGATATACTTTTTTCACGTATGTGTTTCCTTATTTCCCACACAACTTTTGTATCAACTTGTTGCTGCGTCGTAGATGTCGTACAGCTTTCGTGTCGTAGAAGAGATCGCGACGTCTGTCGTAGTTGATGACGTGTTAATCACAGGGGTCGACTTAATGTTTGCCTTTTAGCCGGCACTATATATGACTATACGCGTGTACTTAATACCTGTACTGCCCCGTGAAGATCCGGGGTAGAATAGGCCTTCAGCAACCCATGCTTGCAGTAAAATCGACTAAGCTTGTCGTATGAGACGACTAACGGGATCGGGTGGTCAGGCTGGCTGACTTGGTTGATGCATGTCATCCTATCATCGTGTCATCATGTCATAATTGCGTGGATCAATGATCATGATGTCAATCACTGGATTGTCAGGTCCAGACTCGATTATTTATCAGCCCGCCGACATATAGATGTAATATTGCTGAGTGCGGCGTTAAACAACAAACAAACAAACAAACAAACAAGGTAAATAATACCTATACTAAAAAGGGGTCGCAAAGAACTGATACGAAACCCGAAACATCCGAATTACTTACATAGATTTGTATACGGTTTAAAAAATGAATTCAATATGTCGATGCTTATATTACAGCAACATCCGACCACCCAAACATAATGTTACCAATGAGATCTTGTTAAGGTGGTAACGTCATACCGCCAGATGAGTAAGACGACACTCCGTATCTGTGGAGTTGTTTAGAACGAAGACGATAGCTATACCATGGTACCGATATAGTCATGGTAGTAGCGTACTCTGACATTTATGAGTTAAGGTTTTTACACTACCCATATTCACGTCACTTGAGCCTTACGATCTGCATGCTACATTACCTCCACCCGGCTCCCGCATACCTAGCGTAATAGCATTGGAACATGCATGGATTGGTGGGGAGAATCCTTTCAAATACCAAAAGTGAAACTTTTGGTAGAACCGTTTTATGAAGCAGATTACACGCTGAGTTGGGAACATTAAACGATACCAGCAGAACGGAGTCGGTGTAGAGAAGCCCTTTCTTCACGATAAACGACAAAGTATCACAGGTGGGCAGAGAATAGGGCTCTATTCTCTGGAAGTATGCCCTCGGCTCTGCTGGTAGGTCAGCATCACACACAGACTAGAGGGGCGGTCGGGTAGCCTTGTGGTAAAGCGTTCGCTCGTCACGCCGAAGACCCGTGTTCGATTACTGACATGGGTACAATGTGTGAAGCCCATTTCTAGTGCCCCCGGCCGTGATATTGCTGGAATATTACTAGAAGCGGCGTAAAACCATATTCACTCACTCACAAACTTGAACGCACGCACACACAAATCTGGTGGGATGTCAGCAGCTTTGAAAATGTATATTTTAAAATATGAATGCATTCGACGGGAGTGTACTACATTTAACATCATTCGGCCATGGGGACATCAGAATTAGATTTTGTCGGTGACATTGAATGTATGTCCGGGTCATTGGTTTTCGTCACCACCCTTGAGCTCTAGTCTATTCAGATCCCAGGTAACACCCAGTTTGGATACAGTGACTGCCATTGACTGCACATTCAAAATAGTGTAAAATGTGTTTGTGGACTATATGTTATTCAAGCTATAAACCATACCATAGTCTTCAATACAACACTGGACAATATCGTCACTCCTTAGAAATAGTTCTCCCAGCAAGGTTTGGTGTACTTACGGTAGTAAATTATGTAGTGCGTCGTCGCAAAACAAAAGCGTGCTGTCTTTAATGGGCCATCCGTGAGCCCTGGGGAACAATGGACCCTGTGGCTTAGGAGTCTCTCTTGCATACCTTAGAGCATGTATTTCATCAACCAATCCCATTCTCATCCCCTTCTCAGTTCAAAATTTCCTTCCTTCGGAGGACAACTTGACGTTAAGCGACTCAGGGGTTCCTTAACAGAATTATCTTCATACTAATACTGCAGATGATGATGATGATGATGATGATGTGCTAATCGCGATAAGTTATTATGACCCATATTCCCATTTCTTAAAGATATCTTTGAAAAGAAGAATCTAGTCTTAGATCAATTTATTACACTTTATACATAAGTTATTTCGGGGATAATATGCTTTAACGATGGCAGTGCTCCCATGAACTCGAGGTTAACAAGAAAATATATCCCACGAGTACCCCGAAGGCCCCTCTTTACTTCTTGAATAGTGTCTTGTATATAGTGCAACAGGCAGGCCGTCTTTCTGAGCCACCAGAGCGTTAAAGTCAACCAGCCGACTGCAGACATAAGCGACGTCCTCTGGAGACATCAGCACGTTTGTCTGGTTATGCAAAACAAACTGAGATGCAGATGTGTTTGCGTTTCATCCCTCCCGTCATCATTTCGTGTATCCAAACTTAAAGAAATTTCTTTACGCTTGTTCGAAGAATGATATGTGTATCACTGTGTCAATATGCTTCAAGTAAAGTTACGTAGCAGTTGATCTCCATATATATATATATATATATGTGTGTGTGTGTGTGTGTCTGTGTGTGTGTGTGTGTGTGTGTGTGTGTGTGTGTGTGTGTGTGTGTGTGTGTGTGTGTGTGTGTGTGTGTGTGCATCTTTCTTCGGTGTTACAGTGAAAGAGTTTAGTGTTGTCATAACTGGGACAACCAAACATTTGGAGGTTATGGCCACGCCCAAGAACTACACAGGCCACGCCCTGCACCACGTGGTTCCCGTGAAAGGCTTGAATCAACAAACTCAGAAACATAGATTTCAGTAGACACAAACATTTCAATGTAGGGCAAACAAAATGTCTTTTATTCGGCGGACTAATACATTCTTGAATGTATTCATGTATGGGCCTCTTTATTTTAGGAATTGTACGTGACTGGGGTATAACGTGTGGGCATAAAGCAGAACTTTCTGGATGTGAGAAAGGATGAAGCCATACGAAGATAGATATGGACACCACTGTAATCCGTCTGTCAGCGATCCCCTCACGCCCCTCCCCTCTCCCCCTCCCCTCTCCCTCTCCCCTCTCCCCCTCGTTACACGGCCCCTCATGGCAGACATACCACGCCGGACCCCATGCCTCGGAGAATGTCCTGTTATGGGGTAATATTTGCATATGTCCTAAACACACAGTATGTCACGAACCCATTTCAAGCATTTAGACCTGGTATACATTTCACCAAGATTGCCCATTGGATGACATCAGCTACCGTTCCTTTGTTTGAGGCTTAGGCCTGACAACAATGGAATGGTTCATGATTTCCCTATTGCCAACACATAAATGACAGTTATGATGAGCTGTCGTTCAGGAAAGATAATGCTTATGTATGTGTGGAGTGAATGAAACCAAGGACGCAAAGAGTTGTAACCACTGTATTTATTTGACGTAGAACGTTAACATTATGTCATAAGAATAATAGTGTATACCTCTGTATCCACATACAGTAAAGACAGCAATGACAACTGTGCGGCAGACTATGTGTTACCAGAACTTAGAAACTTAGCAATAGTCACTATATTTGGGAGGTAGGTGAGGTGAAATGTTGTTTAATGTCGTGTTCGAGATTATTTCACTTCATAGCGACGTGCTTGCAGGTGTGTGTGTGTATGGCAGCTTAAACCAGTCCGGACTTATGCCGGTTCATGGTTCTGGTACACTGAGATACCGTGCTGCATTTTAACATTAATACCCACTCAGACACAGTATTCTGACTCCGAGTCAGTCGGTCCTTGTTTTTTTCTCCTTAATGTAGAGCGCCAATATTTTTCACCATCTGTTAGTATGAAACGACCAAAGGGTCGAACCACCGACCTTCCGAAAGCATTTAGAAATATGGTGTAATTCTTCCAGTGATTGCAGCTGTGACAATATGATGTCTCAATGAGTGTTACCAGAGCTTAAGAATTCAGGAATATTCACGACACAGGGGAAAAAAAGGACTATCTAATACGTTTAATGACTGTGATGGCGTCTCGCGGAGTGATTTCCAAGCTTATAAATCTAGGAATAGTTAGAAATGTTTAAGGATATCGCAGTGTCTTCCATACATAACACTTCAGCTGTACTCGGTTACACACGACAGTGATACGATGTTGAATATGTCCATTGACATTTTCGTCCACGTGTAGGATAACAAAGTTCAAGCATGGCTGTCGCTAACCCCTGAGTACCCCCACGTCCATGATACGGCCGTGAGCAGGTGGAATGTGGAGTAGGAAGGACCCGTGACGGTCAGTGTTCAGACGTAGTGATATAGGTAGAGACAACTCCTTTGCTTATCTTTGATCACGCTGACATTTATGGTTTCTGGGATGGCTACGTTGTTGAAAGAGTCAACAAAACAGACAACATCAAAAACAGAAACTTTCGACGTGTTATTGGTAACTCCCTAATGTACTTCAATTCATGATTATTAGTTCGATAAAATCACTGCAAACATTTGTTTGTTTGTCGCACGCAGCAATATTCCTGCTATATGAACCGTCTGTAAATAATCGTGTCTTGACTAGACAATCCAGTGGTTGATGTTACGAGCTTCGATCTGCGCACTTGGATACGATGACATGCATCAACCAAGTCGGCGATCCTCACCGTCCGATCCCGTTAGTCGCCTCTTTCTGAGTTTCTGAAGACCAGTTCTAAACTGGGTCTGGAAGCTATGTTATGTCAACTTAATCACCCCATTGTTCAGATGTTATTCATCTAGAAAGGATAGGATTGCATTAGCTTATTTTATATGATTCGGGTAATGGATATCGTGGCCAAATTTTAATGTGTGACTGAATCTTCACCGCTGACTTTGGTCTTTCGGAGAAGCAGTGACACTATTGATCGTTTTGACATCAGTCATGTCGTCTGGTGATTGTTCTACAAAGAACGCTTCAATAATTAACACCTGGGGCCCAGAACATCTGAATCCGACAGCAACACAAAACAGCGGGCACCAGCACCAGTGGAATGACGGATATCGCCACTCCCCGTAGGGACTTCTGGTTAGAGTAGGTACCCAATAACCTATGTGTGTCGTACGAGGTGACTTGATGGATCGGGTGGCCAGGCTCGGTGACTTAATGGATCGGATGGCCAGGCTCGGTGACTTCATGGATCTGGTGGCCAGGCTCGGTGACTTGATGGGTCGGGTGGCCAGGCTCGGTGACTTGGTTGACAAGTGTGTTCTCGACTCCGACGGCGTGGATATTTCCTCAATCTCTCAATCATTGGATTGTCTGATCCAGACTCGATCTTTTTACAGAAAAAAAGGTCTAAAGCTGGACAGTTGCTGAGTGCTGTGTTCAGCGACAAACACGACTTAGCTTTAATGTGTAAAATGATTACCAAAATTGAAGGTTTTGAACCAAAAGTACCGGTACTGCACTGGCGTTCCTTTCCTTCTTGTATATTATTAAATACTGTGCAGAAGACAGAATGTATCGGTTGGTCAGGCTCAGTGACCTGCTTGACGGTGTGTCATCGTACCCCGACGGCGTGGATTGTTGCTCAAAATATCAGTCACTGGTTTGCTTGGTCCAGAATCGATTGTTTACAGGTAAACGTCATATAGCTGGGAGACTGCCGAGTGCCTGTTCTTATTCTAAGGTTGCAGCGTATGATTAAGTCGCAGCTTTGACAGTAACGCTGTCATGCATCCCTGGATGCAAGGTATTGGATCGTATTTCTTAGGCTAATGCCCATATATTTGATCGCGCGTTCACTCACAGCCCTAGGCATACGGGGACACGGATGACCCAGTCGTCCGCGGTGCTGCAAATCGCTGTGATCCAGGGATCGGGGGCTCAAGTGACAGATTCGCCCGTCATGATTTGTCAGCACCATTCTCGTGGTCGTGGGTAAACGTGGTAAACGTCTGACATCACTTCGGCATTCCTCCAAGCTGAAGCTGACACGCCATGATATGACTGAAACACAATTCACGGCCTCATTCATCGACTGGTGGACTCAGAGTTGCGGTTGTACAGGGGCCATGCACACCCCACACCCCACATACCCCTCCACACACACCCCTCACACCCCCACCCCCACCCCCCACCCCACCCCGTCAAAAAAGGTTAACTACGACCTTGACACTACAGCCGTGTGTAAATATCTGGGTCTGAGCCAGGAACACCAGTGGTTGATAGCTTGAGCAACGGTATACACAGTCGGAGTACGGTGACACCCAATCGGCCACCCGATCCTCATCTTACTTACGACACTCTGTTTTATGAACCATGTTCTGCCCCGGCATTTCTACGGGGTGTTGTGGTATTAAGAAAGTACGGAGACCGCAGTGTATTGTAAACTCACCCTAGAATGTTACACAATATAAAACGAAAATATGACTCAAAGATTTAATTTTTTCTGTAAAATATAACGTCTAAGCAGGATTGCTGAAATGTTATTTCAGTTGAGTTTGAATCAAATTCGAAACACATTTTTGTAACCAATATATATATGTCTTTATTGAAAAGAATAATGTCTTCGGAAAGGGTTTTGTCGCTATTATTTACGTTACTCTTGTTAATCACAACTTTAATGGAATACGTATGTCAAGATGTAAGTTACAGTCGATGATTCATTCTATTACATTTTGGCCCCTTCAGAAGTCGACAGTACCAATCTCGACATATTGTTATACCTTCTTAACCCGAAGAATGGAAAATAACGAACATATTCTGGCTTCTCTAACGAAGCGTAATAGTCCACATACATGAGTACATACAAGTTGAATTGATTTCTTCCTAATGCTATTGTTCGTAGGCCTAAGGGTTTCCATGTCATGTGGTATCTGGCGCAATCTGACACGACTAAGATCATTGAGCTTTATTCAAACAACATATCCCTTCAAGCGATTGTACATAATGCCACTGCCCACATTATATATTGACATTCAGAGCAGAATATTGCCTGTCGGATAAAAACAGAGTGCTGCTCTATAAACCACTAATAGTGTGCGGATTAGGAGATACTTAATCTTGCATTGGTAGAATGTTTCTATAGTATGGTGTTTGGTGCCCTGCTTCATGCCAGTGAGGTTTAATTTAAGCCTGCTACACTTCACTGCGTATTATATCTTAAAACAATAAATTTCGAATACAAGTTTTGGTCACTTTTAACATAGATTTCAACAATGTTTGTTTACCCATGACACCTGGTGTAATCACTGATTTTCAGTGACTTCTTTGATAGGCATTTAGAAGTTGGAGTACTAAGTAAGGATAAGAATTTATGGATGAACAACTTCTTTATTACAATTAAGAGCTAATTAATTGTAATGAAGAAGTTGTTCATCCATAAATTCTTATCCTTACTGATTTTCAGTGACCCTTTCATATAAGATTCACCGCTATTTTGACTTTTACGCCCAATGGGATCTGTCTCGGCAAGTAATTCAGACTGATTATTCTCGGGCGTTGACTTTTTAATTTTTTCTGAAGATTGTCGTAATTTGCTTGTGAGTTGTGAACTGTAAAACTACAGAAGTGTGTGTATATAAACCAGCTGAAATGATAACATATAGAGAAACTCGTTAACTCGAAGTATATCGAATCATCCATAGTTCGAGACAAGCGGAGCGTCGCTAATAGACCATTCTGTAAATAAGGATGCTGCCTTATGCCTTGTGCTAAATTTTAAAGGAATCTGAATAAACATATATCTCTGAGGCAATAGTTGAAACCATGATTAAAAATATATTTAAACATTGATTTTAGAAGTTCCGCAACCCGGAAGTGGTGTATAAACATGTTCAGTCAGAACAGCAGCGTAGTGTGTATAATCAATGATAGATATCGGTGTCAGTAATGCTTAATGGTTCACAACAGAACGTTGATAGTTGTCTAAGCGCACACGAATTTGATCACCTGGGATAGTTCTTGAAAGGTTAGTTGTGGTTTTGAACGCCACACATCTGTAGTCTACATAATAGGATTACATGTATTCCAATGATTGAGACGATACACCACTATTATACATTTCAACTATAAAAAACAACACTTTGAACGCAAAGCCTAGTATTATAATATGGTAATATTACACTGATACAACCTTTTGTCAGATGCTGGTTGTTAGCGTTTTAGTGTCACAGAAGTTATATTACAAGACGTTATTGTGTTTGGCTGCAGTCAGCACTGTTCTAGCGATATCACAGCGACCTGCGCATGATCCACGGCACACACGTAACAATACACACAGCCAGCCAGGTCACATATTATAATCTCCCGGTCTTACGACAAGCATGAAACCCATTCTAACTCGGAATCTCCGGTTTAGGAGAGATTTCTTTTGTTTATGAAAATGTTTTTTTGTAGCTTTTATTTATATAAAATCCGGGTGAAATTGCGAATCTATAGTGTATTTGTGCATACAACTTGTGAAAACCATTCACACCAAGCTCAAACATAAAGCTAAGGGATGTGCAAAGATGTCATTGTGTGTATTCAAACCACCAATTGCATGACCGGCATATCCAGAAAAAAATGTCGTCACGAGGAATAGATTGATCACGCTGTCTGGAATATAGAGGTAACAGGGACATTAACAATTTTCAAATGGGTGCTATGGTTGTCCTCCATTACCTCAGATCAGTTTCTAAATGTCGTTATAAGTGCCTTTTGAAGAACTAAGATCTGAAAAGTTTAAGCCTGCGGACAAATAAAGTTATGTTTTCCCGACTTTTAAAAAAAATAATTTTTGACTTGAATTAGCTGTGTCTGTCATTTTGCCCGATCCTAGTCCCATTTAAGAGCACCTTACACATTCCTCAGTAAGTAAACAGCCGAAGTGTTTGCAACCCTGTATACAATCATATAGGATGTATATCAATGGCAGGACATGGCGCTTCCCTAGATTTAAAACATCCTAAACAGTAATGGATAATATATATACTAAAAGTAAAATGTCCATTATAATAAGTTAAAATTCGACTAAAAAGTATCCTATCTACACATACCGTATTCGACGTAATAAGCGCCCACGGCGATATTTACTGATATATTGGCTAGTGAACAAGCCTAATTTGCATTCCTTCCGATTGATCAATGTACACAAGACTTATTTGTTCGGTATAATACGCACACGCTTATTACGTCGAATACGGTAACACCTTTTCGTATCATGAAACAAGCTGGTTGCATGTCATAGGTCGGTTTCTGTTCATGTCCATAACAATATGTGCAACAGTGTTGGTCCAGATTTGTTCTTCTATTCATTATCCTGTCCGTCAATAGAAACGAACACATTTTAGAGTACGAGGGTGTAGTTTATGTATCAGCGTTTACGGCATCAAGTTTATATTGGACGTACATTCTATTTGGCTACCGAAATTCCGTTGTCATTTTGATAAAGTTAGTAACGGTGCAAGGAGTTAGGAGAAGAGGTACAGTCGTCAAATAACTTTTTTTTAATTAATGTATTAACTGTAGTTTTGATAAAGGTATGGTTATATCATATCCCTATGTAAGAAAACGTTCATTTACATTTAAAAATAACACTATTAGAGCTCTTCGAGACACATCCATGATCACGTGTCGACCGCGCCCCATTTCCGGATTGTGAAATGCGGTAGTTCGGAGTTGTCCGACAACTTTGTGGAGACAATCTCGCGTTTCTGCAGCAGGGCTGAAGTGTCCTGGTGTCCCGTGATTAATGGGACACACGGGGCGGCATCTGTGACGGGTTGACACTCACCATCCCCATAAACTTGACTAAGCCAACAGTTAAAATTGACAGTGGAAAAGAACGTATAAATCTTGAGAATGTGCTTTACCAGACCACACAGCTCATCAGATGCGAAGTACAGAGTAGAACAAATGCTTACGCTATACAGGAGAATATTTGATTAAATAAATGTATAGCTTGAGGACTATTTAACAGAAAACCAAAGGTCATTTTCATCTTACGACGTGTTCTCACTTAAGTCAACAAAAGAATGTATAAGTCTCAGCTTCCAATTTCCAATTTCCATGAAATATTTGTAAAGAACATAGTAACATTGCACAATAGTGCTAGACTTCATTTCTAGGGTATGAAATTCATCCCTAATCCCGGTAGTATGTTTTTTAAAGTATGTTCAGTTTTAGAATGTAAATTCTTAAGTACTATTTATTTATTTATTTATTTATTTATTTATTTATTTATTTACATGTTGATTTATAAAGAAAACAAAGAGATACACAAATTTACGACAATACAGGTCAAAGACAGGGAACAAGGCTTAAATGCGTTTCTTCGTCTGTTATCGTTTTCTTATTCTTTCCTTTTACTTTCAGGATGATGTTCCATTGGACTGCCAGTCAGGTAGGAGGAATTCACCATCTAAAAATTTGAATCAGTGCTAAATAATGTTGGGTTTTTCAAAACAGGCAAAACTTTGGTTAAATTATAATTCCAAATCGTTTCTCATATGTCCATATATCAAACAATGTTTATTTCCAACTCATATTATTGTAAGATGTATTGCGACTGAGGAGGTTCTATTTTATTTTTTTGTATATTTGTTTTGTATTTCAAGAAGTCTATACCAAGATATATAAATTGAGCGAATATTCATATCATATTAAAATTATTTTTATAATATAATATAATGTATTATATCTATTTTAAGTAAAGTACGTTTATAACGAACACGCTTATAACGAACTGACGGATATAACGAACTGATTTTTTGCCCGACTATTTTACTATAATAGTTATGCTGTATATATGCTTTAGTTATAACGAACTACGGTTATAACAATCTAAAGTTAGCGGTCCCTTTGAGTTCGTTATAACCGTAGTTTACTGTAATATTTAAAATTGATACATGTAGTTTCAATGATCAATTGCTTCATAGGTTGGACGCGCATTGGTGTTCAGTGTTACAAGTTATATAAAGGAATCGTACCATGGGAAAGTGCTGTCAAAATTTGTAAAAGGTAAGTGAGATATAAAATATTAAAACTCCATTTAGATATAGAAGGCCACGTGAGTGTCTTGGTATTTCAACGCTTGTTGTAAGCATCGAAGAAAACGGATGTGGTGGTAGACTTTGTGACATGCCTGTTTGCCTGATAGTGTGCCCTCTGACGTGGATTGTTGTTCATGATTTCAGTCACTAGTTTGCCTGCTTGCAGGTCATCGTGATACATCGTGACACATCGTGATGCTGCTTACTGAATAGTTAAACAACTTTCACCACTCATTCAGATATTGGAGTTCAATGGTTTATGGGGGGCACGGGTGGCCCAGTCGTCTAAGGCGCCGCGATTCCCTGTGCAAAGTTGCGTCCCTTGGGCACGCCAGAAACCTATGATTGTGGGTTCGAATCACGGTTTCTAGGTTTGTCAGCACAATACCCGTGCTCGTGGGTTTCACCGAAGTGATAAACGTCTGAGACCTGCATCACTTCGGGCTTTACTCCCACATCAAGCTGACACGCCGTGATATAACTGGAAAAGTGTTAACAGCGGCTTTGAACCAAACTCACTCACTCACTCAGTGGTTTATTCACTTCCTTGGGGCCATCAGGCTCAGGTTCATGGTTGCATGAGCATATCATGATAGGCCTGTAACGCGGTATAATGGAGGTGAATCGTATTTTCTATTGACATTCAGAGTAGATATGCTGATGAGTTGTGGGATCACGCTGTTACCAGAGAATTTAAGCCATTATCAGAGGGAGATAATTTATTGTCTGCTAGATTGATGGATGACTTGTTGTTTTACGCCGCACTCAGCAATATTCAAGCTATATGACGGCGGTCTGTAAACAATCGAGTCTGGACCAGACAATCCAGTTATTTACATCATGAACATCGATCCACGCAATTGGGATTGATAACATGCATCAATCAAGTCAGCGAGCCTGAGCACCCGATCCCGTTAGTCGCCTTTTACGACAAGCATGGGTTGCTGAAGACCTTTTCTACCCCGGATCTTCACAGGTTTGTCCGCTAGAAACCACAGGACAAGATGATTTGATTCCTAATGTCCGAATTGTCACTTATCTCACATTTCATCCATTTCTGACACAAATCAACAGGCCTGTAAGACAGGTGTCAAGCTAGAAGTTATGACAAGGACAATGTGACGCCTAATTACAATGTACAGGACGCCCCGATGCTGTCCACATTCTTATGAAGGGTGTGTCAAGATATTGGTACTGCCTGTGTTTTTGATGTATTTCGGGGCATATTTTACTGATTATGTCAACGATCATTCTCAATGTGGCGCCCATAAATCACAAACTGTCCAAGAGCTGTATTTTAGTGATGAAATGATATATTAGGTGCATACCAGAGACAGTTTGACCTTGTTTCCAAAAGACATGCTTAAGGCAAATTCATTTATTATTTCATCCAATTATGCTTAGAATATAAGGAGGGAGGCATTTTATTTTTCATCTTTTGTTTAATTCAAGCAAACTGTCTAAGATATCTATACTGAACAAAGCAGTTTGGGATTATGAATATTTTGGTAATATGTTTTTTGTAGTGAAGACTGATATAATTTCATAAAAAAATCCCCCAAAATATTCATGATTCCTATTTTTGTTTTGTTTAGTATATGTACATGTCCTGTTGATCTGATTCACGTGAAGCATGGATGTTTTGTGAGACTATTTATCTGATCTATTTCACCCAATAAAGGTTAAAGGAAAACATGTAGCAGTTCTCTTCTTCTGCGTGTTAGACTTCTGTGAGGCTGGTTGTTTGGTAGTAAGGGAGAGTGAAAATCATATTATTTATGTATTGATGCCTGAATGTTGCATTTGCATGTCTTTGTAACGGGTGTCACGGGTGGGACAGGAAAGGCTCACCTTTTCGAGAACACCGGGTGAGGAAAGGTGAAATGGGGTTTAACGTCGCGTTCAAGGTTATTGCACATATAGCGACATGCATGCACGTTTGGGGGTGCGTGCGTGCGTGCGTGCGTGCGTGCGTGCGTGCGTGCGTGCGTGCGTGCGTGTCTGCTTGTACTAGTCAGGTCCAATGTCGACGTTATAGTGCTAGCCCACTGAGATACCGTAAATACCCCACTCAGGCGCTCCGAGCCGATCAGACCTTTATTTACCCCCTTTATGCCGAGCGCCAGGCAGGGTGACAACAAATACCATCTTTTACCGTCTTTTGGTATGGCGAGCCCGGGATCGAACCCCGGACCTTCCGCTCTCCGGGCGGACTCCCTACCACTAGACCACGGAGGCGGTGAGAACACCTGGTATCGTCACTGTTTGATAGTGACTCATAAACGCAAGCATATGATTAGTCAAGTAAAATATTGCACTCCCAGCCCCTAAACGTGAAGATTATGATGTGATACCTGTAACCTGATCTTCAGCTTAGTCCTAATTGTGTATTTGAAGAAGACAAGGATCCCTACAGCTATATTTAACAGCTATTCGAAGATGGGATAAGTATGGTTTAGTCATAGGCCTAAGGGTCGGCGAGGCCGTGTGTGTTGTAAGTCATTGTCATTCATTTTAGGTTTCGTACATGTAGAGGCTAAGAAATATTGCATAATACTGTCATACGATATGGGTGGCTATAGGTGTTGAAAGTCATTGTCATATGCTGTAGGTGTCATAGACGCGTATTTATGTTGAGAGTCATTGTCATACACTGTAGGTGTCATAGAGGCGTATTTATGTTGAGAGTCATTGTCATACACTGTAGGTGTCATAGAGGCGTATTTATATTGAGAGCCATTGTCATACACTGTAGGTGTCATAGAGGCGTATTTGTGTTGAGAGTTATTGTCATACACTGTAGGTGTCATAGAGGCGAATTTATTGTTGTGAGTCATTGTCATACACTGTAGGTGTCATAGAGGCGTATTTATATTGAGAGCCATTGTCATACACTGTAGGTGTCATAGAGGCGTATTTGTGTTGAGAGTTATTGTCATACACTGTAGGTGTCATAGAGGCGAATTTATTGTTGTGAGTCATTGTCATACACTGTAGGTGTCATAGAGGCGTATTTGTGTTGAGAGTCATTTTCATACACTGTAGGTGTCATAGAGGCGTATTATGTTGTGAGCCATTGTCATACACTGTAGGTGTCATAGAGGCGTATTTGTGTTGAGAGTCATTGTCATACACTGTAGGTGTCATAGAGGCGTATTTGTGTTGAGAGTCATTGTCATACACTGTAGGTGTCATAGAGGCGTATTATGTTGTGAGCCATTGTCATACGTTGTAGGTGTCATAGAGGCGTATTTGTGTTGTGAGCCATTGTCATACACTGTAGGTGTCATAGAGGCGTATTTGTGTTGAGAGTCATTGTCATACACTCTAGGTGTCATAGAGGCGTATTTGTGTTGTGAGCCATTGCCACACACTGTAGGGGTGATTGTGTTGATTTATGTTGAATTATTTTTCCTACATTATCTTACAAAACCGTCAAGTTTTGGAATCTTAAATCAGTATGTTGTTGATTTTCTCAATACATCCAATTCACTAATTCACTCCTGATATATTGATCAGCATTATCATAGGTATCAGAGTCATCGAGGCTATCTATGTCCAATCAGATTGGTAAGGGGTTTTCGTATTGCTTTACAGCTACGGAGCTGAAATGGCAAAAGTCACAGACTTTTATGAAAACCAGGATGTGGGCAATTTCGCAAGCAGTCTCAGTACAGACAAGTATTGGATTGGTAAGTTGGACAATGCTTTTTATTTCCATATGAACACTCACGAATGTACTGACGATATACTAATTAACATAATTTAATTAAAATACAGGATGTTAAGATCTTACCATATTTCTTTTAAATGAATTATTTGGAAGTTACTATAAGACATATCTTACTTGAAGTGTGTACATCTGGTTACAACGATCGTATTTGTTAATGAAATTATTTACTACAGAGACGGTTACATGTTGTGCTTAATATAACGTGCTTGTAACATGTTGCAGCGGTTTGTTAACTATTTTTATTAACTATAATTAATAAGCAAAATAATTGCTATAGAAACATTCATATCTATCTAACGAGGTTAAAATGGTTAGGTATTCGTTTGAATATGTTATCACTTTTTTTGTGGTGATTGGTAACATTTATAACATTCTGCCCACCACTTAACAACCGTCACTCAAATCCGGACCCTTGGTTACTATATGCATTTTATTGACTCTGATTTATTAATGCTATGGTGTATATTATTGGCTTTTCATGTTGCTAATATGTTTATTGATGTTGTGTTGAATGTTTGTGATGTTAAGTGATCACTTCAAATCAATGAAAACATCCTAAAGTTTTAGCAAAAGAATGCTTATTAACGTTAACACTGAACGTGAATTCAGTAAGATGAAGCATTGCCTAATATATGAGAACTGAAACCTCAAATATGAGAATGTATATAAATGAAAGAGTCTATGATTGTCCTAATGACACATATAAAACGCCCCAGTCTCATACAGGGCACTCATTATTAGGTCAAGACCTAGGCTGAAGGTGGGGAGTTAAGTGAGTTGAGTTTAACGCCGCTTTGAACAGCATTCCAGTTATAGCACGGCGTGTCAGCTTTATGTGGCAGGTAAGCCGGAAGTGATGCAGGTCTTAGACGGTTGTGACTTTGATGAAATCCTTTGGTGAAACCCATGGGCAAGGGTATAGTGCTGGCAAACCTCGAAACGAAGTCGTGGCGGAGCGGGATTCGAACCCACATTCAAAGGTTTCTGGTGTGTCCAAGGGACGCAATTCTGCACAGCGAATTGCTGAAGATGGAGACCGTGAAGCAGTATCCCTTTAAACATCAACAGGGGCGGTCGGGTAGCCTAGTGGTTAAAGCGTTCGCTCGTCACGCCGAAGACCCGGGGTCGATTCCCGACATGGGTACAATGTGTGAAGCCCATTTCTGGTGTCCCCCGCCGTGATATTGCTGGAATATTGCTAAAAGCGGCGTAAAACCATACTCACTCACTCACTTAAACATCAACAAGAAGTGCATATGTAGTCACTTGTCGTCAGATATGTTTTCAGTGATTTGTATATTTTCTGTTGCTAACCATTCATGTTTGTTGCCATGTGTTTTGTTGACTCCCTCTGCACTCTTGGTGACATGTTTTTATTTTCTATAGGGTATAGCAGATATATTTATTCTAAATATGGTGAGTTATTTTTAATAGGTGACTCGTAGATGTTCCTAGATCCTAGCGTATAACCCTCATAGGTATGTTATATACTCACATCTGAATCATTCAGACAGACAGACAGTTTGTTCAGTATAAGGCCTCCGGACCAAACTACATACAAAAGCATGATAATGCATGCGCATTTTATCATATTTACAATTGAGTTTTTGTTTTTGTATTCACATTATACAGGAATAGGCTGACATTTCTGACAACATCAATGCTGTTACTCGGCATGACAGAAATGAAATTGTTCATTGTAGGATATTTACCAAAATATTTTACAATAAACATGTTTCGCATTTCAAAGTAGGACTGACTGACATACACAGGATATGTGCAGTTCGTCTTCAACAGCAAATAGCCTTTAAGCATACATAACCTGCAGTATCTTTCATCATAAATTATAATTTCATATCTGCCAGTCTCAACAGCAAGCTTGAAATTGCAACATTTAAATCTAGAATAGGAGGTTCTTAAATGTTGTGGTGCGGTCGGGTAGCCTAGTGGTTAAAGCGTCCGCTCGTCACGCCGAAGACCTGGGTTCGATACCCGGCATGGGTTCTAAGTGTAAAGCCCATTTCTAGTGTCCCCCGCCGTGATATTGCTGGAATATTGCTAAAAGCGGCGTGAAATCAAACTCACTCACTCTTAAATGTTGTTAAAGATCACCTATGCTTTTCAATATTTAATAGTGATTTAAAAGCAGATTTATTTAGATGTTCCTAGTTCCTAGCGTAGAACCCTTATAGGTACGTTATGTTCCTAACATTTGGATCACTCAAACAGTAATTACGTATTGTAGAATCATTCATGTACATGTAGATAGTTTTACATACACAGTTAGTGTCATACGGGTTGATCCGAGCGTTACATCCCAACATGAATTTCACATTGTAGAATTATTCATGTAGATAGCTTTAAACTTGTGATGAAAATATTGCATTATAGTAATGATAAATGGCTATATTTGTTCGGCCTTTGACGGAAGATAGATTTGTTTTACATAAGATGTGCTAACCTGAAAAAAAGAAAGAAATTATAATCAAATCAATAAATTAATTTTGTTCAAGTTCAAGGAAGAGAATTATTGCATGATTGCATATAAATTTGAAATGAAACTCATGAATTAAATATAGCCATTTTGAAATGAAATAGAATTAGAATTCCACGAATTTGCATGAGCATGTGTTAAAAATGCACTTTGTACCTTATTTTGAGGAGGTAGTTACGAAATAAGGTATATAGAGATATATCCCTTGGTATTTCAAAGCCTGCATGTCAAATGTTGATACTGTGTAGTATAGATACATAATGTAACAGACATGAAGTATATAATGAATATTGAATTGTGAGCAAACATTTATGACACAATATGTTTATTCATTAAAAAAATATTCATCTCAGCGAAATTTTAAGGTGACTCATTAAATCTACACGTTAGGTATTAATTTTATCAGAAGTGATATACGATTTTTAATATTAATAACATTCTGCACTGCTTTCAATGTTTTCCTTTCTCCAATATCTATGTCTATGTATATTATTCTCTTGTAAGCCTGAGGTAAAATGTATTTTGACATTTATTTCAGGAATATTGACAGAAGTTCATCATGTTATAATTTAATAATTAAGTCCATACTTATAATATATACTCCAAACATGTCTGCCCAATGCATTGGCGTAATATAAAGGTATGTTATTTTGTATAAAATCTCCCCATTCTGCAATGAGATCGTTGCACTGTGACTGCATGTTACAGTTAGAATTGAACCCGAGCTGCATCTATACGACCTTCTGGCTGCATGCATCTTTGCAGTTTCTACAGTTGCCTAGGGAGTCGATGCATCTTACAGTTTCTGACCAGTTTGTTGTTAAATGTATCCATGCTTCTGTACTAAGTTTTCTTTGTTTGATTACTTGCATACTGGTTTCTATGTCTTGCCTGTCCCGAGGTCAAACATTTAGGTCAAGAGAAGAATAACAAAAAATATATGGTTAAGAGACATTTAAAATCATGTCTTGACTTCCATGTACATTCATGCGTTTTTCACAGATGTTTGTCAATAAATTTTAATTTTCGTTGTGCCGCCCGCATTTCTGCATATTCACCAAGAGAGTGGATACTCTATGTAGCCAATTCACGGAGTCCTCCCAAAATGGTAAGACTGTAACTCACTGACTCACTCACTGATTGTCTCCCCTTTCTGCCAGGTTTCACTCGAAGAGATGCTTTCCCTGGTAATCAGCGGATAGGATATTGGAGCGACGGTCAAGTAACATCAATTGCAGCAGGTTTCTGGGAAAATGATCAACCAGATTCTGACAAATTTGGAAAATGTGTCTACGTCATGAAGAAAATGGACAGATATTATTGGTCATTTGGTCCTTGTGAAATGAAGTTGTCGTATGTTTGTCAGAGACCAGCTTGTCCATCTGGTAAGGAAACCTCTACATGAATGAAGGCTATAATTACCATATGATACATCATGACAGGCATCTTAAATTTTTTTTTTACTTTGTTTAATGTTCAGAACGTGTATCATATCAAGTTCAGTATTCCAAATAGTGCATACTTCATTTGGTTCATTTGGGGTTTTAGGGAGTTACCATCGTACTAATGGCCTATGTTTAAACCAGAACCTGGTCTGTGATGGAGACGATGACTATTTATTTATTTTGTGTTTTAGGGAGCTACCATTGTACTAATGGCCAATGTTTAAACCAGAACCTGCTCTGTGATGGAGACGATGACTATTTATTTTGTGTTTTAGGGAGCTACCATTGTATTAATGGCCAATGTATAAACCAGAACCTGGTCTGTGATGGAGACGATGACTGTGGAGATGCCTCTGATGAAATGAACTGTGGTAAGAGCGTAATGCTTGTAAAGCCTCTTTTACGTGTGCGTCCCTTTCGTTTTATGATTCGATCTGGTAATGACAGATCATATAACTTACAATTCTATAGTGCATATGCTTCTCTTGACAACATTCAGCCAAAATCCACACTAAAAACATGTGCGAAAACTCAAAAACAATCATAAAACTACTGAAACAAAATGTTTTACATCAAACAGTGAGTTTTGAAACCTGTTAAAAGAAACACAAATACTAGTAATAGATTTGTGTCAGTTTCTAAGAACCTTGTAAGAAAAAACACTTAGTCTACAGGAATATGTATCAAAGGGGCTACTAAAATAGCACTATAGCAACAAAAGTTGGGGGAAAATTATACAAAACTACAAAATAAAGTTTGCCAAAACATAAGGAGAGATTTGAACAGGTGTTCCTTCGTGGCATGTCCTCCTATGCACATTATTTGCAATTTAGAGTTATCTACCCTTGGTCACCGTCAAACTCCCCAGCGCGTGACACGTTCGTTGCACGCACTTACGACCCCTCTTGTGCTGTCATACCCGTGTACCGTTGTCGTCTGCTTGGTATAGCCAGTTGAGAACTATTCAGCTAATTTATGTTTTACATACATGTCTTTGAGAGGAACAAATGTTACAACTTTCTGAGATGAAAATTGCATGGTAATTTATATTTTTGTGTGGTTCTAATGGCAAATATTCTGCCAGTGTGGTGACTGGCTTGTGGTCAATAAAATAGGTTTCAGTTGGCTAGAAAATTGGGGTACGCAACACTTGCCATTTTATCCATTAGCGAATGTAATTCAAATAATTGGAAACTAGTTAATCATTTAAATAAAAAAATAGCGCAAAGTGCTTGATGTTGGCTTCTGGCTTGTGCATCTACACTCGCCGTAACAGTATCGATGTAGGCCTAGCCTATTCGTAATTTGTATGTTTGTAGATATTGAAAATAGATCAAGAACTCTAGCCTAGCAAGTCTTTGAAAGGCATTTAGAAGTGATACACATAAGGAAGAGAATTTATATGTCAGCTTCTTTATGATGAGGAACACAACGTTTCAGAGTACATGTATAATATACTTACTCCTTCATCAGGTGAAAATATATGTTTCAGAGGATATGCTTACTCCTTCATCAGGTGAAAATGATGAAGGAGTACTCCTCAAAATAAAGAAGTTGACATCCATTAATTCTCTCCCTCCAGCCTAGCAGTTTGATTTGTTTTGCAGAGTGTCCATTGATTTAGAAAATCGCTAGTGTCAATAGATCTACCTTTGTTATTTTCCTGGATTTCTGAAAAAATTCCAGCGACAAGAATTCTTTTCTTGTAAAAACAAATGTGTGCTAAGATGCCAAAAGTATAATTTTTATATTCAAACTGGTTCTGTTTGTACATTATTATCTTTCCTATGTATCTTTTCCCAGTGTACCATTGTATGAGGTGACATATGACATCATGTGTTCTCATGTAACCATCTGTCTCTTCCAGCTAGTCGATGCAAGTACTACTTGAACCAAGCTGCAGGCTCATTCAGCTCCGACAACTACCCAAGCAACTACTCACATGCTAGGAACTGTCAGTGGGTGATCCACGTCCCGCTTGGACAGAATGTTTACCTCAAAGTATGTGGGAAATATTTGAATACATAAATTTACAAATTCATCTAACTTGTCATCTGACATCTAGTATATTCTGTTGTAGACAGGTTTGTGCAGAGAGCCTTTTGGCAATTCTATAGCCACAACAGATATCATGATTGTATTATCATCCATTATATTAGAGTCTATTGTGAAGCGGGGTAGCAAAGTGGTTGATGGGGTCATTGTCGGCACAGGTATTGTGACATGAATGAACTCAATGGAAGGTATTTTTACAATTGGCAACTTTGATTCCAAAATATGCTACACCCTGTGTAGATAATGACTCCAACAGCAGTACAATGTGTGAAACCATTTCTTGGGGTGGTCTGCTATATAATGACTGATATAGTGATCAAATTTGTATAAAACAATACATCTCTGTGTGTAGTTAAGTACTTGACAGCCACGACCCCTCAACTCAATTTGCTAGTAGCTTGTTAACTTCATTTTTAGTATTATTTCATAAAAAGCTTCACAAATATATGATAAAATTGAAAAAAATAAACCTGTGCACTTAATATTATGTTTGCCTCTCCTTAACAGTTCACCAACTTCTCCACGGAGATGGGGGCTGATATAGTGCAAGTGTTGGTTGGAGGACAGTCTGAGACCCAGGGGCAGCTTGTGGCCTCCCTGTCCGGAGATAGGCAGGCCAGTCTCCCTGAGTTCACCAGCTTCAACAACTTCATCATTGTCAAATTCACCACCGACAGCAGCAGCAGTGCGCTTGGCTTCAGAGCTGAATTCAGTGGAAGTAAGTTTTATCTGCACCAGTTGCTTTAGTGTAATATCTGGGTTGATTTGTGTAAGTTCTGACTCATTAACAATATCAGCTGAAGAAAGTATAGTTTTGACCTGAACTATTACAAAGTCAAAGCACTCAGACGCAAGGCGTAAATTGTCCAAAATGTCTACTTATTAGTTGCCAGGTGTTAAAACATGGTAAGTAAAGAGGAAATCACCAGAGATTAATAAGATTTATTTGGTCATATGGTGTCCAGGAAACAAGAGTTGACTGTTTTCACCTGTTATTTCATTGTTGCTCAAATAAGGGTATCAGTTGTCCACAGGTAGCAGTGTGCGTATGTTTTTGTCTTCAGGGAGTGCCAATCTTCAGCCATTCCAGAATCTCCAGGCGATAGATGCTCCGAAGTTCCTCAATGCCCCAAATTACCCGTCCATGTACTTTGGAAATCAGGACTACACCTGGATCATCAACACACTGATGCAGACACAGATCATCACTCTCAATGTAAGTGTTGAGTAACTGACACATTGATACAGACACAGAGCATAACTCTCAGTGTAAATGTTGAGTAATTTACACATTGATACAGACACAGATCATCACTCTCAGTGTAAGTGTTGAGTAATTGACATACTGATGCAGACACAGATCATCACTCTTAATGTAAGTGTTGAGTAATTGACATACTGATAAAGACACAGACCATCACACTCACTGTAAGTGTTGAGTAATTGACATACAGATAAAGACACAGATGATCACACTCACTGTAAGTGTTGAGTAATTGACACACTGATGCAGACACAAATCATCACTCTCAATGTAAGTGTTGAGTAATTGACATACTGATAAAGACCCAGACCATCACACTCAACGTAAGTGTTGAGTAATTGACACACTGATGCAGACCCAGAACATCACTCTCAATGTAAGTGTTGAGTAATTGATACACTGATGCAGACACAGACCATCACACTCAACATAAGTAATTGACACACAAATGATGAGCATTGTGCCAATAATAGACCTTATGCCAGTGTTGTATTTTGACACTGATTCAGATCATGCATCACTCTCACAGTAAGAGCTGTAATTTGACCGCTTGTCACAAGTGTATTTCCACATTTAAACGATGGCAAGCTGTTTAAGGCTGGGAGAACAAGCCTTATTGATGATGACCCTAGGTCTGGACGTCCCTCAACTTCCATCAATGAAGATTCAATGAAGGAGATAGATGGGTTACCATTGCTGAACTTGAGGAAGGTCTTAGTTATGGATCTATTATTCATGAACATTTACAGATAAATAGGACATCTGCTCTTTGGGTGCCAATGTTTTTAAATTCTGATCTTAAGGAAAAAAAGAACTGACATTTCCAGAGAAAAGTTAGAGCTAATTGAGATGGATTTCGTCAAGTTCAAAAAGAGATTAGTAACGAGTGATGAAACATGGTTCTACCACTATAATCCAAAGTCAAAACATCAATCCATGGAATGGCACCATTCCACTTCTCCAGCACCAGAGAAATTCAAGTCTTCAAGATCAGTAAAGAAAGTTAAGGACACTGTATTCTGGGATGCAAAGGGTGTGATCCTTGTGGATTACTTAGAAAGTCAAAAGACCATTACCAGTGCCTACTAAGCTGAGATATTCTATCAAAGAAAAGTGACGAGGAATACTGACTGCTTGTGTTCTACTATTTCATGACAATGCCTCTTCTCAGACCTCTCGACTTGCAAAGGCTGTTGTGCGACAATGTGGGTTTGAAGAGTTTCCTCACCCTCCATACTCACCAGTTCTGGCACCTGGAAAGCGCTATGATGACAACAATGACCTCAAAGCTGCCTTGAAGAGGTTTATCAGGGTGGCTTCTGAAAACTTCTTCCTGACTCGAATTGATAAGCTTCACTATCGATAAGAGAAGTGTTTTGAAAAGCAGGGAGAATATGTAGAATTATGTGGGCTTAAACCTTTTGACCAGCCTTCAGTAACGGATACACTGATGCAGATTGTCACTCTCATTGGAAATGTATTTCGAAACCCTTTCCGGAATGGCAGTTTTATAGCTCCTTTTCTGGAAATTGACCATATTCTGTGACTTGAGTCTAGAATCATTCCACGTAAGAACTAAGAGTTGTTTATGACAAGCTACATAATGCACAACCTTGACATAACTCTGTCAAGCACTTCTTCATTAGTCATGTGATTTGAACACTGAGTTTCAATCAGATATCTTTATCAGGATTCTTTGTCGGTGAATGCAGTGCTGTCAGCCATGTTCTTGTCCAAGTTGTAAATTGGAGATATCAGTGTATATCATCTTTATATTGATCTTTTTCAGATCATGGAGGTAGACTTGAAGGGCATGGACAAAATCATGATCCGAAACGGTGACTCTGTGAAGGCTAACCTGCTGTACATGTTCACAGCTGATTCAGATGTGGCTGACGTCCCATTCATCTTCTCCACTGGCAACAGCATGTACATCACCATGCAGACACGTGGCTACCAAGTCGGGAAAGGATTTAGATTCACATACAGACAAGGTGGGTTCAGATTCACATACAGACAAGGAGGGTTCAGATTCACATTCACATACAGACAAGGTGTGTTCAGATTCACATATAGACAAGGTGTTTTTCAGATTCACATATAAAAGGAGGGTTCAGATTCACATACAGACAAGGTGTGTTCAGATTCACATACAGACAAGGTGTTTTTCAGATTCACATATAAAAGGAGGGTTCAGATTCACATACAGACAAGGTTTGTTCAGATTCACTTACAGACAAGATGTGTTCAGATTCACATACAGACAAGATGTGTTCAGATTCACATACAGGCAAGGTGTGTTCAGATTCACATACAGACAAGATGTGTTCAGATTCACATACAGACAAGGTGTGTTCAGATTCACATACAAGCAACAAAAGGCAAGGGAGGGATCAGATTCACATACAGGCAAGGGAGGGTTCGGATGCACAGGCAAGGGAGGGTTCAAATTCACATACAGGCAAGGGAGGGTTCGGATTCACATACAGGCAAGGGAGGGTTCAGATTCACATACAGGCAAGGGAGGGTTCGGATTCACATACAGGCAAGGGAGGGTTCGGATTCACTTACAGACAAGATGTGTTCAGATTCACATACAGACAAGATGTGTTCAGATTCACATACAGGCAAGGTGTGTTCAGATTCACATACAGACAAGATGTGTTCAGATTCACATACAGACAAGGTGTGTTCAGATTCACATACAGACAAGGGAGGGTTCAGATTCACATACAGACAAGATGTGTTCAGATTCACATACAGACAAGATGTGTTCAGATTCACATACAGACAAGGGAGGGATCAGATTCACATACAGACAAGGGAGGGATCAGATTCACATACAGACAAGGGAGGGTTCAGATTCACATACAGACAAGGGAGGGTTCAGATTCACATACAGACAAGGGAGGGATCAGATTCACATACAGACAAGGGAGGGATCAGATTCACATACAGACAAGGGAGGGTTCGGATGCACAGGCAAGGGAGGGTTCAGATTCACATACAGACAAGGGAGGGTTCAGATTCACATACAGGCAAGGGAGGGTTCAGATTCACATACAGACAAGGGAGGGTTCAGATTCACATACAGGCAAGGGAGGGTTCGGATGCACAGGCAAGGGAGGGTTCAAATTCACATACAGGCAAGGGAGGGTTCGGATTCACATACAGGCAAGGGAGGGTTCAGATTCACATACAGGCAAGGGAGGGTTCGGATGCACAGGCAAGGGAGGGTTCGGATTCACATACAGGCAAGGGAGGGTTCGGATTCACATACAGACAAGGGAGGGTTCAGATTCACATACAGGCAAGGGAGGGTTCGGATGCACAGGCAAGGGAGGGTTCAGATTCACATACAGACAAGGGAGGGTTCAGATTCACATACAGGCAAGGTGTGTTCAGATTCACATACAGACAAGATGTGTTCAGATTCACATACAGACAAGGTGTGTTCAGATTCACATACAAGCAACAAAAGGCAAGGGAGGGATCAGATTCACATACAGGCAAGGGAGGGTTCGGATGCACAGGCAAGGGAGGGTTCAGATTCACATACAGACAAGGGAGGGTTCAGATTCACATACAGGCAAGGGAGGGTTCAGATTCACATACAGACAAGGGAGGGTTCAGATTCACATACAGGCAACAAAAGGCAAGGGAGGGATCAGATTCACATACAGGCAAGGGAGGGTTCGGATGCACAGGCAAGGGAGGGTTCAGATTCACATACAGGCAAGGGAGAGTTCAGATTCACATACAGACAAGGGAGGGTTCAGATTCACATACAGGCAACAAAAGGCAAGGGAGGGATCAGATTCATATACAGGCAAGGGAGGGTTCGGATGCACAGGCAAGGGAGGGTTCAGATTCACATACAGACAAGGGAGGGTTCAGATTCACATACAGGCAAGGGAGGGTTCAGATTCACATACAGACAAGGGAGGGTTCAGATTCACATACAGGCAAGGGAGGGTTCGGATGCACAGGCAAGGGAGGGTTCAAATTCACATACAGGCAAGGGAGGGTTCGGATTCACATACAGGCAAGGGAGGGTTCAGATTCACATACAGGCAAGGGAGGGTTCGGATGCACAGGCAAGGGAGGGTTCGGATTCACATACAGGCAAGGGAGGGTTCGGATTCACATACAGACAAGGGAGGGTTCAGATTCACATACAGGCAAGGGAGGGTTCGGATGCACAGGCAAGGGAGGGTTCAAATTCACATACAGACAAGGAGGGTTCAGATTCACATAAAGACAAGGAGGGTTCAAATTCACATACAGACAAGGAGGGTTCAGATTCACATACAGACAAGGGGGGTTCAGATTCACATAAAGACAAGGTGGGTTTCAGATGCACATTCATACGCGTACAAAGGTGGGTTCAGAGTCACTTTGTTACTCCTTTGAGAAAGTGTTCTAAGTTTTTGATTCAATGACACAAGACATATCAAATGTCATCTGATGTCTCAATGCATCCTAACAATCATGAATGCTTTTCAGGATGTGACATGCTGCTGACATCCATGAAAGGCAGACTCTTCTCACCTGGCTATGCCCTTGATGGTAACACTGCCATGAACTACACCAATGACATCTCATGTAACTTCAGAGTGGACGTGCCTGGCAAACCCAATATCACACTCATCAACAGAGGATTCAAGACACAGACAAGTGAAGATGTAGTGACTGTAAGATTTGTTTTGTGCAATATCCTGAATTGAAGAAGTCCTCAAATACCTAGTGCTTTATACAGTCACCCATACCATGATGATGAATACCTGTACCTATTTGTTTGTCCTGCTTGGGAAGTAATGTCACAATTTCCATCTCTTTTTTATAACTTCACAAAGTCTCCCAAACATGAGTGTTGTTGGACAGTTTGACTATTTCAAGTGTCATTTAAAAAAATGCATCTCTTCAGCAAATGGGTTCAGGATACATCTATTCTCATATCATGCATATAAAATAAGGTAAATTCCTGGGAATGTATATTATTATAGCATTAATATATGATACACTAGGTAATCAGAGATATCTTGTAGATAGGAAATGATGTCATTGTCTTTATTACTCTTAACCAATAAATTTCATACAGAATGTTTCTTTCACATTGTGAGTGTAATTAGATCCTCTGTCATTAAATGTTGCCTCATGTGTGTATTTGTTATTGAGGTGCTGTGGTATGTTACCGGTATTCACAATTAAGAATGAAGAGCAAGGGGTTCATATGAGTAATCTGATGTTAAAAGGTACAGGTTTGGTGGTCCCTAGACTCTGATACAATAGGGGCACACCACAAGGACCCCTGGACCCACCTTAATTTTGACTGCAGGTTACCCAGTTACCCTGTATGTGTTGTACAGGTCCACTATGGAGGTGCTAGCCCAGATGTTCTCTCTGGGGACACCGTTGTGCAAAGCAGATCAAACAATGGAGAATTCAATATCACCTTCAAAACCAATGCCATAATAAGAGAGAAGGGATTTCTGTTTGAATATTCAATAGGTGAGAAACAGAACATTTGGTTATTTTCACCCAAATCTTGTAAAACAGGAAACTGTGCATTGTCTGTGCATCCTTATAAATGTCATACCCCTGGGTATATATACTCTCAACACTTTCCTGTTTATCCATAACAGTTCATCAGTTTTATACACTATCTACAGGAGTAGATATGATTTGATGAAGTTTTTGTTTTTTGATGAAGTTTTTTATCTGAATTATTATAAGACATTCATTAAACACCATTCACATGTATTAGTATTGATCTATATATTGACACATAATCCTTGTTTACAAAGTTATTTTTTCACAACTTGTTACAAACATGAGATTTTTATTCCAGACTGCCCCAACCCTAACTTCAATGAAAACACAGTTTTGACACCATCAAACGCAAACTGGCAGTTTATGTCCGAGTTTGTGGTGACGTGCAAGGATGGTTACAGGTTTACCTCACAAGAGTACCAGGACAAAAGCAAGGCTCCTTCCTTTGAAAGCTTCTCTGTTGCAAACATGAAATGCATGTATGGAGGAAAGTGGGACCGTGATACGACTCCAAGCTGTCAGCGTAAGTATAGTTGACTGAGTAACAAGGGTATTGCAAACTATACCAGACTATCGGAATTCAATCCATTTTGTAAAACAGACTTACATCAGACTTCTTTAAGTGGTATTTAGAAGTTTGTGTGATGAAGTAAGAAAAGCATTCAGTGTAGATCCTAACACCTTTATCAAGCCAGCATCACTTGCTTGATAAAGGTGTTAGGATCTACACCGAAACGTCGCACTGATTGTAATAAAGAAGTTGTTCATCCATAGAACTTGTCTTACTGCAGACTTACATCAGAGCTTTTTTCTCACTATGAAAGAACTTTTTGGTTTTCTTGAATTTTGTGGACATAATATGTGACTCAACAGAATTATGTCAGGTTGAATATGACATTTTCTATGTTGTTATTTCAGCCAAGTACTGTGGTTCTGCACCTCTCGTGAATAATGCTTACGTCAGCTCCTCAACTGGCCAGAGCAGCAGCGTTGGTGGGACTGTCACCTACTCCTGTTATCCTGGGTTCACTCTCTCAAACTCTGCTACCATCAGCTGTCGTAATGATGGCACCTGGGGGCCGACCCCCACCTGCACAAGTGAGTCACCAGCAGCCAATGTAACATGGGTACATGTGTGTGAGTCAGTGAGTTGGGTTCAACACCGCTGTGAACATCATTTTGTTATGATATGGTGTGTCAGCTGAATGCGAGACGTAAGCAAGCATGCAGGTATGCTGATATGCTGCTAAAACACCATGGATCATAACCACAATGAATGCAGCATTCAAATTTTAAACCTGTTATCACAAGATAAAGTTTAATTCCTCTTTTGTTTTCACTTATACACAGTAAGCACAAACTTTGAACTGCTCTTTTAATATCAGAATAAGTCATTTCATATGAGTGGAGAGTTTTGATTTAGACATTAAGACATCAGCAGTGACATTGAATTCTTCAGTAGTTTTTTTGTTTGTTGACACACGGGACCATGTAACAATAAAATAAAAAAAGTTGACAACACCTCCAGCAATATTCAAGCTAATATCATGGTGGTTTGAAAATAAATGAGATTCAATCAATGCAATTAAGATACAATGACTTTCATCAACCATTTTTCTCCTCACAACAAGCATAGTCGCCTTTTACAACAAGCATGGGTTGCTGAAGACCTATTCTGACCCAAATCAGTAGAATGATTGAGTATTTCTGAGTTGCTTATATAATCATCCTACATTTTGTGTCTTCCTACAGTTGCCTCATGCAATCCTTTACCTACAAGCTTGAACTTTGGAACCATCACAAAGGTTGAAGGAGACGGCACTGAGTTTGGATCCATCGTTAACTTTACTTGCAATGCAGGCTACCAGATATCAGGAGAGCCCATCCTCTTCTGTACCTCAAGCAGTACTTGGACTGCTAATGTCCCTTCCTGTATACGTAAGTACAACATGTATTGCAGTCATACTCTTCTGTACCTCCAGCGGTACTTGGACTGCTAATGTCCCTTCCTGTATACGTAAGTACAACATGTATTGCAGTCATACTCTTCGGTACCTCTAGCAGTACTTGGACTGCTTCTGTTCCTTCCTGTATACGTAAGTACAACATGTATTGCAGTCATACTCTTCTGTACCTCCAGCAGTACTTGGACTGCTTCTGTTCCTTCCTGTATACGTAAGTACTTGGACTGCTTCTGAATCTCCCTGTAAATGTATATATAACATTTGTTGTACTGCAATCAACCTCTCAATACAAGATGGAAATATGTTTATGTCATCAACATTTGTAAATTGATAGTTTACAGAAATAGAGTATATTTTCATTATTCCAATGCAGTAACATTCTGTTAGATTTATATATTTAGTTATTTAATATTACTTCCTTATGAAAGTGTAGGTAATCAAAACTTATCTCACTTTTGACTTTTTGTTAATGTTCACATGCAATGGAACATTTTGGATCTCGGATTCTGGTAACTTGATATACTGTTGATGGTGTAATTTGATGGGCCCCAGCAGAATCCCTATGGTCACAAAGTTCAAATATCAGCACTCAGAACAACAGATAATATGTTACTCTTACAGTGGTTTGAATTCCCATGATTTCCAAGATCACGACTTTTACTGTGTGTAAAAATGGAAAATAATCCATTGAATGTTGATTTAATTGGATTTATTATCATAGTTTTAGTACATCCTTTTCTTAGAGTGCCTTATACTACACTACAGTAAACATATATCGTTTGGGACAATATAACTCTTGCATATCTTATTAAATTATTTAATTCACATGTAAATATAATTCAACAAGGCAACACTGTTGAGTCCATGTTTGTGAAACAGTGAGTGAAATATTCCACGGGGAAACCATGTAACATTATTGAGCAAATTTGAACTGATCCTCATCTGTTTCAAAGAAATATTGATGAGGAGTTCATGCCTTGTAGTCATTGTCCATGTGTTTATGTCTTGTGTTTTGTTCTGCAGCACTGAATTGTCCAATACCCCGCATCCCTCATGGAAGGTTGACCAACACACAGGAGGCCTTCTTTGGAGTCCTCCGTCAAGTCACTTGTGACAACGGCTACAGGCTGAACACCTCCAGCAGCCAGGTCACATGTGGTGCTGACCAAATGTTTACAAACCTGGATACCATGGCGTGTGAAGGTGAGTGAATGTGTTACTGAGAAAAGGGCAAGTGAGTAAAGATTTATGCCACTTATTTAACAGCATCTGCCCTCATGATGAACTTGTACCATCCAGTGGAACTAACTTTAGTGTTTCGTAAATGTACTATCCATTAAGTTACCCACTAGGAGCCATGTGAATGCAGTTATTTGTGAAATTGGTAGTGGCAACTTGTACAATCAAATTAAATGGCAATCAGCTTTACAATAGTTTGACCTTTGTCCCATGTTATCCAAATAGATACTAATACCATAACTAGTCTGTTAATGCTAGTTAATCATTTCAATTTGTTTGTTTGTTGCTTAACACTTCAGTCAGCAATATTCCAACTATATGGCAGGCTGTAAATAGACGAACCTGTGATTGATATTATGAACAACAACCCATGCCTTCAGTGTACAATGACATGCAATCAACAACAAGCTGAGGTTACAGAGGAACAACTCTAACATGGAATCCCTGGAGCAGAATATTTTTTATGTTTTCAAGTTATATTGCATATTTGGGATTACTAAATGCGATTCTGAAGGCCCTGGTTGTAACTAATGATAGTGTGCTGTAGACGTATTTTATCTCCTAATCACAGATATTTAATGGACTGAAAAGGCTTGACTTATTTTGTTCTGAAAATCTTTCTTGATTCTTCTTCATCCTGAAATATCATGAACCGATTTCTTGTGTTAAGTGTGTATCAGCCAATAATAAGTAATCTTTATCATATTCAGCAAGTCGTCAATATTGCAGTCTTGAAAGTATGGTGATATGTGAGGTATATTCACCCAAACTCTCACGTCTTCAGATATCGATGAATGTCCTGGACCATGTGCCCAGGACTGCATGAATACAGATGGTTCTTACAAGTGTTCCTGCCGGCCCGGCTACACTCTCAATGCTAATGGACTCACCTGTGATGGTAAGTGTAGTAGTTGGTGATTTTTATCAACCTGATACACATGATAATTAGGAGATAAACAAACTGTGTTTTCAATGTAGAGCTAGGTTACCTGTAGATTTAACCCCGCTAAATTGAATTTGGAACTGAACGCGCAGCGTGATATTAACAGAGATAATCATCATTATGATAATATTAACGGAGATAATCATCCTTATGATGATATTAATGGAGATAATCATCCTTATGATGATATTAATGGAGATAATCATCCTTATGATGATATTAACGGAAATAACCATCCTTATGATGATATTAACGGAGATAACCATCCTTATGATGATATTAATGGAGATAATCATCTTTATGATGATATTTATGGAGATAATCATCCTTATGATGATATTAATGGTGATAATCTTTCTTATGATGATATTAATGGAGATAATCATCCTTATGATGATATTAACGGAAATAACCATCCTTATGATAATATTAACGGAGATAACCATCCTTATGATGATATTAATGGAGATAATCATCATTATGATGATATTAATGGAGATAATCATCATTATGATGATATTAATGGAGATAATCATCTTTATGATGACCATGATGTGAGGAGTGACAACAAATATGATGAAGACAACAGTGGTTATTGCTGATTATTATGATCTGTTCCAGATATTAATGAATGTAGTGCTGACAATGGTGGTTGTAGCCAAGAGTGTGTGAATGAGGTGGGAAGCTACAAGTGTCAGTGTAGCTCAGGCTATCAACTCTTCTCCATGGATGGCCAGCTCAACTACACCCTCGCCAACAATGAGGATGGCACCATGGCAGGCGACATTTACAGATTAAACCATACATGTGTCCGTAAGTAGAACCATTGCAATCAATTTCATATTTGTATGTGACCAAGGAATAAAGCATAATGATTTATGTTTAGCCATAATTGAAATATTAACTGTTATTGTGTTTCTTTTGTCTAAAGTCCATATCGATGTTGCAAGACTTGGTTTGGATTGTTAAAATATTTCTCTTTTTGAGTCTGCAAACTGTTTTGTAATGTCATTCCTTCAGCAGCATCTCAAGTGACAGTAACATAAAGTGAACAAGTGACTTTTAGCAATGTTGCATGTGAAAGAGACATGAATATGAAGAATATGCCCACCCTAATGTACCCATGTGGAAATCAAACCTGGCCCACAAGGCTACCCACATGACATGTGACACATGCTCTGACCTATATTTACCAGGTATCCAATGCATGGACCCCCCACCGCTGGACAATGGCTACATCCTGAACAGCCGCAAGTACTACCGATTTGAAGATAGAATCATCATGTCCTGTAACATCGGGTTCAACTTGATGGGTCAGTCCCTTCGCATCTGCCAAGACAATGGGCGATGGAATGGGACAGCACCCACCTGTAGTCGTAAGTTTAAAACTAGCCAACAGTCATTCCCTGACTGTGATGTTCAAAACTGCCAGTTTGAATCTTTCATAACTTCTTTCTGCTTGCATTGAATTATAGTGAGTGAGTGAGTGGGTATGGTTTTACGTCGCTTTTAGCAATATTCCAGCAATATCACGGCGGGGGACACCAGAAATGGGCTTCACACATTGTACCCATGTCAGGAATCGAACCCAGGTCTTTGGCGTGACAAGCGAACGCTTTAACCACTAGGCTACCCGACCACCCTGCATTGAATTATAAAGTAATGCAATTACTATATAATGACAACAATTAGAGGAATAAAGTAAACTGTTTTATTTCATTTGACAAAAGATGAAAAGTATCAGTGATCTGTTCTGTTGCCTTGATCTAAAGTTTCATGTGCTACTGTCCTCTCTGCGCCCCGATGGAGATGCCTGTTTGGAATTGGTCCCCTGCAACCTATGCTTGTAAAGAGGCGACTGGGTGATCAGACTTGATGAATTGGTTGCATTTCATTGTACCCCAGCTGTGTGGGATGTTGCTAATTATTTAGATATCCAGCTTTTCCGGTCGAGACTTAAAAATTTGTTTATATGGTGCCGTGATATAGCTGAAATATTGCTGACCCTGGCATTAAAAAACATACAATAATACAGCATTCCTCCGTGTTGTATTTGACACTTTCAACAGTGTGATATTATTACTAAAATTGTTTCAATGTCAACTTCAGCCGCTATGTGTCCCAGTGTGAGTATCCCGGGCAACCTGAAGACCACACCTACTGTGACTCCATCTGGTAGTGTAGACTACCTGGGCAATGTCAATATTTCTTGTAATGTGCCTGGCCGAGGATCTTTCCTTAAACAACGTCAGTGTCTGTTGGACCCCGACACTAAACAGTACAAGCTGTTCGGTGCACAGTTAGAGTGTGGAGGTGAGTGACACATTGGGATAGATTCAAATATATTAAAGAGGGAATATGCTCTACTATCTGCTACTATACTTATCATTGTAATATTATTGTGCCTTGACTGAAACTGAGATCTTGTTATTATATACTTATGGTAGTGAATAAATGCTTATTGATCTACATAAAAGTTAAATAAGCAGACAGACAAATTGGTTTTAAATGATTGAAAATGACCTTATCCAGGTCACCTGTCCACAAAGGCCCAGTGACTGTTTTAATATCAGTTCCTACATTTGTCTAATTCAACACATATACATTATCCTGAATAAGCCTTTAACGAATTGTTTATTTTTTAAGTTATTATATGTTTTTTGTACATTTATTTCTTCCAGTGATTGACTGTGGCACACCATCTGGTGTCCCTGGAGCTGTCATTCCTGCAGGCATCCAAACAACCTACGGTACACAGTTTCAATTTGTCTGTAAGAACCAGTACACAAAAGAGGGAAACTCCAGTCTAAATAACGATACTGTTCAGTGCAAGAGCAATGGCTACTGGGGATGGAACACTCTCAGGTGTCTTGGTGAGTAACAGCTTTGTTATATGAATAGATACTATCATGACTCAAAACTCAGAGCTCATGGCTAATCTGTTTACTTTGGTTGTCAGATGATGGCTAGATTGAACATACACCTATTGCCAATTATGTTATTTTTTTATTTTCTTATGATACATGCTTTTGAGTTGGACTGTATTTTGGTTTGATACCCATGTATATAAGTCAACATTTTTATCAGTATTTCTTGGTCTTGTCATGATCCTTGGTTTGTCTACATTTTTACATACATCACTTCGGTTGACACATGATACGACTGAAATACTTTTCTAAGTGACATTATATCAAACTCACTCACTCATTATCAATGTTTGCCCTAGGTAATACTTGCATTGACCCTGGTCGACCTGTGGATGGCACACAACATGCAACTTCTTATGAGGAGAATAATCAGGTCAACTATACATGTAATCGCCCAGGCTACACCCTACAAGGTGCCACACCCCTCACCTGTATACTCACCAGTGGTTTGAACTGGGACCGACCTGTCCCCACATGTGTTGGTAAGTCATTTAACCTATCTGGTATATTACTGATCCAAGCTTTCCATGATGAGACAGTCAACTGTAAACAGAACAAACCTCAATAATATAAAAATATCAGTTTTGAATGATGAATATAGAATACCGTATTCGACGTAATAAGCGCCCTGCTCTAATAAGCGCCCATGGCGATATTTGCTAATATATTGGCTAGTGAACAATCCCAATTAGCACCCTTCCGATTAACCAATGTACACAAGACTTATTTATTGGGGTATTATACGCACTCGTGTGTTATATGTACCCTTAATTATGGAAATTAAATTCTGGAAAACTATATCTGTCGTATATAAACATTTCAGGGTGTCAGCATAGACCACAAAATTTACGTTCACCATTTACCAAAATAATATTCTAATAAGCGTTCGTATTTCTAATTTTGAGAGTGCCCTGGGCGCTTATTACATCGAATACGGTAATAGAATTAGTTCATACAATTATTGTTTATTTTCCTGCTACTGTAATACTTATATCTGTATTCATGTATGAGTTGTATACACGCCCCACACAAGGTTATGAGCCTTTGTACTGTGACATCATAATATGTAAGATTGCACTATGATGTCACAATAACGTCATACTATGTTATCGTGCACTATGATGTTAATATAGCATATTGGATTACATGTACTCTCGAAAATCACATTGGTGAAACCGGTAGAGTAAATTGGAGAGGTCATCTGTAACTTTCATGTGAAGAGAAAAGTTATTTGGCACTAATACTTTGGTCATCTAAAATCTCATTTACTTATGTTCTACAATTGTTTAAAGGTAGTTGGGATAGTCTATTAATAAAAGCGTTGGCTTGTCATGTCTAAGTTCCGGGTTCGATTCCCCACATGGGCACAGTGTGTGAAGGCCATCCTTGGTCTTCCCTACTGTTATATGGCTGGAATGATGCTTATAAAAAACGGCGTAAACCTCAGCTCATTACTCACCATTTTTTTGCTTACCTGGAACGTACTTAGGATATAGGCGTAAACCTTAACTCATCACTCACTATCCTTGGCTTTATGACCTAGTATGTACCGAGTATATGGGTGTAAAACAACTCACTCACTTACAATTATTGACTTACCTACTATGTTCCGAGTATATAAGTGTAAACCTCAACTCATCACTCACAATTATTGGCTTTAAGACCTCGTATGTACCGAGTATATAGGAGTAAACCTCAACTCATTCACTCACAATTATTGGCTTTAAGACCTCGTATGTACCGAGTATATAGGTGTAAACCTCAACTCATCACTCACAATTATTGGCTTTAAGACCTCGTATGTACCGAGTATATAAGTGTAAACCTCAACTCATCACTCACAATTATTGGCTTTAAGACCTCGTATGTACCGAGTATATAGGAGTAAACCTCAACTCATCACTCACAATTATTGGCTTTAAGACCTAGAATGTACCGAGTATATAGGAGTAAACCTCAACTCATCACTCACAATTATTGGCTTTAAGACCTCGTATGTACCGAGTATATAGGAGTAAACCTCAACTCATCACTCACAATTATTGGCTTTAAGACCTAGAATGTACCGAGTATATAGGAGTAAACCACAACTCATCACTCACAATTATTGGCTTTAAGACCTAGAATGTACCGAGTATATAGGAGTAAACCTCAACTCATCACTCACAATTATTGGCTTTAAGACCTCGTATGTACCGAGTATATAGGTGTAAAACTAGTACACTCACTCAGTATTATTGACATACCTTGTATATAGGTTTTATATATGTTACCTTGTTGTTTTACAGATACCCAGAAACCTACATTCAGCAACTGTGTGGCTGAGAAAACAGTCAGGAAATACACCACTGCATCGAATGCTGTCATTCCTCCAACACCATCTGACAATACTGGCATCAAGTCAATGACCATCACACCTACATGGCCTTCAGATCAGCTACTCATTGCATCCGAGGAAGACTTTGTTTTCACAGCTGAAGACTTCAATGGCAACAGGGAAGTTTGCACTACAAAAGTCAAAGTATTAGGTATTAATCCATTCTTTTATATTACCTTTATAGAATATCTCTTTTATTCACATGTAGTCCATATAGTTATTTATCATATCTTGGTGTCATTTCTTTATTTTGAATTCATTAACTTTTTTTTTAATGTCTGGAAAACATAATCACGTTCTGGAAACCATGGTTTGACTGAAATTTTTGCTTTTTTGCTTTTGATAGAAATTCTTTCTTATAGAATATGTCATCTTCCTGAGGCAAGGGAGGTAACTGACAGACTTTTAAAGTCCAGTTTCCACCATTGGTGAACTAGGCTGGAATTTCTGGGCTCAATTGTAGCGCCTTAGTGACTTATGTCCCTTCTTTGTCACTCCTATTGACAGATCAGATTCCATCTCTCATATCAATTGCATTTGCTTCAAACAAAATGGTGATGCCCAGTGAAGACAATATGATTGATAACCAAGATCTATTTTGTAATAAAATGGGTCTTCCTTAGCTCAGTGCATCAAATCATGTGTGCACGTCACAAAGCTGTAATGAGAACATGACCTGAAGAAACAAACCAGCAGCCAGTTCCTTCCATCCTTGCCATTGTGAGCAATATCTCAGACAAAGTTGTCATGAGAACATGACCTCAACAAACAAACCAGCAGCCAGTTCCTTTCATCCTTGCCATGATGAATAATATCTCAGACGTAGCTGTCATGAGAACATGACCTCAACAGACATCCAGCAGCCTTTTCCTTCAATCCTTGCCATGATAAGCAATATCTCAGACAAAGCTGTGATGGGAACATGACTTTGAACTGACAAACCAATAGTCAGTTCATGCCTTTTGATATGGTTTGTTTTACTTTTGATCTTTAATAAAATGTCAAATACGTAAATGAAGTCTTCTTTATGACAGGTGTACTTGTATATATTCAATATGCACATTACTGACTTTGGTTCCAGCGGAGGAGGAGCGAGGTGAGATGTGACATGGACATATGGTGTTCTCTTCAGATGTTCTGTTTATATGTTCTGTCATTCCATGAGAAAACTTGACAGCTGAGAAGCAGTGTGTTGTTACTTTGTTGCTCTCTACTAACTTGCTCTCCCTGAATACTGTTTTCTAATTACAAAGAAATGCTCATGGTTCTCCTTATGAATAATGTATAGTTATTATTCATATTTACTTAAAAAGTTTTAGTCTGTTTTTAGCTGACAAGTGCTGTAAGGGAGCTTTAACTTACATCCAAATTTGGAAGCTGGGCATCAAGTGTTTTCTTTTAAATGTGATGTTTGCTGAGCACTTTTCATGTCACGTCTCTGTCTTTTCTGGGTTTTTAGATGTGGATTTACTTTCTGCAGTTTTGTTTGATGAGAGGACTCACTATATTCTTAAAACAAATTCAAACAAATATCTCACACTTCCTGACCACAATAAACAGGCCTCAACTTTATCTAAAATAAATGCCCTGACCAATTATCTACAGCATTTTACCTTGAGCTATATTATATATAATGTGATTTCTTAACAATTTCATCCGCTATTGAATAAAGATATTTTGGAAGTGACATTCATACAGGTATCTGGCATGTTGATCCTATAGAAATGTGAATCACAGGTTTCTGATTCGTGACTTGTATATAACCTATCATAATAGCATTTGTTTTGGAAGATTTCTGCATGTGAATGACTCTAAAAGAGGTTTATTATGGCAGTCCTGTTTCTCTCTTTATTGGATGACTCAGTCATACCATGGGTGTAAAATACAAACATGCTACAATGCACACGTCTGTGTTTTAAGATCAGTGTTACCTGATGTCCATTACCATATCCATACCTTGCCATGACAATAACTTTGTTGTCTGTCACAGTACTGACTTAAGATAAGGTATAGAGGAGTGAACAAAACTTGCTGTAATCTAGAATGATGCTATAATTTAAAAACATTTTCCGAATAATATGTGTAGCACAACCTTGCATGTGTCATTACAACTGGAAAAGAGGGCATGTGTCAATGTTTTTTTCTCTTCGGCTAATGGATGTGAGTAATGTCAGATTTACTCATATTTTTCAGACAGTACTGAGTAGCATTTATAGTTTCATGCAGTATATTTCTATACCCATTTATTAAATGTTTTCTTAGTTTTACTGTCTATTTCTTTCAGATGAAGTACCACCAACAATTCGATGCCCAGATCCGGTGGTAGAGGAATTCAAGGAAGAAACTGACCACAAATATTGGCAGTTTAATGTATCTGCATTAGGTATGATTGTAAGTGATGACAGTGGCAGCACTCCCTCTGTTCTCTTCAACCCTCCAGCACTGAACATTTCTGCAGCCTTCATCAGCCAAGCCAACTTTGTTCAATGGATCACAGCTACTGCAATTGATGCTGCAGGAAATAGAAACACATGCCGATTCCAGGTCATGGCAAAAGGTGGGTATTAAGAAGGAATTGCCTATAATCCTTAGCTTGGCAAGCCAGGTTCCCTGTAATTAACGAATCCACTAGTCAATAAAAGTTTTACCATCTAGAGCAAATGTGAGTTTAAAGTAGAAATAGCCAACAATAATAATCTAGGTATGACAGATTTCTTTCAATTATGTCCATACAAAATGGTCACTTTAAAGTTGTGTTTTGTCTAGAGATCCAAAGAAGGTTATAAGACCATCATTTCAGTGATAACTTGAAAATGTTATTTTGAGGTAGGTCAAGTTCAAGATCAAGATCAAAGGAAGATTTTAGGATGACCTTTCTTCAGCTGAAGCTTATCCACAATGTCACTATAATGTCAAGTTTCATAGTAGAGATCAACTGGCTATACTTCCATGACAGAGACAAATGGGTCAAATTTAGGCTGGATCATATTCAAATGTTCTAGCTTAGTATATTACAAAATGATAGGATACATGCTGTGGCAAAATTAGAATTCATATACAATATGTGATACACAACATTTGGGAATGCAATGTTAATAAATGTGTACTTTTTTGTTAATTACACAAATTGAGTTGTTTTTCCACCTACAAAATGTAGCAAGTATACTGTATTGTCAATATATAATAGACCATTTCTCATTTGTTTAGGCTCAAACTGGGAACTTACCAATATATGATGAAGTGTTTGAATTTATCTAACAATTTGGCATATCATAAAATGTTTTTGTGTGTCAATACTGAGCTTGATGTTGTATCATTCTGAACATGAAGGATATCTATTCAATGGCTAAGCTCTACTTCTTTCTTTCCACGCTATATATCTTCATACAGAATAATTAATCTATGTTTGAATAAACATGGTATAACAATGTTCAAAATTAAGCATGACATCCAAGGGTCCTTGTCATTACGCTGATTGTAATTATGAAAAAAGTATGGGCGCAAGCATTCAAATCCTATTATGACAAACTTTAAGGTCCGCAAAACCCCTATGGATTTATAAATGCTTGTATGAAGTTATAGCATTTTTGATAGATTGTTTCATTTTGATAACTGATTACCCTTTTTCATACAGAAGTTGACTGGTCCATTCTTGAAAAATCTAGGTTCAATATTATTTGAGCAAATGATTTTGAATTCATTGATTCCTGTTTACTTTCAGCTGCCATTTGTTCACCAATGTCCATCTCCAAGCCTGTGAATGGTCAGAAGTCCTGCACAGCCCTCAGCAATGATCGTGGCTACAGATGCAATCTTACTTGTGATGCTAACTACGCCTTCTATGACCAGTCTAGCCAGACAACCGTGACTACATCCTGTATCACAGGAAGTCCGTTCCCTCAAGCTGTGATTCCTGCATGTTCTTTCACACGTAAGTCACCAGGGAGAGCAGTAGTGTATGGTTTAATTTCTGGGTTGTTTTCTTTTCTTTTCAAAATTTAAAGCTTGACCTTCTGGTTAGTAGGAGAATGATCTTATTCTTCTAACTTCGGTCCCCTGAGGTTCCAACAGCATTTCCTCCTCCAAACCCGTATTCACAGTAAACATGTTTCTGCCTTCTGTTTGTTTCAGGATCAGAGACGGCCAAATTCACACAGATCATCAGATTTACTTATGATGCTAGTACAGCCAGTAATCTGGCAGATACCTGTAAGCAGGGCTATGCTACTATGATGACACCAGTACTTAACAACCAGAGAACAAAGCTTAACAATTACTGTATTAATTTACGAGAAATGCCGACTCTTATTCTCCTTATTGCCAGCCCACAGAATGATATTTCCATCAACACAGCTACAAACAAGGTAGGTCAACTACATGGACCTATTGGTTTTCATTGTACTCTGTATCTGAAAGCACAGGTTTTTGATTAGCTGGATAAACTGAGTTGCCCTTCAATAAAGCACCACCATAGGACAGATTAGGTCCCCAGTTACCCATGTTTGTCGTAAGAACTGACCCAAGAAAATCTAGTGGTTACACTATGTGACTTGACTGATACTGTGGATGGGTTGCTCATACCGTCATCTGCTTGTTTGCCTGGCTCAGAATTGATTACGTACAGGCAGCAGTGATATAGCTGTGATACTGATGACTGCAGTGCAATACAACATTTGCTCGCAAAATCAGGCACTGTTCAAAGTTCAACATTACCTATCTGGATTTCTATGACTTGTAAAGTTGACGTTATGTGTTGGCATGTCGATTTGTGTATGGTAATGTGTTTTATGAATTTTGACTTTTTCACTTTGATGTTATATTGAATTATGTTCAATAGATGGGAAATTATGTGTTTATCTAATAGATGCGTGATGTTGATTCAGAAAAGATGTTACCATCATGTATTACTATTTACTTGCCTTGATATCCAATTGATTCTAAAATCATCTCTATGTTTGGTTTATGTATTTTATTTCATGTAGCCTCTCAGACAATCAGCTTGCTTAAAACACACCTGGCACTTCATAGAAACCTCAAAAACAAACACTGATGAGACTAATTCTTTGCTGCAGGTTATTATCGACCTCACTCTGATTTATGAGGGACGAGACACCGCCTTGCTGGCATCTTGTGCGACTCTAGTGGACACAATACTGAAGGACTTCAACTTTGATGAGACAAAAGCAATTGCAGGGTATTCCAGTCAGCTGCTTCCTGTCTCCTGTCCAGCTATCAACTCCACGTCGCCGGGGATAGAAACCTTCCGGGATTTCAGTTGTGCTTCAAACAGAAAGAAACTTACTCTGGGAAGCCTCATTGCTTGCTGTATGTACCAGACATATATCTTATGTATTAGGTTATTTTCTTCAGTAGTATCACTTGAGGTATTCCTTCAAAGCATAACCCACAGGTCTGTTACTATCCTTCAATTGTATAACTCAAAGCAATCATCCAATGTTTATTATACCCCCAACTTAAAAGGGTGGGGAAATATAGTTATACAAAGGAATTTCGTACATCCGTCCTTTCAAGGACATTTTTTGTGTGCGACCTATAATTAGAAAACAACTTCATGGATTCTTTTCAAATTAGGAGAACAGTTTCCATGCTAATAGCAGAGGTGCAGTGCAAAGTTTAGCTATGATATGTGTATTCTGAAGAAAAAAAAGATACTTCTGATGTTATGAGACTTTGATCTTTACTTTAACACTTGTGCGACCTATAACCTTGTGCGACCTATAACCTAAAAACTATGTCATGATTCTTTTCCATTACGGGGTATAATTTCTATACCAATAGGAGAGGTGCAGTGCAAAGTTTGATTTTGATAAGATTTTCTGAGAAAATATTGCTTTTTTTCATGTTTTGAACTTAGAAATATCTGGGAGTCAAAGTCAGGGGTTTAGTAATCCCTGCTCACTTTTTGTCTTGTTCATACAATTTTAGTTCAGTCTGATTGAGATTATTGAGCTTGTCATGTGATAGTCCAACATGTCGGTCTCAGGTGTGAATATCTCCACTACTGACATGACCAGAGGGATAATGTTAAATCTTGAAATGCTGAATACCAACAAATAATCCCAGTACTAAACTCTTGATAGGGTCATTCTGAGTATCCACATTATGACCTGTGACTGACAGCATGGACTGATACAAGTCATACAAATAATGCTAATATCGTAATTGAACTGACATATTTTCATCTTCATTTCAAGATTTAAAAACAAAATATTTCCAGAAGTTGGGTTCTGTGTGTTTTAATTGTACAAACCATTTGAGTATCCCAATCAAAAGTTATGTAATTTACATTGTATTGGTGTTGCTGTTTGACTGGAAAACTCAACTTTGAAAACACATCAAACCTTTCTTTTGATCAGTGCATAGAAGGATTACAAGACCAATATTTTGTGTCAAAAGAAGGATGATTTTTTTCTAGGAATTTTTATAATAACACTCAACAAAGCTAAAAACGATTTTTGGTGGATTTTGTTTATGTTTAAATGTTATTTCTATGTTAACATTTTTGTTTCTAGTGAGATGTCCTGTTGGTACTTACAACTCTGGAGGAAATACATGTACCGCTTGTCCTCTTGGACAATACAATGATGTAGAGGGTGCTACCACCTGCAAGGACTGTTCAACTGGCCAATGGACATTCAGTACTGGGGCTAGCTCTAACCTCATGTGTAGACGTAAGCACTACCACTTTTAACAGATCTGAAATCTTTGGTATTTCATTTTTAACAGTAAAAACTATACTGGGAATAGAAAGTAAGAAGGATATGTCTTGCCTTCATATACCATGCTGTAACAATCTATTATCTGAAACATCAGGTAACATGTTGTGGTAATACCCCAAATTGTTTAGCTGAACAAAGTTTAGGTATGGGCCACTAAACATGAACTAGTTTTACTCTTATCATGCAGTTATGACTGTGGACAGGTAACTGCTATGGGTTATTTGGGTCTGCGCACCTGTGTAATAAGATACATTCCCCATACTTTGGCTTATATACACAACTTTCCTCTATCAGGAACATGGTGTACTTGTATTGACAATGGATATGTCAGTATAATTATATATGTAGTCAATATTTTGACTAATGTGTACTCATATTTTTAGTCATGATTGTTTACTTACAATTTCAGCAATGTGTGGTTCTGGCACATTCTCTTCCACAAGACTGCCGCCATGCAAAGTGTGTCCCTTGAATACAATTTGGGTTAACAGCACCTACTGTCGTTCATGTGGCGCCAATGAGATCACGCGTGTCTATGCTGCTACTGAAGCTATTCAGTGCAAGGGTGAGTTTATATATAGAGGGGGAATGGTATGATTTCCTTTTGAGTAAGTGAGTGAGTTTCCACACTATTTCAGTTAAATCATGGTGAGTAAGCTTAATGCGGGGTGAAGTGAGGTGAAAGAGGTTTTAAAGTGGCTTGCGAGATTAATGCACTTGTATAGCGATATACATGTATTAGGGCTGGGACAATACACCAACTGTGCGACTCGATACGTATTACGAAACCTTGCTCGCGATCCTATACATATCATGATACTTGCATATGCTCTTCAGTGGTGTGTAAGCCATCTTTTTCATAGACAGGATAGCCAAATACCTGGCACACTGACGATTTACTGTTGGCAGTGTCAGTTTTTACTTTGTGTGCGATTGGGATCGATACTTTTATCGGGAAATAAAAAGTCACGATCCACCAATGCATCAGTGTATCGTCCCACTACTAGTATGTATCTGTTTGTGTTTTACTGTTTGTACCAGTCCATAGTAATGCCGGATTCCTAGTGCTAGTCCACTGAGATACTACTGCAGTTTTAACATGGATACCCCATTCAGACACAGTATACTAACCCCAAGACAACCAGTCCTTGTTTTTTTCTCTTTATGGTGAGCACCAGGCAGGGAAGCAACAAATAACATCTTTTAACATTGTTTGGTATGATATGGCCAGGGATTAAATCACCAGCCTTCCACTCTCTAGGCAGATACTCAGTCCACTGCTGTGACTTGACCACCGAGATGGTTGCCTTTGGTGAGAACATACAGTGTGTGCGTGCATGCGTGCATGCATGATTTTCTTTAAATCTGCACTCAGCAATATTTCACCGATATGACAGCAGCCTGTTAATTCAATAAAAGGTGTGGACTAGATGATCCAGTCACCTGGGCCACCACATCCGATGTGGTCCATATATTAGGGATTAAAAAAAATGCCAGTTTCTCTCATGCTTGTCAATGTTTGTTTATGCAATTTTTATCCTCTTTCTAGCCCAGTGTGGAGCAGGAACCTACAATGCTATTGATGGTCATGCTGAATGCATACCGTGTCCTAAAAACTTTTACCAGGACCAAGTTGGACAAAAGACTTGCAAAGCATGCTCAACCAATGAAGTAACAGCTGGGCCAGGGTCAACAGCGCAGTCGAACTGCACTAGCGGAGGTAGGTATTTATAAACGAGACTTTTACCTGGGGATGTAACAATAAATCTATGCACTGGCTAATTACATTTTGTACAGTATTATATTAATCGATATGATCTTCTGAATTGGTTACCTTTAAGTCACTTTATAAAGCACATTATCTGAAAATGATTTGAAGGTTAGAATGTAGAACAAGGCATTAACCCAGGGAATACAATATCATTACAAACTATACAAGTAGCAGTAGTACGTATGTATCAGTAAATCATGTTTCCAGTATCAATATGCAGAAATGTATGCACTGTAATCATAATATTTTGCAAAACAATGGTATTCATCCCAAACTGTTTTTCTCCAATATACAGCTCTGTCTCCTGTGTGCACCAACTACTGTCAGAATGGAGGATCTTGTAGTGTTATCCGACACAGTCCATCCTGCTCTTGTCCAAAAGGTGAGAGTGAATGCATCTGCCAGTCCTTGTGATGGCAATTGCCTTTGATGAACTTGCCTGTTGTAGGTTGATTCAAAGGTGAAGCATTATATCTAAAAGATATCTTTTTCAGTTGTTAAAAGTAATAACTAGTTTCATCATTCATGTTAATATGTGAAACTGGATGCTCAATGTGACCTTTTCTTTGAATGCCTGAACACCAGGAATGTAACTTTTCACCGATACATTGGTCTATCGATAATATTCCCAGACGATATGATTCGATACGATACAATACGAGAAACACACATACCTGTGACATCCCTGCTGAATACACATTGCCAGATACAGATAGTACAAGATGGCAGGGGATAGATTTCTGTTAAAATTTTGCAACCTATCGTTGATTGTGTGTATTTCTGTATTTGTGACTGGAAGGTTCTACTATAACTTAAGTTATACGTTAAAAATTGCTAAAAGCGGCGTAAAACCATACTCACTCACTTATATGTTAAAAGGGACCGGACGTCAACCGTTGTGAAACTTTTGTTTGTAGACACTAGCTGATAACCCCCAAGCTTAATCGGCTCTGCGCACCTTATTGCGTTTCTGCTCCAGTGACCACACTGTCGGTGTAGGCTTATCACAAGACCAGACTTTTCTCATGTTTGTAGACAAACACACTTATTCTAAAATAAGAACAGACAGCACTAATGCCAGCCTACCGGTGTGCTTTACATATTGTTTGGCACAACTATATAGATATACTACTAGAACTGCGACAGTTGGGTGCATGACACCATATAGCTTTAGACATCAAAGTGAACGTATTGCTAGCTTTCTGTAGGTTTTTGACGACAGGACGTGGAGGATAAATAAGCAAATGGAAATAGTTTTTCACATTTTCGGATATTTTCTCAATGAAAGTTAAGCATTTCATGACGTGTGTTTATCTAAATGTGTAGAAACGTCCAAAATGAAAGCGATGGAAAACACATGAATGCACTGTGTAAGTTGTGACAATGTGAGGTCCAGTCTGCTGGCGCAGGGATTCCTGGAAAGGAGAGTGTTTAGCTTCATATGACCGATGCATACTTTGATAAACACTGTCTTCTAATCTAATCAAGCTGGTAATTAGTATTCTGTAATTCATCCGTAAGAAAAACACACAAGCTTTCACTTCAATTTGCTTCTTATAAAATACAAGACTGAATCAAGTTTATTCTGTGCAGCACTTGTCGGCTTCATTGTGTGGAGCTCTATTGTTTTGGTTTGAGAATTGCATCGGCCATGTGACATCACACTTGGAAATTATTTCATCCATGATTTAAAAACACACAGAACCGTTGACATACTGTTCCTTCAGTATAAGGCACATGCTTGGTGTATGTGAGGAAGTTTTCATGTAATAGTTGATTCTGGAAAAGAAAAGCCTAGTTTATGAAAATTGGATTTTGTTTTATGCCAGATAGGACACACTCATTTTCAATGGACTATACAAGATATATATATTTGTGTATGATGCAAGCTTCTATACAGAATCCTTCTGTTGAGCAGGGTATTCAGGACAGCGGTGTGAGATTGGAGACAACCCTTGTGCCTCTAGTCCATGTTACAATGGCGGGACATGCAACATCCTCAATGTGACAACATATTCCTGCAGCTGCCCAGCAGGTAAGGCTCTAAGACAGTTTTAGGAAACAGCTCATAAATTCCAGAATTCCCTTTCTTCTTTATGATAAAGAATCCACTGCATACTGGTGGTTAGGGAAACTACAATTTACTAAATATATAGACTACACTCTAGTGGGCTGAGAGGACAATAGGATGACTGTTCTCCTGTAGACATGTTTCTGTGTTGAGGCACTAGTGATTTGAGAGGACAGTACCAAAGGGGCACTAATTGCTGGCTCCTTCCCGGCTGTCTAACACTGCCCGCTAGGGATCACTAGCTGCCATCAGTCGATTGTCTCGTGGCAAGAGAGGGATGATCAGTTGAGTTACAAGAAAACACCCATCAAAGGATTAACCATCAACCTGAGTCAAGGGAATTAACTGACTATAAAAGTCTAGTTTCCACTCTTACCGAACTAGCTTGGAATAATGGAGCTATATTTTGGCATAACTAACAAGTCTATGCATAGTCCAAGTAAATTTGCATAACTGATATTGACATCTGGTTTGTAAACTGCCGTGCAGATTTCAGTCAATTGCAGGATTTGCAAAGCATGTGTACCGCCAATTCGGCGTCAACAGATGTCTTCCAAATCTTTTCATGTTTTTAAACTATGTGTTAAGGTGATCGGATACACTTCGCGAAGTAAGAGCCTTTGTATGACAAAATAGAGGTTGATTATTGATCAGATCGTCTTGAGTGTTTGTTTGAAGCAAATGCAAATGACATGAGAGGTGGAATCTACAAACAAGCCCAGAAATTCCAGCCTAGTTTTTAGTGTTTAGCTTCATATGACCGATGCATACTTTGATAAACACTGTCTTCTAATCTAATAAAGCAGGTAATTAGTATTCTGTAATTCATCCGTAAGAAAAATACCCAAGCTTTCACTTCAATTTTGCTTCTTATAAAATACAAGACAGAAATTCCAGCCTAGTTTGGCAAAGGTGGGAACTGGACTTTTACAGTCAGTTAATACCCTGCCTCGGGAAGATGATGATTAACTGAAAATACATTGATTGATTAATCACTGTTATCTTGCACAGTGGATTTGTCATAAGTGAGTGTTTATTTGTGAAGGTTTACTAAAGCAGACAGGATACACCCATATCTGGGAGTGACGTGCCTATGTTAAAACAAATCATTTTGTTCAAAGGATTTACCTATAATACATTGATTGATGTGTTTCAAGTCAAAATAGTGTAAACGGAAATTGGACACGACCGAGCAAGTGACTTCTCAAAACTTTGACAGCATAACCGATGCTTCCCCAAAAGATACCTACATTTCCTTATTATTTCCAAGGCAAAACTGTATTTCATTTTGTTGATCAATGCGACAAATGTGCTTACGGTTGGAGCAGCACTGGTCGTGAATTAGTTGAGATTTCTGGTATATCATCTGGGAAAACAACAGTAACAAAGCCAGCGAGCATTGCTGTATATCAGTGCCCCTTTAACTGTTCTCCTGTAGACAATATTTCTGTGTTTATATATTTACAGTTGTCTTAGAGGATAAAATTATTGACTGTTGCTCAGTGGACTGTTTGTGTGTTTAGGCACCAGTGGTCCGAGATGTGAGACTGATGTTAATGACTGTACTTCAAGCACAATTTGTCGGAATGGAGGCATGTGTCAAGACCAAATCAACACTTTCAAATGTCTCTGCAAAGATGGATTCACAGGAACATTGTAAGTAGTGAATAATACCTATCTCATAAAGTGTAACTACTGATTTACAGCGTAGAAATGGTAATACAGTAGGGTGTGATAGGGTGTTATATGATTTATCATTTATAATAGAGAAATGAATATTTGAAATGATCTTATGTAAAGAATGCAGTATATTGTTGGTTAAAGCACTCATTTGCTCACAAAAATATATATGGCTGTCATGAAAACATTTGACAGTGTTTTGGAAGGAAGCTCTCTTTGTTTTGATCTTTGTGCTAGTACATTTGTTATGTATGTGAAGCTAACATGACTACTTAAGACATTGCACATGTATGATTAATTTATCACTTGCTTGCATAAACATGACACAGGTCATTCTACTGAAAATCAGACTCTCTGGAGTTTTGGTGTAACAGTCATTGCTGCACACTGTAGTGTCTAGGATATGTTGGCTATTCATCAAAACCTTGTTTTTCATTCAGGCATATAAACATGCAGTACATCTCTGTAGTACATGCAAGTTGTAGCCAACAAATTAAGCCCAGTCTCACTGAAGACTTTGTCATTGTAACCATGCCTTCTGCACAGTTAGAAAGTAAGGTCTTTGACATGTAAATTCTGTTTATACCTAAACACGAAGTAGATTTGCTATTTCATATCATCACACAGAAAACTCATGCATTGTACTATTTTTGCTTGTTATTGAAAAAACAATCACAGATGATTAAGAAATTATTTTGGGATGGAATTTTGTACTATAAGCACTTTCTGATAATCCAAATAATGAAACACTTTAGGTATAACAATGATTACATCATATCATTACATACAACCAACCTCTAAATCCTAATAGTGATAATTTCTAAGACATTCTTCAGTCCATAATGTAAGAAAGTTAGTCTCACTAAATGACACTTTACTATACAAATGGATTTTCATACAGTCATTAGCTAATATAACTGCATTGTTTTACAGTTTTAGGGGTTTGCCAAGGTAAAGTTGTATGGTATAGGGAGAGAATAGCTGTCTGTCTGTGTCCGTCATATCACATGTAAAGTAATATGAATTGTCTATATGATGGTTTCCCATCTGTTTTCCTAGGTTGTGAGTTCCCAGAATTTCTTGTTACCGGGATGCAGGTTTCTTTCCTTCTCAGAGTGCCTTTTAATTAACTGACTAAATCTTGTTTTTGTTACCTTTATGTCATGCTAGTTATAATATTTTGTGTTGATGGTTTTTATCTCTGCATGATACGTTTCAAAGAAACCAATTAACATTTAAAAAATATGTAATTGGGAATTTAAAATAATAAAAATTGTAAATATAATTTGCATGAGGTATGTGAGAAGAAAAGGCTTATTTACATGCATGATGTGCAAACATCCAAAAGGATGCATGATTTGCTGTTTGTGCATTGTGACGCATGCTTATTTTCAATTTATTCTCAAAAAAGCTTTTACTCATTATATTTGCATTGGTAGTGTGAAAGGTTTCTCTTGTGGATGTATCAAATCTGTTATTTTTGCCTTGTTAGGATTCTTAATGTTTATTTATTTATGTCTTCTATGATCGAATACTGTGTCTGTGTGTATGATTGTCCCAACACTAGAAACCATTAGAGTAAATAGTTTATCAAATGATTTCAAATAATTCATGATGGAACATCTTTATGTTTGCCTGAAATCCTCAAGGTATTAATATCTTATTGTTAAATGTGTATCTCCAAGACTTATCGTTTCTGTTCGCAACCCATGACTAACAAAGTGGCTCCAATCATTTCATGTCTGATTTGCTCAAACCTTTCTTTGGTTGAAATAGGAGACACATGTTGTTTAGCAATCTAGTATGACCAACCTTTTTGTTGGGGTGACGGAAGAGGTATAAAAACAGCACCTAAAACTTAAAGAAAAATAGGGAAATATGTTTTCACATGTTTATCTTGAAAACTTTTGAAAGAAATATATACATTTTTTAATGAAGATCATTTTGAAATCAATACAGTTATGTTTTCCAAGCTGGTGTTCTCTGTGTAAATGTGTTTTTGGCTCTCTAAGATAACATCAGCTTTCTTTGTTTCATATATTTCTTACCTAACCAAAGATTCTCTCTTTTAGTTGTAGGATAGTTTATTTATTTTCCATTCTTTGTATCATAATACTGATTTGGCTTATTGTCCTAGAGGGGGGCACGGGTGGCCCAGTCACCTAAGGCGCTGTGATTCACTGTGCAGAGTTGCGTCCCTTGGTCACGCCACAAATCTATGATTGTGGTTTCAAATCCCGGTTTGCCCCGATTTTGTTTCTAGGTTTGTCCGCACCATACTCGTTCTCGTGGGCTTCACTGAAGTGGTAAACGTCTGAGACCTGCATCACTTCCGGCTTTCCTCCCACATTAAGCTGACACGCCGCAATATAACTGTAATACTGTTGAAAGCGGTGTTAAACCCAACTCACTCACTCACTATATAGTCCTAGAATTTCATTAGGTGAATGAATAGTTTCTTGCCTCAGACAAATATGCCACAAAGTTAACATCCTCATCACTGAAAGCAGATCTGAAAATAGAGAGAAAGAAATTTTTCAATTTAATTGAAAACCTTGCTGAAATATTCATGTTTGTCGTTTTCTAAGATTTTCAACTTGTCTATTCCAGATGCACCAGCCCTCAACCTATATGTGATTCTCTACCATGTGGTAATGGTGTGTGTAATCCCATCGGCTCATTCCGTAGAGAGTGCTCTTGTTTAGCTGGCTTTACTGGGAAAAATTGCGAGACTAACATTGGTATGTATCAGTGTCTAAAAACAGCAATACTCCTTCTGATTTATTAATTTGAAAAAGGTTTTAGTATCCCGTTTCAAGTGGTAGTTGTATATTAGATACGATGTTAATGTAACAGCAAGATGCATGACAAAACTGGGATTGAACTATCTCCATTTGATCTAGTATGATTTGTATTTATACATGTTTACTTTTGATATTTAGGCAGGACCTACCCGTATATTTATTTCTTTTCTTTGTTTATAGGTGAACCCACCTTAGTGTATAATTGATAACATTTTTAAATGCTATGTTTGATTGAAAATGCCTTTTTGTATTGCCTTAGTTATTATTCTTATAAGCAAATATTGGATTACACTTTCTTAGTAAAGTTCAAATTCTAGTACATTTTTTAGTTAAATCCCATCTTGCACTTGACCCCACACTCTCAGAGTGAGGCATCTAATCACAAGCACAAAGAAAGCTGAATTCCAAATATAACATTTGTTGCATTTGTTATATGTTCAATCGGATGTAACACTGTCTTATGTCAACTATAAACATTGCTCACCCAATGCCTACAGATGACTGCAAAGACAACCCCTGTTTATATGGTGGGAGGTGCATTGATAAAGTGAACAACTACACCTGTGAATGCCCCCTTGGGTTTGTTGGTTCCCGGTGTGAAACACGACGAAACAAATGTGCTGGTGTTACATGCGGAAATCGTGGCCAGTGTATAGAGGACCATGTGGAGAACACATACCGATGTATCTGCAATCCAGAAGCTTCTTATGGTAAGAATTACTGTCTCACAGCATTGGATATGTGGTTATCTAGCAAAGCCCATCACTAGCAAGAATGATAATGCCTGTATTAAGTATCAAAACCAGTAAGTTTGTGAAAACAAATTCTTATTCAACGACGACAAGACATGCATTTCTGGCATCTGTTGGCTGTATGGTATTTGCTATCGTACCTATATGCACATGTTATTGGTTAGATAGTGTTTGGTTAGACAATGGTTGCATGCAAGGGATGAACTCTTCTGAACCTTGGAAACAAGATAGATCTTGGAATATGTCAGTGCATTTGTTAAAGTTCAAGGCTAATTATTGTCTTTAGTTGAGGGCCCATGCTGACAGGACATATGTTGTGTCATCATGATGGACATCGCATTGCAGAATTATGTGATCCAATATTGACAATATACTTCTACAATTTCTCACATTTAATAAACAGTTCTAATACCATTATGAAAGAAACCAAGGCAACAAGATACAATAATACAGGGTATAAAATAAATAATGGTGTCAAAATACGGTAGTTTTTTCAGTCAGTGCAATTTAGGGGGTTGGGTGTTGCCTATCTCATACGTTTTTTTCAGTTGTGACCCTATGGTTACACATCTTCTTCATCATATGTGAAAATTCTGGGCTAAGTGATTTTAATCATGTAATGTGTGTTTATGTGTCTGTTCTTTATTGATATTCAAACATGTGTTTCATTTAACTATTTACTTATTGAAAAATGTACAACGTTTTGTAACTTTATTTCTTTTCAGGAGAATACTGTGAGTACAGTCTTTCATTGAACAAAAAGTTAGAGACACCAACATTCTCAAGGAATGAAACAGGGAAGACATTGATGAACTGCAGGGACACCTGCAACAGTCAAGGATCTTCCTGTCGGGCATTCTCCTACTTCAGAGCTGATCAGAGGTGCATGCTTCATTCCACAAGAGCTGGCAACCTTCTTCCTCTTGTTCCTGAGCAAGGGGCTTCTTACTACGTCAAGAAGTGCAGCTATATCAAAGGTAGGCATTTGAGGGAATAATTGATGTTTTTTGTAGCAAATATTTAGCAATATCTCTCTGGCATGTAAGTTATCTTGTCCAGACCATACAAACCATTACCTGAACAATGAGCCAAGTCTGCTTGGTCAGGTATTGCATGGTGACGTTGCCAACCAATGTCGGTTTAGTAAGCTCATATGATTGACATTGATTACCTGGGTTCAGCCCTGCATTGAGAAAAGGAGGAAAATATATGAAAGAAGGTACAGATATACACAATGCTTGACACTGACCGAAATTTGACCGAAGGACCAGCACCAAAACAAAATCTACTGGTCCTGTTGGATCTCTACTAGACAATGGTGCTTAGAATTTAGACCACCGGACCACCATTTATTTCATTTTACCAGTCCTTAACAAAATATACTAGACTCTTACAAGTGTTAGTGTAGATCACTGTATACATCATTTGACATTTTCATCTTGATCAAGAAAACCAGTTTGGATGGTCTTCATTGGAGGTATTTGTAATAAGCTTCATCAATCCTAACTTAGTTATGCTTTTCAAAATATTCAATTCCTATCAAAATTGATATGGATATGTACAAATTCTATAGGAGCATTTTCCCTATTTCTACAGATGATTTCTACACTGAGTGGTACAACACCCCAGACAACCGCACATCAGGGAACTACGTCTTACTCAGCGACATGAGAAACACTGTAAGTACAGAGAACAATGCCTTACTCAATGATGTGAGAAACACTGTAAGTACAGGGAACAATATCTTACTCAGTGACATGAGAAACACTGTAAGTACAGGGAACAATATCTTACTCAGTGACATGAGAAACACTGTAAGTACAGGGAACTACGTCTTACTCAGTGACATGAGAAACACTGTAAGTACAGGGAACTACGTCTTACTCAGTGACATGAGAAACACTGTAAGTACAGGGAACTACGTCTTACTCAGTGACATGAGAAACACTGTAAGTACAGGGAACTACGTCTTACTCAGTGACATGAGAAACACTGTAAGTACAGGGAACTACGTCTTACTCAGTGACATGAGAAACACTGTAAGTACAGGGAACTACGTCTTACTCAGTGACATGAGAAACACTGTAAGTACAGGAAACTACGTCTTACTCAGTGACATGAGAAACACTGTAAGTACAGGGAACTACGTCTTACTCAGTGACATGAGAAACACTGTAAGTACAGGGAACTACGTCTTACTCAGTGACATGAGAAACACTGTAAGTACAGGGAACTACGTCTTACTCAGTGACATGAGAAACACTGTAAGTACAAGGAACTCGTCTTACTCAATGATATGAGAAACACTGTAAGTACAAGGAACTCGTCTTACTCAATGATATGAGAAACACTGTAAGTACAAGGAACTCGTCTTACTCAATGATATGAGAAACACTGTAAGTACAAGGAACTATGTACAGAAAGACTCTAAGTAGTCTTATGATTGGAGAAACGCCATGTGAATTATCGTTAAAATATCACAGTATATGGGAAACACTGTAAGTGCACTATAGTTACATATCACACAATATATCATTATATGAAGTGCATACCTTGATGACATCCCAGTAATAATATAAACACTGTGTGTGCATTATGATGACAGCTGTGACAACATCATGCTGTATGAGAACATAGTTTGTGATAAGACAATCTTTCAATCCATGGTTTAACAATGCACCAAAAAGTAAATTTTAACATTTAGTTATTCCACTGAATTAATTTTTTCCCTTTTAATGAAATGATCCTTTGATTCAAATCATTTCTAAACATTAAAAAATGGGTTGCATGTAAGTTTAGCCAATACAACAATGGTTGATCCTCCAGCAGTTTGGTTTATAATGTGTGCCATCAGTGTATCTCCATAACAGTCAGTTTGACCAAATTGCCCAATCATTTTTCACACATTTTGACTTTCTCCCTTATTTAGCTGAAGCTGGACATCTGTGGAGGTAGTTTCCCAATAGATATACAATGTCGGGACGCCACCACCAAAAAGATCTCAACCAATGTCGGAAGTCGGTGTATACTTGACCAAGGCTTCCTCTGTGACAATACCCAACAACCAACTGGAACCACCTGTAACAAACATGAAATTCGTTTCAAATGTGGAGTAAGTCGAGGTAAGACGTTGCTTCTGGTGGAATTGGTAAGAAATTACCCTTTGTGGAATTCTGATTCAATATCTATAACTACATATATTGTAAGTTTTCTTGAAAGAGGTATGGTGAAAATGGAAATAATGCTTTGAATTAACTGCATACCCTCAAAATAATTTCGCTAGAAGAGAATTGATTCATCCTTCAAAGCACTAAACCTCTATTCTGCAATGAATTTTAAAATTACTGGAATGTGATTTGCTACTGATGGTAATAAAATCACAGTAAACCCCCTCTGATTAAACACACTATTTGATCACAGCGCAAAAGAAGTTAATATTTATAGAAAATTACTTTTTTCTCATTGTCGGTATGCATTTTTAAAAAAGTTATATTTACAACTATAAGTTATGATAATGCAGATTTGCGATTACGACAATATTCAAAGGATGTTTGGCGATACATTTTGGGCATGAAACAGGACCACAGAGAACTTGAAAATCATATTTTCTGCATCACAATGAACTGTGTGATGTTCTCAGAGTGATGTGCGGTCTAGAACTAAACCTTGCGAAGGTTGCATAATTGTGTTTTGGTGTGCTCTCGTCATGTTGGCTTGTGAAATAGCTGTCCTATAAACTTTCAATGCCTGTATTAAAGTATGATTTAAGATTTTTATATAAACATGTTTGAGTACATGCAATACCAAACTATTTTTAACGCTATTATCAGTGTTTCCTCAAACTACTCAAAACCCATGAGCATGTCTCCAATGTAGTGCTAGAATACCTGTAGCTTTATCGTACTAAATGTAACATTTGAAACATCATATGCTGTGTGTTCGGTTCAAAACTCAATTTAGAGCAGTTAATTCTACAGGTAACCCAGCTCTACATTATAAACACAGTATGTTTATCTGTTATTGTTTTTGCAATTCCGATATTCACTTGTAAGAAACACTTGATTACAATACTGTTTATTGATTTGTTCTTTGACTGATCACAACATCATTCTTCCCCGTTTCAGTATTCAAGGAGAAAACATGCAGCATTCCCCCATACTGTGCCAGTTCCCCATGCATGAACGGTGCCAGCTGTCGTGAGGTTGGGCTGACCTTCGTGTGTGACTGTGCCCCTGGTTATGGAGGTTCTCTCTGCCAGAAAAACCTGGACAACTGTGCCAACCAACCCTGCTTGAATGGCGGTACCTGCACAGATGGTGTTAACACCTTCACCTGCAAATGCGCCACGGGATATGAAGGTAATGTGTAGGAGAACGTTGTATCAATGTTTTAACAACTATTGTTATGTAACTATGAGGTGACAACCATGCTATATTTGCCAGAGTAACCCAGGACTTACTTGTGTTGATACAACCATGCTATAATATATATTATATCCTCTCTGTAACATAGTATCTACCTGTTTTCTTCAATGATGTTATATATCCCTTCTCTAACCCAGGGCCTACTTGTGCTGGAACTGTCAACTTCTGTAACCCAAATCCTTGTAACAGTACCGGCAGCTCTCAGTGTACAAGCATCCTCATCGGTCCATTTTGTCACTGCAAGCCAGGATATGACAACCCCGTCTGCAGTGTATGTACTTCCATTTCTCTCTCTTGTTGATATTTAAACGAGACTATATTTGTCTGCAGTCAAATAAACAAAAATTACAAATTTCATTAATAATGAAACACATTTACTGGTATGCAATATTTTTCTTGACATAAAAAGTAATAATTTCAAATACTGAACATATATAATCTTGCAATAATAACATGTTCTCAGAACAACATTGATGAGTGTGCCAGCAGCCCCTGTCTGCACAATGGCGTCTGCACTGATGGCATCAACGACTTCACTTGCGATTGTAAGCCCGGATGGACAGGAAAACGCTGCGAGAGGCTTGTTACCCCCTGCAGCTCCTCCCCTTGTATAAACAATGCAAACTGCTTTGACATCTTCTCCAACTACTTCTGCAGGTACATCATGCACTAGTTCATGTCATTTGTGAAACTTTTGTCTCTTGATAAAAGTAAAACACTAGGGCTGTTGGGAGGTATTCTTATCATGTGTCAAACTCGATACTAGTTAATGCCAAACTCCAATTTCTGATCACTTAGTCCAACTGATCAGGAAAATGTTTTGTGTGTATTAAAAATAGGTAATTGTATAACTCGTCAATATCATATCACTGAGGGCATTTAAGATATGTCTCACAATTGTGTCTGTCGACTGTTTTTTTTTTTTATAGGTTACATTCAAAATTGCTGAATATGTATTTCAATGGATTTGTGTCATGGGTCAGGGCTTACCCTGTGGCATGTGTTCTGGGATAAGAATTACAATAGTTCAGAAGTCTTTAAAGTTATATTCTTATTTTTAAAAATTGAAGTATCTGTAAACCAAGTGATTAAAAAGGTTTTTCTGTGGCCAGAGTTGTTTTTCATGTAGATGTTTTTCACATTGTTATCCCTTCCAGATGCAAGGCCAACACCTATGGTCAGAAATGTCAGTTTGCTCCCAGCATATGCACTAATGCCAACCCATGTGTCAATGGAATGTGCTCCGAATCGGCCGGGGTCACCACCTGTGCCTGTGGACAGGGTAAGTATAGACAGAAATTACTCATACTTCTCATGAACAATTATGTTAATTCTTTAAATACAGTTAACTCAGTTTTTTAACTACGGTACGTTTATAACGCACAAGTTTATGATGAACTGACCAACATAACAAACTTATTTCTTAGTCCAGGCCATTTGCTGTATATATTCTTAAAACGAACTATGGTCATTACAAACTAAAATTAGTGGTCCTTTTGAGTTTGTTATAACTGTAGTTTAATGTATGAATAATATTCTTTCACATGGCCTTCAAGTGAGCTACAGAACCTTCAACAAGTTTTGATAGATGTGAACCTATTTTTATGTTCCTTTTGCCACTATGTATTACTTAATTGTTTGTGACAACATGGTCATCAGAAAAACTGTCACAATGAGATTTTTGTGTTGCAGGCCTCAGTTTTTTCATATGGGATAGATCTGAAAACAGGGTTGATCTTTGGACCTATAAAGATATATTTATGCTAAACTAATCTATTTTCAGACTACACGGGCAAGGGCTGTGAAGTGCAGGTGCACCACTGTAAGGCGGGTACATGCAAGAACAAAGCTGAGTGCAGTGCTCCCTCACTCAATAACTACAAGTGCTCTTGCCCCAAGGGTGGGTAACAATACACTAATGTCATTCTAGTAAAAGCCTCATATCTCATGGACCAGGATGGGTAGTATTTGGTAGCAATTATATCACATGGATGGGCACTAATGCACAACTTTCATTTTTAAAAGTTCTTATATCATATGGATTGGCCCCGATACACTACTGTCATTAGTGCCTCTATCACATGTCACTGTCATTCATCATGTTAATTCTCATGCCTACTGGATGGGCACAAATACACATTTGAAATAGTTGTATTCCAATCAGTAAAGAAATTGATGTCACATGGAGTGATTTGGTTGGCCGATTGGTATTACGATTGGTAGTTGTGATGGTTGTTTTGATGTGTCATTTATATCCTTTGGAAGTTTTTAAATATATTTACTTTCTAGCCAGAAACAATTTATCAGTATACATGTACTTCTCATCTGGTTTGCTGGGTTAGCCCATTTACATTGGTGTGTTGATGTTTACAGGTTTCACTGGGACAAACTGTGACACCAACATCAACAACTGTGCTGGAGTGTCGTGCCCAGGAACATCGAGATGCATTGATGGAGTGGACCAATATTTCTGTCGTTGCCCCGTTGGCAAAAGTGGAATAGACTGTAGTCAAGGTACGTAGAAAACAAACTTGTTTTCCTATCTTTTCTCTACTGTCATATGATATTGGTTGTTGGTGTGTCAGTATTTTGCAAAGCTACTTTTTATCATTTATGTTGAAACTATATAAACAAATGCTCTTGTTGTGTTCTAGTTATTTCTTTAGATGACGCAGTAACAGTAATTTTGGATAAGATGAATAATGTAACACAACTGCCTTTGGGGAAATCCTTTTGAAGAAAACTTACTTCCAAGCCTTCTGAATCAACTTAGGCTTGCCGTTTTTATTTCTTAGTCTACAGATTTTGTAGGTAGTGGGGTAAAAATGTTTAATAAAAATGACCTTAATGAAATATCTAAATATGTGTCCATATGTCCTGTGAGAAGCCTCATCAGTCTTGCAATGCAGTTGAACATACTGTATGCTCAATTCTTTTGTGGTGACCCACGGACGTAAATACAATTCTATATACGTCTTTGGGTGACCCTTTAGTTTGACTTGGTCAGATTCAGTGGTTGTCCTTTTGTATTTTTTTTAGAGACAGTGAATCTGTAAACCAGTTAATAATTATTATTGCTTTAAGTTGGTGAGCGTTATTATTGACATCATGTTACTGGCAAACCATTAGCAGTGGTAATGCCCCCTGGTTTAAAAAATTGTAACACATCAAGGTATTTGTTATATTTCCCTATATCAGATCTCTGTAAACATAATTGGTATAAACATATCAATATGGATGGATCTTTTTTCCACAGATCTGGACCGCAACTATGACATGCTGTTTAAACTGCCACAGAAGACAAGCCATGCTTACCTCCCCTACCCGATCCAACTCACAGCTAACAAGCTCAGTGTCAGTCTGTGGGTCAGATTCTGGGAGAAAGATGGAACCGGGACATTCTTCACTCTGTATTCAGTCGAGTCAGTATATTTGCTTGTTCTACTTCAGTTTGTTTCCTAACTTGGTGTATACCATATATGGCTGTGCATAAGGCGAGTTTGCATACCAAGAATTAGGGGGCTTTCAAGGGGTATCATCTTATACACAGGGTTGAAAAGTTTCGATGTTTTTTTTTCTCCCAACACAAAGACATTTTTGTGAGCATGTAACACTGAAAATCCAAATCCAAACTGAAGTACGCAAATTAATCATGTAATTACAATGTCTGGTTATAAAAAAATAACATGATATTGGACTAAATTATTCCTGATAAAATAAAGAGTTTTAGAAACAATTCTCCCGATCATTGTACAAGAATTCTTTAAAGTTATATTATTGGGTAATTTTTAAACAAATCACTGATAGATGCCAAGAAACGTGTGCACAGCTGATTTGTTACTTCCGACTTAGTTTACGCGACAAAACAAACAGTATTCTTAATCTCTGCATATAACACAATGTCTAGCAGAACAAGAAATACAATTTAAGCGGTAAATCATCCTGTCTATTGATGTTTTATCTCACATTTCCAATTTGTATTGACCAAGTTTAAGTTTTTTCTGCGGATGACAAGCACGTTTTTATTGCAAACATAGGGATTGTGCATGCGATGGTGATGTACTTCAACATGATTCGCTTTTAGAGACTGGGTAGATTCCATATGAATAAGCATTGAATTTGAAGGCTGGTACAAGGGGGTCGGTCGCCTTATACATGGGGTCACTTTATAGACAGCGATATACGGTATGATCATTTGTTGTAAAAATCTATATAAAGTTTCTTATCCAGTGTTATAATTTAAAAGTTAAACATCATTCTGTGTGAGATGTCTTCATTTGTCCGAAGCTCCAATCAAATGACTTGGAAACCTGTTTTCACCTTCAGTGGTCCCAACAGCCTGGCTGGCAAGAAGGAACTGATACGCATTGACCATTCCGGACTGACCATTTCCGTGAATGGTACCACTAGCAGTGTTAAACTGCCATACTTCAAGTATAACGATGGTAAATGGAACCAGATTGCAGTTACATGGAATGGCGAGACTGGACTCCTCAACTTTGTAGTCAACACTATTGCCGAGGATGTTCAAAACTATGCGAAGGGCATGATGATTGATAAATAGTGAGTGATACATTGATCTATTCAGCTTTGTAGTACATCATTAATCCTTTGAATTTTCTTCTGATATATCCTAAGGTTATTTTTTGTCCAACTCCAATATATATATATATAATAATTATCATAATTATTTGTTTTCTATGTTGTCAAAGGAGTATATGACAAATTTAGGATCTTAGAGGACCATTAGTTGAATGTGATAAATTAATTTGTGTTGTAATCCTTTCTCATGGGTAAGTTGTATTATTTTTCTAAATGATCTTGATATTGAAACAGGTCTTAGAAATGGACACCCTTTTCTGGGAACAACAAAACATATGTTGAGCTATATTTCTCTTCACCTTTTGGACCCTTGTTCATTTTCCATCACTGATACAATGTGTAAAGTCCATGATTCGTGTCCCAACCATGATATAGCTGGAATATGGCTAAAAGTGCAGTAAATTCTCAACAGACTCCTTTTTTGTCTCCAGTGTATGGATGGTTCTTGGGAGCAAATATGACCCTGTGACAGAGATGCCTGTGCTGAATGAAGGTTTCAATGGCTGGTTGAGTCAGGTGTCACTCTACAACAGAGATCTCACATTTACATCAGAAATACCTCTGAAGCTGGAGAACCCACAACAGGTCTTCACAGAAGAAATCTTTGCATGGAATGAGTTCCGCAGATCCCAGGGTGTGTCTCTTGTCATCCCGTCAACTGCTTCGTCCACATCCTGCCCCAGGGGGTACTCAGGAGGGAACTGTGAAGTGGCAGATGAGAGTAAGTAGAAGTCATCTTGTAATGTGCATGATGGTGGCATCAATATTTCACTTATCAAAATATACTTTGTTTTCTAGTTTGTTTCAATAATTCGTCTCTAGTTGTCATTTTAAAGTTTAGATCAAAATTTACCTTGAAGAGAGAAGGGCAATACAACAGTTCCAGACACCTTTCCTAGTTGACCCTAATAAAAGAATTGAAATACATGTAACTAGAAAACAATGGTGAAAATAAGACTATTTTATTTGTTTTCTAGTTCTCTTGTTTCCCAAAACAAACAGTTGAAAACAAGGTAAACTTGGATATGGAATTTAGAAATTTAAGGAAATTAATTTGTAACCTCAGGAGAAATTACTCTTGTTGACAGAATGGCACTGGTATTTTATAGTTCAGTGAATGGAGCTATAAATAAATTGTTATTATAGAAAATGTGTTGTACAATATGGGATTACAGGTATAGCATCTCTTATGATTTGAAATTGTTTCAATGCCATCAGCTTGACTCGAATTTAGCATCACTGAAAATACATCAGCGATTTGAACATTTTCACATGTATGATTTGTACACCGTACAAGATATCATTAACAAGTATCAGTCTCTGGATCATAAAAATTGGCATGTGGTTGCATCTATACATTGTTTCAATGCCCTCATTTCATGCCATATGTCTTACCCCAATTCATATCAGCATTACCTTTATTGGATCTTATCATCCATAACAGAATATGGTGACATCAAAAGATTTGTTCCCTAAACACATAAATCAAACAAAGACTCTGACAAACTGATGGCTTTACTGTTTGGATCACACTGATCTTCACCTTGGATAAGGTATATCCAGCTTGATAGGCTTTATGACATGACCTTATTTCATTGTTGCATGATAATTTCAGAAAAGCTCCTTGTGTCCCCCACAAAGTGCCCTGGCGACATAGTCCAATTGGGAACAACTCGCATCACTGAAGTGACCTGGGATGATCCTGTATTTGAGGGGAAAGATTCAACCATCATTTCCACTCACAAGTCAAGTAATACAATCAATATATTTCAGTTAGTTTTGTTAACAAGTACCTGTTGTTTTGATATATATCAATTCTTTATTGCTTAGGTCATAAAAACTTCAAAAACTCTTGAGAGCTAAATTTATTCAATGACACGTAACTTGATGAAAATATCAAACTACTCTACTAGTAGAAGACCAGATTTAGTAATGTGAACAAGATTGTTCGTGCTCACACCTTGTAGCGTTGAACACATGTACTTCCAGGGGATGTGTTTCTGTGGGGCCGCTATCAGGTTGTATATCTTGCCAGCAACTCAGCAGGAAACAAGGGACTCTGCAGCTTCAAGATCTTCATCCAATGTAAGTGCAAAACCAGGCTGATGGGAAAAGAAAGGAACATAAGAGAAGACAATTGTTGATTCAGTGTAAATCATACAGGATATCATGCTGCCCTTTCTATGTGTTCCATTATGTCTTAACAATATATACAGTAAACTACAGTTAAAATGGACCACTAATTTTAGTTCGTTATAACCGTAATTAATTATACTGTACATACAGCATACATACAGCAAATGGCCAGGAATAAATAAAAACTGTTTGTTATATGATATAACTTATATCTGTCAGTTTGTTATAAGCGTGTTCATTATAAACTTAGTTTACTGTATTGGCTGGTCACAATGGAAGGAGACGAAGGTAGACTTGTCATTATCAGATGTATTAAGATTTTCACATGTTATGGCAGACTAACACCTACATTGCATCTTCATGTTTATCTGGAAAATATTTGATCTTCATGACACATCAACTAAATGATCTATTTTTACCTAGATTCCAGCTGCACACCGCTACAGAATCCTATCCGTGGAAATGCACAAAGGAGTGTTATCAGTGACCCTCTGATTACAACTAGTATCAATTGTGATTCTGGCTATTCCATTGTACACCCAGTCCCGAAACTCTATACGTGTCCCAGGATCGGAAGTTACAACCCACCAATGAAGTACAACTCATTCCAGCTACCACCATGTGGAGGTGATCACTTTGCACTTCTCTTATTAATTAACTCAGTAAATATTATATGGTGCACCACTATCTCATATACATGCAGTTGAGAGTATTTTTATAAAGATGAAAATTATCCTTTTATTCTATATTTGCATCTTGTAAGTTAATAAGAATTGACCTTCACTTTGTGTGAGTTCATTGGAGTATGAACCATCATAGAGTGAGGGCCAAACTGTATGAACATCAATTTCGCGGTCATGTGACCGACCTCTTGTCCAATGGAAAAGCCGTATAACTTCAAATTAAAAAATTATTACTAAGTAATGGATGAGCCTTTCAGCATTTTATGAAGCCTTTTATAGTTTTAAGAGCACATGTTAATATTATGAAAATATGAAAACTGATTTATCGGCATCAACTTAGACAACTTAATAATCAGGATGATATGGTGAAACGTTTATGTATCTTGGTTGGCATGGAATTGGGTTGGTATGCAAATTTTTAATTTGAATAAATCCATCATGCTTATATACTGCTTTATGTGGGTTTTAAAAATAATTAAGTTTATTGTTTTCCAGTAATTGTTAACAACAATCTATACCAAGTGATAGTACAGCTGTTCTACACTGTAACCTCCACCAACCCTTCTGGCATTGAAACCAGCATGAGGACTGAGATACTCAGAGCACTGAGAACACTCAATGCTGAGTGGAGTAATGGACTATGCGATAAAACCGACTGCACTGATGCCGTCATCAACATTCAGAGTGGAGTAACAGCTGGACGGAGGAAGAGGCAGTCAACTCTGGACACCAGCGTCAACATCACCCTCCCAATGGCAAAGTAAAACTTTCTTGAAGATTCAGACAAATATGACCCAGTGACAACATACTCCATCATTGTTATCAGTAAATAAATATAATTATTGTGTTGTAACATTCAATGAACTCTGATCAACTCAGCTAATAAGGAAGTATTTACTCCCCAGAGCGTCTTCAAGCCTTGGGTCTTTAAGTCTCACCCCTGATGACATACTCCGTCTGGCTGTGCTAAACCAGGGCAAGTTTGACTTCTCAGTAAGTAACCTCAATTTGTTCTTTGTGAAAAAAATATTCAGTTGATTTTGTTTCCCAGGGGTTTGTTTTTCTTTACTTTTATTGTCCATTCAAGTAATTGAACAATTTCATTCAGACAATTGAACCATTGGAATCAATGCAGATAATTTGACTACGTGATTGACCCCAGTAGTGGATTCCATTCAGATGATTGAACTATTGGGTTCTGTTCAGACAATATTGAACCATCAGAATTCAAGAGACAATTAAACCACTGGATTTTATTCAGACAGTTGAACAACTGGAATCCATATGGGATAATTTAACCTCTTGATTTATGTTGAGAACTGGATTCCATTCAGACAATATTGAACAACTAGAGTTGAAGAGACAATTAAACTACCAAATTCTATTCAGACAGTTGAACAACTGGAATCCATTCAGACTATATTAAACCACTACAATTCATTCAGACAGTTGAACAACTGGATTGTGCTCATTTCCTACTACGTTTATAACAAACATGCTTATATCGAACTAACCGATGTAACAAACATATTTTTAGTTCTGGACATTTGTTGTATATATGCTGTATATATGCTTATGAACTACGGTTATTATAAACTGAAATTAGTGGTCCCTTTGAGTTTGGTATGACCGTAGTTTACTGTATTGTATAAATTGGAGCAATATGTTATTGATAAAAATAGTGGACATGCTGTATTTGTAACACTGATGTTCAGTTTGGTGTGCTTGTGTAGAACCTTTCTGTAAATTCTGTTAAAATTTTTGTCTTTGTTTTCCACAGCGGAACATCCCAAATGCAGTTCCTATAAGGGACCTCCTTAAGATACTTCTTTCCATCTCATGTGCCACAGGACAGGCAGTTGTTAACGGACAATGTGGTATGTAGCAGAATAAGACAACATAAACTATGTATTCAGTTGAAAATAGGTGTGAGAAATTAGAATTAGAATCAATTAACACCAAAAATATATTCTGATTTAATAACTGTGAAGGACATTATGATAAAGGCAACATGATCAATCCTTACATATTGACTGCATTTTATCATCAAAAGAGCTTTGGCAGGATATGCATTTTCAATAAAATCATGGCATTTCCTCTCCTCTCTCTCTCTCTCTCTCCGACCCCCCCCCCCCCCCCCCTCCCGAACACGAAATCAAATGGCCGGTCCCTAATGTAACATAGCCTGTAGAATGTGCTACCCAGGAAATCCCCATAGCATAGCTCATCCACAAATTGACTCTTAGTATTTGCTTAACTATTAGTGACAAAAATGTATATTTGTTACAGTCAAATGTGCTCCCGGTACCTACTACAATGCTGCCACAATGACATGCGACCTGTGTCCAGTCGGTCAGTATCAGCCGAATGAGGCTCAGTCTAGCTGTCTGCCCTGTGGAAGCAAGACAACAGAACTTGCTGGGTCATCTAGTGCAAGCGACTGCAAAGGTGAGTATTTGATGGGTTGTCATTCCTCCATTAGCTCAGCCATCGTTTCCAACATCGGTACCAAGTGTGAAGTTGGGCTTGTTTATTTTGCAGATGTACATTTTTAAATATGACAACTTTATTTCTGGGACCAATTGTTAGTCTACTACAGTATGAAACAAGTGCTTTCATGTGACTGAAAATCTGCTCAAAGCAGCACTAAACACTATGTCCTCAGATTTATATTGAGAGATGACTTCCTTACTGCGTAACTTGCACTTACAGTAATAGATGCCATATTGAGGGAACAAAGATGGAGTGCAAGGAAATATGTTGTTATGCGTCAGACTTAACAATTATTAATTCTGGTATGGGAAATCATTTTGATTTATCCACAAGTTCAGCAATATATGTTGGTTTTCAAACAAATTGTAAGTATATTTTGGATTAGTTGTTTTTCAGAATCCAACTTAAAAATATACTAGAAGTCATAACCATGATGTAAAATAAGCTTTATTTGTATTTATGTATCTTAACCTGTTCTTACAGTTACTTGCACAACTGGTCATAAGTTTGACAATGCTGGCAACACTTGTCTTCCTTGTCCAATCGGGTTCTATCAAAACATGACAGGCCAGTTCTTCTGCTACCCTTGCTCTGTGGAGAAAACAACCAGAACCACAGCCTCCATCTCTGAAGGCCAGTGCTACGGTAAGATAATCACTCACGTTTATTATACCTCAGTCACACCGTATTCCGTGGTAGGATTGTCATTTGTATTTGTATTATCTCTGTAGACATGTATACAGTAAGATTGTCATACTTGTTGACTGTCAAACTGTATAAGTATAAAGCTAATTTGTTTGTAATAGTTCATTTATACTTATCTCATGAACAACAACTTTAACACCTTGGGAATTAACAGACACTGGATTGACTCTTTGATTAAATAATATTGACTTATGACCTTAGTGAACATTGACCTATTTTCCAGTTGGGTGTGGTAAGGGGCATCAGCTGGCCCCAAATGGAACCTGCCAAGAATGCCCCCTGGGCAAGTACCGCAGTGCTGTTATGTCCAAGTGTGAAGACTGTGCTACTGGCCTGACAACTAATTCAACTGGAGCGGATGCTATGAGTTTGTGCAATGTTGGTAAGTGCTGGACATTCTGTATAAGTAGATCAAGATTTTAAATTTTTTTAATTTGAAGTTTACTCAATATACGGCTTTTCCATTGGACGAGAGGTCGGTCACATGACCGCAAAATTGACATTCATAATTGTATGAACGACACAATTTGAATACGTTTTTCACGAGAGTGTGTTCTTGAAATGACGTAAACACTGACAGACTACTTCCACATTCCAGGGGAAACCCCTTGATGAACAAACGAAGAAATGCACATCTAAACTATCGTAGTATCGACTCGATCCGTGTCTTCGGCTGACACTGACCGTCTCCAGCAATCTATGAATTTACCTTTGTGTCTGTTTGACGCATCTTTATTCATCTTTCAATGATCAGCCAGTTGATCAATGATGACTAACACATGTAACCGCCACAGGTTTATTAACAACTTCGGAAATCTCTCCCGTCACGTTTATCGTGTCGGCCATTTTGATGTCTTGTACTTGATGTAAATGTATTATGACGCACTGTCATTGTGACTGACTTACTGAGGTAGTTCATTACAGACCTTTCTCATCTAATGGGGATATTATATGAACACATGTGTTGCGTAAGATGTTTCTGAAGAGCAAGTTCTGCATCCATACGTTCATGTCACCTCTCTTTTTGAGGAACTATTTTATTCCGCGACATAGCTGGTTGTTGTTTGGCTGTCAGTGTAAACATGAAGTCACACGTACTAAATAAAATTGTGTTTAGACCTTGGCCTACTTCCTTTGAGGTAAGAAATTGTGATAAAAAAATTATAAGAATTGACTTTCACTTTGTGTGAGTTCATTGGAGTATGAACCTTCATAGAGTGAGGGCCAAACTCCAGTGAACTCACACAAAGTGAAAGTCAATTCTTAAGTATTTATCCAAGGCTAGCAGCAGAAGTCTGAATATGTATGAATACAAAACAACAATTTGGAAACTATGGCGAAAAGCATAAACACTCACCATTAAGACCTTCCATTCCTTCAGGGGACTGTCAAGCTGGGTTTTACCGGAACAACGTGAATCAGACTGAGTGCCTGAAATGTCCACGTGGAACCTACCAGGATCTGAAGCAGCAGTACAGCTGCAAGGCGTGTGGCAGCAGCCCTCAGTACATCACAGAGGGAGATGGCTCAACATCTGCAGCAGAGTGTAGATGTAGGTATCCAGGTCCACACTTGGTGTGTGCTAGTTGGTAATCCATCTGTCGATAAAATGTAGGCGTAACACTCAAATTGCTGGTCGACTGATACCATATGGTTTTTCTTTTGAAAATTGACATTGATTTCATTCTTCTCTTGACTTGTATAAGTCACTAGAAGTCATTACTGCACTTAGCTTGATGAAGGATACAGTCATTAGTTAAATATCATTAGCAAATATGAATGATTAATCTTCAATCAGTATTTCGCTTCACTTAAATACAGCAGCCCTGTCAATTTAATTCCTGCAACCACAAATGTCATATTTGTACACATCTGTTGTGCAAACTTAGATGAGAAATGTTTTTGTTTTTTATTGATTATGAATGTTTATTCCTGCATAGTTAAATCTGCATCTCAGCTTTAATATCAGATCGCAATGTTTTTTCAGTTGTTTGTGAAGATGGATTTCAAAGGTTTGTGCAACAAAATGTGGACACATGCATCCCTTGCCCGGTCGGATTCTATCGGAATAAAACCCTCCTTCCGTATGATGTGTGTGCATCATGTGGCCCTGACCGCAGCACCGCATCAACCCACTCCAAGTCATTCAGTGATTGTTCCATCTGTGAGTACCCACATTGAAAACAAAAACAAAAATTCTGAAATATATGAGAACATGTTGATACATGTTTTAGTCTATTTTTTATGTTTTGTCTTTAAGACTTTTCTCTTCTAGAATTAGATTAACTGTTCTGTCCATACATATTTTCTAATTCTCTGAAGTGATAACATTTTAAAGGGTATTTTTGTTCATGTTTTTTCAGTGAAATGCCCAGTTGGACAGCAACCAGACTCAACCAATGCAAACTGTGTTAACTGTCCGTTCGGGACATATCAAAATCAGTCAAACCAACCAAACTGTATCCCCTGTACTGGCCAAACCAGCACTCGCCAGAATGGCTCGCAAAGCAGGACACAATGTGAAGGTCAGTACCACAGACATTCACTACCTCAAATAAATATCTCTAACTAACTGCCTGTTATCAGTAGATATCTCACATGTTTTCATTCACATCCTCTGATTGGTGGAGTATTCTTATAGTGAGTGAGTGACTTGGTTTTAACACCGCTTTTAACAGTATTCCAGTTATATCGTGGTGTGTCAGCTTATTGTGGGAGGAAAGCCCAAAGTAACGCAGGTCTCAGACATTTACCACGTCTGTGAAACCCACGAGCACGGGTATGGTGCTGACAACCTAGAAACATAATCTAGGCGAACCAGGATTCGAACCCACAATCATAGGTTTTTGGCGTGCCCACGGGATGCAACTCTCCACAGCGAATCGCGGCACCTAAGACGGCTGGGCCAACCATGCCGCCAGTATTCTTATAAGTCTGTATTACTTTAGTTATTGTATTGCGTTTAATTTGTATTTCCTCTAGTTTTTCAGGGAAATAATAATCATTGAACAAAGTTTGATAAACTTAAATTTTAAACAAAGATTCATATTTTCAGACTGACCTACAATATCTTTTGAATGTTTGACCTAGAATTAATTTTTATGTTCTTTCTCCTGAAACTGATACCTCATTCATGCATCATCAGAATATCTGCTGACCCATACAATTGTCACAACCAGTCTGTATGGAATATATTGTTTTCTACTGCAGCTTATTGTAATGGAGGTCAAGAGAAGCTTGCAGATGGTTCATGTCGGACATGTCCTATAGGCTACTACAAGGACAATAGTGGCTATAAGTTCATGTCATGTGAAAAGTGTCCAATCAATTTCGTGACATCTGCACCTGGAGCTGACTCAGCTGCAAAGTGCAATATATGTAAGTAAAGTCAATTTACACATCTTAAACACAAATTTGTCACAAGTACTTTGATCTCTAAATTAATTTTACATCTTCATAATGATTTCTATGTATGAATGTACTTCATTTCTACGAAAGTATGCCCCAGTGGAGATTCCAAAGCAGAAGAGGTCCACACAGTATCATACTCATCGTAAGCGCTGACTAAGGAACAATGTTCAAGATTGAAAGTGAAGGGGTTCTTGTCATAACCCTATTGTAAAAACTGATAATTAAGGGGGTTCCTAGATTCAATTACTATGACAGTGAAATCTCTTAATTTCTAGCAATGAAGGCGGGTCAGGTGATCAGACTTAGTGACTTGGCTGATAGTGTGTAGTTATGCAATTGTTGCTCATGCTTTCAGTCACTGGTTTACCTGTTCCAGACTCAGTTATTGACAGCCTGCCTTGATGGAGTTACAATATTGCTCCCGCTTTAAAGAACAATACCACACCCACACACACATTATGAATGTATTCTCAGGGGAGGACTCCTGCAACAGTTGACTCAGTTGTTCAGTGCTAACTCTTTTCTGTTTCCAGACCAGTGCCAAGCTGGTTACAAGATTGTGGGCAATGGATGTGAGGCATGTCCTGTGGGCTATTATCAACCAGAACCATATAAGAGTTCCTGTAAGATGTGTCCCAGTAATACCTCCACCCGACAGAATGCCACTGTTAATGTCACACAATGTGAAGGTCAGTGAGTTTTTACATGGGCAGAATTCAGTTTAGATATTTTGTATGTTTTAAGCGTAATCTCTTAGCATCTATCTTGAAATGGTTTATTTCTCTCTTTCTCATCTTATCCCCATAGTTCTTCACCATCATCTGTTGCTCTTGTTTTGTTATAGGGTCGTTCAATCTCTCTCCTTTGTCTTGTCTTATCCAAATTTCACCTTTTTGGATTCTCTTCTTTCTGTCTCTTCTTCCTCTTTCCAATCTCTTTTCACTCTCCATCTTTCCCAACAGTTTCTCAGGTACTAGTAAGTCAGGGTTTGAAATGCTATGTTTTCAAGATATGTTCTGTGTTGTTCTATGAAGATACATCAAACATTATCGAGAGTAAAATGTAATGTTTGTGAATACCAGTGTGAGTGGAGATAGAAGTAAACATGGGTAGTTTATAGTGAGTTCAGCATTAAATCATGCATATCAGTTCTCAGATGTATGTCCTCTAATACAGTTGTGTGATATTTTCAGGATATTGTCCATCTGGTTCTGAGAAGGATATGACCACAGGCCAATGTAATCCATGTGCGAGGGGTTTCTATAAGGCAAACAGTGCTGGTGTGTTCAGCGAATGTGTTATGTGTTCATCTACCTTCATCACTGCATCAACAGGATCTACATCTAGTAGTGACTGTTCAGTTCGTAAGTTGGACTTATTTATCAGCAGTAGTAGTATCATATCAGTTGCATATAAGAACTATCATTATTAAAATAAGAAGTATCTTGTATGTATGACTTGTTTTTTGTTATTGATATACAATTTATTTTGATATGACGATTTCATCCTCAATTTAATTGTTGGATAAGTTGTTTGGAAATAAGAAGTTTGACATGTTGCCAGGATGGGAGAATAAGCTGCTTGATCATGTCACATTCATCTTGTGACTGCAGCATATTTCATATCATATTTGCCCATTGAATATCTCAGGAAGTTTGGGCTCCTTTGAAACTGACTACACACTTGTCTTTGACATCAGTGTTTAAATTGAGCCTTGGTTTCCCAGACAACTGCACTGACGGCCAGAAAACAACAAGCACAGGATGTGTGGACTGTCCCAAAGGATCGTACCAGTCACAGAAGTGGCAGACAAACTGCTCCATGTGTGCCACAGACAAGACCACATCCACCAGTGGGGCCACAGCAGCCACTGACTGTATCTGTGAGTATCTTGGTCTTTTGGCAGGTTGTGTGTAGGTTTAACTATTCTGACTCCTTTGTATTTGTTGAGGTGAAATGGGGTCTAAAAACGTCACGTCCAGGTTGCAGTTACATAGCGACGTGCATTCACGTGCGGTGTGGGATGAGGATGGGTGTGGGTGGGTGGATGCATGCGTGCATCACAGTTTAGCATGAAAATAGTATACTGAATCCGAGCCGACCAGTCCTTGTTTCCGCCCCTTAATCCTGAGCACCAGGCTCAACATGTACAATCTTTTAACATCTTTTGGTTTGAAAAGGCCAGGATACAAACCCCGGACCATCCGGGTGGATGCTGTACCACTAGAGGATGGAGGCGGTCTGTTTTTGTTGAAGCCAAAGCTATATATTAGGAGCTCAATATCTTAGGAACACAATTTCACAACGGGCTAATTTTAAAATGAAATAAACATGAAGGTGAAGGGAAGTTACATTATAACCAAGTCAAAACATCAAAGCATGTTATGAGGGATTGCCTTTTTAAAAAAGTAAGGCCTAGGCCTGAAAGATCATGGGTTACAAATATAGAACTTAGTCACCAAAACTGACATATGCTATCATTAAGAAGCATCAAGATACTTTTTATCAAACATTGAAGGAATAGACAGAATTCAGTTGTTATGTTTCAACTGATTTATAAGGTTATCAAATAATTAACCAGCTATGTTATGGTCTTTACTCTCAAGACAAAAAGTGTATAATTCATTATAAACGTTCCTCCTAGCAGACAAGTAGCAGAACTCAAACCTAGATTGGAGGACATTTAGCCCTGATGGGGTCGATCTCCCCCAAGTCCATAATGATTTTGGCTATTGTTGACAGTGTTTAGGCCTGAGTTTCACTCAATGAAGACACTATTGGAATAAGTATTTTGAAGGACATAAATAGGAGTACATGATTTTGGACCCAAAACATGAGTCATGTGGTAAAAAACATTCAGCTTCACTTCTCCTGTGTTCCAGTGAGCTGTCCTCCAGGCAAGGAAGACATTGCTGGGGTCTGTGTCTTATGTAAGCAGGGATTCTACAAGAGTGAACAGAAGGCCTCTCCGTGTATGGAATGTCCTACAAACAAAACAACATCAGGCAATGGAGCCACCGCTTCAACAGACTGTAACCAAAGTAAGAATCTTCCAAATGGTTAGACCACTAAATGTTTAATTTTGTTGATTAATTTGTTTATTTATCAAGTTTACCATATTCAAGTTTGTTGTTTATTCAAAAGAAAATATTAAATGAAGATAAGTTTCAAAATTGCTGTAAGAGTGGGACAAATTTAAGAATATGATATCTACTTTCAATGTCTGCCAGGTATAACTGAATCCAAGAACATAGCAACAGTTATGACAAATATTTTGTGTTTTCAGTTGGTTGTCCAGCCGGGTATTTTCAAGACTCCTCTACTTCCTGCCAACCATGTACTTACGGATACTACCAACCTCAAAAGTGGCAGTCAAAATGCGAAAAATGTGATACCGGAAGTACAACATATAGTCTGGGAGCAATGGCTGTAACAGACTGTGTTGGTAAGTATTTCTGCTTTCAATTCTGGCATGTTCTGGCTCATTAAAGATGTCACAGTGGAGTTTATACATGTAGTTTGTCAAGGTGCATTTGTTTAGTCATATTAATCTAGAATCATTCATCACAAATCTTGAGTAACATTTTGTACCATGTATCTTGTACCCTGACACCATCAATCATACCTCTGTTACAGTGGATTGTAGTAAGGGACAGCAGTTCAACGCTGGCACAGGTAAATGTGAACCATGTCCCCAAGGCTACTATCAGGACAAGCTCAATCCCGAACTGTCGCAGTGTATCATGTGTTTTGACACCAATGTTATCACTGCTGGACCTGGAGCCACATCTGCTGCCAGCTGTACTGTCAGTAAGTAATTTGGATCTTAATAAGTCTGTGTCTCATACAATTCTTCTTCTCACACAATTTTTAGCAAATCACTATAATATATACAGCCTTTGATCATGCCTAAGTCTTCTCTTCTTAGACACTGTTTGCCCAGTTATCTAAGTCTCTTCAATTCGCTTACCAGAGTTTTGTCTCTAAGGCAGGCCATGCATTTGCATTCCACAAAAGTTGTAAACATCTAACTCCAGCATCATTATGGGCTTTTCTCTTTATCAAGCTGACACACTATCCTATAATGAAGTACTGTTCAAAGTGGCGTTAAACCAAACTCACTCACTCAATCACTCACTCTGTCATCATTTTGGAGCGGATGCTAAAGAGATCCTTTTCTCTGCATGTCTTCATTTTAAAAAGTCATCATTGCCTACTCATTTCACAAAGAAATACAAATTAATTTTCTCTGTTCATTTTCTCTTTCAAGAAAACTGTACAACCCCTGGACAGTACCGAAATAGTACTACCAACCTCTGTGAAGACTGCCCTGTCAGAACCTACCAGGACACGAAATGGCAGGATTCTTGCAAGACATGTGCAACGGGTTACACCACACGCAACACGAAAAGTCCAAGTTCGGCAAGCTGTCTTCGTAAGTGTAGCCACGTATCTCTTGAAACACAATACAGGGTTCAACAAATACAGTTTGTCAAGTAACCAAAAGGTCCGGTACCCCAGAAAAATCACAATCAGTTTTTCTCACCTCTAAACAGCAAATATCCCACTTGTGTCACCCTGTTCATTCGATAAGAGCAAACTACAGCAGTTTGGCAAAAGATATTTTTCCACTAGTCTATCAGACCACCACAATTTAAAACAATTCTGACATTTTGTGCTGGAAGTTTTCTTATGGACCAGCATATTTGTTGAACAATATGACAAACACACTGGTCCATCTGAACCTAGAATAAACACATTTTCCACTTGCATGATCACTCAAGGAATTAGATGTGATCAACATAAATTTCATTTCTTTTTAAATTAGGCATTTTCAATAAATGGGGTTATCATACGATTTCACACTTTTATGTTGACAGTGTGAAGCTCATCCTGAATATTACATGAAATAATATTTATATGAAAAGTACTTATGTATTGTACATAACAAATATATATACAATCAATGTATAAATATTCTAAATACCTATTCCATCACATATATCTTGTATATGACAATTTGCTGTGATTTCCTTTGTTTATGTCTAAAGGTAATTTAATTGTTCTATCTAGGTGACTGTGAAGCAGGCAAGACACAGATCGGGGATGCCTGTACAGACTGTCCTGCAGACTTCTACAGAAACAAGACCACCTGGACCTGTCAACCATGCCCCGCTGGCCTCAAGACCTCGAACGTGGGGGCCCCGTCAGTCAGTGCCTGCAACGTGTGTAAGTACCTCCTTGTTCAGTTATTATTAACATTGTTTTTCGTAGCCTTATGTTAAGAAATTGATTCATAGTCATATCTAGGAACAGGTAGCAAACAGTTTATTCTTTTGAAACTGTTGTTATGATGGTAGATATAAGCAATAATCAGTGTATTGATAATTAGTTTCGGAGCTTGTTCAGTATTACCGTGAACCTTCAATTTTACTTTAAAATGATCACAATTGCTCACGAACATAAAGAACATTGGAATTTTAACCTTCCATTTAACATTCTCTTTCCCTTTTTTTACATTACTTTTTTTATTACAAATTTAATGGAGTACCAAACACTGCAGGTCAGGTTAAGATTTGTATGTGAAATATCTGTCTGCCAGCAGGCTCAATGTTTGTCAAGTCAAACTTGTTAAAAAAATACCATGTATTGCTAGCTACAGATAATGTTCCCAAAAGTGTACATTATTTGTAACACTCTGCCTGATTTCTCAGATGTGAACTAGCTTTCTTTTGTGAACTAGCTTTCTTTTTCTTAACTGTCCACTATTTGTTTTGCCCTCACTGCCTTGATGAACTTATTAAGTTGCAATATAACAGCTCACAATATGTTATAAAACATTCTTCTTTAATTTTATTTTCGAACATACATTTATTTGACAATTATTTTGATATTGATAAGTATTGCCTATTGCTTACTAAATAACATAGACGGAAGGCTTAATATTTAATGTATCATGATAATGTTTAATGAAATGTTTCACTTGGTCAACAATGACTAACCTGGTCTGACTATTCTTACAGCTGCCTGCTTACAAGGAACATACTTTAAACGAGATGAGAGTAGATGTGTTGACTGCCCTCTCAATTATTACCAAGATTTAGTATCCACATTTGAGTGTAAGAGATGTCCTTCCTCCAAGTTCACCACAACTATGGGCAGCAGAAGTGAATCAGATTGCGTTGGTAAGTTGCACAGCGAGACTCTGCACCACAGGAGGTGTTGTTGTGTAGTACTAGTAGTGTAGGTGAGACTAATTTCACAGTTATAAACCAGTAAAGTTTATATCATAGTATGGTGTCTTGCATCCACCTTACCATTCTGTTATCATTTCTAGTTTATTCAGTGTTTACTTACCTGTATTGATTGAGTTGGAGTAAATATGGTCTTGGAAAGTTCCATTAGTTGAGATGAATATTCATTCAAATCAATTAGCAGATCAAACACCTGACCAGGGCCCTGTTCCACTAAGAGTTCTTGGCACTGAGAAAATCAACGTAGCCTTATGTCAGTGGATCTGTCCCTGGCTCCTACTCATATATGCTATTCCAAGATGATAAATTTGACAAAAATAGATGGCTTTCAACCAGATTCATTTGGTATTGAAATCATGTACATATACATGTACACAGTGGTCAATATGAAGGAGTGAGTGAGTATGGTTTTCCACCACTTTAAGCAATATTCCAGCAATATCACGGCGGGGGACACCAGAAATAGGCTTCACACATTGTACCCATGTTGGGATTCTAACCTGGGTCTTCGGCGTGACGAGCAAAAGCTTTAACCACTAGGCTACCCAACCACCCCTCAATATGAAGGAGTTACAAGATGACAACACATGCCTCTCAAAATTACTTCAAGATACATCACTGCAAAGTGGTCCTAGATAAATATGTAAACAAACATTAAAAATTTATTTATGTAGGGTGAGGGTTAGTTTGTCCTAACCCAGGCAAAATATGAAGCGGCGTTCAAGGTGGAATTCATTCTTATTACTGAATTTAGTGTTGGACAACGTTCAGTTACTCATTCACAGGGTTCCATATCAACAAGAATGTGCCTGGCTAAAGAATGAAGGTGACTTTATCAGTGATGACATCTTTCTTTGTAGGTTTCTGTGACACAAGTAACAACTGTTCATCTAATGCCAGATGTGTGGAAGATCGCATTACCAAGTACAAGTGTGAATGTAATGCCAATTTCCAAGGCAATGGTTTTACCTGCACCCGTAAGTATACCTAAATTATATATATATGTATGTATGTATGTATGTATGTATGTATGTATGTATGTATGTATGTATGTATATGACAATACTGGTATTTCCTCGCCACATCTGGCTCTAAAACGCTCCTCCCAAAAGTGAAGCAATATTTAGATAATGTCAATCTGTTTTTAAGAGAGATGGGGTTTGTTTGTTACAAGATTTATATGAAAAACTCTGGCTGGTAGATATGGGAAAACATGCATAATGTTTTATTTGTATTTGGTGGAATAAAAATGTTTTTATTTATTTTATACTGATTTTTGGTTCAATGGATAAAGGAACAATTTATATTTAACTTTCTGCATACAACTGTTGGTTGTTTTTGTTTCAGATGTGTGTGACCTGGACTACTGCAAACATGGGAGCACCTGTACCCGTGGCCCACCTGCACAGTGCCAGTGTACTGAGTTCTATATGGGGGACCAGTGTGATATAAGACGAGGTGAGTTGACCACTGGGCCCTGTCAGATAGGCCCGCTCATGTTTGTCACAAGCTGCTCCAATGGGCATTAGGTGGCCACAATGGTTGGACTGTATGGTTACAGCCCTGACCTGGATAACTGTGTCATACCCTAGTGCATGTCTGATGATTTCCTATGATTAAGGATGGCACTGTTAGACAAAGGCCTGCCTGTTCCTGTTGCGTTGTTTAGAGATTTCTAGCTTGAACATGAAACCTGAATGATTATCTGTTATTTCATCCTAATGTATATCTTATGTCTTCTTCCAAGGATTTCCAGTGATCAGTGATTTTACTGTTAGACACAGGTCTGAAAGTTCTTGATGCCTTTGCATAGAGATATATTTCTAGCTTAAACATATGGAACCAAGATGACTGTTATATTAGCCATATGCATGTCCAATGTCTTCTGAGGATTGATATCTGATAAATATTTTTGACTTAGTGTACTGTATTAGCCGTGTTAAGCACTCTACTCCAACTTCTACACCAACATGTAAGTAATCTTTATAAGCTATATTACAGTTCTTGTGTATATTACAAATTGTTTGCCTATCAATCATTATAAAATCGTTTGAACCAAGTTTGTTCTCTATCACCGATTTACCTTGTGTATGGTTTTGAAAAATGCCCCCATCATTTGTAAATTTTTGCATTTACAGCTAATACCGTACTCACTATACAGTAGACAATTACGCACGATGACGACATTCTTTTTTACTATCCCTACACAAGCTCCAGTACTGTTTTAGTCCCTAAACATGGACCACAAGTTTTATGTTTGATAATTAACACATCTATTTGGTAACCAATTAGCTTGGTTATGTGAAAATGGGAGAATAAGAATAAATTTCTGTAGCTTAATACAATTTGTTTTCTTTGGCAATAATTTGTTTGGGATGATAAGTTTAGTGGTAAAAGATAACACTAATTCTGTTTAAAGTTTAGAATGTTTACTAGTTTTACAGTAAGATGTACATGTACTGACTTCTGTCAGTGAAGGCTTAGTTCATTTGTTAAAGGTCTGAGACCATACATCTTACCCATCAAAGATAAGTCTTTAGGGAAAATGGAAATAAATTAAAACTATATTTATTTTATTATGTGATCGTGGCTTTGGTTCCTGATCTTTAAATCTGTAAACTCATAAACCATTCAGCAGTAGAAACTAACAGTTTCAGTCCACTAGTCCTTATAAGGATAACATATAGCAAAACCCTGAAAAATGGCAGTTTGGCAAGGAGTACAGGACTAGTGCCAATTTCCAATGCTGCCATTAAATATAAAAGTGTTGCCTCAGTATAGCTCATGCTGAGGGCTCAGAGACTTAAGTAGGGGCTGGTGAGCTCATTCTTGACAACTTGTATTATATCTGAAATGTCCTACAATCGATGAATTATCTCTATATCTTTCATGACCAGCATCATAACGTAATAAATGTGTGTTTTTTGCCTTAAGTCTCCAATGATAGATATATCAGACATATATTCTTTGTTTTGTTTTAGCGGCTGAGCTTGTATCAAACCAGCAGACATTAACAATTGTGGGTCTTGTTATCGGAATCCTTGGCTTCATCTTGCTGCTCATCCTTATAGCAGCATGTCTGTATCGTCGAAGAAGGTAAGATGATTTCAGTTTTATGATACAAATTAATTTTTCCAGTTGAATCTATTCCGAATGACACATGCTTTCCACAGTTCAAGATCCTATGATTTGTGTAGTATTCATAGAAGACTCTCCCTAACCAATACGGCCAAATATGTGTTAAAGAGGATTTAAAGAGTATGTTGTTGGTGTTGTTGTTGTTATTGTTATTTTCATCATTATTACAGACCTGCACCGTCAAGGCAGACTCCCAGTGAGTATGATGACCGAGCCAGCCTGGCAGCAACCAGAGGACCCTATGACTACCCTCTTGCCTATGTCCCATCAAAAACAGCATCAGTAATCAGTGGGCCAAGATATATGCTGCCGCAAACTGTGGAGAAGAGTTTTGATAATCCACAATATGTTATTTCAGGTACATTTTGACAAATATCTCTTACTATTTAGTTAATTTCTACCAATATATTATGACTCTCAGCAGTAATTCTAAAAATTTAAGATAGAATATTTTTATTCATTGACAATGCTAACAATCTGGGTAATGCAAGTTGCACTACTAATCAAAGATATAAATCTTATATTTCATTAACAAGTAGAAAATAAAAACAATGTGAAAATAGGTGCAAATATACATGACTAAAATAATACATATCTAAAAGACAAATAACATGAATCTTTGCGTTGTTGCTCATAGTTCTATACAAATTACACTATCTCTGAAATGATTTGTTTCAGTGTCGGTTTCTGTATTACGATAGAAATGCCATTTTTAAAAATATCCATCAAAGATGGATTCCCTAAATGACCCTTGGTTTGTCAGCACCATACCCATGCTTGTAGGTGTCACAGCCTGCATCACCTTAGGCTCTGCTCCAACTTGAAGCTGACACTGTGATAAAAGTAACTGAAATAGTGTTCAAACCTGTGTTAAGCCAAACTCATGTTTTCATATGATAATGGGAAGACACTAAACATGTATTTCCTGAACTTTTGAAGCCCCAGCTACTTTCAACCATTCTGTGAGGTCCCGGGTTACCCGACAGGAAGTTGATTATACAAGTATCATATGAGCCTGGTAGGAAGGTAACCATGTGATTTCCGTCATGCCTTCGTATCTGTTTCCCAAGTCCAATACTAACACAAGGCTTCATATTGACAGTGTCTTTACTCGCTAACTCATTCAAATCATCGCTTCTACATCTTCTCTCCCTGAAAACAGGAACTTACAACATATCAATATTGGAAAATATTAGTCATTTAAGCATTTGTTGCATTGAATACCATGAATGTGATAATTGTGACTACTTTATATTGGCTTTTCCTGTTTTCAACCGTTATGATATTTGTCTGCAAACCTTTGTTGTGAATGTCTGCTGTTGTATAGAGATAACCCACTATTATAGACAGAGGCGTCTAATGCATTATTGAATATGATTTATAATAGACCATCAACTTACAAGAATCAATGTATAATTAACCGAAACTAAGAAATACTGCATGACGTCATACAACATACTGGTTGAAGCATATGGCCTTGTGACTGTAGTTGTAGTATCTGTCACCCTTTTCCACCTATTCTCATGTCCTGAAAACAATTGCATGTATTTCCTGGCAATATTGATGTATTAGACACGTGGGTGATCGATATGTTTGTATAACTTTATTTTAGCTTATCTGTAAAATACACATCTTTTGAATAAGAATTGACTATTCTATACATGCAGGTGATCAAAGGGTCTATCAACTCTAAAGGTATACAATGATTAAATGTATATAACTCAGGCTCAAAATGTACAATAACAATCTAATTCCTCACGGCTTACTTTTGCAAGTATAACCCTGGCAATTGTGTATGTCAAAGTGGATAGATATTGATTCAACACACCACTTATGTATTGTTATGCACAGATTTAACATCTGAACAAAAACTGACATAGTGACCACTGGAGTGAATTTACTACAAAATGACATTATTTAGCACAGGTGTGTGAATTTATCACAAAATAACACATTCTGTTGTCTGGCTATATATACAATGGTAACCTATATCGAGCATGTGTGGTTGAATGTACTACAAAATGACATTATCCAGTGCATGTATCTGAAATTTACGACAAAATGATATTTTCGAAAACATGTAAATGGATATGCCACAATGGTTACATATATTGAGCTAGGGTGTGTGAATTTATTACAAAATAACATTACTTATCACAGGTGTATTAATTTATTCCATAATGATGTAACTGAGCACATATGTGTGAATTTTAATACAAAATGACCTATTTGAGCACAGGTATGTAATTTACTACAAAATATAAGTGAGAAGAGGTGCGTAGATCAACTACAATAATGACATATTTCAACTAGTTTAATGCAACATAATTGGAGATAGTTCACTAAAACATTATCCCATGTCATGTGTCATTATCCTCATGAATCTTTCAGTTTAACACACACTGTACACTGATAGACATGTTTCTGATGATGATTCATTGACTAACACATCACAATGATGTATTTACCTATGTGTGACAGTATCTTTTATGAACTATTCAAGAAAACTGAGGATAAATATTATGATTATGACTGGGAAATCTGATGTTTCTAGTACCGGTAGTTGTTTTAGTGTTAATGATTGTTGCAAAGTGGAGGACTTAGGCAATACATTTAGCATGTTTTGCAATGGAACCGCATCAATCATAATTAATACTGTTAAGTGTTATCCATCTCTTGTTGGACAGCATTGAAAGGCTACTCAGTATATGTAGTCCTGTTATAAAACTGAGATCAGAAAGTGAATGAAAGTGAATGAAATAGCCATATTTTACCTGTATACAGGTATATATTATTTGTTTCATCTTATTTCCCAATACTGTGTGGCATACTAACCATACTTGTAGCAATTAGATGTGATTATTTTAATATATTATGTTTTTTATATTTCATATTTTTCATAGTTTCTGATTTTTTAGTTTCTCTTATTTTACATGAGTAACATGTAGAACTTAGTAGAAGCAGTAAACAAGATGTACTTATTCTGTTAATTAATTAATTTTACTACCCATGAACTTGTTAAGTATATATATATCATCTTCCCGAGGCAAGGGTGTTAACTGACTACAAAAGTCCAATTTCCACTCTTGCCAAACTAGGATGGAATTTCTGGGCTCGATCGTAGCACCACCAGCGGCTATAATGAGTTATGTCCCTTCTATGTCCCTCCTACTGACCAATCAGATTCTACCTGTCATATCACTTACATTTGCTTCCAACAAAATGGCGTCACCCTGGCAAGACGATCTGATTGATAAACAAGATCTACCGATTACCTTGCGAAGTGCATCAAATCATTTGATCACCTTGATTAAACACATGAAAAGATTTGGAAAATATCGCCCAATAGACAGTACAAATGCTCTGCAAATCCTGCAGTTGACAGAAATCTGCACACTGAAGTTCATGTTGTTGCGAACTGGATGTCTAGTTCGTTGCGCCGTTGGACTATGCATAGACTCATTAGTCCAGCCAAACTGTAACTCTGGCCTAGTTCGGGAAGGGTGGAAACAGGACTTTTACAGTCAATTAACTCCATTGTCTTGGGAAGATGTATATATATTATGTATATAGAACAAATTATTTTGGTACGAGCAATTAATTGCCTGCCTGTAAATCTCACATAGATGATTTATGTACTACATGTTTTGTGTTTTGCTTTCAGATGACGACCCTGCTGTCTACAAAGCTTAGCAATAATTCAGCCAGAGATTTGCAACATCACAGTCACCTTTCATCAATATGTCGCACATATTTTGCTCACCTTGAAACAGCATTTGTCTGTATTTTTATGAAATACACTCTCTTTTTGTAATTATCAGAAATGATTTTTTTAAGTTGATGCAACTGAACTCTTTGGGAATGTTTATAATTATTTACACATTTCATATGTTAAGAGAGATTAATTTTGTCTGTCATTTTTCTTATGACAAATTATTTCTGATTTCCATGGTTAACCCAATTCTCCTTTTGTTTACATCTAGTATTGTAATTTAGAAATCCATTCTGATGGTATGCTTCTGAATGAATGTACTAATAGTGTATGTTATGTTTTCAATACTTTGTGGTATCATGACCTTGGTACTCATTATGTCAGACATGAATGGCATGTACATAGCAGTGCTATTTTCTGTCAACATGTTTATGTGATATGAGTCCTTTGAATCTTAATGTCCTATTATAAACTAATCAGCATCAATAAAGTAGCTGTGTAACTATCACAAAGGCTATAGCAAATTTGGGATTGTCATTCCACTAACATTGTTTATGGTACATTAAACCCTTCATTTGTAGTACAAGTAAATTGGCTTGATTTGTGTTTACCTGTTACAAAAGAGGAATCAATTAAAAATGAAATATCACATTGTCTGTTCTCATGCATGAAAGACTATCTGGATACTTGTTTATTTTTAATTAGATTCAGTGAAAGATTTTGAAGAAAATCTGTATTCAGGGATGATACTTGATGCCACAAATTTGTGATATTTTTTGTGTAAGATTGTATGTATTGTGAATACTCTAAAAAGATGAGAGATTATTTCATACACATAGCATGGCTAAAGTAGTATGAGTGTATTATGAAACCTCACTGTATAAACTGTACACTGAAGAATTGCCTCCCTAAGTTTATATTCTAGTTGCAATAGATAGACCTTTATAAGATGTATTACTAACAATTAGAGACTACCAACCCAAAGTTCATATTCTTGTTTGTCATATTTATTGCAGATGAATTTTGCTATACAGTGTATTTCTGATCATTGATTTGACCTGATAAAAAGCTACTCAGCTTGATGAGACAGAAGGACCTTTGTACCTTATTGAAAGTGATACTGTACTTACAATTGCAGGGATAGACCTAAACTCAAAAACTTTACTAGCCCGTGTTAAGATAAAATACCCTCATAATGTTAAAACAATGGGGAAACTGGGCAAATTTGTACTAACCCACAGGAATTTGTACTAGCCCCAGGCTAGCAGGCTAGTGTTAATTTCTAACCCTGCAATTGAACTAATAGTTTGTTATAAGAGAGACCAGCAACTAATGCCTTATGTTAATATCATTGCTCATTAAACTTCACTCATATCACCAAACTCATGCAATTTTAACCAAGTATTGTGGATATTATATTTTATATATTGAATAAATAATCTATGTAATATACCCTGGTTTCTCTATCTTTTGTTGGTGAAAGGACATGACCGGCCTTTAATCAATGAGCGTTAGATTTATTTTTATCACAACTTTTTATAACTATTTTGTATGCTTGTTACATTATTTAGTTACCGATAAATTATTGTTGCCATTCACTGATGCCATTCACAGTCATTGTGTATGGAAGCATGCACGCATCATAATGAAAATCATATCCACTGAAGTTACAATGAAACATGTCCAATTAAACAGAATAGCTGGGTGAAAGCATGAAAACACATCCAAGGGTGGATGGGACTTAATCACTCGGATTGTAGGTGTGGATGGCATTGGGAACAGAAGAACGCATGTCAGTACACCAGTCACGCTCTTGCAAAACTTCAAATGCACCTAGTGTTGACATGATGTGCACTGTGCCTACCTTACAAATGTAAGATTGTTACATTGCCAAAGCTCCTGACTGGTAAATTTGCCACACACACACAACATGTTTCAACATCGCCAGCAATGCTCTCTTCAGAACTGCTGGATGAAAATCATTCAGTGTGAATAAGAGCTATATCTTCTGCTTTCCTCCCAACTGTTGGGTGTTTCCTTGCTTTGTCCTTGTCTCCCTGTGTGTTTCCCATTCATCTCCTTGTTCTTGATATGCATCCTAAAGTCATGCATCATCTTCCTGAGGCAAGGGATTTATACTGTCCGGTTTCCACCCTTGCTAAACTAAGCTGGAATTTCAGGGCTCAATCGTAATGCCACCAGTGGCTATTACGAATTATGTCGCTTCTATTTTCCCTCCTATTGACCAATCAAATTCCACCTCTCATACCACTTGCATCTGCTTCAACAAAATGGCGGTGCCCAGTCGAGTCGAACTGATCGATAATCCAAATCTATATTGTGATAGAATGTCTCTTAATTGACGAAGTGTGTCAAATCAGATTAGCAGCCTCTTTAAATACATGAAAAGATTTGGGAAATATCTGTTGATGCAGAGTTGGCGGTAGACATGCTTTGCAAATCCTGCAATCAACCAAAATCTGCCAGGCAGGTTGTGAACTGGATGTCAATTTCGTTACGCGATTTGGCTTGGGCTATGTGCATAGACTCGTTAGTCCAGCAAAAGTATCACTTCATAATTCCAGTTCGGCAAGAGTAGAAATGGACTTTTATAACTTCTTTGCCTTGGGAAGATGGTCAAGCCGTGAATTTTTCAAACCTTGGACACCTGGACATACTTAGAAACAGCTCCACCATGTGTGAACTGGACGTTTGGATGCTGCCTGATGTTTAAATGATAGATATGGAGCGACAGAACGCAGATAAGGTGTTTGTGGCGTCATTGTGGAGTTGAGGACTTTGTTTGTTGTTTAAAGACGCACTCACCAATATTCCAGCTGTGTGAAGGCGCTCTGTAAATATAATCGACTCTGAACCAGTGTATCTAGTGAATGACATGAGCATTGATCGTCTCCATTCGGATACGATATGGGCATGAACCAAGTCAGAGAGCTTGACCACCCGATCCCATTAGTCACGTCTTTCGATAAGCATAGGTTGCTGAAGACCAATTCTAACCCAGACCGTCACGTGTCGGGTCCCATTAGTATAGTGTAGTTCACCAAGATTCTTCAAATGGGCACAATGTGCAAAGCAAATCTTTGGTATCCTCGTCGTGTCATGCCTTGGGTAATGCTGAAAGTTGGTTTGTTAACTGTTGTGTTAAGCAGTGCCACCAGTGGCTATTACGAATTATGTCGCTTCTATTTTCCCTCCTATTGACCAATCAAATTCCACCTCTCATACCACTTGCATCTGCTTCAACAAAATGGCGGTGCCCAGTCGAGTCGAACTGATCGATAATCCAAATCTATATTGTGATAGAATGTCTCTTAATTGACGAAGTGTGTCAAATCAGATTAGCAGCCTCTTTAAATACATGAAAAGATTTGGGAAATATCTGTTGATGCAGAGTTGGCGGTAGACATGCTTTGCAAATCCTGCAATCAACCAAAATCTGCCAGGCAGGTTGTGAACTGGATGTCAATTTCGTTACGCGATTTGGCTTGGGCTATGTGCATAGACTCGTTAGTCCAGCAAAAGTATCACTTCATAATTCCAGTTCGGCAAGAGTAGAAACTGGACTTTTATAACTTCTTTGCCTTGGGAAGATGGTCAAGCCGTGAATTTTTCAAACCTTGGACACCTGGACATACTTAGAAACAGCTCCACCATGTGTGAACTGGACGTTTGGATGCTGCCTGATGTTTAAATGATAGATATGGAGCGACAGAACTCAGATAAGGTGTTTGTGGCGTCATTGTGGAGTTGAGGACTTTGTTTGTTGTTTAAAGACGCACTCACCAATATTCCAGCTGTGTGAAGGCGCTCTGTAAATATAATCGACTCTGAACCAGTGTATCTAGTGAATGACATGAGCATTGATCGTCTCCATTCGGATACGATATGGGCATGAACCAAGTCAGAGAGCTTGACCACCCGATCCCATTAGTCACGTCTTTCGATAAGCATAGGTTGCTGAAGACCAATTCTAACCCAGACCGTCACGTGTCGGGTCCCATTAGTATAGTGTAGTTCACCAAGATTCTTCAAATGGGCACAATGTGCAAAGCAAATCTTTGGTATCCTCGTCGTGTCATGCCTTGGGTATTGCTGAAAGTTGTTTTTTTAACTGTTGTGTTAAGCAGTCCTCAGCAATACTCATGCAAAATGACGTTTTCCTGTAAATAACCAAGTCTGGATCAAACAAACCACTGATTGATATTATGACCCGAGGTCTTGTGGTAGAGCGCCTGCCCGGAAAGAGGAACGTCGGGTTGCTATACATGATCGGAATTTCTCAAGCACACACACGAGTGAGAGAGTTGCCAATCTACCATTGTAGATGGAATAGAATAGGAATATTGTACACTGGATAGTCGAGGCTGTTTGTCTTCATTGTCCAATCCCCAGTGATATAATCCGGTTTAACAAGTCATTGGACAACAGCATGTCCCAGTCACTATATACACACATTCCCAACAGTAGGCCACTGAAAGAGAGACAAGGTTTATTCAAGCTTTTAGATGTAGTTTTTTTTTTTATTATCTATAATATTAGTGTGTGGAGTGTGTAGGTTACTTCCCAGTTGTAGCTGACAGTTAGCAAGTGCACTACAACAGTTCCATTATGGAAACAATAGACATACAATAAACGTTAACAATACAATAAGCTTTATTAAAAAATAACAATCCAAATATCAACAGATGTATAGTAATAATCACAATGTGTAACAACATTGTAGATCACATGCATCATATTGTAAAGAATCCATGCGCACATTATTTATTAATTATGAGGTGGAAATATTCTGCTACACAGCATAATAAATATATTTTAACTTATAGATTATGTAGGAAGCTATTTTTTTCACTAGTTGTGCAGTTTGTTATTTATAGATTTTAATCTTTTTAATTTGTAGCCCCTGACATCTGAGATCATCAGAAAGTGAGCTACATGAACCAATATTTAATAACATTCATTATATTTCTGGTTTTGGCATCAAGGAAAAAGATTTGCCTGCCAATCTAAAAAACATTTGAAGGTAGACACAGTTTACCGACATGCCACGTCGGAGGGATATGCCATCTTCGGATGACTCTTGTTTAAATATCAATATGATAATCAATAAATGTAAAGTAATAATAAACATGCATACCAATAGTACTATTTATGATCACATGTTTGATATTTTTAAGAACATACCAACATATTTTTTTTAATAAGATGTTTATCAATAAACATTTAAGAATTGACCTTCACTTTGTGTGAGTTCATTGGAGTATGAACCTTGAAAGAGTGAGGGCCATATATTGTAGGAACGTCGGAGCTTGCCCTCACTCTATGAAGGTTCATGCTCAGATAAACTCACACAAATCGAAAGTCAATTCTTATAAATGTTTTTTCACACTTTCTTACCTCAAAGGATGTAGGCCAAGATCTAAACACAATTTTGTTTAGTACGTGCGACTTCATGTTTACACTGACAGACATACAACAACCAGCTATATCGCGGAGTAAAATAGTTCCTCAAAAAGAGAAGTGGTATGGGCGTATGGATGCACAACTTGATCTTCAGAAACATCTTACGCAGCACATGTGTTCAAATCATATCCTCATTAGATGAGAAAGGTATGTAAAGAACTACCTCAGTAAGTCAGTCACAATGACAGTGCATCGTAATACATTTACATCATGTACAAGACGTCAAAATGGCCGACACGATAAACGTGACGGGAGAGATTTCCGAAGTTGTTAATGAACCTGTGGCGTTTACATGTGTAAGTCAGCATTGATCAACTGGCCGATCATTGAAAGGTGAATAAAGATGCGTCAAACAGACACAAAGGTAAATTCATAGATTGCTGGAGAGGTCAATGTCAGCCTGGGAACGGATCGAGTCGAAACTTCGATAGTTTAGATGTGCATTTCTTCTTTTGTTCATTAGGCATGTTAGGATGGGCCGTAGCGGGGATATTCGTGAACAGTGAACAATCATGCAGTCACGCTCTCTGACATTTCTCAATGTACACTGAAACCCTGAAACCAAGAATAAGGGTTCAAAATGATCAGAAAGAACGCTAATGCATGTTTTCGTATATATGTAGAAGTAGTTCATCAGTGTTTACGTCATTTCAAGGACACGGTCTCGTGAAAAACGTATGAACGTCAAATGTATGTCGTTCATACACTTATGAACGTCAATTTCGCGGTCATGTGACCGACCTCTCGTCCAATGGAAAAGCCGTATATCGTGTAAACTTCAAAAAATGATATAGTAATAACAACATGGAACAATTGCTGAAGAGAGGAAATACCATCAGATGTATACTTTAACATGTCCACTTGTTCAAGGTGGTATATGTTTAGTGGTGTAGAGTATTTGAAAGAAATTTCATCTTGAGGTGTTAGAAATGTAAACTAAACTAAGTGTTAGAAATGTAAACTAAACTAAAGAAGTGATTTGTTAACACAGTGTTTTGAACAGTTGATTGTGTCTTTAAGCTGATTATAAACATTTGGTAAAGCCAGAAATGCATTAAGATTCAGTCCTTATTCAGAATTCAGAAATAAGGTTTCTTACCTTGGCAAAGATGTTGAACTGCCGATGTCCCATCGCGGGTGCTGTGTCCATGTCAATGTCTGAAATAAACAAACAAGTAAACATTATGATACGATCCATGTGTCTGCTGTTACAAACACCCTCTTTCCCACTGCCAGATTGTATAGAAAGAGTAACAATGAAAATAATGATACATACCCAAAATGTACTAAACTGGCTGTGCCCTGTGTAAGGTTGGGTGTCCATTGCTTCTTCCTGAAATTAGAGCACGTGTATGAACAGACTCCCTCCCATGCGCCGATCTTATGGAAATAGAAGAGAAAGCAATAGTAGTATATATGTGCATAAGTTTATGCATGTAATACATGCTTAGTCCTGAACTCGATTATTTACAGGCTGCCGCCATATACCTGGAATACTGTGTGGCGTTAAACAACATGTAAACAGGGTAACAATCTAATCCTAATGGGATCATAATATAAATATTATCATAAATATAGTTCATCCTTCTCAATACAATATCGTCCTAATAGAACCCCAAATGTAATTGACAACAGCGACGGATATCAGGAAATCTTACCCCGAAGATGCTGAACTGACTTGGTCCAAAAGCAGGCAGCGTATCCATTGCTTCTAACATCTGTTATAAAGTAGACACAAAGACACACAATGAGCAAGTTCTAATATATACCAAATGTTTAACCGCGTACGTGAGCTAAAATGTTTCATCACCGCCTTCCTATTCAATTACTGTCGTCTTATTGAATCTCTGCATGCCTTCTTATTTCTTGAGAAATAAGTTTCCCTCATATACCACCCTTTAAAATTCGTATCTGAACTATTATTTTGCGTGTTCCATGTGTTGAATGTACTTACTTTTGTGAAGAAGAACAAGCATATGTAAAACAGTTGCCTACCTGTTGGGCGGCATGTCCGGCGATTGTAGAAGGGAGTCTCTGTACAGACGCAAGACCAAGTTTAAGGGCTGCCGATGGTAAGGAATAAATACATTAAAATCAGGTCAGACATGAAATGATGAATAATAAATTCAAGATCTGCTTGATATTTCAAACGATTTCTTTACTGAAGTACACGGTTCCTTTTCCAAGTAGATCTACTCCAATATGATGGCCGTATCAACTTTGAAGGCGCTGAAGGACTGTTTTTGATTCCAGGTAAATTCCGTCTGGTATTAACTTACTTACAAATGAAGAATATACAGAACACGTGACAACATCTAGGTGTGTGCCATATCTCTGAAGGGAAACGTAAACTCATTCATAACAATCAAGACTGTGAGAAAGTATTAAAATCATACCATTCACGTTCTCACTGAAGACAAATTGACATCAGTTTCAAATTATCACCTACCAGACATAATCTTCTGTTTGGGAAGAGTTCTAGAAGTCCGGGAGATGTATAAAACAATCTATTTGCAACAAAAGCAGAGACAATGTCCTTTGCGCGTGCACATTCGGCGAACGTGGATGACGAATGAAAACGTCGCCATAGTGACGTTGTCTGTTCAAAGGGAGGCTACTCTGCAAGTTATGAGGCGTGATTATTCCGCGGCAGCCATGCCGCCATTGTCCAATTGAAATAATTTTCTGAAAAATCTATAGGACTTGTGGATAATAGAAATATGGCCTTAAGAGTACTTGAATAGAAAGTACATGTAGTTCTATAATTTAAACAATTGCTTCCAACATTAAAATTCTCGACGTTTCGTTCGTTGTTCATTTTTATTTGACCTAGTTACGGCGTGCACGCGCTCATTTACTGTGGAAAGACATTGTTTATCAATTTCAGAAAATATTGTAAATTTAATCTGATGAAAAATAGAGTTTGCAGCCGTGTTTATGTAACGCATCAAAGGTTTTCTTGTCTTCTCTAGTAATATACTCATGGAAAAAACAAATCTCTGGCAATCATTTCACTTTATTTGATTCTGTATGGAATACATATCCGTATTAAATGCTTTTAAACAACAAATAAGACTGAATTACGCTGAAATTGAAGTGGATAATACTGATTCATATACTGCTTATCAAACTTACGAAATATCGGCGTGAACACTGCGATTTGGGACAGTGGGCGTCTCTCGCGCAACGGAAGAATCCATTTTCCTTGAACAGTTGACTGTGGTGCAGTGTGACGCGGTGCACGTGGAGTTCATGCTCAGTGTATTCGTCAGTGCGTCACATCGACTCGACACATAACTGTACTGTAGCCCCCCAGCAAACCTTCCACGCCTCCTGTGGTCATCAACTGCACGGATTATGTAGCGGTATACTTCAACATACATACATACATACATACATGCAATGGTATTTTTATACACATGTACACATGTTGACATGTTCTATCGATCTAAGATATAAAAGTCAATAAAGACACTGGTGATTGTTAAAGAAACTTTGTAAATAATGGAATCTCGGCCATGAAAACCATCGATTGGTTTGATGAACGTCGTCGTGGTATACGACAATACAAAAACATATTAGCCATATCGTCACTCGTGAGCCTGACCACCCCGTACCCATTATTTCGGGTCTTGAAACAAACATTAAACATAGGCCTTTATCGCCGCTGGATCGGACAGGACAAAGATATGGTTTAAACATTTATCCATGCCGTCACGGTATTCGGTGGCACAAAGCCACCCAAACTAGTGAATTTGGTTTTGCGACAGTATTCCAGTTATATCACGGAGTGTCATCTCATTGTGTGAGGAAAGCCCGAAGTGATGCAGATCTAAGACGTTCATCACTTTGGTGAAACCCATGAGCCTGTGCTGCCAAACCTAGAAACATAATCGGGACGAATCGGTATTCGAACCCACGACTATAGGTGTCTGGCGTGCCCAAGGGACGCAGCTCTGCACAGCGCCCTTAGAAATAAACATATGCAATGTAATGTAATAGTTCCACTCAGTAGCCAATGAATCTAATCATCATTATCGATGTCTCGTGGAGTTAGTGAGTGAGTGTTGTGACGCCAGTCACCAATATAATCAATATGAATAATTGAGTCCGTGTTATGTCTTTATGCATACTCAATGCAGTTGGCTTTGGGAGATAACTCCGGACGGCTTAATGTGTTCATGGCATGGTCTAGGGGAGATAACTCCGGACAGCTTATGTTATAAAATGTACTCTTCAGTTAGTGAGTAAGAGAAGGGGGGTTCCAATATGTCTGCCTGCGTGTATGCCATGTGCTCAGTGTGAATTAAAACCCTTGTTCTACATTTCCCGAATCCATTATGCAACAGTCCGGGACAGCAAATCTGTGGAAAACTGGGAAAGCGGAGAGCTTGAGCGGCGATCCACACCATTGGGGCACGAAGACAGTCTGCCAGGTCACAGAGACTGACGATCTGATCAATTGTAGTCAGACGACAGGCATAGGTTAGTGCAGAGACAAAATATTAAAGTACAATTATTACCCACGTGGTAATATTCTAAATCCGTACGTCACACGTGTGTCGTACAAGGTTGACTTTGTTTTATTCGTTGTGATTGGATAACCAGGACTACTTTTTTCATTCATAAAAAATCGCGAGTTTATGAAAACGATAGATATTTACAAACACTTTATTGAACCAAACAAGATAGTCACATGCGTCAAATTCGGTTTGCATTCTAGCCTATATAAGTTATGCATAGAGCTTCTAAAGACATTATATAATCGAGCTATATCCATTTACAATGCACGACTACCGATCAAGAGTCCCTATGAGCGTGACGCACCCGACCACTCTCACAGCTTTTCAATTTGATTTAACGTAAAAGGATAAGCGTGGTGAAATGAAGGCAGTTTAAACTATCTGGACAGATATCGAGACTTACTTGGGATGATCCGGTTGTGCCATCAGTGTCCCTTTCGAAGCGTTTTTTTTTTGTGGCGCTGTTTCGGGAGGTGTATATTTCATGAATGAGCGTACACGACTCCCGACCAAATCACTAATTCCGATACAAATCATTCGAAAACTTCGTTGAAGTGTGCATGACTTCTGATTTTGTGGCCCCCAAACATCCCAAATGTGAACAATAACATTCCCTATCTCTAGCGTAAAACGCAGTGAGGTAGATGCCGGTTGTCTTTTCTTATTCCGTTGGTGACCTTGCCCTTCGATCGTTCGAAGCTGTCACTGACATGCAAGCAGACTTGAGTTTGTTGATTTTCACGTCTTCAGTATCGGGTGGTACAGTTAACATGAATGTGTTTGGCGAACACTCTGATTTCCTTCTTCCAAAATGGTACGGACATTATATAAATTCAGCTGATAGATCAAGGAAACCGAACCTTTTTTATTGCACGGACGGGATCCCGGCAGTGCGAGTGACCGACTGTTGGTCCAATATTCAAAGCGCGGCGCTAATGTGACTTTTCAGACTCTTATAGGTGTCCTGCGTACTATCAACATGGCGCTTGAATTACCATAAGTTGGAGAATTTCTTCATAAAGGAACTTGAGCGTCAGTGCTGTTCTGTTTGCAAACACAACTGCACGTGCATGTTGTGAATGTGTATGCATAGAAATGTCAACAATGCCCACATTTGGGCATATGTCAATATCATGCGCAACCAGATTTTGCCACCGGTTTCAGTTTGGTTTGTCAACGAACAAAGTTGTTATATATTTACACTTAATACATATTTCTGTAACATAGGTTACTGCAGGAACCGATTCTACCACGGCATGTCTGTAACATAGGTTACTGAAGGGACCAATTCTACCACGGAATGTCTGTAACATAGGTTACTGCAGGGACCAATTCTACCACGGCATTTCCGTAACATAGGTTACTGCGGGAGCCAGTTCTACCACGGAATGTCTGTAACATAGGTTACTGCAGGGACCAGTTCTACCACGGAATTTCCGTAACATAGGTTACTACAGGGACCAATTCTACCACGGAATGTCTGTAACATAGGTTACTGCAGGGACCAATTCTACCACGGAATTTCCGTAACATAGGTTACTGAAGGGACCAATTCTACCACGGCATGTCTGTAACATAGGTTACTGAAGGGACCAATTCTACCACAGAATGTCTGTAACATAGGTTACTGCATGGACCAATTCTACCACGGCATTTCCGTAACATAGGTTACTGCAGGGACCAATTCTACCACGGAATTTCTGCAACATAGTTTACTGCAGGGACCAATTCTACCACGGAATTTCTGTTACATAGGTTACTGAAGGGACCAATTCTACCACGGAATTTCTGTAACATAGGTTACTGCGTGGACCAATTCTACCACGGCATTTCTGTAACATAGGTTATTGAAGGGACCAATTCTACCACGGAATTTCTGCAACATAGGTTACTGCAGGGACCAATTCTATCACGGAATTTCTGTTACATAGGTTACTGAAGGGACCAATTCTACCACGGAATTTCTGTAACATAGGTTACTGAAGGGACCAATTCTACCACGGAATTTCTGTAACATAGGTTACTGCAGGGACCAATTCTACCACGGCATTTCCGTTACATAGGTTACTGAAGGGACCAAGTCTACCACGGAATTTCTGCAACATAGGTTACTGCAGGGACCAATTCTACCACGGCATTTCCGTAACATAGGTTAATGCAGGGACCAATTCTACCACGGAATGTCTGTAACATAGGTTACTGCAGGGACCAATTCTACCACCGAATTTCTGTTACATAGGTTACTGCAGGGAAGAATTGAACCACGGAATTTCTGTAACATAGGTTACGCTATTTCAACGTGGGGTTAATAGTCTAGAAAACGACATGCGAGAGATATTAATTGGGGAACAGTTCTGCTTCTTACCATAGGGGCCGATTAACTTGTTTGTTGTTTAACAACGCACTCACCAACATTCCAGCTATGTGACGGCGTTCTGTAAATTGTATCGACTCTGAACCAGACTATTTAGTGATTGACATGAGCATTGATCTACTCCATTTGGATACGATGACGTGCATCAACCAAGTCAGAGAGCTTGACCACCCGATCCCATTAGGCGTCTCTTTCTACAAGCATGAGTTGCTGAAGACCAATTCTAACCCAGACCGGGGGTTGGTCGGGTGGCCTAATGGTTAAAGCGTTAACTCGTCACGCCGAATACCCGGGTTCGATTCCCAACATGGGTACAATGTGTGAAGCCCATTTCTGGTGCCCCTGCCGTGATATTGCTGGAATATTGCTAAAAGCGGCGTAAAACCGAACTCACTCACTCACACTAACCCAGACCGTCACGTGTCAGGTCCGATTAGTATAGAGTAGTTCACTCATCACCAAGATTCTTCAAATGGGCACAATGTGCAAAGCAAATCTTTGGTATCCTCGTCGTGTCATGCCTTGGGTATTGCTGAAAGTTGGTTTTTTAACTGTTGTGTTAAGCAGTCCTCAGCAATACTCATGCAAAATGACGTTTTCCTGTAAATAACCAAGTCTGGATCAAACAAACCAGTGACTGATATCATGATCAGAGAGAGAGAGAGAGAGAGAGCGTGTGCGTGTGTGTGTGTGTGTGTGTGTCCGCGCGTGTGCGCGTGTGGCTGCTTGTACTAGTCCCGACTAATGCCGACTAATGCCGATCCACTGAGATACCATGCCTGAGTTTAACATGAATACCGAGACTCCGGGACGACCAGTCCTTGTATTAGCCCCTTAATACCGAGCGTCAGGCAGGGTAACAACAAGTACATCTTTCAACGTCTTTTAATATGACACAGCCAATTTACTTTTGTATTAGAACAAGAATATTGTACACTGGATAGTCGAGGTTGAAACCCCGTTATTCTTCATTGTCTAATCCCCAGTGATACAATCCGGTTTAACGAGTCATTGGACAACAGCATGTCCCAGTCACTATATACATACATTCCCAACAGTAGGCCACTGAAAGAGGCCACTGACAAGGTTTATTCAAGCTTATAGATGTTGTAGTATTTTTACCAACTCCCACATCTATAATATTAGTGTGTGGAGTGTGTAGTTTACTTCCCAGTTGTAGCTGACAGTTAGCAAGTGCACTACAACAGTTCCATTATGGAAACAATAGACAGACAATAAACGTTAACAATACAATAAGCTTTATTAAAAAATAACAATCCAAATATCAACAGATGTAAAGTAATAATCACAATGTGTAACAACAGTATAACATTGTAGATCACATGCATCATATTGTAAAGAATCCATGCGCACATTATTTATTAATTATGAGGTGGAAATATTCTGCTACACAGCATTATAAATATATATTAACTCATAGATTATGTAGGAAGCTATTTTTTTCATTAGTAGTGCAGTTTGTTAGTTATAGATTTTAATCTTTTTAATTTGTAGCCCCTGACATTTGAGATCATCAGAAAGTGAGCTACATGAACCATTGTACATTGTAGATCACATTTTTTCACTAGTAGTGCAGTTTGTTATTTATAGATTTTAATCTTTTTAATTTGTAGCCCCTGACATTTGAGATCATCAGAAAGTGAGCTACATGAACCAATATTTAATAACATTCATTATATTTCTGGTTTTGGCATCAAGGAAAAAAATTTCCCTGCCAATCTAAAAAACATTTGAAGGTACACACAGTTTACCGACATGCCACGTCGGAGGGATATGTCATCTTCGGATGACTCTTGTTTAAATATCAATATAATAATCAATAAATGTAAAGTAATAATAATCATGCATACTAATAGTACTATTTATGATCACATGTTTGATATTTTTAAGAACATACCAACATATTTTTTTAAATAAGATGTTTATCAATAAACATTTAAGAATTGACCTTCACTTTGTGTGAGTTCATTGGAGTATGAACCTTGAAAGAGTGAGGGCCATACCGTATGAACGTCGGAGCTTGCCCTCACTCTATGAAGGTTCATGCTCCAATAAACTCACACAAAGTGAAAGTCAATTCTTCTAATTTTTTTATCACACTTTCTTACCTCAAAGGATGTAGGCCAAGATCTAAACACAATTTTGTTTAGTACGTGTGACTTCATGTTTACACTGACAGACATACAACAACCAGCTATACCGCGGCGTAAAATAGTTCCTCAAAAAGAGAGGTGACATGGGCGTATGGATGCACAACTTGATCTCCAGAAACATCTTGCGCAGCACATGTGTTCATATCATATCCTCATTAGATGAGAAGGGTATGTAAAGAACTACCTCAGTAAGTCAGTCACAATGACAGCGCGTCGTAATACATTTACATCATGTACACGACGTCAAAATGGCCGACACGATAAACGTGACGGGAGAGATTTCCGAAGTTGTTAATGAACCTGTGGCTGTTACATGTGTAAGTCAGCACTGATCAACTGGCCGATCATTGAAAGGTGAATAAAGATGCGTCAAACAGACACAAAGGTAAATTCATAGATTGCTGGAGACGGTCAATGTCAGCCTAGGCACGGATCGAGTCGAAACTTCGATAGTTTAGATGTGCATTTCTTCGTTTGTTCATTAGGCATGTTAGGATGGGCCGTAGCGAGAATATTCGTGAACAATCATGCAGTCACGCTCTCTGACATTTCTCAATGTACACTGAAACCCTGAAACCAAGAATAAAGGTTCAAAATGATCAGAAAGAACGCTAATGCATGTTTTCGTGCTAGGGGTTTCCCCCGGAATGTGGAAGTAGTTCATCAGTGTTTACGTCATTTCAAGAACACGGTCTCGTGAAAAACGTATGAACGTCAAATTATGTCGTTCATACACTTATGAACGTCAATTTCGCGGTCATGTGACCGACCTCTCGTCCAATGGAAAAGCCGTGTATCGTGTAAACATAAAAAAATGATATAGTAATAACGGCATGGAACAATTGCTGAAGAGAGGAAATACCATCAGATGTATACTTTAACATGTCCACTTGTTCAAGGTGGTATATGTTTAGTGGTGTAGAGTATTTGAAAGAAATTTCATCTTGAGGTGTTAGAAATGTAAACTAAACTAAAGAAGTGATTTGTTAACACAGTGTTTTGAACAGTTGATTATGTCTTTAAGCTGATTATAAACATTTGGTAAAGCCAGAAATGCATTATGATTCAGTCCTTATTCAGAATTCAGAAATAAGGTTTCTTACCTTGGCAAAGATGCTGAACTGCCCATGTCCCATTCGCGGGTGCTGTGTCCATGTCAATGGTCTGAAACAAACAAACAAGTAAACATTATGATACGATCCATGGGTCTGCTGTTACAAACACCCTCTTTCCCACTGCCAGATTGTATAGAAAGAGTAACAATGAAAATAATGATACATACCCAAAATATACTAAACTGGCTGTGCCCTGTGTAAGGTTGGGTGTCCATTGCTTCTTCCTGAAATTAGAGCACGTGTATGAATAGACTCCCTCCTATGCACCGATCTTATGGAAATACAAGAGAAAGCAATAGTAGTATATGTTCATGATGAGTTTATGCATGTAACACATGCTTAGTCCTGAACTCGATTATTTACAGGCTGCCTCCATATACCTGGAATACTGTGCGACGTTAAACAACACATAATTTTTTAATTTGACGTTTACACGATTGCGACTTTTCCATTGGACGTTCATACGTTTTTCACGAGACCCTGTTCTTGAAATGACGTAAACACTGATGGACTACTTCCACATTCCTGTGGAAACCCCTGGGAATTCCCTAGCACGAAAACATACATAAACATTATTTCTGATCATTTAGAACCTTTAATCTTGGTCTCAGAATCTTAGTATACATTGAGAAACGTAAGAGAGCTTGACTGCATGATTGTTCACGAATTTCCTCGCTACGGACCATCCTAATGAACAAACGAAAAAATGCACATCCAAACTATCGTCAGTATCGACTCGATCTGTGTCTAGGCTGACAGTGATTGTCTCCAGCAATCTAATAATTTACCTTGGTGTCTGTTTGACGCATCTTTAATCACCTTTCAATAATTGGTCAGTTGATCAATGATGACTAACACATGTAACCGCCACACGTTCATTAACAACTTCGGAAATCCTCCCGTCGCGTTTATCGTGTCTGCCATTTTGACGTCTTGTACTTGATGTAAATGTATTACGACGCGCTGTCATTGTGACTGACTTACTGAGGTAGTTCATTACAGACCTTTCTCATCTAATGGGGATATTATATGAACACATGTGTTGCGTAAGATGTTTCTGAAGAGCAAGTTGTGCACCCATACGCTCATGTCACCTCTCATTTTGGGGAACTATTTTATTCCGCGACATAGCTGGTTGTTGTTTGGCTGTCAGTGTAAACATGAAGTCACACGTACTAAATAATGAAATTGTGTTTAGACCTTGGCCTACATCCTTTGAGGTAAGAAATTGTGATAAAAGCTCCGACGTTCATACAGTTTGGCCCTCACTCTATAAAGGTTCATACTCCAATGAACTCACACAAAGTGAAGGTCAATTCTTAAGTAAACAGGGTAGCAATCTAATCCGAAAGGGATCATAATATAAATATTATCATAAATATAGTTCATCCTTCTCGATACAATATCGTCTTAATAGAACCCCAAATGTAATTGACAACAGCGACGGATATCAGGAAATCTTACCCCGAAGATGCTGAACTGACTTGGTCCAAAAGCAGGCAGCGTATCCATTGCTTCTAACATCTGTTATAAAGTAGACACAAAGACACACAATGAGCAAGTTCTAATATATACCAAATGTTTAACAGCGTAAGTGAGCTAAAATGTTTCATCACCGCCTTCCTATTCAATTACTGTCGTCTTATTGAATCTCTGCATGCCTTCTTATTTCTTGAGATATAAGTTTCCCTCAAATACCACCCTTTAAAATTCGTATCTGAACTATTATTTGGCGTGTTCCATGTGTTGAATGTACTGGCTTTTGTGAAGAAGAACAAGCATATGTAAAACAGTTACCTACCTGTTGGGCGGCATGTCCGGCGATGGCAGAAGGGAGTCTCTGTACAGACGCAAGACCAAGTTTAAGGGCTGCCGATGGTAAGGAATAAATACATTAAAATCAGGTCAGACATGAAATGATGAATAATAAATTCAAGATCTGCTTGATATTTCAAACGTTTTCTTTACTGACACGGTACACGGTTCGGCCTACCTTTAGAATACAGTACCACAAACTTTTCAAACACGTGATCATACCCTATGACGTAATTTGTTGCCAGTCACACCGGCGAAACAATGCTCTGTGACGTCAGGGGTCATCGAGTGTGCATAAGCTCCTCCCAGTGATCTATCTTCTCTACACGAAATGTCATTGAATATGCCAAGCGCTGTGGAGAGTTTTGAATATTTGTTTACTGAATATAGCCTGCGGCGGTGCATTTTATAGCAAGCGCTAGTTTACGAATGCACTTTTATTTTTTATTTATTTTTTATTTCGTTTTTCTCGTAATTCAAGTGGCTAAAAGGGTTATAAATGGGAACTAATATACATATATTATTTTTTTCGGCGCATTAATTTTCATTATTATGCAAAAGAATGTAGTTTGTTAGGGATATTTAGTGGTGCTGAACACATCCAAATATCGCCAGTGTTAGGGTAGGTTACCCCGAACTCTATCCTTAGCCCTTGGATCCCCTTTACGATAATTCACCCCTTTACGATCATTAGGGTTAGGTACCCGTTTAGTGGCTATTAGATTACCCTAAGTCTATCCTTAACCCTTGGATCCCCTTTACGATCAATCACCCCTTTACGATCATTAGTGTTAGGGCCTAGGTACTCGTTTAGTGGCTATTATAGATTATATAGAGACTCCTTATATTCTTCCCACAAAAACGTCGAGTAAAAAGGATGAAATGGTTTTGTGTCGAATATTTTGGCAACTGGAAACTGTCCCGGAACATTCACACAAGCCACTCTCACCGGCTACATTTTTCAGTACTGATTCAAAAGCGAACTCACCGTTGTGCCGACACTAGTCATGCTTATTCCTCCATCGTTCCTTACTTTTATCCACATCATCCTTACAGTGTTCCCTACCACACTTTTCTGTCACAAAAATCACCCGACGAATTATTAAATACCATATAATTCATTCGCACTCGCGAGTTCGACGTCTGACGTCTGACGCCTGGAGCCGTTTTCAGTTCGCGGCATATCGGCTCATTCCTCACCACCCGGTATCGTGTAGATTACGGAATGTGACGAGTGTGCCAAATGGCACGGGATCATTCGTAAGTGTCCGTAGACTAAAGTCACGAGACACCTTGCCCACCCGTAACCTTCGTAAGTGTCCGTCACCTATTCGACCCTTTTCGTTCAGTTCCGTAACGTCATAGGCATGACTAGGTAGATTTGCACTAAGTTAACAGTGTGGACGTAGCTCAGTCGGTTAGCTGTCAGGCTAACAATCCGAAGGTCGCGGGTTTTGTGTCTTGTGACATGTGACCTTCGGCAGAGATCGTCCTCACGAGAAGTTGTGGTACTGTATTCTAAAGGTGCTCCTCTCACTGAAGACAAATTGACATCAGTTTCAAATTATCACCTACCAGACATAATCTTCTGTTTGGGAAGAGTTCTAGAAGTCCGGGAGATGTGTTAAACAATCTATTTGCAACAAAAGCAGAGACAATGTCCTTTGCGCGTGCAACATTCGGCGAACGTGGATGACGAATGAAAACGTCGCCATAGTGACGTTGTCTGTTCAAAGGGAGGCTACTCTGCAAGTTACGAGGCGTGATTATTCCGCGGCAGCCATGCCGCCATTGTCCATTTGAAATAATTTTCTGAAAAATCTATAGGACTTGTGGATATGGAAATATGGCCTTAAGAGTAATTGAATAGAAAGTACATGTAGTTCTATAATTTAAACAATTGCTTCCAACATTAAAATCCTCGACGTTTCGTTCCTTGTTCATTTTTTGTTTGTTTAAACCCTGAAATGCATGATATTTGTTGGAAAGTCTACCGCAATTATTAGAGTGAGACACAATTTTTCTGAGTAAGCTCTGGAAGCCGATTGGTAATTTAAACAAATGTTTATAACATGCCATATCTGGTCTTCTAGTCCTTAAATGTCTCGTATGTTGTTGGTTGTTCAGTTATATTTTCATTTAAACCCTGAAAGGCATGACATTTATTTACTGCAATAATGAGAGAGACAGTGCCAACTTGTGTGTTCATCACAAGCGGAATGCGCTTTGACCTAGTTACGGCCTTCACGCACTCATTTACTGTGGAAAGACATTGTTTATCAATTTCAGTAAATATTGTAAATTTAATCTGATGAAAAATAGAGTTTGCAGCCGTGTTTATGTAACGCATCAAAGGTTTTCTTGTCTTCTCTAGTAATATACTCATGGAAAAAACAAATCTCTGGCAATCATTTCACTTTATTTGATTCTGTATGGAATATATATCTGTATTAAATGCTTTTAAACAACAAATAAGACTGAATTACGCTGAAATTGAAGTGGATAATACTTATTCATATACTGCTTATCAAACTTACGAAATATCGGCGTGAACACTGCGATTTGGGACAGTGGGCGTCTCTCGCGCAACGGAAGAATCCATTTTCCTTGAACAGTTGACTGTGGTGCAGTGTGTCGCGGTGCACGTGGAGTTCATGCTCAGTGTATTCGTCAGTGCGTCACATCGACTCGACACATAACTGTACTGTAGCCCCCCAGCAAACCTTCCACGCCTCCTGTGGTCATCAACTGCACGGATTATGTAATGGTTTAGCCATATCGTCACTCGTGAGCCTGACCACCCCGTACCCATTAATTCGGGTCCTGAAACAAACATTAAACATGGGCCTTTATCGCCGCTGGATCGGACAGGACACAAATATTGTTGGAACATTTATCCATGCCGTCACGGTATTCGGTGGCACAAAGCCACCCAAACTAATGAATTTGGTTTTGCGCCGTTTTGAACAATATTCCAGTTATATCACGGCGTGTCATCTTAATGTGGGAGGAAAGCCCGAAGTGATGCAGATATGAGACGTTCATCACTTTGGTAAAACCCATGAGTCTGTGCTGCCAAACCTAGAAACATAATCGGGACGAATCGGTATTCGAACCCACGACTATAGGTGTCTGGCGTGCCCAAGGGACGCAACTCTGCACAGCGCCCTTAGAAATAAAGATATGCAATGTAATGTAATAGTTCCACTCAGTAGCCATTGAATCTAATCATCATTCTCGATGTCTCGTGGAGTTAGTGAGTGAGTGTTGTGACGCCAGTCACCAATATAATCAATATGAATAATTGAGTCCGTGTTGTCTTTATGTACACTCAATGTAGTGGTCTATGGGAGATAACTCCGGACGGCTTAATGTGTTCATGGTATGGTCTAGGGGAGATAACTCCGGACAGCTTATGCATTCGTGACCAACTCGTGTTATTCCGGGACAAGCCGAATAGCGACTCGTGCCCCACTGGTGGCCATTTTTGCGACCGGGTTCCGTCTTTGCGCAAACGGGCATACCTAAAACAATTGTCAATTGCGTAATGGTTCACATATATTTCCCTATATATTGTATATATTTCAGATGCAAGTTACAGCACATCGGGAGATGCGGAATTATACAGTATGATTGAACACACTTAACTGTGTCTTGGGTATATCTTAAGATGCAAGACATATATAAAATCAAAAATTATTTCCGACGGATTCTTTGACGACGAACTTGAAATCATACGCGCATTCTGATTGGTTTGTCGTATTTTCGCACATAACATTCATCGATAGGGGGACGAGTCTTCTTGCAGGTGACGGAAAGGGGCGAGTGATGACGAATGCAGCTTATGTTATAAAATGTACTCTTCAGTTAGTGAGTAAGAGAAGGGGGAGTTCCAATATGTCTGCCTGCATGTATGCCATCTGCTCTGTGTGAATTAAAACCCTTGTTCTCCATTTCCCGAATCCATTATACAACAGTCCGGGAAAGCAAATCTGTGGAAAACTGGGAAAGCGGAGAGCTTGAGCGGCGATCCACACCATCGGGCCACGAAGACAGACTGCCAGGTCACAGAGACTGACGATCTGATCAATTAATTGTAGTCAGACGACAGGCATAGGTTAGTGCAGAGACAAAATATTGAAGTACAATTATTACCCACGTGGTAATATTCTAAATCCGTACGTCACATGTGTGTCGTACAAGGTTGACTTTGTTTTATTCGTTGTGATTGGATAACCAGGACTACTTTTTTCATTCATAAAAAATCGCGAGTTCATGAGAACGATAGATATTTACAAACACTTTATTGAACCAAACAAGATAGTCACATGCGTCAAATTCGGTTTGCACTCTAGCCTATATAAGTTATGCATAGAGCTTCTAAAGACATTATATAATCGAGCTATATCCATTTACAATGCACGACTACCGATCAAGAGTCCCTATGAGCGTGACGCACCCGACCACTCTCACAGCTTTTCAATTTGATTTAACGTAAAAGGATAAGCGTGTTGAAATGAAGGCAGTTTAAACTATCTGGACAGATATCGAGACTTACTTGGGATGATCCGGTTGTGCCATCAGTGTCCCTTTCGAAGCGTTTTTTTTTTTTTTTGTGGCGCTGTTTCGGGAGGTGTATTTCATGAATAAGCGTACACGACTCCCGACCAAATCACTAATTCCGATACAAATCATTCGAAAACTTCGTAGAAGTGTGCATGACTTCTGATTTTGTGGCCCCCAAACATCCCAAATGTGAACAATAACATTCCTTATCTCTAGCGTAAAACGCAGTGAGGTAGATGCCGGTTGTCTTTTCTTATTCCGTTGGTGACCTTGCCCTTCGATCGTTCGAAGCTGTCACTGACATGCAAGCAGACTTGAGTTTGTTGATTTTCACGTCTTCAGTATATAGGGTGGTACAGTTAACATGAATGTGTTTGGCGAACACTCTGATTTCCTTCTTCCAAAATGGTAGGGGCATTATATAAATTCAGCTGATAGATCATGGAAACCGAACCATTTTGACTGCACGGACGGGATCCCGGCAGTGCGAGTGACCGACTGTTGGTCCAATATTCAAAGCGCGGCGCTAATGTGACTTTTCAGATTCTCTTATAGGTGTTCTGCGTACTATCAACATGGCGCTTGAATTACCATAAGTTGGAGAATTTCTTCCAAAAGGAACTTGAGCGTCAGTGCTGTTCTGTTTGCAAACACAACTGCACGTGCATGTTGTTTATGTGTATGCATAGAAATGTCAACAATGCCCACATTTGGGCATATGTCAATATTCATGCGCAACCAGATTTTGCCACCGGTTTCAGTTTGGTTTGTCAAGGAACAAAGTTGTTATATATTAACACTTAATACATATTTCTGTAACATAGGTTACTGCAGGAACCGATTCTACCGCGGCATGTCTGTAACATAGATTACTGAAGGGACCAATTCTACCACGGCATTTCTGTAACATAGGTTACTGCAGGGACCAGTTCTACCACGGAATTTCTGTAACATAGGTTACTGCATGGATCAATTCTACCACGGCATTTCTGTAACATAGGTTACTGCAGGGACCAATTCTACCACGGAATTTCTGTAACATAGGTTACTGCAGGGACCAATTCTACCACGGCATTTCCGTAACATAGGTTACTGCAGGGACCAATTCTACCACGGAATTTCTGTAACATAGGTTACTGCAGGGACCAATTCTACCATGGAATTTCTGTTACATAGGTTACTGAAGGGACCAATTCTACCACGGAATTTCTGTAACATAGGTTACTGCAGGGACCAATTCTACCACGGAATTTCTGTAACATAGGTTACTGCAGGGACAAATTCTACCACGGCATTTCCGTAACATAGGTTACTGAAGGGACCAATTCTACCACGGAATTTCTGCAACATAGGTTACTGCAGGGACCAATTCTACCACGGCATTTCCGTAACATAGGTTACTGCGGGAACCAATTCTACCACAGAATTTCTGTTACATAGGTTACTGCAGGGACAAATTCTACCACGGAATTTCTGTTACATAGGTTACTGAAGGGACCAATTCTACCACGGAATTTCTGTAACATAGGTTACTGCATGGACCAATTCTACCACGGCATTTCCGTAACATAGGTTACTGAAGGGACCAATTCTACCACGGAATTTCTGTAACATAGGTTACTGCATGGACCAATTCTACCACGGCATTTCCGTAACATAGGTTACTGCAGGGACCAATTCTACCACGGAATTTCTGTAACATAGGTTACTGCATGGACCAATTCTACCACGGCATTTCCGTAACATAGGTTACTGAAGGGACCAATTCTACCACGGAATTTCTGCAACATAGGTTACTGCAGGGACCAATTCTACCACGGCATTTCCGTAACATAGGTTACTGCGGGAACCAATTCTTCCACGGAATTTCTGTAACATAGGTTACTGCAGCGACCAATTCTACCACAGAATTTCTGTTACATAGGTTACTGAAGGGACCAATTCTACCACGGAATTTCTGTAACATAGGTTACTGCAGGGACCAATTCTACCACAGAATTTCTGTAACATAGGTTACTGCATGGACCAATTCTACCACGGCATTTCCGTAACATAGGTTACTGAAGGGACCAATTCTACCACGGAATTTATGCAACATAGGTTACTGAAGGGACCAATTCTACCACGGCATTTCCGTAACATAGGTTACTGCGGGAACCAATTCTACCACGGAATTTCTGTAACATAGGTTACTGAAGGGACCAATTCTACCACGGAATTTCTGTAACATAGGTTACTGCATGGACCAATTCTACCACGGCATTTCCGTAACATAGGTTACTGCAGGGACCAATTCTACCACGGCATTTCCGTAACATAGGTTACTGCGGGAACCAATTCTACCACGGAATTTCTGTAACATAGGTTACTGCAGGGACCAATTCTACCACGGAATTTCTGTTACATAGGTTACTGAAGGGACCAATTCTACCACGGAATTTCTGTAACATAGGTTACTGCAGGGACCAATTCTACCACGGAATTTCTGTAACATAGGTTACTGCAGGGACCAATTCTACCACGGAATTTCTGTAACATAGGTTACTGCATGGACCAATTCTACCACGGCATTTCCGTAACATAGGTTACTGAAGGGACCAATTCTACCACGGAATTTCTGTAACATAGGTTACTGCAGGGACCAATTCTACCACGCAATTTCCGTAACATAGGTTACTGCGGGAACCAATTCTACCACGGAATTTCTGTAACATAGGTTACTGCAGGGACCAATTCTACCACAGAATTTCTGTTACATAGGTTACTGCAGGGAAGAATTCTACCACGGAATTTCTGTAACATAGGTTACGCTATTTCAACGTGGGGTTAATAGTCTAGAAAACGACATGCGAGAGATATTAATTGGGGAACAGTTCTGCTTCTTACCATAGGGGCCGATTAACTTGTCTGTTGTTTAACAACGCACTCACCAATATTCCAGCTATGTGACGGCGTTCTGTAAATTGTATCGACTCTGAACCAGACTATTTAGTGATTGACATGAGCATTGATCTACTCCATTCGGATACGATGACGTGCATCAACCAAGTCAGAGAGCTTGACCACCCGATCCCATTAGGCGTCTCTTTCTACAAGCATGAGTTGCTGAAGACCAATTCTAACCCAGACCGGGGGTTGGTCGGGTGGCCTAATGGTTAAAGCGTTAACTCGTCACGCGGAATACCCGGGTTCGATTCCCAACATGGGTACAATGTGTGAAGCCCATTTCTGGTGCCCCAGCCGTGATATTGCTGGAATATTGCTAAAAGCGGCGTAAAACCGAACTCACTCACTCACACTAACCCAGACCGTCACGTGTCAGGTCCGATTAGTATAGAGTAGTTCACTCATCACCAAGATTCTTCAAATGGGCACAATGTGCAAAGCAAATCTTTGGTATCCTCGTCGTGTCATGCCTTGGGTATTGCTGAAAGTTGGATTTTTAACTGTTGTGTTAAGCAGTCCTCAGCAATACTCATGCAAAATGACGTTTTCCTGTAAATAACCAAGTCTGGATCAAACAAACCAGTGACTGATATCATGATCAGAGAGAGACAGAGAGAGAGAGCGTGTGCGTGTGTGTGTGTGTGTCCGCGCGTGTGCGCGTGTGGCTGCTTGTACTAGTCCCGACTAATGCCGACTAATGCCGATCCACTGAGATACCATGCCTGAGTTTAACATGAATACCGAGACTCCGGGACGACCAGTCCTTGTATTAGCCCCTTAATACCGAGCGTCAGGCAGGGTAACAAGTACATCTTTCAACGTCTTTTAATATGACACAGCCAATTTACTTTTGTATAAGAACAAGAATATTGTACACTGGATAGTCGAGGTTGAAACCCCGTTATTCTTCATTGTCCAATCCCCAGTGATACAATCCGGTTTAACGAGTCATTGGACAACAGCATGTCCCAGTCACTATATACATACATTCCCAACAGTAGGCCACTGAAAGAGGCCACTGACAAGGTTTATTCAAGCTTATAGATGTTGTAGTATTTTAACCAACTCCCACATCTATAATATTAGTGTGTGGGGTGTGTAGTTTACTTCCCAGTTGTAGCTGACAGTTAGCAAGTGCACTACAACAGTTCCATTATGGAAACAATAGACAGACAATAAACGTTAACAATACAATAAGCTTTATTAAAAAATAACAATACAAATATCAACAGATGTATAGTAATAATCACAATGTGTAACAACAGTATAACATTGTAGATCACATGCATCATATTGTAAAGAATCCATGCGCACATTATTTATTAATTATGAGGTGGAAATATTCTGCTTCACAGCATTATAAATATATATTAACTCATAGATTATGTAGGAAGCTATTTTTTTCACTAGTTGTGCAGTTTGTTATTTATAGATTTTAATCTTTTTAATTTGTAGCCCCTGACATCTGAGATCATCAGAAAGTGAGCTACATGAACCAATATTTAATAACATTCATTATATTTCTGGTTTTGGCATCAAGGAAAAGATTTCCCTGCCAATCTAAAAAACATTTGAAGGTAGACACAGTTTACCGACATGCCACTTCGGAGGGATATGTCATCTTCGGATGACTCTTGTTTAAATATCAATATAATAATCAATAAATGTAAAGTAATAATAAACATGCATACCAATAGTACTATTTATGATCACATGTTTGATATTTTTAAGAACATACCAACATATTTTTTTTAATAAGATGTTTATCAATAAACATTTAAGAATTGACCTTCACTTTGTGTGAGTTCATTGGAGTATGAACCTTGAAAGAGTGAGGGCCATACCGTATGAACGTCGGAGCTTGCCCTCACTCTATGAAGGTTCATGCTCCAATAAACTCACACAAAGTGAAAGTCAATTCTTATAAAAAAATTATCACACTTTCTTACCTCAAAGGATGTAGGCCAAGATCGAAACACAATTTTGTTTAGTACGTGCGACTTCATGTTTACACTGACAGACATACAACAACCAGCTATATCGCGAGAGTAAAATAGTTCCTCAAAAAGAGAGGTGACATGGGCGTATGGATGCACAACTTGATCTTCAGAAACATCTTACGCAGCACATGTGTTCAAATCATATCCTCGTTAAATGAGAAGGGTATGTAAAGAACTACCTCAGTAAGTCAGTCACAATGACAGCGCATCGTAATACATTTACATCATGTACAAGACGTCAAAATGGCCGACACGATAAACGTGACGGGAGAGATTTCCGAAGTTGTTAATGAACCTGTGGCGGTTACATGTGTAAGTCATCATCGATCAACTGGCCGATCACTGAAAGGTGAATAAAGATGCGTCAAATAGACACAAAGGTAAATTCATAGATTGCTGGAGACGGTCAATGTCAGCCTAGGCATGGATCGAGTCGAAACTTCGATAGTTTAGATGTGCATTTCTTCGTTTGTTCATTAGGCATGTTAGGATGGGCCGTAGCGGGGATATTCGTGAACAGTGAACAATCATGCAGTCACGCTCTCTGACATTTCTCAACGTACACTGAAACCCTGAAACCAAGAATAAGGGTTCAAAATGATCAGAAAGAACGCTAATGCATGTTTTCGTGCTAGGGGTTTCCCCAGGAATGTGGAATTAGTTCATCAGTGTTTACGTCATTTCAAGAACACGGTCTCGTAAAAAACGTATGAACGTCAAATTATGTGGTTCATACACTTATGAACGTCAATTTCGCGGTCATGTGACCGACCTCTCGTCCAATGGAAAAGCCGTATATCGTGTAAACTTCAAAAAATGATATAGTTATAACAACATGGAACAATTGCTGAAGAGTGGAAATACCATCAGATGTATACTTTAACATGTCCACTTGTTCAAGGTGGTATATGTTTAGTGGTGTAGAGTATTTGAAAGAAATTTCATCTTGAGGTGTTAGAAATGTAAACAAAACTAAAGAAGTGATTTGTTAACACAGTGTTTTGAACAGTTGATTATGTCTTTAAGCTGATTATAAACAATTGGTAAAGCCAGAAATGCATTAAGATTCAGTCCTTATTCAGAATTCAGAAATAAGGTTTCTTACCTTGGCAAAGATGCTGAACTGCCCATGTCCCATTCGCGGGTGCTGTGTCCATGTCATTGTTCTGAAATAAACAAACAAGTAAACATTATGATACGATCCATGGGTCTGCTGTTACAAACACCCTCTTTCCCACTGCCAGATTGTATAGAAAGAGTAACAATGAAAATAATGATACATACCGAAAATATACTAAACTGGCTGTGCCCTGTGTAAGGTTGGGTGTCCATTGCTTCTTCCTGAAATTAAAACACGTGTAAGACAAGAACAGCCTCCCTCCCATGCGCCGAACTTTATACAAGAGAAAGCAATAAGGTGACCTACAAGCATGATACGTTTATGTATGTAAAGCTCCGTCCAGAATATGATGTGTATTCAACAAAGAATGTTGTCTGGTTGACCTGGACAGTGCAAGAGGAATCTCACGTTCTGATCTCTATCAAACACCCCCATCTATATTTGCGCATAATAAGAAAAGGCGACATTGGGATCGGATGGCCAGGCGGTGATTTGATTGTCATTGCCATTGTGTTCGTGGATCCTTGATCAGATTATCAATCGTTACTTTGTCTACTCCAGACTAAATTATTTACTTGCTGCCGCAACAAAGCTGGAATATTATGCGGCGTTAAACAACATGTAAACAGGCTAACAAGCTAACCCTTATGGCGTGAGAAAATAAATCAAAATATCAGTATTTATATAGTTTATCCTTCTCGGTGGACACCTTAATATAACCCCAAAAACAAAAACTCATGACAGTGACGAATATTAAGAAATCTTACCCCGAAGATGCTGGACTGAATTGGTCCAAAAGCAGGAAGCGTATCCATTGCTTCAAACAACTGTTATAAAGCAGACACAAAGACATACAATGAAAACGTTGTGATACATAAGAAATATTTAACCATATACGTGAGCCATTTAATTCCTACCGTCCTATTTAATCTCTGACTTCTTATTTCTAAGAAACTTGTTGCCTTCAAATATGACCCCTCCGTATGTGTATTATACTTTGTGTGTTTCGTGTGCTGAATTTTTTACAAAGACCAACAGACGTTAAACAGTAACCTACCTGTTGGGCGGCATGTCCGGTAGAAGGGAGTCTCCCTACCCCAGTACCTGTCGACAGGTAGGCGGCAAGGCCAAGTTTGAGGGCTGCCAATGGTATAGAATAAATACATTAACGGCAGGTGATACAAGAAATGATAAATAATAAATTGCACGATCTGCTTGTTATTTCAAGTTTTTTCTTCACGGAAATGCATGATTCAATTTCCAAGCATGTCTACTCCAATATGATAGCCACACGTATTAACATAAAGGCGCTGAAGGCCTGAGTTTGATTCCCCACAAGGATACAACGCGTGAAGTCCATTTCTGGTGTCCCTCGCCGTGGTATTGCTGGAATATTGCTGAAACCCGTGTTAAACCCAACTTACTCCTCTTACTTCTGAAAGAAACCGTAAACTAATCCCAAACAATGAAGAGTATGAGGGACAATATTCTTAACAGTTCATAAGACAAATTTATGTAACTCTGAAATTACTACCTTCCAAGCATTGTTCCGTTAGGTTTAGAAAACTTGACAACATGATATATTAACACTATGTGTGTGATATGTTTCCAAGAAGATACGTCGTTAACTCATTCACAACATTATAGAGTGAGAACTGTACCTAAAACCATAGCATACGTTTTCGCTGAAGACAAATTGATATTAGGTTCAAAATTACCACCTACCAGACATAATCTTCTTGATTAACTCTTTGGAAAGAGTTTGAGCAGTCCCGTAGACGTATAAGACAAGCTATTAGAAACAAAAGCAGAGACAATGTTCTTTGCGTGTGCACATTCAGCGAACGTCGATGACGAATGAAAACGTCGCCATAGTGACGTTGTCTGTTCAAAGGGACGCTACTCTGCAAGTCACGAGGCGCGACTGTTCAATCCCGTGACAAACATTTCAGTGGTTTGTAAGTTGTTTTTCTACCGTTTTTGGACATGATACGTTTTCGGACGGCCATGTTCATCGCGGCTAGTCGCGATATAACGGGGTTTAGCATCACACAGACATTTTAAATACTCCGATGATGGCTTGTTTTTAAGAGAACGTTTCCTTTTATTAGTGATTAGGTGTTTTACAGTTGTTCATGTGATTAGAGAGAAATCTACGAATGTTTCTTAAGTGTCCGAAAACCAATAACAAGGGGATACATTAAATTACACTAATATATTGTTTATCGAACTCAGAATACTGCTTATCGAACTTAAGAAACACCGGTGTGAACGGAATGTTGGGGCTGTTGGGTAAGAACCCATTTCCGTTGAACAAGGGACTGCTGTGCACAAGCATTCAAGTCTTTGTTTGTTTGTTTGTTGTGTGACGCCGCATTCAGCAATATTCCAGCTATATGACGGCTGTCTGTAAATAATCGAGTCTGAACCAGACAATACAGCGACTGACATCATGAGCATCATGATGACATGACTCAACTGAGTCACGAGCCTGACCACCCGATCCCGTTAGTTGTCTCTTACGACAAGCATGGGTTGCTGATGGTAACTTCACTGGCAGAGTCCACGCTCCATGTGTATTCATTCATCAGTGCACCACCTCGACTCGACACATAGCTGGACTGTGGCAAACTTTCCAGCCCTCCTGCTGTTATATCAGCTGCACGGATTATGCAGATCTGCGGGTTCATTTACCAGGTCGTGATTTCAAAGTTTGTTCAGCAGTATGTGAACCGGTTTACCGGTATGTGAACATGTATACAATGGTATGTTTGCACCCGCGTACCTTTGGCATGATCTATGGAACTAAGATACAGAAGACATTAGAAACCATGGTGGAAGTTTATAAATGAAACAAAAAGAATCACATCCGAAGGCAAATATTCAGCGACTTTTACCATCAGGTAAACATTGCTTTCTGTCTCTTCTTTTATAAGTAATTGTTAGCGACTTTGCAAATGTTTTGATCTATCTTTCTATCATATGATCACAATACAAATATAATTTATATGTATCAATGCTGTCTAAATGTACACAAATATATACTGATAAGCGTCAAGTTCAGCCCATCGCCGGAGGTTCAAGGTATGTCCTTCAGGGCCATATGACAGATTTTATGACACTTCAAAAGGTAACAATGTTTTCGTATTAAATTTTATAAATGTGTTTATTCGATGGTGTTTCACGCCGCACTTAGCGATATTCCAGCTATATTCTGTAAATAATCGAATCTGGGTCAGACAGTCCAATGATTGACATCATGAACATCGATCCACGCATTTGGGATACGATGACATGCATCAACTAAGTGGGCGTGCCTGACCACCCGATCCCGTTAGTCGCCTTTTACGACAAGCGTGGGTAGCTGAAGACCTATTCTAACCCGGATCTTCACAGGTAAATTATCTTAGAATTTTAATTGTAACGTATAATAATTCAGCTGTAAATAATATAGAACCACGGAAGTGGGTTAATAAAGCAAAGGCCACTCATCTTTGTTAGAAATGTGGATAGGATAGGATAGGATAAGACTGGTGTCAGCCATTACAGTCACAAATGTCTTCCAAAAAGTTAAGACAACATGAACTGTCCTGTATGTTGATATATGCCGACGGACCACGACTTGTCAAGCATTTCCTCTTACCAGCTATAGACATCAAAAACATACTCCCGTGTGTCGCCCACTTGACCAGCTTATAAAGTTATTACTTGTGGGTAATAATGGATTTATGACATGTTTTTATAAATAATTAGGCCAGAAAATAAATATATGTTCCCGACTTTCCGACCGTTCAACTCTGTAACTCCAACCTTAACCTGTTTTCTCGTGTTTCTCGAGTTGCATCATGGCTTAAAAATGAAATTTACAAGAGCAGCACTCGATTATCCTGTGTATTAGTTTTCATTCTACCGTGGTAGATGTAACAGAATGGGAATATTATACACTGGACAGTCGATGGTGGAAACAGAATGCTCCATACCAATAGCTCCCCACCTCCCGTTGTTACAGTTCACTCTCATTAACACTGTCTTGCATAAATATATATATGTATGTGGACACATAATTAGAGTTGTCATGTTAATCGTGTACTTATTTCTTTATTACACACAATTCCCATTACTTTACATTTTTTTGCAAGGGGTTGTTTTCTCTATAACCCATAACTGCCAATGACTTGAGACGAAAAATCCGATTTTGCGATATAATTTCAGCACAAGTAAAACACATTATTTTAAAAAAAAAACTCTTGAATATTACTACATAAAACGCAGGATTTTATGTGGGATTAGTTACATCGGAGCGGTTGGGTAGCCCTGTGGATAAACCGTTCGCAGTCATGCCAAAGACCCGGGTTCGATTCCCAAATGGGTACATTGTGTGGAGCTCATTCTTGGTGTAGACATTAATGCAAAAAGCATCGCAACGCACAATTGATTTGTTGAATGTCGCAGTAGAAAAAAACTCCCGGATTACGAGACTGGTAAACATTGAAAATGCATGTTTTCTCATGAGTGATAACTCCTAGAATAAGGCGCCGGTTTGTTTGCCGTTTCATTATGTCAATTATTGATTTATTGAAAAATTGATATAACAAATTCGGAAATTCGACAATAAGATTTCATTTTTAGATAGATCTAGAGCTAGATCTATCACAATTTTGATTTTTCTAAATAGAAAATAAATCATAGGATATCTCAGATTGATTTTTCGATATTTAAAAATACATATCAGTTATGATTTAGTATAATATATAACTATAATAAAAGTGGGAACAAATGGTAAAACTGCGCTTCGAACCAATAGCTCATGAATGTTTAGCTGAGAGTAACCTCCCTTGAATATTTCCCAAAATCCCTTGCAACTTCCTTTCAACAAGACCCCAAAGATGGTGAGCATGTAGACATCAATACATGTCTAATCATCGTCCTTGTATCGTGCCAATCAGTTGTTTCAACTTCCAGTAATAAATATTTTCTGAAAGTACAATGATTAAACTATCGTTTTCTTTTCTTTTTAGGGTATAGACATTACACATAAGTATGACCGAAAGGTCAGAAGGACCCAGCCCAGGAGCCAGGATATCTATCTGAGGCTTTTGGTGAAAGTAAGTTTTGTGTCATTTTTCTCATTCATGTTATTCTTTGGAAACTTATATTTAACTGTTAGTGTAACCTTATGACTCTCCAGACACTACGGAAACATGTGAAGCACTTAGAAGTTTCGATCTATTTCATGATCCAAGAATGACATCGTGTTGTAATTATGACTTCGTATAACTTTTACACATTTTACAATGCTCATACACGTGTTATATTAATCTTCAAGATTACAAGGATGCCTTATTTACTTGCAAATTAGCAATGCTGTCTTCTATTCCGTGTTGACTAGTATGCTATTAGCCTCGACTTACCGAAAAGTCTGTTTACAGTTCGTTAGCTTTCTCGGACTCGTTGCTTCAATGCTTGTGAAACCTGTGAAGATTCGGGTTAGAATAGGTCTTCAGGAACCTCATGATATATCAATCACTGGATTGTCTGGTCCACACTTGTTTATTTAGAGACCAACGTCATATGGCTGGAAGATTGCTGTGTTTGGTGTTATACAACAAGCAATGCTTGTAAATCTATGAACGTAATATAAACAATGCTGTCGTCATGATCATAGCTAAGCCTGCAACATGAATCTTGTGGTCTGGTGGATAGAGCTTCTGCCTGGAGAATGACACCTCGTTTCGATCCCAAGCTGCTTTCCAAAAGACATCAAGAGATGTTACATGTTGTTGCCCTGCCTTGCGCTTGGCAATAAGGGGATAAGACAAAGACTGGTCAGCTTGAAGTCTGTAGACTGAGTGAGGTATCTGTGTTAAGCTGGTGAGGTATGTGTTAAACTGCAACATGGTGAGCTAGCACTATTACAGTGTAATACTTGCTAGTCTGGACTAGTACAAGCAGACACATATGCATGTCGTTATATAAGTGCAATCTTGAATGTGTTAAACCCCAAGCCCCATTTCATTTCAAGTATAAACACCAACAGCTAGCAGTTGACAATACTCCAGCTATATCACATTGGCCTGTGGAAATTCTGGACCACGTTAACAGTGACTGAAAACATGAACAAAAAAAACACAGAATCTACCATAACGAATCTCACCACCCATTCCTCATTAAGCAGTGACTATTCTTACCTAGAAACCCCACGACATGCATCTAGCAACAAGTAGTACTATTAATGTTACTGTTAACATGGTTAAACAAGTTAAAGGATAGTTTTCAAACATCTTTTCTTAATGAAGAGTCCAAATGTGTGTGCATGGATGAGAAGGGTGTGTTGCAGGTATGTGTTTATTGCATTGTCATCAATATCCAAGCTTAAAGAAGAAAAAATAAAATGCCTTGGAGGAAGACTGTTTCTTTTGGAAATATTTCCTTGACTTTCTCACCCAACATCCCATACCATTACCAACATTCGTTTGTTATTTAACACCACACTCAGCAATATTCCAGTTTTAAGACGGTCTGTAAATAATCGAGTCTGGACCAGACAATCCAGTGATTGACATCATGAACATTGATCCATGTAATTGGGAAACGATGACATTTACAACCAACTTGGCGGGCCTGACCACCCAATCCTGTTAGTCGCCTTTTACGACAAGCATACTCACTTTTACGGCAAGCATGGGTTGATGAAGACCGATTCTAACCCGGATCTTCACAGGTCTTCACAGGTCTTATCAACATTCACTCGAAATGCGATGCCTTTAGGTAGTTTTGTGCATGATTATACCACAGAGTTGATGATGGGATCTATAATAATGGAGAATTAGGTATTGTTCACAAATAAAACCTTCACTTGAGAAAATCCATGATGCCTTTACCTGTCTATCATACCCCAAGTGTTGATTAATAAATTCTTGTTTATGGAAATCCATTTGATCAATGTTTTGACAGATTTAACAGTTCAATTTTTCTTGAAATAATGCTCTTGTTCAGCACAGCTGTTTCTTTTGCCTGTTTTCAGCTATACCGCTTCTTGGCTAGGAGAACCAATGCCAAGTTTAACAAGGTGATCCTCAGGAGGCTGTTCATGAGCAACACCAACAAACCTCCCATCTCACTGGCTAAAATAGTAAGTAGTGCGTGTAACTTAAAAAAATGAAATAAGGTTTGGAAATCTGTTTTGATGCTTGTAAGGAAACAGGTGTTATGATGTTTCATCTTTCGGGACTGATTCTAATGAAGTCACGTTTTTGCTGAACACCACATATCTATAACTATCCTTTTTGAGGAATTGGCAGAATCTTTGTAGTAACTAAGACAAAATTGTTATGGATGAGCAACTTCTTTATTACAATTGGGCGACGTTTCGGTGTAGATTCCAACACCGTTATCAAGCAAATCTTAGTTACCATTCCAACTTCTAAATGCCACTCAAAGAAGTTATCTTTATAGTAACTTGTGATAAGAGGAAATAACATGTCAACAAATCTGACACCTTGAAATGAACCTTACTTATCAGAGAATGGATGCATATGTCATAATGCTGTCCCGTCTGCCGATGAAGATCTAATCTAGCAATCCATTTTTTTTATATCCAATCAGCTTGTTGAACTTTTTAATCTTTACTGTATAACTGGCTTCATCATGTTCATTACCCGTGTCTTATTTGTTATTCATGCTGTGCATCTGTCCAATTGTCCAATCCATTTATCTGTTCTACCGTATTTTCATGAGTATAAGTGCACACTTTTTTTCCAAAAAACAAAGCTGTGTAGAAGGGGGTGCGCATTATACACAAAATATGAGGTTTTTCCTTCCCCCCCCCCCCCCCCCCCCCCATCGAAAGATATTACAGTGAACACGTAACATCGGAAATATCGGAAATACCATGTCAACAAATCCATACTGATGTACGCAAATTAATCATGTAATTACACTGTCTGGCTATAAAAAGTGTTCTTTGTATTTCCGGACTTATGTATGTAACTTATTTCATTAATTGTATTCAAAATTCCTTTTAATATTGTTTTAAATAGTTTCGGCGAAATCGTGTGTGAAGCGATCTGAAGATGGCACAACTCACCGTTATTAACAGCAACCACGGTCAGATTACCACTAGTGACGCCTTGAAACAAACATTAGTTGACAGAGAATGGATACATATATCATAAATGCCATACTTTGACTCGTTAAAAGTCATATTTGTTATAGTTTGACGATTCTATGTCAACACGTAGTTCACGTGCGCGGGAGCCTTGACGGTGACTGGTCAGACTGGTTCCATGTGAAAAATAATAACCGGCAATAGCGATCAGCTGCTTTGCTTAGGGGTATTATTGTTTAAAACATGTTTAGTGAAAGCTGCAACTAAATTAACAAGATATTGGGATATATTATTCCTAATCAATAAATTAGTTTCAGATACAATTTAAGCCGATCCTTGCATTAAAATCCTGTAAAGTTATATCATTGGGGGTGTCACCAGTAGATTCCAAGAAAACGAGTGTACAGCTGATTGCTGTTTCCGGCTTAGTTTATGAGAAAATACACAAGGTAATCTTAATCCCTGGATGTAAAACAATGCCTAGCCGAACAAAGAATACAATTTAAACGTTAAATAAACATGTCTGGTGATTTTTTTTAAAGATTTTTTTATATATTTTTTTTTATCTCAAATTTCGAATTTGTACTGACCAAGTTTCTCATGACCCTTTCGTTTACCGGAATTCACTGAAGGGGTAGATCTACGGTGTATTTTTTTTCTGCGCATGCCATTCAATCATTTTTTTTTCAAAACACTGAATCTGCTAGAGGGGGGTGCACACTATACTCAAGAAAATACGGTACCTGTTATCCATTACCTGTTTTTGTTGATTAATCTGCTGCTTATCACAACATAATTGTGTCAGGTGTAAAATATATACTTCTCATTACTTGCTTGTAGTCACTTCAGCTTCATAACGATGTAAGAATTAGGGGTGAAACGATATAGCATGATACCCATATGATACATAGGTCACAATGCGATATGTATGGCGATACACATAATTACGTCAAATCGCATGGAAACATCTTGACAATAAATATTCCAGAGCAGGTTCAAAAGGAAGAGCTAGCTGTAGACATGTTTGTAATGGCGATTTTTTGTTGTTGATTTTTTGTGTGTGTAGTGAACCTGAAACGCTAATCATTTTCCTATATCTGACTGATAAAAACGCCAGGGGTATATTAACAAGTAGTAAGTAATTTATTTCAGCAATATCATCTTGTATCAATACAGAGAAAAATGCACTGTGTGTTGTATCGTCACATGAAAACTCACTATGTACCAGTGCATCAATGTATCGTTCCGACCCCCGTAAGAATGTACATCAAAATGTCGCTTAACGCAGTAAACCGGAAGCTGTTATCCATAAAGTTGTATGTTTTCATTTTTACTCACCAACTTCTTGAATGCCAATCGGGGCGATGGGGTAGCCTAGTGGTTAAAGGGTTAGCTCGTCACACCGAAGACCTGGGTTCGATTCCCTACATGGGTACAATGTGTGAAGCCAGTTTCTGGTGTCCCTCGCCGTTATATTGCTGGAATATTGCAAAAAGCAGCGTAAAACCATACTCACTCACTGGAATGCTAATAGGTCTGCAGCAACCCATGCTTGCCACAAAAGGCAGCTGTGCTTGTCGTAAGAAGTGTCTAACGGGACCGAGTGGTCAAACTCACTGACTTGGTTGATGCACGTCATCGTATCCCAATTGGGTGGATTGATGCTCATGATGTCAATCACTGGATTGTCTGGTCCGGACTCGATTATTTACAGACTGCCGTCATATAGCTGAGTGCGGCGTTAAACAATAAATAAACAAACAAAACTAGAATGCCAATCAAACAGGTTTAATCGCAAGGCTACTCCACCCCTGCCATGAAAATGGCCTACAATTTCTTGGCTCAAGATTTGTATGAACCATGTATAGCCATGTATGCATCCATTAGGATCCACTGGATCTGTTGATGACTTTGACGGTATTGTTACAAATTGAGGTGGTTGTTAATGGTGATGTTTATCTGGCCAGGTTCGTCTGATGAGGAAGCCAGGTCGTGACACAAAGGTTGCTGTTATTGTTGGAACTGTCACAGACGACATCCGTCTTCTCAAGGTGCCCAAGCTGAAGGTAATAATCACTTCAGTCCTGGGTCTTTAACAATTAAGTTGTGGTGCGAGAGGATCTTCAGCAGAATCTGGTGTAATGATGGTTCATCTTTCGGGACTGATTCTAATGAAGTCAGATCTTTGCTGAACACCATGCCCTTTGTGATTAGAAAAAATAAAATATTAAAAAATGAACTGTCAAATCTCGTTTATCTGACATGGTTGGACATCCGACAAGTATGTCGGATAAGCGAAATTAAGTAGTATCAATTGTTCATGATCGGAAATCCAACAACTACACGATAAATAACGATACAAAGGTGTTATTAAAAAAACAAATGAAGTATTCATATTGTTATGTTACATTGTTAGCGGAATAGATTTTCTAATCATGCAACCTCTAAAGCTCAACACAAAACTCTTATGACCTGTATGACTTATTCAAAATACTTAAAAATTATAGTCTGGAATGGAAGTCGCAAGTTTGAAATTGGTACCGCAAAGCTTAAGAAAGCTGCTTTCTAAGTGGCTAATGTTGACGTCCTGTTAGTCATTTCATTGGTCGGTCATAGTTCGCGAAAGGTTGTGACGTGACCTGTAATGGGATGTCCTCAGCGATAGCAAGAACTTGTATCTGATTTTAATGAGATTGAGGTAATCTAAGTATGGGATAAATCCTGTTTTCTTTGTTAAAGCATGAATTGTTTATTGTTAAGCAAGTTTATCTCTGTAGCCGACTCGTCTCGCATCAAAACACAGGCTGTGTATTTGCGGGCAGATGACCAAGGAGTACTCTGATCACCGTGTCGGATTAACAAGACTGATTAATGAGTGATTTCCTTAATTCATCACAAATTAGGTGTTTTGGAGTCAGTGCGAGACTTGTCAAAATAGTACTGATTTATTTAGTTCCCATCATTAGTGTCGGATAAAGCCGATTGTCGGATGAACGAGACTTGACTGTAATTTGTATATCTGAAGAGATGCGAGTGATCAGGTGGCACATGCTGTTTAGAATAAGATGATGACAATAACTTGTACAGTTTGTCGATGGGAAGATCGTATATCCACTGATTCCCTCCTGTCAAAAAAAAAAATCAACTGAAACTTGATCCACTGACAGAAATAAGTGCTTTTGCTCAGTTTCACAAGAATTGAAGTTATTGGTACAGTCAACTTAATACATGGAATATGTAGACACAACAGATTGTTTCCGACCGAAAACTTTTGTTTTTGAACGTCAAACAAAGATAGCAGTGATAGTTAGGGTGATGTTGATATTGTTGAATGTGGATGCAGTTGTGCATGATATTGAATTTATAGCCCATTGCAATTATTGATGGCCAATGTTGTGAAATTTATGGCCCATATATACCAAAATGGCTGGTAAATTTTGTAAATGCGGGGCCAAAGTCTTTCCCAATCACAAAGTGCACAGTGTTTTTGAAGCTGTGTGCAGTTAATGCTTCAATTGTAGCAGGCATATTAATTAACGGAGGAAGTTTACTAGCCGAAATACTAGATGAACATCCCCCAAAAGGTTTGAAAGTTTACCAGCCATAGGATATCCTTAACTTTACAGCAACCCATACTTGCCTTAAAAGGTGACTATGCTTGTCGTAAAAGGCGACTAACGGGAATGGGTGGTCAGGCTCGCTGACTTGGTTGATGCATGTCATCGATCCAAAATTGCGTGGATCGATGCTCATGATGTCAATCACTGGATTGTCTGGCCCTGACTCGATCATTTACAGACCGCCGTCATATAGCTGGAATATTGCAGAGTCCGGCGTTAAACAACAACAAAAACCAAACCTTAACATTAGGGAAACTAGCTAGGGATAGTCCTAATCATGCTAATGGACAAGTGCTAATTTCTATCCCTGATTGTAGTGAGACCACATGGGAATTCCAGGTCTGAATTGTCAACAGCAACCTAGGGTTGTGGAATCAGATGACTTTATGGTTGGTTTGTTGGGCTCAGTGACTTTATCAATCACTGGGATGTTTGACCCAGACTGTTTTTACAGGTTTCTGTGATAAAGCTGGAATATTGCTGAGTACTGTGTTAAACAACAATAATTGTAAATAAGTAAGCCTGTTGGTTGTTTTGATTTTGGGGGGCAATTGACATCATTACCTTACTGTGATAATGTACATAACTATTTCATGTGATCTTTAATATACTAACTTCTATAAATATTCAAACTAACACTGCTATCTATAATTTGGTTGGGGGGCACGGGTGGCCCAGTCGCCTAAGGCGCTGTGATTGGCTGTGCAGAGTTGCGTCCCTTGGGCACACCATAAACCTGTGATTATCGGTTCGAATCACAGTTCGCCTTGGATTTGTTTCTAGGTTTGTCTGCACCATAGTGGGTTTCACCGAAGTGGTAAACGTCAGACCTGCATCACTTCGGGCTTTCCTACCACATTAACAGTGATTAGCTGACTCACCATGATATAACTGGAATACTGTAAAAAGCAGCGTTTAACCCAACTAACTATAATGTGGTTGACCGTCTGTTCCAAATGCACATTTTATCTTTGTAGATATGCGCTCTGCGTGTCACTGAGCGGGCACGTGGCCGTATCCTCAGCAATGGTGGTGAGATCATCACATTTGACCAGCTGGCGCTGAGATCTCCTAAGGGACAGAACACAGTGCTGATGCAAGGTGAGAAAGATTGAGCTGGGATGAGCAAATTTATTGTTTAAAATAAGGATGGCTTTGTAATGATGTTTTCATCTTTCGGGACTGATCTCGTTGAAGACAAAATCTCAGCTGAACATTGCCCTCCAACTCTGCTCATTTAAATGGCTATTCATATGAATTTGGGGATTCCAGATCAGAATAGACCCCTATTCTTCTCTTCAGAGCGGACAAACCCCTTGGGTTAGAACTTAAAATCAGAGTTGCAAATAATCCCCCTCCCTCAGTCCATGATAGCCCGTCCTGTGGATGGTCATTTTTGTTATGCCAATTACTAATACATATCTCCATGTCTATTTTGTACAAAAATTAAAAAACCTATAATGTTTCCAAAGATACGCTGTAGTCTTGAGCACCGCGATATTGTCCATCTCATGAACAAGGAAGTTGTTTGTGTACTGCAAAGACCATGAAATGTATCCACAGGTGATTGGCTTTTGTAAAAATACCATTCACTGAAACCCAACCCGAAATAACTTCATTTTGAAACTTGTGCCATCTAGCTGGATAATGTTGTTACCCTGTCTGGTGCTCGGCAATAAGGGGCTAAAACAAGGACTGGTCGTTTCGGAGTCGGTATACTGTGTCTGAGTGGGGTATTCATGTTTAACTGCAGCATGGTATCTCGGTGAACTAGCACTATAAATTGGCATCAGTCTGGACTAGTACAAGCAGCCACACAAACACACACATGTACAAGCACGTTGCTTAATAAGTGCAATTATATTGGACACAACATTAAACCCCATTTCACCTCACCTCACCTTTAGCTCGAGAAAACTGCTTTCTGATCGACTGTCGACTTCTTGTTAGACATTTCATTGGTCGGTTCCTTCTGGCGTGACCTGTAATGGATTGTTTATCGGTAGCAGTAACGAAGATCAGACTTTCATGAGATTGGTCACGAGGTGACTGGATTTTGTTATGTGGTTTGAGGTACTGAGATGGCCGTAACACCGTTTTTTAACAGTATCCCAGTTATATTTCGGCGTATTAGCTTAAGGTTGGAGGACAGCCCAAAGTGTTTGGTGTTCTCCACTTGGTGAAACCCACCAGTGTGGGAATGGTGCACCATCACTTTTTATTCCATAAGATTTGGGACTGTCAACTTTTGACAAGGACTGTGAAGGTTTCAAGTAGCCATTTTTGTGGTCTCGGGTATATTTATTTTAATTGTTTAAAAATAGGATGGCATTGTAATGATGTTTTCATCTTTCGAGACTGATCCCATTGAAGACAAAATCTTAGCTGAACATTGCCATCCAACTCTGCTCTTTTAGATGGCTCTTCATAGGCACTTGAATATTCCAGGGCAGAAAAGGCCCCTATTGCTCAATGCTTCTCTTCAGAGCAGACAAAACCTTTTGGGGATTCCTGGTTAGTAATAGAATAGGTCATGGTGTTGACCTGCCTTGGGTGGTTAGACTCTGCGACTTCATTGAAAGCAAGTCCTCATATCTATCAGCATGGATTGTTGCACACAATATTGATTTACTTGATTGTCTGGTCCAGACTCAATTATTTACAGGCCGTCATATTATAACCGGAATGTTGCTGAGTGCGTGGATCATTGCTTTTGTCAGCCACTGGACTAGTCTTGGTTATGTAAAGGCTGGAATATTGCTGACTGTGGCTTAAAACAATGTTTACCCTTACACTTCTTTAGAAAGACGTCATTGTTTAATATGAACATGACTTGTTGTAGGTCGCAGAAAGGCCCGTGAAGCATACAGACACTTCGGAACCGCCCCTGGTGTGCCACACAGCAATACTGCGTATGTACAACACATTGTCAAATATCTAAGCACATTTTATTTCTTCAATGTTGGCAATATCATGATAAATGAATTTAATTAAGTTAAATTCTGGATTGAAGGTTCTGATTATGAATGGTGTGAGGTAATTGAAGGGAGATAATTCTTTCTGTCTTTACAGTTTACATTTGTTTTCTTGCAGCTTTAGTTATGTCGCTTATTTGTTTTAAGTGAATGACGCCAATGTTTCTTGCTCTGATGTTCAATATTTCCTTTCAGTCCATATGTACGCTCCAAGGGAAGGAAATTCGAGCGGGCTCGTGGTCGCAGGGCAAGCAGAGGCTACAAGAACTAAATCTGTGTACAAACTTCACCCAAATAAAAGCTGTCTGGGAAATGTCTCTTTTCTTGGTTCATTGCTTAAGGATCACAGTTAAGTGATCACAGGCCTAACAGACATTTGTACATTGAGAGAGACGATCTTGCATTTAGAAATATTATAGAATAGGTATAAGTGATGTATGTACATTGACTAGTTAATCAAGTGCCTCACAGTTCTACATTGGAATACTTTGTTTTTCACAAAACAATCCTTGAGACATGAGAAGGTGCTATAATTCAGTCATTTATGGTCAATATGTGGTTCTATTTGCTGGGGGGGCACGAGTGGCCCAGTCGTCTAAGGTGCCTCGATTCGCTGTGCAGAGTTGTGTCCCTTGGGCACGCCAGAAACCTATGAATCGCGGTTCGCCCCAATTATCTTTCTAGGTTTGTCAGCACCATACCTGTGCTCGTGGGTTTCACCGAAGTGGTAAACGTCTGAGACCTGCATCACTTTGGGCTTTCTCCCACATTAAGCTGACACACCGTGATATAACTGGAATACTGTTAAAAGCTGCGTTAAACACAACTCACTCACTATTTGCTTGCCTGTGAGAAAAGAAAATGTAGCCATGACAGGTTGTCGAGACCGTCCTTTAGTGAATGTGCAGTGTCACTGATAGGCTCCTAGACTGCATACTTGAGTATTTCTGAATGTTGGCTCGTCTCCTGTTTGATACAGATGTGTGTTAATGTGTGTGCAAAGTCTACAGATAATGCTCACCCCAGAATCAGAAACCCTGGCTTTAGGACTGCATTCTGGCCAGACTGCACGAAATGCTTTTAATGTCCACGTGAGAACTATCTACAGTAAGGATGCCAGGTCATCAAACGCATGCAGTCTTCCAAAAGCCTGGTTTCTCCGATTCCTCGTAAGTCTTGGCATGGCGCTTGTATCAATACAAAAATGTTGGATCCTTGTATTGGGGGTCCCATTTATAAGAAAAGTCAAAAAGAAACTCAAATGAATTTTGATTTTCATTGAAAGCATTTGGGACTTTGTATGGTAAACCATGGCTGTTAGTTAAGCAGCATTTTGGCGACCCATTACATCCATATTTGTGGCACTCTTTGGGTAGCATCAACTTAGCATTAAATTTGGATACAGACTAAAGTCGAAAACAAGATACCTCCACAAAGTGGGAAACTTTCATGTAGTGACATTTTTTTTGCAGTTCAGTATGTAACTCAATTACCATTTCTAGTGTACATGTACTTGTTATTCAGTATGGTGAACAATTGTGAATATTCAGGAAGGATCTATATAGAACCATACGCACATTCGAACTGATTTGTTGTGTTTTTGCACCTTGCATTGATCGATGGGAGACAAGTCGTTGTGACAATGGTGGACACTGGTGTCCAAGATGATTTTGCCGTAAAATGCAACTAATGGGAGCGGGTGGTCAGGCTCGCTGACTTGGTTGATGCATGTCATTGATGGCAATTGCATGGATCGATGCACATGTCAGTCACTGGATTGTCTGGTCCAGACTTGATTATTTACAGACCGCCATCATATAGCTGAATGTTGCTGAGTACTGTGTAAAACCAACCAACCAAGATGATTTTATTTCCCCAGACTTGACAACGGCTAGAAGTTGAGGGCAGATGATATACTAATTACACAGGTTCCAGCTTGAAAACTTGGATACAAAACTAAGACTTTGATTTTCATGTTAATTGTTTTTTCTCCTTTCAATTTTATGCCATGTACATTCCCTATTTGCATGTGTGCTACACACACACATTTGGAAGATCTCTGTGCCTTGGGTTTTCTTAAAGATTCTTGACGTGGGACGTTTCTAATAATATCAATCACCAGTTTGGCCCAGGCTGGATTATTTACAAGCAATAGTCATGTAGTGGAGTGGCATCAAGCCATGTCTTGAAAACTTTTCTTAAATGGACTTCAGTTGTCTCCCTTTCATCATCACACCCGCTCACTGCATCAAACAAACCATGCCATGTAATGAAACACTTCTCTTAAATGGATGTCGGTTGTCTCCCTTTCATGTTCATCGTCACAACAGAACACTGAGCTGCCACTGTCAACTGTTTATTCTGACCAATATATTACATGTCGGAAGTGATACATCTACATGCACACCTTGTAGGGTTTAAATACCTCCTTTTATTAAATAACTGGTACTCAATGACAACAACAATGCATTAACCATTGTAATAACATGCATATGATACATAACAAAGTGATGTGCTTATCTAGAGGGACACTACTGGGAGTTGGCAGGCAGAGATTTAACACTGGAACTTCTAACTGCTTCGAAATATATTTTTTCAGTTCAATTTCTTTGAATAGGGACAAGAAAACAACTACCTTACGAAACATTCCAAATACATTTTGCAGTCTTAATGTAGCACGTCTCTCTTCTAATGATTTGTCCTTTTGCAAATTCTGCAACCATTCTCTCATAAAAATGTCATAGCTTTAAAACAGCAGACAAATCTGTCCAATAGGCACTTGTAACTTTAAAATCTCAAAGCATGAACTGATCCTAAGTAGTTCCAACAATAACAACCGAACGTTAAAGCACTGCACATAACTTGAGGTAAGATTTAGGGAGAATATTACATAAAAGCATATAATTATCTGTACATATTGGTGAGCCACTATGTGGTCTAACAGACTTGTCTTCACGACTTGTTAGAATGTTCGTACGAAACCTTGCATATACTCCACGCTAGTTCATTGGATGAGGAATGGATATGCACTATTCTGAATCATTTGGGTTTACTAATAAAATAAACAATATCATGTATACATAAATAGTAAAACTACTTAATAAATACGTCATAGCTGGGAAGCTTTATAAGCAACATTATCATTTGTGCATTTTGCTATGCTAAAAGTGTCTACACATTCTGAGATTTTTGTCCTCGAGAATACACCCAACTTTACACTCTTCTGTACACCAGCAATATCAGTACAACTGTACCAGTGTCCATACCAGCAGCAATCACTTCACAAGCCAAAGCAACGATGATGATTAACACAAACTATCCTAGATCTTCAGATCCTTCAAACAGTCAAATTCTGACAGATTTTATGTGAATAACTGCTCAAGAGACCTGCTGACACAATCTTGTAACAGTGAGTGAGTATGGTTTATGCTGCTTCAGCAATATTCCAGCACTATCACAGCAGGGGACACCAGAAATGGGCTTCAGACTGTACCCATCGGCATGAGGACCGAAAGCTTTCACCACAAGGCTACCCCACCACCCCGACAGGTTAAGGAAACAGACTGAATGACACTGATTGAATCAAAGGTTCACAAACAACTCGTGTTTTTTATAAAACAAAGTTTCAAAGCATATGAATATTTCATGTTACGATTTGGAGGAGGTGGTGGTGGTGAACTACTGCAGTGAAAATAATGATCAACCCCTAATGCTTATCATATTTTTGGATGACCCTCCCAATGTCCTTGTACATTTTTTTCAAGGCCCTCCCTGAAAAGAATTAATATCTTAATACGAAATGTCCAAATATTCATGAGGCTCCCCAAATATGTGCATTATTTTTTAATAACCGAGTCTCACCTAGAGATAAATACTTTTTGGTGATCCTCCCTCTGCCACCCCCCCACCCCCCCCCCCCACTAAATAAATGACAGGAGCTTAATGGTCAAATGACATTATTTTTTGCAGGATGGAATCTCAGCGACTTTTTATTTCAACATTGTGCCCACCTTCCCAAGAATAAACTAGGCTGTGATATCAGGCCAGAGGACACTGTTGCCTCGGGAAGATGCATCATGCCATGACCGCTTCGTCTTGCTACTGACATGGACATGGCGATATTCTGTATTTACATTTCACTCCTGCTAATGTTGTGAACAGCAGCTATTGCATACAACCCGAGAGATCAACGGTGTATTTCTCAGTGCAATGGCGTCAAGAGACATCTGGGTGACAGGTGCTCCGGTCATACATTGCGAAATGGACAACAGATCAGGCTTGTCAATAGAAGAATTATCAAAACATGAAAAGAAGGATTCATTCTTGTATCAAGTAGAAAGAACTGTCACTTTACAATGAAAATGAAGTAAAAAGACACCAGTGAATTAAGGACAGAAGTAGCCAACAGTTTTGTAAGCAAGGATGTTCAAATAAACAAATGTCCCACTAAAAGCCAGTTCAATTAACACAAGTGAATATGACAGTATGTGCGACTTCAACATTGATTTGGACAATTAGACATTTGACTTTTTTTTTAGCTTAAAATAACACAGAGATGAGCGACAGGTTAGTTTTTAACAAGCAACTTGTGAAGGAGAATACATCTGTAGAACCATGTACAATATAAAAAGTATTTCACAAATATTCAACAGTTTTATACAATCAGGTCACCTGATAGTTCAAATGAGCCATTTTTAGAACGGACACAACCAGTGATGTAAAGATTTTTATCAAATAATAATACCATAACATTGGTTTGTACCTAATCACTATACAGGACAGAAGGAAACAGTCCCCCCTTGTCGTACTAATCTCTTCTTTGAAATCAACTTGGGTAAACATTATTGCGAAACACGCGAAAAAAAAAAAATCTGTCTGTGAGAAGCCCTGAATGGTATATGGTATTTACTGATTAATCTGTCTTTATTGACATGGTATGAAATAATTCAAAATTTTAGATTCATAAGATCTTATAGGTGAAACATTATTCTTTTCTCTTGGCCCTAAACATGACTATTTGGTATTTTTAAAAACATATTATTATAGCATTTAAGAAACTAGCATTAAAAACAATATTTGTTGTTACGTTTGTATGAAGAATGTGAGATGTACTGTCATATCAATTACATCACTACCAAAGCCAGGGCTTCTCACTAGAGATTCTAAAATCAACATTACCACAGCGAGGTGGCTCCTCACAGAGTCAGGTGGTCTAACACTGTAGTGGAGCAGCATATAGACCGTGCACAAGCAAACATTCTCCACACAGAAGGATGCGAAATCTTCATTTGGAGTATGATTTTTAACACATTATGATCCACTTCTTACTAAATTCAAAGATCAGTGGCCGGCCAAAGATATCTAGTGTAAGGTGTATATCAAACAAAACCCATGATTACAGTAAGAAGAAGCAGAGTTAAAAAATAATAGGGGGCCTGGCGTAAGGAGTTTGCTGTTCGAGTATTTGAGTCTAGGGACCCCAAAATCTTTAACTTTTAATCTGAATCTTTAACTTGGATCCCTAGATGATCAGGCTTAATTTTGAACATTGCTGCTCCACATCTGGCCCTACTGTCTGCTGGTGTGACTACAACATGAGATGGCAGTCTTCTCACTGATGCTCCAGTCTACAGGATCGTGGAGTACCGTAGCTAGAAGTCAGATCTCCACATGCAGTTATCTCATGCTAGTCCAACCTCCAAGTCCTACAGCTGGATCTCTGATGCTGAAGCTCAATAAACTGCCAAGTGGCAAAGGGGGACTTCCTCATGATTCCAGAATATGCCGGACAGAGACTCTGTTGTACCTAATGCTAGACTAAAGAAAGACACATATAGAAACTGTACGAAGAGTCAGACCAGACGAAAGAATTCGGTTCGACAACATCCTGCCCTGACGTCACAAGTAGGAAAACATCACAAAATGCTGACATTGTTATTGCTGTTCAATCAGTGTGCTGTTTCTGTTGAAATTCTTCATGCACCTGAAAACATACACTGATATAAGTTAGGCTTCCTTGACTACACTGACTGAGACTAACTCCTGCAATATCTAGTGTCTTGGATATGAAGGAACCTCACTGCAGTACGAAGCACGTGCATAGACAGTGTTGGGTTAATGCAGGACTCAACCCAGGTCATTCATGGTGTTACAGTTAAAAAAGCAACAACTGCGCACAGACATGGTGTCTTCAATCAATCAGCAGTTTAGCACATTTAAAACATTCATATCACACCACAGGTTCTGTTAGACATAAACAAATCAAGTCACATGTTTTGATGGAGATTGGAGTCATCTGGATTAGAAGTTCCTCGTTGATTTTAGATTTCGTTTTCTAGAACTTAGCAACACTGACCGCTAAAATCCATCAGAATTACTTAAATGGAAGCTGCTCACTTGGGTTATCCCTGATGCATAATCATGAGGAAGAAATGTGCCACAGTCTGGCAAGGAAATCTGTATCCAAAAGCATTATCCATAGTACTCCAAGTGGAAAGAGAGTTGTCTCCCTTAGACTATGTACACAGCACTCCAGTTGTTTAACTGTCAAACTTTTGGCACAAGGCAAGTTGAAATATCAATCCCTTCACAGGCCTCAATCCAACTGAAAACGTTCACAACACTGCTATAAACATCACCAAAGGCCTTAATTCACTCCAAAGATGTCCATTTCAGTAACTGGCATGTCTGTCCTCACTGAAAGACTTGCATATGTCAATGTCAAATTCAGGTGAAATAGATTGCTAAGCACTAGCACTGTGCACCAAGTTTCCAGCCAGCCTTATGGTAAGGGCTGTATCCCCATCACCACAAGGTTCCAAGCATTGAGCGATGTCTATGTACATGAAAGTGACGTGCGATGTACGAGGTCGCCTCCGTGGTGACCTATGTGGCAACCTCCTCCTCCAGCATGGCGTCAAGCTCTTCCGTCAGTCCTTGCAACATATTGTCTATGTCAAACAGCACATCACCCGTGTCACCGCCAGGCTTCTTCGAACTGAAAACAGAGCCGTAAATATAGAGTGATCCTCTTACATGACCTAGACTTACATGTCACAATTGTGCAACATTTCAAAAGGTGAAGTGAGGTGTAATGGGTTTAATGTCACGTTCAAGATTATTGCACTTATATAGCGATGTGTGTGTGTGTGTGTGTGTGTGTGTGTGTGTGTGTGTGTGCGTGCGTGCGTGTATGTGTGTGCTTGAAACTAGTGTTCAAACTAATGCCTGTTTCATAGTGCTAGCCCACGAGATGCTGTGCCTCAGTTTCACATGGATACCCCACCCAGACACAGTATACTTACTCTGAGACGAGCAGTCCTTGTTCCCCTCAATGCCAAATGCCAGGCAGGGTAACAACAAATACTATCTTTAGACGTCTTTTGATATGACATGGCCGGGGATCGAACCCACAACCTTCTGCTCTCCAGGCAGATACTCTACTGGACCACAGGGGTGGTCCATGTCAAAAGCAATGTAAGAGATTGTGTAGAGAAAGTTTTCAGAAGCAATACCAAAAAATATTATTTGTAATGTGGCATGAACTTTCAACAACTGACAGATATTGGTACAAGTAGAAATTACTGGTAGTGGGTTGACTACTTGTGCTATTAATCATGATTTCGATGGTTGATCACAGTGCAAATGAAACAAAATATTTTTTAATGTCTCAGTACCCAATACACCATTCATAATTGTGCAAACTGATGCATAATTCTGGGCCGATCAAAAATAAAATGTAAAGATAGCCTCACATTGTTAACTGGCGAACATTTTGCTCCAGGGACCAGTTATTGGATATTCTGGGACGGGGTGCTGGGATTTTGTTTCACAGAGATCATTTGTTCCAGAAAATGGTAGAAAAACATAGTTTTGCCTCAGGTATAAATATAAATTATACATTGGACATGCCGGGTCTAGAGCTACAGAAATACATGTGTTGTTAAAGAAAATAAAAATGTACAGCTCCTCGTTCCAGAGAAAATACACGTACATGTAATTATTGTACGTTGTGAAGCAGTGACCCCACCAGAATATTAAATAGTCGGTCCCTAGCACAAATGACAAACACAATCTAATGGCATTCCATACATAATTCCTGATTGACTTACACAGGAGCTTTGTCCTGGTTGCCCACATGCTGATGGTGTTGATGTTGTTGCTGCTGATGATGCAGGGGTACCACTGGTTTGGGCTTGTGGGCCGGTACAGGTGGACGCGCTATTCCTGTAAGATCAAGGCGTTGCATATATTCAAGAACAACACACTTGGATTTGCAGTCGTCAGAGACACTGACGTTGTTTTTTTAAATCACTATCATGACTAAGCCAATGCTGAGACATCTTGACATCACACTTCACAGTATGTGACATTAAAGTCAGGGCACAACTGGGAAATAGATATTTTTTAAGTAAATAAAATTTGGTGGCAGTTCATCCAGTAAGCTTATAAACAAGTCACTGCTGTGGCCTTCGGCCGCTGTTCACACAGTATGCTTAGATACGGCACATCACTGTATAGCAAATGGAAGTGTGGTCTCACTGGGAAAAATTTCTTACTGTGTAGACTGTTTTGTGCATCCAATTTGTGTATCCTGATAAGAATCTTACTGTCTTTGTTACAGTTGTAGGATATTTCCCACAATATATCTTGGCAAATGTAAAGGTTTTACGGGTATAAACAAGCCATTTCATGTAACATGTCTACATTGAACTAAGTGATTGTATTTAGCTACATTTCATGTAACAAGTCTACATTGAACTAAGTGATTGTATTTAGCTATATTTCATGTAACAAGTCTACATTGAACTAAGTGATTGTATTTAGCTACATTTCATGTAACATGTCTACATTGAACTAAGTGATTGTATTTAGCTACATTTCATGTAACAAGTCTACATTGAACTTAGTGATTGTATTTAGCTATATTTCATGTAACAAGTCTACATTGAACTAAGTGATTGAATGAAGTTAAATACTGCAAAATGATGCAATGAACACTATTTTCCACTGCAGTCTGTAGATAATGTGGCTTCTAAATGCAAGTCTCATGGGCATATACAACTTTGCAGATTTGGATAGAACATAACGTAGTTAACGCAAATATAGTATTCAAACCATCGAAAGTGGCGCGTAAATAATGTTTATTTGCACTTTTGTCCTGTCTATCAATTTCAAAGCTGAAACGAAAATATAGCAGAGGCGGAGCCTTTATATATAAGGCCTCCATATATGGTCTTGTCGGTGGAAATTACCTTCAAAATAACTTGGTTGATTGCACAAGCTACCTCCAAAATTATACACTTGATCACACAACAAGCCCGCTCCTCCGTTTGCACTCTAGCCATTATCGGCAAACCTATTCTTCCCCCTTAACCCTCAGACATTCTCCTTTCTACAATTAGCAATGACCAGTTATACACTGTACTTTCCTTTGTATGAGTGGGATTTAAGGATCCAAATATACTCCTCTTGCTTACAACGGAAACGTGAAAAAGGCTATTTTGATCACAGATTGAGGTCAATATTCGGTAGCGAAACGATGTGCGCAACATACAACTATTTCTTCAATTGTGTTTATTGTTTGCATGACAGTACTAATCTGATTTATTTCATTGTGAGACTTTCCTTTGTCTAACATATTGCCTGATCTGTATAAAATGATGAAGAAAAGAACTTATTTCGTTCCTTTTTGTAATATCACGAGCTCAAATCAATCCTAACTTTTCAATATGCCCACCCTGACAGTGACACTGGTTTACAAGTTATCATAGAATGCTAATTTTCTTCAGAAGATGAATAGGTGATATCTGAGGAAGAAATATACCTGTGACCGACAAAAGTGACAAACATAATCACGTTAAATCAAGGTTACTTGACCCGCTCATACTAGCCATACTCTTGACATTGCATGGAATCCATACCAGTATCATATATACAACACAGGTCTCCCAAGAACTAATGAAACAATCGTGTATATTCTGTACCCGGCTGGCAGCAATACCCAATCAGCTTGCAGGCCTAGCCGGCTGTGCTAATTAAGCTACGCCTCCTCGTTAGAGCTTTTAATATTCGTTTGGGTTGTAACAAATACGGACATCGAAATATGTACAGCGCAACAGCGCTAAATTTACATTTTTTCTCTGCCATTGTATTAGACATCATACTGGCTACATAATAAAGCAGTTTAATCCACCTTCAGCATGACGTCAAAATCGAACATTACTAATCACTCTGCCTCTGAGTCTGGTTAGCTGTAATTTGTTTTACCCAAGAAAGTGTTTACAAACTGGAGGAATGATTTGGTTTGAATAAATAGAAGACATTCATGTCTTTTGATATTATACATATCAACACTCGTCTATATGTATGGTATCAAAAGACACATAGGTGAGCTTCTCAAACATGCCACACACTGTAACAACCTGATTTACTAGTTGGCTGTTTTAACAAGAAAGTGGAAGAAATGAAATTGTATTGTGACATAGGTGTATCAGTGCCTACAATTACCTTTCTGTGTAGGGTTGGACATGCCTGACACTGTCACTACTGGTCTTGGGCCCGCCGCCATCATTGGATTGGGCTGTGAATGTGAGATCATTGAGTTCTTACTAACAGGGCTATGGCCGAAGCCCATCGGAGTCCGTTTCAACGTCCCTGAATTCTCCTCAAACATACTTGAATTTAAATCTACACTTCTCTGTCCATTCATTCCATCAGAAATTTCTACTATAGAGGGTTTAGCAGCAGGAGTTCTTTGCTTAATTGTGCCAACATTTTCATTGGCAAAAGGCAAAGTGTTTGAATCCACACTGGAAGTTGATGATGTTGATTCGAAACTAGTTGTAGAGTCACTGCGTTTGTCACCTAAACCTGTTCTCAAGTTCTCAACCTCGGAGGGTTTCACATTTTCATTCACATTATTCCGCGGTATTTCCTTTGGGGGAGACATGTGTTTGCGCAGATTCACCCCAAATGTTCTACCTTCGCTTTTCTCTCCCCCGTAGGCCCTCTTGTCATGAGGACTGTGAGGACTGTGACTGAGGTCCCTCCTTATCTTACTCTGTAGCCCTCCGAACTCCCCTGCTGCTGCCTTGTCTGATTTACTAGGAATTCCGTAATTGTGAATCTTGGGTGTGATGATATCCATGGCGATGGGAGGAGGGGGAGGTGGGAACTCTTCCCCATCCGAAGAGGTATTTTCTTGAGCACCATTCTCTTCCCGCTTTGACCCAAATCTTTGAGAGAGACTTTGAACACAGCTGGCAAATGCTTGCTGCTTGGGCGGGATCTCTTGCTGGTGTTGCTGGTGCTGGGGTGATGCCTGATGTTGGGGCGAGGCCTGATGCTGGGGCGAGGCCTGATGCTGTGGCGAGGCCTGATGCTGTGGAGCAGCATGATGCTGGGGCGAGGCCTGATGCTGAGGTGCAGCATGATGCTGGGGGGAGGCCTGAGGCTGAGCCTGCACAAGCTGCTGGGGCTTGACACTGACAGCTGGAGGCCCGGCCGAAGCCGTCATCCTTGTCTGTTCCCGAGCCTCCCCCCCAAAGTGTGCACTCTGGTGCATGCTTGGTCGTTGACTGGGCAATTCTTGGATATCGTCTCGAGGAGTTGGTCCCTCATTTCGGATTGAGTGTGTTCGTTTGGGAGGTGGTGGCGGTGCTCGCTTGCCCCTTCCTGTGGGGGAAGGGGTGGACGGGCCCGAGTCTTGGTTCTGTGTGTTGACAAACAGTGGACTTGATGGTCCTGGGCTTGTAGATTCATTAACAGGCATTTTGGGGATCGCAAGGTTTGGTTTTGGTTTTGGAGCTTTCGGCGGAGGTGCAACATGGGGGGTATCATAGATGTGTTCTTGCTGGGAGCCAGACCTCGTCTGATTCTTCTTCAACGTACCTGAAAACACCATTCCACCTGCAAGAACCGAGTTCTTATTCCCGTCAGAATTACACTCTGACTCATGTTTCTCAATTTCAATATTATCAGGTGAATACTCTCGACTTGATCTTTTTGTCTTAGCAATGATCTTAGCAACGGGTTTAGCTTTGACTTGCACTTTAGGTGCAACTGGAGCCACTAGCACACGGTCCTCATCCCGAGGCTGTTCCGCCATAACAACGCCACCAGCAATGTCCTTATCCAACGAATTCCCTGACCGCCGGTCACCTCCTGGAGTTTGAAAAGACTGATATGTAATTGGCTGGCCTGCCATGTCCTTGCCTTCTGGTATTGACTCTGTGGTGCTGGGTGTCCTGCTCGATGACCTCTTTACCTGGATGGCAACAACATCAGGTCCTCCAGAACCGGTTGAGTTCTGCCGAGTGAACACACTGTCCCCATCCCGGATGTGCATGATCCTTATCTCCCCGCTGCTCAAACTGCCACCGCTGCTGCTGGTCCCGCTGGTGCCACTGCTGCCACTGCTAACGGTGGCAATACTGTCCCCCGATGGTGACTTCTTCGGCTTGGCACCTACACCAAGCTCCTGTACATACTGTGGAGCCATGTCGCCTGACCACCTCAAGTTATTCATCTGGGATGGTGGCTCCAGCAACTCCTGTGAGCCACGTCGTTTTTCCACAGATGATAACCTCTTGCTGCCAGACATAATTCTCTTGAGTCTGTCGATGGCTAACATGATCTTTTTCTGGTGACCTGGAACGCCAAAACAGAATATGTAGAGTAGAGTAAAATGAAAGAGTATTCAAACATTTTTAACAATCCTAGCATCATCTCAGGACATTTGAAAACTCCTCACATCACATCTCATCAACAGCAAAATTTGAACGAGTATGGTTATAGCAGCAATATCATGACATCAAACAGAAATAGGCTTCACATATGGTCCCATCATGACATCAAACAGAAATAGGCTTCACATATGGTCCCGATACTGAGAATCAAACCTGGGCCTACTTTATGAAAAGCAAATGCATTAACCACTATGCTCCCCCACCACCCTTAGTTTAAGAAAAGAGATTCAGTTCAAATGTTTTTATCTCTGAGAAACGAAGAAATTACTAATCTTAATTCCCATTTGTGACACCCTTTTCTCCTTCTTAACACACGTTCCTCTGCACACATTACAAACACAACTAATTCCACATATCATCAAATGTTACGAGGTCAAATTCATTAAAAAAACAAAACAAATTCTGAAAAATATGTCAAAATCTTTTTTTTTCAAATCTCAAATAAATGAAAATTATCTGTGCCATCTCAAGTTTATTGCTATGTAACTGTAGTCAGTATGTTCGTCACTGCGCCCTGCCACCATGCAGGCCAGGGTGCTACAGCCCGATAACATGGCTTCAAATTACATCCCCCATCTTCCTATTGCGGTCATCTTATCTGGCCCTGCAAGGTAGCTCCAGCCTTATCACTTCCTACATTACCCAGGAGGGGGTGGATATATATAGCCATCATCTAACTCATCACTAGATCAAGGGTACCAGCTCACTACACATAACGTTGGCCCTTATGGGGCTGGAGCCTTGCCAAAACAATTTCAAATGTTTCATCACAATGCTGCCGTTCGTCTATCATAATTCTTCTTCACACTTCACTACCCCCTAAACAAACAATTTTTTAAAGAAAATAACCATCCATAAAATTGGTTACTTCAGTTTATCTTCAACAACTTGAACCTATTTAAGAGAATAAAAAGCAAATCTGAAATAATTGTATACATGTTCATATTGCAAAACCGGGTAAAATATTTCAAGCACAGATCCCCTGCACAGCTGTCTATCATAATTGATCTGTGTTAAAGGGAGATAACTCTGTAATCATCCCACCACAATTCCCTCAGGTGATTATAAGTCGGTAACATACATAGTGAGTTTTTTGTTAATCACTGACAACCTTCAACATTTGTAAAAATACCTCATCCAAAACATGAAAACGGTAATCTTTTCAAGAAGACAGATCTACTGTGAACGTGTTGACTTATTTTAGGAAAAATGCAATTGTTTTAGCACATGTCTCCCAGTGAAGCTCAAACAAACCCGAAACCATGCCGAAGCCCTCGTTGTAGATGAGGGTGGTATTTCCAGGATGATGCAAGGATAAAACCTGTCATTCTCTACTGGATCAGCAAATGATGGTATCACTACATCCCTGATTACAATAGCTGGGTCCATTATGTATTAAAACAAACCCAGTCCAGCTGTGCGCCAAGCATAACACCTGAATCATACCCCACAGACAACAACTGCTGGGTCTTAAAGCTTGTCAATCTTCAGACTGACTTGGCATGAGGAAGGCGTCTAGCGATATTTGATGCAAGACTTTCCCTTCACTTATACAAGCAGTTTAGACAGATTTTTTACCTTCCAGTCTTAACGCAAGGAATAAACAACCAGTTAATCATCATCACTGATGTGTATAACTAAATAAAAACCATAAAGAATTAATTCCCCAAAATAAAACAAACACAAATTCTTATCTAAAATATTTACATTGCTAATTTGTTTCGATACAGATTTAGTGCCAGCTTTACAGAAAGGTCCTCAAAGGTTTAATATTATCTCAACAGAAGCCCAGGTGCAAATGTGAATATATAACCTTTACTAACAGCTGTGTTATAGATAGATAAATTTGTACAAGGGCAGAGAATGAACATGGCTACAATCTAACAGCGATAACCACAGCAGCTGCAACAGCACCAACTGAATTCATGTCTGTTAATTCTTTCCAGTGTTCAAACAGACAGACATAAGTTCTCTTTATCTTTCCCTGGGGAGATAGGAATACCTTCATCCATTCCAAACATGACGCTTAAGAAATTTAGCAACAGCAATTACACCAGCCTATATATATATATGCAAGAAAGTACAAGAAATGATCATAGCCTTACCTCCAAACAGAGCTCACATCAACAGACTATGTGAAGGTAAGCTTTCTATTTTAACACAATAACCACTCCTATACAGGTTTAACAATGTACCTTAAACCTGTTTTGGAATTGAAAATGAAAATGACTACGTAAATATTTACTGACCTAGTTTTTGAATGCCAATTTCCTCTAGGTCCTCCCAAGTGATGTCGGTGACGAAGTCGATGTTGTCGTAACCCTGGCCGGTCAATGTCTGGCAGTATTGTCCGAGGCCCAGTAGATGCAGCCACTCTAGCATGTCATTCTGCAATGCATGTGAAAGGAACGTGAAATGTGCGTGTCAAATGTCCTCATGTCAGGAGGTGTGTTGGCCCTGTAGGTCGGGTGTTCGCCTCGGCAGCGTGACCACTCCTGTCTACACCAGCAGGATGCCAGTCTAGTTGTACAGGCCTACAAGCAGGGGGGGTCTGAACAGACGTGTCTATATAGAGAACCAGCAAGGCAGCTTCACAGCCAACCAGTTTAACACTGTCAAACTAACGAGAGATCATGTTCTTCACTAAACACTCTTCACAGGAAAAGCAGGTTTACTTTAGCCAAACAACAAAACAGATGAGCCTAAACCTGCTTTGAAGGTGAAAAACTTTCAATTTTCAGAACAATTTTGAAAAGTTGCTTATGTTTCTCAAGTTAAACAAACAGGAAAATCAGGTAAGCAATACGTTCCAAATGTCAGAGCTGAATTGCTGTGCAACGATTCTTTCTCAAGTCTACAAACAGGAAAAAACATCAAGTTTTAAATTCCAAAATCTGAAGTTGAATTGCTGTGGAAATGCTGGTATTAAACCCTTGCTCAAAGTGAATTTCCTCTACTTGGAACTTTACATCAAACTCAACCATCAGCTCAGCACAACACAAAGTCCACCAAAGTGAAATAAACAAGACCCAAGGTCCAAGGCCCTCCACATCCTCCGGCCAGCTCTGCCTAATGTATGTGGTACAACCTAACATGGAGCTCTCTTATATACACTAAGCTATGCTAATATTATTATACATGAGGCAAGTGAACACCTGTGTTCTATCTGTTAAACCACTAGCTGTAGATGACATTTCTTCTCCACACACGGATGAACACAGGCCACTTCGTGTGAGTCAGAAACCATGGTAACAGTTTCATTACATTTCAGGAAAACATGTCTCTTACAGATATAATTGTTTACTACTGTTTTTTAACGAGGACTCAGCAATATTCTAGCTATATTGTGTCGGTCTGTAAATAATAGAGTCTGGACCAGACAATCCAATGATAAATATTGTGTGCAATGATCCATGCCATAGGGGCACAATGACATGTAATCAAACAAGTCACCGAACCTGACCACCCGATCCATTAATCCCCAAATCCATTCAGACGCTATATACACTATCACAGTACTATGTACAGAACATCAGAAAATCTATCCCTGTGTCCCTGATAGTGAGTGAGTTAGCGAGTTGGGCTTAATGCTTCTTTTAACAGTATCCCAGTTATATCACGGTGTGTCAGCTTAATGTGGGAGGGAAGCCCAAAGTGATGCAGGTCTCAGACGTTTACCACTTCGGTGAAACCCATGAGCACGGGTATGGTGCTGACAAACCTAGAAACATAACCGGCGAACCGGGATTTGAACCCACAATCATAGATTTGTGGCGTGCCCAAAGGACGCAACTCTGCCCAGCAAATCACAGCGCCTAAGACGACTGGGCCACCCATGACCCCTGTTCGGACTTATAAGACTTAAGGCAAACCTTAATGGGTTAAACTGATGTGGAGGGAATTTCACTACCAAACTACTCCATAATGATCTTCCCCAGCACAGATATATAGTTTGAGTGAGTGGGCAGTGTGCTCCCTGGTTTGGAACCCGGCTTAAGTCCAGGTCTAGACTGCATAATCAGCGCCATGTGTGAACTTGAGACATTGTCTCCGGTTTGTTGGGGTTATCAACTGTCAGGCATAAAATTGGAGTCAGAAGATACATGTGATCTTTAAACTACCTAAATGAAACATATTCGCTGGGACTGCCAATTTGCCGGTCCTGTTCCACCACCTTCAATTACATGACATTCCCATCACAATGGCCCAGAAGGCGAGGTTGACAGTGTCTCACGTAACAGGTTTTCATTGTTACACAATCAAGGCTTACAGATGGGCAGGGTTTGACAATCTCCATGTAGATCTTTACACAGCATGTTCTGCATGTTTACATACCGGTTTGAAATCGGGTATTCCATCATGAATATTCATGCGTGCTATCTCAGCTTTTAACCTCTTCCGATGCGCTGGCTTGGTAATCCCAATAGCTGTCAAATCCTGCAAAGACAACATACCATACTTACATTATCTACAGTTCAGCATCTTCACGATGTGTGTATTGCATATTTCAGTTGTCTAGATAATAAGCGAGTTGTCATAGTTTAACGTTTTGTTCAGCACAAAACATCACACTGCTGAAGACAACAAGGATGAGCTTCACACATTTATACTGATGTGAACCTAGGTAGGCTTCAGAGTGACCATCAAACACTGTTACAACTGTGGTATCCTAGCACTCATCGGTGGTTCCCGAAGGCACCCCCTTCTCCCATCCCCCCAGAAAATGCACAAATGCACTTTCAGACACCTTATGTGTAGGTGTGTGACGATAAATCGAAATATTGACATATTCCTATTGGTAAGCACTTAAAAGACAATAAATCAATTGTTAAATCAGTTTCCGATCAATAGTATCGATTTCAGTTAGGGATATCGATAGTTTCGATTTTATTTACCATATCAATAAAATACATGCAATGCTGTTCAAATTTATTTTTCTTTGGATCATGAGTGGTAGTAATTTACACATGGCAATGTGGAAGTTTCTTTTTCTTTAATTATTTGAGTAAAAAACAAAACAAATCGGTCATATTTCAAACTTTACTTTTTATTTGTTGTTAGGGTTATCACAATCAAAGGAAACTTCAGTTCCAAGGTTTAATTCAACTCTAAAATCCATCTAAAATGATACACTGAAATCTATCGATATTTATCACAATAGTTTCTTTCAATATCAATAGTTATCGCATTTCCAGACCAATAGTCACCCCTACTTATGTGTCAACCTGTATGTGTTTTTGTTAACTTCAAACTTTTTTAATTCAAGGATCTGCCTGCACTACGTATTTAAGATAATGCACACAGAACATTGTTCGAAATTAAGCATGAAAATCTTTGTCATAACCCCAATGTTAAAAGTTTAAGATTCAGGGTTGACACTAAATACAAATGCCGTAGGTCCTTAAAGACCCCAAACCACTCTTAATTTCATAAATTGCAGAACATAGAAAAAAATATTCACAAGGTAGTAAAATATTGTACAACAAATTCAGCTGCGACTTACTGTCAGGAGTCATGTGACTTACCTCAGGAGTCATGCGTGATATGGTGGGCATGTCGTATCCAGCTTGGCTGAACTTGTCATAGTACTCTTCAAACTTCAGGTCACACAGCCATGCGTGGAGCACCTCATGGTCCTAGAAATACAAACGTATAATTATTTATCATTACTCACTAAATAAGCTAGCTATTTGATTGGCTAGTTGCCGTCCTGTAAAAATCCATGAAAGTCTTCTGGTCTGCCTGTACGGATATAATTATTTTTATTTATAACAATGGAAATGACTTTTTTTAAGGAAAGAAATATATGTGAGTGAGTGTGAGTGAGTGAGTTGGGTTTAACGTCACTTTTAACAGTATTCCAGTTATATCGTGGCGTGTCACCTTAATGTGGAAGGAAAGCCCAAAGTGATGCAGGTCTCAGACGTTTACCACTTTGGTGAAACCCACGAGCACGGTTATGGTGATGACAAACCTAGAAACATAGTCGGGGCGAACCAGGATTTGAACCCACAATCATAGGTTTCTGGCGTGCCCAAGGGACGCAACTCTGCCCAGCAAATCGCGGCACCTTAGACGACTGGGCCACCCGTGTCCCCCAAAAGAAATGTGAAAGACAAAAACAAAAAACCTCAACTGATCGTTATGTCCTAATTCTTTTCTCAACAAATTAAAATCTTGGTAAGAGTTTAAAGTCGATTGAACAAATTTGTCAAGAGTTAGGGAGAAAATCAAAGTTTCAAAAGGATTTTTAAAAATCAGAAATGTTAGAAAAGAATTGAACCAACTGGCTTGCTATGCACCTGTCACTGCACACAGATGGGATGCTAACTCACCTGCATTCCGGCATGGAATAGTTCCGCCACGTTGATGGTGCTAGTGTACCCAGATTCCTCTAGACGGTCAAGACTACCGAGGCTGGAACTGGACGTAGAATGGTAGCTCTGTCTGGACGACACACCTGACTCATAACTCTGGCCTGACAGACGGTGCTGGCTCGACACCTGCACATTCACCAGGTTGTGTACCTGCAACATAACAACGGGGTCTTAGACTTCCAACAACACTGTACAACAATAGGGTCTTGGACTTCCAACAACACTGTACGACAATGTGATATTAGACTTCCAAGAACACTGTGCAACAACACATGGTCTTGGACTTCCAACAACACTGTACAACAACACATGGTCTTGGACTTCCAACAACACTGTACAACAACACATGGTCTTGGACTTCCAACAACACTGCACGACAATGTGATATTAGACTTCCAAGAACACTGTGCAACAACACATGGTCTTGGACTTCCAACAACACATGGTCTTGCACTTTCAACAACACTGTACGACAATGTGATATTAGACTTCCAAGAACACTGTGCAACAACACATGGTCTTAGACTTCCAACAACACTGTACAACAACACATGGTCTTGCACTTCCAACAACACTGTACGACAATGTGATATTAGACTTCCAACAACACTTGTATGACAATGTGTTTTTTTAGACTTCCAACAACACTGTATGACAATGAGTTTTTTTAGACTTCCAACAACACTGTATGACAATGTGTTTTTTTAGACTTCCAACAACACTTTATGACAATGCAATGTTGGACTTCCCAACAACTCTATATGACAACAATTTGGTAATAGATTTAACAACATCACAGCATGACAACAACATGGTATTAGAGTTCAAAACAACAGATATTTCATGATGGTCAGTTTGTTTTAATCTGGCAGGAAAGCTCAAAGAGATTCACATCTTTCATGCTTACCATTTTGGTAAAAAAACATGAACATGGATCTGGATCCTACAAATCATAATTGGGTGAGTCTGGGATTCAAACCCCCAACCAGCACATCTAGCAGCCCAGGGATACAACTCCACAAAGCAAGATACAACAGCTTCTACTTCTTGTCCACGGAGCATGGAACAACCCACACTCTACTACAGAACAGTGGGGGCACGGGTGGCCCAGTCGTCTAAGGCGCTGCGATTCGCTTTTCAGAGTTGTGTCTCTTGGGCATGCCAGAAACCTATGACTGTGGGTTCGAATCCCGGTTGGTCCCGATTATATTTCTAGGTTTGTCAGCACCATACCTGTGCTCATGGGTTTCACAGAAGTGATAAACATGTGAGACCTGCATCACTTCAGGCTTTCCTCCCACGTTAAGCTGACACGCTGCGATATAACTGGAATACTGTTAAAAGCGGCGTTAAAAACCCAACTCACTCACTCACTACAGAATAGTGAGTGTACAAGATGACAGACTGCCTGCATCCAGTGCCCAGTGTAAGAAGTCTAATATGATCAGGCCACAATCCCTCCAACCTCAACACCTGGTCTCAAAAGGCCTCTGTGAATATCTGATTAAATTACCCAAAAACGAGACTCTTGTTGTGATCTGTCTGTCAAATGTCTGATTGACAATAAAGCAATCAATCCCCTAAGAGTTAGAGTTGAACTTTGGCTGGCCTTGTCTTGATTTTTTTAATGTAGAATATGATAAAGTGAGTTTTCTGTTCTTGGCTGACACATATGCTTTGTACAGTGTGCTGTGAATCACAAATAGCTGGATTTCAGAACTGTAAAAGAATGATCTGACATTACTGTCTCCCACCCAGGGCCCTGGTTCCACAAAGCAATCATAGCGCTATGACAGTCATGGTCTATGTTAAAGTATGGGCATTATGATCACCTTTGTGCTAATCGCTTTCGGGAGCAACCCCAGGAGAATATAGTTTTCTGTAAGATTGAGCCAGTCAACAGAACAATAAAGTTTTACGACCCCCACCCCCCCCCCCGAACAGGCAAACATTGATGTCTAATTCTGCATTCCCAACACCATACGAACACAAATCCAGCATTTGCCATTACCATAAATATCATGCCACTGTTTGTATTTTCAAAATGCCTTTCTGCCATCTACTGCTAAAGCTTGACTTGTTTCAGTATGTATTCCTGTCAAAAGTGTATGTATGTTTATGGTGAAGGTTTAATTTCATAAATAGATATGCATCACAAACAACCAATGTCTCTATAACCTTTAGGCTAAACCTTCCCAAGAAAGACTGCAAGAAGAAGCACAGTTTGGGAGTTTGAGCATTTGATGAAGTGATCTTGTTTCGGAAGCCGAGATGTGCATTATTTGTGTAAAGGGTCCGCAAGCCTGTTGGTATAAGAAACACAAATGAGTCAACACACACTAGCTACATGCATGCTTTTCAAGGTGTGTATGTGTTTTTAATGTATGTGAATGCATCTGTGCACAAGAATAGATTCGCCGTATGTGTATATTTGTTTCCAGAGAAGAATATATTGCTCTCAAACAACATCGTGATAGTTTCTGCAAATCTTTTTTCCCCAGCGCCAAGTTTGGCTCTACAAATTATGAGATCAAGAAAACATACACATACATTCAGCAACAAGGTAACTGAGGATCAAGACTAGCTGTTCCTCATCTTATTGGGAATCTGATAGTCTTATCTTGTTGTTTAGAGTGGAGGCCCCATGGGGATTCTGGGTCAGAACTGATCCCCGGTAACATATGTTGGTTGTGAGGTGACTTGAGGGGTGAGGTAAGAGGTGACTTAATGAATCGGGTCATCATGCTCCGGGTCTTGCTACGTAGCATGTCATCGTATCACAACAGCATGGTTTGTTGCTCATAATATCAATCACTGGATTGGTTGAAACTCAATTATGTACTGGAATATTGTTGAGTGTTGTGGTAAACTGACAAACAAAAAACATGAAATGGAGTGAGTGAGTGAGTGAGTGAGTGAGTGAGTGAGTGAGTAAAATTGGTCGAAACTCAATTATGAAATGGAATATTGTTGAGTGTTGTGGTAAAATGACAAACAAAAAACACGAAATGGAGTGAGTGAGTGAGTGAGTGAGTGAGTGAGTGAATGTTGTTATACGCCACAGTCAGCACTATATCTGCTTGTCACGGCACCTGTAGATATTCGAGTATGGATCCATTCCACTGGGGTATCATGACCCACAATAAGCCAAGTAACACAGCCTCCCCATGATGAGCTAACACTTTAACCACTTGGCTACCCCACCGCCCCCAGCTCTTATGACTAGCATGAGGTTCAGTTAAAGACTTTAAATGATGTATTCTACTTCAAACTTATAGAGGAGCGTAAAATTACCAGGCACATCAACATTTGTCTCTGGTGAATTCTTTAAGAGACCTGTCTGCAGAACAGCTAGACAAGACAATAGTTCAACTTATAATGACAGACTGATTACAGGATGGATCTTCCGATATCAGCTACAAATGTCAAATACCAGATCTATGCCTGGGATAATTTGAATCATCATAACTCTGACATCAGGACATCTGGACAAGCTAAGGACATCCTTGGACAAGCTAAGGACACCCTTGGACAAGCTAAGGACATCCATGGACAAGCTAAGGACTCCCTTGGACAAGCAAAGGACACCCTTGGACAAGCTATGGACATCCTTGGACAAGCTAAGGACATCCTTGGACAAGCTAAGGACATCTGGACAAGCTAAGGACACCCTTGGATAAGGACATCTTAGGACAAGCTAAGGACACCCTTGGACAAGCTAAGGACACCCTTGGACAAGCTAAGGACACCCTTGGACAAGCTAAGGACACCCTTGGACAAGCTAAGGACTTCCATGGACAAACTAAGCACATCCTTGGACAAGCTAAGGACATCCTTGGACAAGCAAAGGACATCCATGGACAAGCTAAGGACACCCTTGGACAAACTAAGGACATCATTGGACAAGCTAAGGACACCCTTGGACAAGCTAAAGACACCCTTGGACAAGCTAAGGACACCCTTGGACAAGCTAAGGACATCCTTGGACAAGCTAAGGACACCCTTTGACAAGCTAAGGACATCCTTGGACAAGCTAAGGACATCCTTGGACAAGCTAAGGACACCCTTGGACAAGCTAAGGACAAGCTAAGGACATCCATGGACAAGCTAAGGACTCCCTTGGACAAGCTAAGGACATCCTTGGACAAGCTAAGGACTTCCTTGGACAAGCTAAGGACTTCTTTAACATCCCAACTGCGCCACAAATCAATACACATAACCAACAAGGACAGACACCATGGATGTAATTCAGAAATTAATGGATTCCTGAGGTTTCTGCAATAGTACTTTAATCGAGAGAGCTTCTAAGTCATTTTTGGCATTAGGATTATGACAAGAACTCCTTCATTCTGAATTACCAAAACCTATATTCCAAACTCACAGTGACTTGGAACCAAACATCTTTCAACCAACTAGCTCTTGCTGATATGACAACATGCATATCAATGCACCACTGACATACTGTGACATACCAGCTTAGTTGATTCATAACAAAATGAAAAGTCAATCATCTTGAGGTCTTTTGAAACTTTTCAGAGTTTTTCTCATCAGAGTGAGTGAGTATGGTTTTACGCTGCTTTTAGCAATATTCCAGCAATATCACGGCAGGGGACACCAGAAATGGGCTTCACACATTGTACCCATGTTGGGAATCGAACCCGGGTCTTTGGCGTGACGAGTGAACGCTTTAACCACTAGGCTACCCAGCCGCCCCTTTCTCATCAGAGATAGATGAACATTCTGCCTCAACCTAGTATGGATATAGAAGTGTACATCTTAATTAAATACAAGTATGACATCCGCACAGTGGTGTTCAGTTTACCATCAATTCAAATTGTCTGAAGTCTTAAATCCAGAAGGAAGTCTGTGTGTACAATCAGTTAAATCTTCAACCAAATTTATTTACTTGGCTTATCAAATTTGAAAATGTCTTCAATTTCATTACCTGATGTCTGATCGAGATTACAATTCTGACTTCATTAAATACAAACTCTCTACAAATCTGCTCAGTCTGTTAAAAATGTGGCATTAGAAAAACGTACAAGCACACAGCATCCGCTGTTAATTTCTCTAGAAATTACACCCGATGAAGATGAAAGAAGCTGATGTGGCGGTGCACCACAAGACTGGCGATGTAAATACTGACGAGCATACAGGTCAGTGGGTCTGTTATTGCAGTGCTGACTTGGTCTCTGCAGATTGGGAATAGATCCATGTTAGTAAATAGATGCAGTGTGCATATAGCTGCATCTGCCTTCGAGCCAGTGCTCGCCTGACACATCCTAGGTTTACAAATGCACATGGAAGTGCAACTGCAAGCACATGCTTGTTCAGGTGTTCAAACTGTTTACTTATATTTTAGATATTTAATAATTTCATTCAGCTCCTAATAGGTTGACTGACAGTGAGATATTCATCTCGTTATTCAGTAGCAGTGTGGGGGTGAGGGTTTGGGGGTTGGGGATTGGGGGTGAGGGGTGAGGGAGGGGAGGGGAAGAGAGAGTGATGTGGAGCATAGGGTGTGGGGTTGGGAGTACGGTAAGGTCTTCAGCAAGAAGGGTGGGGTAAGATAATATGCACCTTGGCCTGGGTGGGTTGGTGCATACAAGGATCAGGGCTGTGGGTTGTGGGAACATAGCAGGTTGCAATGTTGAGACAACCCTCCAGCTCTCTCCCAACAAAGACCAAGTGTTCTTCTTTCCCATACATTCGGATCAATTCACACATTCTTAAGTCAGTCAAATTTTTCTGATGCAGCTAACAAGGATCAGATTAGATGGCAGTGTGGCTGGATCTCCATGGTGCCTGGAGCCAGCGACTACATCTGATGAGGGAAGTAAACCTAACATCAACACATGCGCCAACCTTAGGTTCTAGATGTCCAGTGCTGACTCCCCTGCCGCTGTCACTGCTGGCAGCGCTGTTGCGGTTACTGTTGGCAGGGCTGTGGGTGTCCTTGGCAGGGCTGGAGGCCCTCATGTCCCCCTGGCCGGCCTGTAACGATGTATATGATGGTGGCCAGTCGGCAGCATGCTCACTGTGGCTCACCAACACCTTGCCTCCAAGGTACTGCAAGCAGAGAAACACCCAGGCATAAACATACAGCAGAACATAGCCTCAACATAACACTGTATTCACGGTTAGAACAGGTCCCCACAAAGACTTGGTCACTTGGCTGATAGCGTGTCACCGTGCCAAAACTGCATGGCCATTCTTCACATCATCAGTCACTGGATTGTCTGGTTCAGGCCTGATTATTTACAGACTGTCGTCATATAGCTTGGATATGGCAAAGTGCAGAGGTACAAAGAAACAAATCAACATTAATGGAAGAGTACATCATGAGAGTTGAGACAGTTAATTCTTTGTGTTTGTGTAGTTGCAGTGAGGGTACTGTATCATTTGTAAATATAGCAAATATCTGATTCATTCACTTCAAAGATTTAGTAATGTTGTGTTCCTGCTATAGCCTGGCAGCTTGAAACAATCCAATCTGGGTTAGACAAACCAGTGGTTGACAGCAAGGGCAGCAAACGATGGAGTTTGGGCAGAGTGACACACAATAACCTTGGTATCCTCATCACTGGTAGTCAGCATTTAAAACAAGCATGGGGCGCTGGAGGCCGAGTCAACAGGGAAGGGCCATTGAGTGTATCCTACGACACTGTATGGTAATAACTCATGACTGATTACAAAGTCAGGGGGTCCTTGTCATAACCCTATAGTTACAAGTGACAGATATAGGGGATCCCTAGATTCAAGTATCAAAGGAAAAGGCCTCTAGGACCCCAGGAGTCCCATTAATTTCGAACACTGCCTGGTGATGCTGATGATGACAATGATGCTGATGATAGGGTTTTACATGAACATCCTCAAAATTGTTTTTCAAATATCCAATATATGGGCAAACCAAGAAAAACCTAATTATTTTAACCATATATGGAATCAAACCCAGTTTATGATTTATGAGCAAACACATTGCCTACATGGCTAACCAATTTTCATGTTCATCCCATTGGATGATGATGATGATGATAGTGATGATGATGATGATATCATGCTGCAATAAGCCCACTACACAATAAGCCCCTTCTCCAAGAGGAAGCCACACACGACATTTATTCATAACAGCATTTATCAGCCAACAATAACTCGCAAGTCAAAACAGTTAACACAATCTGATAATACCAGTCCAAGATATGCTCCTTAATCTGCCTGCTACAGTCCGACCCTGACAGCCATATATATACAGAAATATATTCACAGCGTTCTGAAGCCCAATACTGGCAGTCAAGAAGAAGGTTTCCTTCAGCAGGAACACCATCAGGTATGCCACGATGGCTCGTCCTCAGGGTAGAGCGCCTTATCCATTATTCATGACCCTACTCCTTTAATCAGCACATGACATTCACAAATGTGGGCTGTCCATTCGCAACATTTCTCAAGATAAATCTTCTTCAAATACAGAACAGAAAAATTTCAACTCAAAAACATACAAAATCTTGACTGTCATTAAACCTTCAAAAATTGTGCAACCGCTTCAGAAAGGCAACAGAAAATAAATTACTGTTGATAGAGTTTAACTACAGTACTTGCTGATGCAGTGTTGAATGTTATTCACTCACTAAATCAGTTTTTATGGTTCTAATGTCACAGATCTCACTAATTCTGATAGGCAATACATATCGTAGACTCCAACAAAATCCACTTCAAACACACAACAATATATGTTACTGTATTCGACGTAATAAGCGCTCAGGGCGCTCTCAAAATTAAAAATAGGGGGCTCTTATCAAAATATAATTTTGGTGATAAAGGAAACAGAGCTGAAAGATCGTAAATTTCGTGGTTTATGCTGACAGCCTGAAATGATACAAAAGAAAACTCAGATATATTTTCCAAAATTGAATTGCCCATAATTAAGGGTGCATAAAACACACGAGTGCGTATTATACACGAATAAATAAGTGTACATTGATCAATCGGAAGGGGTGCTAATTGGGATTGTTCACTAGCCAATATATTAGCAAATATCGCCGTGGGTGCTTATTACGTCGAATATGGTATATATTATACATACATTGTTGGGTAGCCGTGACCCTCCACCCACTACACATTACATATCATACATGCAGTGGGGGTAGGGGCCTTGGTTAGTGACCCCTGTGAACAAACAATTCTGTACAGTACCCAGGCCCTATCATATCTGACGGCTGTGCCATAATTTCCACAGGTAGAGTTGCTTGACCCCTAAGTATTCACCCCAACCAAGCGCTCTGTATAGGAAGGTTAATCATATTGTTTGGGTTGGCATCCAAAAATTACAAACACCAGCATTCAAGCAACAACTTCTTATTTCCACCTGTTTTCACGGCTATATCAGTATTTTGAGAAACCTGTTAATAATACCGGGCCTGACTGGGGCCTACCACTCGACACTAGGCTATCTTGCTCTATCACTGATTCACATCTTGGCACCTCTCAAACTGCTATTTCCATGCAGTTTGCAGAACAGAGACATCCGCATCTAGATTGCAAATTTCTGCAACGCAATATTCTGTGACTACTCAAAGAAGATAAAAGTGACAACCACCCACAATTTAATATCCATTACATCCACGAAGATAGATGGAATATGTAAATGTTTCAGGTCTTGGGATAATAGCAAGCAAACTGTCATAATACGGACACACACATAGTTTTGATGTATATAATATGTTTCACCTTAACATGCACAGGATATTAAGAAGAAACAGCAACACTAATAGGTGACAGGTCAAAATGTCAGAAACCAATAATTCTTAACAAAAACAAAACATGTCAGAAACCATTATGAGGTGCTGAATAGTAGCAATGGAATTGGTAGTTTCTCTTGTAGGCCCTGGAGTCTTATGAACCAGCCCAATACCATTCTCACCCCTTCTCATCTCTAGTATCCTATATTCTCACCCTTTTTACAGCTCTAACATACCATTCTCACCCCTTCTCATCTCTAGTATCCTATTCTCACCCCTTTTACAGCTCTAACATACCAATCTCACCCCTTTTACAGCTCTAACATACCATTCTCACCCCTTTTACAGCTCTAACATACCATTCTCACCCCTTCTCATCTCTAGTATCCTATATTATCACCCCTTTTACAGCTCTAACATACCATTCTCACCCCTTCTCATCTCTAGTATCCTATATTCTCACCCTTTTTACAGCTCTAACATACCATTCTCACCCCTTCTCATCTCTAGTATCCTATTCTCACCCCTTTTACAGCTCTAACATACCAATCTCACCCCTTTTACAGCTCTAACATACCATTCTCACCCCTTCTCATCTCTAGTATCCTATATTATCACCCCTTTTACAGCTCTAACATACCATTCTCACCCCTTCTCATCTCTAGTATCCTATATTCTCACCCTTTTTACAGCTCTAACATACCATTCTCACCCCTTCTCATCTCTAGTATCCTATTCTCACCCCTTTTACAGCTCTAACATACCATTCTCACCCCTTCTCATCTCTAGTATCCTATTCTCACCCCTTTTACAGCTCTAACATACCATTCTCACCCCTTCTCATCTCTAGTATCCTATTGTCACCCTTTTACAGCTCTAACATACCAATCTCACCCCTTCTCATCTCTAGTATCCTATTGTCACCCCTTTTACAGCTCTAACATACCATTCTCACCCCTTCTCATCTCTAGTATCCTATTGTCACCCCTTTTACAGCTCTAACATACCAATCTCACCCCTTCTCATCTCTAGTATCCTATTCTCACCATTTTTACAGCTCTAACATACCAATCTCACCCCTTCTCATCTCTAGTATCCTATTCTCACCCCTTTTACAGCTCTAACATACCATTCTCACCCCTTCTCATCTCTAGTATCCTATTCTCACCCCTTTTACAGCTCTAACATACCAATCTCACCCCTTCTCATCTCTAGTATCCTATTCTCACCATTTTTACAGCTCTAACATACCAATCTCACCCCTTCTCATCTCTAGTATCCTATTCTCACCATTTTTACAGCTCTAACATACCAATCTCACCCCTTCTTATCTCTAGTATCCTATTCTCACCATTTTTACAGCTCTAACATACCAATCTCACCCCTTCTCATCTCTAGTATCCTATTCTCACCCCTTTTACAGCTCTAACATACCAATCTCACCCCTTCTCATCTCTAGTATCCTATTCTCACCATTTTTACAGCTCTAACATACCATTCTCACCCCTTCTCATCTCTAGTATCCTATTCTCACCTTTTTTACAGCTCTAACATACCAATCTCACCCCTTTTCATCTCTAGCATCCCAATTTCACCCCCTCTTCAGCTCCAGCATCCCAATCTTATTCCTTCTTCACCTCTAACATCCCAATCTCACCCCCTTTCTAGCATCCAAATCTCACCCCTTTTAAGCTCAAGTTCCCAATCTCACCTGCTCTTCAGCTCTAGTATCCCAGTCTCACCCCTCTTCAGGTCTAGCATCCCCATCTCATCCCCTTCTCCGCTCTAGCATCTTATACCATTCACTCATAATGCCAAAGATCTGACTTTAATTTCCCACCTTTTACATCCCCATCATAATATTATGGGAATATTGATAGAAGTGGAGTAAAACTACATTCACACACTGAACTCAGGCTATAATATGTACACAGCTCTTGCCATAGTCGGCTGTCATCCATACTGACCATTATTCCATGCCAGAGTAGTCAATATGGAATCCCAAGACAAATACAAAGTAACTCACAAGTTTCTAATGTGAAGCAGTAGTCCCTTAAAATCCATGTGTGAAAAAAAACAAAGGACATCAGAGCAGTGGGAAGAGCTCTCTTGTCATTCAGAAATAGCCCAAGTAATCCTACCTCCCTTTGACATCACAAAAAGCCATTGGTTTTCTTAACTGGACTGATGGTTTTATTTGCTTTGAAAATTTAATTAATGAAAATCGATACAATGTCATTGACTCACGTCTCTGTTAAACAGTATAACAGTTTGGGCAAGTTATTCAAGGTTTTGTCATCTTAGCATGATCAAAATCATTGACACAACAGAAGCTCAGAATACTTGCAATTGAATTAACCAAATAAAGACTGTAACAAAGTTTTCTTTTTAGTGTTGACTGATTTTGAATTGAATGACACAGGAACTAGGGAAATAATTTAAATGTCTGGACTGACAAAACGCTGCTTGTCAAAAACTCAACTCATCGCTCCATCTTCTAGCACTTGTGGCCACTACAGACTTGGTAATTCCTTGCTTTTCAACAAACATTGACCTAACATGAAACTATGCCATCCCAAGCTGATGCCACAGAGAAACTGGAGCTCTCCCAGTTGTCAAGTGCTTCCTTCAGAAAGTATCCAATGACTCTCAGTCAGATAGTTCAAGGCTTCTACAATGGCCACAAGAACCCGTCAGTCCATATTTCACAACATAGTGGAGAAGGACATGAATTGCTGAGGCTTGATTAAGGTCATTGTCCAGTGTATATCAGTAGATGCTGGTGCCTCTGTGGCCGATTTATTGGCTGGGAAAAGAGATGGAACAATTTCATTGCTCTCCACATGTCATCAATCATCGCACATTGCAGTCTGTCCAATCGTGTGTAATTTACAAGAGGAATCCATACCAATCACCTACTGCATATTCTACTGACAAACATGGACCCCATTCCTCACTATCCTATTTGCTAATCTTTACTCAGTTGTACTGTTGCAAGCACTGTGATTCAAATTCAGATGTTGTCTATTGATCCAATGAACAAATGAAACTAAAAACTGACAAGTTAGCTGAAATTTGTCTTTCTGCTCCAAATGTCCACCATCTTGAAATATGACAATTCAACAGAATTTCATTAGTCTCGCTGTGATTTTCAAATCTAATCAAGATTTCACAAAAGGACCTAATAGACTTAAGCAATCAAGATTGATGGATGGAAGAACTTTGAATCAAGTATTTACATTCACATCAGGAATTGTAGCAAGAAAACATGTTGTTTAAAAGATGCCTGAGTTTGAGACTCTTCCAGCTTTCCACTGCTTCTGAAGGCCCTACTGCAAATGTTTTGTATAACATACATGGAATTCTTGAACAATCATCAGCAAACAAAATTCTACATTAGAAAAAAATTCAACGAAATATTACATCCTGCAATCAATATTTCCCGAAGAATAAAACCCAAAATAAACTTTAATATACATTTTATGAGTTGGTCTATCATTTGGAAGAATAACACCAGCTGTACCACTTCAAAGAAACCATCAATCTAGGAGGATATTAATAAACAGTATTAATGATTTCATCGCAAAGAAATTGTTGCATAATTCAAAGCCTCAAGAGCAGGCTTATAGCCCCAGTACCAGGGTTGTCACGACCCACTGACGTTTGATGCATCATAGATTTGACGATATAGTACAGGATACGCCTACGTATGAATAGATTCATGTTTATATTCTGTATCAATTTAAAAATAAAAGTATCCAGAAGATCTGCAATTACCTGGCATGCAGTCTTCCTGGTATAGCATTACCCTTGTGCCTATCACAGTTCTAATCCGATTGCGTATACTATTCACAGTTCTAAAATGAACCCAATATTAAGTCAACCCTTTTCCATGGTTTAAGGCCACACTCTGCTATATTCCAGCTTTATGACTGCAGATCGTAAATATTTGAGTCTTGACCAGACAATCCAGTGATTGACATTATGAGCATCGGCCTACGTAATTGGGATACGATGACACACATAAACAAAGTCAGCAATTCTGAGCACCCAATCCCTTTAGTTACGTCTTACGACAAGCAATCACCTCTTACAACAATTCTATCCCACATCTTCACTGGTCCTAAATCATTTTTTTCATTTTTTTTATTTACTATTTTCTAAATTAGATGAAACAAAAACTGGTCTAAAGCAACAACCTCTTGTTAGCTGGGGCACAAGGACCATGTAGAATATCATGCAGGAACGGTGCAAAGTATCGATCATGATACACACATACTATTGTGACAGAAGTATTGGCAACGGTATCATGACACCCTCTCAGTATTTCTACAATTTGTCTCAATTCCTGGGCAGGACTCCTGCTTAGTGAGTGTTATCATACTCCAATGGCTTGGATTGTAGCTCATACTGTCAACCATTGGTTTGTCTGATCCAAGCTCAGAGGTTGACGTGATACATTTGACAAAATGGCTGAACTGGGTGTAAAACAACATTCATTCACTCAATTCTGTTTAGAGTGAGCAAGTGAGTGTGGTTTTAGGCTGCAATCAGCAATATTTTGATAAACAAACATATTAGCCCGTGAATGATATCTTAGACCAGGCAAATATGAGGTTGATAGAATGATCACAAATCTACAACACTACGGTATAAAGACACATTATCAGATAAACCACACATTTAATTTAAAACACCATTCTTTGTTGTCCACTTTTACAACAAGCATGGGGTACTGGGGGGATATATTTCACCCTGGATTTACCATGGGGTGTAACCAAGAAGTATGCTAAAAAACAATGCAAAAACGGCAAATTGTGTCGCCTGTCACTTGAGCCAGAGCTCAGTACCTACAACCACCTCCATCACTCACTCCATGCCTATAGAGTAGCAATGCCTAAGTCTTCTTGCATGTGCAGAACCAGGAATTACTCTTCGACAAATAGCCTGATAGGAGGAATTAGCAGAGATTCCCATTGTACTACAACTAGTACTTTTAGAAAAACCAACGTCCATACTGACCTGGTCCTCTTGGTTGCACTCAGCATGCAAAGGTTAGATTAGTGTTGTAGATTTGAAAATCCTACCCGAGATATCATCATGTGGGCAGGGGGAGGTTTACACATCTGTATCCATGGTAACACGGTGCTAAGAGGCAATGAACAGATTGCCATTTGGTCGAAGATAAGAAAGTGTGTGTTTGCTTATTTCTGAAGTATCCATGGGAGAACACTTCACAGGGAACTTCACACCTGGCAGATTACCAGCGGATTATATTTGCTATGATTAATTTGTACAGATATTAACAAGAAATTATCGATGAATGCCAAAACTGAACCTGGAAAACACATGGCCAGCCACCTTCCATGTATGTACCTGCTGAGCCTAAGTTGCAGACCAGTGTGTTGACACTGGTATTGTGAGTGAGTTGGGTTTAACGCCGCTTTAAACAGTATTCCAGTTATATCACGGCGTGTCTGCTTAATGTGGGAGAAAAGCCTGAAGTGATGCAGGTCTAAGACGTTTACCACTTTGAACTACACATGTAGAAAAAGAAGCAATCCCTTCACAGTCTTTTCCTGAATGCGCCCAAATTTCCAACATTTCAACGCATTTTTTCACTTAGATGTTTTTACATCAAACACACTTGATTTGTCCCTTCAAAATTCAAATGTAAAACAGACTTTAATTTTGAGCATGTGTGAGTTTGATCAAAGTCGGTAAAATGAAATGAGTGAGTGAGTTTGGCTTAACGCCACTTTTAACATTATTCCAGTTATATCACGGCGTGTCAGCTTAATGAGGGAGGAAAGCCCGAAGTGATGCTGGTCTAAGACGTTTACCACTTCGGTGAAACCCACGAGCATGGGTATGGTGCTGACAAACCTAGAAACATAATTGGGGCGAACCGGGATTCAAACCCACAATCCTAGGTTTCTGGCGTGCCCAAGGGACGCAACTCTGCACAGCGAATCGCGGCACCTTAGACGACTGGGCCACCCATGCCCCGGACACTGGTATAGTTTCTTAGTTAACATAGGACATTATGACACACACAAATCTGACAAATACATGGCACAGGCGTATTTGAAAAATACAAACTTACAACATGGATGCAACTTAGCATGAAATGTTACTGCCCCGAACAGTGACAGCTTAAAAAGAGTGAAATTCTACTGGCACTTTAATACAATACTTTCTGATAATATTAGATAAAGTCAGGCCAGGGGGTAGTGCTGAGTTGTTTCCATGCAGTCCAAGCAGCAATTTGTACATCGTAACTCAAGAATAACCAATGCACTAAAGAATATTAAATGTTATAAAAACTTATTTAACATTTATATTGATGCACTGATACACTGTCAGACTGACCTGAATAATTTTCAACTTTAACAGAATACTCGCAAGAGTTTTCTATCCTTTTTTATTTATTTATTTATTTATTTATTTATTTATTTTATTAAACAATATTTTATTTCTGGTGTCCTGAAAGCCTGAAGCTCCATGGAATGAGGTGAGATGAGGTGAAATGGGGTTTAACATCGCGTCCAAGATTATTGCACTTATATAGCGACGTGCATGCACGTGTGTGTGTGTGTGTGGCTGCTTGTACTAGTCTGGACTGATGCCGATTTATAGCGCTAGCCCACTGAGATACCATGCCGCAGTTTAACATGAATACCCCACTCAGACACAGTATACTGACTCCGAGCCGACCAGTCCTTGTTTTAGCCCCTTAATGCCGAGCGCCAGACAGGGTAACCACAAGTACCATCTTTTAACGTCTTTTGGTATGACGCGGCCTCGGATTGAACCCCAGACCACTAGACCACGGAGGTGGTCCTCCATAGAATGAAAATTGAGAGATGCATTACATGCCACCAGGTTATTAAGTACATTTACTCACACCAACGTCACAGAGACACTCTTGCCTGTACCTGTATATCATGCACAAAGTTGGAATTGACATGTGAGTTTCCTATCTATTTACCCCAGATTTTTTATTGCCATCAACAGATAAAACTTTATTAGGGCAAGGTGTCACATCTTAACATAACATATTGAAAACTGCAGAGGAAATGTGACTTCCACTGAGTTATTCAAGTACACTGTCTGCATGAACAGTTTATCTTGAGTGCAAATATTAACAAGAACCAGCTTAAGCTCTTGGGAACACCACAGACGCAAAACAGTTACAGAAAATTAAATTACTCTGGAAGAGATATGCTATCTGGTTTCAAACTAATTCATAATAAAAACAACTCATTTATAAACATTAAAATGAAGTTCAGCATAAAATCTCCATCAGTGTTTTAGCTGGCTATGTATTGTGAATTTGTTTTACAGATTTGAAGAAGTATTTCTAAAGCCTCCCTGAAAGTAAACTCTGAATATAGAACGGTTTTAACATGAATACTTACATTTTACATTCATGAGAACAACAAATGACAATCTGTATATTTCTGCAGTGTAAGAACTATGTCAGTGGGCAAATTAACATAGCACTGACAAGGAATACATACCATATTCCCCATATCAGCATACTGTGTCACTGATATAAACCACACACCAGATGAAATCCAACAGGCTTTTGAAGCAAGGCACAAATGTTATTGGTATGCACTTCAGAAGCGTGCAATCGGAAATTCTGTCATAGTACAATGTTGATTGTACTTCCTGCACTTATTAATCAGCTAAAAAAACATAAAATTCAAATTTTGCAAGACACAAACTTTCAATTCCATTGTTGACAAACACATTCATTTCTAATAACCAGCCAAGCAGAAGCAAGATAAAATTACTTTTTAGAACTAGGAAAATTGTCTTGTCGAATTTCCCTTTGTGGTTACATCAGATAAGCCTGTATAACACATTATCATATTTCCAATATCAGAGTCCGAAGAAATGAGCCCCCAAACCACTGACTTACACATGAACATCACTTGATGCTTGGTCCAGTGAGAAAACTACGAAACAAATCCTGTAACTTCTGCTGTAAATATGACTCTTATGATCTACTGGCTGTCAATAACTTCAGTCATTTATATGTTGATATCAGACAAATATATCTACCATATATACACACAACCCCAAAATGTTCTGATAGAGTAAACAACCTTTGAACTATGAACAACTACAGTCACATGTCATTTTTCAATTTGATCAGTTTATATGCCACAGACACAAAGATATACAGACAGACAAAGCACTTGGTCTTCTAGAGCTGCCGATTCATCTTGAAGTGTCACTTCAGCAGACGCAGACACATGAATCCTAACAACTCTTAGCGAAACTGCACAACCAATGTTGTCCCTTCACGAAGCTACAAGAATCACCACTTCACGTGCTCACCATTTCTTTATGTAATACGTGTTGCTTTAGCTTGTACAAAGACCTCATCTTCTTAACCAGCCATTACCATTGAGACAGTAAGCATTCTTCCAACTGCCACGCTGTCCTCATCTGAATTGTAGATGATGAGGACCCTGACGACTATCACTCTCATTGCCTGGACTCTATGCATGACAGTGGAATAACCAAAGTCTTCTCGCCAGAATACTTGGTGCCGTGGATGGTGAATGACAACTTATGCCACTACATGCTGGTAGAGGGCAGTGGTTAAAACTCTGTGCTGTGTATATCTTGAAAGGCAGAACCATCACTATGCAATCTACTCCCTCCATAGGAGAATATTACAAGGCAGACTTAACACATGCTTCTGTAATGACTCTTACATGACTGACATGTATCTTTCCACCATGTACAACAATATATTGTGTCAGTCTGTGCCATGGATTGTCTGGTCCAGACTCGATTATTTACAGACAGCCGAATATTGCTGAGTCTGGCATAAAACAAGAAACAAACCAAACCAACCAAAAACATTTGAGTCTACTCCCCAAGCTTGGCTCTTACCTTCACTTTCAGTTGATGTCATATTACAATTTGGACAATTTTTAGCTGTGCTAACTAGACCGAAAAGAATTTGACTACACTTAGGTTTCGGACTGGTGGCTAAAGTCATAGACTGTCTATCAGTTATATTTCCTTCTTGAAGTTGTTATACTGCAAGCACTATGGATGACAATAATCTTTTTCTTAAACAGTAACACTGGCTGGAATTAATGAAGAACCCATGCTGTTATCAACCACTACACATGACAAAAACCTTGGTGAGAAACAGTCCTCATAATTAGCCAAATAAATGTCCTGTTGATCTGAATACTTGACTTCACCAAATACACCAAAATTGGTATTGGATCCACTCTTGTTCTCTATGGTGCATCTTGTCACCTTATGGAACCTCCAATACATTGATTCTATGTTTGATCCAAGGTCCACTATTGTTCTCTATGGTGCATGCAGTCACCCTTATGGAACCTCCAATACATTGATTCTATGTTTGATCCAAGGTCCACTATTGTTCTCTATGGTGCATGCAGTCACCCTATGGAACCTCCAATACATTGATTCTATGTTTGATCCAAGGTCCACTATTGTTCTCTATGGTGCATGCAGTCACCCTTATGGAACCTCCAATACATTGATTCTATGTTTGATCCAAGGTCCACTATTGTTCTCTATGGTGCATGCAGTCACCCTTATGGAACCTCCAATACATTGATTCTATGTTTGATCCAAGGTCCACTATTGTTCTCTATGGTGCATGCAGTCACCCTTATGGAACCTCCAATACATTGATTCTATGTTTGATCCAAGGTCCACTATTGTTCTCTATGGTGCATGCAGTCACCCTTATGGAACCTCCAATACATTGATTCTATGTTTGATCCAAGGTCCACTATTGTTCTTTATGGTGCATGCAGTCACCCTTATGGAACCTCCAATACATTGATTCTATGTTTGATCCAAGGTCCACTATTGTTCTCTATGGTGCATGCAGTCACCCTTATGGAACCTCCAATACACTGATTCTATGTTTGATCCAAGGTCCACTATTGTTCTCTATGGTGCATGCAGTCACCCTTATGGAACCTCCAATACATTGATTCTATGTTTGAGTGATGTGACAGCTATCCAATAGGGCCAATACAGTTAAGCTGATGGGGTCATTGTTTTACCATCTGACCTCTACAATGTCCCTCCAGGCAAATATTGTCAGTTCCGGCCTTCAAGCTAATGTGTCCAGCATTATCAAATAACAATACTGCCTACACCAGCATCTAGCTCAGCCACAGGTTTCAGATGACTGACCATGTTAGCTACTATGGACTCATGTCCATTGACATAAACAGTCCTTTCAAATATGTCATGGCTGATTCATTTGACCCTCAAATAACTTTATGTATCAAATAATTCTATGAAGAAACCCTAAGTATTTAGGAACCCTCATTCTCCGAGATCTGAAAGGGGGATGAGCGTGAAATGGGGGTGAATGTTACACATATTGCTCAGGGGTCTGTAAGAGAGAGACTAAGTGTTATTGTGTCAGAGTTCTGCTCACTTGTGTTGCCAGACATCTTACACAGCATGCGTGACTATATACATCAGTTACTGTGCCCGTGAAGATCCGGGTAGAATAAGTCTTCAGCAACCCATGCATGCCGAAGAGGCAACTAACGGGATCGGGAGGCCAGGCTCGCTGACTTGGCTGATGCATGTCATCATTTCCCAATTGCGTAGATCAATGCGCATGATGTCAATCACATGATTGTCTGGTCCAGAATCGATTATTTACAGTCTGCTGCCATATAGCTAGAATATTGCTGAGTGAGGCATTAAACAACAAACAAATATAGAAACAAAGTTACCATGAGTCTGAATAATAACGTCATTAGATTTACATTGGTCACAAATACTGATGTTGAAACTTCAAGATTGAAAAGGTATGTTTGTTGTTTAATGCCAGACTAATATTCTAGTAGTATGACCAGGGTCTGTTAATCATCAAGTCTGGGTCAGACAATCCAGTGACTGACATGAGTATTGATCCAGGCAATTGGGAAACAATAACATGCCATCACCGAAGTCACCCAGCCTGGCAGTGACCCATCGGTCTAACAAAGTGTCCCATCTGAGAGTGAGAGGACACATGCATGCAATGCATATGTTCAGGTCCTATTAAAACACACACTTAATCAATGCACAATGAGGGCTCTGAGTAGAGTAAACACGTTCCTATCAGTGCTGTAGAGCTTTGACTAAGCAATCGTGATTCAAGTCATTATAAGTTACTGTAACATAAGGAAGCAATCATACTGCACGACGTAGTGTCCAGTGATAATGCTGCATGCATAGGAAATTAATTCCCGTTCATAATGAATATCCCAGTCTTTGTGTCTGACCGAAAAACCTGTGTAATTTGACAGAATGAATAATGGTCGACACAGCGATGGCAGCAGTAAATGGGATGTGGTAGTAATGGCCAAACTCCTACCATAAAACTGCTACTTTTAGATATGGCCTTTACAAAAGATTACCAAGATCACAATGATATGAGGATCAATCCCTTTATTCATCCCATGCTCCAAAACACTGTCATCCAGTGAGATAGCAGAAAAACTGATACAAAAATCAAAATCTCATAAACTGTAACAACTAATTGATAATTCTGGCAAGAAAATGAGTTCTGTTGACCTTGCCCTTTAACATTTCACGACTCTTCTGATCAGGTCTCAGTCGAAATGCGATAATGTCTTTATCCAAACTCCGTGATTCAATTTCACTTCAATTGGCCTCATCCGTCCCTAACAAGCTCTTCTCAGACAAACAAAGCTGACTGTGGACCGATACTTTCTCTCGTGCACCGAGCGTGGTTTTTCCACCCATCTTTGTAAGAAGCCATGCAGGTTACTCAGTATTGATGCAATGGATCTAATTTATCGACCAATCTGTGATGATGTGCATTTCCACAATCAATGTTTCAAATGTTATATCACCACCAACAGGAATTCCTTAACTTCTAAATTCCTTAAAAACTACTTGCAGAAGTTGAGATAAATCATTTTGAAAAGCATTTAGAGATAGACAAGAAGATTTTCCAGTACACAGGACAATGAACCAGTCTACAAGAAAAAGTAACAATCTCAATGGACATCAGATATTGCTCAGTGTGCTAAATTTGCATATAATTAAATCATAAATTCACATGCATCTTTGACACATACCACATGTGGCCCATGGCCCATGAAGATCCGGGGTAGAATAGGTCTTCAGCAACCCATGCTTGCCGTAAAAGGCGACTATGCTTGTGGTAAGAGGCGACTAATGGGATCGGGTGATCAACTGACTTGGTTGATGCATGTCATCGATTCCAAATGCGTGGATCGATGCTCATGTTATCAATCACTGGATTGTCTGGTCCAGACTTGGATTATTTACAGACCGCCGTCATATAGCTGGAATATTGCTAAGTGTGGCGTTAAACAACAAACAAAACAAAACATGTGGCACATAAATGAATGTCATGTCATTTGTTTCAGAGCCCACATTGTCATCTTAACCTTTAAGTGCTCATACAAATTGAAATAAACCTCATTCATTCCAGATGCCATCATTTGATTAACCTAATAAGATCATAGCGTTTGTAATGGTAATTAAAGCTAAAAAAAAAGAAAGCTCAAAGGGAGGCAACTGAAGTAGTAAAAGCCATGTGTTTAGTTGAAGATCAATATATGAAGAGTTTATAGCATTTGTGTGTCAATTTCAATAGTGGATAACTTGTAGTATGACAATATGACATTTACCGGACGTTGATTACATGAAATCGATATTACAAGAAGTGTGGAACAACATAAATCAAATGAAAAATGGAGGAAAAGAGCCCAAAGGGAGAAAGCAGGATTTTTAAACACTAATTTGGATTATCAAGAGGTTCATTGACACCGAATACAAAGGCAGACGTTTATTTTGGACACGCCATGCTTGCTGAATTCTATAAATATTCATGGAATCTGAAATGAATGTTTTCGATAGCGAATCAGACAGCAGCACTTGACATGATCGGCTAGAGAAGGGTATATGCTATTCACACTTGGGCTATAGGCAGGGGAGGAAAGGAAATGAGTAGCTATTTAATAAAGATATCCCAGACTCATAAACCAGTTTTGGGGTTACATGTTTCTGTCAATCACTTGACAACAAGCTATGTGTGAGACTCTATGCTGCACAGAGAAACAGTCATGCTCCAGTGACTATCACCACTGCTTAGGAAACATTTGTGACCATATTTAAAGGGAAACACATTTATCGGTTATGTTTCAATGAACTGAACATAATCGAATAACCTTGCAGTGGGGGTATAGTCAAGTGGGTTAGGTGTTCATCTTAAACTAATTGAACGATACCCTGGTTTGAGTCCCATGTGTAAAATAGTGTCCAACTATATCTTTGGAGGCATGGATCAAGTGCCTGCCTTCAGGTCAGAAAGTCCTGCATTTAAATTTAAGGACGGTAATGGAAACCTCACTAGACATAGCCATATGTCTCAACAACAAAATCTGTTCTTTTTCAAGCATAAGCATGGACAGAAAACACCAGACGACAGACATGTACCCCTTCGATCTATCATAGTCAATAACGGATCAGTTAAGCCAATACATTCCCTATTTCACCAGCTCAGACAATTTCTTCCTCAATTATTATCAAATCACTCTAAATTACTGCCAAATGCAATTTTATTGCCCCAATTGACAAATTCTGCAGAGATGACCCAAGTCTATAGTCTCCAAATAGGGCAGCTGTGTTCCCATATGCCACCAAATTACAGTTGAAAACAGATTCCTTTCCGCCACCCCAGACCAGCATGTTCAGAAAGCAATCGAGTGGAGTGTGTACTGTTAACTTCAGCCTCTGCCGATACCATGGCTCCATCGGCTCCTAAAACTCCCTCATCAGCCTGGCTTCAAATCAATGATTACCCTGACCCATGTCTAAACCCCCTGTATATGGAATAGATTTCCATTCCAGCAATATAGCAGGCCTGTTGGAGTAGGGTCTTGCACAGACTTAGATGGCCAATGTTCAGCATCTCGTCTGAAATTGGAGATTTGCACTCAGACACATGGTCACATAGCCTTACCTACTGAAACCAGGTACATTGAACCAGACGCATGGTTGAAATTTGATCTGAGATTCATATATATGTAATCAATGATATTCACGAAGACTTTCAGAACTTACAAAGAAACATATCTGCAAAGACTGTTTATTAGTCAACCATGTTCTTGCAAGTTGCCCTTGTGACGCCGCTAGGTCAGGATAGGTTCCAAGCACTGCATTTATGTCACAAGAGCGGATTACAATGAGGATGGGGTGTCACAATGTTAGACCTGGCTTTCTGTGTGTCATTGTACCCGAAGGGTACTGATCTATCAACTATTGGTTTGTTTCGGTCCCAGAATTTTTAACCATAAGCTGCTATGATAAAACTGGAATATTGCTTACTGTGGCATAAAACAACCTTCACTCAGTCACTCATACATGTGAACATGGGCGGTGGGGTTCCATAGTGGCTAAAGTGTTCACTAGTAACATGAGAGTCCCTGGTTTGTTCATAAATGGTACAATGTGTGAAACCGTTTTCTGGTGTCCCCAGCCCCGCTGGAATACTGCTAAAAGTGGTGTAAAACCATACTCACTCACAAGTGAACAAATCAGACATTATGCTGTCACTACCAATAATTCAGTCATTGCAAGGAATCTAATCTAGGCCTTTTGGCTAATGAGTGAACACACTACACATTGGGCCACCTAACCACCTCCCGTCAATCAACAGAGAAAAAAAGCTTTTTTCAATATTTCCCTTCTCATCATCCAATCTCAAGAGCTACAAGTGCAAGCTCATTACACTTTTTCAGTGCAAACAATTCCAATCCCTCATCGTGACACTGCGAGACAGGCCAATCCCATTTTCAAAGCAGTTCATTAAGTTCCCATCTATTACACTTGAGAAATTGGCGAATTATCCGTGCCACCCCTTGCGTGTGTTAACACACATGTACCTTGCTCCTGTATTAAATCATGTGCTCCCTACCGGTCTTCATGGCCACTTAGCACCGCAATACACATGCTACATACATGTGTTGTCAATTTCAGCATGGGCCCATCTTAGCAGCATGAAGTATCTTTCAATGCAACCAACATGAACTAAATCACACAGGGGCTTCTCCTTGTTGATTTTAATTGAAAGCAACACTACAAAGTGTTGCAATTGTTAAAACTATTGACAAAAAAATACCCAAAGTTAGAAGGATGATAACTTGAGCCACCTAGGAGGGGAAAAAAAGTGTGTAAATAATTACTGATATCTGTCTGGCGCCATTTGACATATGTTTCTACTTGTTTCATCAGATGTAAGCAAGCAGGTAGTCATGTCTTGCCCGCACAGATCTTCATGCTCCAGTAAAAACTTTCAGGAAATGAAATACAAGAAATGTGATGAGTGAAATTATTCCTTACATGAATCATCCTCAGAACACAGTGAAACACTCATATCGCCAGAATATAGGCCTGCCAATTCTGACATGTGAGAATTCTGCATCTACCCAGCAATGATAGCATTAGCTTTGATCAGCGCAAGCTGATGAGCTGTGTTGAAATGGTAGATATTTAGAAACACCTACAGTATAATAATACCCACTGGCAGTTTCGTGTTTGGATTTTAGTGAGCTCTGCTTTCAGCAATATTCCAGCAATCACATGAATATCAACACGGTGACAGCAGAGAGCTTCACACATTGTACCCACTTGCAAAATCGAAACCAGTGTGACAATGGTTTTATGACTAAGCCATCATCCAGAGCCTGTTCTGATTTGAAATGTGAACCATGAACCTTGAACACATATTGTTCACACTCTGATGCTTTATTTCATTTCCAGAAACACATGTACAGTGTGAACAGTATGGGCCAAATCTTCTGTTGTTTTTATCAACAATTAATAGATTACATATACACAAGCTCCATCGCTAGTTTTGTGGATTTTTAAAGACATTCAGTAGTTTGTTGGTACCATAGAAGGTATAACAAACACCAGGGTTCACTCCAGGAAGTTTATCAGAAAATTTTAAACATTCCAGAGGTACACCTACATTTGCCCATACAGCACAATGCTAAAATGCCCCATTGTCTTTGAAAATGCGGGCTTTTATTCAAATTTAGGGACTAAAAACACAAGGCCCCACCCTAGAATTACCCTGGAATACACCTCTCCATCAGTTATATCTCAAATTACCTCCAGATCCTACTTTCTGTGGCACAAGGAAGGACATTCACCCTCCAATGTAATGATCATTCATATGAGCAGCCATTGTTACCAATGGATACTCATTTCAGCTGTCTCTACTTGCAGCTTGCACAGTACACAGGGGAGTTATTCTACCCAATGTCTTGCAGGCCGAACTGAAGTACAATCTGGACATTAAGAAGAACACCTGACTGGACTTACCAAGGGCATCCTTCAGGAAGGACATATGAAAATGTAATTTATTCCAACATATCTACATCATAATCTGTGATGAGTGAGGGACACTTCAAGAATAGATACGAAAAACACCTCTACTAAACAGAAACCTTTCAGAACCAAAGCAAGGCAGATATGCTAAAAGATATATTCAGTTTCATCTGAAACAAGCCAGTCTGGAGACAAAAACTGCAGAACTACAAAAAAGATATCACATCCGTAAAAAACATACCAACTTCTCTACAAGTTCTTCTCCCTTGGCTACAAAAAATACAGCCATCGGATTGATCATAATTCAGAAAAAGAAGTGGTACAAAAACACTAATGCTATTCCTAAATTTATTATATGCTTATGAATTTTTTTCAAAGCCTTCCACCATTTTGTCCTCCTTTATTTTGGGAGGTGATGACAAAGTTGCATCGAGAAAAGTGATTTTACTGATGTATGGCAGCTCAATTAGGTCATAAATCAGAAAGACTGTACGTTTGGTGAGGGGCTCAAAAATAGCAGTGCAAGCGATCACCTGTCCACCCAGTATAAAACCAGATGGACTTGGCCCCACTGATGTTAGCCTTCAAAGGCAGAGGAATTCATACACCTATTTCAAGTAGAATAACAACAGGCATAGAAACATAACTGTCTGGTTTAGTAGAGAAACCATGTATATATGTCAGTGTACCACAGGCCAACGTTACAACATTCCTGCAACACTTCATGTAAGACCATCAACTGATTCAGGGATCTGGGTTTTTTTCACAAGAAAGGCTGACAGGTGAATGCAATGGTAAAACAATATTAAAGGTTATCAGGTGATATTCAATTTTAACACTGTTAGAAAGAAGATCCTGTTGGCCTAGCTGTATCCAATATGTACGAGACAAACAAGAGGACACAAGGCCATTCTCAGTGAGGGGTAGACTCGTGGCAAAAGTGTTCACCTGTTGCACTGAAAGCTTGGATTCAATACCCCAAATGGGTACATTCCCTGTCACAATATGCTGAAATATTGTTAAAGGCATAAAAGAATAAAACCATACTAACTCAAATGTAATTTTTTACAGTGCAAATGACAAAGTACCAAAACCAGCCCTTAAAAGTCAAGGGGTTCAAATGTTAAAAAAGTAGCCCATTTAGGAGTCAAATACTACATAGTCTAAATCCTCCAGGAACATCCTAAATTCTTCCACTACAAATATAACACTGCACCAAATGTTTAGCCACCACAGCCTATCACCAGGCATGGAGTGCGGTGAAAATATTGATGCTCTGGTAAAACTGTATTGACACAACATAGATTCCCCGGCACTGTTTCACTCATAATCCTACGCTATATCAGGAGTGCAGAGAAAACAGGCTATGCTGGTTTCCAAGGGGGAGGAATCATAATCTGGAAAGGATGATTTATTTCGGGCTAGTGGTAATGAATTGTTCCTAATATTTACATTGAGTGAGTGTTAGTTGGGCTTAACACCACTTTGAACAGTATTTCAGTTATACATGTATCATACTACATGTATGTCAGTTTGATGAGGCAAACAGGTCAACGTGACACAGGATGTAGATGTTTACCACTTTGTTGAAAGCCATAACCATATGAATAAGGTGCAGGAATCATATTGGGGGTGAATCAGTAGATCCTTGCACATGAAAGGGACTGAACTCTGCATTGTGAATTATAGCACCTTGGCCCCTCCATACCTAACTGTTTACACAAACACCTATTCTTACAAAGTATCTATCTGACACATCTTGTGATAAGATAAGGTGATGGCAAGGCAGGACTTAAATCATGTCCTTTTCCATGTTCATTGTAACAATTTCATCCTCATAAATCACAAAATACTACCATCTTGGCACTTCATCACACTCTGCATTTTGTGTTTACACCGAGCTATGACCTATGTCTTATTGCTGAAGATTTACAGTAAGCCATTGGGAAAGTAGCATTACCTTACATAACTACTACAAAGAAAAAGGTGCCAGATGACGGTCGCCGACACTGTTTAACTCATTTCCTGATAACCTCTTGACACTTGACAGCATGAAAAAAATAGTTGTATATTTCATTGGTCCAGTCGTTAATAACATTCCAGCGTTACTACATACATATGCAATCAGGGAGGCAATGTAGGAGACGGCAGGGTTACAAACCAATACATATCCTCTCATTTCAACACATAAACTTACAGGATTTAAGTTCCTAGACACGTACAACCAGGCACATTAATCATTTGCAGAAGGATAAATTCTCTCTGCAGCTAGTTTTTTCTCCCCCAAATTTAGCAATATAAGAAAATCAGACAAACGACCAGACAACCCTGTCCCAAACAGAATAATCCATGTGTCACTTATTACATATCTTTTTACAGACACATGTACTGTCTTTAAGCTCTCAGTAGCATAAAGCAGTTTATCATTCTGAATCAGGACATCAACTACTTGGCGAGGTTTAGCACTTTCCTTTCCAACAAAGTCCAAGAGAAATGTATTTTGTGGTTGGTTTGTTGTTTAATGCCGTACTCGGCAATATTCCAGCTATATGACGGCGGTCTGTAAATAATCAAGTCTGGACGAGACAATCCAGGGATTGTTATAATGAGCATTGATCAACGCAGTTGGGATACGATGCCATACAAACACCAAGTCAGCAAGCCTGACCACCTGATCCTGTTAGTCGCCCCTTACAACAAGCATAGTCACCTTTTACGGCAAGTAGGGGTTGCTGAAGATCTACCCATACTTGCTGTGTATTTTGTGAGTTGTGCAAGGTAAAACCCCTGAGTGAGATGGTGGATGGGTGGGTGGATGGGTAGTTGTTTGAGATAATAACTAATTAACATGTAGGATTGGGCTACATATATTGTACCTACATTCTATAGTCAAACATCATAACAAAAGAGCGGGTGGGTGGGTGAGCGGGCGGTTGGGTGAGTGGGTGGATGAGTATATGGACGAGCTGGCAACAAGAGTGAAGCCACAAATCATCATTGCAACTGAAACATGACAATCAGACGTTCTCTTTGAATTTGTAAGCATGATCAGTTGAATAAACATGTATTTGAGGGATCATATAGGGATTCAAACCCAAGACTTATGACTGGAAAGTGAACACACTAACCAGGCCCTCACCTGCCATTCTACATCTGAAAATAAAATATACCAAAGGAACCCACATCTTTCATCTCATTGAAAAAGATAAGATATTCTATAAAAAAAACCATAAACTGATCTCATTAATACACACTAGTCAGATTAGACACCAAGTAACATTCCATAAATATCAGTGTCTTTGCACACCTTCAAATTATAACCATATTTTTCTCAATTCAACAGCAGTTAGTCTCTCTTTAAAGAAGTATGGCACTCAGTCTTTTTTTAATGAAGTTGAGGAGTACTAGTTAAGGAGACATGAGGGACCAGCTTTAATATTCTAGGATCCCTCTAAAAAGGTGACTGGTGTACGGCTGGAGAGGTGCATGGCCATAACAAACAGTCTCACTGGTAATTCTTTCTGGAAAAGATGGTCCAATTCTTGCTTCTCTGACATCAACTTTCATGGCATCCTGGCACTCAAAGATTCTCAGAGTGTTTTTTCATAGACAGCGGAATATGCACATTCTTCACGACGTCAATAACCCCAGCCACTCCAATACTTTAGGGAAATTACGATAAGTAAATGGGTGAATTACCAGCATGATAAACTATGTCTTCATAGACGTTCCTGAGTTGGGGATCTTTCAGATGAAGGTTTTAACTTGATGGTTAAAAAAGTGGAATTTCTATTTACTGAAAACATAATCGCTTTATGAAAGCATAAGGACATAAACTGAAGGTTTAGGGAAATCAGCTATCTACAATATTAATTGGTTGGTGAATATCAACAGCCTCTTGAGTGCATCTTTCATGCCAAGAACTATACTGCATGTCACTCATATGAGGTAAATATAGTCACTAAAAGTTTCCATACTGGAATCCCTTTCACAAGCTCATAATAAAGTCCCAATATTCTCTTTGAACTTTATCAATTTTGCTGACTCAACAAAAACTGCAAATGCATTGGTTATTAAAGTTGAAGCTAGAATGAGTGATCGAATGGGATTTAATACCTGATCATCATTATGATAGCTTTATCACTATGTGTAAAGCAAATCAGAGCTGGCACACAAAAACTTTACATGAAATAATAATAACCGCATCACCGATATCAACAACTCGAACGGTGAAATAGACAACTCTTCACACCAACGCACTCAGACAACTGCGACAGGTCTCAATTGGCAACGTGTTAAAGAAAATCAGGATAAAAGCTTCCTGTAATTTTCTTTGATTTCTCTTTTTCAGGTTGGAGCATAACACAATCCGACACAGCAAATGGAAACAGGGATCAAAATATTTCACTCTCACAGTTCTTTCTTCTTGCCAGGACTGTTCATGTTGGGTGAAACTTAGGACAACTAGCAATACACTACGGGTTCAGCTGTGATCATCACCCAGAGCCCTTTTCATAGTATCCTGTGGGCGGTCGGGTAGCCTAGTGGTTAAAGCATTCGCTAATCACACTGAAGACCTGGGTTCGATTCCCAAAATGGGTACAATGTGTAAAGCCCTTTTCTTGTGTCCCCCTCTGTGAGATTGCTAGAGTATTGCTAAAAGTGGCGTAAAACCATACTCACTCACTCACTCATAGTATCGTGCTAGTCCCTAACATATCTGGTCTGTTGTCTGTCTTACAGACCCTGATACAAATATATCCAATACAGCCCATGCAAGTCGATATGTTTGGCAAGTATAGATTACTGCAGTATCTGGGCTCCTTTTTATTATATTTTTATGAAGATAATTTAACAACTGTTTTTTTTTCTGTACGATATGTTCATTTCGGAGACTAGATGTTAGTCTACTAGTCTGTATCACAGTCCCTGAACCATCGTATTTTTCCTTCCGCCCAGCCCTTTCTGTATTGATATAGCCCTAAATGAAACAAGTCTAGATATTCCACAGGTTCAGGAATCTCCCATCTGACTGGGGCTCCATCTCAATTTATATGGAGTTGTTTGTTTCTATCAAAATTATATTTTTCAGAGACGTTAGTCTACAACTTACCAAACTCACAACCAAAACTGAAGGTGCTCACCAATCAGCATTTATGTCAGCAATGCACCAACTCCCATGTTTGGCATTTTGAGTTATGGTTACTTACCATAGGGATCAAACTTTGTGACTGAAAATATGACAGGTACTAACAATAGAAATAGAATGAATTCTGTCTGCATGCTTCAGTGAAGAGATATTTGTGAAAATTTCAGGGTCAATAGAAAAATGTAAGTGTCGACAGCTCAAGATGAAGATCAATTGCAAGTGACTACATTATCTAAGTTTTCCATCCTGAACATTTTACGCCTATCTTCTTACACATTCATAATCTTCTACCTCATTCAATCCATTACAGCTAAGTGCAAACTCTCCAGTACATGAACTGTTCCAACATCGTGACGAACACTAAATTCTCTTTATTACCTTCATAAATACTCAAAGTGATCACAGTTTTACCTAACACTGATGCTGAAAATAAGACCTGCTTGTGAAATAGACATGACTAGTAATGAAATTGACACCAAATTCCAAGGGTCCCTTCAACAGTACTATGGCTGAAAAAAGCAGAACCACACTGAAATGTGTCCCAAGCTTGAAAAATACGACAGAACTAATCATAGAATTTATATTGCTCTCATGGAAAAGATTTAACTGAATGACAGCATAAAGTTGATTATGGACTGGGTTCGGCCATCCATTTCTCATCAGCATATTGATTTATGTTTCCTGTAAATGGACATTTAAGACATGTTATAGGCAGCAGAGCAGTGTTGCAAGGACACTGGATCACAGCCTAAACCATGAAATGGGGCTTGAAATATTCATGACTGTCTTTGTATGAACACTGGAACAAGCTTGTAACACTTGCTCTGTAGCTCTCACAAATTCTTCAGCTGCTTAGAAAATTAAATTTAATCAGAAACGAATTTTTTTTTTCAGTTGGTGTGATTGATATTGAGTTATTTAAAGTTATGTGAGTTCCTGGGATATCAACATAGGAGAGGGGTATGCATCATATTATAATAAATGTAATATAGAACATAACATTGGCAAGGAACACATACAGTGATACTTCAGGCTGAAAATCTTCGTAGAAGGTAAAGGGGCACAGATGTCCCATTATACAATCCGACAGCATTATACAGCGTTATGTCCCTTAGGCATGTCAAAAACCTATGATTATGGGTTTGAATCCCAGATTATGTCTCTAGGTTTGTCAGGACCATGCCTGCGTTCATGGGTTTCCCCATAGTGTTCTGTCGAAAACCTGCATCACATGAAGTTGACATGCCATCATATAAGAGAATATTGTCCAAAGCTCACTATTACACCACACATACTCAGTATCAGAAAACATTGTGCTCGCATAACATGATCTGATCTGGCCAGAGATTCACTAATACATAAGTTCTTGGATAATCAGCTACCACCATTTTCATTTATTGTCAGCAATTTGAGTCTGAGCCTTGAACCGTACCCATCTTGGCCCCTTCCATCAGGCGTTCATTGCAGCAAGGCAGATCTAACTCACCATGGACTCAAGGGTGATAGAACTGACATATTTTTCACATGACAATGACCTGCGATGTGTTTAATCAGACTTGGTGAAGAGGAACCACAGGCTGAGAAGGCTGATCTATGGCCACTCTGTTATGATTAATACCTTGGACCCATTCATCTCCATAGCTTTGTTTAGTGTCAGATTCAAAACAGGCCATGCTAAACATGTGTCCATTCAAAGTACACCCACGGGCGAAAGGAATTCTGTGCGAAATTATTGACAAGAGAAATGGTGATGGTTATGGTTATGTCACCTGCTGAACAAAGCTATGGTTGGAAATTGGACTAGAGTATTTACAATCATCATAATAGAATGGATATATAGTTCTCTAGATTACGGAGGATGGATTGTCTTCTGATAGAAAGTTTGGTGATGAGTGTCTGAGATTCTCGTAAGATAAACACTGAATACCCGAAGCATATTTATTTCTAAGACACTGTTCATGACAGGATCCCCTGAATCTAAAATTGGTCACCTTTGCAAACTTAGAATTGGCCCACACAGATATGAATGTGATGCCAGACACGTTTTCAGTTTTTAATCCAGTAACTTATGGGACTCAATTTGACAAAGTGATCCTAATACACTAGAATGTGTCTATAACATTCCTACCATCAGGGCCTCAAGGTCTTTGCAATTCCTGTAAAAAGCAACAGTCTGAAAGTCTTCCTCCATTGATTTTACCATTGTGGATCACCCACTGCAATAACCTGCCATTTTCTGATCATGGATGGGACAGGGAGTCCCATCTGGAGCTGCTTGATTAACCTAACATGGGCGCAGGGGAATATTCAAACTCAGCTCACATGATGCCCCTTCATCAGCTTCTTTATCACCGCTCCATTTCATCGCTCTGTTGTCATACATTTTGTTCTTTTTCTCTTCAGCAAACCCTTGTCTATTCTGTACTATTTATCACCTGCAAGACTCAGTTGATTAAATCGTTCAAGACGCTAAACTGTTGCAATCACTTCCCAAGCTTAGAAATGGCTGTCAAATATTGACAAAAGTTTTAATGTGACAAGTTACCAAGATGAAATTAGCGATGTAAGTGCATAGTAAATACAGCACTTTTGAGGATATTGCCACAGTTGGAACGCTGCATTAGGCTGGTGCTATTCACATAAGCCTCTGAAAGTGTCTCACGATCAAGGAAAATGTCTTTTTTAATCAAATCTAAAATGTAAAGAAATATTTAGTGTAAATTGAATTGATATGCATCAACATCAAAGGGATCGTTTAGGCATGTTACCCTTCTGTTAAACAGATGTCTTAGAAGTGGAGTTATTTTTAGGGATATCAGTATCATTAAAACATTCAGAATTAAATTAATTCTTATAAATCTTTAGTTATGTCAAGAACGTGTATTATGAAAAGATTCCATTGTAATACTGTACTACACATATAATCTATAAGATTCAGTGATTATGACTAACGGTCAGTGTATTTCACCACAGAAAAACTCCTGGGGTACATATGGATACAACATGGGAAGCCCATTCTTCGTCTCCATTGCTGCGAACAGAGACTGGACATAGGGGTAGGTGGGCGTAAGATTGTTTATCCACGACTGTGCTTAAACAATAAGACCTCTCCAATTTCTTATGACCTTCCCTCTCATGGCTTGCCCCATTTACTTAAAGAAATAATTATTTTCTTTGGTTTCTTTTATCCACCATAAGTATCCATTTTATGCTCGAGTTTTCCACTGCAGTGGGACCTTGAAAATAAAACTCCAATGCCCAAACATAATACTAACCTATCGAGGACACAAAGGCAAACACTGTCAAGTATTCACTGAAATATCAATCCACAATCCCTTACAGTTGCCCATTGTCTCCCTCCTTCATCTATAACACTGTATAGACATCAATAACAGACATCAGATTGCCATGTTTTTCTGATAAAAGAAATCAGGCACTTTTGGAGGACCCACAGACATACACATACAGGAACAGTCAATATATCAATATTCACCTACAGTTCCCCTCAACATCTCCCCTACCCTCTTCCTACATTCCTCCCAATCCCCTGCAGATTGACAGCCCACAAGTCCATGCTTCTGTGGCTGCTGCCAGCATTGGCGCTGATGGACATAACAAAAGCAAGAAACCCCCAGCATGTGGTGCCACGGTCAAGAGGGTTGGAGCCGCTGTAGGACTGTAAACAAGCCCTTCAAGCTGACCACTGTAGCCCGGATGGCTACTCAGCCTCAATGTTGGTCCACTGGAGTGACCTGAGTCGGGATTAATGGCCAGGGTAAACATACTTGGCTATTGCATAAGTACCCTGGTAATACTGAGCACACTCTTTGATGTTGGAGGGATGGTAATGTGATGACTTTAAGGTCAGCCCAGCTGGGAATGTAGTCTTACAGTTATGTTAAAGGTTAGCCACAAATGAAATCTTTTAATTGCCAATGAAGTATCTCAGGCTCTTTATAATGGTTTGAGTCATGACGTAGTATCACACTAATGGCCATACGCTATTCACCAAGGTCATCAAGAAACAACTGGAATGTTTCAGAAACCGAACACTTTTTCTTGTTTTCTAAAATATCCACAACTTCAAAATACCTAGATGCTGCCAACTGGCAGAGACATCTCATTTGTTTTTCAGAAGAATTCATGTTCTCACACTGAGTTTCAATAACTCATTATGTAACTACAACCAAGGGAGTCTTAAACCGTCTTCAGCTAAAATCAAACTGAACCATTATTCACACTTGTACATATACTGAGCAAATCCGAAAACTCTTCCATATACAAATATCATTCATCTGAAAAATGCTCAGCACAGAAGGAAAAAATGTTTGAGTTGCTCTTCAATCACAATTCAGTTGTGGATCAGTGACTGAGTAACTTAGATTCTAGACAGATAGCTGACATAGCTACGGGGTAATTTAACCCCATGAAAGAAGTGTTACACTGGACAATGGTTGTCATGAATGGTTACTGCTGTGAGTGTGTGAGTGAGTGAGTGAGTGAGTGAGTGAGTGTGGTTTAACATTTCAGTTCAGTCATATCATTGACGCGGGAGACACTCCCAAAGTGATGTAGGTCTTGGATGTTTACCACTTTGGTGAAACCACAAGCACAGGTGTGGTGGTGACAGACTTAGAAACATAATCATACTTTGACGGAAGCACTAGGATCATAAAAAGTGGTACCCCCAAAACAAGTGTTTCTGAGGGCCCACAATTGCTCAGCGCACATAAATCACTACATATGGCACAACCTAAACATTCTCCCTGACACCTCCAGGATTGTGTGTGTGTGTGTGTTTGCTGTTTCACAACACGGATTTCTGTATATGATGGTGGCCTGTAAACAGTCTGGAACAGACAATCCAGTGATTGATATAATGAGCAACAATCCACAGGGGACTCCTCAATGTCCAGTCTATCTAACGTATATGTGCATTACCCCAGTTATGTGTCAGCACCATAATCACAAACAGCGAGCCACACAACTACAAGACCAGTCACTGGATAACACTCCTCTCCTAGACAATTAGCCATGGACATTCTATTTCTCCTAATGACTGCAACACAAATACCACTGACAAAACACACTCATTTTACAGCTGAATAATAGAGTTCCTGACATGTGGGAAGTTAATGTCTTTTTGTCCACAAACAATAGTGTCTGCTTGGCCTCTGTCACCCACACAACCAATAAAGCAAGCGGGCAACTACCTAGCTGGGACTCTGTAGCACTTATTGGTAGACCACGCTGGTGTAAACTTCTCTTTTCCAGACAATTACCCTTCCTGCCAGAACAAATGTCTCAAGAAGAACACCAGATATATTGCCTTCTGTAGGTTCCCATCAGCTTTGCTTCCAGCTTTCTCGACATCCTAGTCAAACTGGGAATATCTAAAACTTTGGAAATCTTGCATATGCCTGTCGTTATTAGTATAAAGTCTTTTCTAGCCATAACATGTTCACATGACAGACTTGTTTTGTGTTAGAGTCAGCATTACTCCACCTTTATCATCGCGTATGTAAGTTATCAAGTCCAGGACCCTGCTTCACAAAGCGATATTAGAGCTACGACTGTTGTAAGTCTATATTAAAGTATGGGGCTTATGATCGATCATCTTAGCACAACAATCACTTTGTGGAACGGACTCCAGGGGCTCCATTCCACAAGACGTTCTTTGCACTACAACTTTTGTAAGTCTATATTAAACAATTGGAGTCATGATCGTCTTAGCACTAACATTGCTTTGCGGAACTGGGCCCAGGACAGTCGAACGAGAAATTATCCAAAATGAAAAATAATCCATTCCATCTAGGCAAATGACACACAATCAGCCACCCAATCCTCATTAGTCATCTCCTAAGATAAGTATGGAGTGCTTAAGGAACCTATTCTGCATGGAACTGCCAAAGGTATAAAAAAAATCTCGAAATTATTTCCTCATGTCTCCATAGGAATTTATCCACTTGTCATATCATAGTTTCAGCATGCTCTAAATGAATGAATTACTTGTGCCTGTAGTCATATGGCTAAAATATTGCTGAAGCATTAAGTCACATACTCACTGTTTCAGTCAGATCACCTTACAGCTCAAGCTAACTTCACCACTTGCTTCAAAAGCATACCACCCAAATCATATATATTCCTGGTATAATGGACATTCAGTTCCAAGTGTTGGCACTTCCAAGGAACATCATTCAATTTCAGCAGATCTGACTCTGTGGGTGAAACACAAACAGGCACTGTTGCTGGTATTCCGAAGTGGCCAGAGTGCCAATATTGACAAGCAATATACTAATCCTGTTATGACAAGATGTATCCTATGCTGTGAGCAATTACTGACAGTAACCCAGGTCCTCGGGGTCCATCTGGAGCCAACTGACCATCAGTAGTGGACACAGGAATAATCATGGCTGACCACTCCATCATGGCATGGCCTACAGTGGAGAGATAAGGCAATTCTATGGTCATCGCTGAACACATTATTATACTCAGCTCGTTGGTTGGATAAAGATAAGCCTGTTGTCATTACAGTTTTAGCCTTTATTGGTAGAATTCATCTTGGAACTAACAAAACGAGACAGATGAAATTGCCAGAGGAATTCATCACATCAGAAAAGAATATGTATTTTTTTTACATTTTTTCGTCATGGTCCGAAAGGGCACAGGTTCGATTTCAAACATTGGAGCGTCAAATGCTGGAGTCCCTGCCATAATATTGCTGGAATATTGATAAAGCAGCGTAAAACTCACATTAAACAAAACTTCGCCTTTGCAAATTCCATTAAAGAGTGCTGATATATGTCATAGATGACAAGTTTTCACTGGTCTAATACAGTGTTTATTTATCAGGTAATTTATTTAGCCGACTTGCATGCAAACAAATAAAGTAATGCTTAGTCTCTGAAAATATATATTTTTTAAAAATAGCATTTAAATTGAAAAGCAGCCCAGCAAGATGGGAATTTCAACCTGTAGATAATCTTGACTTTCTCCATCTAGGGCTATAAGCATTACAGTAAAGGCTGGGCAGAAGGGAAAAAATATGGTTCAGGGACTGTGAGACAGGCGAGTATAGCAACTGTAACCAAGCATTAATATGTTAACTTCAAAAGTCATATCAATATTCATATTCATATTAGCTGAATTCCAATGAAAAAAACATTCAAGAGCATCAGTGTTCCCAAATATTTACAACATATGTTACATTTTTTTCTGGAGATATGATACACATTTAACTACCACTCCTAACAGGATAGCCACCATCTGACCTGTCAATCAAAACCTCTTGGCCTTGCTCATTTCGTCTTCTATCATATTGAAGAGCTGGCTATAGAAGCATCACTCCCACACATACTCTCCATGTACTTTTCCACCCATATAGATACAGACAGCAATTTACGACCCCAATGGACTACCGTATTTGACATAATAAGCGCCAAGGGCCTTCTCAAAATTAGAAGTAGGGGGCTCTTATTAGAATATTATTTTGGTGAAAAACAACAGAGTTGAAAGATAGTAAATTTTGTGGTTTATGCTGAAAGCCTGAAATGTTTATATACGACAGATATATTCTTCCAGAATTTAATTTTCCATAATTATGCATGTAACACACATAATATACACGAATAAATAAGTACATTGATCATTTGGAAGGGGTGCTAATTCGGATTGTTCACTACCCAATATATTAGCAAATATCCCTGTGGGCATTTATTAGAGCGGGGCGCTTATTACGTCTAATACAGTATTTGGGGCAGGGGCTTATCAGGTATGCAGTACATATCTTCTGAGATATATCTCATCAATGATGAAATGTACGCACTAAATACTTTCCCTTAAGTCAGGTAGTGTAAGACATTCCCTTTGTACCGTCTTACCTGGCCTGCTTAGCTTAACATATGACCTATTTAGTAATATATGCAAACAGACACCAATGTTCGTAGGAAAAACAGCTCTGACGATCGGGTGTACATTCACACAACTCTGTGAAACCAAACATCACATGTTAAGTTGTCTGCTCCTTAAATGACCATACCATCATACATTCGGGGATTACCTCACACTCACATCTCTAGACTTATATTTCCTTGTGTACAAAATACAACATATATACCTTACACTCAAATCTTAAACAGTCAGTGCTAATATATACAGATTACATCAAATCTGTGTTGAGTTATTTGTGTGTCCAATATTTCGTTCTTTTCACGACATTTATTCAAACTTTTCTGACAGTCATGATCCTTTAAGTATTGCCATAAAATATTTAATACTCCAAGCAGTTATAATTATGTAATTTTCCATACAAAGCGTCTTTCTCCATGGCATCAGGTTGCGTGCAGACTAAGGCAAATTTCCACTGTTTATGTGTAAAAAATTTAAAAAATATAAAACGATAATCACCAGCACAAAATAACATATAAAGACATCCTTGTTTCCTCACCCAGTAGGGGTACCTGTGTGATAAAGTGAAATACAACACCTCGGGTGCAGTGTACGAGTTGCATGAACACTCCCCTCACCTGTCGACAGGTAGACAACACACATGCCCCATGGGATGCAGGTGCATAAACTACACACACTGACACAGTGATCAAATTTGTAAACCACAAACCACAACAGGGCACACTAGTAAAAAAATTGAAATGATTTTACTTGACATTTGGGAGTTGTAACGTGAGCTGTGGCTTGGGGCCCTACATTGATTTTTCAATCCTCAAGTAGATTTTGTCTTATGATGGTAAGTTAAACTATGCTGGTCTGTTAAGAGGACGCTTTGAACAAGAGCTTTGAACAAGAATGTCTGGGGTGAAGGTGATGGGCTAGAATGTGGTTACTTTGAAGGGGTGGTTAGTGGGAGTCACATTCTGACGTGGAGGTCATTCTTATTGTGCAAGAAACATCATCATCAGATGTCCTTGTATCATGATCAGATATTCATCACATCATCAGATGTCCTGACATCATCAGATGTCCTTATAACATCATGAGAACCATCATTATAACATCTTACATCATAAGATTTTCATTACATCAACAGATGTCACTGCCACATCAACTGTGTATCACATCATCAGATGTCATACAATTAGATATGTCATCATAACACCAGATGCCATCATATCATGTTATCACATCATCAGATGTCATCACAGCATCATCAAATAATATCACATCATCAGATGTCATACTATTAGATATGTCATCATAACACCAGATGCCATTATATCATGTCATCACATCATCAGATGTCATCACAGCATCATCAAATAATATCACATCATCAGATGTCATACTATTATATATGTCATCATAACACCAGATGCCATCATATCATGTCATCACATCATCAGATGTCATCACAGCATCATCAAATAATATCACATAACTCGATGTCAGAGCAACATCATCATCAGATGTCATCACATCATGATCAAATAGTATCACATCACTCGATGTCATAGCAACATCATCATCAGATGTCATCACATCATGATCAAATGATATCACATCATCAGATGTCATCACAGCATCATCATCAGATGTCATCACATCATCATCATCATCATTACCCTCCCAAAACCAAAAACATAACACTGTTCTCACTAAACATAATAATGATTCATCATCACTGCCAGCTGATCCCACAACCACCATGATCATGTTCTGATATCTTCATCATGATGAAGATTCCTGTCGCTCTGGGTGCAGATAGTTTCAATTATTAGATCCACATGGTGATCACACCACATTACATCACCTCAATAACACAAACATTCAAGTGATGCTTTAAAGAATCTATCACCATTAATTACTCAAAAGACACACAATATACAACAGATAATCCGATGAAGCAATCGGTAATGATAATCATCATCGTGTACAGGACCACAAGAACTCACCTGGTGATTGGCCCCAGGGTAGGGTGGCGGAGGTTGCCCATGTTGGTTTGCCTCCGTGATTGCGTCTGAAATGAAACAGAAAAAATGACACTGACTATTTCCACCTGTCAACAGGACTGGCCCGTTGAGCACACCACCTCAAAAACTCTTCTGCTGTTTTCTGAAATTCAGGCCAAATTCATTTAATCCAACTTGTTAGTGGCTGGTACATATTCCTCCAGGCACACTGTGTAAGGCCCCTACACCATTCTGAAATATTCTATTCTGTGCTGTGCATGGCTTGTACAAGCCGAGGGCTCTCTCTCTCTCTTTCCCCTCACTATAGAAGCATGGAGCTAGCACTTGGTACACAGCCAATAATATGAACCTCACAAGAGGGGTCTACTGCTATAGTCTGTATCAGAAATACCAGATATTGATCTCTATTAGACAGAAATATTGCTGGTACTTAACTTCACAGTCACTACTTAAAATAGCATATAAACACAGATTAGAACAGCCAAACATTTCAATTTGTCACATGGGGATTCATACACTGAAATTAAAGCCACCACTACCCTGAAATACTAGATAAACTACTGCACAATATTAGCCAATCAAATGCTGGAGGGGCTCAGATTATAACAATCATTGGATGATCTTAAATTGTTCTTGGCAAAAGCAAAGTGCCATATCAGTGCCATATTTTCCCTCAGAAGGAATTTGGTGTAAATGCAAACAGAAACAGAAACAGAATTCCGTTTAGATGATCAATGGCACATTTAAACTTAAATCTTAAACTTAAAACTACATTTAAAAAAAAGATATAGAGATGTGTGGGAATTCAATTTTGATATAATGGTGAAATTTTCAACACATTGGCCAAATACATAAATATGTGTACAACACTAGCTGTATCTACCACCAGTCAACTGAATATACCACCCAATCAGCTGTATCTACCACCCAATCAGCTGTATCTACCACCAGTCAACTGAATATACCACCCAATCAGCTGTATCTACCACCCAATCAGTTGTATCTACCACCCAATCAGCTGTGTCTACCACCCAGTCAGTTGTATCTACCACCCAATCAGCTGTATCTACCACCCAGTCAGTTGTATCTACCACCCAATCAGCTGTGTCTACCACCACATCAGCTGTATCTACCATCTAGTCAGTTGTATATACCACCCAATCAGCAGTATATACCACCCAGTCAGTTGTATATACCACCCAATCAGTTGTATCTACCACCCAATCAGCTGTGTCTACCATCCCATCAGCAGTATATATCATCCAGTCAGTTGTATCTACCACCCAATCAGCTGTGTCTACCACCCAATCAGCAGTATATACCATCTAGTCAGTTGTATATATCACCCAATCAGCAGTATATACCACCCAGTCAGTTGTATATACCACCCAATCAGCTGTATCTACCACCCAATCAGCTGTGTCTACCACCCCATTAGCAGTATATACCATCTAGTCAGTTGTATATACCACCAAGTCAGTTGTATCTACCACCCAATCAGCTGTGTCTACCACCCGATCAGCAGTATATACCATCTAGTCAGTTGTATATACCACCAAGTCAGTTGTATATACCACCCAATCAGCAGTATATACCACCCAGTCAGTTGTATCTACCACCCAATCAGCTGTGTCTACCACCCCATCAGCAGTATATACCATCTAGTCAGTTGTATATACCACCCAGTCAGTTGTATATACCACCCAATCAGCAGTATATACCATCCAATCAGCAGTATATACCACCCAGTCAGTTGTATACATCACCTAATCAGCTGGAATATTGCTGAGTGCGGCGTTAAACAACAAACAAAACCACCCAATCAGCTGTATCTACCACCTAGTTAGTTGTATATATCAACCAATCAGCTGTATCTATCACCCCATCAGCAGTATATACCACCGATCAGCTGTATCTACCACCAATCAGCAATATCTACCACCCAATCAGCTGTATCTACCACCAATTCAGCTGTATATACCACCCAATCAGCAATATCTACCACCCCAGAAGGAGTATATACCACCCAGTCAGTTTGTATATACCACCCAGTCAGTTTGTATATACCACCCAAACAGCTGTATATAAAACCCTATCAACTGTATATACCACCCAATCAGCTGTATCTACCACCCAATCAGATGTATATACCACCCTATCAACTGTATCTACCACCCCATCAGCAGTATATACCACCCCATCAGCAGTGTATACCACCCAGTCAGCTGTATCTACCACCCCATCAGCAGTATATACCACCCAATCAGCTGTATATACCATCCAGTCAGCAGTATATACCACCCAATCAGATGTATATACCACCCAATCAATCTACCACCAATCTCATCCTGTTGCACAAACCAGGAATATTTCCCCGAGGGGAGTGAAAGTTTTAAGCATTTAACACCCAGTGAAACTAACTGATATTAAAGTATGTAACAAGTAGGCCAAGATTGTATGTAATAATATAGTGTATAGCACAGCGGAATGTTTCATAATGTAGGAGGTTGTTTTCAATTCAAAAGAGGGTAGTTGACACTTAACTCGACTCCTGAATTTCAAGTAGCCTTGAGCTGACAATCAATGTTTGAATTGCTTGGCTTTATTGCAAGTACACAGCATGTATATTTCAATTTCTTATATGTGCCCTGTAAGGTAAGTACTAGCCAGGAAACCTCTATCTTGTTGAGTGTGTGGGTGAATATTGTTTAATGCTACAGTTCAAAGTATTACAGCATGGCGGTATACAATTTCGGACCAGACAAACTAGTGGTTGTACATTGGGAAACAACCATGCTGTCAGGGTACAATGACACATATTCATTGTAATAACCTGATTCCTATTTTAGTCTGCCAACACAATACGAATGGGGTGTTGTCCTGGTCTTCTAAATGTAGCAGTTATATCTTAGTGCAGTAGCTTCATGTTAGAGAGGGCGGTCGGGAAGCCTAATGGTTAAAGCGTTAGCTCGTCATGCCGAAGACCCGGGTTCGATTCCCGACATGGGTACAATGTGTGAAGCCCATTTCTGGTGTCCCCCGCCGTGATATTGCTGGAATATTGCTAAAAGCGGCGTAAAACCATACTCACTCACTCACTCATGTTAGAGATGGAGTTGTCTCATTTTACAGATGCAGTAGTTTCACCTTATATATGTTTGTTTGTTTGTTGTTTTACGCTGTACTCAGCAATATTCCAGCTGTATAACGGCGGTCTGTAATTAATCGAGTCTCGACAAGACCATCCAGTGACTGACATCATGAGCATCGATCCACGCAATTGGGGTACAACAGCATGCATCAACGAAGTCCGTAAGTCTGACCACCCGATTCCAGTCTATCTGCTGTAGGTGACTATGGGTTGCCTGCTGTTTCAGTAGATATGGTTTTATGTCAATGTTTGTTATATATGTTTGTTTGTTTGTTATTTAACGCCATACTCAGCAATATTCCAGAGAGATGGGAGATTACCCTACATGAATCGACACTTTGTAAGTGTGGATATAATCTTCTTGGACATTCATATGAACCTTATACTGTCTACATTAACACAAGCTAGAACAAGATTAGATGTCTATTGGACTACATTCAAAAAAACAAAACAACATTTCCATCACTTGAGTAGTTGCAAAGTTTGTAACAATGGAAATATTTCCCACCGGTGACAGAATTAATGGTCAATGTTTGGAGTTCCTTATGGTGTTTTTCTCAAAGACGAACAATGTCAGAAGAAATACTGGCACTGCAGGCCAGTTTGACAGACATCTTCAGTGGCCATTGTTATGATCCAACTTTGAAACAAGGCATGATTTAAACCTCTCATGTTAATTCATCGATCATAAACAGTTTCATTTTTTGTCCCCCTCAAAAAAACTAAAGCAATTTCCAGTGGGTAATGGATTATTATTTTATTCTCTGGCATGTAATGGATAATTTGATATCAAAACTTTCTTGAATGATTCAATGCCAGGTTGGCTCTTTCAGCCAAAGTGGTTGTCTTGTTCAAGTGAGATGCTACAGTCTTAATATATATCATAACATTAATATCAAACTGCAGTAGATTTTGATGGGGTTCAGCCATAGGGCAAATAGCCTCCCGAGTGGCCAGTGCAGTGCTACAAGTTGTGAGTCTGCCCTAGAGAGGAGCAGAATGCATCCAATTAGAGTGAAGGGCTTTACCAATCACTAGACTGAAGGTGGCAAAGCAGAAAATGATATACCATTAACGTCAATTTCACTGGTGAGGCGTTTATTGTAGCCAATCATTGTTCTGCAATTCATCACATGGAATTGCTGGCATCCTTCGTTAAAGGTTCTTCGTTACAATCCAGTGACACTTAACTTTTAAGCCTTGCTGTTAGATACTCTATGACCAAATTAAAACATGTGAACAAATTAGTTTCAGTTCAGAAAATAGACCAGTTGCAATGAGTCTGTATTTTTAGATCAAGGTGCTTTGGGAGGATTTTAAAAGATGGTTGCGTGACATCACTTTCCTTCTGTTCCGTCTGTGCTACAAATGGCATGATTATCTCTTTCAATTTCCTTTCTAAAGAAGCTTTGCGTCGTGTCATGGTTTGTTAACGTGCGACAGCTTCAGTTGATTTTGTATCAACTGATGGGAAAATTATTCATTAAACCAATATTGAACATCATAATCGTTATTTAAGCGAAATGATACATTAGTCATAGATCAAAACTTAATGCTGTGCTCTTCTTTACATTTTCAAATACTTACTGAAATATTCTATGTGACCATGTACCACCAGACAGCAGTTTGAATTCATTTTTTTCATTTCAGCCAAAACAATCTCTGAATTCAGTCGAACAGAAAGATCATGTTAACGTAAATTACTATGCTGCAATCCTTTTACCTTGACCCAACTGCTGATAAGGTTGAAGCACTACCTGATAAAAGAACACTTTTGATTTAGATTCAATGAACACTTTTAGATTTAATTAAGCCCATTGTCTAATGTTTTTACAGATCCTGAAACCAATCTGCAAAAAATAGATCATTGTGATGACAAATATCAATCTGTTCCTTCATATTTAAGCAGCATGTCTGTTTTACAATGCATATGTTCCTTCTGCTCCAACATGCAAACGCACTTTGAGAAGCACATGTAAACACTGATAGTTCATTAGCCTTTGTCAATTTCAGCTTGGTATCTCGTCAATTTCAAAGCAATTTCAGTTGAACGTATCTCAAACACGTGCCAAAAATTGTTCTCATTTCCATACAGCTCGATTTATTTATGCTGTGGTACGCACTTGAAATGATTGTTTTCATTCTTCCTATTTCTGGCAACAAAAACAAGTTATCTATTTAAAGCAAATATATCTGGCAGGGTTCTTTCTCCTAGCCCATTAAGCTCAGTGATTGCAGATGCAGTTTATCCCAAATCATCATATGATAGTACAACATTCATCTATATTTCTTCTCGGATGGTTTCAAAATAATTCCTATGATTAATGTAAGGTGGTTCTCGTCTACAAAAACAGACAACTGTCACAAGGTCTGTGACCTTAGCCCCTCCTCTGAATCCTGGGTCTAGTTAAATAACACACAAATCTAGTAATCTCAGACAATCATAACCTATATACATGTATATTGAAACTGAAATGTTTTCGTCCAAGATAGAATAGTAAAGCAAAAATATCTATTTTGAAATGATTAATATATTACTCAAAAGAGGTTAAGTACCACCCGATATACCACCGAGTACCACCTTATGCTGTGACAGTGAGTGAGTGACTTAAAATTTAGAGTCACATCGGAGGTAGTTTAGCCATATCGTGACCATGCTGGATTAACTAACTTTAGTAATATGAAAGAATTGGGCGGCCCTTAACTACTTTTGAGTAGTATATCTGTGTGTGTGTGTGCGTGCGTGCGTTCATGCGTGCGTGCGTGTGTGTGTTTGTGTTATTTCGGGTTGAGAGAGGGAGTGAGGGAGGGTCGATCAAGGTTGTGGTGTTTCATTAAAAGTCTGAAAGTGTTTTATCTGTCATCTAAACTATTGAGGTGCTCCCCCTGCGGGTTCCAGTAGTGAGTAGGTAGCCTGCACATAGCACTAGCCACGTCACTCGGCTGGCAATTGATCCCTACCATGGGCAGGATGCAATATTTATGGTGAAGGCTTGCAAGTAATGGACAGCTGGGATTTCTGTATTGAGCAATCTCTCATCTCCCGTCAACTGCCTGCTAATAATTCTATTTACTTAAAGATCAAACAAACACTTTATTTGCATGATGGTCAGATGAAAAACATTTTATTGAAGTGTAGTCATTTTGGACACATATATTATTGTCTGGGTTATAGCGCCTCAGGTAAATATTACATAGTGGTCAATGGCGTTTTTTTCGTTTTCGTGGGAAATCGATGACTCACCATCTATGAGTGGGGCTTTCATGTTAAATGCACAATATATAGTTGTTATTAATTACATACATGGTTTACAGATTGAAGTATGTATACACCTTGTGTTGGCTACACCATCAGAAACATTAACACTGTATGATGTCTGAATATTGTCATCACTATAAATATTATCTCATTAACTTAAGTTGCAATATTTGCAGTTTCCATGGTAACAAATGCAAATGTGCAAACTACAGGTATTACATTAAAGATATTTCAACTATTCACTTGTAGATGAAACAAATATACAATAAACATGAAAGTCATGAGAGTTCAGGTAGCAAAATGGATTTTGGGGAAGATTTTTGCTGGCACTCACTTCAATCCCTGCAACCAATTAACGTAAACACCCCGTATTCTGTTAAAGCCTCCAATTAACATAGAGAAAGAAGCCATCTTGGAGGCGAGAGACAAATGTCTGTTAACAAGCTCTGATGTGGCATACAAGTAATCTTAACCTTATAATGTTACAATGTATATGTAGCAATCAGGCCAGCTGCTCACCGAACCAGAGTCTCATCAGGATTGTTGACGTACATGTAAACAAACAGTGGTCAGATGGGACATGTTTTGATTGGGTCAACCGCTCACATTGTGGAGGAAAATTATACTATCTTTGCATTTAGGTACAATTCAAGGCATTTGAATTCGGTTTATAAAAAATTGTCCCAACATTGATATGGGAATTTTAGAGATATAGAATCTCTGATACATACAGATAAATTTTACTTCAACAATTAAATAAATGCTCAACTTTTCCAACAAAATTAAGTAAATCTGGAAAGATGTAAATATTTGTCTGAACACTTCTGTTGCGTACAGCTTACATCAGTTTAACCATGTCAAAAGGTGAAGATGAAATTGGGTTTAACATCGTGTAACAACAAGTACCATATTTGAATGTGTTTTGGTAGGACGTGGCCGGGGATGGAACCACTGACCTTCCCCTCTCTGGGCAGACGCACTGTCCACTAGACCATGTGTGCCGTCAACTCACATCAAGCAGCACTGACTAAACACAGTATCAATGTAATCCGTCCAAAATGAGTCTCACATTTATCATACTGTGTCAGATAAATCATACAAAACATGTTTTATAGCAACAGTACTACTGCATTTCTATAAATGTGTAAGAGTAAAGGGGTTGATATCAATCTAAACATACAGTTAGCACTTAATTGCCAAGGCCTGAATGTCAGCCATGGTTGACTGTAGGCCAGTGACACAGAGCATTTAGTGAAAACATTCCTATATAAAAGCAGACAAAGTGAAAGGAGAATTTGTAGTGTGCGTATTATCAATGCAGGGATTCAGTCCTACCTTGACAAATGCATCATTCAGAGCCAGTCTGCTGGAAGTATGTTGCCGACAACCATCAAATTGTACATTACAATTCAATCCTGCTGATTTCAAGCCAGTCACAAGGCAGTGCTACTGAACAGTCCTGACATCCTGCCACAAACTACCCCTTTCATTCTTCCCTAATACATTCGTGGCTCCACACATCTATACAAATATATAGTATTTAATATTTAACGGGTCAGATGTGTGAAGCGTGTTTATCCTGTTGATTTCTCAGACAGCAGATGTCTCCTTTGTACTGCATCACGTTGGCTGCAGGTAGTCTACATCTCGTACAACAACTCTTTGTCAGCGTCTAGTCACTACAGCACAGTCCTCCGTGCTCCTGTCCCAACTCAGTCCATACGACTTGTAAACATACATCCTCGCAACAAGTATCCATGCAATAACAAGGACTTCGTTTCTTTGTAATAATCCCCAATTCAGTGTACAACATCCCTGTTTTACATTCTTTTCCATGTCATTAAAACCAAACCCTTTCACCAAAATCTACATTTCAGATGGACGACAATTCAGCATATTTACCTGCCACAAATGTCTGCCCTTTCAAATACCTACAGCAGGTTGTCAAGGTCATTTTCCTTTGCACAAAGTGTCACTTTTAGGGAACAAGGTCAATTTGTTTTTATTTTGTTTAACGCCGCACTGAGCAATATTCCAGCTGTATGACGACGGTCTGTAAATAATTGAGTCTGGACCAGACAATCCAGTGATGGACACCAGGAGCATCGATCCACGCAATTGGGATATAACGACATGCATCAAGCAAGTCTTCGAGCCTGACCACTCGATACCATTAGTTGCCTCTTACGACAAGCATAATAGCCTTTTACAGCAAACATGGGTAGCTGCATGAAGACCTTTTCTAACCCAGATCTTCACGGGTCGATAAAGATAAAAGTAAACACTAGATCTTAACTGTAAATTGGAAAGAGGTAGATCTAGTCCAAGGCTGTTAGACCAGGGGACATTTCAAACCTCCAGCAAATTCACAATAGAACTTTTCATTATTAATCCATCACATATCTGGCCTCTCATAGTCTAGAACCCTACATTCCTTTCCATTACTGTTAGGAACATCTAAATGTATGCAAAGAACATCACCCCACAACTAAGATTCATTAATCCAGACTACCTCTGATGTCTAGTGAACAGAGTGTCTGCGAGGTGAGATGACATTACAAAATGGTACTTGTTGTTACCCTGCCTAGCAAAAAGCATTAAGGGGACTGGTTTACAGTGTCTGAGTAGGGTATCTATGTTAAACTGCTGCATGGTATCTCAGTAGGCTAGCACTATAAAACAAGCATTAGTCCGGACTAGTACAAGCAGCCACATACACACACATGCATGCAAGTCACTATTAAAGTGCAGTAATCTTAAACACGACGTTAAACCCCATTTCACAACACCATTAATTTGTCATTACGGACGATTAGTTTAAACTGACCATATTAACAGGATTTGGGTGAACTAAGAGTGACCATTGATATTGATAAGTTAGACCTACTGAACACTGGACTACTGAAGCTAATGAAGGAACACAGACATGAGTGTGCCCTCGTTACAATTTCAAGCATGTCATCATTCAGACCAACAGTCTCTCAATGTACGTATTGTGCAAGTTCATTCCTACCTCTGTGTGGCGACCTGGCGAGTGTGAGGGGTGATGGAGGGGGTGGGAAGTTGTCGTCAACCCCCAGGCCACTGAAGTGTCCGCCTCCACCATGCTGACTGCTGCCCATGTATCCAGGGCTTCGGTTCAGGAGATCGGGGACCGGCGGCATGTTGATACGCTTCGACTGCTGGCTTATCTGTTGCTGCTGTTTGGCAACCACTGTCAGAAGACCATTTACATGAAGTAATAACAATAATCTTTTCATATAAATATTATTTGTACATAAAGAAAAAAAATATGTCATGTGATAACATCTCATCTGAATAATGATCATTTATATTATTCAAATCTGATTAAAAACTATATTTGTATTAGGATTTTATTGTTATTTTACGATGACATATTTAAGAATATATTTTTAACAGAAGACCTTCAAAAGTAGATCTATGTGAAATATGTAGATACTAAATACAATAATTCAATATTTGGAATATGTTTTTTTTATTTTCTCACCTTGGCTGTCAACAAGAACCACATGGTTGGCAGGGAAGAAGCCTGTTTTTGCCATTCTCCCGCTCTGCACTACGTAACCCTTCCAGATACCATCCGGCTTCTGTTCTAACACCTGTAACACAGGGGAGATAACTCTTACTGCCTTACTGTGGACTCAAATATTTACTGGACCTCCAAGCTTACCGAGGAGATACCATCAGGTGTAGAATGTTGGGATCAGCATAGCATATATCTTTCTAATTGAATTGGTCTATAATGAAATGCAATTTCTCACCATATAAGTGATATTTGTGAAGGAAAGCCATATTCTGAATTAAAGTCATATCTTGTTTGCTTGACTGCTTTATGCCACACACTGCAATATTCCAGCAGTCTGTAAATAATCGAGTCTGGACCAGACAAACTAGTGACTGATATCGAACACATCAATCTATGCAATTGGGATTTGACGCTATCAACTGCGTCACTGAGCCTGACCATCCAATTAAATACAGTTTGCTCTTACACAAAGCACAGGCTGTTGGCGACCTATACTTTTACCCAGTTTGTATGGACCAAGGTCATTAGGGTATGATATTACACTAAGACAGCCAGGTCTATCACACGAAAGTTAGGAGGCCACCTGATGATCATGCCAGTTATAATATACAACCTGTAAATACATTTTTCAAAGAGAAAGCTTAGAACGTAATATGAGCCTCATATGGCACAAGCCGTTTCATTACATCATTAATAGCTACTGCATCAACGGGTCTATAATCCTGTTCCTGAATGCAAAAATCATTCAGCATGGTTGCACATTATGTAGCATTTTTGGAACCCTCACTCCAAGCAGATGATGTTATAAGCTATCAGTATCACAGAACATTTACCCTTATAAACACAACCGATGACACAAGCTTCAGATTCCCCTAACCCCACGGAAAGATAACAACACATCAAAAAAGAGTGCAGTAACCCTTTAAAAAACTCTGCTTGGATGTTGAGCTAAGAAGCAAATCGTCCATCTCAAAACATGCAAGTGATGACACATCCATCTATCATCTACACAAATCATGTACATTTCAAAGAAACATACGACTATCAGATCTAGACGAGAGCCTAGAGCAAGACAAAACCTGAACATTGAAATTCCTAGGTGAACTGTGGGATATAGATGTCAAGTAATTACAGCACCTTCACAGGAACACAGCCCAGCAGTGCAGTGATCACCAAGTCCACAATTGCCCACAAGGAACAAGGAGAAACAGCATGCTGATGTCAGACTTATCAAAGGGCATCCCATCTTTCAATACAGCATGAATGAAGGTTGAGAAAAAAATTATCATAACATTTGAAGGTGCCAAGAACACTAGGCTCATTGTAGCTGGGCATTTAAGTGAATTGCTCCAAGCCTTTCAGATCCCTGTATTTCTGATCTGACAATAGAAGTAACAGATTTCAAAGCATAAAGCATCTAAATATCAAACAAACATTCTAATCAGAGGTTTCCTAGTTTTGTATTATAAACTAAATTTGATATGTTTACAACGCCATCATTAACTATTTTAGAAATATGGACAGGTTTATCTCCATTCTTGATATCTTTTTGAAGTTTGCAAGTTATTGTGTTGTCTGAACTAAATAAATAAAGGATGCTGTATTTCATACTTGAGCATAGGTTTCCTCCAAACATTTTGGCAACATGATCTGACATCCAACTCCCCTCTTGGACATCTGTACCTTCACCTCAAGCCTTGTACACTTCCTCCCCACCTTGTACCTTCCCACTCGCCTGACATACACAGGTGTGGGAATCACCCTAGGGACCTGATCATATCAAAGTCACGGAATAAAAGGATTCATCTTTTGAAATTTGTCTAAAGTACAAACAATCATCAAACAAGATGGGAAATGAAATCAGGTTGCTGAAGCCTGCCCAGTTGCTGTGAGTAGCTCGACAAACACCTGAGGCAGAAATCATGGCTGGCACTCGTGGGCATGCTGGGATCAAAGAGAGGCGTCTTATGAAATATAATCATGCTACTAAACTCTATCATGAAAACACTAATATGCAGTCTCAGGAACCCATAGACTTCTTGGATGTTCTAGGGGATAGAGGTATTTGTGGTAGCAGGTGCATCATGCAAATACTATGTACAAAGACTGTTCACAATAGTGTCAATTATGACATTCTTATACATTCATACCAGTGTTCAAAATTATGTATGAAAGTCAAGAAGTCCTTGTTGTAAACCTAATGTTCCATGTTAAAGATTTAGGAGGTTAATAGATTCAAATACCACAGGAGACCTCAAAGACCTCCTTTATTTCCAATACTGCATAACAAAAAAATAGGTTATAGCCAGCTGTGCACAACAGCGTCAGTTGTGACATACAGTCAAACACAGTTGTCCTGAAGTTGAAGGGACCAACGTAAATAAACTGAGGTTCCGCACAACTTAAGTGATGAATAAAGAAGAAACAAGCAAGCACCAAGTCTTTAGATAACTGTAAGTTCGACAAATCAAGGTTTGACACAACAGTGTTTGACTGTAATAACATTCATAAGAAAAACATAACCTCTAAAATAAGAATACAATGGCACAAGACAATTCTCAGACACACTTTGTGTTCCCCAATCTCTAACCAATCTTAGACAAATATGAAGTAAGGTACTGAATAAATATATACTTTTACATCTGGCCTGGTGTTGGCCAACGGAATGACGTCATGACCTTGTAGCATGTGTTATCGTGTGCCGCTAGTTCTTACATGGAGAAACAAAGCCAGCATCAGGCACTGTGTATATCCTGTGTTCTCCTACCTTAGCTGAGAGATCCTGGTCAATCAATAAGTTGCTGTAGACTGTGGTTATGACGGACCTAGCAGTGTGATGCTATCTATCTCCACTGGTTTCATCTGTCAGACATCAGGCCCATCTGAACCCACCCTCCCTATCTATCCATCTACAGATCTGGACACAAGTGTCTGAAGGAAGACATCTTCCAGATGTTTGAATCATGGATACAGAAATATGGATGAACTATTATCTGATGTGAGTGAGTGAGTGAATGAATGCTGTTTTACATTACATGATACAAAAAGAATTGGCTTCACACCTCAGGTCCATGTGGAGAACAAAACCCGGATCTTCGGTGGGATAACCTAACACTTTAACCACTTGGCTACACAACCACCCCTATCATGAGAAGAGTTGGTAATGCTAATCATCTGCTACTCTGTTTCATGGAGGGAGTAGGGTGTGTGTAACACCAGGGATCTAACTCGGGCTATCTAGATGACCAATACAACAATCTACAATAGAAGAATAACTGTAGGACTAGCAACATTTGTTCATATCTTGAACTCTATTTTGAATGTGGATCTGGTCTACAGGAATTATATTTGATGAAAAATAGGAATAATGGATTTATACCACACTAGATGTTACATCACACTGCCACATATAATTATCAATATCTGACTCATTTAAGAATATATAACTCCCATACTTCAGTGAATGAGTGAGTGAGTTGGGTTTAATCCCGCTTCAAACATTATTTCTGCAGTGTGTCAGCCTTATGATGGAGGAAAACCCAAACTGATGCAGGTGTTTACCACTTTGGTGGTGAATGACAAAGCTAGAAACATAATCAGGCCCTATCTGGATTTGAACCCACGAAAATATGTTCCTAACAAGCCTAAGGGACACAACTCTACACAGTGAACTGCAGGGCCTCAGACAACTCGTTCACCCCTCCTATGCTTTATCACAGTCACGGCTCAATGATTGCTTCATACAACAGGGCTATGAGGGCAACAGAACTGATGCATTTTCCTTCATTACATCACTATTCGAAAGAAAACAGTTTTCAAAATCATGCTATAATAGATCTAAGAATAACCAAACTAAAACCTGTTACCAAGTATACAAAATAATGACTTTGCTTCCATCAGCACTGATTGTCCTGCTTAGTACACTAAAAAGCCCGACAAATATTGACAATAGCGCCATCAAAGCAAGCCACAAAATCATTAAATTTCAACAAACTGCTTACAAGATGAATAAAACCTGTGTGGTGTTGTAGCAAAAAATCAATTAAGTACAAGCTGAAACTTCTATCCAAATAACATCTTTTTGTCAAAATTCTATCATCCAGAATATAGCCTAAGCAACTACTCACAGCTAGTGATAAAAGTTGAAACTGTTTACAATGAGCACAGCCCAACCTGGAAAAGCTTGTGAAGATTCACATGACAATTAAAATAAGCAATGACTGCCTTAATTTTACCTACATACATGTATATCAAATGCATTTTGTATTACATAAAATACTAGCCAAATCAATTGACAGTATGCGTGATCACACGCATACTGTCAATTGATTTGGCTAGTATTTTATGTAATACAAAATGCATTTGATATACATGTATGTAGGTAAAATTTAAGCTGCATGCAGTTCTCGTTACACCTGCAGATCCGTTTTTCTCCGTGACTGCCTGGATCCATTGCATCCAATGTGACAACAGTCAGTCAAAAAACCCACATATACAACAATCAGGTCTGTGAAAGGGCCTCCCAACTCAGATAAATTGCATCATAAAAAGTGACATGGAATGCTAATACCGTCCTCCTGCTGTATATGTCATTATCATGTACATTGCAGAGTGTGGTGTCCCCGCCAACAGGGATCTCAAGACAAATACCTCGTACATTGCTGCATACTTGCAAATTCCACATCAGGTGTCATTCTCACCTGTGAGTGAACAAATGTTGCTTTACACCACAGTATGAAATAGTCCAGATGAAATAATGGCGGCCTGTAAGTAATTGAGTCTGGACCAGACAACCAGTGGATGACAGCATGGACATAGACTATTCCATCGCATCAACACACACTGACAACTACTTCTAATCACACTAAATAGTCCTTAGGAGAGTACCATAGTGATACTGAAAATTTTCATAATTCAAAATCCTACCTTACTCAAGGTCTTTTCTTTTAATTCCTATAATTGCATCTTTTTAAATTAACAAGGGAGGGTGTTTGGAGGTGATTTTCTATAATATGTGCTCACATGGGAATTAATGAACTCCAGAATACAGGATCGGTTGATAAGTTGAAACATTTTTTTTAAATGATGATGCAGCTTTAAAACGTAACTCACTCACTCATCTAGAAATAAACAAAAGAGATATATCCTTGATTCCATTTTTTTAGTAGATCCAACATCACACACTTGAACATACCAGAAGTCAGCATTGAATTTCACCAAACTCAATAAAACAAGAACCCCGTGTCACTTGTCAGTCTCTATTCCGTCATGTCTCAACCAAGCCTCAGAGCTAGTATCGCTCTTCACATCCATATCAATCATATGAGGTATAGACAAGGTAGATCCGGGCTGTAACGACAGCAGATCAGAGATACTCCCCCAGGCTGTACTGCACCAGTGGATGCTACTCCTGGTGACCACATGGGGCCCTTCACGATCCCCGTCTGTCTTTGACCACCGGATCCTGTCTCCGGCATCAAAGATCCATCTCTGCACGCAGAATTCATACCTCCTTGAAAATCATTAGCACCTCTCAAGATGAGACGGTTCCAACGGAGAGGTGTCCTCAACCTACCTCAACACATCAATAACATGTCTATCTCTATTCGTGTATAAAGAAAACTAATAAAACCACTGACTATTCCACTGATATTGCCAACATTGGAATTATGGGGATCAAATCATATTAACAAGTCATTAATAATGTAATAAAAATGTGCATATCTATAATGCACCATATCCACACCCTAAAGCATGTTTAGATTGCTACACTATTGGCTGAACAAAGGCATAGTTTGAACAAGGTCACTTGCCTAATGAGATGGTGTGGGGCATGTATGACCAAAGCCTTAGAAATGCTCAGAAGTCAAGCTGTGATCACAGTCACCCATGCAACTGCTCTGCGCGACCAACGTTGCGTAACTTCACCGAAGTTGTGACTGTAGCCCTGTTCACAGCACCAAGTGCCATGAAATTACGTTATCATTAAGGTGCTTGTGTCATTACTATTATTTATCAGCACCACTATATAAGTGATATCGCATGGCCAATAAACATATGCAGTGTTAGAAAAATAAATGAAAGCAAGGGATCAAAACCCAAATGATACAAACAATATTTGCTTACATGTTACAACATAAAATCTGAAGAAGCCCAGACCTCTCTGAATTTTTAATACTGCAAAAGCAAACAAACTATGTATATACAATTTTTTGCACAACCTCCTTGTATCAAAGCTGCGTTAATCATATTGTATACTTCAAAAGGGATGTAACTAAGGCTTGAGCCATCGACCATCACTCTGTGGCTGCGGTAGCAGGAATTACATAACTGTAACAGTGTATCACAGCTAGGCTGACTTGACATTAAGCAACATGCACTACTACAGGATACACCTTCATCTCTGTGGAATTGGGAGTACAGGAAGAGTAGGTGGAGGAGGCGGGAGCTTTCACATCTGTTCAAAGAACAGAATGAAAGGGTAGGTGGTAGGAAGGGTGGGTTAGAGGAGAAGGGTGGGGCAGCAGGGCAGGGTGGCGCAGCAGGGGAGGGTGGCGCAGCAGGAGGGAGTGGGGTAACAGGGAAGGGTAGGTAACAGGATATCTGCCTAGGTTGAAATATTTGCCTTGTTCTGCAACATGGGAATAGCATGGACAGGTCCACATCTCACAAGCTCCTTGCCTATCCACCTGTGCTAAGGCTGTGCAGGGGCAGGAAGAAGGTGGGTAGTGAAGAGAGCCACAACCGAACATCAGATGTGGGCTAGATGGTACTGCCAGGTGATTGGATGGTGTCAGTGTCTCGCCAGGTCACAAACTTCCCCTTCGCGCCAAACACAGGTGGTGGAGAGTGTGAGGGGAAGGGAAGGTCAGGGTACTACAGGTAGCCCCACCCACACACCCACATGTGGACCCACATGGAACAGACTTAATTATTTACAGGCCACCATCATACAGCAGGAATATTGCGAAGTGTGGTTCAAACACACAAACAAATGGAAGTTGTAAGAGATAACTACAGGACCTTTCACTCAATGATATCTTAAAATTGTGGTGTGTGTGTGTGTGTGTGTGTGTGCGTGCGTGCGTGCGTGCGTGGCGTGCGTGCGTGGGTGGCATGCGTGCGTGGGTGGCGTGCGTGCGTGGGTGGCATGCGTGCATGCGTGCGTGTTAGTTATAATCTAAAGAACAATACCCCGCCCACATGCACGGGATCTGCCATCGATCAGCCCCATTGTTGACACCCAATCCCCATGCTGCCATTAGTTTGTAGCACTAGAGGTTATACTACATAGGACCCATACCTTGGGCAGAGGAAGCAGCTTCCCCATCTCCCTAACTGCACAACCAGAAGAGCAGGTGCTACATCCCCGAGTCTCCCTATTGTGTGCTACAGCAAGGCAGTAGAGGCATTCAAAGCATGGAGATTGACAAGGAATCCACAAAAGCAACATTGGGTTAGTTAGTGACATTACCGACAAAACGGCACAGCCATTCAGGCCTTGTATAACTTTATCGCCATTACAAACTACAACCTACACAATGGCTGCATGATGCCAGATTACCCATCACTCCACAGGAAATCTCTCCCCCATTAAGCCCAGACCTTGTGTATAACATTAAGCTGTCTAGCATGAGATTAGCCACACAATGAAGGCACACATCTCAGTGTTATAGCCTGTAAGTGTATGCCACAAGGACCTTTATCGTAATTGTCTTTCATATATGTCAAAATTATTTCTATTACAGTAGCGCCAGTGTTCCTCACTTGTTTTCATGTTAGTGGTACCAAAATGTCAGTTGTTTCATGATGCTAACAATTTTTATTTTGGGGACATACGTCAGGATTTAGCAAATTTAAAAAATATACAAGAATCATATACTTAACAAAAAATGTTAGGGATCATGATCATTTTGGGGGGACATTTTTATGAAATTGTGTGCTCAGTCTTCGTCACTTAAAAAATATATCCACAAAAATATCCATGATATTTGTGCAGTCTATCTATATAAGACAAAGTGACTGAAGGAGTGGATGCTGTTATACTTCATCTGATTCCTTCATTTATAGACAAACCAATGCCAGTTCCATTTAGTCACAACCATGGACAATTAAACATGTTTGTTTGAACTACACATGTAGAAAAGGAAGCAATCCCTTCACAGTCTTTTCCTGAATGCCCCCAAATTCCCAACATTTCAACGCATTTTTTCACTTAGATGTTTTTACATCGAACACACTTGATTCGTCCCTTCAAAATTCAAATGTATAACAGTCTTTAATTCTGAGCATGTTTGAGTTTGATCAAAGTCGGTAAAATGAAATGAGTGAGTGATTTTGGCTTAAAGCCACTTTTAACATTATTCCAACCCACAATCATAGGTTTCTGGCGTGCCCAAGGGACGCAACTCTGCACAGCGAATTGCGGCGCCTTAGACGACTGGGCCACCCATGCCCCCTGGTAAAATGAAAAAACACAGTGGCTGCTTAATTCATAGTTCTATCCTTCTATTTGCAATAAACCACATCCTTACTAGTCCGAACACTTCAGAGGGCAAAATGGAAACGAAACCACCTGTACGAAATGCCACGTGACTTCAGTCAGGAAAAGGAGTCAGTCAACACTACAGATACTGCATGACATGTTTCAAAGCTTTTACATGATTTCAAAATGTCTATGACATTTCGATTTAACCCACACCTGCACAACATGACCTCAAACACGATAGACAACTCCCAAATACTGTTCCTCCATCAGTGGAACCTTCTTATAAGACCCGTCTTTCGCAAAAACGTTTTCACCACCCATTTGATGGATCAGATGTCATTTTCACAAAGTCAGCAAGCACGGTGTATTTTTTAGTTTTCTAAAACTGCAATGTCTGTTATTTAGGTCTGACAGCACAGCATTTACCTTTTATGAAGGCGCTACATATGTGAGCCATTCTTCACATATACTATTCAAATAGGTTTCTACGCCTCATTGTTGCATTTGAGGTTACCAAGTAAATTACTTGGTAGAGAAAACCACTTCCAGGAATGTTTCCCCCATCTCAGAGCCTATTCTAGGCTGCACAACAAACACACAATGCTACAAGCTTCTTACAATAGTGGCTGGCATCTAACCCAGTGGTAACAGAGCTTGCAGCTCAATCGGAAACAAGTCATCATTTGCTTTCCGAGGAGAAATATACAGCACTCTCAAGAGACATAACAATATGATATACATAACAAAGTTGTCCGCTTTCAAGTCTGATTGTTAACATTGTGCAGCCATGGGCATTGAAGCTGTCAAACTCAGAATTTGATTAATTCATCCGAAATCTACTTCATGTTACAAATTGTTTGTAACAATATAAAAAAAAGTATTGTTCAAAATCGCAGAATATTTTCCAAAGAGTGTAAATCCTTGAATATAGGTTCTGGATTATAGAAAATAATAAAATAAGGCTCTCCAATGTCACTGAAATCAAACATAGGCCATTTTTGAAAAGAGGACAGGTTTAAAATATTACAGTGCTTAGAAGAGCAAACTTTTGACTTTTTTTAAATCTGGACTTAGAAAAACAAATAGTTAGCTTCAAGTACATGTGTGGTCAAGAAAGGCTTTAAAGATTTAGCGGTAGAACTCCCTACTGTCACAATACTGAACTTAATTAGAACATAAACCTGTTTATTTGTAAAATGAAATTAAATATTTTCAACAAGTAAATGTAAATGGATTGAATATTCCCACAATGACCTGCTGAGTTCAAATTCAGTCTGCGTTGAAGAGTCTTCAGGCTACAGATTTAAACATGTTTTGGGGCATCATTTAGAGCACCCATTTAATGCCATAACACACAGGATATCCAAACAGGCAGTCCAACAGACTATTTATGACACTGGATCTGCTGACATGATGAAAGAGTGACAGCAACCTGCAAACGAAGCCTGCCATGTCTTCCTAAGTGTGTAAGTGGGTTAATGTACAAGTTGTATATGCACCTGTACATCTCCTTAACGAGGGGGCCCCGTAAAACAAATCCCCTACAGTGTCGCACATACACAGCCCGGGACACAGCCATCTCAAATACTGACACACTTGTTTACCTTCATCTTCGGAAACCAGCATCCGCAGCCAAACGGATCCATCGTTGCTGTATGTAATGAATGCGTCTGTGTCAGTCACTTCACCATATAATTCACAGTATGGAGATTGATCAGCGCTGGTTTTTCACCTACGCTTCACCACAATTACCTTCCTCAGGCGTCTATTGCAAAATGTCACTTTGTAATAGAATTGTGTTTGGAATTCTCCTATGTATATTTGTCGAGGGATCAACTTGTCAATTTCAATGTTGCAGAAAAGAGCAACAGTGCCATGCGATGTGTCTTGTCAAGTCAAACCCGGATTCATTTAGAGCCTGGACGATGACAGCTCGTTACTTGCCAGCCTTCAAATGAATTGTCCTGCAAACATGGGCTCAAATGGATTTGGAGAACTGTTTAGTGCATTCAACAGTTTGGACATGAGACAATCTCCATGTTCTGTAAAACTGTACTTACACAAAGGTGGACTGAGTGGTGAATGAGTTGGGTTTTACACAGCTTTAAGCAATATTCCAGCCACATCCCTGTGCTTCCCAGAAGAACCGACTCAGTCACTGATGATGTTGTTGTCCTTGCCCACTTACAGAGTTTCTGATCTATTATCCCAAACATAGCATGTCCACTGCTGAGGAAAGATGGAGTTATCACTTGTAGGAAAAGATCATGCTACAGGTTCACAACGATTTCCGATATCAGTTCCTCACATTCAAGTTCATCACAGTAGATACAAGTGAACCACATATACAAACCTATATATAGGTTTATACAATTCAACAAATCTCAGCTTAATACATCTCCATGGCAATGGTAGAATAAAGCTTTGCATTCAAAAGAATTCTTTACTTGAGTTGAAGTAGGGTCACCAAATGTGAAATTCCGAAGTAGGTTTGCGACCTCAGATGCAGGTTTCACTACAAGGGTTGAAATAGGTTTCACAGATTTCACTTGAATAGTAGATACAGGTTTGATCACAATGGTAGATGCACAGATTTCACTTGAATAGTACATACAGGTTTGATCACAATGGTAGATGCACAGATTTCACTTGAATAGTAAATACAGGTTTGATCACAATGGTAGATGCACAGATTTCACTTGAATAGTAAATACAGGTTTGATCACAATGGTAGATGCACAGATTTCACTTGAATAGTAGATACAGGTTTGATCACAATGGTAGATGCACAGATTTCACTTGAATAGTAGATACAGGTTTGATCACAATGGTAGATGCACAGATTTCACTTGAATAGTAAATACAGGTTTGATCACAATGGGAGATGTACAGATTTCACTTGAATAGTAGATACAGGTTTGATCACAATGGGAGATGCACAGATTTCACTAGAATAGTAGATAGTATACAGGTTTGATCACAATGGTAGATGCACAGATTTCACTTGAATAGTAGATACAGGTTTGATCACAATGGTAGATGCACAGATTTCACCTGAAGAGTAGATACAGGTTTCACCAGAACAGCGGACACTAAATCACAACCAATGATGATGCAGACTCATAGGTGAACGTTCGCAAATGTTAATGATGCCGATTTCACAATATCCTAACTTAGGTTTTGATGCTGTGGAGGGTATTGCTACAAATTACTTGTCCCTGCACGGAATTTCCACTGTCCTGGAATTGTGAAATTGAACTTATTGCAGGGAATCACGAGAAGCAATCTTCCTCATGTCGGACATCACAACACCAATTCCAATCTATTTCTATTTTCAATTTGGCCGTCCAGGTAAGTAGATCTGTGATACAGACCTCGTTTTAGCCAATCTCAAAGTCTTCACTTACATGTTGTCAGCAGCAGTGTTACATGTGAAATGAACCATCAATACCACAAAAATCATATCGCTAATTTCAAGTTCCCAATTTATTCCTGCTTAATTTACTGGTAATTACAACAGAACAATAATTTCACCATGAAACAATTTCCGCAAACATTACTGTATTGCCTTCAGGACATTTACATATAATTACGTCCTCACTTGTGTGCAGTTACACACTGGGTTAGTTAATCAACCGTGACATAATCCGGACACATTTGTTGATTTTTCCAGTTCCGCTTACTCAGCAAAACAAATTCACTTCAACAAAGCACCACAATCCATTGAAATCCACAAATCAATTGATATTACATTAGCACTTGCTTCAGGTGTCAGCAATATATTCCAAACCTGCTATAGCACAATCCTCAGTGCAATCCTAGGTGTAGGTTGTTATTTCAGTAATGGCATTTCCTGAGATGACAGTCTTGTCTTGCAACTTGAACTTCCGTGTACTTAGTGGTCTACACTGAAGAAATATGATAAAAAATTCTCACTGCGACAAGTGGCTCCAGCTCTCTGTGGTCATATGAAGCAGCCACAAAAGCGCGATGAAACCAATTTGATCACACACATCTCCGGTGACCAAACAATATGTCTCACACGGGTCCGTCAACATATTCCTCCACACAGTGACAGAATGCTCCGTTATTCGTTGTAAATGTTGACAATACGTAAAATGTAACATTAAATCATCACCAGTCATAACATACTGATGCACATATCTAACAGACTTTCATTTACAGCCGTCTAATATCACAAAAACATTCTTCAATCAAATGATTACCTGCCAATCAAACCCAGAATCAATCCATTGGTAAATAATACAAAGTCAATAACATTTGACGGATAGAATATGTGAACTTGTCAGGACGATGCTACTTGCCGACTGTACCAGGATCCAGACACAAAGTGTCCGTTATAAAGGTCCTCACAGACACGTCAATGAAGTGCACCTTTACGTCTAATCCGAAGGAGTGAGCAGTCAACATCAGTCCAAGACATGTCTACACTTGCTAGGTAGACTCCGAGATGACATTCATTGATTCCTAGAATCAGGTGAAACTTCCAATTTCATCTGGTGTCTCATATATCACTTTTACCTTGATGGAATTAGTAATAAACCCTTCCAGTCATATAAACATATCCACAAGTCATTTTGTATGTTGTGTTCTCTGCTGTGTATACAGGTGCTACATTATTCATTGGACGTAGACAAATCCAATGTCAATTCCATAGTACCCCGGAAAATCAATAACATTATTCAGTGATTGTCTTAAGAGGCAACCTCATATATTTACCAATAAGGTTGCCCAACAATGTTAACAAAACTCGTTACCTGCACATTCTCAAATTTCACATATCATCAGAAATTGAAGTGTTCATCATATCATGAGCAGAAATTAGTCTTTCACACTGCAATCAACATGTATCTATTACAACGAAATCACAAGTGTCCATTATCTCATAATTAACTACTGTTCATACTTTGAAATCAACAAACGGCTATCATCACTTTGAAATCAACAAGTGTCCTACATTTGAAATTGACAAGTGTCTATTACAAGCGAAAAAAAGAAGTGTCGCTCAATGAGATATCACTGTCCGTCCCTCCACTGAAAGCCAATCATCTACCTGGCCCACTGGGAGCATTCTGAGGTGTCCTGCAGATCCTTGTAACAGACTTGCAACCAGTCATGTGTAATCCTTAGTCTATGAGGGGGTAAGAATTAATAAAAAGGCAAACAAGGTTGTTTGACTTGTCCTGTGATTGCCGGTGGAAACTCAACAAAATGGTATTTGAACTTAAGACGATAGGATGCCGCATTGCCTCGTGCCCCCATCCCGTCATGTTTGACCAGCTACTGTTAAACATTTACCCACGGACCGCCAGTGCACACGAAAAAATCTCTAGTGGACAATCTTCCTTGTTTGTTTTCTCTTGACAGCTGATTATCGACAACTGACTTTTTTCACGTGGAGTTACAAACATTGTGGGTGGTAATTCGCACACAGCATTTACCCCACCGGATGTTGTCCCAGTCTCACCTTGACACACAAGAAGAAAACAAAAGTTTCCTAACGCCACAGATAACCTACCTTTAAAATCCTCTTGTGACCACGTGCAGACTTTAAATTTTGACATGTTTCTCACAGTGTTTTACATTTGATAAGAAGATCTAAGATATAAGAGATAAAAGAATTCCTATGGAAAAGTTGTAAGGTGATAGATTTTACTTTGATCATCTGGTGTTGAAGTTTGTCATTTGTAGACACAGACAGTACAACATAGCCTGGACTTACCACCAAGGTGTGAGGCAGGGGTGTAACCTTTCCCCTTCTCTATTACTGTAACACATGGCTAATCCCTTGTTTGTAAACATTTTCCATCTATGGCAGCAGTATAACATGTTGAAGCCTGTCTGGCCAAAAACTACCGGTAATCCAGGTAAAGTTAACTGATAATGTTAGTTGGGTAAGGTGGGGAAGCAAGAAGCAGTATTTACAGGATGTTTGACACAGATTCAGGAGGGGAGTTGGTATTGTTAAGTCCAAACTGATGCATGTTGTTAACATTTACTGCTTTGCTGCCATCAAACCAATGACGATAATCTGGGATGGGATTTGAACCACTGATTAGTGGAACCTTAAATGGATAAGGGACACGGCAAATGGCAGAGAATTAGACCGGCGTCAGAAATTGGCACTAGTCCTTTAGTCCTTACCCAACTGTCCAATAGTTATCACAAGGACTATCAGAAATGTGCCAGATTTAGGGGTTTGCTATATGTTATCATGAGAAGGACTAGTGAACTGAAACTCTTAGTTTCTACCGCTCTAGTAGGCCTTTCGGCCATCTGAGAGTGACAGACACAACAACCCTTTGAGCTTACACATTCATTATAATTAAATAACAAGCAGCTGGGCTTTATAACAAATTCATTACTTGCAGCTATGTGAAAAAGTTTACTTAATGACACAAACTCACCATGAATCTGAGATGATGCTTTCCTGATTCACTGACCTAGTTAAAAAGTTCAAATTACTGGGCGTATATAGTACACAAAGCCATGTCTGTAATTTACAGCAAAGTACTTCACGATATTTGTGTCATGGCTTGTTTTAATTTCAAGCCCTTTATTGTCCCTGCTAAGGGTGTCCTCGGTAGGTGTATCAGTGACTTTCTTATACCACATTATGTGCAAGATCCTATTAAAATAGGGGTGGGTTGTTTAATTATGACTCCTAAAAATCAGACAACAGACAGACTTGTCTGAGAACAGAAACACAAGAATTCATAAAGAGCTCCCTCATCAGAAAATATTGTACCAAACTCCTTTCTCCCTTGTGTTCAGGAATTAGTTTTCATTGTGGTGACAGTTATAAAGTAATGCCAGCACATCACAGTGAGCTTGCCATCTGTTATACATAAACACATGTTAACTGCTTTCAGTCCCATGCAGTGCGACAAGTGTCTGATTCCACCAGGAAAAAACATCACAGAGAAAAGACATGTTACGTACACAGCCTTGATGCAAAGTTCAGCCATAAATTGTTGTCAAATTTGACAAAAATAAAGAAACAGTTCAAGAAAAATACAATGATATAACATTTTCAAATCCAAATCTTGAATTTCACATCTTTAAAAAAAAAAATAAACTAAACTTGTGGCCCATGGAAGGTGGGTGGTCTTGTGTGCAATGGTCCTGTGTCAGACAAAGCATAGCTCACTTGGTAAATGAGGCATGGCACCGGCTACCATAACCTCTCATAATACTAGCATCAATATTTACCTAATGACAGCTATGAAGAGATGTCCATAAGATAATGGGGCTGTGCCGTAACCCAGATACACCTGAGAAAACTGTTCTCAAGAAAGAACTGACAGTTAAGTGTGGGAACCCAAATGAAACACATGCTCATCATCAGTTCGTATCTGCTTAATTTACTAATCCAGGAACATTAGCTTACAAAAAGTATCCTTTTCTGTTGTAATATTCCACAAAAACTTACCCAATAAGAAAGATACAACATTTTAATGGCTGACAAACACTTTCCATGGGCGTGCTGCTTACATCTGTGTGCAAGAACACTAGCGTAATCATTGGCTTCTAAAAAACTCCCCAACATCAATCTGGAGAAATGGCTCTCGCTGACATTTCAAACTAACCAGTTAAAGAAATCTTTCTGGTAAATGTTCTGCAACCATAAGGTGAGTTGGTTGCTGGTAATTGCAGTTTGGAGATTTGTCAGGCTAATCTGTCTACATCACCGGCCTCCTCCACTTCTGGAAGCATCATGGGGCTCCACTACTGGTGCATCACAGGGCTCCACAACTGGTGGCATCATGGGCCCTGACTACTGGTGGCATCCTATGGCCTCCACTACTGGTGGCATCATGGGGCTCCACAACTGGTGGCATCATGGGGCTCCACAACTGGTGGCATCATGGGGCTCATAACTGGTGGCATCATGGGGCTCCACAACTGGTGGCATCCTATGGCCTCCACTACTGGTGGCATCATGGGCTCCACAACTGGTGGCATCATGGGCCCTGACTACTGGTGGCATCATTGCCTCAATTACTGGTGGCATCATGGCCTCAACTACTGGAGGCAGCATGGCCTCCACTACTGCAGGCATCATGGCCTCCACAACTGGTGGCATCATGGGCCCTGACTACTGGTGGCATCATGGCCTCCACTACTGGTGGCATCATGGCCTCCACTACTGGAGGCGTCATGGCCTCCACAACTGGTGGCATCATGGCCTCCACTACTGGTGGCATCATGGCCTCCACTACTGGTGGCATCATGGGCCCTGACTACTGGTGGCATCATGGGCCCTGACTACTGGAGGCGTCATGGCCTCCACAACTGGTGGCATCATGGCCTCCACTACTGGTGGCATCATGGGGCTCCACAACTGGTGGCATCATGGCCTCCACAACTGGTGGCATCATGGCCTCCACTACTGGTGGCATCATGGCCTCCACTACTGGTGACATCATGGCCTCCACTACTGGAGGCATCATGGCCTCCACTACTGGTGGCATCATGGCCTCCACTACTGGTGGCATCATGGCCTCCACTACTGGTGGCATCATGGCCTGCACTACTGGTGGCATCATGGGCCTCCCCTACTGGTTGCATCATATGGCCTGCTCATCATCTAAAGGTAAGTGATACTCACAGTGATTATGTCCCCTTCTTTGAAGGCCAGGCTCTCTGGGTCATAAATGCTGTGGAAATCCTTTATTGCCCTCGCATGACATGCACAGCTTGCTTCTGAAATATAATAATTGACACGATAATTAATTAAATTCTCTGACCATGGACTACTTTTGAATGATGCTTTGTATGGTTTCTTGGTGTAGAAATGAAACGGTTTTCATCTGCCAACCAAGTACAAAACTCTACAAAGTGATTTCACCTGTAAATGTAAATTCAAATCTTGTCCCAATTGTGACAATTTTTATGTTAACAACGTTCTGCATGTAAACACATTCAAAATACATTCTTCTGGTTGTGGCAATTGGTTCTGTGCATAGTAAACAGGTCACAAGTCAGATAAAATTAAGAAACTCTGGCAGCAGAGATCAGGTGGGTCAGCAACAGAATTCGGCAAGATTGATTCCTGAGAGTTTCTAGGGCTTCGACCCTGCCCAAATTTAATGTGTGGTGACACGTAAGGCAAATGATTATGTTCAAAATATTACCCTGCTCATCCAGCAGCAAATGGGTACCCGGGTGGATAAAATGGTAACATGAATGTAGCATGAATGTAACCCTTCTAGCACCTAAAAGGAAGTTTTGATTGCATACTTCTCAGGGAGCTGAGAACTGAGTCTGAGTGCACGCTGATTATATCTGTTGACCAGGTAATTATTGTGTAGCATACTTTAAGGCAAAGGTACGTCGCAATATAACTGTGAATTTAATATTGCTTTATCTTATACTATACAATTTGAATGCACTCTCATACAAGGCGACGTCTTTGTGTTCAACATGTCCCATAGCCTTGCAGAAGTCTCTAAGGCAATAATCATTAGCTTAAATCATTATTTCTAGGTTATACAAATAATCAGAACAAGCTGTCCCTATAAGAAACTGGCGTCTCTAAGCTGTCCGCTTATCTAGACTTGCCTATTTGAAGATAGCATTACTACACATCCATGGACTTATCTTTCAGTGCACCCTTTGAGCAAGGCTACATGTTCCACTCTGTGTAGTCTTGTGTTTTATGAGTGGCCTTATCATTAAAACTTTCATAAAGGTCAAATTGATAAGCAGTTTCCAAAAAATAATTTTGTCAGGTGTAATTTCAACAAATCCATTTCAAGTAATGCATCTTTGCAAAAGACACACTATCAATGTCAGCAAGCAGACACAACCTACATGGATCAACATAAACTAATATCATAACAAAAAACAACATGCACGTCGCTGCAATCTGATGTCAGCTACCATAATAAGGAAAGTTGTGCTCCACATAAACAAGACTGACATAAAAATGTATAGTTAATACAAGGATGACATGCAACTCAGTGCCTCCTGTCAAGTGTGCAGAGTGAGTGATTTTATCGCTGCATGTGACTTGTGGCAGGAGTATCACATGGGGCTCCCGCCACACAACATGGGTGTTGTAAGAAAGCGCTGCAAAAACAACCACCTTCTCTACATTCCCACGTCTTTACTCAAAAGAGCAGTTGAAGTTTTCAACATGTTGCTCACGGCACGATTTAGCAACTAGAGCCACAGTCAAGAGCTGGGTACTTAAGGAAATAGATCTCCGCACTGCTGATAGAAAATGAAATAAACACTCCCAAATTGCTCCTCAAAAATTAGTAAAAAAAATACCAGCATATATCCATCTGTTTTCAGTTTGCCTCACCTCAACATTAGTGTTTTTTTCATTTCTGTTTCCTCAACAAATTGCTTTTCATTTTCACCACAGTTGAATGAGTTCTAAACATGTCCTAAGATAATATATATCCTCGTAAGAAGTTATTTGGTTTTTTATTTGTTGTTTAACCCTGCCCTGTAATACTGCAGCTATATGACAGAGTCTGCCAATACTAAAGTCTGGACCAGACACTCCAGTGACTGACATTATGACCAATGATCCATAGTGACAGGCTATCAACCAAGTCACTAAGTCTAACTATCAAATCGCCTCTTATGACCGGCAACCAGCATAGAAAGTTACCAAGAAGCCCCACTGAGGTGATGAAAGTTGAAGGTAACCCGAGTACAGTACGTCCAATCTATCTGTCTATCTGGCTTATTCTGCACTGACAGTAATTATACAACACAGGTAATACACTTCTCACAGACATACTGATGTCGGTGCAAGCGATATATTCATCAATAATGTTTTTCAAATATGATCCATAATACTTAAGAACTTTGGGAATGCATTCAAACTGAGATGAACCTAGCATTCTTCTGAAAATAGCCCCTAATAATTCCTACATCAGATTCCCTCAATTAGTTTTGTTTTGTCAAGGTTTGTTTTCACTATTTCCATGACGCAAATCCACATGCAAGGGATCTCTGCCACCAAAAATTTGACTCAAGGTTGAAGGATGCAAGAAACATGACAGCATTAAAAAGAAAATTTGAAATTTGAGAATTCAGGCTTTGGCTAGAATTCATTGCCTGGCGTTATCTTTCTCCGATTTCACAAACAGCATACTTTTGAGACCAGTATCGGAGAATTCAATGTGCTTTCTCCCTAGCCTACACTATACATAAGACTAACTGACAGGGAAGAAAAGGGGAGTGTTGGAGAAGCTTGACATAATTATCTCAAAGTGTGTGTTTATCATGAGTTTACTTATGCCCCAGCTGAATTTAAGCCACAAAGATTTTCATCCTCCTGTTGGTTAATCTTCTCGCAGGTGTCATGTAGTATACTCCTCAAAAAAGTTCATGATCATCTGATACTTTCATATTACTAGAGTTAATCTGAAATGGTACCACAGCTAAAAAGTTGTCTCCCCTGAATTAAACAAAGCTGTCTCTGCTTTTTAGCCTTTAGGAATGACCTCATAAGCATCAAGTAAACATTAGTTGTCTTGTATCTCCCTCAAGGACCAGTATATCTAGCCGATAGTCTCCCCTGGCAAGTATCTTGTAAACAAGTGTCAAGCTACCAACAGGTACCTCAGTGTAGATCATGTGTGTGACATATGTGATATGTACATGAGGTGGGAGATATTTCAATTATACCTGATATTTGATACCTGGACCGATCACTCATCACTGATATCCTGACTTCCACACAGGAAAATCTTGGTTAGCCCCTGTGGAGTGAGTGAGTACGGTTTTATGCCGCTTTTAGCAATATTCCAGCAATATCACGGCGGGGGACACCAGAAATGGGCTTCACACATGGTACCCATGTCGGGAATCCAACCCGGGTCTTCGGCGTGAGGAGCGAACGCTTTAACCACTAGGCTACCCGACCGCCCCTTAGCCCCTGTGGACATTACCCTTCTGAAACTGTGCCACTCTGGACAGAAGGTGTGTGCTATCCTACTTGAGAGACAAAGGATCTTTGATACACACACAAGTGTTTGAAATTAAGCATGAAAGTTTAGGAGTCCTCGTCATGACTCCGATGTGTTGAAAGTAACAGATGTAGAGGTCCCTAGAATAAAAAAAACATAGCAGCAAACATTAGGGACCCAAGGACCCAAGGACTCAAGGACTCAAACACTGCATACACATGTCTGGCTATTATGTCAGTTGAACTTAAGACACCAAACTTATCAAAACTTCACACAAATCAAATCTCACTCAGCCATCAATTGCTGAAACAATTATATTTTTGGTAAAAAATGGTCATTCAAATTACATCCTAAAAACCCAGATCAAGTCAAGCTTGAACAGGATCAGTTAGTTCATGAGCCGTAAAACAACTCTGTCACAAAGTTTTCACAAAGTTGACGCAGTCAAAAATCAATTATGGAGCACCTGACAAACATATCCGAATACACACAATGAAATAGACTAACTCGCACCCAACTTGTTAACGTGTGTGACAAGTGTTTGCACTGCCATAATTAAGATGATGGCAAGTGACAAGGCTCAGTTGAGCGTAACTTATTATCATTGTGTTCTGAGAGGGGACCCAGTTCACACGTGTATGTATATTACCCAACAGTGGTGTCTGGACACACATCGGTAGCCACTGAACTATACTTGTTCAACTTGTCAGAAGTGACACTACTGCAGTTTACAACTTTGTACATGCTCGCTCTCAGGGGCCTGGGTTCTCCAATGAGAATGGCTTTTTACAATGCATCTTTGAAGGGGTTGTGATGATAGTTCTTCTGCTTAAATTATAACTTGTCTGAGTACTTCAAACAAGGACATTGAATCCCTTAGGTGTGCCAAATGTCTATCATCATGGGTTTGAATCCTGGACTATATTTCCCTCAATAAAGTGAGTGAGTATCGTTTTACGCCGCTTTTAGCAATATTCCAGCAATATCATGGCGGGGGACACCAGAAATGGGCTTCACACAATGTACCCATGTCGGGAATCGAACCCGGGTCATGAAAGGGCACATTTGCAAGCTTGGTTTCCAACTTATCATCAAACAAACATATTATCAATCATGTTTATTAAGCAGGACAATAAACACAACAAATTAATGAATTATCCTATATGAACTGAAGACAAAAATCTGGACATACAAAGTTCGATGCCCAAACATTCACATCCATCTAACTAGTAGTTATCCAAATGAATCATATTTACATCTGGTTTAAATCCACTGTTAAGACAGAAATAAATCTCATCATAGTCATGCCGACAATTTTGAAGCAGAATAAGAAACTGCTTATCTAATTACTGGAAGAATTCAAACTGTAATCCCATTCTGTTTTCCTGTGGATATGTTGCAGACAAGTAGCATGAGGATGCTATACTACTAGCAGAACAACACATTCCATCCATACCAGCTTCTGTGGCACCCCAGATGTAATTAGAAGTTAACAGTCAGGACATGTGGTTCACTTTCCCTGTACCCTATCCCAGGGCGAAAGTGATGTATATAACATGTCCTTCACGATATATACAATGTGGGTTCTAGTCATTTTTTCTTTTCTTTAAACAAACAGGTGAAAACATCTTAACATATAACAATAGTCACATGAATTAAAGTGTTCACATTAAGGAGGGTCCTGGGATCTTTGAGGTTTGCTCCTATTTGATTCCTGGAATCTGAAGTCTTTACATTTTAACATTGTACAATGACAAAGACCGCCTGACATTCATGCTTTACTTCTAAACCCAACGGGGAATCCAGGTTAGAAGACGTCCCTAGCAAAACTATGCTGGTCAGAAGAGGCCACATATTGGATTGGGTGGTCAGACTTGTTTGATTGAGTGTCTAATCTATATTTAGCCAATAGCCATGCTGGTAGTTTCCTTTTAATCAATGCCAAAATCATTCCACAATCCACACACAAAACTACAAGGCACTTATTAACGAACTTACACAAGTTTCTTGCCATCTATATATACAAGCACATCACCTGTCTTGTGATGCTGCTGCTACTTTAAACAGAATATATATACCCTGTAGGAAGAGATGGTAATATGACTGGTAACCTTATAGCACTTGACAACACAGCTCGGGTTGTATACTCCACAGGGAGCTGAGAATGAAAATCGAGTGTCACTGATCCATTGCCCTAGGTAATAATGTCAGCACTTTGAGCATGCACAACGTAAGTACACACATTATTATTATTATTATCAATATTACACAAGCATCACCCATGGTAATTATGGCTATATATATCCTGCCCCAAACCACCCCCAAGTGGTTGTGATGACATCTCCTGTTTGACCTAGTGACTGTTTACGTCATTCTATGATGGCAAACACATTGTCTGAGTTGGTAGGTACCACATGTTCCTGGTCAGACTGACACAGCTGTAATCCACAACTTGTACTGAGTATCTGACGTTTTACCCACATGACAATCAAACAGAGCGTTTATTACATATGTCATGGATTTTTTAAAACCTACTTTCATCAAATATCAGCTTTCTAAACACTCTTATCTATATTTCTTTTCCCATTTCTGGGTATGGAGTTACTCTATTCACAAGGATAAATTGTCAAGTGAAATGATCACATTTATCTTAAAAGTTGTTGTTTTTTCATGTTCAGACGACAGTCGAAGCTAGCTTCAATTAAACAATTGATAGGAAATGTCAAACAAATATTGATTTGCAATGTCAAAACGCAGTGGGCTATTACATTGGATAACGTGACAAAGTCATCAATATCATGTGCCAGGGAAACATCCATCCCCTTGTGTCTCTCACTATATCTGTCACTGACAACCCTGACTCAGACCATCACCAGGTTGTCAAGGGAACCAACACTGACTTGCCAGTACTAAAACATCATCAGGTATTTCCTAATGAGTCCACCTTATCAAACTTGGCCACAGGTACAACATCCCGTTGAGGGCATCAAGTTTTTTTTACGAGATAAGGGAGTTTTTCCCTCGATAAAACAACCACCTTACCTTGTGAGGTTTGATTGGCTCCCGCACAGTTCACACAGTTTTTGCCGGCCAGGCACTGAGGCAGGCAAAACTTCATCTCGTATCAGATATGGGATATTATCTCACACTGGGGGTAAATCCTCACTGCTTCACCATCTACACAGTATTGTTGTCAGGAGCGACCACTGTGAAATCTACGCCTGCCAATTTCACAAGGCCAGTTTGGCCCCTCTCTGAGAGTTGGGAGGTCAGAAATAGAAGCGAGGTAAAAATACACCACCACAGTTTCCCTCTGCATATCGTCTCGCATATCGTCTCGGATGCTTAGAGATGCACTCTGCACTTCATGGGAACAGTTATGGTTTGGTGTTTATTCTTAGAAATCTGATTTTGAGCTTAGAAATCTGAAATCTTTAAGTTTACTCCAGTGTTTATTTCCGTGGAAAACTAGATTTTAATGAGCTGATTGCTTTCACAGGTGGTTTGTATCCTGGAGGAAAATAAATTTGGTTTCCAGCTTTTTCTCAAGGCCACAAGTGAAAGACATTTTTCTTTTTAAGGGCTGATTGTTTATTTCGAAGCAAACAATACAATGCAGCTCAGCAGGAAATAAGCTGGAGACATTTATCCATATCATATATAGTAGTTAAAATAATTACTGACACAGCAACAAGTGCAGGACAAGTTCCACCCTGTATCACCCACCCTGTATGACCATCACTAACTGACTCTTGGTTCCACCCTGTATCACCCACCCTGTATGACCATCACTAATTGACTCTTGGTTCCACCCTGTATCACCCACCCTGTATGACCATCACTAACTGACTCTTGGTTCCACCCTGTATCACCCACCCTCTATGACCATCACTAACTGACTCTTGGTTCCACCCTGTATCACCCACCCTGTATGACCATCACTAACTGACTCTTGGTTCCACCCTGTATCACCCACCCTGTATGACCATCACTAACTGCCTCTTGGTTCCACCCTGTATCACCCACCCTGTATGACCATCACTAACTGACTCTTGGTTCCACCCTGTATCACCCACCCTGTATGACCATCACTAACTGCCTCTTGCTTCCACCCTGTATCACCCACCCTGTATGACCATCACTAACTGACTCTTGGTTCCACCCTGTATCACCCACCCTGTATGACATCACTAACTGCCTCTTGGTTCCACCCTGTATCACCCACCCTGTATGACCATCACTAACTGACTCTTGTTTCCACCCTGTATCACCCACCCTGTATGACCATCACTAACTGACTCTTGGTTCCACCCTGTATCACCCACCCTATATGACCATTACTAACTGACTCTTGGTTCCACCCTGTATCACCCACCCTGTATGACCATCACTAACTGCCTCCTGGTTCCACCCTGTATCACCCACCCTGTATGACCATCACTAACTGACTCTTGGTTCCACCCTGTATCACCCACCCTGTATGACCATTACTAACTGACTCTTGTTTCCACCCTGTATCACCCACCCCGTATGACCATCACTAACTGACTCTTGGTTGCACCCTGTATCACCCACCCTGTATGACCATCACTAACTGACTCTTGGTTCCACCCTGTATCACCCACCCTCTATGACCATCACTAACTGACTCTTGGTTCCACCCTGTATCACCCACCCTGTATGACCATCACTAACTGACTCTTGTTTCCACCCTGTATCACCCACCCTCTATGACCATCACTAACTGACTCTTGGTTCCACCCTGTATCACCCACCCTGTATGACCATCACTAACTGACTCTTGGTTCCACCCTGTATCACCCACCCTGTATGACCATCACTAACTGACTCTTGGTTGCACCCTGTATCACCCACCCTGTATGACCATCACTAACTTACTTCTTGTACAGAGATTGAATGAATATCTAAATGCTTCAATCTATATGGATGAGTGAGTGATTGACATCTAAAATAGGCTTGCACATTGGATCCAAGAAAGGAATTATACCCAGGCCTTTGTCGTGATGAGTGAATACTTTTAACCACTAGGCTACCCCATTGCTGCCTATTTGGAATGAGTGAGTGAGTATGGTGTAACGTCGCTTTTCGCAATATTCCAGCAATATCATGGCAGGGGACACCAGAAATGGACTTCACTCATTGTACCCACCTCTATTTGGACATCTTCCCAGGGAGGATAGTTAACTGACTATAAAAGTCAAGTTTCCACCCTTGCCGAACTAGGCTGGTATTATGGAGTTACATTTTGGCTGGACTAATGAGTCTATGCATAGTCCAATCAAAATCACGCACCGAAATCGAAATCCAGTTCGTAAACTGTCGTGCAGATTTCGGTCAATTGCAGGATTGCAAACCATGTGCACCACCAATACGTTGTCAGCAGATATTTTCCAAATCTTTTCATGTTTTTAATCAAGGTGCTCACGTGATTTGATGCATTTCGCGATGTAAGACCACTTTTATCACAATATAGATCTTGATTATCGATCAGATCGTCCTGACTCGGCGCCACCATTTTGTGTGAAGCAAACGCAAGTGATACGAGAGGTGGAATCTGATTGGTCCATAGGAGAGGCTTAGAAGCGACATAACTGGTAATAGCCACTGGTGGGGCTACGATCGAGCCCAGTAATTCCAGCCTAGTTTGGTAAGGGTGGAAATTTGACTTTTAAAGTCTGTTAATTCTCTTGCCTCGGGAAAATGCTATTTGGATGATGTACTGAGACTTGATGATAATTGTGACCATGACAACCACAGACACAAATAAGGCTGATGACACTGCTAGGAAGAGAAACATGGTTTTAATCATTGGTTACAATCGGTTCTTCCAACCAATCAATCAATGATAATAATCAGTTGCTTTTCTTCTGGTACTTTCCAGAAATTGTATGTCAAAGAACCTCTGATATCATACAAATCCTATTCCACAAATACATGTTATCTTTCACATTGATGAAAATATGTTTATGTACAATTATTTACAGGAATAAATGAACATTGCGCATAAAAATATCCCATTTTTTGACATACTTGATTATGGACATCTGTGATCAATCACACCACCTGTACAGGATAACTGATTGATCGTATTTGATTATAAAAACATCAGTATCTGGAATAGTTCGAAGAAGACTTCAATAATTTGTTTCTTTCAAACCAACATGCCTGGTATGGAACCGACACTGGATCTGCCACATGAGACCCCTTCAATTGTACAAAAGCTGTGAAACATGCGAGACAAATCCTTCATTCCCCTGTTTACAGATATCTAGAGAATCCTGAAGCTCTCCTCACAGGTGTAAAGCACATTGCTGCCTAAATTCCTCATTACAATCTCCTCCCAAAATACTCTTATTACAGCAAAATGTTTACCACCTAAACATCTTTGTTTTGGCATTCAAAGACGGCATCCCTTGACTAATTGCCTGCTAAATTCATGGAAATACAGATTCCTTACTCATGACGCAGCGAGAACGTCTTTTCCATCCAATTCTTATTAGTTCCGCCGAGGTTTTTAAGTACACCTTTACGCTCATACGTAAACTTTACTCTCATAAAATGAAGCTGGCGAGAAGCGTTCTTTCAAAGTTTGTTCAAACAATGAGATATGTGTCACACAGGGGCAATGATTGACTGACTTCCAAAACACCTTTTCTTTTCAGGCCTTAACGAAATTTCTAGATTTTGTAACTTTCAAAATAATATTCACAGCTCATAAACTGTCTTAGTGATCAAAAATGTTTACAACTTTTTTCAATGAAATACAATATATCTTGTAAATCAAGGATAAACACAGAGTGTTCAGATATGACAACAGCCTGATGAACAACTTGATAGCTATAGCCCATCAAATTCATAAATATTTAATAGATCAACATATCCAGATAAAGCATACAAAGTGCAGTTTCTGTGTCCACATCTGCTTAAAAGACGTGATAATGCTAGCTGTAAAGACTCTTATCAAATATCACAGCAATGGTCCATGATAGTGCCTTATCTTTTGCACTTGTTGCCAAAAGGAAAGCACATGGCTCAAGGGAGGTAACTCTCAGGTTCCTAAGTAGATAAACAATAGATGCATGTGATCATTCTGATAGAAGGTTAAGGGTCAAATCTCATCAAGGGAACATCTCAAAATGATTAACATTAATTAAGTATTAAAATACAACACTGCTTTTGCAGATGACATGAACACAATATTGTTGCATGGTATGCTCATTTAACTCATGATAAATAACTCAGCTGCTCAGCTGGGACGCTGGTTTAACTCATTAAACCTATTCACTGAAGGTATGCATCATATATTTTCACATGATGCACAAAGTGGCTTAATCATAAACACATTAAGTGTAATCATATTCTCTTTACATCACACACACAGACACAGGCAGACAGACACAGGCAGACAGACACAGAGGCACACACACACAGACACACAGACATACACACACCACAGACAGACAGACAGACAGACAGACAGACAGAGACAGACACTTTTTAAATACCATTCCTCATTGTCACCATGATAATGTCCAATTTTCTACATTTTTTACCTGTGGTTATATTAGTAAGTGGTGGTGGGACAATACACCCATACCTTAAATATTTTCTTTAATGGCTGTTACACTAAAAACTAATTTGTAGTGAAATTTAGTAGTGAAAAAGTAAATATTCTAATACATTGTGCCATACTTGATTCTGCCAACTGTAAATCGTCAGCGTGCTAGGTATTTGGCCATCAAGCCTATGAAAATATTGCTTAGGGACCACAGATAAGAGCACATACATGTATCCTGATACATATTGAATCATGAACCAGGTATTGTGATACGTATCGTATCGCATGGTTGGTGTACTATTATCCCAGCCCTATTAGTGTCTTAGTTTCTAGTGTTCATATTCTAATGTCACATATTTTCTTTCTTCACATTTTAGTCTTAGAAAGTCCCTTGAGATTATAAAGTCTTATCTTATCTTTCTAATAATGTCCTTTTAATTTGTGGAATAAAAAGAAATCAAAACAATATTACTGAAATAATACTGACATCAAAGGATCTAAAATGCTGGATGCCAAACAAATATATCTCATAATATTACCTCTTTCACCAAGATTCAACGTGTAAACTTGAAAAAGATAATTATAAATTTCAAATTTCTAAAGAAGTATGTGAAATTGGGTTTAATGTCTCATTGAAAGTAGTATTAATCTATCGGTCCCACCTTGAGCAATCATATTGTTCCCAGAAGTGGCACAGAATCTTCAACAGGTGCTTATCCATTAACCTTTTCTGTTTATTTCATTCAAAAGTCGTCTATTTCACCGCACACCTGTGTCTCAGTGATATGGTGGGCTGTCAGTGAGATGTTCATTACATACTGTCTCAGCCTCAACCTCTCAAGTTAGGAGCCCAACTTGAAGACATTTCCCCTTTGTTGTCCCATTCTCTGGTCATAAATCATGTACATTTCACCCTCAGGTATGCATTTCAGAAATCTACACAGCATGTGCAACACACAGGTGCAAGGCCCATTGCGGTTATCAACAGCACGCCAGGTCATTATTCCAGAAGGGATTGCATTATGATAACCCAGAACCAAAAGCCGTCAGGTAATCATAAAAACAATTAATGTCTTCACCAAAATTACCTTGAGCACATTTGATCAAACTTACCATATAAAAAAATATTCACAATTCTTTGTCTCTCGTTTAACTTGTTAAACTGAGACACCATCTGATTGCCCAAGTGAGTGAGTGAGTATGATTTTTAGTAATATTCCAGCAATGTCATGGCGGGGGACACCACAAATGGGCTTCACACATTGTACCCATGTCGGGAATCGAACCCGGGTCTTCGGCGTGACGAGCGAACGCTTTAACCACTAGGCTACCCAACCGCCCCTGATTGCCCAAGAATTAATACCATTTTCTCAATCACAGATCGTGCTTTGTATATTTTGTCACACTGAAACTACAGTTTTGTTATCCTACACACGTCCCCATGTGTCTTGGACAGAAGGAGACTTGAAGCCATCACTCAAGACATTCCATGTAATGAAGGCAGTTTAATGTCGTACCATGCTTTGAATCAGCTAGGACGTGATCTGGGTGAGAACTACATACATATATGTTACACCAACGTGTAGGAAATTTTATGCTGTTGATAGTATTGGGTGTCTTTTGAAATAGATATGATCAAGATATGTAAATATACTCTTGTAGGTTTATCACGGTGTCTTGGCGTACAAAATCTATATATAGACCATGATTAAGTGCATGCATGACTGTCACAGCATAAAGACATCCACCTACCATATTGATGTAAAGATAACACAGTTCAATATGAAATAAGCAAAGCAGCTTCAAGTCACCTTGACATTGCAGTGATTTGTGGAATCATTTAGATGTAGTCTATATAGGAAGTGCTTTGCTTATCTCCCTTGTCTTGAGTGAGTGAGCGTAGTTTTATGTCCCAGAAGGCAACATTCAGAATAAGCTCTGCTAATGTGTTTTTGTGAAGATTCGAACCTGGATCCAAAGCGATGCTGTAACCACTTGGCTATCCTACCACCACTTGATTAAAAGAAAATCTAAAGCTGCAATATCAGAAATATGTTTTCAGAATCATTAACTAAACTAGCACCCAGAAGAAAATATGTACAAGTGATATTTCTGTTTGATATTGACCTACCTCACTCTAAAGTCGAACTAAAGGTAAGACATGACCAATGACTGACAAGCACAGTAACGTTAAACAAAATGACTGTCACAAAGAATACAAACGTCAAAAAGAATACAACTGTCACCAAGACAACAGCTGTCAAAAAGAATACAACTGTCAAAAAGAATACAACTGTTCCAAGACTACAACTGTCACCAAGAATACAACTGTCACCAAGAATATAACTGTTCCAAGACTACAACTGTCACAATAATACAACTGTTCCAAGAAGACAACTTTCCACAAGTATACAACTGTTCCAAGACTACAACTGTCACCAAGAATATAACTGTCCACAAGTATACAACTATTCCAAGACTACAACTGTCGCCAAGAATATAACTGTCACAATAATACAACTGTTCCAAAACTACAACTGTCACCAAGAATACAACTGTCAACAAGAATACAACTGTTCCAAGACTACAACTGTCACCAATAATACAACTGTCAGCAAGAAGACAACTGTCAACAAGAATAGAACTCTTCCAAGAATACAGCTGTCAACAAGAATACAGGTGTCAACAAGAATACAACTGTCCACACACAATCCAAACTAAGACATGGGATCTTCATTAATGTTTGCCCATCAAATCGGGAATTCTTTTTAGGGAATAAAATCACACAAAACCATAAATCACTTTAGAAAAGATATTACATACAGTTATAATTTCAATATACAACTAACAAACCAATATTAAGAGTGGGAAGGTGGAAGTCAGTGGGTATATACATTTCCCTTCCAACTACTCCTGTCACATCTAAAGATATAAAGTCATTCTAAATAAGCAAATCTGAAAGGACTGACATTAATTGGGAGATATGACACATAAGACCTACCTCAAACCGACATAAACATGGATTCCCCATCCGACCAGTACGCTCAACATAGAACAGCAACACTACAACATGTGCACTCCTTGGTGTACCTCAAAGACCAGGACGATATGGCTAGGGTATTTTTTATTGTGTACTCAAACTTGTTGTCCTGTAGAAGGCATTGTGTCAGTGCATAATGCACACAGCAAGGCAGAACAACATTTTGGACCAGCAAGTAGAAGCATGTATTTATCAAAGATCAAAACGGAAAATGATCCTACATGAATGGAGGCTTCTGGCCCTACTACATCTGCCCAGTATCCTAGTTCCGGCCTGCTTCTCACGTACACACAACCTCCACTGGCGGTGGGTGAGTCATGTGTGTTTATGCTCACTGAGGTAGTCTCCTCTACCTGGTGGCTGACAGCTAGGCATGGCCTGTTGTCACCTGTCCTTGTTTACATTAAGGTCTACCTGGACACACACTGACCTCGTCAGGTCGTTGTGACCTCAGGTACACAGATGAAATTGGGGGATGATGCCAAGGTAGAACCTTGTATGATGAAATACAGGGAGACACCCTCAATCAGGGAAATGCCCTCACACTGAAATGGTCTGGATTAACAACTTCTTGTTTTTGTTGTTGGTTTGTTGTTTACCGACACACTACACAATATTCCAGCTATATGATGGCGGCCTGTGAACAATAAAATCTGGACCAGACAATCCAGTGATTGACATGAACATCAATCTACGCAATTGGGATACAGTAAACTATGGTTATAACGAACTCAAAGGGACTACTGATGTTAGTTCGTTATAACCGTAGTTCGTTATAAGTATATATACAGTATAACTACAGCAAATAGTCGGGACTAAAAAGTTAGGTCGTCATATCCATTAGTTTGTTATAAGCGTGTTCGTTATAACCGTAGTTTACTGTACAATGACAGGCAATCAACTAAGTCAGAGGGTCTGACCACCTGATCTAACAAGGTTGCTGGGGCCCTACATTCTCAACCAGAATTCCCATGAGCTTTATGATTAACCGTTTCGAACAAAGCTGCAAAAGTTACATGACATATTCATTGTATGAAATGTTTTCTATGATAAATACGTTTCTTACAATGAAATGTGCCATGTAAATTACGTCTTTCGTGAATACAAATGAACTCAGATGCAGACAAAGCATGTGCCATGCTCGGCACACACAAACAAAAGCCAAGATTATTGTGGTTGACAAATCTGACATCTTGCATCAATTGCCAATGTTGGAACTACAAGGCAGTACATGTTCTGTTCCCTGGCCTAATTTCAACCACATGGCAGTAATTAAGGCAATCAGGTTGTGTTCCTTACCTACTAAAACACTATCAGGCCTACAACCTTCCTGATCCAAGCCAGACCAGGGCAATTAGCAGTCAGCCATTGATGTTTTTAATCCAGTAAATCAAGCATGATGACCAGCCCCTCTCACTGCAGGGATGACACAAGCCCTGTGTGTGGGGGCTCAGTGATCTTTCTTCTGGGAATACGCCAGTCTTTATGAGGGGACCCCTGCCTTTTCCCCCTTGGGTCCAGACATCAACCCTCTCAGATCTAATCAAGGTTTAAAAGTTCATTTTGGATGCACACCCGAATTCTGTTTCCTAAATGGGAGTAGTGTTGTGCTGACTTGTTGTACAGGAGATGATTTGTTCTAGTTGGCCTCCTTGTCACAATAAAGATACTACTGTTCTCACTAAAGTCAGTCTCACTGATAATGTTGGAAATTTTTACTGGATATTTAGGATAAAACCTAAAGTTTTGAGAGTATGAATTTATTTCAGTTTGGATTTCATATTCAATATTGTTCATATCTCTGATATTTTACATGAATATATCAATTCACATTTTCAATCACTTATATCTTTCATGACCAGTCATGTTACATATTTAACAGCTTCCCTTTCTAAATCTACTGAACTGGATGTCAATACTTGATATAAATGGTTATTTTGCTATTTTTTCCAAATTTTCAAAAAACATAAAATACCAATTTTCTGAAGGATAGGAAAGACACAAGTCATACATAGGGTTCAACACAGATATATTCACAATCCAATATTGAAAACAATTAGAGAAATGCTTAAGTTGCCCAAGAGATCTAAAGAATCTCGTTCATTTCATGCATCAGTCAACCTTAGTGGGCCATTGCACACTTCAACTGATAGGCATTTCAAATCAATTAAGTAACTATTGAGGCTTCCATATGATAAGCCAGTCAGCGTCAACCTTACACGCAACCCTGTGAACTATATTTAATCTGGAGCCATCTCGAAAAGCTCCCCCCACACCAGACCCTCATAAAACCCTCCACTGACTGATAATGATTGAGACATCAGCTCGTTAATTTCAGCTGCATTTCACTACCACCATCATTCAATACCTAACTCAGAATTAGTGGACCTTCTGTTTGGAACCTAATGGGGAGAAAATGAGTTTGTTGTTTGCTAAAGGCAAAATAAAGCAGGGCATTAACCACAGACAAATTGGTCTATTTGGAACAAATAAATAAGACCCTGTGTTGAGGAATGTAGAGCCAATGTCTCGTAGCAGTGCATGGTCTACAAACAACTTCTACATAGTTCTACATCAGACTGATTTTAAGTCAGCTTCCCCTATCCAGATAGCTGGGAACATTACCGCCTTACATGGCCCCCACACAAGTTCAGAACTACACATCTTCCTGAGGCAAGGGAGTTAACTGACTTTAAATGTCAAGTTTCCACCCTTGCTGAACTAAGCTGGAATTCCATGGCTTTATCATAGCGCCACCAGTGGCTCTTATGAGTTTTGTCCCTCCTTTTGACCAATCAGATTCTCCCTATCATATTACTTGCATTTGATTCAAACAAAATGGTGGCGCCCAGTCAAGGTGGTCTGATCAATAATAAAGATTGATATGTTATAAAATGGGTCTTACCCTCGCAAAATGCATCAAATTATTTGAGCACCTTGATTCAAAACATCAAAAGATTTGGATCTGTAGACGCCCAGTTGATGGTACAAATGCTTTGCAAATCCTGCAGTGACCTAAATCTGCACTGGATGTCGATTTCGTTACACAATCTGATTGGACTATGCATAGACTCATTAGTCCAACCAAAACATAACTTTGCAATTCCAGCCAAGTTTGGCAAGGGTGGGAACTGGATTTTTATAGTCAGTTAACTCCCTTGCCTTGGGAAGAAGGAAAGACAGGGAGGAGACAAGACAAGTGTTAGTATCAGAATAACAGAGTTTCCATTCAAACATTTTGCAACCACCATTCTAAGATAGGCATGATGCATCAGCCTTTCTTAAATAAAGCTCCATCTTTCATCTCAATGTGGTCACAATTATTTTCATCCTAAAACAATATTTTGTTTCAAATCCACTTTTCAGCAGCAGTTAAGGACATACAGGTCATGCATGCAGCACTCACAGTGACTAAAACATGCAGCTGGAGATGGTAGACCAGATACCATATGACAAGACTGAGGTGAATGAGTGGAGGACAATGTATTCAAGTTGTGATTTGCCTAACGTGGGAGGAAAGCCTGAAGTGATGCATGCCACGAGAATGAGTATGGTGCTGACAAATAAGAAAACATAATCAGAGCGAATCTGGGATCCAAACCCATGATGATAAGTTTCTGGAACGCCCAAGGAAACAACTCTGCACAGCCACTCGGGGTGCCTTAGAAGACTAGGTCACCCATGCACCCTCAGACCAATGAAGCACCTTTTATATGAACTACGGGGATGATGCTGATAAATCAGGATGAAGCTGGATTCGAACCCATGATACCGATTTCAGTATATAAACTTGTTTGTTGTTCAACCGCACAAATAATCAATTCTAGACCAGATAATCAAGTGACTGTCATCATGAGTACAATTTACACAACTGGGAGATGATGATATGCCTCAACCAGGTGAGCCAGCCTGACCACCCGATCCCATTAGTCACCTCTTACGACAAGCATGGATGGCTGGAGGCCAATTCTAACCCTGACCTTCACAGGAAACACTGACACCACATGGCTTCTCGGAAAAGGAATTAATGGACAGTAAGTTCCAGCCTCCATTTCAAAAAGCGATCATATTGCTACAACTGTCGTAAGTCTATCTTGAAGTATTGGAATTACGACCATCTTAGCGCTACTATCGCTTTGCAAAACGTGGCCCTGAGTCATCCAAACTAGCAACATCCAAGTAAAGCAGCCATCATGACTATCTTCTCCTATTTGTGATCAGAGTAAAAACTATATCTCTCCATCCTACAAGTCATCAGCATCATTTCAAGGTATTATATGCTTTTTTTGTTGTTGTTGTAGCTGTTGTTGTTTAACGCCGCACTCAGCAATATTCCAGCTATATAACGGCGGTCTGTAACATACGCGAGTCTGGACCAGACAATCCAGTGATTGACATCATGAGCATTGATCCATGCAATTGGGATTGATCAACCAAGTCAGCGAGTCTAACCACCAGATCCCGCTAGTCGCCTTTTATGACAAGCATAGTCGCCTTTTACAGCAAGTATGGGTTGCTGAAGACCTATTCTACCCCGGAATTTTTATATGCAGAAACCCAAGTGGCATGAAAACCAGCTGCCGATCACACCAGGACATCATCTGGCTGTCCCTGTGTTAGTTCCCAGATGCCATCTGTGTGCAGGACCAGTGTCTTACCTTGGTGATCTGTGTATGTGTCCCATCACCAGCATTTCCCACGTGAACGCCTGACGCACCTCACTGAGAAGTCTCTACATACACAACGTCCATGTCAAGTCCCACACAACAGCATACATGCTATAGAAAGCACTTTGTTCACGGGGACCACTCTCATGGGAACAATTAAATTTTTCAAGTCATTTTGCATAAAGAGAACTAAGTCAGCCTTTACAGCAGTTATCTGATGCATGTGTGCTGCTACAGTGTTTTATCAATTCCATCACTCTTCCAAATTACACTCAAGGGACAATACAAAAATGCTTACGTTCATCAAGCTGATATATAACTTCAAAACAAAACTTTTATCATCTAACACAAAATTTTAATAAAGTTCAAAACATTTAACAGACCTCAAGCAGACGTTTTTGTTGAACTATTTAATGACCACGCTACAAGACGCCTAGCCTTGTTCAAAGGCTATACTGAAAGAAAAGTCCATGGATGTGTAGTAATTCTATCCTCCTAATAGGTAAGTCTAGATATGTGGACTCCAGTCTCAAATAGGGACAACTTGTTCTTATTATTCACATAATCTAGAACATGATTTAAATTAATAATTATTGCCTTAGAGACTTGTGCAAGTCTACAAGACACCATCAGGTATATCCTGAACTGCACCCTACAGTGTCTATGATTGTATATTCCACTGACAATGGGTGTGTCCACATTGGCTGACAGTAGGCTAGGGTCCTGATGACACTTAGTGACATATGTTGTCGTATCACCTCCCTGTCTCGGCCAAGCTGGCCACTCATGCAGTAAGTGAATATATAAAGTTATACCACCCTGTGCTGAGATGTATGTGAGAACACAGTGAGCAGTGATAAAATACCCTACCAGTTATACACTGATGTCAGGACCTTGTTGATCCTGAATCACTGCTTTATATGAAACTGGAGCGATATCATAAAACACAAATGATTCTTTAATCCTGATATTGGTAATCCGGACTATTTCAGCTTGAATGATACTGTCCATATTAAGAGGGTTTCACTGTGTATGTGACAAAAACCTGAAGTGTTGGACCAGTAGATTGTCTTAAGTGACTGACATACAGAACTGACATGGCAACATGTACATACAGCATAATCTTTCCCCTCTACACTGTAACATGAAAGCATCAGCGACAATACGCACAGTGAAACATATGACCATTTCAGTTTAATACATAACTTCTACTCTCGCACACACAGACATACACATAGCCTGTGACCCCTCAACCAGTCGTCCGAAGCACAGGTCCAGCAGAAACTATGTTCAGATTAAAATCTGAAAATGTTTCCATAGGGCATATACAGTTGAGTAAAAAATCTGAAGTTCCTACAATAACAAAAATATAACTGCTGAAATATGCAAACACACAAAATATATCAGCAGCATCTTCCTTGACACATTGTTGGTGTAACAGTCTCTAATCCTCTCAAGACTTACTCTCCAATACCAAGAAATTCAGTTGAAAACTACCCCTGCAGATTTATCGGGCTATATTTGGCCGCGAAATAATACACAATGCAAAAGTGAAATGACAAAGCCCACCTTCAAAATTGTAACTGTTAGATTTCCATACAGCTTTACGCATTCCTTAAATCATGGACATTGATTGATTTTACTACTAAAATAGTTCTAACACACATCAGAAGTCTTGTCATGCATTAGTATATAATACACAACACAATTCTTATCAGTAAAGACCAATTATCGTTTTCAAATTAGTTTTGAAATAGCCCCCATGTCTGTCTTGAATAGAAGATGATATTGTTGTCGATCTCCGAAAGAAAACACGATACATAACCGTCAATGACTTTCTCCTACCTGACCAAGCTTCCCCTCCAGCATATCCATACAAACATTGACAATCCTTCATTCCAATCCCCTGACTGATAAAAGCTTTATCACTGAATAAACCAAAGCAGATACAAAGAAAAAGGAGACGTGGACAAAGTACTCACTTGAAAAGGTGAAAATCTCGAAAACAGAAGGACAGTAAAAATCCCAACTTTCAGGGAAGGGCACCTGAAAATGCTGCCAACTGTCTCACCCTAGGGATTACAGAGTTCCCTGTTGCAGGTGTATGGAAGGTGTTACACACCAACAGAGAGCACCTAGCTCTCTCAGGCAGGCCTTCTGTCTTGGCTTGGGACCTCTCAGAGAGTACACATTTTCTCAGGGTCGTAACACCTTGGGGGGCATCTCAAAATCTAAACCATGGTTAGTTTCAGATGTTCCCTTCATGGATCTAGTTTCTAAGTTTTTCGAAAATTCTGATGGGTTTTGATTAAACTACTGAGGAAGTTAGCTATTTTAGTAGAGGTATTTTTCTGTATATTCTAAATAGATGTTTTTTAATGACAAAAAATTATGTCCAATGCATAATTTTGTCACTATTTTGACTTGTACTATATGTTCCTGTTTTTATCAAGTTAACAAGTGACATGCCTTTGCATGTGTTTGTGACAGGTGCCCCTGGTGGGACAGGATACGCTCACCTTTTCGCAAACACCTGTTATCATCAGTATTTCATATAGTCCGAACCATACATTTCACTCTGCTTTTGGCACAGACTTCTGATGAATATGGAAAGGATGTTTGTCTCTTTCATTGTTATGAAAATGATTATGTGAATGCATAAATACATACAGATTTCAAGAAATTATGCAACTAAAAGCTGTACTGCAACAATGGACTGATGGTGGCATGGCAGCCCCCTCCTCCCCCACTGAAATATCCCTGGGGTGACACATGCTGTTGCAGGCACACCAGTGGACCAGGGAGACTAGGTGACCCACACCCACTGCCAGCATTATCCCTGGGGTGACACATGTTGTTGCAGGCACACCAGTGGACCAGGGAGACTACGTGACCCACACCCACTGCCAGCATTATCCCTGGGGTGACACATGTTGTTGCAGGCACACCAGTGGACCAGGGAGGCTAGGTGACCCACACCCACTGCCAGCATTATCCCTGGGGTGACACATGTTGCTGCAGGCACACCAGTGGACCAGGGAGACCAGGTGACCCACACCCACTGCCAGCATTATCCCTGGGGTGACACATGTTGCTGCAGGCACACCAGTGGACCAGGGAGACTAGGTGACCCACACCCACTGCCAGCATTATCCCTGGGGTGACACATGTTGCTGCAGGCACACCAGTGGACCAGGGAGACCAGGTGACCCACATCCACTGCCAGCATTATCCCTGGGGTGACACATGTTGCTGCAGGCACACCAGTGGACCAGGGAGACTAGGTGACCCACACCCACTGCCAGCATTATCCCTGGGGTGACACATGTTGTTGCAGGCACACCAGTGGACCAGGGAGACTAGGTGACCCACACCCACTGCCAGCATTATCCCTGGGGTGACACATGTTGCTGCAGGCACACCAGTGGACCAGGGAGACTAGGTGACCCACACCCACTGCCAGCATTATCCCTGGGGTGACACATGTTGCTGCAGGCACACCAGTGGACCAGGGAGACTAGGTGACCCACACCCACTGCCAGCATTATCCCTGGGGTGACACATGTTGTTGCAGGCACACCAGTGGACCAGGGAGACTAGGTGACCCACACCCACTGCCAGCATTATCCCTGGGGTGACACATGTTGCTGCAGGCACACCAGTGGACCAGGGAGACTACGTGACCCACACCCACTGCCAGCATTATCCCTGGGGTGACACATGTTGCTGCAGGCACACCAGTGGACCAGGGAGACTAGGTGACCCACACCAACTGCCAGCATTATCCCTGGGGTGACACATGTTGTTGCAGGCACACCAGTGGACCAGGGAGACTAGGTGACCCACACCAACTGCCAGCATTATCCCTGGGGTGACACATGTTGCTGCAGGCACACCAGTGGACCAGGGAGACTAGGTGACCCACACCCACTGCCAGCATTATCCCTGGGGTGACACATGTTGCTGCAGGCACACCAGTGGACCAGGGAGACTAGGTGACCCACACCCACTGCCAGCATTATCCCTGGGGCGGCACATGTTGTTTCAGTCACACTGATGGACTGGAGAGACCTGGTGACCCCCTTCCATTACATCCCCCTGCCAGACACTCCCTGTGGACAACCATATGTGGCTAACTGCGACTATTTTTCAATTAGCAGCAACATGCATTTTTCAGTGTTTTCTCTGTCAACCATTTGTTGAGTTGAAACATAGACATAAGGTATTCTAGTCCTGCACCATGACTGAAGAATATATTTTTTTTTAAAATCTCATAACGCATACAAAAGCAAGTCTAATCAGCTGTAGCTAGCTCTATTCCAGCATAGGGACATTTTTATTTTATTTTTTGAGTCAAGAAGGATATTGTGTAATATAAGATTAAATAGACTAAATGTTATTCTAAAGGTATTCCAGCAATGCGTGATGGCCTAAAAACAATCAAATCTGGGCAAGATGAAACAGTGATACAGTAAACTATGGTTATAAAAAACTCAAAGGGACCACTAATTTTAGTTCGTAATAACCGTTGTTTGTTATAAGCATATATACAGCATTTATACAGTAAAAGGCCAGGACCAAAAGAAATACAGTTTGTTATATCCGCCATTTCTTTTTAAGCGTGTTTGTTATAAACGTAGTTTACTGTATATGTAAATAATAAGCAACATCCTACACCATCGGGGTACAGTGACACACAATCAACCAAGTCACTGAGTCTGACCACCCAATCCATATATCTCTTGTACATCCACCAGAGGTTGGAACGACCTACTCTAACCTGGAATCCCACTCTTTCCTACACCATCGGGGTACAATGACACACAATCAACCAAGTCACCGAGCCTGACCACCCAATCCATATATCTCTTGTACATCCACCAGAGGTTGGAACGACCTACTCTAACCTGGAATCCTGCTCTTTCCTACACCATGGCAAGTGAACTTAAAATCAAACTAAATGAACAACTTTACCACATTCCCAACAAGATGTGTCTGTTGAAAATCCTAAGTCAGAACATGTTAACTTATTTCAGCTCTTCCACAAAATATGACATGTCCCACTGTGACAACCCAAAACCAAACAGCACGGACTTCAATGGAAGCATTCATCTTTAGCAGAGGGAGCATCCCTTCTTTTTCCTTACTTATTATCAGTTCACAGTCAGTAATCATTCATTATTCAGATGTGCATCTCCATAGAAGAGTTAGCAGCACCCTGGCAATTTGGCGTCACGTTACATGAATCTACGACTAGTCAGCCTACTGTGAAGCACTGCAAACAAGCTGAGCTTAGAGGCTCACCAGAACAGAGAATTACTCAAACCATTCTACAAAGACACCTCCCTCTAAGTTTAACTCACCCCAACCCTTCTACCACAACACCTCCCTCCAACCTTAAATCACCCAAACACCACCCTCCCGTCCCAGACTGTAATGGCAAGAATATCATAAATTGATTCCTTTGTCAGCTTTGAGAAACGTTTTCCTTCAGGGCTATAGTATGTTTGGGGCATTTAAAGCAGGACTGTCTCAAGAAATGAAGCAAAAAGAAACAAATGATAAAATACAGTCACAAGACACTGTAGCTCACCTAACCTTTTCTGATTTGGCAGCACTACAGGTGACATCATTAGAAATTGAAAAACATCATTACTTTCTACAAAACAGACATCAAGGTTTAAATTTAACCTATGTCTGTTGGTCTAGGAGGACAAGATTCAGTGACCTTTCCTTGTAGACCACCACCACTTTCACCATTAGAAAGATGGCAACCCTGTGGCAGATCATTTTTGCAGACTTGTGAAAATATATGTTAATCTGTAACCCTGGACCTGGACATACAGCATACAAAGTTATGATTCATGCATAACTGTTTAGGTGAGCTAAAACGTCAAAAAGGAAAATCATAAGAAATGTTCATCCTTCTTGACCAATTTGTCCTTAAACAGTACATCAAGAAAAAATTCCCCTGGCTACATTTTGAAGTCTACATTTTGGTTGAATAGCTTTTCTACAATGTTAAAGTGTACAGATGTAATGCAAAGTGCATGTTTATCATGCATTATTACATACATCTAGATTGGGGTATTCAAAATACTGTCAGAACTCTGGCGCCAAGCACAGACACCAGGTTACAATACACCCACAATTTATTAATCCCCACAAGGCTTATCATTACTTGGTCATACTAATTCTATGTTATGGAATGATATCATTTTTCAAATCTTGTCACATATTGACTGCATCACAATGTTGATATGGGGACTCCAGCAGCTAATCATGTGACTTGTCGACAGTTGTTGGTGTGGATTTCGCCATGTACATCAACCCCATCCATATAGTATTACTGCACTAGGATCATAGTAGGGAATATGGACAGCATATCACACATGTGGTTCTGAATGACAGTTTATATCGCATCAAAGATGTGCTTCTGCATGACAGTATGTCACACATAACACATGGTTCTGCATGACAGTATGTCACATAACACATGGTTCTGCATGACAGTATGTCACATAACACATGGTTCTGCATGGCAGTATGTCACATAACACATGGTTCTGCATGACAGTATGTCACATAACACATGGTTCTGCATGACAGTATGTCACATAACACATGGTTCTTCATGGCAGTATGTCACATAACACATGGTTCTGCATGACAGTATGTCACATAACACATGGTTCTGCATGACAGTATGTCACATAACACATGGTTCTGCATGACAGTATGTCACATAACACATGGTTCTGCATGACAGTATGTCACATAACACATGGTTCTGCATGACAGTATATCATGACACATGTGGTTCTTATTAAAAGTATTCATGTGTATAAGAATTGTATCAAACTGATGCTAATGTAACCTAGTTAGTAAAACATGAATGTTACGACAAAATACAGAACTGATCCAAGGACCCATTGTCATCTGACAATTGTGGAGGGGTCCTATACGAATACTTAACTTATTGCAGCCCATCTTAAACAGTAGGGATCACTTGTAATGTACAGTCAGAATCTTCTTCACGATTCTTGGAATAGACTCTAAAGGTATTTACGGCTGTCACAATATACCAGGGGGAATATTAGGCACTTCCTAACTTGCCTGCTGCAATCTGCTCAATCTTAAAGGTAACCTCCCAACAAGTGGTCATTTCTTATTTTAGATAGTTTGCCTCCATAATTTTGTTTGGCAGAGTGTTGTACATGCGTTGTCATTTTTCCCTGTACGTACAAATAAAATGCCTTATCTAATATAATCACCAACTGCAACTGATAATTAAATAAACAATTCTTAATTGAAATAAAGCTGTTGGTAGCAAGAAATACTTGTGCACGTCTTGTCTTTACAACATGTCTGGAACATGTCATCTTTTTCTATCTTGTTCGAGTTCTCATCCATTACTGAAGGACATATTTCTGTCTCCGGACAAAATTACACGAAATGAACACGAGAGAATTGTATTTTCTTTGCTGCCTCGTTCAGAACTGTCTTGAGTAAGTAAGCGAGTTGGGGTTCAGCTAAGCAGCAATAACACTGCAATGTGCAATAAACTGTAAGCCCCCAAAACAAGTCTCCTCCATTGTCCCTTCCGTCAGCTAGGCAGCCAGGCAGCACAACAGAACATTGGAATGACAAGTTTTGTCATTATCCTAACATTTTTGACAGAGTTTTTAAACATAAACTTGATGACTAAACCGTTTTTTAATTCCATACCATGTTCTCATCACTGTATGGCCGATACAATGACAATATGACCTTAAACTTTCCCTCACTCACTCACTGTCATTATGACATATCACCTAGTTTTGTGTAGCCTGGAGAGTTGGGAACCTCTCTGCCCCAGCATACCCTTGAGGCATGTACATACATAACATACCTTCATCAACATTCGGACTTCTACACTGACTGTATCACTGCCATCATACGAACTACGCATATCCTGTTTAGCAATATTTCATGTGTGAAAAACTTTTCACACAAGACTGCAAATGCAATTTTCTCAGGTATTCACAGGTAAGTGTCACCAAAATACACTTCACACATAAAATGTATGTCACCCTGGATCCAAACACATGCCTGACTAAATAACCTGTACTGACCTATTACCCAAGGCCTAAACCCCTCACCTTGAAGAATATCAGTGTTCTTCCTCCTGCAAAGTATTTGAACAGGAGAGAGAGGGGCTGCCTATCAATGATAGAGAAATGTTGTGAAAGTAATGAGTTAATCCAAGAATAGCAAACACATGTTGCAAGGATGTACAGAAGCTGGTAGTGAAGAAATGGGACATATGGGACAATAACCGCTGCATGTTCGGGGGATCCTGTAGTGACAGATCTATGTTACACGACTATAAAGGGGAGCGTGTTTTGTTAGGCAACTGTTGTCTGTCATGCTTGACTAGGTCCAGCATTTCGTACATGTGTCCACAGTAATAGACACGCATTGTAACACATAAATAGAAAAAGTCTAACCTTGATTCATGTTCACAGCAGTTCTGGGTGTGCCATGTTAAATTTGCTAAAACGTTGGACACGTAAGTCTATTCTTCTTTTATAACAAATATTTTGCATTGAGGGATAAAATTCAGTTCCCGTGAGCTTGACGAGATCGTGCTCCAAGTCTCAGTGTTTTAACTGAAAACTTCCTCACTGGTGGTAAAGGCAGTTGAAATAGTTCATCACAAAGTGTTCACTGTTGTCAATGAATTATGTTACAGGCCTCAGATAACTTCATATTTCTTGACCTGCTCCTTCCTTCCTACAATGCAGGTACATTGCAGAAGGGTGATAGAGAGAAAAGGATCATTAATCCATTGTAGTATTATCTATGGCAGTACAGTTATTTCACAGTTGGTGTACAGAAACAGACATGACAAGGAAAACTACATGTGAGGTGGTCCGTACTCGAAGCAACAACCCAGGCCCTCATAGTAAGATGACACACTGACCACACACAGCAGCCATTGTAACCACACAATCCCCGCATTTATCAAAACCGTTAAACATGTCGTACTCGGAAGCAATTGTGCTGTTATGTAGAGTTCAGGAAAAGGCAGCTTAATTCTCAATGCAAATGTTGAATGCACAGCTTCTGTTAAAAAGCTGGTGCATTACCTCAATGAGGAACATTCCTGATCTAATAAATTGATATCAGGGACAATTCTGAAGCTTAGATCATCTTGACTTTTTAAACAACAGTTGGAATCATGAAAAGGATGCTACATATGATTTATATATTTTTTAAATCCAGAAGCATTAAAACTTCCTTTGGGCCTTTATTTGTGAAATATTCACTGAAAGTCTTAATTTGTCAGAAAGAAAAGAAATATACTTCAAGTAATGTCAGAACATGAACACTCAACTAAAACAAAACCTGCAAAAGACCAGGTCAAACTCGCACCTTAAGACATTTCCTTTAAATGTCTGCCATGTGCTTCTCCTAACACTCACAGGAACAATAGGCAGCACACGTCTCATGGATATTGTGTTGTTTCGAAGTTTTATTACATCACGACATAACGTCAAAAGTCAACCATTGAAAGCATTCATGGCTCCACAAAATGTCAAATAGTCACAGCCTTCTGATATGACCTTCTACAGGTTGACCTTGGTCAAACCAACAACTGCTATGAGTTTGAAAAGTTTGAAAACAAAAACAACATATGATCTGAAACTAGGGACAAGAAAAAATTCAAAAAGAAAACAAAATCACATGCAGGTCTCTTTCATTTTGTACTTGCAACCTTTACCCGACATTTGAACTACTTTTTGTACTGTTTCCATAGCAAGGGAAACTGATTAGGAGACAATATGATCAGCTAACTTTCCAAACATGTCTCAAAATATCTGCAATTACCCCGAACAAACTACAGTTTCATGTCAAAAGGGTAAAAGAAAATAAACTTGTATAGCTAAATGAATCACAAAAAGAACATCAGAATTCAATCTTCCTGTACCAAAACCATTAACCAGAATACAACTTTCCGGCAGGGGAGCAAGTAAAGTCATTACACGGCTTCAATTAGTTCTATTTAAGGACAGGCAGCTACAGAAATATCTCACCATAAACTGGGAGGCCACGTGAGGAGTCATAAATGTCTATATATACCAATACGGTGTATTCTTACCTTTGAGTACATGTTTGAGTTCCTTGGCAGCTCTGGTTGTTGTGAACTTGTTGACAATGTCTAGTGCTGTCTGGTCATAAGAGTTGGGCTTGTTGACATCGATGCCACACTGGAATAACAAGTTGGTAATTTCATCAAATGCTGAACTGATGAAGTAAGAGAGATACAAGGTCATCTTGACTTGACAATAACAGCATCTAGAGCTTGGTGGATTCTGTCATGTTACCCACCACAGGCATTGTGTCAAGTGCAGCTTGTCAAACAGGACTGAAGTTTTTGTTAATGGACATTTTCGAGTGTGGATAAATAAGCCTCTATTCAATTTGACACTTTTCAAATTTAATTTATATCAGAGGGCTGAATTTCATGTTTGTCTCAGTTTGGGCTTCAACATAAAATGTTATGAAAAGAATACATACACAATGTTTTTCTGATCAAATAATGCGATCAAGAGTGAATGTTATTTCATGCCACAGTCAGCAATATTTTAGGAATATCATGCTAGCTCACACACAACAAAGTCCGGGCCAGGCAAACCAGTATCTGATGGTATGATCACCGATCAACATTGTTGGGGTACAATGACATACAATCATCTAGGTCACACATAATTTCTTGAGTATAGTGTGCACCTAAGCATAAAGTACAATCCCCTTTTGGGGATTCAGTATTTTGGAAAGAAAGCTCTTTTGAGAATTATATGCAGAAAAAAACAAACTACATCGTATCTCTTCGGCAAATTCAGCTAAACGTACAGGTGATAACAAACTTGGTCAAAACAAAATTGCAATATGACATAAAACATCATTTGACATAATCACTTACAATTTAAATTGTATTTCCTGTTCTGATTTACATTGTTTTACATGCAGGGGTCATGATTAAGAATGTGCATTATCTCATAACTATGCCAGAAATAGCAATCATTTGAACACCTTTTTTCTCAATCTGCATGTTATTAAGTTAATACATACTCAATAATATAATTTTAAAGAATTTCAACACAATAATCAGGAGAATTGTATCTGAAACTATTATTTTATCAGGAATGATATATTCTGATATTGTGTTATTTTATTTGCATATTTTACAATATATATTTACAATAATAATAACCATAAGCATAGCACATATTGGTACAACTGATGGCAATTCGACCAATCACCATCGAGACTCCCATGGTCACGATAGCGAAAACATTATGTTGACATATGATAGTCAAACTACAACAAATATGACTTTTGACGAGGCAAAGTATGGCAATTTTGTATCAATCCTCTGACAACTCAAGTTCATATCAAGACGTCAATGTCGGTAATCTGACCATGGTTGCTGTAAATGTGAGTTCACTCACGATCAAGCTAAAATTAACTTAAACAGTAATGAATGAAATTTGGAATAAAACTATTAAAATAGATAACATATACATACAATGAACACTTTTTATAACCAGAGTGTTATTACATGATTAACTTGCATACTTCAGTACAAATTTGTTTACATCATATTTCCGGTGTTAGTGCTCACAGTATCGTCTTTACTGTGGGAAAAACCCATTAAAACTCCTTATGAAGTGTAGAATGCACCCATTCCACTGAGTAGTAGGCTATATAGCTTCAGGCTAGAAGGTTCTAACATTACTATCTCCTCCAACCGGGTACCCATAAGCTGCTGGATGAGTGAAGCATATTTCAAACAAAGTCACTTGCCTAAAGGGACAACATGTTTTTACAAGCCTGGATTCAGTGTGTGTAACTATCAACAGTGGTGACACTGCATACCTGATGCACTTGACTCGCAAGGATCTGTATGCACGTAGAGCCGAGGACAGGCAGGTATTGCACCCTGACATGCTGCATTTACCACTTGTCCCCAGCTGGGTCATGACATCCACAAAAGGAATGTACATGTACACACTGCTGGGTACACATGCACAAGTGTGATCAAGGGGTGCACTCAACACAGGCGATGCACAAAATGTCGCTGAATGCCAGTGCGGCAGTGACTATGTTTCTCTCTGTTCATATGTGCATGACTGTGTTCATGTGTGTGACTGTTCACTTGTGTGTGATTGTGTTTACTTGCATGTGACTGTGTTTACTTGCATGTGACTGTTCATTTGTGTGTGTGACTGTTCATTTGTGTGTGTGACTGTTCATTTGTGTGTGTGACTGTTCACTTGTGTGTGTGACTGTTCATTTGTGTGTGTGACTGTTCATTTGTGTGACTGTTCATTTGTGTGTGACTGTTCAATTGTGTGTGTGACTGTTTACTTGTGTGACTGTTCATTTGTGTGTGTGACTGTTTACTTGGTTGACTGTTCATTTGTGTGTGTGACTGTTCAATTGTGTGTGTGACTGTTTACTTGTGTGACTGTTCATTTGTGTGTGTGACTGTTCAATTGTGTGTGTGATTGTTTACTTGTATGACTGTTCATTTGTGTGTGTGACTGTTCATTTGTGTGTGTGACTGTTCATTTGTGTGTGTGACTGTTCAATTGTGTGTGTGATTGTTTACTTGTATGACTGTTCATTTGTGTGTGTGACTGTTCATTTGTGTGTGTGACTGTTTACTTGTGTGACTGTTCATTTGTGTGTGTGACATCAACCGAGTAACCAGGGCCGACCACCCGATCCACTTAGTGGACCTTACATCCAGCATAGGTTGCTGTGGACCTTACATCCAGCATAGGTTGCTGTGGACCTTACAACCAGCATAGGTTGCTGTGGATCTTACATCCAGCATAGGTTGCTGTGGACCTTACAACCAGCATAGGTTGCTGTGGACCTCACAACCAGTATAGGTTGCTGTGGACCTTACATCCAGCATAGGTTGCAGTGGACCTTACATCCAGCATAGGTTGCTGTGGACCTTATATCCAGCATAGGTTGCTGTGGATCTTACATCCAGCATAGGTTGCTGTGGATCTTACATCCAGCATAGGTTGCTGTGGACCTTACAACCAGCATAGGTTGCTGTGGACCTATTCCAACCCAGAATTCCAACGGATAATCATGCACCTTTTAACATATTCTACAGTACAATATATTCCAAATGTTTGTCTGTACAACACTAGCTGGTAGCTAAAACAGCACATGAACAATGACAGCCATTAACCAGCACTCTTAATCAGTTACTCTACACTTCCCATGTACACTGGGCAAAGGGAGGTAAGTCTTCTGGTTTGAACTGTTTGGGCAAAATATCCTCTTATCTAAACATATGAAACAAATGTTTATGCTGGAATCATATTACTATAAATATATGCTTTCTCAAATTAATGTTTAATGTCCAGTGTATATAAATAAGTATCTATAGCTTATTTTGACAAATCCTGCTCAGGCTCAATATACACACAAGTTAAGGAAATATTTTGATACAGATGATAACCTTTTAATAATTCATTCAGTCTCTTTGATGTGCCACAGATTCAGGTTTGTCATTTATCAAGATGAGAGTGGAATTCAGATTATAATAAAGAAATGTAAACAATGATATTGATATCAGCACAGATGCTGTCCTCTCCCATCAATCACTTCCATCCTAAAGTCTTACCAGCTACCTTCTCTGTCGTACCATTTTTACATTTTACAGAATCAACAATAATAAATCAATCTGGAACCCTGCCCCAATCTTTTTAAGATTCACAGTCCATGAAGCACATTATTTCCCCTTCCACCCAGTCCTTAATGTAATGCTAGCCCTACATGAAGCTCCCCATCTCACTCTCAATTTAAATGTACTGTATATCGTCTATAAAGAGATCCAGCCTATAAGGCGATCCACCTGTAAAAGCCTTGAAAATCAGTGCTAATTTATAAACCCCATCTATAAAGCAAATTGGAATGAAGACAGCATTAGAAATTGGCACTAGTCCTGTAGTCCTTGCCAAACTGCCCAATAGTTAAGGCATCATAAGGACCAGTGGATTAAAACAGTTAGTTTCTATCCCTGATGAAGAACACCGTCAAGTAAACACAATCCCTAAATTTGCAATAAAAACGTGTTTGTCTTCTGTAGAAATAGATTACATCGTATCCCTTCAGCGAATATCCCTTCAAAACAAACAGGTGATAACCATTAAACTTGAACAATACAAATTTGAAATTTGAGATAAAGCATCACTAAACATGATGATTTACCGTATAAATTGTATTTCCTGTTCTCCTTAGCATTGTTTTATATGCAGAGATTAAGATGACCGTGTGTATTGTCTCATAAACTAAGCTTGATGCAGCAATTAGCTTTGCACACATTTTCTCGGAATCTACCAGTGATTTGGTTAAAATCTACCCAATAACATAACTTTAAAGAATTTTGATACAATGATCAGAAGAATTGTATCTGAACTATTATTTTATCCAGAATGATATATTCCAGCATCATGTTATTTCAGTTGCAGATTTTCCATATACAAATACCATATGTATATTTGAATTAAATTAATAACTATAAGCGTAGCACTTTGTTACAGCTGCTCGCTATTGCCAGATATTTTTTATGTATGGAAAAATTTGAACAAAATCACTTTCTATGATCAGGACGTCAAGATTGCAAAAACTTTATGTCGACATATAATTGTCAAACTACAACAAATATGACTTTTAACATGTCAAAGTAGGGCATTGATGATATATATCTGTCCACTGAAGTTGGTTTCACAGCATCAAAAACGGTAATCTGACCATGGTTGCTGTAAATAACGGTGAGTTGGCTATCTACCGATCACTTCACACACGATTTTGCAGAAATGAATGTAAACACAATTGAATTAAATTTTTAATAAAATTAATAAAATAGGTTACAAATATAAGTCCAGATATACAATGTACACTTTTTATAACCAGACAGTGTAATCACAAGATTAATTTGCGTACTTCAGTATGCATTTGTTGACATGGTATTTGCGGTGTTACGTGCTCATGGTAATGTCTTTGTGTGAGGGAAAAAAACTATCAAAACTCTTCTACCCTGTGCATAGGTGGACCCCCCTTGAAACCCTCCTAATTCTAGGTACGAAAAACTCATACACCGCGATATACAGTAGTTGCTTGTCTCTATGAAAACTATATGTTTTCAGAGACTAAGGCAAGGCATACATATAAAAGGGTCTGACCTACCTAACTTCGTCTTTCATATGAATACGACTTGGAAAAGCTGGCTGGCTCTAAACCACCATAAGGAAGGAGTCAATACATACATGCCTCAGACGCCTCACTTTTGACATGAGATTCCTGACACATCACATATGAGGGTATATATCAAGATATAGCACAATTGACATGATATGGACAAGATGCTGGCGGTGGTATCCAGCTGCATGCAATATGATGCAGTTGATAATGATCTGTTACTCCCAGTAACAGAGCTTCTGTGGATACAGATGTGACTGTTATATATATATAAGCCACTTCCTCCAATGAGCAGGTAGGTTTCTCTTGTCAGCTTCCCTGCACCACAGATACCAGTAATTATCATAATGATCTTAGTCTAATCTTGTGGGTAGGAAGTTGGTGAAGATTCTTCAGTTGACAGATAGGTACTGATTACAATCTCAGTAGAGAGGGAAGGAGGGAGGGATGGTAAGAGGCCAATGACAGATGATTCTTTAAATAAACACAAAACATGCTTTATGTTACCTAATTGACAGCACAATTTGACAAACCCATCACATAATTGGCCTACACAATGACAGCTAGTTATTGTTGAATCAAGTTATATGAAATAAAAGTTTTTTCGGCTCTACCAAAATAGAGGTACTGACTGAAGCCTCTGTTCATGCTGTAGTTTAGTAAGTACCGGTTGTATTCAGGGTGGGGAGTGGGAGACCTATAAGGAGGTGGCTGAAGCCTCTGTCCATGCTGTAGTTCAGTAAGTACTGGTTGTATTCAGGGTGGGGAGAGGGAGACCTATAAGGAGGTGGCTGAAGCCTCTGTCCATGCTGTAGTTTAGTAAGTACTGGTTGTATTCAGGGTGGGGAGAGGAGACCTATAGGGAGGTGGCTGAAGAATCTGTCCATGCTGTAGTTCAGAAAGTACTGGTTGTATTCAGGGTGGGGAGTGGGAGACCTATAGGGAGGTGGCTGAAGAATCTGTCCATGCCGTAGTTCAGTAAGTACCGATTGTATTCAGGGTGTGGAGAGGGAGACCTATAGGGAGGTGGCTGAAGAATCTGTCCATGCTGTAGTTCAGTAAGTACTGGTTGTATTCAGGGTGGGGAGAGGGAGACCTATAGGGAGGTGGCCGAAGCCTCTTCACACTATATACAGATAGACTTATGTAATATGGTCCAGGGTGCCGTTGAAAAAGGTGATCTTAGTGCTAATGTGATGGTAACTCTCATGCTTAGGTTGTTTTGAACAACGACACCCTGGGCCCCATTGCACAAAGCATCTAAGCGTCATGATTATCCTAAGTCTATGTTAAAGTATGGGAGTTACAATCGTCTTAGTGTAATATTGCTTTGTGGAATGGGGCTCTGGTGTTCATCAGGATAGTGGTGGTGGCTGAAGATTCTTCATGTAAAAGTGAGTGAGTGAGTGAGTTGGGTTTAACGCTGCTTTTAACAGTATTACAGTTATATCACAGCGTGTCGGCTTAATGTGGGAGGAAAGCCCGAAGTGATGCAGGTCTCAGACGTTTATCACTTCGGTGAAACCCACGAGCATGTGTAGGGTGCTGACAAACCTAGAAACATAATCGGGGCGAACCACGATTTGAACCCACGATCATAGGTTTCTGGCGTGCCCAAGGGACGCAACTCTGCACAGCAAATCGCGGCGCCTTAGACGACTGGGCCAACCATGCCCCTTCATGTAAAAGACAGACATATAGACATATATAGGAAACTCCTGCTCATAATCAGGGTGTGGAAGCAGGAGATAAATGGGCGTGATGGCTGAAAGGGGCAAGTGTGCATGCTGGCTATCACTGGAACTACAAGATAAGGCTATCAAGAAGGCCTGTGGCTCCGTGTAGGCTCACAGGTGCTTCCTCCTCGGAGAAATACATCTCTCACTGTATGTACACATGTATATTAAAATCACAGAGATAAAACTCATTAGAGCATCAGAATCTTTGACCAAGGGGAATATTTCACTGCCAAGAGTCGTCTATAGCACTTGTATCAAGCATGTACAGGCAAGGATAATATTTGACGAGTTTAAACCCTCAAAAGCACCTTACAAATTGTTCAGTGAGTGACACATTAAGCATTGATCATTGTAGCAATTTTATTGCATGTGCTAAATGGTAGAAACAGGGATACAAATGGTGCAATACCATACTCTCTCTTTCATTCACATATCTGTGCACTGAGAAGAGCTTTTACAGTGTACACCCATGTGGAAACAGAACTGTCAACACTTTCAAAATTTCAAAACCTTCTTCACTAGTGTTCTATTATATCCTTAACCTTGATGTCAATAAGCTTAAATCTGACTTCAAAGAAATCTACACCTCCAATCGATCTATAAAAACTATGAAAATATAACAGCTACTTGGATTACAAGATCTGAGATGAGGACAACACTACTACTACTCCCCAGCTTGGAGGGTCTGAGATGAGGACAACACTACTACTACTCCCCAGCTTGGAGGGTCTGAGATGAGGACAACACTGCTACTACTCCCCAGCTTGGAGGGTCTGAGATGAGGACAACACTGCTACTACTCCCCAGCTTGGAGGGTCTGAGATGAGGACAACACTACTACTACTCCCCAGCTTGGAGGGTCTGAGATGAGGACAACACTGCTACTACTCCCCAGCTTGGAGGGTCTGAGATGAGGTCAACACTGCTACTACTCCCCAGCTTGGAGGGTCTGAGATGAGGTCAACACTGCTACTACTCCCCAGCTTGGAGGGTCTGAGATGAGGACAACACTACTACTACTCCCCAGCTTGGAGGGTCTGAGATGAGGTCAACACTGCTACTACTCCCAAGCTTGGAGGGTCTGAGATGAGGTCGACACTACTACTACTCCCAAGCTTGGAGGGTCTGAGATGAGGACAACACTGCTACTACTCCCAAGCTTGGAGGGTCTGAGATGAGGACAACACTGCTACTACTCCCAAGCTTGGAGGGTCTGAAATGAGGTCAACACTACTACTACTCCCAAGCTTGGAGGGTCTGAGATGAGGTCAACACTACTACTACTCCCAAGCTTGGAGGGTCTGAGATGAGGACAACACTGCTACTACTCCCAAGCTTGGAGGGTCTGAAATGAGGTCTACACTACTACTACTCCCCAGCTTGGAGGGTCTGATGTGAGGTCAACACTACTACTACTCCCCAGCTTGGAGGGTCTGATGTGAGGACAACACTACTACTACTCCCAGGCTTGGAGGGTCTGAGATGAGGTCTACACTGCTACTACTCCCAAGCTTGGAGGGTCTGAAATGAGGTCTACACTGCTACTACTCCCAAGCTTGGAGGGTCTGAGATGAGGTCTACACTGCTACTACTCCCAAGCTTGGAGGGTCTGAAATGAGGTCTACACTGCTACTACTCCCAAGCTTGGAGGGTCTGAGATGAGGTCTACACTACTACTACTCCCAAGCTTGGAGGGTCTGAGATGAGGTCTACACTGCTACTACTCCCAAGCTTGGAGGGTCTGAAATGAGGTCTACACTGCTACTACTCCCAAGCTTGGAGGGTCTGAGATGAGGTCAACACTACTACTACTCCCCAGCTCGGAGGGTCTGAGATGAGGACAATACTACTACTACTCCCAAGCTTGGTGGGTCTGAGATGAGGACAACACTGCTACTACTCCCAAGCTTGGAGGGTCTGAGATGAGGTCAACACTACTACTACTCCCAGGCTTGGAGGGTCTGAGATGAGGACAACACTGCTACTACTCCCCAGCTTGGAGGGTCTGAGATGAGGACAACACTGCTACTACTCCCCAGCTTGGAGGGTCTGAGATGAGGACAACACTGCTACTACTCCCCAGCTTGGAGGGTCTGAGATGAGGTCAACACTACTACTACTCCCCAGCTTGGAGGGTCTGAGATGAGGACAACACTGCTACTACTCCCCAGCTTGGAGGGTCTGATGTGAGGTCTACACTACTACTACTCCCCAGCTTGGAGGGTCTGAGATGAGGACAACCCTACTACTACTCCCCAGCTTGGAGGGTCTGAGATGAGGTCAACACTACTACTACTCCCAGGCCTGGAGGGTCTGAGATGAGGTCAACACTACTACTACTCCCAAGCCTAGAGGGTCTGAGATGAGGTCAACACTGCTACTACTCCCAAGCTTGGAGGGTCTGAGATGAGGTCTACACTACACATACTCCCCAGCTTGGAAGGTCTGAGATGAGGACAACACTACTACTACTCCCAAGCTTGGAGGGTCTGAGATGAGGTCTACACTACAAATTCTCCCCAGCTTGGAGGGTCTGAGATGAGGACAACACTACTACTACTCCCAAGCCTAGAGGGTCTGAGATGAGGTCAACACTGCTACTACTCCCAAGCTTGGAGGGTCTGAGATGAGGTCTACACTACAAATACTCCCCAGCTTGGAAGGTCTGAGATGAGGACAACACTACTACTACTCCCAAGCTTGGAGGGTCTGAGATGAGGTCTACACTACAAATTCTCCCCAGCTTGGAGGGTCTGAGATGAGGACAACACTACTACTACTCCCAAGCTTGGAGGGTCTGAGATGAGGTCTACACTACAAACTCTCCCCAGATTGGGGGTTCAACATCTTGCTACTACACACAGTTTGAAGTGTCTGTGAGCTGTTGAAGCTGCTGTGATAATCACTTTGTGTTTACCTGGAGGTACGCCACAGGTAGACTTATCACAGCAAACATCAGTCACAACATACTGGCTCTGGTTACCTCCGTGATATATGGGCTTACTCTTGAACCAACAAGAGTAGGGCAAACACTGTAAGGATCTCAGCTGGAACATCATTCTTGTGCAAGACAGACTAATATCACTGTTAATTGTTTTGATTTCCAACTGACAGAATTTCCAAACCATTCTTCTGAATCACCTTAACTTGTTTCTTACTTTACTTGCATGTGTTTTTCGAAAGGAATACAGGACATTTATATGATAAGCTGTTCAGAACTGACCAGCGGACAGAGGTCTAAATCAAAGTGATGCATAAAATATATAGATATTTCAAAAAGACACAAAAAACACCACATTATCCATCGAAAATGATCCATGAAAACTTGTCATTAACCTATCAGGCTGTGTGGCCTCTGACTTACAACCAAAGACAACTGAAAAACACCTTCTCAATGTCATTACTGATAGTTCACGGAAGTCACTGATTCCTAAAACAAAGACAGGGGATACATTCAGGAAAGCTCTATCTGATCTGGACCAATGAAATGCTATCAAGACTGCCATGTGATCTAGCACACAACCAAGGTTCAGGGTTTCTGCCCTTCATTAAAACATTTATCATGTCATACTGCTAGATAAATAAAATTCCAACTTGGTGAAATATGGCTGCAGAGGATTTCCGTTTTTCCCCTTCTAACGGAAACACTTACTTATGTAACTTCTGAGACATGCTACCATAAAATATATCTGATGTTTTTTTCTTAACCAACAGTTGGTTACACCAATAAACACTTGCTTGTCGATTACCTATCAAGATGCGCGTATTAAACCTGTCAAAATCCAGTTTCCTACCATAATCCCCAACATCTCCATTAAAATATGTTACAAAAGTATTTTTGTTGTAACTCCAGTGAAATCTATAGACACAATCATGTCACATCAAGTGAACATCCATTTGTCTACAGCTTACATAAAATGATGTATTCGACCAGTCTGTGCAGAATGTAGTTAGTTATATGTATTAAATGTTTCAAGTCATATAAGTTACAATCTTGTTCTTATATGGAGAATTCACTGTACATGAACAATAATTTCATTTCTGCTTCTGGAGAACCTCATTCACTCAATATTATATCATACCAGCCTTTAACTTATTTCTGAGGAGAGTGGCCAATAGTTTGTCACATCTGAGGTGTCCCCTGCCACAACATGGTTGGGATATAAAAATACCAGCATAAAACCATACTGACTCACTTCTGTTTTATACAGAGCTGAATTACACTACTAAAAAGGACAGATTCCAATGTACAAAATAGATAGGTTTGAGTAGTATTTCAGTGATATCACTACCTGTCAGCATAACATGGGAGGAGGGAGCTGGAGTGAGTGAGTGAGTGAGTGAGTGAGTGAGTGAGTCTGGGTTTAACTCTACTTTGAGCAGTATTTCAGTTATATCACTACCTGTCAGCATAACATGGGAGGAATGAGCTGGAGTGAGTGAGTGAGTGAGTTTGGGTTTAACTCTACTTTCAGCAGTATTTCAGTTATATCACTACCTGTCAGCATAACATAGGAGGAAGGAGCTGGAGTGAGTGAGTGAGTGAGTGAGTTTGGGTTTAACTCTACTTAGAGCAGTATTTCAGTTATATCATTGCCTGTCAGTATAACATGGGAGGAAGGAGCTGGAGTGAGTGAGTAAGTGAGTGAGTTTGGTTTTAACTCTACTTAGAGCAGTATTTCAGTTATATCACTGCCTGTCAGTATAACATGGGAGGAGGGAGCTGGAGTGAGTGAGTAAGTGAGTGAGTTTGGGTTTAACTCTACTTAGAGCAGTATTTCAGTAATATCACTGCCTGTCAGTATAACATGGGAGGAAGGAGCTGGAGTGAGTGAATAAGTGAGTGAGTTTGGGTTTAACTCTACTTAGAGCAGTATTTCAGTTATATCACTGCCTGTCAGTATAACATGGGAGGAGGGAGCTGGAGTGAGTGAGTGAGTGAGTGAGTGAGTGAGTGAGTTTGGGTTTAACTCCACTTAGAGCAGTATTTCAGTTATATCACTACCTGTCAGCATAACATGGGAGGAAGGAGCTGGAGTGAGTGAGTGAGTGAGTGAGTGAGTTTGGGTTTAACTCTACTTTCAGCAGTATTTCAGTTATATCACTACCTGTCAGTATAACATGGGAGGAAGGAGCTGGAGTGAGTGAGTGGGTGAGTGAGTGAGTGAGTGAGTTTGGGTTTAACTCTACTTTGAACAGTATTTCAGTTATAAACATCAACCAAGTCAGCAAGCCTGACCATCTGATACTGTTAGTCGCCTCTTACAACAAGCATGGGTTGCTGAAGACCTTTTCTAACCTGGATCATCATGAGTCCTGTGGACATAAGAGTGGAACATCCCACTCAGTTAACAGATCTAAAACAACCTGCAGTGCTATGTCTCAGCAAGTTTAGAGTGAGTGAGTGAATTTGGCCATGCATGTCATTGTACCAATATGTCATAGAAACATTGCTCATATCAATCTCAGGTTTTTCTGCCCAGATTTAAATACTTACATGTTCCTGAATGTGGTGTAAAACAACATTCGTTCACCCACTCTTACTCACACAAAGCAAACAGTGAACAAATTTGTGAAGGAGAGTTTTGTGCACTGTCTATATAGTAATATTACAACAATATCATGGAGAAGTTGCTTTAACGCCCCTTTGAACAGTATTGCAGTTGTCAGCTTGATGCAGGAGGAATGTGATGCATGTCTAAGACGTTTACAACTTTGGGTAAATATGGTCGACAAATCTAGAAACATAATCATGCAGGCAGCAGTTTTAGAATCAAGGGGTCCTGGGGCTCTAAACATTTTTATCTTACATATCTGCATCTAGGGACTCAATAAATCCATAGTAATTACATTAGTGTTATGACAAACACTTGTCAACTTTCACTCCTAATTCTGACCAGTGGCAAGGAAAACCTATGGAATGCTGGGTACAGGAATCCAATATTACAGCTGAGATTACATCAGCCAAGGGTATGTTGACTGTGAAGCTGTGGAGCATCATGGTCTCACAGCTCACTCCCAGCTGTTGGTGTTGATTCTAACCCTGGGACATGTTTCACAGCTTACGATTTCAATATTGATGAACTTCATTGAAAGCAGGTTTCTGATATTACATAAATATGGGTCTTATAAACAGTGTTTGTGAGAAGGAAATGACACAATATTGCATGGGCTTCAGCAGGGGCTGGGTGTTGCTGGCTTACAAGGTTAGGAAAACAACTCTATTTCTGGTCCGGATACTGACAAGTGCTGAGAGAATATTAATATCTTCATCACACGTCATGCCTTGCTCCCTACACACCAGGTATTGGGTAGACGGTTCAGCTTCATCACAATCGCTGAGAATAAGTCTCCCCTCGTACAAGACATGCAGCAATACAGGGGAAACTAGTTCTTTCATTTGCTCTGACTGTGAGATATCTGGAGACGCAGTTAAGAAGGTTTGTCTAGTGTGAGGTCTTCTTGATAGGTTGACTTGAGGACACATAGGTAATTCCCATTCTATAACATTTGAAAGTTTTGTCATCTGCCATGATATCCTGTAATGTCGAAGTAATATCCATATGTTTACTTAAAAGCCATGTTTACAGAAACACAAATAACAAAGAACATCTGCTGGGTAGGCTTAATATGAGTGAGTGAGTGAGTTGGGTTTAACGCCGCTTTTAACAGTATTCCAGTTACATTGCAGTGTGGGAGGAAAGCACAAAGTGATGCAGGCCTCAGACGTTTACCACTTTGGTGAAACCCACGAGCACGGGTATGGTGCTGACAAACCTAGAAACATAATTGGGGCAAACCGGGACTCGAACCCACATAGGTTTCTGGCGTGCCCACGGGACCCAACGCTGCACAACGAATCGCGGCACCTTAGAAGCCTGGGAAACCCGCGCCCCCGGCTAAATATGAATCAAGATGGAGAGATTAGTGACATAAGCGATGAATGGAATAAAAGATTACAGAAATACATATTGATAAAAATATTTAAAAAATTCAAGAAAAAACTAGAATAAGATGTTATTCCGCCACAAATGAGGACTGATATCGGACAGTTACTCTGTAGGAAAAATGCTGCAGATTCATAACTCACTCACATGAAAATATGTCCAAATAATTTAACTAGTGTCGAGCTGTCACATGCAGAATATGCTGAAGAGTACGGAAACATCAGTCTTCAAATTACCCATGTCATTCAGTTTTCAAGGTGATAAAATGATCTAATTAGCTTACAACAACAAACTGATATCAAACACAAATATATTCTGGCTGCTAGGGTGGCAAACAGATACTTAGATGATTTGGTAAAATTCACGATACACCATTAATGAGATGATCCATGCAAGTTTCATTGTACGCATTGTCCAAGGATTTCACATGGAAGATTGTGAAAATCCAGGAAGTTGACAAACAAAGTCAAGGTCATTATAAGACATCTAAGAACCATGCCAACTGAACCAAAGTTACCTGTAATTTTTGAAAACTTTCAATAATAGTATTTGTAATTACTAAAAACAAATGAAAAAGCCAGGGTGCATAGACATACATACAGGTAACACATACATATATGATGCATATCTACAAGCACTTGATGACAGACAGAACCTCCCCAGAATTACTTAATCTTGTAACTACATACACAAGTGACTGTATTTACTCATGCAGGCAAAGCCTTACCGTGCCCATCTTAATACGGAGGTACTTTGGTCTCGGTACCATACACTTCTTCAGAAACGAGTGATGATGGTCCTTGAAAGCCATTGTGATTTGATAGCTGTCACGTCAGTAGCTGGTTGCTATCAGGTGCCAGTAGCAGTCTACTGTCGTACATATCCTCGGCTGCAATCTACGCTTGTGTATTTCACCATGCTCTCACACTGGTTACACACGTTTCTCCATGAGGATGACAGTATTAATCCAATTCCCACTTGTTCCTGCTGATTTTTTTCCGATATATATTGATGGAAGCTGGCATGGTAACTTTGATTTTTCAATTAAGGTTTTTTCTTGATCTAATACTATTTTCCTTCTGCATATTTGTTGTTACGCTTCAGATATGCTGCATCCTCAAGGGAGGTTATTCATTTGTGACTAACAAAGTCTAATGATTTTTACGTCTGTCATTACATTCCACACAAAAAAGCCTGTCTATAATCAATTCCCTTCAGAACTACAAAAAGGTATTTCCAAATTTGAAAAGGTTGATGAACAAATGACATTTTGTTAATGAAAAGAAATATAGATCTTAAAAATGTCCCCTTCAAATATGCTCAAAATCATGACCAAAAAGGATGAATGTCACAAATGAATTTTTTCTTTCGGATATCTTTCATATCAAATCGCCATTAGCCAAGCTGTCTGATCCAATCTGGCACAACACTGCCACAAGTTCCCTCCAACTCCAAGACCGGTTGCAGCACAAAGCACTTTATACATGGCACTAACACATCCACTTGAAGACGAGACCAAAAAGAATATCCGAAAACACAAATAAAAATTCAACAGCTACTTATTCCTTCATTGATAAAACAACGCTCCTCAAAATGTGCTGCTCAGTCACAGCTGAGCACAGCTTGCCAGCAGCTCAAACATCAAATACAGCTTTTCTAAAAGTTGAACACTAAAGATTCCCAGTTGTCCTATTAGAAGATCTCCAGACACATTTGGCCAGGAATTCCTGAGAACCAACTAACGGCCAAGCCACCTTTGGCATCAGAGGCAGATAGCCACCCAAACCCACTGCTGCTGAATAACTACGACCATCTCAAAAAACAAAACGGCTTAGGTCTGCTTATACTACCAGGTGAGTGTTGATATCTATGCCACTAGCCCCAGAGTGGAGATAAAAAACCGGTGGTTATATCTAGGCCCCTGAAAGGTCGTCTAAATGAAAGATGGGCATAGGGGAGGGGTGGGATAACTGTTATTAGTTGATATGGAAGAGCCAGTGATATTAGTGAGATATATCTGGGCAAGATGAAAGAAGAGCAGCAGCCTGTTTGACTACTTACAGCAGCAGCTAACACCTTGTCTATTTACCCATTGTACCCTGCAAGCAAGACATGCTGCTTGATGATGTGTACATGTGTTGCTTTGCTTTGCAGAACATATGTTTGGGGAATTATATATGTCTCTTTCTGTTTGGGACCGTAACTATTGGTTACAGAGGAGATCATATGTTATGCTGCTGAGAAAAGCCATGGGTTTCAACAAAAACATTTACAGGCTCAAAGTTTAAAGTGAATATTGATGACTAAATTTATGTGAAATTTGACGTAAAGAAGAAAAAATTATGTGAAATTTGACGTAAAGAAGAAAATGAAGCTGTTTGAAAGTGAATTTTGATAATTAAATTTATGTGAATTTTTAAGTTATGAAAACATGAAACTGTTTAAAACAACTTAAGCAATCCTCAAGATTTTAAAAAATACCATTAAAAAACAAAATGATAGAGATAAAGAAAGACAAAAAGTTGTTGTTGTTGTTGAAAATAGAACAAAGACTTGTGCTAACAGGAACTAGAGATATGAAATACGACAGGGAAGATACATCCTGACAACACCAGACATGATTCTCATCCTCCCTAAACCACCCTTGAGGTTTAACCATTCTCATAAAAGCTTGATAGCATCCCTCCCATAGTGCTATTGACAAGCGAATGTGTTATCAAGTGTTGTCTTGATACACCTGCAGTGTCTAGTGTCAGGGATGGGGCAGGGGGTGCTCCTACACAGGGAAATATACAACCCTGCAGGATCTCATGGCCATTGTTTGTTTGTCCACTTCAGGCCTGCGGGGAACTCATACTCAACTGGACACTTAAACAAGGACTTGTTTTGAGAACTTATAAGGAATGGAACAATTACCTTTTGAATTGTGTACAATACTGCAAAACATAACTTTATATGAATGTATAAAATTGTTTTGGTCGATAAATAGAGTAGCTTTCATGTTTTTTCATTACTCAATATAGTTAAGTTCAAATTTAAAGTTTAAATAAAATTGAGAAATAAGTGTCACCAGACATACTTCAAATCATGCATTTGATCATAATATTGCAATTAAACTGATTACAAACATGAAGAACCAAATATGCCAATTACATAATTACTTCCATAAACAAGCCCAGACACGCCAGACCTGTATTACTGATTGAACTCTACCATCGTAGTTCTTCCAAAATCAAAGTCAGGATGAAGTAGACCAACAATACACCTGATAAGCATAAGATCCACCACAGACCATTAACCAATGCTTAAGGCAGAGTTAATCACTCATGTAAACGAGCCCCAACATCTTGTGGTTATGTTGAAAGCATCACCATGCTCGTCCCATGTGAGGCCCTGCTGGAGGCACTGAAGCAGTCACCTTGAAGACTTGTGTCAATAGCAGTGATGGGATGTCAATACACCACTGACATCTCCATCAGATGCCAACCAGACATTACGCTCCATCCAAATGGTCAAAAGAGGAGGAGGAATGATGGGACCATCGTTGTTTATTTGCATTTTTTACATGCAGGCAGAGAAAAGGCTGCAGTACCACGGGTGGTGTACAATAATGCCAACCTGATGCTTGTGTTTACCGTCTTACTTTGTGTGGATTGTAACGCACCGTCCCCTGCCTGCAACATACTTGCATGGGATGGGAAGGGAAGGTTGGGGGGTACAAATGTCAGGCCGTGACACATCAATAGTGCCGGTTCAGTGATATGTCTTTCTTCATTGTGTCTGTGACCCTCTCCTCACACTGCATGTGTATCTTGGCACGTGTAGGAATGGCTAGCTTTCATCTGACTCAGTCACAACCCTGATCATACCTGTTCTCATCTTTCCTATCTCTTCCCTAGTTTCCACTTTAAAACTGTGTTTCCATAGGGATCATATTCAGATTTAGGTACATTTCCACTTGGAAACCAGGAATAGATAAGGGGTCTTGTCAAAACATTGTAATTGAAAAAAATGTCAGTTAGTTTCTTCTTTGCATTGATCTTAAAAGGCATGCAAGTGCAGCATAGATATGGTCCGAACTTGTTTTCTTGATGTAGGAAGTTTAACTACCTGTGACTGTTTCATTAAGAATTACAGAACTAAGCAGCAGGTTTATGTTCTGTTGAAATTTTTCAATACGATTAATACATTGTTTTTGCTATTGTGGTATTTTGGGCCCATAATTTTGGGATGGGTGCTTATAAGGGTAACTATCAAATAAAGGCTTATGTAACTCATCAAGAACATGAACATGAACATTTCACACTGACCTCCCTGACACTGTATGCGCAACAGAAATCATCAGCTAGAGATGTATAGAGAGTGCTGTTTAAGCTGAACTCAAATCTAAATCAGACTAATCTTACTGATCTGAAAGAAGTCAATGTGCATTCAACGTATTAGCATGTTTCCAGGAGTCAGGGTCAACCCAGGGCCTATCTTTTGGTGAGTCTAGGTTCAATATAGTGACCAACTGGACATCTACAGCACATGGCACACACAACTTCAGTAACATCATATACATAGCATTGTGCATTCTCTGAAGCCCCAAGTTAATTTCCTTGAATAAAAGGATTATTGCATAATGCTCCACGAAGAAACAGTGGCAATGTTCTTCAAAATGTATACAACTGAACTAGTTTTAATGATTAAAACAGACATCATTTTTCATCCCATGGACTGACAGCACATATGACTTGCATTCTTTCTCATTTTCCATGCGAATAGGAAGCAATAGTCTGGTAGAACCCTAAAGTTTGAAAGCAAACATTGACAGATCACAGATTCCATACTGTAACTGAAACTGGGGCGGTCGGGTAGCCGAGTGGTTAACGCGTTCACTTGTCACTACGAAGACCCGGGTTCGATTCCCGATATGGGTACACTGTGTGAAGCCCATTTCTGGTGTCCCCCACTGTGATATTGCTGGAATATTGCTAAAAGCAACGTAAAACCATACACACTCACTGTAACTGAAACTGCAATAGTATGTTTTAAACAAACTTTAAGAAAAATACTACTTTCTCCAAAATGTCAGAGTTCATTTGAAGGCATTACCATCTATATATGAAAACAGCTGAAGATGCAGAGTAAAAGTCATTTCAAAAACACTTAGACACCTGTTGCACTCTAACATACCCCATCACCTCATCACAAGCGATAAGCCCCTCCATTAAAGCATTACAACAACATATTACACACAAACCCATATGCTACATGACATCAATATACAATGTTTCACACCTTCCCACATAGTGAAACACTTCTATTTTCCATCTATTACTATTGTCTAAATGAACAAGGATCCTGACAGCATTCTGGTCCTAACACAAAGCATCTGCTCATCATTGGCCCGGGGGTACACAAGGATCGACCTGGCAGCCTTGCCAAGTCGGTTGAATGGAGGGTTCACGTCTATTGTTTTGTCAGTGTAGAGTAGACTGATCCCGAGTAATATCAACCACCTGTGGAGGTGGCAACCTTTTCATATTGTAACACACATTTGCAGGAGATTGACTGTAATTTTGCCATTAGTTTCACCCTGTAAACAGGATATTTTTCAAACTTGTGAATTCTCCCTAAAAACTGGCCTGATGTCGCTTTGATGTGTGGGGGTGGGAATGCAGGTAGGAAGTCCCGGAAATGTGGAGGTGTTAGGAGACTGTGGTGAACAATTTGGTCGTAACCATAGCCAGATATTGCTTAATCAAATTCATATTTTTAGTCAAAGTTTTTGTCATGCCTGACAATGGGAAAAGGGCATTCGCAAGTCCATTGACAGTTCTGGAAGTAACTGTGATCACCACATGTGTCAATTATACATAATAGTGATTAAGTAAGAGAGTGAGCGTGTGAGTTTGGCTTAACACCACATTGAACAGTATTTCAGGTACATCAATGTATGTGTCAGCTTGATGTGGTATGAAAGCCAGAAGTGGTGTCTTAGATATTTTCCACTTTGGTGAAACCCACGAGCATGGGTGGGGCACGGACAAACCAAACATAATCAGTTCGAATCATATGACCCAGGTTTCTGTCACACCAAGGGAACTAACTCTGCACAGCAAATTATGGCTCCTTTAATGACTGGGCAATCCGTTTTCAAAACATGCTCTGAAAAGTAAAACTGAGTCGTCTACTGTCTTGTGCCTTGTCATCCAGTCAAACTAGCCTTGAAGACACAGGGTAAAGATTGGTACACTAACTGCCTTGATTCTGAGCAATAAAACGGCAATGTCCTTTTTGAATACCAAATTCACTTGTGTAGTGTGAGAAAGGCGAACATAGCTACTGATCCAGAATAAAGCCTCTGTTTAAAGGTCATGAACTTGAGCATTCAACGACATGTCAGTCAATCACCACTGTCAATATGGAAGTAAGAGTGAAATCCGAAAGCACAGGTAAGCCGATGCCAAACCAGGGATGATGGTACAGGCGAGGCTGGGGGACTGCCTCCGTGGTCTAGTGGTAGAGCATCCGCACAGGGAGTGGAAGGTCCAGGGTTTGATCCCCAGCCGCGTTATACCAAAAGACGTTAAAAAAGGTAGTTGTTGTTACCCTGTCTGGCGCTCATTAAGGGACTAAACCAAGGACTTGGAGGCAGTATACTGTGTCTGAGTGGGGTATTCATGTTAAACTGCACAATAATCTTGGATGTGATGTTAAAACCCACCTTACAGTGAGTGAGGCTGGGATTCAAACAAACAACCAGCTGGGACACAACTCCATAGAGTCTGCTTATGCTACTGGGCCAACAACCATCAGCCTTAATCATGATAATCTTCATCTAAATACCCTGTTGTTCATAGAGATGATAAATTGATTAAATTGTTCTACCTGGGATCGATGATGTTCCCACTGTCAGCCACTGGTTTGCCTGGCCCAGACCCAAACACACACCACAGCCTGCTGTGACTGAGATGAATATTGCTGGCTAGGGCAATAAATACCATTTCACCAACACCAGAAATCATAGCTAAGCTTGAGACACTGGTGGATGCAGCTTGAGGGATGACAATATACCCCTTGTTGGGAATCTGGGTTTGGTTAGAATACGTCTCTAGTAATCAATACTTGTTGTAAGAGGCAACTCAATGGATCCGGCAATCATGCTTGATGACTTGGTTGATTGCATGTCATTTTATCCTGATGGCAGGGGATGTTGCTCATAATATCAATCACTGGCTTGTCTGGTCCAGACTTATACAGGCCAGTGGATATCGCTGGAATAAGGCTGACTGCAATAACACTACAACAAAATAAACAGCTGGCTCTACTCACATCAAGCAACAACTTGACCACCTCAATCTTGCCATACAAAGCTGCTTCATGTAGACATGTGCCGTTCAGTGTCGCTCTATTGATATCCATTCCTGTCTGCAGCAGTAACCTGAAACAGATTCAACAATTCAGTCAAAACTTGTAAGAGTGAATGAGTATGGTTTTACGGCGCTTTTAGCAATATTCCAGCAATATCACGGACACCAGAAATGGGCTTCACACAATGTACCCATGTCAGGAATCGAACTCGGGTCTTCGTCGTGACGAGCCAACGCTTTAACCACTAGGCTTCCCGACCGCCCCAAAACTCGTAAGAATATATTATCTTGCACTGTGTTGTGTACACATGAAAAGCAAACTATTATACAATGTAGTTAATATGACAGTTTAATGGCATCTACACAGAAACAAAAAGGGTCTGAAAATGGTGGTCCATGATCTGTGGAAATAGCAGAGGGCATGCCATTATTGGAAGTCAGTAGCCCTGAGCCCAGTACCCCAGTCATTAGCCTTTTCCTGTACCTACATGTATGATAAAGTTCATCGACATGTCTGCTATTCAGTCCAGCATTACACAAAGAAACAAACACAAGTTGGAAATAATGTGAGTGAGTGAGTATGGTTTTACGCCGCTTTTAGCAATATTCCAGCAATATCACGGCGGGGGACACAAGAAATGGGCTTCACACATTGTACCCATGTCGGGAATCGAACCCGGGTCTTCGGCGTGACGAGCGAACGCTTTAACCACCAGGCTACCCGACCGCCCAAGTTGGAAATAAAAAAGATTTGATCTAGTGTTGAGCTAGTGCTATCAAGGAATTATGCTTGTAGTGAGTGAGTTTGGTTTTATGCTGCTTTGAGCAATACTTCAGTTATATAACAGTGAGGGATCCAGAAACGGGCTTCACACCTTGTACCCATGTTTCGAATCAAAACCACACCTTCGTCATGACAAGCAAACACTTAAACCACTAGGCTACCCCACCAGTCCTGCTTGGAGTTGTTCTTCTTCACAATTAACTCCCATTAACTCTCATTTATCAACACAATTTTAAAATTTACTTCAATTGTTTCCAATGAAAACTGTAGTGAGTGAGTATGGTTATACACCACTTTTAGCAATATTCCAGCAATATCATGGTGGGGGACACCACAAATGGGCTTCATACAGTTCTACCCATGTCAGAAATCGAACCCGGGGCAAATGCTTTGACCACTACGCTACCCGACCACCCCTTAAGAAAACTATAACAGAACTAACCAAAGATATCTTAACAATTGTAGTAGGAAACACTCATAGGATGCCATACAATTTAACCCATCTGGTTAATGAACCATTTTTCAGGAATTCAACACCAAAATTTCAAAGAGAAAACCCCATGTGCATTTCTAGCAGTTAAGACAGGTGTATGCAGGCTTCTTCCTCTAACGTCAGGTTATGACATCCATTACGAGCCAATCAAAACATCCTCTCTTTACTCCACTTACTGTAATGCCTTAATGTCAATATTCAATAGGAGAGTGTTTGCCAAAAAAAAGACTCCTGGGTGAACTTCTTTCAGCCAATTTGAGCCTGACCTTTTTATCGAAAGGAAATAATAAACATAGATATCCGAGGCAGGAAAAAGGATGCTCCACAAAAAAACAGGCTGTTGAGGAAGGCTATATGGAGCTTGTGATACCCTATCTATAGTGCTGGCCACGATAAGGCCTGCAGGATATGACATAAGCTGTGCAATAGCAGGAGCAACTGTACTTGCAGCGACAACGAAGCTGACGGGGTCGTTGTAAGGACAGTAGGGCTGGGACAGGAAACTCGGGTCAGGTGGGTACTGAGTAGGACCCAGGAACCCACAGGACTACACGGACCCGATGTTAGTCATGTGATATATTGTTTCATGACAAATTTCACTATATAACTACATGGTTAAACGACGATTCTAAGTCTCTCATGTTTGCATTTCTTCATGACTATGAACACTTCTGACTTATATATGTTTGAACGAAGCTAAAACTTCAGTCAATTTCATTGTATGCCTGACCACAGCGTTTAATATGTGTATCTAAATACACGGCTGCTGTCAAACTATTCCCAATTGGACATTTTGGAGCTATCTCTTGACACCAACAGCGGGTACCCGGGTAGGGTCGGGTAATAGGGGTGTGGGTACCCAGGTAGTAAATTTGGACTCATCCCAGCCCTACAGGACAGGTACTTAAAGAACTACCTCGGGTACATATCTGCATGCAGATATATACCCAATGCAGGGGTCCGGAAAATTTAAAATCCCAATCGGACATTTACATTTATGCCACGCCCCCTTCAAACAGCGTGTTTTAGTACGACTTTTTACACACAAATTACAAGTTGTTACGTATTCATAATATGATGAATTATGAATTGTTTCAATTTAAATTGTTTAATTCACCGGACAATTAATAACAAATAATATCATTTTAGATTTATATGGAAAACATTCGTTTGTTTCTGTTATAATAACGATCTGTCAACGTTGTGAACGGTCTAATTAATATTCATGAGTCTGCTAGAGTGTACGCGTTGTAACATTTGGATCGAGACTATTATCCCATATTTGGTTATCATGTGACCTCACGGGAAAAGTTTTTTTTTTAAACTAAAGATTATTTAAAACAAGACAGATAATATAATCATAAATCCTAAACTATCGTTGATAGCAGTAGTTATTTGAATACTTTTTCATCTGTACTTAATTATTGACCATAAAAAAAATTGTTATCGATCGTCACAGAAAGCAAAATGGCGGTCAATCAAGATTCAATATACGACTAGCTACTGAAAACAATAAAATCTGCAAATCCTCGTTGTATGTCAACCAAGTGAAAGTCGTTAGCCACGACTTACAAAATGATCATTCAGACTTTGAGGGTTTGGCAGATCCGCTCGACTGATCTGCATCGGTCGACTGGCTGTCGTCACGCTTTCGCTTCTTGACTGAGGTTACGTATCGTAGCATTGTGAGGATAATGAGGTATATCGATGATGCAAGGTATTTATGTACAGTTGTAAATACATTTTACTCAAATTAACAAGATGTTCTCAGTAATAAATCCTCGATTAATCAGTGTCAACTCAGTTTATTGCCTATTACAGTGATTGACCGATTGCACTATCATTCTAGGTACGATGTATTTACAGCAATCAAAACAAACAAAGCTTGTCAGTGTAGATAATCTTCATTGTGTTACAACTGCAGACAGAAATTGCTCAGTCCTAACTGTTGATCATGTCCGGTCAAAATTTAAGAATGTCCGGACAATACTTTTTAAAATGTCCGGACAGAAAAATTTAAATGTCCGGTAAGCAATATTTTAGACCGGACATTTGAGATTCCCAATCGGACATGTCCGGCGCATATGACGGTTTCCGGACCCCTGACCCAATGGAAAGTTTTTATTCAAATATGGACTTAATATGAATTAAATCCCCTTTTCGATGCTGAGGGTTGGTTGGTGAGTTCGGGAAAGGGTAATTTAAGCTGTATCAACTCTATCCATGAATGTTTTCTAAGGGCAGACCAACAGACATGAATTATATATCAACAGCATTACAGGTTATGCCGTGAATGAGAACAAATAAGAAGGTATTAATGTCCACAGTTTGGTGGATGGGGTCAGTTGTTCAGTATTTGATCAACCTTCAAGACTTATATCAGCACATGAAACTCCCTTTAATCCATCAGCGTGTCACAACTGTCAGTCAGTACTGTGAGGCCTACCATGGGAATCACTGCAGCCCAACTCTACCAGGAGAACAAGACGTGATACGTCCAGAGCTCCAGGTAACTATTTGGGCAATGAGTTTTTACTCTAGGGTTTCTATTTTAATTGGTTTATCACATTTTCCATTGGGTAACCAATATTTTTTAAATCCAAAAGAGTGAACATTTTAAGATTTGATAAAAATGAGATAATGTTTTAGATGTATATAACCATGATAACTGTTCTAAATATATTGGCTTGATTCGGAAAGTAAATTAGCTTGTAATTTTGTTTCAGAAATTAGCTCCTTTTTACACTTGCTGAAAAATCTTCATTGGATATTTACATGTGCTGTTATTATACATTTGAGTTTTTCATTAACGCATGCGTTGATTGTAATTAGGTTTTGAATATTTTGCTGGGGCGTTTCACCAAATACCCTGCTTATCTGCTTATCACAAGATGTGGGATTCAACCACATTCTTCTCAGAGGGCCTGTGCTAATTGATCCTTGTTATAAGGGCAACCTTGTCGTGCTCTAATTTGACCTATTTGAAGCCCATGAGCCAACAACGACCCCATCAGAGAAAGTGACACCAGTGTGAGTGAGTGGGTTGAGTTTTATTCTGCTTTTAGCAATATTCCCGCCATATCATGTCCAAGTATGGGCTTCAGACATTGTAACCATGCGGAGAATCAAACCTAATAGAAGGAACTGCAGCATATTGAATGACTGGGACAACCGTACCAACTAACCAAATATGTACACCCATAAGGATACTGTCGTATCAGCACAAAGTCAACCTCACCTATCTTTATAACCATGTCTTTCACCAGTTCAAGGCCCCCACTGTTTAATAACCACATATCTAATACTTCATCATGCTCCATACCATTATACTTATCCTACATTGACTGACATACTTCACTGATACCTACCTACACTTGTTCACCTAACATATAGCAGAGCCAGTGCCACCCAAGCGGGGTTCCAGCATAACGGTATGTCTAACACATTAGCACAGTCTTGGTGGATCCACACCTGATAGTAAGTTCAGGGGCCACTCGAGGAAACTGGAACTGCAGATAGCTTTATGACTGATATGCTTCATGGCCTTTGAGCCTATCTGCCTCTAATGGTGACAAGATGATATTAAACACTTTCAAACTGACCATTACCAGACATCTTGAAGACCAACAGATGTACATGGGCGTTTTTCATCTAGTTCACTACTCTGTGATAAAGCATCGCATGTGATAAATGCCTCCTATTAATATGGCAGATTTCTTGAGGATTTTACATGATTTCCAATCTGGAAGTGGTTGCCATGTCGATGCATGTAATTACCTACCAAGTGTTTGAAACTTAAGATGAAAGACTGGTCCTTGCCACCAACCTGATGAACGACCCCTGAACACTAGAAACCTACTCGGCTTGTACAAGCTGTGTGTGGTCATATTTAATAAGGTTCAGTGAGTCAGTGAGTCAGTGAATGTTTTGGGTTTTTTTCAATTTGGCAAGATTTCTTCTATATCAAGGTGGCCCTTAAATACTGAGGGTTGGCAAAGTAGAAGAGTGGGCTGATAATGAGCATTAATCCTTGACATAATGTCTGCCAAAACAAAGTATCAAAATCAGAAATATTTATTTTTAGATAATTATTAAAGCCGGGACCGATTTAAAGATGATAACATTTGTTATTTCATCAGCTATAATGGGCAGTGAGTGAACGTTCATCAACACATGGAATCTCCACCCACACACCTCCGGCAGCAGATATTATCTACACCTGATTAGAGTCCGATGTCCGGCCCCAAGTCTGCAGCAAATGTCAGTAATAATTGCCAAATGTGAATCGTACATTTCTAAATAAAAGTTAATATGGTTATAACTATTGTGATCACATGATCCAGGTGACTTTCATTTCGCTGATAACAGGACCAATAAAGAGGTAGAGGCTTAAATGCAGAATTTTACATTATGAATAGTATGTAAATACCTCTTAAGTTAAGAAAAGTTGTTTATTAAATATCCCCAAATAAAAAAACAACAACATTTTTTTCCAATCTGCTGGCCAATGGTACTTAAGTTTGGAATCCTAGATAGATAAATCCATTGGGGCGAGTTTCTGGAAGAATGAATTTGAATACTGTGAATGACTGTGGCACCAAGTATCTACTACGTACGTGATGATGTCCACATGGCCGTTCCTGGCAGCGAGGTGCATGCATGTCGTCTGGTTGTTGTCTCCCAGATCCTTCTCATTCACCTCCAGCAGCTTCAGACACAGGTTGTTCCGCAACAGCATCTCCACCACCTGCAACAACACCACACACGTCAGTCACACAACGCTTGTATTAATGTCAATGTGATGACAACTGCAAACTATTACTACTATTAAAAGACTGATTCACAAGTTGTAATTGAACATGTCATGTTGGGTATGAGGTGAGGTGAAATTGCGTTTAACATCGCGTCCAAGATTATTGCACTTATAAAGCGACGTGCATGTACGTGTGTGTTTGTGCGGCTGCTTGTACTAGTCCGGACTGATGCCGATTTATAGTGCTAGCCCACTGAGATGCCATGCCGCAGTTTAACATAAATACCCCACTCAGACACAGTATACTGACTCCGAGCTGACCAGTCCTTGTTTTAGCCCCTTAATGCCGAGCGCCAGACAGGGTAACAACAAGTACCATCTTTTATCGTCTTTTGGTATGACGCGGCCGGGAATCAAACCCTGGACCTTCCGCTCTCCGGGTGGACACTCTACCACTAGACCACGGAGGCGGTCTTGTTGGGTATAAATTCAGTTGGACCTAGAAAAAGCACCACATTAATAAAAATGCATGTTACACTACCAGGGTATCAACAATGAAAGGCAGTGCTCCTGTCAACAAAATCACAATAAACAACAGTTGTACAACTATTGTCTATTTGTTGTTTAAAGCAGCACACAGTGGTCTGTAAATGATAAAATCTGGACCAGAAAATCCAGTGATTGACATCATGAGCATTAATCCACGCAATTGGGATACACAGACACTGCAATCAACCATGCCTCAGTGCCAGTCCATCTGATCCATTTAGTCACCCCTTACGAAAAGCATAGGTGGCTGGGGACCTATATGCTTACCCGGAATACAAACAGATATAATGTAAAGGCATTTCCGTTTTGTGGTTTAAAAATATTTGCTTTCCAATTATCTGGAGTCAGTTGAAATAAAAAAAAAAGAAAGGTTCACAGCATGATAAGGGCATTATTAAGAAAAGAGGAAAATCTTTACAAATCATTATGAAAGGTATTAGATGTGTTCATACATGAATGATAATTAAACCTCGTTCATTAAAAATTTTATCTTGGGTCACAGGCTTGCTCATACTTTAAAAAAAGTCTTTTTCTTCAAAACTTGACATTTTCAGGGGGCAAAAAGTGCTTTTATCCTAGCCTCATCCTTTGTGCTGGTAAATAATATTTGGTTTGTTTGGTATGAGATTGTTTGGGTGGTGCGGTAAAACAGACAAAATGTACACTTATACTGTCCCTATGTTGCAGTAGTATTTGTACAGTTCCATGTACATGACCCGTGAAAGGTTTTGGTTAGAACAGATCTTCAGCAACCCATGCCTGCTGTAAAAGGCAATTATGCTTGTCGTAAGAGGCGACTAACGGTATGGATATGGTCAGACTCGCTGACTTGGTGGATGCATGTCATCGTGTCCCAATTGTGTGGATCGATGCTCATGATGTCAATCACTGTATTGTCTGGTCTAGACTTGATTATTTACAGACCGCCTCATACAGCTGGAACATTACTGAGTGCGGCGTTAAACAACAAACAAAACATGTATGTATTTACTTCTGAAAGAGTTTGATTCTCTTCATAAGATGTCAGTTGTCTTTAGAAAGTTTTTAGGTTTTTAATTTCACTTTTAAGTATCCTTGAAATGAATCCCAAAATGTACACACACAAACATGACAAATGTTTATCATCAGCCATACAAAACCAAATCATAAATCATTCCTATCATGACACCACCATATCATTTTAAGAAAACAGGCTTCCAACATCAAACTCCTCTGTAAGAAACTCACTGAGCTGAACATATCAATATCTCAGCTTCATAGACACAGACAACATAAACTCACTTAATTTCTCTCCCTTAAAAATACACTGTCATATACAACAACATGGTTAAAAAGAAGATTTATTGCTGCAAAATGTCGCAGCATTCCTGAGTGACAGATGAATGAGCTCCATCAGTGTTAAGCCTTTTCACAGAGTGATGTTTATAAACAATACTCAAGGTTTTGTTTACTTTCCATCGCCCAACATTTCACTCTCAGGGAGAATCATCCTGCGAGAATCAACTTTCTTGTCTTCCAACAGATTCTCAGACAAGATTAGGCTGTTTTGGTTTCTTAAATGACATTTCCGGATTGTTCGACTTTGTCATGATCATATTAAAACGACATTCTAAAATCAGATATTAATTACCGGGTACATCTAAAAAACTCTGTTAATAGGACTGGCCAGAGAACAAATCCATCACCACTGAAAGCCATGATGAATTTCTACTTACCAGAGCTCAAAGTCATTATCTAAGACGTTTTCTACATTTTTTCGACTTTATCTTTTTCAATAGATTTTTGTTTGTTTGTTTGCTGTTAAACACCACAGTCAGCAGTATTCTGGCTGTATCATAGCAGCCAGTAAATAACTGATTGTGGGCAAGACAAAATTTTTAAAAGAAAAGCAGCAACAAACATCACCTCCTGCACCCCCATATCACATTTGTTAGTACCTACAGGTCCTAATATACTTTGAGTTTTTATTTATCAAATCTCGCATAAGAATCTCCAGTCTTACTTTATAGTACTTCAGGTTATTTCTTGAACATTAATCCATACTGTATACAGTTGAACCTCGCTTATCCAGACAAATGCTTTTTTCAAATATTGTGAATTTCACTGTTCAGATCCAGAAAACAGATTTTCCGATACAAGAAGCATATTATGTATCATTTATTTTATATCCCGTAAATATAGTCCCTTAGGTGAAGTTTCCATGCATAAGTTGGGTTCCTTTGTACTCCAGTACAGTGTGTGAAATAGTTGCCTACTCGGTAGCCCTTGGCTCTCAAAATTTTGGCTTGACTTCAAGGTTCTATAAATGTCCCAAGCCTGACAGGCTACTGAGACTTTTAATACACATCTCTTAGTTAATTCAAATACAAAAAGTCCTCCTATTTCTGTAGATAAATATAACCATCAAACATATTTTTAAAATAAGAACATCTGTGACAAATCAATGTTGCGATATCAGAGTTAGCCTTGACTGTTGTCACTATAGCACTGTGTATGACAAACATGTTTTGATTGGTTGCAACTTGTAGTTTGATGGTTGTAATATGTAGTTTAACCAATCACAAGCTGTGTCCCTTAATAAACTGTCACATTAACAAGCTAGTGAAATTGAAACCGACTAGGAACTTTTAAGGCTTTTAAAGCCCACCTGGCCAACAATATTTTTAGACTTTTTCACACACATAAGGTGTATATATGTGTTTTAGAATTCTTCTGAGACTGCACTGAAACCAATCTGTAACCTATTTCAATCAACAAGTGTCAGTTCAGACGAAATGTTCTTTGCCAATTTACCTATCTTGCTTGGGAAGAAATCTAAATAGCTCCTGTTACTGGCATTGACCTGCAAGGAACTTGACAGCCTACATCGCCAGGCCACCGTTGCAGGTAGACCGTGTGATGATGGGAGGAAATGAACATTCTTGCTGATGTAGCCATCTTGCTTGATATGAAATCTAAATAGCTTCTGTTAGTGGCATTGACCTGCTGTGAGCATGGCTGGGGCCACCACTGCAGGTAGACTGCATGAGGATGGAGGGATGGACACAGACAGGTGGTCCAGTCCACATACTTCTGTCCATCACTGACAGGCTGACCCTTGGGAAGCTGATTAGTTTGTTTATGTGTTTTATCTCCACGTCAGGATACACAACTATAGTGTTCAAGTCAAGGTGAATCGGTCACAAGAATGGATTATTTGCTCCAAAAGGGTGGATGTGGAGGTCGTCTTAGGTAAAGGGGAGGTAACTAGTCTAACTAGGTTATCTCCCTTGTTAAGGTAGCTAAGGTGTCATTAACCTATCATCCATGTTTTGTGTGCCATATCTAACACAGGTTCTGTCCAGAATCAGTACATCGATCACTGTGTCGGCAAGTCACTGCTGAACATACAGCAAACACATGCCACATCACCCGAATGAATACATTTGTTGTCATATTCATGTGACCACATATTTGCAGTCTATTATGAAACTTATCAGGGCTTTGGTGCATTGCCATACCTTGTGGGCATTTCTAAGATACAAAATGATGAAGTGTATCAGGAGGACATGACATACTTTTCTGAAAGATTGTACATAGTTTTCAAGCCAGTACTATACTTCTAATTTACTCAAAGTTGCTTCATATATTTTGGTTGGGCCACTTTTAATACATCTCCTTAACATGACAGGTGCCAGAACTTGTGTAGCAGATTGTAGATGACATTGTGACCTATCTATCAAGATCCATATCGTATCACAAGGAAGCCCTTCTTTACAACCGCAGTCAGTCATATTTTGCTGGAGCCTGGAGGTGTCTCACAAATGCCATTATGACCACATTATAATCAGCTCCTCAACACAGAAGCATGGAGACCTATATATCTTTAGAATCCCCATGAGTGTCAGGACCAGATCTGTTCTTAGTTGAACAATGAGTGAGTTTGGTTCATTGCTGATTTGAACTTTTTTCAGTTATATCACAGCAAGTCAGTTTGATGCAAACAATGCCGATCCGGAGAAACCCACAAGCATGGGTATATGCTGCTGACAAACCTAGAAATATAATCAGGAAAACATGGAATTCGAACCCAAGTTTTCAACATGAAAGTGAATTATGGTGTCTATCCATGCCTTGGAAACTGTTTTTGAAAAGAAACACAGCTACTGCCACAAAAACCAATTCATACTTAAGCATCTTCAACATTCTTTATGATCAACATTAACATTATTTCATTTCAGTGATAATTCCATACTTTAAAACTATCTCAGTACCTCAAGTATCAATTTTGAAACACTAAAGGATAAAAAAACATACATCTCGAGCCCAGAAAGCTTGTCTTGATCAGCAATGGAGATGGTATTATCACCATCAAATCATAAGTGATGGTGTTGACAAATCTCTGAGGATCCTAATGTTATACACCCGTCTGGTGTCAGTCCCCCACAGTATACTTGACCTACAATGTTGGAGTACCAAGCATCTGCGTGTCTCTACAGCTAGCAGTATCAGGACACCATACCATATGCATCAGCTCATATACTAAAGGGCACTCAGTGTATTCAAGGTTACCCACCCTTCAGGAAAACGCGTTATTTTAACCTTGTACAGCTCATTTATTACTTTAAATTTGACTTTAGTTTTCTGTTACAAGTTTCATTCTAATTTGAATGTATGTGTATAACACTGATTACATTTTTTTTTTAACAAATAAAAACAATTTACGCATATCGTACCTACTGGGTTTACTTACTTCATTGAGGACATATAACTGGTTATTTTTAACAGCTTCCTTAATGTTTGTAACAGCAATTCAGGGTTACTTCTTGCCCCTTCACCAGATAAAAAATAATAATTTTTTTAATAACAATTAAGAGGCTGAAGCAGCACTCAAACACTGTTGCAAACAATAGAGAAATAGTTATCCATAACGAGTTTCATGTCTTCAATTTGCCATTGGCATCAAATATGTATCTAATCATTCATAATGGAAATAGAACTTTTGACAGGCTCATATCTTCAAGAACCTTGTGTCCACAACTTTGGTCTGCACCATGGCCTGAAGAGACCACAATTGTGTTTTCAAAGGCATTTTAAATGCCTGGGCATAATTCATTTTAACCATACACAAACAGTAACATCTCATATTTTAGTTTCCATGGTCACAGTTTTTGCTTAGTTGCTACTTGGAGGTGAAAAAGCGAGGAATGTTGTTTCTGCCTTGTATCTAATAGGAAGAAAATAGCTGATGATTTTGTAAAAGAAGATTTATGTTTGATTGTTTTATAAAATAATAATGTCCATGGAGATTTACTAGTGCATCTAACAACACGTACCCGGTATCTCCCGAACTCGCAGGCCAGGTCCAGCGGTGTCTTCTGCTCCTTGGTGGCCATGATGGGGTCGGCATGGTGAAGCAACAACAGATTGGTCTGCAAGATAAGCAACACACTTCTCAGTACTGCTTGCACAACAAGCGTGGATACAGCTTTTTGGAAATGAAATATCTATTCTGAGTTCACAAATAAATATACAAGCGTTAGATGCAAGTAAATACTCGCAAAGCAAAAAGCATTTGACAGATATAGTATGTTAGTTGAAACCATATCCCCAAAGTTAGTCATAATGTGGACAACATTAACATTTAATAAAAATATCACCTATAAAATTGTGAAATGTCTAGCTTTCTTCACCTCCCCTCTCAACAGCACAGCCAAATCTGGATCTATGTATGTTTTATTATACAATACCTACCATCCAATTGGAAACATAGGGCATCTATTTGTGGAGATGAGATTACAATATGTCAGAATAATTTGTCTTGTAAAATCATTTATGAAAAGGAAACTCTCTTTAATAATTTCAGCAACATTATTTAATAAAAAATATTATGTATGAATATTTAATCTACGATAAGTTCAACCGAGGATTTCACCCTCGAGTCTTAAGATAGTCATGAACCAGTCAAGATCACTTGGTGACTCCACACATTGTGCCAGCACCAGACAGCAGTTAGTGAAGCAGACACTCCCGCTGACCTGTCGACTCTATAGATGACCTGATGGCACTTCAGACTGACCTGACTAAAGGTTGTCAAGGCCTGACACCGTAGGTGTCTGTCTGCAGGCTGTGAATGCACATGTTCCTTTCAGAACACCTGGGCCGGCATTCCTTGTTTACAGGCACACATCTCACAGAGGCTGCGCTGTATAAGCATGATGCAGTCACCAGCGTTCAAAACAGGCAGTAGGGTAGCCTAGTGGTCAAAGAGTTGGCTCATCTCACCAAAGCCCTGGGTTTGATTCCCCACATGGGTGCAACGTGTCAAGATAATTTCTGTGACCCCCTTCTGTGATATTGTGATACAGGGGCATAACACCATACTCACTCATGATAAGCTGAATAGGTAATACTTTAGAAACGTATGCATGAATGAATGTTGTTTTGTGCCCCAGCCTTATCACAGTGGTCTTCAATAAATGAACCTTGGCCAGTTGACTGCATGAGCAATATTCCCTGCCCCCAGGGTACAATGTCATAATCAGCCAGTTCGCACACTGTAATCACCCAAATTTCAAAAGTCGGCCTTAAAACTGAAAACTGTGTAACCATCAGTATAATATCACTTTTTCATCAATATATAACATTTTCATTTTCCTTTAAGAAATGTGACCATCTCAAAGTTATGCTACTGAATGTTCGCAAGGAAATCTCTTGTTTTTTCGCTTTTATGATTCTGTTTTTGAACACAGAGGTTATTCTAAAATATATCAATGAAGCACTTGATAGGCACTTAGAAGTGGTTATCCATAAAAATGTGTCATGTATTATTTTATGTCAATGAGTCAAAAATACACAAGAAAGAATCTAAAGTAGTTAGCAATAATATTCTGTGATAAGTGATCAATCGAAGTTAGATAAGAGTTAATGATTTCACAAAATGGCCAATTTTTGGTGAATGCAGTAGTATTACGCAGACAGTGAGGTGAGGTGAGGTGAGGTGATGTGAGGTGAGGTGAAATGGGATTGAATTTTCATAGCGACTTGCATGCATGTGGGTGCATGTGCAAGTGCGCGTACTAGTGCAGACTCATGCCAATCAGGCAGGGTAACAACAAGTACCATCTTTTAACGTCTCTTGGTATGACGCGGTAGGAGCTCGCACCCGGACCTTCCGCTCTCCGGGTGGACACTCTACCACTAGACCACAGAGGCAGTCCGCAGACAGTGAGTCAGTATAACCCATTAAACTATCCCTGCTATAAATCACATAACAGTTGTAATCCACTAACCCATTTCTACTAAGGAACATCCCCATGTTTTTATACATTGGAAACCCAAATATTGAAGCAAGCTGTCAAGCCAGCTATCTAAACAGAAGCCAGCAGTCATCAACTGGAGGCTACCCTGAAGCTCTCTCCACCCTGCCCCATCCCCTCAGAGCAGGATTACCATGATCGGTGGAGTACCCTGAACCACTTCAAGTCCAACAGCAGTAATCCCACCAAAGGACCTGGCACTCTGATTTGGGTTTTGATCTCTCTGTTTACACCTCAATCGGCAAAGAGTTACTTCGGGCAGGGGGGAGAACTCTGATTGATGGAAGTATGTGCATGACTCCAGTGATGATCGAGGTGTAACATATCATCTGATAGGTTACCTCACTCTGGGCCGCACTTTCCAGAAGTCATATTTCACTGAACAGGTCTTAAAGGGGCATTGTGCTCCACAGTTTACAGAGACAGCCAAATAGCTTAAGCCTAGGTTGCCTTTAAATCCAGGTCAGCTCTGTGGCTAACAATGAGCATATATTTTATCATCTACTTCATCCTCATACCAACGTCTTGAATGCCTGAGACCAAACTTCCAAATCTACACATTACACACAGATTGGTGAGCAATGAGTGCATGTTGTGTGTCATACACTGTGACCTACCGATCTTAATGTCTCTGCTGAGGGCAAGCAAGATATGCTAGTGACAGGTTCTTCCCCTCAATCTCCAAGATCTTATAACTTAATAAACACCTCTTCCTTGTAGGGATTCTGAGTGTCCTTCATATATAGTGATCGGACGGACACAGTGAGGAGCTGCAGAAGATGGCTAGTCCTATGAGTTAGCAAGTCAGTGAATGTTGTTTGACAGCAATCATACAGCAATACAATGGAAGACCTGTATATCTGGGTCTATCAAACCAGCAGTTTAACATGAATACCCCTCTCAGACATACCCCCCTGTTTTAGCCCCTTAATGCCGAGCGCCAGACAGGGTAACAACAAGTACCATCTTCTAACGTCTTTTGGTATGACGCGGACGGGGATTGAACCCCGGACCTTCCCTCTCCGGGCGGACGCTCTACCACTAGACCATGAAAGCGGTCTAGTTTAAGAGGTAGTAGGATCCTATTCTATGAATCATCAATATGAGTACTCACCACATCGACATGGCCATGTTGACAAGCCAGACTGAGGGGGGACTCCCCGTTCTCTGCCTGCAGGTTGACCGGAGACCCCTTCTGCAGCAGGATGTGGACTGGTTGCGACTTCCCTTGCCATGTTGCATAGTGCAGGGGAATCATACCTATCAACACAATCAACAGCAACAAACTATCAGACCAAGAAACTGTTATTTAAGGGATGTGAATCATTTTGCTATTGAAAGACTGCCATTTTGTCGAGACTAGTGCTTCTTCATATAAAACATCTTTCCGAGGCAAGGGAGTTAACTGACAGTAAAAGTCCAGTTTCCACCCTAGCCAAACTAGGCTGGAATCATGGAGTTATATTTTGGCTGGACTAATGAGTCTATGACAAATATTTTCCAAATCTGTTCATGTTTTTAAACAACGAGTTCAAGTGATTTGATGCATTTTGCGAAGTAAGGCCATTTTTATTTCAATATAGAGTTTGATTATTGATCAGATCGTCTTGACTGAGCGCCGCTATTTTGTTTGAAGCAAATGCAAGTGATATGAAAGGTGGAATCTGACTGGTCAGGAGGGAGATAGAAGGGAGATAGAAGGGACATAACTCGGACATAACTCGAAAAAGCCATTGGTGAAACTATGATAGAGCTCAGAAATTTGAGCCTAGTTCAGCAAGGGTGGAAAAGGGATTTTTATAGTCAGTTAACTCCCTTGCCTAGGGAAGATGCATCCTGTTGGCGCAATATGATCCTTATCCTACCTTGGTCTTCATGTCCCAATAATGTTAATCTGTGTTTCAGGGACAAGCCTGTGACATTTATCCATCTCTGATAAATCCCAAAGTGAACAATTTACAACTACTAAGAGCTATATATTTCATTGTTCAGTTCACTGACATACAGAAGCTTTCACATTCATAAAAGGTCCACGTGGTCACCCTACTGATTAATCTTACTAAAACACAACCTAGCAAAAGTATTTTTGTTTAAAAGTGGTGGTTCTATTCTGATATAAGGATAAAAAAGAAAACAAATTGCTTCCCTTAATCAACAGTAAATGGCTGAACCTAATTAAATACATGATGCTGCAGTGATAATGATATCAAACATTTGAGTGAAATTTTTATCACATGGTATATGATACGACAGTGAATTGACAAAAAACAGCCATATCAAGATATCAAACAAGTTCTTATCAACAAGCTGTTTTGGATTTCAAACAGATTGTGAAATACTATGAGGCGAGTTAATGTTTCAGATCTAAGTTTATACTAAAAGTTACATTAATCAAACTGTGAAATATCTAAATGGGCTGAAGAGGATATCATATGCACTTCATATGAAATTTGTAAAAAAAAAACCCTTTTTATTTTAATATAATTTATATTTTCGTAATCTACAACCACAAACACTATAATCTGAACCACCTAACTAAAGCAGCTTTATCATATTATACAACAAATTAAACATCAAGATTTAATTTACTATTTTCCAACACATTTCAATTTATATCCTAACTTCCACAAGGATAAACCTTGCCCTTTAATGGTGCAAAAAGCATGCAAACCTTGGAAAGCATGTTACATAAACCATTTGGAACTGCCCTGTCAGAAATATGAGGAATCATATCTATGAATGGAGTTTTTTCTCCCTCACACACACAAACTAAGATAACCTCCCTTTAATCTCTGGCACAGGAAGTGGCTATCTGGTCACATATCCTCCATCAAACCCTCCCCCGCCCCACATGTGAGTCACACCCACATCCCTGGCACTTTTACAGAAGAAGCTACTTTGATCCCTCATATTAACATATCCTATTCAAAACAACTTCAATACAAGGTAAAACGAGCCTGGTTAAATGTCAAAGGCTTTAATCATCATTATTGATTAGTTCTGGTGTTGTCATTCTCATATCAAATTAGTTTTTTACTTACTGACAAAAATGAATTTTAGAATGAGTCATGTTAGACTTGCTACTGATTATTTACAGGTGGAACCATGTACCTCAAGTAACAAGACAACATGTTCCTTTATCAAAGGGAGGCAATTCTTGCCACGGATCATATTGCTGACATGGTCCAACTCAGCATAAACCATAAAATCCTCCCACAATTTCAGGACTATAGACATGATGCAGAATACTATCATGGAGATAAGACTCCGTTTTCTTCTTAAACTATTGTCTAACAATAATCACTCTGAAAAATCAGTGTTCTTCAGGGACGGATAATATTTTACCCAAACCGTTCATATAAGGTCAGATGTATATCACAAGACAAGATAATACTGGCTGCCAATGGGGAAATTCTTCATACCTCAGGAGTGAGACACATGCTAGCACAACATATGAAAACAGTAACAACATAAAGATTTGAGACTTCTTATATAAGCCAATCAGCAAAATAGGACAAGGTAGTGATTTAGCAGTCCCTTGTAAGTAATTCTTTGTTCAATTGTAACATAAACAAATTGTATCATGATACAGAACTTTTTTTTTAGTTCAGCTGGTGTTACCTCTGTTGTCTTGGAGTAAGGTATTGGTGACACTGATATTTGACCTCAGTTAGTGTTACCTCTGTTGTCTTGGAGTAAGGTATTGGTGACACTGATATTTGACCTCGGCTTGTTACCTCTGTTGTCTTGGAGTAAGGTATTGGTGACACTGATATTTGACCTCAGTTATTGTTACCTCTGTTGTCTTGGAGTAAGGTATTGGTGACACTGATATTTGACCTCAGTTAGTCTTACCTCTGTTGTCTTGAAGTAAGGTATTGGTGACACTGATATTTGACCTCAGTTAGTGTTACCTCTGTTGTCTTGAAGTAAGGTATTGGTTATATTGATATTTGACCTTAGTTAGTGTTACCTCTGTTGTCTTGGAGTAAGGTATTGGTTATATTGATATTTGACCTTAGTTAGTGTTACCTCTGTTGTCTTGGAGTAAGGTATTGGTGACACTGATATTTGACCTCAGTTAGTGTTACCTCTGTTGTCTTGGAGTAAGGTATTGGTTATATTGATATTTGACCTCAGTTAGTGTTACCTCTGTTGTCTTGGAGTAAGGTATTGGTTATATTGATATTTGACCTCAGTTAGTGTTACCTCTGTTGTCTTGGGGTAAAGTATAGGTTATATTGATATTGATATATAACTCAACAAATTTTACCTTTGTTGTCACGGAGTTCTGTGGAGGCTCCGCTATCCACCAGTAGCTGAATGACGTCAGTGTTGCCCATGAGCGCCGCCTGGTGGAGAGCGGACATGCTGCAAAGACAGATGGAACATACTAAATAAATGACTTCTTCTGTGCAATCACACTTTTCACGGCAAACTTCTTGACATATATATGTCTGGACCAAACAATCCAGTGGTTGACATCACAAGCATCAATCTACGCAATTGGGATACGATGACATACATCAACCAAGTCAGTGAGTCTGACCTCCAAATCCATAAAGTCACCTCTTACAACAAGCATAGTGTCCATTTATGACAAGCATGGTCGCTTAAGACCAGCTTCATATCATTCAAATAGGACGAAACTGTGACAGTGAATGGGTCCAGGGTATTTATCAGAAGTGAGATAATATACCCTGGATAATTGAGGATGATCACAATTGAAACAATCCTGTACCATACTTTCAAAAAATGTTTGCAATGTCACAAACATGCAATCCTATAACCTTCAATGTATTGTGATCAGAAACATGGACATGTGCTCTACCATACAACCATTGATCCTCAGGACATGCATGACAAGTAGTCCATCAAGAGTTGTTTCCCTTTTTAACAAAATGTTTTTCTCCTCTATTTCCCCCCGCTACATCCAATTTATGCTTCTCATGTATTCCCGCGTGGAGCCACATGGGAGCCAACTACTACTGGTGTTCTGATGCTAAAATCGGACACAGGAATCACATTATTTACCTTCTTCCATTACAACTGTGTATGCAGCTAAAACAAATATTTACTGAATGCACATCCATGGATTATTGTCAGTAGAAGATTAAAAGCCTGCTCTGAATCTCTGCTTAGATGTGCAGGGAATAATAAGATCAAATACTGGCAATCTTCACTCCATTTCTACACATCAAACGAGAACCTAGGCCACAAGCTAATACTCTAGCACAAGTGATCGCAGATAATACCTGTATGGCATCTCTATAATACTTGCCTGCATCCATTTGTCAAAGATATTCAGGTTTTAACTCCCTGAACATTTTATGATCCCTACTACATATTTACTCAGTCCCAATACATTAATTTAGCCAATTATGAAATGAGATCTTGCATACCGATGTTATAGGATGAATATCATGTCTTACTGTATGTGAAACGTATTCCCATTTAAGGTATAAATTTCTCCCCATGTTGCAAGGTACTTTTAAAGACCGTCAGTTAATGATAAATCTGCTGAACTCTGAACATCCTGATATGATCCATGCTGTTTCTGTATTCTTAAACCATGTCTTTATAATGAGGAATGTGTAACTTGATTTAAAATATAATCATGTACATCACGGGACAAATGTTAGCATCCAATCTGCATTGTACTATGGGCCTTGATTCCTAAATTACTGAATATAAAGTCTGACAGTCTGTCTGTCTGTCTGTCTGTCTCGTTATACTAACTAAACCATTAAGATGATGTCAGGCTATTGTTGCTGCAGCTGACTCCAAGCCATGAAGTCCCTCGACATTCTGTACATGTATTATGAACAAGTAAAATTGATGCAACTTTCAGTCAGCATGAAAATTTTTAGAGAAATTGTATATCAACCATAACATGGTTTAAACAGAGATTGTTCATTCCGTAAGGAGAACCAACAGATTTTCATGACTTCTTCAATTAGGAATGATAAAATACATTTTCATTCTTGATGAAATACATTGACACCAAAAAGCACATACTCTAATCATTAAAACAAGGGGTGGTTGGGCAGTCTTATGGTTAAAGCATTTGCTCATCTTGCCAAAGTCCCGGGTTTCATTCCCCACTTTGGTACAATGTGTGAAGCCCATTTCTGGTGCCCCCACGCTAAGGTAAATCCTGGAATATTGCTAAAACAGTGTAAAAACACACTCACACTCACACTTTACATCCTACCGAATGTAATAAATATTAAGTCACTGTCTTGACACTGTACACCCCTGAAGACAAGGCAGTAGCTAGTTCATGTATTTTGCACATCATGACTGAAATAGGATATTTGTATCCCCCACATGGAACAACCTATGTAAACAGTTCTATAAGTAGCGCAGTCAGCAAACATCGTAAATACTGCTCCCTATCACTACAGGTGCTGCAGCGTGACAGGGAGCTCCTACTGCAGGGATATACTACTGTGTCAGGGTACTGCTGCATGGTCTGAAATACGCCATGTGGCAAAAGTCAAATATCCAGATGAAGCCTAAAATGTTCTTTTTACACGGCTGTCAGAACTAGGTGGCTTGGGAGTCACCACAGCTACACAATAGTTTCGTTACTGTAAGCTTAACACATTAGTGGTCGGCCTTTTGAGTCTTCAGTATTTCAGTTATATGTGTCAGACTAGGGGCCTATGACTTTTTTTCCAGCTAACCTGACTATATCTCTGTTATTGGCGTATTACTAGACCAACATCTAGTCTCTGAAATGAACATCCGTACCGAAAAAAAATAGTTGTTAAATTATCTACATAAACTTTAATAAAAAGGAGCCCAGAGGCTCTCTTCACCCTGATACTGCAGAAATCTAGACTTGCATGGGCTGTATTTGAAATATGGGGCGGTCGCGTAGCCTGGTGGTTAAAACGTTAGCTCGTCACGCCAAAGACCCGGGTTCGATTCCCGACATGGGTACAATGTGTGAAGCCCATTTCTGGTGTCCCCCGCCATGATATTGCTGGAATATTGCTAAAAGCGGCGTAAAACCATACTCACTCACTGTATTTGAAATATTTGTATCAGGGTCTGTAAGACAGACGAGTGTATAAGGCAGTAAATTTTAACGGTTCTGTGAGTGGGTGCATCATGACTTCAGTTACCATAGACTCAATACTTTTGGAATTTTTTGTACCACTTGAGGCAGGGAAAGATGAAGTAGCCTCGCTTGAAGAAATATTGCCTACGTCAAAGGTTTCCTCCAACTGCTTCAGTTAATGGCTTCATGAGTCAGGTTAAATGTAAGCAAAAGAGACAGTACAATAAAAATATGTAAATATAACTCATAAGAATTTCTCATTCGCCTGAAGCATACCTTAAAATAGGCGGATTGCTTAGGGCAAGTCCCTACGTCTAATATTCTCCCTGTATTATACACCTGATCAGGCAAATGCTTAGAAAATTGAGTTCTTGGCTCGCTGACTGAAAGAGGTCATATTTTCAAAGTAGGCACTTTCCAGCAAGTTAATTACCCTCCTGACTGGAGGAACAGTCTTCTATAGACATGTACACTCAACATACGACACTAGGGCCGCTGTGTGGGGCAAAGGGTCGACACCAACACAAACACCCCTCTAATGGTTTCTTGAACAAGTGTAACAATAAACATTTAAGAGTCATTTCGACCACATCAATCAAGATGGAGTGAATATGAAAAGTCTCAAGCAATGTTATCATACTTCCATGTCAGTATGATGAGATCTGATTGGTCCATGTGATCTGGATAAAATACTATGTATCCCACCTCGGAGGGAAATAAATTTCTCAGCGGGATAATTTATCACTTATACTCCGCCACGAGCATGTCATGCTGCACGTGGATTTCTGAAAGGCATAATAAATCCCTTATACACATGCTTTTTCCGAGTCAATGAAAGTCACGTGACATAGCACAAGTTCACCTCAGTTCAATCGAACAGCTGTTTTCTATCAATTTTGAATTTGAATGTCCTACTCAAACATGTTAATAAGATAAATTTGTTGTAGCAGTATCACTCAAAGATACATGTGCTTTTATGCATCCCTCATTAGGTTTTACACCGCTCATCTCCGGCTCGTGGTATAAAACCTAACATGGGAGGCATATTACCCCATGCACCCCTCTTGATACCACTACAACTTATATTGGAAACAACACGACGAAAGTCAAGGGATGTTGCAATACGCCTGATGGTAAAAATGAAAGAATTAAGGGTATCTTGTTTAAAATACTATAGGAGCAAACTCAAGGAGCCAATAACCCTTTTAATTTTAAACAACACCTAAAAGTATAAGGAAGAGAATCTATGGATGTCAACTTCTTTATTATGAGTTGACATCCATAAATTCTCTTCCTTATGTGTATCACTTCTAAATGCCTTTCAAAGACTATCACAGTATGCTATTAACTTGCGTCATGAACCAAAGGTTTTTGGTTGTTCAAAACATGGATTTCTTGTACAATCACCCACAACACTGTAATTGCCTTCAGAATTATTTCCATGACCAAAATGTATTTACTGTCACTATTTTCAGTTGAGAGCTTTCAGATAAGTAGCTACAGATCCCAAACCAATCCGCTTGGCACAAAGTGCTCAAACCAAATGAAGCAATTCTAATTCTTTTCACACCACCACACAGCTCATTGTTTGATGTAGTCGAAGAATCCACACCTTGCCCATAAGGACAGCCTCCTCAAACTGTGCAGAACCTAGCTTTGTTTAAACTTATTGGCTGGAAATAAAGCAGAGATTTTTGACTGTTTGGTATTGTTGTCTCTCCATTGTCAGCACAAGGACAAGCCGAATTCTGGGCCAGCGATGGATCTGTTTACCATTGACCCTCCAAATCTCCCTGTATATCTTTCTTTGTGAGGGTCAGCTATCCCCCGTGAGTCAACCTGACCCTTCTCATGCTGACCTGTCCTCGCAGGTAGTGAGTGTCCGCCCTTGCAGCATGATTGGCCAGTTGTATTGACCAGTACAGTTTTTCCTGTCTGCTTGGTCTCCATGGACTACTCCAGATTATTCTGTTGTATTTACTTTCAGTGTTTTCCTTGTATACTTGTTCTATTTTGTGAAATGAGTGTCAGTGTGTCACTCAGATGTCCCTCCAAGCTCATAAAGCACTCAGCTAGGGGCGGTCATGTGTGAAATCAACATCTAGCAGCTGACAGTGCCTCCTGATACTGACATCATAAAAGCTTTTACATGTTCAAAGGCAACTAATATAGGTCAAGCAGGTCTCAGTAAGAATTAATTTAAGATGGAATTAGCTGTTCAATTTTCTGTATTGTCAAACATGAGACAAGAATATCTCCTTGGCAACTAAGTTCCCATGCAATCAAAGGTCCATGAATGTTATGGATGTTCACGAAATGAGAGGACAGGGGTTGCAGGCGAGTCCCATATGGAATCAGTATTATCATGATAAATGTTTGAATGTATTAAAGCAATTGCCTGAAACCTAAAAGATCGTAGATGGCATAATGTAGTGGCGAGGGATAAAAAGTAAACCCATGTGAAACCTATGTGAAACCCTGTTAAATATAGTATGCCTTGCTAATTAGAAATCCATCACCTTGAACCGTTTCAGATAATATGATTTGGTTTTAGATGCATCTTTCACACTGGTCAGAAAGGTGCACGAGACTTTGATTATACGAAATGGGTATCGATCACATAAAATGAACTGGACATTGACAGCATGAACTGAACTTGACACTGATCGTATGAACTGAACTGGACATTGATCGTATGAACTGAACTTGACATTGATCGTATGAACTGAACTTGACATTGATCGTATGAACTGAACTGGACATTGATCGTATGAACTGAACTGGACATTGATCGGATGAACTGAACTGGACATTGATCGGATGAACCGAACTGAGCACTGGTCACATGAACTGAACACGACATCAGTCAGATGAACTGGACTGAAGTCAAATGATACCTTTATCACATATACAAGACTGGACATAGGTCCAAGGTGCAGAACTGGACACTTGTCAAACAAGGAACATCGGTTGCTGTTCAGATAAACTGAACAGGACATTGGTCAGATAGGTGGATACAGCAAACACAACTGGGACAAAGTACAATTTTCCCATATCCCTATGATAAACGGAAATCATCCTGGTATATGATCCAATGTCAGGAAGGATGTATGTACTAGGTCGCAGATCGCAATGACCTTTCACAGATTGCGTCAGCTTCCCATCAATTATGTGCAGGATGTATGCACCATCATTTCACCTTCATCACTAACCCTACTAACACACTAACTCTCTTGAGGTTAACTCGTCCAGGAAGCCAAATTATTACTGATCACTGACATGAATTCATATAACACAGAATGATATGGTCATGGAGTGTTGATATAAACTTGAATTGAACAGGAACAGTATGCATTTTGAAAAAAACCAAATCAATACAGCATGGGAAAATTGTTGAAAGACAACCTTGATAACAACTAGATAAATTACCAGAAGTAGAGTTTTCATAGTGACATAAGTATAGGCACAACCATTTCAATCACTATGGCAGCATTAGAAATTGGCACTATTGGCCCAATAGTTAAGGTATGATAAGGACTAGTAGAAATTTGCCCTTTTTAAGGGTTTTGGTACATGTTATCATTATAAGGACTAGTGTATGAAAACTGTTAGTTTCTACCGCTGCTATGGTAGGTAAATTTAAAACTTGCACTACAAATGAAGAAAACAAGTCTCCAAAACAAAGTATATAATAAGTTCCTTAAATCAAATGTCCTGCAGTATCATATTTGGCAGGTAGTTCCTGTAGTCCATTAACCTTCTTTCAAATGAACAGTTTTATTACGGAGGATCAATGTATGTATAGTAGTGAGTCACCTACAGGTTACTCAACTATCTGTTACTGTCAAAGCCTGTCAAAGAGAATATGGCAAACATTTATGTGAAAAACATGTCTCCCTCGTCTAATAAACAACACATAACAACGGGAGCAGCTATTCTGGTATTTCTGTAATAAACCTTCCCTCTGAATGTTTAGCCCAGTTCTTGTAGTCAACCTGGCGCAGATTCACCCAGAAGGCTAAACACACCATGGCCAAGCAGGCTGACCAAACACTTGACCCTTTCATGCGCACTGACCAGTGGTATTGAGTAACAATGGCTAACAAGACAAGCTTGACCACCATATGTGTCCACAAACATGACCACCAGCCACACATCAACTCCCTGTAAACAGGCTATGTAACTTGTAGGCAAATCCTTTTGATGTTGGATTTTAGGATCAAGGGACTTGCAAGACGGGAGAGTATTAGCAGAGATAATTCTCCTTAAAGGACCTACTTCAAAAGCCACTCTTTTACATAGTTATGTATGAAATGTGCTGTGTTTTGAAACCAAACACTCGGCAATGACATTGTCCATATAACCAAGTATTAGGAATCAATCTGGATTAGTAGCTTAGAACAACATGAACTGTTTCTTTACACATATCAACAAATTGATTTAAGTTGCAAATAATCTTGTTTATTTCATACATGCAAGAAAATAACAAGAAAGTAACTAGAGCCTCCAAATTTAAGGCTAATTTAAGGCCATTTCAAGGCCAAAACAAACACTGAAGCTTCAAAGGCTTGTTAGATAATTTTCTCTTTATTTCTTTGTAAGAATAGCTCCATATGTACTTCCAAACACACTATTAACCGAAGCTTGTCTTCAAAGGTTTATTAGGACATCTCACTTTATTTCATTGTTAGAATGGCTCCCTATGTACTTCCAAACACGCTATTAAAATATTCAAGTACACAATTCTTAAAATTGCTTGAGCTTTAAGCTAATCCCGTGACATTAGTAGAGAAAAAATATTTCTTATATATCTATTTGACATCAGAGTTAGCAATGCTCACCACATTCAGGGCCTTATCAAAGTATATTACAGCATTTTAAGTCAGATTCCAATTTAAGTCCTTTTCAAGACAAGATTGCCCAAAACAAGGCCTTCAAAGCCTTTGTGAACCACAGGAAGGTGTTTCATCTTTCACCAACATACCAGCACCATTAGAGGGGTGACAACATGTAGAGGAGCAAACTCACTCTCCTGCATAACAGTTGAACACCCTATCTACTGGGCTAGCCCACATCTGTCAAGGGGCTGTTACTGACAGTACAGAGCTTAGTATCAGATGAACAAAATTTAAATCAACTAATATTCAGGCCCAGATTCAACCAGCCCTTTGTGATCCCATGTCCTTTTTTCAAAACCACTCCTTCGCATGTATTTCACCTTTCAGATAAGACCATCACAAAATGCAAATGCAACAAGCAACGCTACAAGTTGTGCAACATAATTTGAAGATCAGTAACCATACCCCATCTCCATTCAACACCCTAAATACTAGAGCAAATACATCATAATCCCCCAAATCATGTCATTTTACATATCCTAAGCTGTTTCTCAATGTCAATAATTGAACCATGGGAAGTCTCTCCTCAGCGGAGTAACAGACAACTTAACAATGTGGAGCAGCCTGATTTAAAAAGTTAAACAGCAATTCTCAACTCCTTGAGCGAAGGAAGAGATTAGTGGTTAGGAAGCTATTACCCAGGAGTAAGGAGCACTTACAGTGGGGATAAGATCACTCCTTCCCTTGCAAGAATAGGGGGCTTCTATAACAAACAGGGGAGTTGTACAATAGATTAGGATAGAGTTGCGTCAAGTCCAGCTAACTGTTACAGAAATGTAGGCATTTCCCTTGAGCAGTAGTTATGCCTCTTCAAAAGGTCAATCACTCACTATCCTATCCCGGATCACAATTTCTGTTTCCTGCTTTCTGTAGCAACATTTTCACCAAACAAGGATGCTGTGCACTTACTTGATGAAAAAATCTATCAAAGGATTTTTTCATGTCTAAAAGGATCTGATTTTGCAGATTTGGTCTAAAAATATTACACAAATCTATGAATTAAATCTTAAGTGTTTTTCTTTAAAGCATTTTTTAAATCATTCAGCCAGAATTTGCTCTGACAGTTTGGTAAATTGTAATTCAAACTTAATTTCAACATGTAACTGAGATGAAAAAGACTCAAGATCAAGATCTTTGAATCATGATCTGTCTCTTACGAAATTCCAACAGCCTTATCATGAAATATAACACTGTTTACAAGCTTACTTAACTCTGCCATCTTAACATGTCAACATGAAAAGCTTACATAAACATGAAACTACAACATGGTGCATGAAATAGACTACACACATATCTAATCGGAAGAGATTCATTCCAGCCTGTTCGGAGGAACCACTCATACTTTCAACTGTCATACACGACACCGTTAATCAATTCCAGGAAATCAATACTGCATTCCTGGTGTTAAAAAAGATCCTGAAGAAATTCCACCAGTAAAATGATCAAAGTGAATTTAGACAAGGGGTCTAGACAATTTCCATAATGTTGAGTTAACTCTTGATCAGGGACAGAATTAATCTTGTAATCGTGACATTGGAGAGCAATCACCGACTTCAGATTAGCTAATCGAAGGACAGATAACTCCAGCATTATCAAAGAACAAACCCGTTTATCAACTTTGATATAACCTTTTGTTCGACTTTCTCTTTACTGGATTAACGATAGCCTTTAAGAAATCCCTTCAAACTAATTATGACTATAAGTAACACATGCAATAGGTGATTAGGTGCCCAGATAATGTCCTGTGTAAGCAAGGGACATAGGCTCACTGAAATATGCATGTACTCTGCAACCATTGCCTTTCCAAAACGTCATGTTAGTTGTCAAATTTGCAATGAATTATTAAATTTGTCTGCCACATTTCAATTGAATAACTCCTTCAGGTATTGTGACATCAGCAAGGTCAAACTTCTTTCATTTTCTTTCCAAACAATGGGCTTGAGAGACTAAGCCTTGAGCTGCCTCTCATAAAGTTCACCTCCTCAAACATCAAAGCAGCCAGGAAATACTCTAGCCACAAAAACACAAACAAACATAGAGATTAAATTTGATCAACATCATTTTAGCCATTCTCTTCTTTCTCTTTTCATGTTCTCTTATCACTGATACAAAGATATGTCCATCTCAAAATACAAAACTATTGGGCAGGATTCCATTACATAAAGTCACCATTAGACGACAGCTAAGGCTCAAATAATAAATGCACGTTTCTGGTTTTCCGACAGATCCTAATCAGGAGCCTCCCAAGACTAAACTTTTTTCTTTATTTTCTCTCGTGGCACCATCACCAGTCCAGTATTGTCTGTATCTGATGCAACTTGGGTACATTTGTTGCCCTTCACTACAGACAAACAAGTCATAAACTTCATGTGACAGCAGTCTTTTACTGAAATACTGCAAATTATGTTTTCATAGAGACAAAAAAAAACAATGTGGAAAAAACAAAAACATGCCCTAAAACACAACCCTACTGAATTAGGAAACACATTATTTCTAGTGAGTGAGTGAGTATGGTTTTACGCCGCTTTAAGCAATATTCCAGCAATATCACGGCTGGGGACACCAGAAATGGGCCTCACACATTGTACCCATGTCTGGAATCAAACCCGGGTCTTCGGTGTGATGAGCGAACGCTTTAACCACTAGGCTACCCGACCGCCTCACATATTATTTCTAAGCGAGTGAATTTATGGATGTCAACTTCTTTATCATTAGACCATATGAAGAATACAACATTTCGGAGTAAATGCTTACAGGCGATTATTTCTGTTTGGCCTTACACAAGTTACAAAGATAATGAACCTCAACTAGATACCCTACACTTAAGTGCTGCTCTCTATTTTACACAGATCACAAAACTCATTTAAACCATTCTGTAAAAACAGGTTGCTGAGACACATCACATTATTTGTTTTAAATAAAACTTTAATGGTTGCCTGACTCTTGAAACAACTTGAATTTGTAAATTGTTCAAATTGTTAAAAAGTAGCCATCCCCTATTTGAAGAACACGCCACATGCATATCATGCAACTGAGTAATACAGGATTCCTCTTCAGGGATTACAAATATCACTTGGATCTCTACCACATGACAAACTGACAACCAAAATAATTTTTCTGTTGGATTTTGTTTTGTTTTCATGTAAGTAATTCTAATATTACAGCCTTGAACAGCTTCAACTCCATGAAAGGAAACCGAGTAGATGTGTTAGTGTTCCTCATCACAGGAAGTCCAATGTAGGTGTCATGTAATGTTACAACACGATCCTGACACGAAACCCAAGTGTTACATCCTTGTCACAGCACTGGCACTGCCAAGTGTCACATGGGCAGTATCAGTTTAACTGTAACCAGATCCTATGTATATGAATGTATCCATCAACACATATGAATTGCAGGTGTAAATATCACCCCTACCAGACAAAATTATATATCTCACACTACAGAGTGTTTCCTCCCATAAATCTCACACTGCCCTGAAATGAACAGGCACTCATCCACTTCACACACTACCTAAAACATCGAACCGCATTACAAATAACCCTCAATCTAAACAAGGCACTCGCTCTAGAAGCAATACTAAACCCACAAAATAAACTAAAAAACTTCAAGGCCTTAGGTGTATTGTTAATCAAAACGGAACTAATAAAACGCATCTAAAAACAAAATAATCTACCAAATCAAAATCACATAAACAAACAAACATCCACCATACCCAGCTCCCTTAGTTCTCCTCTCCAACCCCGTCGGCATCTATTCCAAATCTCAAAATTCCCAAATTCTATATAAGCAACCCCTAAAGCCCCCTCTTGGGTTGCACACACCACTTTCGCCCCTTTCGGAAACACATTAAATGGCCTGGCCGGGCCCGTGTGCGAAATACGCATCAGTCGGAAAGCGCACGTTAAATCTCCAAAGTAAGTAAGTAAGAAATGAACATCAACATGTCAAATTCACTACTGTATGCAACTGGTCAAGTTATTGTTCACCAGAAAACACCTCTTTCAAATTGATGAATCTTTAACTGCTTCTGGCTATTTCTAAATGTCAAATGATGAGCATAAAATAAAAATGTAATCTAACCAAATCATCCATGGGTGAAAACCCAACGAAGTCCAGCACGGATGAGCATAGTGAAATGACCAAGTTCATTCACAATTTTTTAAGAAAGGTAACACCTTCTAGTTTGCTTCCTTTCCTGGCAGGAATTTTGCCTTTTCATGGGGCAATTTGGAGCCCCAACTATATGCCCCTGAACACAATACGGCCATTCTCCGTGCCCTGGATGCAGACACCCGACGTCACTCTAAGTACACCCGAGGAGAACAGGGTGGAAAATTCCCTGAATGGATCACTGGCTTAAGTTATTGTGGGAAAATATGTGAGATTAGCCGTGCAACAAAGACACAATTGTCCAGCCATCAAAGATTGTTGGTGGAGAATATCATCTTCAGAATTATTGCTTTTCTGTTCGCCAAAATGCACAAGAACATATTACAGCTACTGTGTGCCACAGTGGAGCCACCATTACAGCCTCTTTATGAAGCCAGGAGATCCACACACACACCTATGAATCATGGTTTATTAGAATTGTTTGCCAACATCCCCAAGGCACAAGATCTCAGGCAGATAGAATTTGTCATGATAGTGTTTGATGATTGTCCTTCGTTATTTATGACCATCATAAGACCCACATGGTTTTGTCAACTCCTTAATTCCTAGTCTGTAGGAAATACATTGTTTTTTTCTGAATAAAGCAAACAGCTTTGGACTGGCTGTGCTTCAGACACAATTTGGAGGGATGCTGAGCAAAAGGCAAAACAAGACACGGAATTGACAATCACTAGGAGAGTGCAGCCAAGCCAATTTTATTGCTAGGTTAAGATAACCCAGTTGGCACTTACATCTGAAATCCCTTTTGGTAAATGAGATGAAAGAAAGGCACAGCAAAACCACAGGTGATAAAGTTAATATTTATGACCTTGTTCCTGATGGACATCAGCCATGTTCGTAGAATGTCTAAATGATCCCCCTGTTTCTTCTTCTGCTATTGGAGATGGTGTGAATTACATCTGGTTAGGTTGGTTTGTTGTTTAACACCGCACTCATCAATATTCCAGTTATAAAACAGCGGCTGTAAATAATCGCATCTCTGCTAGACAATCCAGTGACTGTAATCATGAGCATCGATCCACGTAATTAGGATACGATGACAAGCCATCAACAAGTCCTGATTCATTAGTAACGTCTTATGGCAAGCATTGTTTGCTGGGACCTACATTCTTACCTAGAATCCCCACGGGTCATCTCCTTAAGGAAATGGGAGATGAAACATATTGGGAAAAGGAGGTAAAATTCTCCACATTCTGCAAGGTAACCATAAGTGTCTTGGTCTTGGTGCATTGATTGGAGTTATAATCACACTGATTTCACTGATCAAGTGTCTCAGTTGCAGGGAAAGTTCCATACACTGACTGTCTACTCCACATGTTCTGTAAGATAGCTGCATTACACACTGGGCGAGTTATGTCATAATGTAATTGGAGATACCGACTCACAGAGTCGTGACAATGATTTCCACTTAAATCCTGAATCTTCTCTATTCCCTCACCAAAAAACTATATGACAAACCTCAAGTTTTCCAGTGTCAGAAGAGGCAAGAACAGAAATTACCCAAGTTAAGATGGGCGTTCAGCACAAGGACACTACAACAAACATTCTGTTATTTAAGGACTCCTTGCTCTTCTTCACCCTAATGTAATGAAACCCTGTGAAACAAACCTTCACAACACAAGAATATGATTGCATTTCAGTTTGAAAATCAAATAGAAGCTTTGAACTTATTATAAACATTTCTGTCCTTGTTGGGAACTCATTCATCTTTAAAGTCCCTTCGGACCATTTTCTTAGGTGTTTCATTATCGATTTGGTTCACAGCAGAAAATCTATAAAAGAGGGACAGACTTATAGCATTTTCTAATTGTCTCCCCTCTCCCTTCTCCCCTCTCTCTGTGTCATTAGCTAGGATCTTGTAGGCTCACACTGGGGTCGAAGAGGTGTGAGTTGATTGCCTTAGTCAACACTAGGGGATAGCATGATGGCATATAAGTTTTAGGTTAATTCAATCTTATTTCATTTAGTGTACTGAAACCCCTTTTTGTCAGTCTGTAGGTTGTAGCATTGGTAAGTTTATCAAGGCCCAGTGAATGCTATAACTATGTTGTCCTGTCAACAACACAGGAACTAATCTATACTTGAAGTGAGCAAAGATACTGAGTTGGGTTTTAAGCCACTTTAAAAGTAATTCAGCTATATCACTGTGTATAAGCTTGTCAGCTTGTGGGAGGAAAGCCCAATATTACACAGGTTTACCACTTTGTGAAACCAACAATAAGAGTTCTGGTCTAAGCTAGATGTATGTACTCCCATAAGCAATAAGGGTTCTGGTCTAAGCTAGATAGATGTACTCCCATCAGCAATAAGGGTTCTGATCTAAGCTAGATGTATGTACTCCCATCAACAACAAATGTTCTGGTCTAAGCTAGATAGATGTACTATCAACAATAAGGGTTCTGATCTAAGCTAGATGTATGTACTCCCATCAACAACAAATGTTCTGGTCTAAGCTAGATAGATGTACTCCCATCAACAATAAGGGTTCTGATCTAAGCTAGATGTATGTACTCCCATCAACAACAAATGTTCTGGTCTAAGCTAGATATATGTACTCCTATCAACAATAAGGGTTCTGGTCTAAGCTAGATGTATGTACTCCCATCAACAATAAGGGTTCTGGTCTAAGCTAGATAGATGTACTCCCATCAACAACAAGGGTTCTGGTCTAAGCTAGATGTATGTACTCCCATCAACAACAAGGGTTCTGGTCTAAGCTAGATAGATGTACTCCCATCAACAACAAGGGTTCTGGTTTAAGCTAGATGTATTTACTCCCATCAACAATAAGGGTTCTGGTCTAAGCTAGATAGATGTACTCCCATCAACAAAAAGGGTTCTGGTCTAAGGTAGATGTATGTACTCCCATCAACAACAAGGGTTCTGGTCTAAGCTAGATGTATTTACTCCCATCAACAATAAGGGTTCTGGTCTAAGCTAGATAGATGTACTCCCATCAACAAAAAGGGTTCTGGTCTAAGGTAGATGTATGTACTCCCATCAACAAAAAGGGTTCTGGTCTAAGGTAGATGTATGTACTCCCATCAACAACAAGGGTTCTGATGTATGCTGGACTAGGCTAATAATTAGTCTCTGAAAATATCTAAACTGAAATTAAGAAGAAGCCCCAGTGAGTTGGGAGATTCAAAACCTGAACCTGTGGAATATTTAGATTTACTTTCAGGGAAATATCATTACAGTAAAGTCTCAGGGACTGTAAGACATATACTAGATGTAGGAATGCATTTCAATAATTAGTGTCTGGCCTTTGCAAGAAGTATGAAGTCAAGTTGACAAAGATTGTTCTGGTCTATGCTGTGAATATAAAGTCCCATCAACAATAAGCGTTATGTTCTACACTAGATGTATGCATTCCTTGAAAAGACAATGGCTCTGGCCAAAGACATATGCTAAATATTCATGTACCTTGTTTCACAAGATTGGTGGTGAAGCCTCATAATAGCAGAGTTACCAAGCCATCATGGCATTTGGAAGCAAGTAAAGCTTCCCAAAATATCTCCGCCATCTAACTCCTTGACAGTAACCAAATCTGTGGCCCATTCTACTTAGGCACATTATGAATAGGTCAAACGAAATGCGACATGAACATCTCCTCAGTGATACAAGCCGTCAACCTCCTCCTACAGTGACAAGACTTCATCTGATAGTGTCCAGTCAGCATATTACCCTTCCACTGCTATTGATTGTAACTGATACCAGCTCCTTGCCTTGACAAGACCTACTGTAGACACCCAACATAATCCATTGTTCCTCTATCTCTATCCATCAAATACCTATTTGCTTGGCCAGGTCACTTATGGTGTATGGTAGCCATCAAAAACAGAGGCTGTTTACTCATCAACCGAACAAAAATAGCATAGCTCTGATTAGGTAGATTTCCTTTTTGTAGCCTTATCACGAGTATGAATGACATCTGCTGGAGTGAGATCACCAGAAAGAGAAATCATGTCTGTTTTACATTTCTCAAGCAATTTATTAGTGTCTGCATCAAGTATTATATTGGTTTATTGTATTATGTATGGTCCTCCGACATTGTACTTTTATCTATTTTCCTCTTACTCTGTCTAAGCTCATCAACCACACCAAGTGGAAAGACTTCATTCAATGTTTTTTAGGGGCAACTGTAAGGAGTAAATGAGTATAGTTCAACATGACATTCAGCAATATTTCTTGCAACATCTTTGAATAGATACAAAGAAATGTCATTTTCATAGAAAAGTTTTGACTGTGTAGAACCTATTTGTTTAAAGGAATTTACAAACAATATAGTTCATTTTAAAGTAAAACTCCTAGCAAACACTTAAATTTTAACAAACAATTAAATAACTAGTGATTTTAAGGAAATATTGACAGACAGTTAAATAAAAAATGTAGGGACCTTCGTAAGTCTGCACTTTGAGCATTACTAGGACTAGGCATCATGCTAACATTGGTCTTCTGCACTGTAGATTCCTCCATCGTCTCTGCACATTTAACACTTCAGAAAGAGTGAGATGTTTACTGCCACAGTCAGCAATATCCAAGCAATATCACTCCAACCCTTAAACAATTTAGTCTGGACCAGGCAAACCAGTGATTGAAAACATCAGCAAACATCTACAGCACTGGGTTATGAAACACGCAATGAGCGAAACGACAGATTCTAATCCCATTTAGTTACTTGGTTGGTTGTTTTACTCCGCACTCAGCAATATTCCAGCTATATGATGGCGGTCTGTAAATAATCAAGTCTGGACCAGATAATCCAGTGATTGACACCATGAACATCGATCCACGCAATCGGGATCAATGACATGCATCAACCAAGTCAGCCAGTCTGACCACCCGATCCCGTTAGTTGCCTTTTACGACAAGCATAGTCGCCTTTTACGACAGATCCCATTTAGTCACCACAGTAATGGGTGCTACATGGGGACCTACTCTAACCTGGGTCACATCAGCAATTGGTGCAGCATTGAGACCTACTCTAACCTGGGTCACATCAGCAATGGGTGCAGCATTGACACCTACTCTAACCTGGGTCACATCAGCAATGGGTGCAGCATTGAGACCTACTCTAACCTTGGTCACATCAGCAATGGGTGCAGCATTGAGACCTACTCTAACCTGGGTCACCTCAACAATGGGTGCAGCATTGAGACCTACTCTAACCTGGGTCACCTCAACAATGGGTGCAGCATTGAGACCTACTCTAACCTGGGTCACCTCAACAATGGGTGCAGCATTGAGACCTACTCTAACCTGGGTCACCTCAACAATGGGTGCAGCATTGAGACCTACTCTAACCTTGGTCACCTCAGCGATAGGTGCTGCATCGGGGACTACTCTAACCTTGGTCCCATGCAGTAACTCTTTCATGTTGGTTACTGTCACCACAGGATGGTTGTGGTAACAAGATCAGGCCAGTCCTAGACATGTACAACATTCCTAACAGTTAATCAATTTTGTTTTTAACCTTTCTAAAAAGTCCAACTCTACCAACAAAAAAACACCACGAAAACTCATTCGCTTCTAAGAATCAATATTTCAAAGTCCCAGTATTCAAACTACAGCCCATGTGAGGTGAGCACATGTTAGAGGCAAAATCTCCATGTCAGTGTGAGGAAGTATGTACTATCAATGTGACCTACATTACATGTACTTCCTTCAGGTAGCAAACACATCTCTGCTTCACCAGCAAGTGTAGCAGGATCAAGGTGGATGGGACATGGAACAGTTTTATCACCATCACCAAGTGTGTGGGAAAACATGGCAACTGTTCCCTGTCTTCACAGGATTAATCACCATTGTTGGTCCTGCGGACTTCAACATGGAAACTGACAGTACACGCTCAGGGCAGTCACTATTACAAAAAACTTTCTGAATTATTGAATCAAAATATCATTTGATAAATTTTACATCAATATACAGTAGCAGATTTTGTAGATTGACAAATAAAACACTGGCTCAAATCTTTAGGGAAAAACTTAAAATTGAATTATCAAATACAATCAATGATGACAGCCAAGTCCACACTTATTCCAAAATGTCAGTGTGATGTATATTTCCAATATCATATTTCCTCTTATTTTACACAGGAAATAAAGTCCAACATATTATTCTTGCATTAAATCACATGTAACCAACCAGTAAACTATCCCTGGCTACCATTCTGCAGTCTCAGCATGACACACACATGGCAATACTCCCACACCTCACACATAATGAACACAATATTCCCTGATAGTAAATCTCGAATAATAACCATCCAACTAATAACTGAACGTTACAAATTGACAGTGTCAAAACATGGTTTGATACCTAGTTGCTAGCCTTGCTCCAAGACTGTACTGAAAGTCCATGGCTGTGTAGTAATTCTATCCTTATAATAGGCAAGTCTACCTAAGCAGACAGTACACTTGACGCAAGTCGCCATTAGGGACAACTTGTTCTTATTATTTTTATAATCTAGAAATTTTGATTTAAACTAATAATTATTGCCTCAGAGCCTTGTGCAAGTCTACCTAATACCAACTAACAAATGAAACATTATCACATTATTTTCATTTCATAACACTCATTACAAAAGAACCGGACCCATGCCGAGCCTGCGTTTTCAATATCAGCATATATTTATCATGATTATGATAACAGCGTTGTGATATTATGCCTGCAGTGCTGCTAAAACGTGATTCACTGAAGCATACAGCTAGGTGACAGCTGGGTATTACACAGCCAGAGGACATGCTGACCCACAATGGACAGCCAACAACACTAGACATGTAGAGGTCGAACATTCATACATAGGTAAGCCTGAAAGGCTGTTACTTTTTTATTTCCTAGAACACAGATTTCTTTCTGCAAAAGCAATAAGTCGGAGGATGGGAGTAAAAAAACTACAATAGACTCTTATGGTTCTGTAGCTCACCTGAATTTGTCTAGAATATTATAGAGGATCCTGAGTAAGGAGGAAAAAGGAAATGAAAGAACAGACGTTTCTGAAGAACAGACATCCTCACAGAATGTGTCAATTATGGAATAACACAAACAAACTGCTTAGGAGGTTTCAGAAGAACACAAGCTGAAATGGTTGAGCAATGAGCAAAATCACATTGGAAATATGGCTGCTGTGGCACTCTTTCAGAACATTTTTAAAATCTGTTAATAAAGGAGGGACAGAACTCTAGATATACATGGCATCAGCTATGACAAAAGGATCTTAGTAAAGAAGAATGTAAAATTTGGAAATTTATACCAGCTCAAACGAATCTGTACTAGCCACAGGCAAAAGGGCTAGTGTTAAGTTATAACCTAGACTAACATCTAGTCTCTGAAATGAACACATCTTACATAAAAAAAACGTTGTTCAGTTATCTTAATGAAAATATAATCAAAAGGAGCCCAGTGACTCTCTTCATTTTCAGATACTGCAGTGATCTAGACTTGCCAAACATTATAGACTTGCATGGGCTGTATTTGATATATATTTGTATCAGGGTCTGTAAGACAGACTAAGTTATAACCCTGTTGTGTATCTGCAGTGGCCTCAGGGAGTAGCCACATTATGTATTTCATCATGCAGTTATTATCCAAAAAACATAATAAGATACTTTTGTTATATTTTGTAATTGTAACTATATACATTTCTAATCCTGTAACAATAGAATATATCCATCAAAAATAGGAATAGATGGACATCATTCTTATTTTATTATTTATTTTGCTACAGGATGTTGGCTGCAGCTAGCCAATGTGCACAACAGAGCCGACACTACAATGATGCACAACAACATTGCATGAGCTAACAGCAGGCGTACGGAAGCACACAAAGGCAATAAATCAATAAATGCGTATAAGATGCCATGCACAGGGGACTCTGAATGTGTGCAGTCACACACAATCATTATTTGAAAGAAATACCCTCATGTTCCACTAGAGCATGCATTGCCATAAACAATGTGTGACTTCTGGCATGACAGGAAACACACAATACGTATACATAGTCAGCATGTATATACAAGAATTCAAAACAAGTATACACACAGTTAGCATACATAAGCACTTGGCACCTACACAAAGCTAACATACACAGCATTCATAGCAGGGACACATTGGTAGCGGACAGCAACCTCATACAGCAACTGACATACAGCATACAGGGAAACATACCCAGTAGCACACAGTAAGGATACATCAAGCATACAGTTAGTAGCGTACTAGTGTACATTGCAACCACACACACACATGCATGCACGCACGCACGCACGCACGCACACACTTTGAGTACATGCTGGTAGGTTGGCCCCCATGAAGGAGGACATATGGCAAACACTTGACTGCCTATGAAACTCAAGATAGACACGTGGCTGTTTATATCATATAATCTAAATACATGTAAACCTATTAAGCCTTATCTGATTATTTACTCTAACTTCCAAGTGCAGATTCTCAAGTCGTGACTTATAAATACAGCTAACTCAGCAACTCTCCCTCATTCTTCTTGACCATCACACAAGGATGCACTCCTACCTCTGTAACAGAGCCTTGAGGCTATATTTAATAAAACATTCACCCCCATTCCATCCTCCCTTCTCAGCTCCAGCAGGCGATACTCATACCTTTTCAGTTCTGACACTAGGAAACTTGGGGGTTCCTTTAAAACACATTTTGTTAAAGGTGAGGTGAGGTGAAATTGTGTTTAACGTTGTGCCCAATATTATTGCACTTATATTGTGTGCATGTGTTTGCACATGCTTGTATAGTGCTAGCTGAGATACCATGTCAGAAAACCCCACTCAGATACAGTATACTGACTCTGAGCCAACCAGTCCCTGTATTAGCCCCTTAATGCAGAGCGCCAGGCAGGGTACCATCTTTTAATGTTCTTTCGTATGACACGGACAGGGGTCAAACACTCCCAAATGCCCTCTCTCTGGACAGACGCTCTACCACTAGACCACAGAGGCGGTCTATTTTTGTTAAACTTCATACATAATTTTACTCCAGAGATAAAGTGTAAGTCTAGTCACACTCTGCAATTCAGCAGTATTCTACAGCATAATGTCTATTACCCAAATCCCAGGCTGACATATCTCATTTTATCAAGATCTGTTTTCTAGAATAAACCAAAAATTGTCTGACTACACAAAACATCAACAATCAAGACAGAGACACAGTAACATACTGACAAGCCAATACTTCTCTTAATTAGAAAAGTTACCCTCAAAATAAAATTATGTCAGTAAATATCTCCATCCTCTGACAAATGTTTCCCTAATGAAGGTACTCCTCCACTCCATCTGGGCAGGCAAGTGTGTGTAGGCTGAAGGTGCAGCAAGTGACAGCCATGTACAGCAGACAGCTGATAGAGACTGGCCTGAACTGGCCTACTGGCCATTGTCTACCTCAGTGTTTGTACAAAGATTACCAGCCTCAACAAAACAATCCAACTCCCTCATACAAGTGGGTGGGTGGGAGGTCACTCGTTGCATGTAGATTACTCCTAGAATCTCAAACAGCTGTTTCTCACATGTTCCACATAAATATGTCATTGGTCAGCAGCCACTGATCACGATTTGTAATAGTGACAAGGTCCTAGTTCTACGAGCTATCAACTAACAAAGACTTAAGTGCTTGTTCTCTTGGGATCATTTGCTTTGATATGCTGTTGAATCAATATCTCATGCAATCTGGACTCCTATTCATATTGTTGGCGTGTTTGGTTCTGATATCGAATAAAAAAAAGGTGAAATAGCTAGATTCTTATTGTGAGGTGAGGTGAAATTGGGTTTAACATCGCGGCCAAGATTATTGCACATATATAGCGATGTGCATGTATGTGTGTGCATGTGCATGTGTGCGTGTGTGGTTGCTTGTACTAGTCCGGACTGATGCCGATTTATAGTGCTAGCCCACTGAGATACCATGCTGCAGTTTAACATGAATACCCCACTCAGACACAGTATACCGACTCCGAGCCGACCAGTCCTTGTTTTAGCCCCTAACTGCCGAATGCCAGACAGGGCAACAACAAGTGCCATCATCTTGTAGACTAATGCTTAATCACTGACATATATTATTTTGGTAGAAGCAAATAACTCCATTTAAATTGAAAAAGAGCGCCAGTGAAAGGGAAGATTCAGAACCTGAGGAAAATCAAGACTGGCTACATTTAGGGCTTTTCCCTTACAGAAAGGGCAAGGCAGAAGAGAAAATAATAAGGATTATGGTGTGAGATAGACCAGGGCATGTGTGACCCTTCAAAATAATGTTTAAGTTTCGTTGCAGGAGCCATTTTTCACATGTTTCAGCCGAGACCTAAGTAATAGCGAAAAACTTGGTAATTCTGTATCTGTTATTTACATCTATGTAATATTTATAATCAGATAATCAGTATATATATATATACATTGCAAATAACCTGAGACTTGTATAATCAGATGTATGGAAAGTGTTCTGTTGTTTTTATTTTCATCATGTTGTGCTGCATTTATGATATGTATAACCAACTGCCATGTTCTTATCACTGTGCCATGTTGTTTGTTAATTAAACACTGTCCCGACTGGGCCTTTTTGTATGATAAAATTCTTGATTCTTTTGCTTGATTTCAATGTGCATCAACCAGATCTTTCACCTAAACATCAAAAGCGTGAAGTGAATGGGACACAGACTAGTACAGCTAGTAAGAGTGTGATACTTGCTTTCACACCATTTGTAAGAAATAATGCAGTAATATCATGATGGGGACAACAACAATGCTGACAATCATTACACTAAGCTGACAATCAACGTAGCTGATGTACATTGAAAATAACTTTAAAATCTGTACAAAATATATATACGGAAAGGGTTTTGTGGCCTGTATTTTATTTTCAAAATGTTGTCATTCATTAATGTTATGTATATTTGCCCTGTTCCTATCACTGCGCCCTATAAATATTCTATTTACATGTCCCAAGTTGGCGTTTTTGTACTATAAAATTCTCTATGGAACAGCAAGTTATTCGTGTAAAACATGAAGTTTATACATGTCCTCCTCCTCACATGGCTGGCTTATGACCCCCCCTCCCCATCCCCCCAGCAATGAACCCAACTGAACAAACCCACCACAGACAACATGTTTTGATAGTGATTCTCCCTCCAGCATGCAATATGGTTCATGGAGATGCCATGTCCAAAAATGTCCATTCTTTACGCCCGGAAGAAATCTTCCATTGTCTAGCATGTGTGTGCACTGAACAAAGTTTATTCAGATGCAAAGAATCCTGAAATGTGTGATTTGAAAATAAGGTGATTTACGAGACACATTTGTGGAACAAGTTGCTCCAAGTTGTACCATGAGCGAACTGTATGCAAATCAATGTCAACGATGCAAGCTGAGTTTGTTCTCAAATATGTGGTTCACATGCTAAGTGTAAACACCAGTGCACTTCCTAGGTCTTTCCTTGTACAAAAATCCAAACAAACAACCACACAATGTTTGACCCACATTCACCGTTTCAGACGATCTTTAAGGGGAAGTTTCATTTTTAAGTTGCACAGAAAAAAAATCCAAAATATTAATGTCAAATACTCACATCATCAGACTTAAGAAATGAGTGAGTTAGGCCAGTTCAAATTTAATGTCGCATCAGCAAATAAGTGATTCTGGAATTAATAAACCATACCACAGGAATCCTTATCATAAAGTTTTAATATTCATTAATGTAACAGATTGATTATAAATCATATTGTATGGCATCATCAATGTGGGATATATAGAATATATATCAACACAAGTCGATAAATGTTTAAAACTCGGAGGCTTGCTGAGGAATCTTTAATATTTATTGATGAGTGTTGAAATAACTGATATCAAAAGACAGGAGGATAAGATTCTATTTATCATCCAACATCAATCCTCCAATTTTTTCAGTTTCTAAACTGTAATATCTTATGTATAAGTACAGTTCACCAGCTTCAGTGACAGAGAAATTAGCGATGTCATTTGATTGTGACTTCATGGTATCCAATGACTTTGCAACTGTCTTCAAAGTATTGTAATGCAATTTCATTGCAGCCATATCTCCTTTGAGATATAACCCAAGCAATATCCCTTGTGAAAACCAGTTTGGGATGATAAATGCTGTAATATAATATTTTTTTTGATACAACTCTACTATAAAAATTCAAACCCTACTGGAGATCAGATTTCCAGGTGGTTTACACTACCCTGGTCCCATAGCATTGAACACACATATACTACTCAAAAGAAGTTTAGGACCACCCACTTCTTTCAGATTACTGCAGTTAATCTGTCCTACCATGACAGATGTCCTTAACTTATTTTTCAGTAGTATAGGTGCAAAGTGATGTGAAGTGACACGTTCACAGCCTAAATCGATATCAGCTTTCGTAGCGGTATATATCTATGACATGTCCTCTCTTCTAGAGCATGATCCTTGTCCTCTGCCCGGGTGACATGTTCGTGGTTCTATTTGGCATGATCAGCATGGGAAATGTCAGGCTGGGAGAAATTAATCAACACATATATTCTCTCTGGAAGATCGCCAATAACTGCCCCGCACAAGTTGACAGCCATGAGTCAGCCACTCAGTGATTCAATAGTATACCAGAAGGAAAAGTTGTATTCATCTGACTAGCATCATCAACAATGGGAGGATGACTGGCGTGTGTAAACAGCGAGACAGGTATCGCAATTGACATTGAAATAGGAGTGAATACCAGCTATTAGCCGCGAAAGGAGTTGCACCTTTACGACAAGACTGTCCTTCGACATGAAGCAGACAATGACACACATTTCAGTAGAGCTGTCACAGGCTCCACGTAATCCGGACACAATAAGAGGAAATACTTAGCCATCGTAGGTCGGTCATGATCAAGTGGGATAGGAACGTCAATGCTCCTGGTTTCTGTGAATGAACAGATCTCTCTGACCTTGGCAGATATTGCTAAATGTGTAAAGAGGATTATAGGAGATATATCTTAGAGTCTGATTGTATTGTATCGGTTTTCACACAACCAATAACATAATCCTCCCTTGTGACACAAAGAGGCTCCAATATCATCCCCAACTTGGAAATCCTTATGAGTAAGAAATCTACATGAAATGTACATTGACAGGAACACGACACAGTCATGTAATAACCAACCTCAACAGCGAAAAAATTCCACATCTTCAAATGGCATAATACACTTTTTGAAGAAATAATCCAGGCTTTACACAACTACAAGAAAATATTTTGAAAAACAAAATATTCCACCAAACAAAGTAAACAACAACACACTTGGCAAGTCTTGACCTTGTTCAACCTTCCCAGTGAACACAATCACATATTTCTCGCCAACACCTACCTGGAAATATTCACTTTGTTGGGCCCACCTCGGTTCCTCATTGAAACGGTTTTAATCCTCCTCATGATAACAATGGTCAACCAGATCGAAAACTTTCAAACAAATTCTACCACTATTGATCACATATATAATCTGAACAAGCAGCAATGTAATGGAAAAAACCTTGTTGCTAAAGAAACATGATTAATAAATGAAATGCAAACATTTGCACCTGGAAAAACCCTTCAACACACGTGAACCTAAACCAAACTCCGTTCTCACCTTTTTGCCCAATTTGCCATTAATCCCAGGTAGATTACTATGTTCTGTTAGTCAGTGCATGAATCAAGTTATGTTTACAAATGGAAGCCTCCATTAGCCAATTAAAATGGCTCTACAATTTGTGAAAGTAGGCTCCGATGCTCTTATTATAACAAAATAATATCGAACATGATTTCCTTTTTTGAAAACATTGCATGCAGTGCAGTCACCAAGGATTTTACAACAGAAATAAAAAATAATTCTTTTTCAGAAACTGATTTTACAAGTTTTCACAATGCATTTTTAATTGGTTTCTCTATACCGTGAAATATGTCAAGACTTGTTAACAATACAAATACACATTATATTTGGATCCCTTATCAATGAAAAATCTATCTTGAAATCTGCCACTATTAATCACACTTCAAAACGTGTTCCATTGCAACTCAACTTCAACCGAAATCTTTTATACATGCTAACACAATCACTAATCAATTGCTTAACTGTCCGATGATAACAAAAAGTGTTTGATTCACATTCAAATCCATCTTTGAACGCATAGAGCATCGGTTACAAACATAACCCTCAGAAGCTGACACTAACTAGGCATGTATATCCAAACGTATCTGCCATAATAGGCATTTAAACCTGACATGCATGAAATTTACAATCGTTAATAGCAACTACACTGCCAATATCGTGCCTATCAAGCAGACAATATGAGATATGGATAAAGCAGATGGGGAGACCCACGAAGATATAAATTCAAGGGTTTGTTCTACTGGAGCTCATGCAGAGAATCAGTGGATTTTGACAGACTGTGGGAATTGCCCATTCCCTTGTAAACCAAAGATGCAGAAAATTGGACTGTCGATTACAAATAGATGGAGATGAGGACCTGTTTTGATTCAGTTGATTTTATGAATGACTGCCATGGATCCTTAGTTCCCAGCTGAGCTGCTTCAGACTAGATGTAGATATCAACTTTCATGTGACACTCCACAACCATGTCCTCCCCTCTTCTGTCACAAGACTTACCCCATGAATGAAACGTATACTTGGGGACACAATGACAAAAGGGTATGGGAGATGTTCCCTTTATTCTGTTTATCAATGAACATGAAGTATTTCATGTCAATGGATCCTACATACTTATATCAGTGGATGTGAGGCACTCGGTAACAATGGACTTGAAGCTAAAGCTAGACTTGACAAAATAGCCTGACGCTCCTTGTATAAGCTTAATTACTGGGAAGGGAAGGTGCATTACAGTCAAATCTATTTGGCTGGCTAGTTACAACACAAATGAGTTGAAATTCCACCCATCCAAGGGTCAGGCCTCCTTAAATGCATCAGCCTAAAGACTCAGACACCACTATCCATCTGGGAGCACTTCAAGTCAGCTTCTAAAGCAGAATTTGCCATAGCCTTGCATGATACGGTCAAAAACAGTACTATGATAGTGTAAATTATGATTGACATTGGTTTAGCTGACAACACTTTCTCTGTCTGAAAACTCCATCTGTGATCATCTTATACATTCTGGAAGAAGCTGATTGCCTGTCTAATGGAGGACAGATTGCCCAGTTAACAGTGACCACTTATTGGGCAGTCTAGACCAAGACTGCACCTACACAACGGTCAATCTTCCAATATTCTAAACCAGTCTCTGCAACAGCTTCATCCACTCAAGCTCCCATGTAACACCTTTTACTCCAATCTCTTTATTCAGACCTTGTAGGAAAAAACAATAACAATGAACTGGCCACAATCTGACCAACCATCTTAGATAGTAGCTAATATGTGACAGGCAGCCATTCTCAAACCATGTTAGAAAGTGGCTTTTTTCTAATATAATCCCAACCAGAGTCTCTAATCTGAAGAATGATGTGCTGCTGAGTTGCCACCTACTAATTATAAAAGTGGTAGTGCTCTAGGAAATGTCACTAGTCTCAGACATGCAGGCTTTTGTTAAATTTGAAACCTGTCAAACCATAAGTCTTGAGAGTAAAATTATCCATAGGACTTGTGAAAATTACTAAAATAAGAAACTTTCCTGTACACATCATGAGGTCTACAGTGACAAAAATTAGTTACTTTCTACTGCTGTACCATCATTTTTGTCTGTTGATCTTATTATCGCTCTGGTTTCTAACTCTTCGGTTGACGGGATGAGGTGACGAGACTTCTGTCTGTCCCTTGAGATGCACCAACAAATGCACTAAACGTGTTACACACTGAATGCAATGTCACACAATTACACTATCTTACCAAGAGAATTGACAAACCAAGTTTGGACAAATTGTGGCCATGATGACAAAGCATAATGGGAGCAAATTCAATGACACAATTACATTAGTTATCAAGAGAAACTCCAGATCTAATGAATATCCTGTGTAGAAAAAAATGAATTTGATATTGCGGACAGGTTTGATATTTCTTCAAAAGTGTCAAGAGCCTGTGTGTCCACATTTCCCCAGACATCATTTCATGGGCCTTGAATGCAGTGAATCAAGCTATATGAGGGCTGATATTGACATCACTTTGGCTGAAATGTACATCCAATTTTCCCTGCTGGACGGCTTCAAATACAAGCAATTTATCCCTATCTGGAGACAATTTGTCTGTTCAGAAAGCCTAGAGCTTCCTCTTTAGCAAGCTCATGAATAACCATGATGTTTACTCACCCATCGCCATCTTGGAAGTTTACGTTGAACTTTTTATTATTTCCAATAAGCTCTGAAAAAGAGAAAAAGAAAACTGTAAATAATTGATAGCTAATCAATTTGAAAATGAGTAATGCAATTAACAAGTGTCAGTTTCCATCAGAAAGAGAATACGTAATGAATGCAATCTGTTAACAAACTTTAAATGAATGACACCAGTCATACATTTGCTGAAATGTAAATTAAACATAAAACAATCACCAGAAAATCTCTAATTTTCAACATGTCAACCTAAGTATTTAATCAGTTGTTTGAGAAATGCAATCTTTGTTGTTAACATGGTAATGATGTTTGCACACTTTCATACCTTCCACAATTCCCAAAATGGCTATGTTATAAGGGTAATGCTATTTTTCAGGGCACTATGATTTGCAGAAGCCTGAGGTCTTCCAAACCGAGGGCTTCTGCAAAAGATTATACCCTGAAAATTAGCATTACCGTTAATATAGCTGAAATTAGTTAACAAATAAAAGAAACAGCAATATCGGTTTTGAAACATTTACTGCAATCAACACGAATGTCACTGACCCATTTTTACAAATATGGAAACATCATAGAACAAACCAGATGACGTCACTATTCAAAATGACGTCACCTAACGTGATAATGGCCTGTCGTCAAGCAATATGAGGTCATTATCAAGTTACAGTGGCCCACTCATTTTTGATAACATGCGGGCAGTTTGATGATAATTCAATCCTATTTAGCTTTAATTAAGAATAAATGACACTCTAACAAGTCTGAGGGAGCATGGGTGGCCAAGTTGTTGAAGGCGATGCAATTTGCTGTGCAGAGTTTCATTTCTTGGGCACGCCAGAAACCTCTGATTGTGGGTTCAAATCCAAATTCGCCCTGATTGCGTTTCTAGGTATGTCAGCACCATACCCGTGCTAGTGGGTTTCACCAAAGTGGTAAACGCCTAAGGCCTGCATCACTTCAGGCTTTCCTCCCACATTAAGATGACACAATATTGCTTGAGTACTATTCAAAACGGTGTTAAAGTCAACTCAAACTAATCATGATTCAGCAGTATAATGCCCAACTCTTAACAAATGTTACTGGTAAGAATTATGATGTAATAGTTGAAATGTGATTAAGAAACTTAACATGAAACCAGTGTTGGTGCTCGAACTTCAATTGGTCAATCCTAATCAATGTTTGATTGGTCCTCGTGCTGATGCAAAGATTGACTGCAAAGTAAGTGTCCATGTTGTGTCTAACAATTCAGGATTTTCAAAGGAGTATTCCTCAACATTCATTTAAGTGTTCTTCCAGTGTTGGGATGAGGGTCTGGTATATTTTTAAAAAAAATAATCTGATCCAGAAAATAGTGTGGAACATATAATTGTGTGTCAGTTTTCACAGAAAGAAAGACAATTGTTCACTTGATGAACTGAGAAACACGTGTTGGGTAGAGGTAAAATTCTTCTCCTTCAGGATGTTTCCTGGCTTTGTGTTCACTTCACAACTCTAACTGTCGCTAATCGGGCGTGTATCACGACATATCACGCACGCACGCACGCACGCACGCACGCACGCACTCACACACACGTGCATGGACATCGCTTTATAAGTGCAATAATCTTGGACGCGATGTTAATCCCCATTTCACCTCACCTCTTAAGTTACTCGCTAAGATGAAGCAGTGCAATCAAGAGTCATAGACTACAGGTCAAATCATTAAAAATAGAGCGTTATATATATCAAACAATAAGCAAATTAATACGCATTTTATAACAGTTGGCGTACTGTATGATGTAATAGCATGCAAATTTGGAAAATATTGTTACTTGCTCATACTTTCTTTATTACAGAGGTATTTCTATATTGTATGCTTACATTGCATTCATACAATAACATAAAATAAAGCACAACAGCCTCTTTCTCTTTATCAGTGAAAATAACAGACCTTGATCAAGCAATCATATTAGTTATAACTACATTAATAGTAATTTATTTATTTTTATTCCCACTTGGAAATTTTTAATGACATTTGGTGCAGACTTGGGCCGAAGATCCGCCTCTGATCAAGTGTTGATAAATCCCTGCTACAGTTCCTATATGTCTCCTCCTCTTCAGTCATTTCCCATTGGCATTACAACCCCTCTCAACACAGCCCTCTACCTTCATATGTTAAACTGTTGTTACCATCAAGCAACAGCGCTGATGCCACAACAACCCCTCAACAACAAAAACAGTGCAACATGAGGAAAACTGTCATTAAAAAATGCTTCCTTACGTAAACTGAATTTGTTAAATTTCCAAATCAATTACTCCATTTACATCGCCCCTCTCTCCAAGGTCCTCACAACCAAACAAATCAAATTGGGACAAATGTTTCCGATATTATCAAACCCTTAAATTATCTGCACAATAGTGGAAGAGTGCCTACGAGCGTCTGAGGCTGTAGTATAGCCAGCCAACTGGCCGGAAGGCTGGAAGACAGATCTGAGGCCATGTTTACAGGCATATTTGTGAAGGATTTCAGGGACAAGATGACTGTTTGTTTACAGTCCTTCACAAGACCCCTGATGGAAACCATGTTCTCGAATTCTCCATCCCTGTCAAAGAAAGATATGCTCTTTCAGGACTCTTGTACTGTTGGTTTTTGTAAATGGTGTCTGTTTACCGAAAGAAATCATATTCCTTTTCAAAAGCAAGCTTGTGTTTGCATTTTCATGCAGTTCTGAATTTTCGGTTCAGAAGAAATAATGTTTATGTCATCAATAAATTGAATTTGTACATAATTCCAAAGCAATGGGTTTTTTTTGTGTTTGCATTTAACATTCCAATTTGAGGCATGAGCAGAAGGGTTTTTACAGGCTGTTTATCGGTGATATTGTGTCCACACATCACAACAACCTGTCATCGTGGCAACCATGTTTGAAATGTATGGGATGGGGTGATGCTGCAGCCATGGGGGTTAATGCGTCGGCACATCAGGAGCCAGGGTGAGGCTTGGCGCTCGCTATGCAGAGGTCCATGAAATCATTATTCTCTAGGACACTGTATTAATACCTCGATTTTTAAAATTATTTCATTTCATAAAAGCCAAATGCTGATGGGATTCAACCTATCTAGACTTACCATTTTTTTCATCTAGACTTGCCAGGAAAACCAGTTAGGAAACATGCAGATATTCCACCATTTGTACAAGTTCTATGGTCTCAGAGCAATATACATATAATGTTCATCTTTGTATATACCCATATATCATTGTCATCACCAATAACAAAGCATACAGTTAAATTTATGTGAATATACATGTATTGTATTGTATTGTATTGTGACCTGTGAAGCTACGGCGTAGAGCAGGTCTTCAGCAACCCATGCTTGCAATAAAAGGCGACTATGCTTGTCCTAAGAGGCGACTAACGGGATCGGGTGGTTAGGCCCGCTGACTTGGTTGATGCATGCCATCGATCCCAATTGTGTGGATCGATGCTTATGATGTCAATCACTGGATTGTCTGGTCCAGACTCAATTATTTACAGACTGCCGTCATATAGCTGGAATACTGCTGAGTGCGGCGTTAAACAAAAAAACAACAAAAAATTGTATTGTATTGTATTGTATTGTATTGTATTGTATTGTATTGTATTGTATTGTATTGTACAATGTAAGGTCTGTTCTGGGAAACATCCTGTTAAGCTATGCTTGGGATACTGCTGAACTAGGAGTGAGTCACATGCTAGCCTGGAGGCCAAAGGCAAGTGAAAATTCATATGGACAACCTGTTCAATAGTCTCTGAAAATACATAATTTTGATAACCCCACTTTAATTGAAAAGGAGCCCCAGTGAGATGGCAGATTTGGAACCTGAAGAAAATCTAGACTTGCTTCCTTTAGGACTTCAGCATTACAGAAAGGGCTGGGCAAAAGGAAAAACAAAACGGATCAGGGACTGTGAGACAGACAACCTGTTCATATACAACCCCATGCCATGTAGTTCTCAAAAATAAGATTTTAACTTTCTGTAAAATCAAATCAAACACATCACGGAGGCTGACCATCGAATACATTTAGTTGCCTCTTATGTGAAGGATGCTACTGGGGACCAATTGGAAAGCCGAATGTTCTTGGGTTGCAGCAAACAACTGAGTCAACATCTGAGTCAACAAAGTTGAAAGGTATAATACAGTATGCAGAAATGTGCAACCCCTATGAAAACACATATGCTGGTTGAAAACACAGATTAAAATACACCCTTAAGATCTGCTGTTCTCATCAACTTAACACTTAATATTCAGAACATTTGGATAGATCAGTGTTGGAAAATAAGGATGAAAACCAAGTGCCTTGCCATATAAACCAAAACGGATTTCAGGAGTGCTCAGACTAAAAAATGTGCTAAAATCCTCACTGACCCCAAAAGTGTCTGCTTGTACTAGTCCAGCCACAGTTTAACATGGATACCTCACTTAGACACAGTATACGGACTCCGAGGCAACCAGTCCTTGTTTTTCCCATTAATGCCGAGTGTCAGGCAGGGTAAAAACAAGTACCATCTTTAACATCTTTCATATGAGGGGCGTAGGTATTAAACCACTGACCTTCTGCTCACTGGGCAGAAACACTACTAGTGACAATACCAGTGCTCGAAATTAACCATAAAAATCAAGGGATCCTTTTCATAACCCTAATATAAGAAGATATATGGGCCCCAGTAGTCTGTCTTAAAGACCCTGATACAAATATATATAAAATACAGCCAATGCAAGTCTATAATGTTTGGCAAGTCTAGATTACTGCAGTATCAGTCACTGGGCTCCCTTTTATTATATTTTTTTAATTAAGATAACTGAGCAACTGTAAGATATGTTCATTTCAGAGACTAGATGTTAGTCTAGGACCCCAGGCCAAGACACCCAGGACCCCCTCCTCCCTTGTTTCAGACACAGATGATCCATCACCTAAAATACTGTTGAAAGATTTGTAGATTTTATGGAGTTATTATAGCCAAACGATGGGATTTATGGATATAATAGAGGAATTATGTATGTCTTTATCAAGTTTACACAATTACAGTCAATTTCTCATTCAAAAGCGTGTGAAAGTTGTAGTTCGCAGTAACTTTATTTCAACAAGAACTTTTGGCCTGAGTGTTCGAGCTTCTGGCAACTGACCAGAATGTCTGGCTGAGACTGATATTAAATGGCGGCACAATTAAGCAGTAAGCTCATGAACATCCCATTGTTGCCAATCACTGTCACACGAGTAACAGTTTCAAAAACAGCTGATGCAATCAAGGCAACATTCTCATAACAGTGAGTTCAGGTAGCCATCGTTTCCAGCATGTTTTGTAATTAATGAACATGAGACTGAACAAGAGGATATGGACCACATCCTAACCATAACAAGACAACAAGATGGATCCATGTCAGCTTTCTAATTACATCAAATGAAGATGAATAATCCATAGGATAACTGAAGGGATAAACAGTTTTCACCAAACTAACTGGTACACAGAGCCAGTGTGGCCAGTGTCTAAACCCATCCAGACGTCTGTCTTATGGCCTTGCCAGTGAGTGAGTTGGGTTTAACGCCACTTTTAACATTATTCCAGTTATATCACGCCGTGTCAGCTTAATGTGGGAGGAAAGCCCGAAGTGATGCAGGTCTCAGACATTTACCACTTCGGTTAAACCCACGAGCACGGGTATGGTGCTGACAATCCTAGAAACATAATCAGGGTCAACCAGGATTCGAACCCACAATCATAGGTTTCTGGCGTGTCCAGGGGACGCAACAGCGAATTGCGGTGCCTTAGACGACTGTGCCACCCGTGCCCCCTTATGGCCTTGCCAATGTACACTGAGGTTGTTCCATTGCCAATGCTACTGTAACATTTAGTAGTTCTTCCTCAATCACTCAGCAAAGCGAGTGTGTATTGTTTCATGCCACAGTTTGAAATAGTCCAGCCATTTGAATGTGTTGGAACACCAAAAACGTGCTTCACTCCTTGTACATTGAACACAAGGTTTTGGCGTGACAAGCCAACACTTGGACCTATGAAAATCTCTCATGTTATCTTACTTCCACACAAACAGAGTGTCAGTATTAGAGTACATAATCTGCAGAGGTCACAAAGGTGCATCTTCCTCAATGTCATATCAAGTTGCTGAAGAAACAGTTTAAAAGGTTTCACTGCATATGTAATGGCAAAATGAGTGTTCACGTCACTCTGGAACCCCATAATCAGCCTTCCAAATCCATGCTAGTTTGTTAGCCCGAGACTAGTAAATTGTGTCAAGGGCAAGTTGGTTGGTTTGTTGTTTAACGCCGCACTCAGCAATATTCCAGCTTTATGACAGCAGTCTGTAAATTATTCGAGTCTGGACTAGCCAATCCAGTGATTAATATCATGAGCATCGATAACACAATTGGGTGCATCGATGACATGCATCAACAAAGTCAGCGAGCCTGACCACTCGATCCTGTAAGTCGCCTCTTAGGCATAGTCGTCTTCAAGGGCAAGTAATTATTTATTGATGCAGTCCTCCTTGACAAGGAACATTCGAGGGCATTAACGCTAAACCAGTTCTCAAAGTTTCAATTTTGCTACAAATTGGATCTGAATAAAAGTAAAAGAATACATAGTAAATATTTGTTGTGTCTCTTCAAGATGGACTAGCTACAGACTGTGAGGACTAGTGATAAAAGGCTTCTATTAGTCCTCTTGACTAGTCTTCAAAGGCTGATTATGGTGACTTGCTTGTTTCACCATGTCACTTCCAGGCTATTTCGCCTCAATGGTAACAGGTGCATGTGATTGTGCTTCAATCCACTGTCTCCCACAACCTAGCAGATGATAGCCAGACAGCTTGCATCATCTCAATCTATTCACACCGGCCATCTGCAAGCTGTCAACACAGCATCAGCCAAGCAGATCCACCTCTCACAGTATCCCGCTTCCATTATGCCAGTGTCACCTTTGACACCATTATGCCTTTGTCAAAAGTATTCATCTAATAATTTGAATCCTTCATTTCAAAAGCTGTGCATCTGAATATTATGGTTCAATGGAGTTCTATGACCAAATATAAACAATTGGTTCTCTGGTCACCCGTTTTGACAAATATTGAGCTGTCAAGTGGTCTTGTTTTTATGTTATTTTAATAAATCTGTTTACAAATCTTTCATGAGGAATGTTTCAATAATTTTATCCTTTATCCTCACCAGTATTTACAATAGAAAAGACACACAATATGAACCTTATTCATACTTACCATATTTTAATTTCTACATTGCAATCCAATCATTTGTTACTAATTTCACACACAAGTAATGAATGTTTAAGATAACACTCTTATCAAACATTCCTTAAATTCTTCCAAAATCCATACTGTTCAATAAACTTAAAATCTCTGACACTTGTGTCGATAGGGACGCTCATACCTTCACCTAAATACCACGCAATCGACAAGTGTTTGCATAACCAGCAATAAACATTGATAAACAAGGACAAAAACCCAGATGATTATGTCATCCACCAAGCGTCCCAACAATGTGGCAACATTACCTTCTTATTAAAAGTTGATCATTGGCAGAGTTCAATATTTTCTACCCACAGATGACAAGCTTGACTTTAGCGTCAACAAAGAACATTCCAAGGTTGTTACCTATCATGGATGAATTCCTGTGTATACTTTCCTGTGGACATTAATTAAATATTAGGATTGCAACAATCTGGAATGTGTCGAGTTTCAAACTTAATAGAGAATAATTGAGACTCGACTGGTTTTGAGTATCAAACCTTTGATTTTACTACAGTGAGGGAGTGAATATTTTTTAACGCAAAATCAGCAATATTGCATCTATTCATAACAAGCAACTTGCTACAGAAAATGAATATTTATATCAAATAGATAAATGTACTTAATGTGTTCACTTTGATGATTACTCTTATTTATTTAATGAAGTAAATTTCATAATTACTTCTTCACATTTGATCAAAATACTTTTATGTTACCAACTATTTCTAAACTAGCCATTCAAACTTATTAGTCTTGAAAGTGTCTTGTAATGAATGACATTCTTAATGAAAATGCTTGCCCCCATTAACGTCTCTAACAAGGCTTCAACTCTGCTTTCAGAAAAAAGACACTAATAATCACCCTGGGCCTCGAATGCAAAACTGAGTGGCGAACCAATCTAATAAAATGAACATTGACTGAAGACAATCCTTTGAGAAGCAAAAAAAAGCCAATCAACTTAGCTTATCCATTGCCTAAACCCCGAGAAAAGTCGCCTTTCAAACTTGCAAATCATTTTGGTAATTGATTCGATCTGAAAAAAATATTGCTTAGTCAAGCCAATTTAACAAAGGCATTGTATTTTGTTGTAAATGACATATTTCATCATAACTTCGCTGTTTGCATGTCAAGTTATGATAGCTCTGATCCTTACTTTGATACATACATAACAAAACATAATCATAATAATCATAGATTGACATCTCTTTGAAATACAAAGTCTTTGAAATCCAAAACCATATAATCATTAGCAACTAATACTTAAGCTGAATGTAGTTTGGGGGTATTAAATAATTTCTGATATTTTTTTTAACCAAGCACATTTTTATTTAACACATTACCAAATGCTATAGAGCCAAATTTGAACACAATTTAACACTTGACGTCACATCGCTGCTACAATGAACCCGGAGGATCAAGCTGATTTCCGATTCCATTCCATCTGACTGCCTTTCCTCACGGCGGCAGACAGAGCTCCAACACGCTGGGAGCATTTCACACGTACCTCCCACCACAAGTCCCAGCCACGGAAGCACCACATTCCCTCACACACATTACTCAATAAATTTGGAATTATGGTGCTTTGAGACATCTGTACAGGCATAAAGGAATATGATAAACAGATGCTCATGCATCTTTCTTGGAATCATGTGAAAATCAATACCAAATGTTCACAAAAGCATTTAAACCACATTACAAGGTGTTGATATCCCAATGATGATCAATATTAATTCTAATCCCAAATTATACCCCACATGTTACAACGCACTGAGAGACACTTCCATATATCTCTTCACCACAAATGAAATACAAAATTTTCAAATTTAATTTTTGTGCAAATTTCAATACGAGTTCCCCTCCCCGGTAATTATTGCAAGACTCCTTTATCATGCAAGAGTGGCACAGGAGTGGCACAGGAGTGGAGAAGGAGTGCTGCTGAGTAGATCCAGGTAACAGATCATGTATCTCGGCAAAGGCCTCCAAATTGGTTTCCACCTACACCAGTGCCTGCTTCATGGCTGACTACAGGCTACAGCCATAGCATTTCATCATTAAAGGGATACTGACAGTAATAAAGGACTGTACTTATTAATATCCCGTTATTTTCCTAACATCTGGACTACATAACCAATGATCAGTCCTCTCACAAAGCATCATCTACAAGTAAGTGGGATCACTCCTGGAGGGTATAGAGGTAGGTATAAGAGGGATTGAGGGAGTTTGGTTTAATGCCACTTTGAACACTATTCCAGTTATATCATGGAATGATGTGAAAGAAAAGCTCGGGGTGATGCACATGTTAGGCATTTGCCACTTTGATGAAACCGACAAGCATGGGTATGGTGCTGACAAGACCTAGAAACACAATCAGGGTGAATCTGGCATTCAAACCTGTGATCATGGCTTTCTGTCAACCTAAGACACACAACTTGGCATACTAAATTGCAGTGCCTCAGATGACATTGCCACCATGCCCCCAAAGTGCATGCAAGACCATCAATTAGGGATAATATGTGGCATTACTCCTCCTAGTTGGAGTAAGTGAGTGAGTGATTTGGGAGTAATGCCGCCTTGAACAGTTTTTCAGTTGTAACACAGCATGTCACCTTGATGTCATAGGAAAGTCGAAGTCAAAGACAAAGTGATCCAGGTCTTAAGACCCCCCAGTTGTTAGGGACCTTCCAATGGCACTGGCTCACCCTGCAGTGAGCTGTTAAAGGCAAGGAGGGGCACAAGACATTTTCCCCAGCACATATACAATTTACAGCCTCACACCAACTGAACTCCTCCTCTTGCACCATGGCCATCCAGGGTTGAATCCTGAGACTAATGTCTTACTGTGTTATCACTGCCTCCCCAGCAACTTCCAGTACGAGTAGCAAATTAGATCTGACAAATGTCTTGTGGGATTAAGTAATAAGATTAGCAGCTAGGAAATGTTCAAAGCAGCATTCCTTAGTACACATGCCTATTGCTACTGACATACACTTAGATCTTTAGTTTCTTTATGTTTCTGTAGATAGAACCATCTTGGTGATAGGACCTATGTTAAGTATGATAGAGAATTGCATATACAGAAGTTCATGATACACTGACAGTCTCATATATCACAACCGAAAACATGCATCCACTGAGCTATAGCATAAAAGACACACAGCATTTGAAATTAAGCAAGAGAAGGGTAACAACTGCAGAAATGTTAACTATTACTAAATAACGCCACTGTAATATTTGCATGAAATATCCACAGTATGTACCTTGTATTTTCAGCATCCTTCAATAATGCAGAATTCCTAGCTTAATTTGATGTTAAGACTAAACAAAACTAAACAAATTTGACATTCAATCCCATTCTTTACTTCTCCCTCCAATTTCTTTTTCAACCTTTAAAATGTCCGAAACATGTCCAAAAGAACTCCAACAAGACTTGAAATTGACACATAGACAAATGACATTTGCCATTACAGGGACTGGTGCCCACCAGACTTCTCTAACAATGTAAGTCTAACTCTGCAAAATGCCAACAAGGAGACAGAGATAACTGTTGATCTTTACAATTGCATTTTTTTAACATTTGAATGCAAGATGGTTATCCAATCTATTGAGAAAACAACAGAGGAAAACAAGCAGAAAAGTACTGCAGCTCCCATTCAGAGATATATCCATGTTCACAAGTTGGAAGTTAATTACAGTCAGAAGGCATATATTTGTCATGACAAAGCAAGGCAAAGACCTGATTGTATTAACCATTGACCGTGTAGCATGATCTGCCTGATGTGGGGGCATGGCATTAATATGTGTGCAAATCAAAAGGATGCCGAAGAAAAAAACACTTTTATGTATGGTCCTCCATACATTGTACATTACCTTATGAAGCGATGGAAACGATGTTCATTTGAAAGAAGGTTAATGGACTACAGGAACTACCTGCCAAATATGATACTGCAGAACATTTGATTTAAGGAAATTACATATTTTGTTTTGGAGACTTGTTTTCTTCATTTGTAGAGCAAGTATTAAATTTATCTACCATAGCAGTGGTAGAAACTAACACTTTTAGTCCACTTGTCCTTAGAATGATAACATATAGCAAAACCCTTAAAAAGGGCACATTTCTACTAGTCCTCATGATACCTTAACTATTGGACAGTTTGGCAAAGACCATAGGACTAGTGCCAATTTCTAACGCTGTTATGGGAAACAAAAGCATATTTTCCAACAGTCAAAGTTCAGTGTTGACGATGAATAGAAACTTTATTCTTTATGATCATTATCATGTCAAGTTTTCTGATTGTTGCATTATTCTGGATGCATGAATGGACGAGAGACTGACTTGGCAGACAACACACAACACACCATGCCATATGCTCAGTTCAGCTTCTGACTGAACTTCACCTATATATGCAATGGCAAAAGAACAGTATTATCTTTGTTAAACCCTGATGGAAATTCAGCCACCAAAACAATCTCAACAAACTCTGCAGAGGAGCTCATACTGAAACCTGATGTAATCAGAATATCACAGTGATAGTGGATGACCACAGATCTTATGGTTTTCACAGAGACTTTGTGGAGATATTTTATTTTAAGAAGATATCCTTGAGTTCTCAAATGCCAAACTAATTTCCATTGATCAAAAGAATCTGAACTTCAATCTTTAAAGTAAACAAGTACAGATTACTGCAATAGCTTCATTCAAGATAATAACACTCATGAACTCCAAAATAGTTTCGATGCGAGACATACTATGTGAGTGAGTGAAAAATACCTTTCTTAAACAATAACGCAGACTATCACTTGAGACGATGATAACTTGGATATCTCTCCAAATATGTCATTTGTCTATAAAAATAACACTGATTCCTTCATCTTTCACAGGTTTACAGGAACTACACTACATCCCTACCCTATTCTGAAGTGAGTGAGTGAATGTTCAAGTCAGCAACATTCTAACTATATCAACGGCAGCCTGTAAAGAAATAAGTCAGGACCAGGAAGACCTGTGGTGGACATTGAGAACATGCCCCAATTTCATCGCCTCTTACAACAAGCATACAAAAGCTGGGGCCTATTCTAACTGGGGTCCCCTGTGTGTCCCCATTCTGAAGTCGTGTAAAGCAGCCGCATCATTACTCAGTAGGCCATGTTGCTGAAAGTGGACTAAAGACCCAAACTTGATCACCCCATTCTATTTCATTTGCAAGTGCAACGTGCAAACACATCAATCAAGCACATCACACACGGTGGTACACATCAAGCCTCAATTTCACCTCCTCATGTCCACTCCCCACATCACTTCCAGGACTGAACAATTTCAAAATCACATAACTAGCTTCAGAAAATCAAACTTGTCCAAGGTATTAGGGAAATCAATATATCCATCATCCCCGATAACAGTGACTGTCGTGGGAAGTGCACATACTGGTGATAGCTAGCCCAATCAGCCAATCACTGACCAATACACTGATCTCCCCCCCGATTGTGACGAGCTATGACAGTCATCCACTGCACATGTGTTATCCTGATTAATAATTCCCCTTCCAGGCGGGATTAACAGTATCGTAAAGTTGCCCTAATCAACACAGCTCCTTCCTACAATGGAAGCATGATTGGATTGTTATTACCCTATATAACCCTCAAAACTGGCAGCCATTATGATCACCATCGTCCAAGCATGTTCAATATCATCACCGGATCTTGCTGATATTGTTTTGGTTGATGTTGATTCCATATGAAAGCTTGTGTCCTCTTGACCTCAGTATCATCATAAAATAATAGTTGTTTTGACTACAGACATAAATAGGTTACAGCCAAGTTAATTACAGTCATCATCAATTTAATCAAGCAGACCCATTAAAGATAAACGTAAAGCTCAGCAGGCTCAGTAAGAAGTTTTGTGCCTCTTCAAGTTAATTAATCAACAAAATGAGTTGATGATATCATTATGGTGTCCCGGATCTGCATCATGGTGTCCCGGACCTGTACAAGCCTGTAGACATGTGTACCCAGCCAACCAGTGCGAGTTCAGGCAAAGGTTAATGGCAATATTTATATCATCCTGTATGTTCTACACCTGAATACCATGGCCATATACAAATGGATGTCAGTCATTATGTCAATCATATAGGACTGCTGTCATGAGGCCAGGTATTATTGGTACAGAATCAACAGAAAGTGTGTGAATGTCCGAATCCCAAATTAAGAGCTATTTTGTAACATACAGCAGTAATAATACACAACCCTCATAAATAGTTACGGCTAGGTTGGGCCACAATTGCAGTTTAAAACAGTTTCAAATGATACTGTGGTCTACTTTTTACAATATATACTACTCATCATTTGAGAGGGATACAGGGCTATATCATGTTGTTATGTAAGTAGAAGGAGGCAACTGCTGGACTAAATTGTGTACTTTTATTATCTACCCCCATGAACACCATCAGAGAGAGGCATATAATGAAAGTGTGAATAATTGAGTGACTTGATCTCAAAACAGGATCAATATTCTATACCGCATGAATTTTAATGATTTCTTTTTCAAAATGTTAAACTTATGCACCACAGTGCATCCTATAAAAACAGACATGCTATAAAAGTTCAAACAAAATTCCACACAGCAGAATTTCAACGCAACAAACTAGCACAGCATGGATCTAAAAGACAAGAACCTTGAATAGGCCCAATGAAACCCAATCTGCGAGCCAGTCTTTGAAGAATGTTCTACAATCTCCCAATCCATACTGCTATCAATAAGCCAGATTTGTAGCTGATCAGTTCTGATCAGCTGGGGATCAACTGGATAGTATTTTCCCTCACTGATGTTCAGTGTTCAGATAAAATATGACAGTCTGTCAGGACTGTCTCTTCAACCAATTGTTTTTAGAACCAACACTGACAAAACATATGTTCAAAATATTCTCTTTTACATTCTTCTGAAGAATACAGCTAATGCACATACCAAAACTATCCCCCTATCATACAAATGAACACAACTTCATTCAAGCTGAGAAGTTTTTTCTAGAGTTCTTTCAGGCATCAACAAATACATCATAAAACCTCCAAAACTTTGTACAACAAACTTTCTCCATCATCAACAGTTAATTACAAGACGATAACATGTATAAAATGGCCATTAGCTAAAACAGTCCCCTGCATGTTTCCATCAAGCCAATGCTCCCTCCTTCGTTGCATGTGTTGTAAGCACAATCAATGAACATCTTTTAATGCTTTAACTGCCCCCTAGTGGGAAAACACAAGATAACTGTTGCCAAAACACAACGCCGGGTGAGGTAAACGTGAAAAGAAGCCCATCTCCATATCGCCAGCTGGCATTTGAAATACTCACCATAGATAAAACTGTCTTCAGGATAAGATATGTCTTTCATTCATCTTGCTAATCTAAACCTCCACTATCTGGGTGCTAACATTTGACATTTAAAAAGCTTGACTTGCATAACCACATTTCATGAACTTTACAATAAGCTGAACAGTGAATCTCAAGGTAAGGTATTAGAAACGATCAAAGATGTACATGAAAGTTTAATGTCTTGGAAATGACAAGATTCAGTATTAAAATAATGAGGCTACATTATCTGTCTGAACTGTCTTCAATGGATGGAAGATTTATTAAGTGTCATGCCAAAGAAATTTTAGCTGTAAAATATTTCAGACTCATGTCCCATGGCAGTTGTTTTATAGTTGAGCAAAATCAATTTGACGGCAGGATTGTGTTTCTCGAAATTGTCTTGTACAGAGAAAGCAATTATGGTTCACAAAATGCCAAGGAGGGAAAGTTAGACAAACAATTTTTTTTCTGTCTAAACCAAAGTTTGCAATACATTTGTCATGTTCATATTTGTCTCCTAAAGGTCAAACTGACTTTTTTTTCAAAATATTGCCAATCTTAAAGTTGGTCTCATACCATTCTCCATCCCAAACTCCTGGTATCCAAAACCTCTGGTTTGGCTCATTGGGAACTTTTAACTTTGAGGCACCGTCATACAAGCTGAGAATTAACAAATTGAGATACTGGTAAACAAACTAAGGTAAAGGAAACTAAACTGAGGGACTGGTAAATAGATTGAGATACTGGTAAGTGAACTGAAATATTATTCAACAACTTGAGATAATGGTAAACAACTTGAAATAATGGTAATAAACTGAAATGAGACACTATTCAACAGCTTGAGATGATGGTAAATAAACTGAAATGAGACACTATTCAACAACTTGAGATGATGGTAAATAAACTGAAATGAGACACTATTCAACAACTTGAGATAATGGTAAACAACTTGAGATAAAGGTAAACAGCTTGAGATAATGGTAGACAACTTGAGATAATGGTAGACAACTTGAGATAATGGTAGACAACTTGAGATAATGGTAATAACTGAAATGAGACACTATTCAACAGCTTGAGATAATGATAAATAAACAGAAATGAGACTATTCAAAAGCTTGAGATAATGGTAAACAACTTGAGATAATGGTAAACAGCTTGAGATAATGGTAAACAACTTGAGAAATGGTTAACAACTTGAGATAATGGTAATAAACTGAAATGAGACACTATTCAACAACTTGAGATAACGGTAAACCTCTTGAGATAATGGTAAACAATTTGCAGTACTGTAAAGACGTTCCCCATACTCCAGGAGCCACAATCCCAGCATAACACCGATTTAGGACAGGTAACATGGGTAAGACTGAATCTCTATTTTCTTTGTCTTTTCACAAAACAAAGAGAAACCTGTTCGTAATGGAAAAGAACTCCTACTGTTTCGCAATTCCAATCACTGATATGGCTGCTTTCAAAGATCCTCGAAACACTCAGCCTCCCATGAAGACTGGTCAAAGCTGCATGTTATCATGGATCTAAATTTGGCTGCTAAGCCTAGACTTTCAATAAGAGATTCATAATCAATGAGCACCATGAATCAAGTGCGTCTGTGTATCATCTTCATGGGCAATGATGGATTGAACTGGTGGAATGTTTGTGTCAAGATTCTACAGGACTAAGACAGTATTACCAAGGAAGGTACAACATCAATTGCACTTTGATCAGAGGGAAACTGAGAGATCTGACTGATTACCAGGCAGATAGTTTTTCTTTGTTGCAAAGCAAAAAACAATAACCGGTATCCAGGCCATCTGGCTTGGATCATGAACATCTCACATCAAGTCATTTGGTAAACATTTCAGTTTTTGAGCTCCATAGATATGAAATTGTTGATTTTTTAGCCTTGGGAGCGATGTTGTTTTCCTATCAAATTTGATAAATATGTCTATCAGCATTGTGTGCCCATAAAATGATACTAAGGTTGGTGTAATTTAATCATGGACATCAATCTAAAGACCAGAATCCTTTATCAAATGACAAGAACCTTGGGTGAGGGTCTAAACATAGCACAAAGCCTGCAAACATTGGCTTATTACACTCAGGTGACCCTATACTTCCAACTGGTACAGTTTCCGGTCTCTGCCTGCACTTAGTGTGTGTAGAATTCTTTTACGAATACTGTGGAATACAAAAACATAAATCTATTCTTGTACATCACAAGAAATGTCAAACATCTTACTGTTTCACAACTTCTCTTACATAATTTTGTTTTATCAATCAGTGTGTCGTTGTGTTAGATCAGTGTGCAATTAAACATCTATCTGTCCTTACTGAGGATTATGAACAGTACATATATATTTGTTTGGTTGGTTGTTTTAATCAGGCATATTCCAGCTAAACGATGTGGACCGGATGCACTAGTGATTGATGTAATGAGCAACGTCCCACACGTTCAAAGTATAACACTTTAGAACATGGCCTATAACTTATAAACAGTAGCAATATCTACCTGCCCGTGGATAACCTTGTCAACATACGATCTGATTAGGATCTTGGAATCAGTCTGAGGCTCTAAACTAGATTTATTACTCAAACTAGGGGTTACAAATTTATTCACATTCTAGTCGTTCAAGCAACAGATAGATTTTGAAAATATTCCATCAAATTTTCAAAACTTTGGTAATAACATGATGAAGAAACAAGTCCTCATGAAAATGATTAACATCATGGAAATACTTCATACAAATCTGTTCTATAAATGCTATGTTTATTTCCTATATTTCAAAAACCTAAAGTAAAAAAAGAAATCTCATAAAAGGTGTTTGCACAATTCCACTAGACTAACAGGTCATCTATGAAATCATTTACAAAATGATTTCTTTTTTTTTGTTATTCTGTTGCATATAGCTTGACAAACCTACTCTATCATCTAGACTGGTTTTGATGCCTATAATTGAATACTCACACATGGTGCAGGGCTAATCCCAACCTACTTTGGTCCCCCAGTAGGAGCTACCCAACATGGCAGACATTGTTGTATCCACCCTTCATATCCTAAAGGGACGACAGACGCAACGTAACACCAGTTGTAAAACTGTATCCCTTCAAACTGGCAATTTTACTCATGTAATTACATTCTAAATTCCATCAAAACGTTGCATATTTTAAAAAATTTGTTCACCTTGTGGCCATATTTCTGCTGGGTCTTCTTACATCAAAGGCAGGGTTACTGCGGCAATGTAGCGTTAGACATACCGACTATTATGGGGGATTGTATTTCCAAACTAAGGTTACAAGAGACAGGTATGTAAGGCCATAATGACAGAGCACTAACTTCTTATCTATCTCAGAACAAACATATCATTAAAGGAGCAATGTTTGTAGGTGTTTCACATGCTGCATCACAACGTGGCTCCAATGTATGACATCACCGTCTGTTTGAGCGAACTACCATCCTCAACCATGGAAATAATAACGGGAGCAGCAATCTTGTTTCGTTACAACACACCAGCTTGCAAGTCAAGAGTTATCAAAACACATGATAAATCCTCACTGAACAGAAATCAGAAACTTTTCGCATGATATGGAAATCTATCCATCATACTCATGACATAGTAACAAGTTCTTAATCCGTGTCTATGATAGTAACCGTTGCATTACCATATGGTCTAAGAGTTTTTTACTGAAGAAAACATCTGTCAAAAAACATCCCCGGGGAGTCCAAACATCTCATAGCACCAAAGAAAGCACATGGAACATTCATGGAGAATCTTTGGCACCAATGTGGCTACTTTAAATAGAAGCGACAAAAGCCTTTAATATTTAATGGAAATCCCTGCTAAACGCCATTTTATGATCTGACGAATAAACGAACGAACGAACGAACGAACGAACGAACGAGAGAGAGAGAGAGAGAGAGAGAGAGAGAGAGAGAGAGAGAGAGAGAGAGAGAGAAAGAGATATGTCTAATAACAGATGATTCAAATTCTAAGATTTGTATTGGAGTTTTTAATTTAAGAACACCAACCCAATTATTTCATAGAACACAGCTACGTTCAACTATTTTAGTAAAAACTTAAACAACTGTACAGAGTTTGAAATTAAAGAGGGTCCTTAATCTAGGGACACCTTAATATTTTAATCTTTGAGTTAGGGTTATGACAAGAACCACTAGGCTTTCATGCCTAATTTCAAGCACATTACATAGATCTATATATGCTTAAGTTGATAATAATACTTGAAGAATGTTAGTCTCTCGTGAGGAGACATGTGCTAAATGAGTTGACTCTAGCCTTGAGGCATGTATGACAAACAAATTTACTGATAATATCCACACTCAATTCTTTCATACAGTTAGGTAAAGAAAAATCATTCTGGAGTTAAGAGCAAATTCATCAATGCAGAGGACTTATATATCTAACACATTTACTGTTATCTCAACATTGAAAAAATATTCATATTAGTCAAGTCTTAGTTGGGTTTTTTGAAGACTGACAGACCTTGAAATCTGTAGATCCAAGCACTGATCTTCATCAATACCTTGGATGATATGTAAGCTATCTATGACAGTGATAACAACTTAATCAGACAAACATGAAATACCTCCCACCTAACAGAGTATATTTCAATAGAATTCAGTTGTGCTTGAGCAATGTACGTAACATGAATTGAACCACCTTGTTCAAAGACCAGCCATTCTTACACACCACAGGAAAAATCTATACGTAATTAAGCCCCATTTTCTGGCTGATTGCAAAACACAATAGATTACTCAGATCTTGCCTAAATTCCTGATAAACTTGGTTGAACGATCAAGTGTTTGGACCCAAGACAAATCACAATACATCCCTCAAGCTTAGGCAAGGATTACGTGTAGATTACTCAGTTATGTGGCAAGTGTGATAGCCTCCAACAAACTACTACCCTGGGCAAGCATGCAGAGCTCCCTCCATACATTGGCTAACTTGGCAGTTGTTACACACACACAATTGAAATTCTTAGTAGCCTGCAGAGATAAAATATTACATCAGCAAGTTCTAGAAGACAAATCTCTCATACTTTGAAGGTGTAGACTTCCACAAGCCTCCAAGGAAATTATTACTGGGTTAAATGATAATTACTAACTTATATCAATAATGAGAACAAGTCCCTATATAAGACTGGCTTCTTCAGACTGTCTGCTTATCTAGACTTGGATATTATAAGGAAGGAATCACTATATATTATGGACTTATCATTCAGTACAGACTTAAGCAAGGCTATTAAAGGTGTAAAAGAGACTGTAAAAAAAATATCTGTCAACAGGAAACGGTGAAATAGTGAATATCAACATCAACAAAACAATTTCATCCCAAGAGCTTTGGATTTATATTTTTGTTCAAAAGCCTTAAATAATGTTTCTGAAGAATATGGAAACATTTATTGTTAACTACCGTTTAACCTTTTATGGGAGATATATAAGATGGAAGAGTATATGATAAATCGCTTGTCTAATAAATATGTTCTTATGTACTGCCTTGAAATGCATACAAGGAAATAAGAAACAAACAATAAATATTCTTGTCATATTAGTCTTCCTGGATCAGACTTATTTTTTAAATTCAGACCTACAGGAGATACATACACCTTATCAAATTTTGAAAAGGTCATCCTTTTCAGAATTCACTGCCTGAGAAGCAATTATTTATTTATTTTTAGACTAGCAGAGCCAAAACATTAATTGTATATAGAGACACTGTTTGAAACAGCAAAATGCTCTTTCGAGTTATGTAATGCACTTCACATATTTGTTTCAATTAGGGCAAAAAAATAAATATGAAAAGTATTTAAACTGTCCAACATGTATGGCATTAACATCATCATTATACTGCTACTGTCCCAAGGGCTGACACTGTCACCCAACGATACCAAACATTCTCTCTTTACCATCACTTTTCATGATGAAAATCAAAGAGAGAATTCTTTTCAAAATATCTTTAAAATCATTTCAAATGGGCAGTGCATTTCCATAGCATATCCATATATGACTCAAATTGGTGTCCTTCATCATCCACTCATCCCTGACCAGACCTAGTTTAATATCATTATGAAGCCAATTCGTTATCTTAAATTTTCTGGGAATTTCAGGAATTCATGTTCTTTTGAAGTAACTTCACACCAACTGCATAACAATTGGAGAGATGCATTCTCCAAAGCAAAAGAAAGGCTTCAGCACTTTCCGAATTAGATAATGATGAATATGTTTTCTGGTGAATCTTGACACATCAGCACCAAACAGCAGTTGGGAAAATGAAAAGGCCGAAAAATGACAAACTCATTATCACATTTTGTCACCGATATTCAATTTCGCCTGTACAACTGTAATTCTCCATGCAAATCATGTACTGCCTGAAAACAAGTATTCAGCTAAATCTAAAATTAAGCCTGCCGCCTACATTAGTATGCATTCCCTTATTTTGACAAAATCTAAATTTATGATTTACGAGTATCCGTGTCTTGGCCTCCTATGGATATGAAAATTATATCTGCCTTTGATACAGCTCAGCCAACAGAGAAATATGCAAATGATTCTGTTGATGGTTCCAACACTAGTCAGATGCATTCAAATGAAGATTTTAGGCATTACCGAGCATTAAAATATGATTGATACAAAAGAAATTATTTGTATGGGCCAAGTAACATAAAGATTGTGTTACATGAAATGTTTCCTAGCTGGCACCATATTGGCAAGTTTCTTCATGTCTTTGGGAGTGTTGGAAATCAAGAATAAGGGTCAAGGGGTCCTCGTCATAATTCTAATGTTGACATGAAGGGTCCCTAGATTTAAATACCAAAGGAGAAAAGCCTCAAAGATCCCAGGACCCCATCAATTTTGAACACAATTCAGGATGATATTTCGTAGATTCTGATTACCTTCAAATAAACAAATTCACAAGGACAAGAATACTGGGAACACATTTGAAATTGTAACAATCAATGAATCAATGAAGGATAGACTTATTCCATCCAACAAGAACAATATTTGACTGATATGAAACACCGCTCCAATGGTAAAATTACAACCTAAAGCCATACAAACAGACCTCACAGGTATCCATTACTCCCAATGACTATTTCTGTGTGACCTGGCTTCTCTGAAGGTCTTAATTAACACACAGGACATGTACCCGTCAGCATCATTTCCTTCCCAGATATGTGATGACAGATTGGTATTTCCTCCAGCTTCACATCCTGAAGTGTTACATACACTTGTCTGTAAAGCTGTCAGTTGAGACACAACACAAACCTTTCGTAACACACACACAATGGCACCAGCGACTGTAGCCATTTTGGCAAAGGCAAGAATCAAGAATCAAGAATTTTATTGTACAAAATGGCTCACTTGGGACCTGGTACAAAAATAGAGTATTTATATGATGAAGAGATGAAAACATGATATCTATACATAACATAAATGCATGAATACATGGTGGAAATGGAAATACAGGTGACAGAAACCTATCCATATGTATGATTTATAGTTTTATAATGGCAATGTTCATCCGTGTATATTTGGGAGATAAAGGTATCTGATTGTGACTTGTGGACAGATTTTAATGGCAAATACCAAATTATCCAAGTTGGGCTTGAATAACATGAATAACTATTTTTATGAGTTAATCTGCATATGAAAAGAATATTTAACACATCAGATAGTCTTGCACTGATGAAAAACCTTTAATAAAACAGAAGATTTTGGAAACAATTTCAAAACATCAAAACCGATTAAAATACACTATTAACATATTAACTAGTTTACCCACTGGACTTTATAATTTTTACTTATGTTGCTTTAATGCCCTGTTTCTCTTTTTTTTGTCATTTACCAGCAATATGAAAAATAGTCCTGAAAAACTTCTGTCACATTGAAAGCTGGAGCTAAATTAAGCCACACAGACGATTACGTTGTGTTCAAACGCTATAGCTACACAAGAAATTCCTGTTACTCAGAAACCTAAAGTTCTATGGTTGCATTTAACACAAAATATCAATATGTCCTTGTGTCCTTACTTTGAGAGAAACATTCTGCATTCAGAAGATGGATTGATTGATTGTTTGTTGTTTAACGCCGCACTCTGCAATATTCCAGCTATATGACGGCGGTCTGTAAGTAATCAAGTCTTTACCAGACAATCCAGTGATTGACATCATGATCATCAATCCACGCAATTAGGATACGACGACATGCATCAACCAAGTCAGTGAGCCTGATTACCCGATCCCGTTAGCCGCCTCTTACGACAAACAGTCGCTTTTTAAACCAAGCATGGGTTGCTGAAGACCTATACCCCGGATCTTCATGGGTCGCATTCAGAGGACCCCACTTTACAAAGTCATCTTCTTTTTTCCACAACCAGCATTAGTTTATGGTAAATCAAAGAGTTCCTTTCATCAATATCTATTGAAGTGACTAGGGAAGCTAACATGCAGACAAGAAGTCAATATATTACAGTCCAAGTTGTCCTTATAGCTTAGTAACAGCAAATATGCTAAAGTAAAATTTCCCCTGTATTTTCTTATGGATATGGAAAGGATTTTGTTACTTAACGCTTTCAACAAATTAAAATTTGTGTGTATCATATAATTCGCTTCCAAAAACTTTTAAATGGGGAAGATGAACCATAGATCATCATATGTTTATGGAACCAGGCAAAGTTATGACATGAGCTGTTAATTAACTGTTGTGCCACCATGTTAAGCCCATCACAAACCATGGCCCCAGGAACTTCAGCAGGCGAGAATCCAATGGCCAGACAATATTCTACAAATCATCAAAACTGAACTCAATATCCTTGTGTTGGCAGCTAGTACTCTAACTACAGCACTCGGATGTAAACCAGTCCAGATTTGTCAAACATCTTACTCCTTGGCTATTACTTCTTCAAACAGTCCATCAGCACTTGAACAAATACGTCAGCCATGTGCACAACTCTTCATATTTCAGTTAGGCATGCAACAGCCAGTGGGAAGTGGTCAAATTAGGGGTCACTGAGATGCCTACAGCACTGATGTTCAGATTACAGACCTATACAAAAACATAACCCAGCAGAAACTGACCGTGACACCAGACATCAACATGACATATCCAGACTATGCTGTATGTCTACAGAGAGAGGTTGGCACCTGTGGTGTCATTTGGTGCAAATATCTGTGTTTGTGCACAATAACTTGTCAAAGAACTGATTTATACCTCTTGCCATGACTAATACATTCTTTACTGGTTATTCTGCCTCTACAGGTTGAAACTATACTGTCATTTACCATGCAAATATTTGTGTATGTGCACAAAATTCACTTGTCCAGGAACTGAATTTTATACCTCTTGCCAGAATTTGCACATGCCTTTCAGGTCATTTTTGACCAAACAAATATTTATATTTAAGAATAATAACTTGACCAAGAACTGAATACCTCTTGCTAGGATTACATTCCGTCATTTTAGTTCTGCAGGATTGTACTGACAGTGTCATAGAAATGGAAAATCTTAAACACCAAATGCTAACATTAGCCATAAAATTCAAAATATGTGCATCTCTGAGGCAGATTTTGGAAGTGTTTTGGTTAGCCACGTGGCCTTGAGAGGTGAGGTGTTTGTGTGTAAACACCAGTGTCGGCCACACATTGAAGCAGGGTGCAGACTGGGGTCAGCCGAGACAACCATCACTCATCACAACAGTGAGAATGTAGGGATTAGAAGAGGGACAAGTATCAGGGTTATTACAGGGGATGTATCACCTGGCTGAAAGGAAGACGGGATTTGGTGGACAGATTGGGCTTATAGCCTCAAGCATATTATCACAGCTATACTAAAATTGTGTATTACTGTCATTTTTAATTGCACCATCTTAAATATATTGTTAAAGCAATTACTTGTATCTCAACTTATTCCAACTAATTAGATGACAGTACAACAACCTGAATTACCATTATCACCAGGTATATCATCAGTCTCAGCTAACTGTTAGACATTGACATATGTAAGAGAAGAATACTCATGCTTGGATTCACTCAACCTCTCCTAATCCTATGTATCCTGAGATTAAAATAGAAACTGAAGCACGACCTAGAAGAAATGTGAAAAACTCAGCTGTCCAACTTGTTTTTCAACAAAGGTTATAAAACTCAAGGGCATAGATGCCATCCCTGCCACAACCCTTGTCCAAGTCTGACACTGAAGAGTATTCCCTGTGTCCTCGGTTTCATCAGATGTATATTGGGATCTCAGGGGCCGGGTTTCACTCCACACCTGTGGGGTCTGTGGTCTGTCTACCTGTCTACAGTGGCTCATCAGTTAGAACACAGATCATCTTGCACACAGGTAGACATGTCAGGGGATGCCATAATGGGTGGGGGATGGTCTGCAAGGTTCTCACAAACATTAGGTCACTCTCTTACAGACTCCAGATCACATTTGATAAAACAGTCATTTTTCTATCCATTCTCAGTTCTTATACTCAAACCTTTTAAAGCTCTAGGAAAGGGGGCTTGTAAGGTCCTAGACCTTTAATACTCAAGGGTCTACTTATAGAATTGTTATTACCATACTTAACCTTATAGAACTTTATTTTGGAAATCATATGTCATTCCAGTAACACATCAAAAGAACTATAACACACATAGGGGGTGTTAACTATTTGTTTCCTACTGTTTTCCTGAATAGAAAAGACATTACAAAGTTGGCTCTGATTACAGTGTGACATCGCGTCCTTCAGCAGCAGATATGGACTTTTATTGGGAAAATGTACCAGACCGAAACTTGTTAGTGACTTGTTAGACTTGTTAGTGAGCTAGAGATACTGTTTCTTGATCTCTAGTCTAGGTGGAATATGAAATGATGCTAATTTGATGTTAAAACCATCTGAATTTGTCAAGATTTAAACATGTCGATATATTTCCCATCACAAAACTCATGCCTGAATTATTGATTAATAAAACCTGATAATTATTCCTCATAGTGTGAATGTGCATAAGCCTCTAAAATGTCAAACAGGTCAATATTTCACAATCAGGGACCAAATATGATACAGCAGTGCAGTCAAGGTGTTTAGGTTGTATTGAGACAAAGCCACGGGCTCTAATCCTACAGAAACAGGCTCTATTTCTCGATAGTATCAGGCAATATCCAACTTCTATAAAGCATTTTCCACAAACTGCCTGACAAATTGTTTGATAATGGGGACCTGGAGAGGGTTTTACATGTGAATGGTTAGCATGTAAATGGGACCGCTATCTTTCATGGAGGAGCCAGTGACACTCATTTCAGAGTCAATTCTCAACGCAAACACTCCCTCCAGCAACTTGTACATTTTGATTCCTACTACAGCCATCAGATTCAAACCATGTGAATCTCTTGCAATGCTTTACAATCGATATCACTAATGGCGATTACCATGCATCTCAAAAATCAAATACATAAGTGATTGACAATTAACAGCAATCAAATATTTGATGGCGGTTTTGTGTTCCTGCTTAACAACCAAAATGGTCGATACATGACGCGAGACATAGGCAAGTCAACCAGATGATTCTTGACAAATATCATATGAACATGATTACTAGCCATGATTTTGTAATAAATTTACTAATAATTTCCAACTGACTGATTGCAGCCATAAATGTCAGTTTTTAGCATGCAGTTCATTAAAAAGGATTTTCAACCAGCACTGGTGGGATAAACTCTGTTCAAATAAGTTTGTGTCTCTTTACTCATTCCTGTAGGAGAAAGACATTTTGGCGGAACGATGACCCAAATGGCTTGATTAATAGGTGATCAAAGCATTTCTTTAACTCAATTTGCATAAATACACTCTTTGATCCCAATGGAATTGTATTATACAAGTCCGATTCAGTGTAAAGTAATCAATTGCCAAGTGTTAAAAGTCTATGGCAATTTGTATGGTATACCAGCGACGCATGAGAAATGGTTTCGGGAACGTGTTGTACAAATGCTCATCTTGCTGTTTAGATTCTAATTTGGGCTTTTGGCAGCTGGTACTCATCGGTTGATTTCTCCCATCAGAAAAGTAATACTTCACATTTTTCCGTCATCCTAATCAATCTTTTCATCTTATTCAGCTGACAATGACTTCTTCTTTTTATATCTTATTTTACGAAATGATCTGAATGAAGAATCCTTTTGAACAATACCATAATTAATTATATGGATATGCTTGAGGAGCATGGGAATTATTTAAGTTATTTTCATAGGCACCTATATTTTTCAATTATTTAAAAAAAAATAGAAACATACAAACTGAAGCAATATATCTCATGTTAATAGTATCCTTCAAATGAATAAAAGTAAAATATTATGAGACTGCTATTTATGGAGAAATACATACAGGTGTTCAAATCATGATACAACTGGTGGCCATCTTGGAATCCCTAATGTGCTAATGTAAACAGTTTTTTTCCTCAATATACATACCAACAGGAACATTGATGTAAAGTTTTGTCCTTGTATCATCAACTGAACAATTCCTCTATATATTCACAAGATAGGGTGGTGAGGCTAGTTGACTTAGTTGATGCATGTCATCGTATCCCAATTGTGTAAAACGACTAGATTATTTACAGACCGCCATCACATATCTGGAATATTGCTGAGTGAGCTGTTAAACAACAAACAAACCTTAAACTGCTGTAAACAGTGAGTGAGTGAGTGAGTTGGGTTATGCCGCTTTTAACAGTATTCCAGTTATATCACGGCGTGTCAGCTTAATGTGGGAGGAAAGCCTGAAGTGATGTAGGTCTCAAACGTTTACCACTTCGGTGAAACCCACAAGCACGGGTATGATGCTGAACAACCTAGAAACATAATTGGGGCGAACCGGGATTTGAACCCACAATCATAGTTTTCTGGCATGCCCAAGGGACACAACCCTGCACAGCGAATCGTGGCGCCTTAGACAACTGGGCCACTCGTGCCCCCCTGCTGTAAACCAAATCCTCTACATTCAAGAAATTCATTCTCCTCATTTTCTTGATAACTTCATTAAATCCAGACAATTAAAATCTCCTGAAAAGGATGCTAAAAGACAATCTGACTGAAAGATTTGGGGCACATAATGATAATGACGATTTCCGCTTTTCATGGGTAATGGGTTTCAATGACAAATAATACTCAACATTTGCTAATCAACAGCACAACATCCTATCACTAGGATGTATCACTAGTATCAGCAGGAACATGCATTTTTTAAATAATCAATCCCACTGAATAATATATACTTACAAATCGAATCTCTTCTAAAGAATCCATACAATGTTGAATATCAATACGAAATAACTCTTTCAGTACATTACATCTTCATTTCTTAAACAATCCCAAAATGATTCCATCCATCACTTAATATTTATCATTCAAACATTCCAGCATAGAGACAATTATCACTATTACATCTTCGGCTAACCTTTGGGTGGCATGAAAGTTAGTCTTAGGGAACAAGGAGAGCAGCATATGTTATCTCTACCATGTCTCGCCATATGCCAACAGGGACAAGCTGCTTGGCTACTCCGAATGTTTACACTAGCCATGGCACTCGCTCTGAAATGCCAACAGTTACCATTGTGTAGCCTCAGATGATGCCACAGACCTGAATTAAATGTTCAGTCATAGCACAGCAACCAAGCACCTTGTAGTACACCTACAGAAGTGTTTATTTCTTTGTTTGTTGTTTAACGTTGTGCTCAGCAATATTCCCGTTATATTACAGCAGTCTGTAAATGATAAAGTCTGGACCAGACAATCCAGTGATTGACATCATGAGCATCGATCCACGCAATGCTAGCCATAACATAACACTGTCTGCATGGGGCTCTGGAGGGTTTGTTAGATGGTCAGAGCTTCTTTTTAGCTGTCTGGAACAAAGTGCCCAATATCAGTCATTCTCAAGGTATAGTTGATAATAAGGAAATTGGTTCAGGTTTTGAATAACAATTCAATTAAACGAGGTGGTATGTGTGACAGATGGAATTGAAAACTGAAATCAATCCATCTACCATGGTCAGTAAATCGAAGATATGAATATTCAGGCATAAATCAATGTTGAATAACTGGCAAATAATCTCCTTAACTTTGACAGGAAACATCGTATATCCACATGTTCAATTGTTATAATGAAACCAGGACAATTTCTGGCATGGATGCAAATGACAGGATGATTGTGGAATGACGTCTAAATCAAAAGACAAATCCCATTTCTTCACATTAATATAAAGATTCCCATCTAGCAATCATAACTGCATAAAAGCGACATCTGGAGATCTTTTATCAGCTATCCACTGCCAGCAAATGATGTTCGCAGCAATTGTTCTCCATAAATGCACATCTTGGATTTCAAACCATTAAAGCATGGGGTATTTTCACATTTTGGATGGCGCCAACATATTATCGAAAAGAAATATAAAATATCTCCCTGCAAACTCAGGTTACAATTTTTACACCCTGATTGATGCCTATGATATTAAGTTTTAACACAAGCAAAGCAATAACGATGGTTGTATCCATTTTGGAAGGAATCAATAATTGCGAAGACACTGCCGAGACTTCAGTCAATCATTCTCAATAAATACCAACCGGCAAGAGCAACATGAATAAGTACTAGATAGCTTGGCAATACTCCATCCCCAGAAGATTGCACCTTTCATGTAATACTCAGACAAAAATTTACATTCTCTGGGATAGGAATACTGTTAAAGAGAATGACTGTCATGACACCTCAATAATTTCAAAGCCCATAAAGGACAACAATTTTATACAGCTATGTTAAACATACATGTAGGACTGGACTGCATAATGGAGTTTTTGCTGACATGGCAGTATGTCATCTATTCAAACTGTCTGTTTAATATGGGTAAAGTCCCAAAGTAACTCTTTTATCGCTTTGGTGACGGTCAAGTCTGGTCTAGGCAATCCTGAAGTCCAGTTTGACCCAGACAAATCAACTGCATGCACATTTTCAAGTACCCACTAGCTGCAAATCCCTAATAGAGGTTACTGCAAAGAGCAGTTTTCTCATTTTACAATGTCAGCTTACAGTCTGTGCCAATATCTTTCGAGTCTACTTGCCCTAACTAAACTCGTAGCATCATTTCAGTAGATTCTAGAGTTACAATACAGGCCTGAGCTACCGCATATGACTGTAGATAAGCCAAATTTTGAGGGCCAGAAAAAAGATTCTGTAGAAAGGGGTCAGCTGATGCATGGGTTACACTTTCATCAAACTCTCTTTCTGTTGGTAAAACACTATCGTATCGCTTCAGGTTAATGAACAATGCTATAACAAACTTTGCCAATGAAAATGTGAATTTTACCCTACTCTGTCTTTGGTATAGTGACTAAAGTAACATTTTCACAAAAAGGAAAATGCTGAACATATCATCAACATGTTATAAGGGCAATGTGTTACGATCAAACCCTTTTTTTATAATCCTTTTAGCAAGGAACTATCTGATTTGTAAATAATTTAAATGCTTCATGAGTTTCATAGGTCAGTTTTTGCCCTACTGCACAAAAGACATTCAATAGGACATCAGAAAACAGCTATTAATCATGATTACACACAAAATACACTTTTATCCTGGCAGCTAAATTTCTATCCATACCATGCTATATGCCAAATCATTCACTGGAACATCCATTCAATCATATGATATATCACCACATCTTTGCTAAAAGCAGCACTTTTTAACCTGATAATGAAACTGCTTGTGATTAAGTGTCATTACAAGCTTGACAGTGGTCCACATCCTGGCGTGATCTGAATGACTGAAGCCAGCATTGACATCCATCTCCCCATGTCAATCCCAGCTGACCTGTCATGTACATTACACTGCTGCAGTAACACAGTCTTCATGGTAATTAGCAGCCAAGATACCTGCCAGGTAGACAACCAGGTAACCTGTAGTGGTAGGGGTAATGCAGCTTCATTGCTCATCAGGGGACGACCATCCACTTGTACATCTCTTATAGCTCAATGCTATTATGATGAATACCCTGTACCCAATCGCAATTATAGCTTTACTTCGGACATGACGTCATAACTTCACAGAGCACAGAATTTCTCTTGCTCAGAAGAGTAATTTAATAGGTCCAGGGTATTTATAACAACAGAACAGACATAATACCCTGGATAATCGAGGATGTGTTAATTCGGACAGAACTATTCTGACAGTGTGTCACATTTAGGAATGTTGTAACATTGATTATAGTTATCGTAGGATCATAGGTTTTCAGACATCATATGTTTTCGGACAGCCTTTTTCGGATTACTGACAATAACGGGAGGGGGAAGAAGGTGGGGGTAGCACCGCACAGACATTGTAAATACTCAGATGATGGCTTGTTTTTAAGAGAAAGTTCTCTATCATAAGACAATGAAATGTTTTACAGTTGTCCATGTTATTAGAGAAAAAACCATGAATGTTTCTTAAGGGTCCGAAAACCCATAACACTGGGAAAATATATTAATAACTTAATATACACTCTCACTTAAAGATGGACCCATAAGATCAACTGTCTGTCTTTGTTATGACTTATTGTAGCCTACATGTAATGTGCGTCAATAAAATTGTCCCCCTTATTATTTCATTAACCACAATTATAGTCACACTGTCATAGGAAATTTGGTCAGGCACATTTGGATCTGTTGAGGACAAACACCATTTATTATTGGTCTACCACTATCATCACACAGTGTAATCCAAGTGAACGTGTCCTGAATATCGTAACTTCAGGAAGAACACATATTACTGTTAATGAGTAACAGCCTTTGTAAAGTATAGATGTACCTAACAGTATTTGAGTGACTGTCCAGAAACACTGGGTTAGGCCTGATGATTTCCAGAAAGTATCGCTGACTAAAAGCACACATTTTGTCACCAAGAAACATTCAGGAAATTTGCTTTTTGATCATACACAAATCTTTAAGGGGCACATTGAGAATTCTTCTGCCAAAATTGAACACATTCACATCTTTATGTTACAGCGTATGACCCAAAGGGACAAATGAGGAACCATTCCAGCAGTCATGCTGAAATTAATCCCATCCTTTGATTCATGTTGCTGTCAAAAGACATCTTCATCACCCCTCAGTCACCTGCATAGGCTGCACTCTGCTCTCAATAAAACCCATTTGGGAGATGTTTCTTTTTCAAACACAACTTCCCTAAACTTCTAATTTCAAAATTAAGTACATAAAAAGAGCTTTCTACTTAATAACTTTCAAGTTGAGCTGTGATTGCTTCGTTCCACCCTGGGGACAGTTCTCTAGGTCCACAGTCTCCATCTAGTCAGCTGTTGGCCTGGATGTGCTGAGAATGTGGATGATATCACTTAAGTCCTGTAGCTGAAGCATGAGTTGGACTCTCCCCAGAGAGAAGAGAAAGAAATTAGAATGTCTATGTTTCCTGTGCCCAGGATGATAATGTGTGATCTGGAATACTATGCACTTCAACCAGCAGCATGGTACACAGTGTGAAATCAACACAATTGAAGCTCACTCTACACAGACAGTAAATCTGGCCTACCCTACCAAAACAAGTTGATGTACATGTCCTTCTGCAATAATAGCCACAAATCAGTAAAAAACAGCTGAACATCAGGTGATACATATTTCTACAGATGCCACTTCAAAAAACATTTTGACACAAAAGAACCAAATATATATCATGATATATGCTCTGCTGAAACAAACAAGACTGATTCTTGGGGATTCTTTTCTTTACAAGACATTCTCAAGCAAGATATATCTCTAATTCATGGTCCTTGTGTCACAAGACTTCATTATTCTCAATTATAGAAGTACAGAGACACAACTGTAGTTCCACTTCCAGGAGTTATGTATGAGCGTGCAGCTACGACACTTGTAATGGACTGAGGAGTGATGGACATGCTAGTGTATTCTCCCTGCAGTCACCTCATGGCAAACACTTAACCACATCACACAGGGTTGGTCTGAGGGAAGCAAACTTTCTTCCTGAACTTTAGCCATAAATATGAATATCATTAAATAAAATGCTGGCTCCCAAATATTTACAGTTGTCATCACATTTAAGACCTATTTCAACTTGTTCACATTCAGTGCCTTAAGTCAATTACCTCAATTGATTGATTGGTTGGTTTGTTGTTTTACGCCGCACTCAGCAATATTCTAGCTATATGACGGCGGTCTGTAAATAATCGAGTCTGGACCAGACAATCCAGTAAATGATATGAGCATCGATCTAGGCAATTGGGATACGCTGACAGGCATCTACTAAGTCAGCGAGCCTGACCACCCGATCTTGTTAGCCGCCTCTAATGACAAGTGTAGTTGCCTCCAACAGCAAGCATAGGTTGCTGAAGACCTATTCTACCCTGGATCTTCATGGGTAACCTCAAAGGGACTAAGGCGACCCTTCAGTAAGATTTGTAAGCAAGAGTTACCAGAATTGCCATATCTGAAGTTTCATATTCATTGAAACCCTATCCAACTGTACAGTATCATGACAATCAAAACATTAAGGATTACCAATTATATTGATTTACAAACACTTTGATGAACAAACATGGGTACAAGGTAATGTCACTTCAGGCATTTGAGGACATTACCAACTGCTCAACAATCGCCCGGATAGCAAAGTTTCCAAATCAACTTAGTATGAACTAACAGAGTTTAGCTTCAAACAAATCTGGAGATGAAGAACTTTCATGTTATGCCACTGTACCAATGATGAAAATATATAAGGCATTTCTTTCAACTTCATGCAATTCATGACATTCCTGTTCTAATAAGTCTCTAACTTCAAGGTAAATTCAACCAATTATATACTTCCTGAGACACTCTAGTCAATTTGGTGCTCTACATCTACATATGTATATCCAATCTAATTCATTTATGAACAAAGTATATTGCACTTCACAGTCTAATCAAAACCTGGTTAATTGGTCCCTATATCAATCTGTCAGATGTTAATTGCTAATTGGCCTCGTTAAGTGCAAGCAATTACTGAGAGGAGAGAGTTGATAATCAGTCACAGATTGTGTATATATCCACATAGCTGTAGGCAAATCACTGACAATGATATACCTGTATCACATGCTATTGACAAGACACCATGAACATAGCTCAGCACCATTTTAATTGCTAATTGCATCAAACGTATCCATACCTTATAGACTGGAATCTCTCCATGCAGATAACATGTTAATACCAATTCACAACAGATAACAAGTTCCCACATGTAACCATGGAAGAAGAGTGCTATTCTTTATGTTTCAGTTTGATTTATTATTCCTGTCTAAAAGAACAAACCAACAGGGAATATGGCACTGGTTCCTGTCTCAAAGATGAGGAATACTGAATGAGGATGTGACTCATGAATTTTGATTTCCTTGTCTCTGGGCTTCATATTCATAACTATTTTTCTCGGTTTATAAAAAAATGAAACAAGGACTATGATCTTGGTTCCTGTTGCAAGAGATTAAAACTACCAGGTGAACCACTAGCTCTAGACTCAGCTCCTAACAAAACCTTTTCCATTCATGTTTTGTGCACCTTCAGCTCTACAGTGCAAACTTGGTGCATGCAACAAGAAGGCAGCCTGCCTTCACAGACTCAGTCAATCAATTAGGAAATTCCTGTGAGAAATCAAAGCTAAAATTGGAATAAAATGCACAGTGATATCACCATGCATACCCTTGATATTCTTATTGATCAGACAATAGTTTCATCATTCAAAATTTGCACAGATATGCCTGAATCCATCACATCATGTCGGAATTCTTCCACACACGGACACTTCCGGGATCAATGGATCCAATGGAGGCTGTGTAAGTGGTGGCAGGCCGGCAGACACACGTAGGATATTAACAATATCGCTAGGACAACATGGAGGATCATACATGCTCGTACTCACCTTCTCTCAGAGTGCCAGTGCAGGCAAAGTAGGTCATGGCTTCACAGGTAGATTGTCACAGCACACAAGGTATCATCCACACCCATTGACAGAAGCAATAGCGGCTCCACGGAGCATTTCTCCGGAACAACTCTCTCCCACCAACTGCGTTAAGCAAGCGATCAATCTTTTGCTGACCTCTAAAAAGAAACCCGTTCTATGGACTTCAATGTCTTCAGTATGGCAACCGTCAGTAGAGAGGTGGTGAAGAGAAGCAAATTAACCACCGAGACCGCCAACAATCCAATATCACCATCAGGATATTTCCTCCAGACTCCTTTCACCGATATCTGCTTAATTTTTCATCAGTGATTCAAGCAGCATCGGTTAAGCCAGGCTAACGAATCCTGCCAGCCCGACAACTCGGTGTTATGGACGCTGTCATCAACATATCAAAATTATAGAGGAATGCTACACTGGACACTGACACAGGCAATGTATTTAGAGAAATTTAATCTAGGCCATGCTAACATCTCCGGCTGACCTTAGAATCCCTTTATAAGATTGTCTATTGTGTCGCACCCAGCAACAATAGCTGCAGGAAAAGCTGATGCTCTGGGGCCATGTCTGAATTAAATACTCCTCCTTTCGCAAAAGGAGCTGGGGATGAAATGGGATAATACCTTTTTGCACACATGACCTTATGACCCCTCATGGACAGACAAGGTGGGTAATTTTCTACCCTTCTAAACCTTTGAGATTTGTGATGATCAGCCAAGCTTATCCTGCAACCAGAGATGCCTTGTAACAAGGTCTAGTGGAGAAGAAGTGCCCAATGCTGGATGAAGACTGTCCATGAACACTTCCAGCCTTGGTCGATGTCCAGTCTGGGCTTGCTAGGGTCAAGTGGGGAGATTGTTGATAGCATCTTGGGTAATTATGGCCATTAGGAGGTGTGGATAACAAGGCTGGGGGATTCTGATTCATTTCAATCGAGTATTGTCAATCACTCTGATGTACTGTGAAAGGGATGGTAATTACAATCAAGGATTTGGTGGTAACTGGAAGTTAACTGTAACTGAGCTAATCTGTTCTTGCTTGTAGCAGTCAGTCCTTGACTTGGGAAGTGAGTGAGTGAATACGGTTACACATAGGTTGTAGTTTCAGCAGCAGGTCCATCATTACACCAACATGGGGAATTAAACCAGGTGTCATGCCATTACCAACCAACCACCCACCCACCCACCCACCCCCACACACACTAACCCACACGCACACAGTCTATCCTACGTCATTATATGACTCACAAATATGTGAATTAATTTTTTTATTCTCTATACATCTTCTATCAAAACTCTTGGACATGCCTTTGAAGCAAAATGTATAATACAAATCAACTGAAATCTAGGTATGTAATGAATAGTCAATAATATCATAAACTCAAGAAAATCACAAACATAAGTTATGCAGTCAAGACTAAATGTCACCTCATCGAAAATGTAATACAAGAAAATGTTATATACAAGACACAAATCTGAATTTATTTGGCTAAACTATTTACATAGCAGATAAAGCTTCAGAATATTAAACATCTAACAGTCTATTCCACAACAAAAAAATCTAATTGGAAGGTCTTATTTGAACCCTATTCACTAATATTTACAGTAAAATATTCAAGATTCCATCAATCTTAGTCACAGACAGTTATATATGTTCATTGTAACACTTTCAACACCACCTATCCCAACTCACTTTCTACAAATATTTAAACAATTTTTAACAAGCTGGACCAAAGACTTGATTTCAGATAAATCCATAGCCGGGGTCGGGCAGCTGCTCGTCACATCACACAGCCAGACAGCCTCCTGACAACCCACGTAAGTTTCACCAGGTATCATGACAGGTGGGACAATAAGGATAAGCCTGTAGCTGGTAGAGAGACTCAAGGCTATGTTTGTGATATGCTGACCATGGCCATCTCACCCGGAACATCACCAATCACTCCATGGGGCCAGTGTGCCCGGTCAGCCGTTGTCAACATGTCATCAAAGTTTTATGGAAGTTTTGAAGCAGATTAATGTCGTTGGGAATTATTCTGCTCTAGCGTCAGGAGCCGTAACAAAGACTTGAGGCCAATGGCAAAAGACGTTTAATGGATGTTTGCAAATTGATCTATAATTTGATTAAAGCCATCATCTAATCAGCAGATGTATTGGGGAAGGTGGCAGCAATTCTCAGCAAAAAGTGCAACAATTCCACAGATCAGATATTGGTACTTCAATTTAGAACGGAAAAAGGGTAACATGTAACAAAAAGTTCCAATCCTTGCAAAAAAAGACATGCAGGTTGTATTTGAAAAAAACAGTGGGCTACATTAACGAGTGTTATGTATGTGCAGTTTCAGGGATACAGTGATAGAAATGGTCGCCAATAAGCTCTAAGGCAACTAAAATAGATGAGGTAGTCAGGCTAGGTGTCACTGTACTCAAAGAGTGTTGGTCACTGTAGGTAATACCAACCACTGGTTCAACTGGTCCATGCTCAGTTATTTACATGCCTGTGTCATGGAGCTGGAATATTGCTGACTGCAGTGTTAAACAACATATCATTTACTCATGAAGTAAACAGTGAGTGAGTTCAAATTCAAAATCATCAACATGTACAGGTTGTTTTCAAACTCCAGCATACAATGAGTGAAACTGATTACATTCAATATTCTTATTCCAGAAGACAAATATATACAAAAATATGTTCATAGATTTTCTTCACATCTGGTATTATCACAATATACATATGTTAGTTTAGGTCCCTAATAGCAAATGTCTCCACATCTCAAACATAGACAGCCGGTAAGCACAAATGTATTCAAAACCCTGCATTTTCATAACTATCCATTACAACTGCACAATTGTAACATTAAACCATTTTCACTACATTACTCTCAAGTTCAATAAATACTGTTGCACACGACAAGTACTAGCGTACAATAGAATGTACATATATATACAACTGTCTAGCCTCAAAATCAATAACTACAGGTAATGAAGACTGAAGGCAATATGGTCATTCATAATCACTAACAGCAATAGTACAACAAGTAATAGTGTTCAAATGTCAAGAATTATCAATATTTACAATCAGATCAAAACCTAAGTTATCCAATCATGTACTCTTGTTTCAGTTATACAAACCAAAATGGAATGCCAGATAAACAGGAAATTCTGATCAAAACCACCTGCATAATTCTTTATCACACATCCAGCATGCTCTTCTCGTTAACACTTGTTCCAGGTAAATTAAACCCCTCTGATCAAACAGGACAGTGTGCTTGAGAGGTCAAGTTATCCCAACCATGGAGCCAAATTCAGCAGGACAAGTGAACAAATGTTTCTTAGAGCAGCCCCCCCAAATTTCCTTTCTCATTGAATTTTAATTTTAATTCTTAATTCGCTTTTTCAACCACTCCAAACTAATTCACAAATCTCGTAAATAAAAATAGAATAAAGAGGTAAAGAGTATGTTCATTTGACCTTAACCAGAAAATAAATCATGAACGCCATGCATGTCATCACATCCCAATAGCGTGGACCGATGCTCATGATGTCAATCACTGGAATGTCTGGTCCAGACTCGGATATTTACAGACCGCCATCATATAGCTGGCAACAAACAAACAAACAAACAAACATTATTGGTCATCATGACAGGTTGTATCAATAAGTGGACTTTGGCATGGAGAAAAACTCTAAACACGTGGAACCTGGACCAACTTTAGCATGCAAAAACGTAAAAGAAACTAACAGTTGGGCTGATTTTAAGGTTAGTTGGTAATGGGAAACACAGAACCTTTTTTCACTGGCCCACTCACAGAAGCGTACAAGTCAAAAGCTGCACAGCCGTAACGTCAAAGCAGCGCACAGCATGTATGTCAATATTGTGGGCCTTCACCAACTCAAAACAGCCGCTTTTATAGATCGATAGAGTCGGCCAGTTGACTAGCTCTTGGACATAGCGCCTGACTCGGGGTTGACTGCCTGCTAATGGGAGTGCTTTGTATGGACATTCTCTCTCTTCTGTGCAAGTGGCAGGATATTAAACTCTGCCATTATTAATGATAACTATACTATTAGGAACTATGACAATGTACTGGACATACTGCAATGAAATAGACGTAGGTATAGTGTTAGCCAGTGCAGCCATGCATGTAATTGTAAAGCACTTTGTGTATCCCCTAATGCCAAGTTCCTAGCCATTGTGATGGCAGCTATGATCTATGGCCAGGTATACAATCATATGTGTCATGAACGGATGCTGCCTAAGCATAATAAATCTGATATATTTTTGTCGCAGGTTAAGTATCTTTGAAAATATTACCCCAATACATTTAACTACAAAACCTTTTTGTGCAAAAAGTACCTTATCATCTTTACCCTTTGTTGGTGTCTATGATATGACTGTCACGTTGATCTCGCTGATCTCGCTGCCTACAGGGTCCTCCCTACAGACACGGGGAAGAAAAGGTTCCCAGCACTTCGATCACATGGTTAGGGAATGTGATTGGTTGAGTATCATCATACCCGACAATGTGCTTTGTTGCTCATAATATCAACCATTAGTTGCCTGGATCAGCTTTCATTATTTAGACATCACTGTGGCATAGCTGGAATATTGCTTACTGCAGCAAAATTGAACAAACAAAAGCTGTATCAGCAGAGTTTGTCCAAACAGAATTTCTCAGACATGTACCTTATGTAGTGTTGCCATTCCAATTATGATCGATTTCACTTTCCAACCAAGGAATCCATCAAGACAATGTAGCATTTAATATTTTCCAATGGCAATAGGCATATTAGCCCATATTAATAAACTGATCAAATTGAGTAAAACATGACTGCTAACTGCTACGATATTGTTCCTGTTGCAATTTTTCTCCCAGATGTCGGTTTTGAAGAATAAGAAATAAACACACCAAAGTGTACTGTTTTATTTATTGGTAGGCGCGGTAGTTGTTAAAGTGTTCGCTCGTCGCGCCGAAGACCCAGGTTCGAATCCCGACATGGGTACAATGTGTGAAGCCCATTTCTGGTGTCCCCTGCCGTGATATTGCTGGAATATTGCTAAAGCGGCGTAAAACCAAACTCACTCACTCACTCACTATTTATTGTTATGAAAATAAAGATACAAGGAATGCTCGAAGAATATTATTTTTCAAATTTATGGTTCATTATCAGTCATTAATTGCTTTTTCCAATCCAATAATCAATCTTAAAAATATTATTGTTAATTCAAAACAAACAAATAAAATTAAAAGAAATTAATATTCCAACTTAACATGATAAAATGGCACACATTTCCTTATGCACAATTATGACAATTCATAACATACAAGGCACAGGTGATAAAGTAATGAGCTTCCTTTAACTTGCTTGAAGTATTTCCCGTTCATAAACAATACACAAATCCCAGAGCATCAAGAAATCAGAATTTCACCAATAGACTTATTTATGAAAGCTTGCGATACTTCAGTTAATAGGACAAGTTCTCAGTTATCTGATAACAACATGAAAGGTGTGGTGGAATGACTCAGTCTGCTCTAAGTGCATGTCCTGAGTCAGTGTTATTGTTTTTCACCTGATCCTTGTTGAAAAGTTGTCCATTTGTGTTTTAAATACACCCATCATAGTTTTAGCTTTCATAAAACATGTGTGGGAAAGCGTATACGAAGCCCACACATTAGGCAGACTCCGGATTTCAAAACAGGTGTCTTTGAAAGCCTAAATAAACATCTAGTGTCCCTTTTGAAAGCACCGCAAGGTTCAGCACAATCAAAACTGACTTGGGATATCAATAACTTAACACATCATTTGATAACTGCATTCAACAAACATGAAACTGACATTGACATTGAGTTTGACATAAAAAGTACATCAACTTTCAAATATTCTTTTCACTTTTTATGGGTATCATCTGTTGATAAGACAAGTTAAGCCCTTCCCAGAGCTAAGTATACATCTTATCTTAAAGGTGTTTAATGTCGATATGACTCACAGATTTTTGATACATTTTGACCAAAGTGCCCCCAGCTAGTTTTTATTGGTTCAGAAGATACAGGTTAAGCTTTGAAATATCTCGTATCTTGCAATGCTGGGTGCATGTGTACAGAAACAGGAGTAACTGATCCGTTCTAGCTTCATGCATGTACATTTCCTCCATGATATAGACGTTCTGTTGAATGCGTGTGGCATGCTTATCCTTGCAGAGACAACATGCACACTGATCTAGGCGATGCTGATGAGTGACAACCACAAATTGAAATGTGATCTGACATTGACGAGGCTGCTGTTGCCAGACAGATTTTATTACATCAAATATTACAGGAATTCATTCAACCCTGCTGCAGGCAACTACATGAATTTACAACCTGACCTAAGAAAAACTGCCACTTCACAGGTCATATCTTACTGTATTTGTGGCTTGGTGGTTTTTTTTTTCTTTTTTGAGGACTTAATATTTCACATCATGTAAAAACATCTGGTTCTCCAGCCTACTGATTTTCAATTCAACTAATAAAAAAAAATAACAAAAACAAACTGCAGGACTAAGGAAAGATGTGTGCTTTGCAAACATAAGGGCTGTAATGATTTTGTCACGATAGAATACATATTTCAAGATCAAAGTTGTGCATTATAATATATGAAAAGAAAAAATTGTGTCTATTACACTAAACAATGGCTTAATTTTTACCAATGGCTTAATTTTTACCAATGTCTGTCTGTTCTACCAATGTACATACCATAAAAACAAATATTAAAATTCACAGATTTGTTCTCAGACCATATAACATATCCTCCTTTTACATGTATCATGTGACCCGTGAAGATCCAGGTAAGAATAGGTCTTCAGCAATCCATGCTTGTTATAAGAGGCTATTATGCTTATCATAAGAGGCGATTAACAGTTTCGGGTGGTCAGACTCATTAACTTCGTTGAAGCATGACAAGATATCCAAATTGTGTAGGTCGATGCTCATGATATTAATCACTGGAATGTCTGGTCCAGGTTCGAATATTTACAGACCGCCGTTATTTAGCTGGAATACTGCGGAGAGCAGAGCTAAGTCACAAACAAACATGTATCCTGTGTATCGATACATAGTCTCATGGTATCGTGACACAAAGCATCATGCTGACACTTTAATACTCTACTTCCCCTAGTTTTAGGTACCTATGTTACATTGTACTAATAATTCATAAGCAACCTGTGCTTTACAACCTGTGACTAAATGGATCAGGTGGTAGGGCTCGTTGACTTGATTAATTGCATCTTATTGTATCCTAATTGTGTGAATTGATGCCTACTGTGGATCCTTGGATAGTTGAGACTTGATTGACTGCCATCAATTACCTGGAATATTGCGGAATGTGGCGTTAAACAATTTACAAACATTCTTTCATTGACATTGTACGAAAACTTTATTCACTTTTTTACACTGATGCCACTGATTTGTTTTACATTGTACAAACCATGATAAGTCATAACGCTAATAATAATAATATTTAGGCCAAACATGCCTCGCAAAACAGGAAATACAATTTAAGCAGTAAATCATCATGTCTAGTGATGTTTTACCTCAAATTTCAAATTTGTATTGGCCAAGTTTAATTGTTATCACCTGTTCATTTACCTGAATTTGCTGAAGGGATACGATGTAATTTTTTTCTGCGGAAGACAAACATGTTTTTATTTCTAAATGTAGGGAATGTGTATGCGCTGGTGATGTGCTTCATTCCAGATCGCTTTGTAGACAGGGTATATTAATTAGCAATATAGACGGCCGTGTACTATGGTATTATATACGGTAGTTGTTATTGCTGGGAGACATAACATTGTGTCAGATGATGAATATATCAGGGTGTATAAACAGTCACATTTATATAAAAAAATACAGACACTCACAAAATATATCAAAACCCTGTCACAATATCCAGCATATGTACGAAGCAAATAGTTAAGGAGCAATTAATTAAAGCCATTATGATAAGCACACCTTATGGCTAATAAAGGGCAGTCTACAGCTGGGGCTATGGCGGCAATAGTAAGGCTTAACCCTTCTCCAGATCATGCAGTAGATAATTCCTTCTAGTCAGGCAAGTAATGATTGTTAGTAAATTCCTCTTATATCAAGACCATTCATCAGCCAACACATGGTCTGAAAGACATTCAATACTGGCCATATCATTCATTTTCATAATGGGCACAACTCGCACAAAACTCATAACATTTTGAAACACAATATTGCCATTACTGACCGATATTGGACATTTATAGCCTCAGCTAATATCAGCAGGTGTACACACCATGAACTTAATCCAACAAGTCCACAATTCATTTAAGTCTATTTCTTTTTCTGTGTCATAAAGCTCAACATTTGGTAAAACTACCAATCCTTACACCTTTTTACCAGCCATGTGGAACCCTCTTCAATACACAAAATGAGTCTGTGACATCGAGTCTACTGGCCTGAACTCGTTTAGTAAGATCAAACTGTTTGGGATATCTTGAGAACAGGACAATCTCCTTGAAAATGAACCAATCAGAACTCTGATATATGGGCTATTGTGGGTTCAGCTTACTTTGTTTGTTTGTTGTTTAACGCTGCACTCAGCAATATTCCAGCTATATGACGGTGGTCTGTAAATAATCAAGTTCTGGAGCAGACAATCCAGTGATTGACATCATGAGCATTGATTGAGAGATTGAACTGTTCCAATAATGTTTTCCTTGCAATTGGGATACGATGACATGCATCAACCAAGTCCACGAGCCTGACCACCCGATCCAATTAGTTGCCTTTTACGACAAACATAGTAACCTTTTACGACAAACATGGGTTGCTGAAGACCTATTCTACCCCGGATCTTAGCAGGTCGTTCAGCTTACTGGACAGAAAGGTATTTTACTAGACTTGGGCTTCGGACTAGTGGCCAAGGTCACAGACTGGATAAAAAGAATTGCTTATGATATAATACATTCAGTTTGTGCCATAACTTGTGTTTTGACATTATTTTTAGCTGATATTATTCTTTGGACTAGTTATCTACTCGACCACAAGAAATGTTACTAGACAGGGGTTTGGACTATTGGATAAAGTCGCAGTTTGTATATTTCCATTCTTGATTAGAATAACTGTACTTAGCTAACAGCAACAAAGTGGAAGCCCTACACTATGAAACAATCAATTCTAGTCCCTCTAACAACTTTATACTTGTATTCATTTATGTAATAACCAAAACAACTTCATCATGAATATGTAGGAAAAGAACATTTTGTATCTGCATGGTCTGGAAATGCACATAGATACAGTACTCATTTACCATGTTTTACTATAGTTATTAAAAACAATCATTTGCACCAAAAACAATGTAATTCCTATGATGCTGTAACTGCTGTTCTAATTTCATCTATGACTGTTTGGTTACTGTTTTGAAACAAGGGACCAATCCTGAAATGATTCATCAATTATTTTCAATTTATACCAGTTAACTTAAGGAATTTCTTGGCCTTGAGTATAAAGAATCACAAGTGACTTAGTCAGATATCGGACAAGATTTCAAGGCCGTTGAATATTGCAGCCTTCCATGGTAGCTTGTAGTGATGCAGAGTACTGTAAAACATTAATGAAGAGATTCACTACTTCATTTTAAAAACAATTTCCATGAATGATAACCAGAAAGAATGCTCTAATTTTGTTATTATCAACAGTTTTTTTCAATATTTGATTGCCTGTTGAAAGAGCTGACTAAAATGGCACCAGGTGTTCATGCAGGCCCTCTGACATTGCTGAATGCATGTCATCATGCCCTGATGGCTTGGATCGTTGCTCATGCTTTCTGCACTTGTTCCAGACTCTGTGACTTCTAGACTGCCTTGAAATAACAGGAATGTTGCTGAGTGTAGTAACACAAGTAGAGTCAAGCATGACACACTTTTTCAAACCAACGACTAGTTTTTGAAACCCAACACCACCGCTTATCAAGCAGGTATGAATGTTCATCATGTTCACCTTTCCTGCAAACCCTGATATAATCTGCATTAAGGAATATTTATACCACTGGCACTCCTGCTTGTGTCCTCCTCTCAGTGGAGATAGGCAGAGTGAAGAGAGACAGGTGGAGAGGCTTGCAACAGCCAGAGGTTAGACAGCAGTTATGAACCTGTTTTTGAAATACACAGCATGGCACCAGGCTGCTGAAGCCATGTCTAGGGACCAACTGCCTTCATACATGATAACCCAATGCACAACACATCTTCAGGCTGTGGCTTTAGCCACTATCATGACTATATTATCTAGTCCAAAGCTTGAGTTGTGCAATACTTCCTTTTGTCAAATAACCTCAACTCATAATAGCTTATAAATTAACATCAAAAGCAGCTACAAATATGAATGTGTGTGCAAGCTTGTCTTGTCTTGTAAGCTCAGCTCATAATAGACAACAACTTAACACCAAAAGCTATTAAGAAATTCGTAAAAAGACATAATCGGTGACTATAAATCTAAAGGTATTTGAAACAGACTCCATATTCTACTAACATGGAGGGACCCGTGAAGATCTGAGGTAGAATAGGTCTTCAGTAACCCATGCTTGCCATAAAAGGCGACTATGCTTGTCGTAAGAGGCGACTATGCTTGTCGTAAGAGGCGACTATCAGGATCAGGAGGTCAGACTTGCTGACTTGCCAATTGCATGGATCGATGCTCATGATATCAATCACTGGATTGTCTGGTCCAGACTTGATTTTTTTACGTATTGCTGCCGTCATATGGCTGAAATATTTCTGAGTGCCGTGTTAAGCAACTAACCAATCAACATGGAGGGCTCCTTTAAAGGAAGTGTTTCAGCTGCCAAATTGTATCTCTGTCTGAGGACAGGCATATTTACTTAGTGTGTTACTGCCATGATTAACTCTAAATAAACAAATTAACATACTGAGTACTGTCCTATCCTTGTTCTGTTGATGTCCCAGTCCTGACATTTCAAGTCCGGGGTGAGAACACAAACTGATTCATTAGAACATGGATAATGCATTAGCTGAGACGTGACTGGGTGCAGATCATAATAAAGGTTATCATGGTGGGGAGAACATTAAATACAAGATTTAGAGTGAATCGTTTTCACAGTATGTTGAAATGAATACAATTTGTAATACTCAGGGCCAATGAGATCTAAAACGTAACACTTTCACAACCACTATTTGAAACTTAGATGAAAGTGACTCATCAGGGTGATAGATGCATTTTTCATCAGTTCACGCCATGCTTTCTTCTCAGGGATAAAAATTAGCACCAGCCCACTAGTCCAGCCAGTTTTGTTAATGTTAAAGAACCAGTTTTGTTAATGTTAAAGGTATCCTAAGGGCTTGTAGAATTTCAAACACTTTTGGGGGTATCTCTATATGTTATCCTTTTTCAGGCAAGTAGACTTTGGATAATTTCTTTCCCTTCTCCTGTCTAACCTAAAGTCCAATATGCATTTTCCCAAAAATTGTTGTACACAAATCAAGTTCAACATCATCCTTCCAAGCATCATAACTTTTGCAGAAACAGGTTAAATACAAAGGACTCTAGGACAGGGGTATAATATCAATCTTCTCTTTCAAAAAACATGTCAATTATTTATACTCCCTTCTGTCTAACTGCAGACTAACCTTTCCCTCATCAAACGCAACCCTGATCGCTAAAGAGAGACTCAAGTCAGATGATAAACTCTTCTGGTACTGTTTGCCTCACAACAAATTATGATTGAGAGACCGAACTGTTCCGATAATGTTTTCCTTGCAACAAATTATGATGGAATGGTAACATATGGTCATCTACCTGCCATCAGTAATTGGCCACAAATCTGGTAATGACTTGCTGGGAACCTACAGTGCCATTTCTAATAACTGGCATGCTGAGTTGAAGAAACATATTTGTTTTCATCAATGGTTGTTTCCTGGCTGGTATGTGCAACATGCACTCCACTGCCTTAGTGCTCAATAAAAGGTGTCAGCAATGCAGTGCAGACATCTAATTAACACTATTTCTGGACTGGTGGCCCCAAAAAAGATGTAAGACAAAAAGCAGGCATGGACATTTTCTGTTAAAACAAGCAGTAAACCAAACACCTATTATCGTGTTAACACACACCACATTAATACATTTGACAATTTGACCAAAGATAACCAAGACCTTCGACAGCTATTTTCTTTTCATACAATTAACAGATCATAATAAAATTCTATTGAGGTTGAAAAAATAAAAATCAACAAATAATGTCAACATATAAACACTGTTCCTATATGATTTTGTTACCAAATAAAAAAAGCTATGGAAAAAAAAGGTTAAATGTTAAAGAAAGAGAAGATTGCCCATATCAGAATCTTCTTACAACTGCCTATTTCTCCCTGCACCAAATTAACTGGTATCAAAGCCATGCTATCATAGCAGTGTATCACCTACTCCTGAACACCTGAAATATTCCAGCTGTCTGAATCTCATCATTTCTCTGGTAAAAAAAGACCTCACTCCCTGGTCAGGCAGTTAGGATTACCAACACTTTCTCAACAGACATAATGTTCTTTCAAAGTCATGGAAGAAAGATGTATTATTATATATAGGCCATAAAACAGTAAGAGTGCCATGAAGCAGTTAGTTGTCATAGCAACAATGATGGAATATAATTATTTTTTGAAAGATAGAAATTTGAATGATGATTTCCTTTGATGGGGCATCTGGGTCAAAACAACTAAAATAACTGTTAACATTCACAAGCTACACATTTTTATTATTAACATAACCTACATACACGAAAATGTAGAATGTTAAGAATGACAACTTCTGGTTTATTGCATTAGCAAAGTTTCGATGTAGTTTCTTACACTATTCCCATGCTGGAATGAGTACAACCAAGTGATAAGAGGTATCAGTGTTCCTGCTGGCTCTTGAAACTGCCAGTCCTGGTGGACTGGTAACTCTAAAAATTACCAGTCCCCCTAATTTTTTTCGGTCCCAACTTTCAACGAATAAAAAAACATTAAAAAATTACCTGGTTATCATTCTTTCAACTTCATGTTCAAAATTTTCTCTTCTTTTTTTAAATACTTCAAGACAAAGTCACAACAAATATATGTTTAACCTTGAAGCAAAGCGAAATGTTACTTTCTTGCACTAAAAATCGACAAGGGGAAACCCTGATGGTAACAGACAAGCTGACTTTGTTTGAAAAATATATTTATATGAATATCACAGATTTATGAGGTACTTTATTTGCGTTCCACCGGGACTGGCAGTCACATGAATTACCGGTCCAAGGCTAATTTTACCAGGGGAAAAAATGGTAATTACCGGTAAACAGGAACACTGGGTATATATAGATGATAAACTACATATTTGGCTTATAATACACAAGCCGGCATTCCAAGTTACATCAATGCCAGTGAGGAGCCTACTTATTTAGCTTGGATGAAACATCAGAGAAAAGGAAAACTTATCAAAAATACATGATGACATTCTCCAGAACTCCAACACTGAAATCTGATCCAGACATACCTAATGCTATGGTTGTAAATGCAAATCTGATTACTGCACAACACGTTTGTTAAACTGGGTTCATGTCATTGCAGATTCTCTTTGATGTCCCGTTTCCTCAACACTGCCTCACGACACACATAATTGCAGCATCCATTCCTTAAATTGGCCATGTACACCATCATCAACATCCTGACCTCCGATGATGATAATTGCATGTTCATTACACGACACATACATAACAGGCCATATACATTAAACATACATTACACTAGCAGATACAATAGGCAGCGTGATCAATCTCCAGTCAAATGTAACCCGTCACATGATAAACACTACAAAGAGGGAATGTTACTCACAAATGATTACAAAATGCCAAAGGGTATTCCCCTGCCTAAAAGATCAAGCCGCCACACAGTATGTATTACTGGCTTAAAGCTATAGTACATGTAAAACAGCTGTAAAACAGTCCCTTGTATGCTAAACATGCACATATATATATGCTATGTATTCAATTCTCACATCTATCAAGCCCCTAACCATCTTTGTCATGACACCAGCCCTCTCCATCATCCATCTTCGTATTCAGATGCATCCATATTTCAAAAATCTTCAAAAATCATTTGTCGTGATTTGTTTCAAGGTTTACCCTTGGGTCAGAATGAACACTATAAATTTTTTAAATAAGTCCACAAATCCTTGGGGGCTTTATCTTGTTTAAATATATGATTTATTTTTCTGGTAATCTTCCTGAAACGCGTAACAGCTGATTAGATTGACATATCTGATACTGAATTCAGGCATAAATTAACCATTTTCCTTCTTCCCAGTTGTCAAGGCACAAAATGTTAGTGTTGCTTATGCACAAAATCATAAAGAGTTGGTGTATACGCTAACAAGGGAGCAGATTTAATACTTTATACAAATATTGGATAAAGATAATACAATGTCCAAAACTGACGCTTTACCCATCAGCTGCTGAGTGAGTGAGTGAGTGAGTGAGAGTGATTTTGTATACTGCTTTCTTATTCCAGCAACATCATAGTGGGGGACACCACATAATGTACCCATGTTGGAAAATCAAACCCAGGCCTTTATTAACACTTTAACGACTAGGCTACCCCACCATGCCAGCACAACTCTATTTGTACAGGGAATATCTAAGCAAAGAGTGAGTGAATGACTGAAGAGCAATATCATGATGGGGGACACCAGATATGGGCTTCACACATTTTACCAATGTGGGGAATCAAACCCAGGTCTTGGGCATGACGAACAAATGCTTTAACCACAAGAATACCAAACCGCCTCTCTGCAGGTAACTACCCCACACATTTGTTAACTTACTGACTTATATCCGGACACTTGCCAGTTACAAGCTATACCACCTGACATCATGATATCTGAATGTAGTTCAGGGGTAGACACTATCAGACAAATTCAACCGGTCTGTAGCTCATTTCGGACTAGTATTTCGTGTAAAATAGATAGATTTTAGAAGAAATCGACTAGTCCCAGAATATTTTCACTAATCTTGGACACTTTATGAATTTGTGCATAGCCAACACTATAGCGTTTTGTGCATTGACAACTGGGAACGAGGAAAATAGCTAATCTATGCCTGAATTCAATTATCAGATATGTCAATCTAATCAGCTGTTAACCTTTCAAACGATTACAAGAAATATAAATCATATATTCAAACAACATAAAGCCCCGAAGGACCAATGGAATTATTAAAAAATGCCTAGTTGTTCCATTCCTGATAAGTCACTTGTTAGTGTGTTAAAGAACATATATTTTTATTCCCATGAACGTTCTCAAGCATATCAATGATTTGGTTGGTTGGTTTGTTGTTTAACACCGCACTCAGCAATATTCCAGCTGTATGACGGCGGTCTGTAAATAATCGAGTCTGTACCAGACAATCCAGTGATTAATATAATGAGCATCTATCCACGCAATTGGGATCGATGACATGCATCAACCAAGTCAGCGAGCCTGACATATCAATGAATTCATATTATATATTGCACTATAAGTCTGCAAAGAAATATTGTCTGAAGGAATTCTCTGTTTGACTAAGTAATCGTGCCACAAGGAGATAAATGATTCACCTATAATTAACTGCATTCTGCTTTACATCTGCAATTAATTGTAATTATCTTTTTTTATTTACACTTGCTTCACTCAAGAGAATTGTCCGCCCATACATAATCACAACTTCACAAAGCAAACAAACATACACTCAGTATCATGTTAGTCAGCATAAGAAGTCCACATTCCCTGTGAGAAAAAACGAACATGATACCTTTCCTACCATGTATAATCTATACAAGGTATTCAAAAACAGCTGGCATAATATGAGGCAAATCACAAACATCTGTTTTTTCATGAGATAACAAACCTTCCTTATGTCTTCACAATATATTAAGAAGCGAGAAGAAATTGTTTGATCACTATGATTACAATACATATCATCATAGTCATAGATTTGTCATAAAGTAACACAGGGCGAGATTTTCCATGTGATATGTACTTGTTGTCCCCTAGATGCACTAGCTAATCATTGTGGAGTAAATCAGTTGTAGCAGATAAATACATCAGTATTTATCATCACCAGACATACCTAGACAGTCTGTAATGTTTTCTGTCATTGCAGATGTGTGGCTTAGATTATCTGAGCAAGAAAAGCTGAGGACAGTGCAGAAATGTTCTACACATATTGAAACATTGCAAGCATGATCAGTTAAAAAAGCCCTGAAACAAATATCCATTCCATAGTTCTGCACTTAACTCTACATACAATGAACTTCTTATATAATAGAGTAAAATAATTATATGCCACCATAAGTAAAAATAATTTACACAATGTGTATTTATATGATTGCAGCAACTGTGATACAGATGGTTTCTATTACTTCATTTTAGTACATAAAGTACAACTTCAATAGATCTATAATGAAATATATTTCCAAATACATATCTATTCTCTAGAGTTTGTGTTATGAACACTGTACAGTACTAGTATGCAGTGTAATTAAAATGGGTCGAATGGACTCAGGTCAAAGCAAACCAACAAATAATCCCACTAACACTATCAACAATAAAACAATAAAACAATACATCATAAATCTATTTGATAAATGAGCCTTGACTAACAGATTTTAACAGTGACAAGGCTTCAAGCTTAAGAGCTGATGATAATATCCGGGGAATACAGGAATCAAAGATGGAGGGTTGGCCAGTTCTGTTTATTTTGTACTAAAATATCTCTCTATCTTAGAAATAATGTGTCAAGAGCATCGGTCCCTTTGCGATGTTACAGGTATTAATATCACAACAGGAATAATACAAAGTCATGTTTTCTTTTCACACCTGCTTGATATGCACTAATAAATTCAAAAACATTCAAATGGCATGTTTTGTCAAACATCTCAAAAGGACTTGAAACTCACTTTGCATGTTGCAAATATTTCTAACTATTTATCTCATAGGTGACGTGAATCACTGAACTGATTAAACAAATAGCCTAATCAATATGCGACGTGTAAAAACACTCGTCTGAGATGATTAATAGGCCTAGTGCAGAGGTGTTGCTATCTGTGTCAATTGCATCATGACTAGAAAATTTGATTGGTGTTGACAGCTGATGAGAATTACAAAGTTCACACAGAGTGTAAAAGTTCGACAGGGTGGTTACAGAGGGTACATCAAAATATATCTAAGTTGTGACAACCCTTGCGATGACAACTGGCCAGCTTTGACAAGCTGGTAGTCAAAACCCTGAACAGCAAAATAGTATAGACGAGCAAAACTATAAATAGATCAACACATGTTGAGCTGATAGTAAAGTGACTTACTGTTTTTATGAGCGAGTTTCCCGGCCTTCTGGAGCAGTTTCTGTAGAGAGCTTATATCCTGCTCTTTAACAGCTTGTATTATATCTAGGTCCTTCCCCATTTCCAGCTTGTTGATTTTATTTTTTCATTCAGATTATCGGAGGGAGTCTCGTCGCTTCAACAGTGATCATGCATGACATGTCGGTCGTCGGACCGCCGCCAACTCGGGTAAAAACCTCCAGAAATATCACAATAACTTGTAAAACAAAATCCACAGATCGACTTCACATAATCCAGTCAGAATCACAATAAAAAGTTTTCATTTTCACTCATTTGTGAAAAGAAATTAAGTTTACCTATTTCACACTTCGCACCTGTACGAATGTGTCCCTTGTATATTCCCAAGGGTACTTGTGCGCAAGCGTAGCAAAGGGACCAATCAGCGTTTCCGTTACATTCAGTTACCTGGAGCACGCGCCCGCCTCAGGATCACGTGTTCATAAGAAAACACAGACGGGATCAGTCAACTGTCTCTATTTAGCCAGAACACGACCGTCGCGCTGCGCTTAGTTAATTGACTGATTCCATTTCATAACTCACAGTAACTTTATCTCACTTCGTCTACATGGTCAGAGGTCACACAATATGGCATCATTCATTTGATAACAGCAGATGGAGCCGTACTTGTGTGAAAACTTGCCACGCCCACTTTATGTACACTTTCCGAATCGTTTTTGACCGACAATGGCTTTGAGTTAGAGCATCGCCTTAAGGAAAACGCCCACCGATAATGAAATGGGAAGATTTTAGATCATGTCACGTCTGTTTATGTTCTGAAATAAGATATGATATGTGCTATCCCCAAACGCAAAGAACACTGGTTTTCGTCTACTATAAATCCAAGCGTTTTTTCTTGAAGCCACGCGATACTTTTCAAGAGTAGTGTACATTAGAAAGGCACACACAAGCTGGATGGTTAGATCGCGTTCATAACATTTCAACTGACACATAAGATGCGATTTACACTTCCCGCAAGCACGCTCGATGACAAATATTTCCACAATCTGATAGTCGATAAAGCGAAATGGGACTATTTATAGTGTTTTAGATCTATTTCTGAATGAAATAGGAAAAGTATTTATACACGCAATATTGGGGATAAAATTGTTCATATACTTATTTTTTAGGATTATTTGTTAGTGATAAATTACTTCCCAAATGACTAACTAGACTCTGCCTGTAAACTAACTGTGTGTGATCTCATTAAATATTACAGCCATTTATCACATTTGGAACTCAATAAACATTACAATATGAGATAGATGTTATCTCAAACATTACAATATAAGGTAGGTGTGATCTCAATAATCATTACAATTTAAAATTGGTGTGATCTCAATCAATATTTCGATATAAAATACTGGTAGTGGTGATCTCATTAAACAAGACAAACAATGTAGTTTTGATCTCAATAAAGATTACAATATGGCAATGTAGTTGTGATCTTACTAAACATGTATATGGTATATGGTGGGTGTGACCCCAATTATAGCATTACATCGGGTGATGATTGCCTGACAGTGACTTACCAGGAGGCTGTATATTGACAGCTTATTGACACCGACCTGTCAGAAATTAATGAGTATGGCGTAAGGGTAATTGTATAGTGTTGAAGTACACATCCTTCTCAATACCACAGCAGTAATATATAGGCAACATGCTGGGTATGACTCAGCGCAACAGCCACCCGGTTCTCTCTCAACATAGGGTCAATGAACCTACTTTTTAAAAACATCTTTATATATATACATATACATAAAATATATGTAACATGCGGAGTAACATGATAGCGTGTGCGATAACAAAATGCATCAAGTCATGTGAAGTGCTAAATGTCTCTCACTACTATTTTCTGTTTTCATCGTTAGTCAGATATAATTATAGCATATATGTAGAAATTGTTTTTCTTCAGAATTTAAAAAAAAATATTATTTCGGTACCAGCTGTTCCAAACTATATATTCAATGTCTTCAGATAACACAGTGCGTGTAAATCAATAATGCTCCTTTCGTTGACATAAAAAATAAAAAGTATTTTTCTCATGCATTTAAAATGCACGCCAAATAACAGCATATATACCAAAACTGTGTACTTTTGTATCAAAACACATTAATTTCCTTCATGAAAACAACATGTTTGAGAGAGAAAATACCATTTTGTCAGGGGCTTTTGTACTTTTGTATGTTTATTAGCTCCACCCAAAACCGGACTATGAACTCAAGACACCTTCCTCAGGATCCAGTGATAAAGTTATCTCCTGTTCCGACAAATCCATTCATCGTGAAGGTCGGAACAAATTGTCGTCTGCTCTCGCGTGCAGACACTATCAACTAAAGTGAAACCCAGCCCTTGACATGATAGCAATGTGTTTTGGAACACAAGAATAAATAGTCCAGTGAAGATAAAATCCGAATACCCATATCAAAAGTAAGAAAGAAATTGCGTGTCCAATTTCTTCGTATCTTGCACGTGAGGATGAGAACGAAAAGCTCGTGCAGTGATGATCTACTGTTTCTGATTTGGCATGATTGATCTGGTAGCTGTATCTGTGACGCAGATAAGTTGGGAGTCCTATGTCTATTGTTCTTGGCAGTTCGTCCGGAGCCTGACTGAAGTTGGATACTAGATGTAGATAAATCGGTAAACATTCGGGTCGCTCGACTTTCCTACATCAAAGAAAGAATGTTTATAGTCACAAAATAGATGGAATAATTATCCGGTAGGGGTGAATCATTGAAAGTACCACCGACGCAGGAGAGAGATGGGGAGACATCGGAAAAGAAGGATGAAAAGAATTTGAGAAGAGGAGAGGAAAAAGTTTGAGAAATAGAAAAACGACAGTCAAAGGAATGTACAGGTGAATATTGTTTTTCACCGTTATCAGCAATGTGACGTCGCTGGGGAATTGAACCCGGGTCCTCGACCTGACGTATAAACAGAACAGAAAAAGAAGAACATAATAACCAGAGGCCAATACGAGAGGAACACCTTACCCAAGCAGGCAGGAGGAACACGACAGCAAGAGGAAGAGGCAGAAGGAATATGACAAGCAAAGGAAGAGACTGGAAGAACACGGCAGCCAGAGGATGAAGCAGGAAGAACATGGCAGCCAGAGGAAGAGACAGGAAGAACACGACAGACAGAGGAAAAGGCAAGATGAACATGGCAGCCAGAGGAAGAGGCAGGGGGAACCTGACAACGTTAACCAGAGGAAGAACACGACAGACAGAGGAAGAGACAGGAGGAACACACAGAGGAATAGGCAGGGGTAACCCGACAGCCAGAGGAAGAGTCAGGAAGAACACGACAGACAGAGGAAGAGACAGGAAGAACACACAGAGGAGGAGGCAAGGGGAACCCGACAGCCAGAGAAAGAGGCAGGAGGAACACGACAACCAGAGGAAGAGGCAGGAGGAACCCGACAGCCAGAGGAAGAGTCAGGAAGAACACGACAGACAGAAAAAGAAGCAGGAAGAACATGGCGGCCTGAGGAAGAACACGACAGACAGAGGAAGAACATGGCAGCCAGAGGAAGAGGCAGGAGGAATACCGCAGCTAAAGGAAGTGGCAAGAGAAACAAGGCAAACAGAGGAAGAACATGTCACATAGAGGAAGAAGCAGGAAGAACATGACACCCAGGGGAAGAGACATACAGATCACTACAGCTAAAGGAAGAGTCACGAGGAACATACCAGAGGAAGAGGCAAGAGGAACACCGCAGCTAGAGGAAGTGGCAGGAGAAACACGAGAGACAGAGGAAGAGTAGCAGGGGAATTGAACCCGGGTCCTCGACCTGACGTATAAACAGAACAGAAAAAGAGGAACATAATAACCGGAGGCCAATACGAGAGGAACACCTTACCCAAGCAGACAGGAGGAACACGGCAACAAGAGGAAGAGACAGGAAGAACATGACAGACAGAGGAAGAGGCAGGAGGAACGCGCCAACCAGAGAAAGAGGCAGGAAGAATACGACAGCTAGAGGAAGAGGCAGGGGGAACCCGACAGCCAGAGGAAGAGGCGGGAAGAATTCGACAGAGAGGATGAGTCAGGAAGAACATTACAGCTAAAGGAAGAGGCAGGAGGAACACGACAGACAGAGAAAGGGGCGGGAAGAACTCGACAGAGAAGATGAGTCAGGAAGAACACAAGCAGAGGATGAATCAGGAAGAACACAAGCAGAGGAAGAGGCAAGAAGAACATGGCAGAGGAAGAGGCGGGAGGAACACGACAGCCGCAGATGAAGAAACAGTAGGAACACGACAACCAGAGGATGAAACATACACAGAAGAAGAAAAGGGAGTCATGAACATGGCCACGTACCGTGTTGTCAATGTGGGTGGGGGTGTCCTATTTGTATCCACAGACAGGTCATGAGACAAAGGCGCACTTCAAGTGAGAATAAACCAAGAGAGAGATATGCAAATAAACAGGGGGAAATACGGGTTGTTAATATGTTAAAGGTCAGGGATTTATAGTGATTGAAAGAAAACATCAGATAAAGACTTCTAGTTGCATGGAGAGAGTACGGGGCAAACAGGAAAGATTTATGTAGATAAAGTACAGTGACAAAAGAACAAATGCTTAAAGAGTGGGAGGTGGTAGTTGAAGAAATAAAGTTGTGGGGTAGTCGTGTGGTCAAAGCGGTCGCTCGTCACGCTCAAAGCCCGTGTTCGATTCCCCACATGTGTACAACGTGTGAAGCTCATGCACTTCCGGCGTCTCCTGTTGTGATAGAGCTGGAATATTGCAAAACGCTGCGTAAAACGCATCTCACTCACACCATCTACAACAGAAGGACAAGTGTGGCGTTATAGAACATGGAAAACTGACCTTCCCCATTATATGCCAGTGCACTCACTCATAGTTTTGGATAGTGTCAGAAAAGGCCCTGGTCAGACTTTGTGACTTGGTTGAAGACGTTTCAACGCACTCTGACACACACGCTCTCTCTCTCTCTCTCTCTCTCTCTCTCTCTCTCTCTCTCTCTCTCTCTCTCTCTCTCTCACACACACACACACACACACACACACACACAGTATCAACCTCTCTCTACTTTGTGTTACCAAGACAAACTGTCATGCCAGAACTAGAATATTCTTCAGCGTTATAATCATGCAGGTACTCGCACATTTATTTTGTCAATATATGAAGAATTACCAATGTAAAGTTAATTTTCTTCTATTTCTTCTATACATTGCTTCGATTTCGGTTTTTTTCTATTTCACCATACACTTGGCATACTGTTTTCGAGCGCATATTCTTTCCATGAAGACACACAGCGGCAGATGAGACACGACTGGCAAGGAATGATTTGTTGAAATAACATATTCGCCTTTGCATGACGACACCAATTTACGATGCACACTTGCGGCCTGGATACAGCTGACCTTAAAACCTTGCAGTTAAAGCATTACATTGTGACTTATTTACTCTATACAACACACCGTAAGTCCTACATCCGATAATTTTGATGAAGCCGAATAGTCTGTTTCAAAGAGGTTCCCCTCTGTTTGAGACATGAGATATTCGTGACAAAACGTGACAGACATACCAAGATGGTTGATTCCAGATGAGAACTGGTCATCAGGTTTCCAAACCGAACCAAACCACACTGTACTATACTCATCTTAATTACAGTTAGTGTATTGCTCTCATATTATTCCAGCTATGTGATACGCGGGTAAAAGACAGTTACTCTAGCGGACGGACCGATGGATTGCCGCGAAAGGGAACTAGAAACAATATTATGTGTAGGCAATTGTTATTTTGCCTATATGTAGTATGCCACTATATAAGAAACTGGTTTCAGCTGGAACTGTGTTGACTGTCGGCACTGTCGGACTGACAAGTCACTGACCTTATCACGTAATATATATTAATGCGCATGTTCCAGGAAAACATGCAATATTTTGGCGATGTGTGTTTTTGGATGGAATTTCCTGTGTTAGGAATAAACAATATATACCACCCCAAATCACACTTACGTGATAACCTCTTTTTTTCTATACGTAGGATGTGGTAGATCCGCAACCATTTCTTGGCAGGTAAAGACTTCTGGTAGTGTGTTCAAGGTTTGTTCAAGAGACAAGACACGACTAATGACTAAATAATTGAAAATATAAAACCCGTTGCATTCTAGCGTTGACGTGTAAATCCTCTGTCGAGTCATTTGAGACAAACTTCTGTAATAGTAAGCGCGCCGTCACATGCAGAGCATAAATACATCTAGCAATCTGCACAAGACTTTTTGCATGTTTGTATGTTTCGCGGTAACCATATGCTTCGAGATACTGGCATACATTGGGCACGGGAGGCCCAGTCGTCTAAGGCGCCGCGATTCGCTGTGCAGAGTTGCGTCCCTTCGACACGCCAGAAATCTATGATCGTGGGTTCGAACCCCGGTTCGGCCCGATTATGTTTCTAGGTTTGTCAGCACCATACCCGTGCTCGTGGGTTTCATCGAAGTGGTAAACGTCTGAGACCTGCATCACTTCGGGCTTTCCTCCCACATGAAGCTGACACGCCGTGATATTACTGGAATAATGTTAAAAGCGGCGTTAAACCCAACTCACTCACTACTAGCATACAAACCCCCGCCTACAACTAGCCAAACAACGCTGATCATTAGATTTTACGGCCGCTTTGCTGATTTACAGTGACAGTCGAAATGGTGACCCCAAATTATCCAATTTATCTTGTAAGCGTTTGTTTGGTGTATCTTTTTACACGAGTCTGAGACTATGGGTCTTAAATGAGAACAATTTGCTGATATATGTAAATCGTCTTCTTTTGGATTACTTTATTTGTAAGCAGTGAAAGGGGCAGTTTCTTGTGTAGATAATGCATGTGGAAAACACTTTCTCGAGGTCAGCCAGAACCGTCACCGACATTGAGTTTGTAAACTAGATCATTGAACTGTCTATTCAATCTCAAGTAGTGAGGCTCGGGTAATGGCTTGTGTATTTATCGCGCTCAGGGCGTGAAAATCTTTTTATCACGCGCTAAATAACAATTGATACACAAGCCTATAGCTATCTTGTTTGCCCCGACCCTTTATCGAATTACTAATGTATTTGATCCCGCGATTATTACGCATACATGATGGCTTTGAGATAGGGAAGTTTGTTCAGTAATGGAATAATGATTACTATAAAATGCCAAACACATTTTACTCAGTAAGCTATGTTTTATCGTGCCGCATTGACGTGGTGGCTTTAGGGGCGTGTGAACAGCGCGAGACATGTGTGGTATTGCGATCTCGCCATGCAGGTGTTAGGACTGTGTATTCGATAGGTTGGTAATTACAGACTATCGTAAGTGGTATAAAGCTTTAGACTGAGAGAGGTCAAGATTTTAGTTCACACCGCTCGAAGTGCTGTATAAATCAAAGCTATTTTGGGTATGTTAACATATCAGCGATAGTGTTGAATGCAAGGTGTTAACACAGTCTAATTGTTGACGTGATTTCCTAGAATATGGGTATGATTCTATTTTAGGAACGTTGTTACTGTTGGACATGTCCATCGTGATTTCCGACTGAAATGTGGATTGGGTGGCAAAAATGGTTACTGATTATGGTTATACCAGAATGGTGCCAACTTAAGGCAATCATTATAAGTTTGAATAATTATTTCTAGATTATATAAATGATAAGAACAAGTTGTCCCGAAAAAGGACTGGCGTCCTTCAAATGGTCCGAGGATCAGTGGACCATATGTTCTTGCCAAGTGTATTTAGGGTAAAGCAAAGGATGTGTATTGTACTGTCCGCCTCTCTTACCTTGCCTAATATAAGGATATAATTACCACACATCCATGGACTTATATTTCAGTACAGCCTTAGAGCAAGGCTAGGCATCACCCAAGGTGTTTGTTGTTTAACGCCTCACTCAACAATATCCCAGTTATATGACGGCAGTCTGTAAAACTCGACTCTGGACCCGACAATTCACTAATTGAACTCGTGTGCATCGAATTGCTCAGTTGGGATACGATGACATGTCATCAACCAAAAGATCCGGGGTAGAAAAGGTCTTCAGCAACCCATGCTTGCCGTAAAAGGCGACTAACGGGAGCGGGTTGTCTGGCTCTCTGACTTGGTTGATGCATGTCATCGATCCCAACTGCGTGGATCGATGCGCATGATGTTAATAACTGGATTGTCTGGTCCAGACTCGATTACTTACAGACCGCCGTCATATAGCTGGAATATTGCTGAGTGCGCCGTTAAACAAAAATAAATAAAAAATAAACACAACTTGTGGCAAACACGGTCACCTATCCATTGTCTGAATGCACTAATTCCATATTTTATCATTTGTATTATTCTATACGACATTTACATCTGCATGTAACAGTCACTGTCAAAGAAATAGACGTTAGACACTTCCGAATTGAGATATATTCGAAGCCCCAGTAAAATCTCATGAACAATCACTCCTGCAATTACGAAAAACGCAATCAAATTGTCCCAGGTTATGTTACAAAGAACAAGCAAGAGCTGTTATCACAAAGATTGTAAATATGGAAAATCCAAATGTGTTTGTTACAAAATAACTTTAAAATGAGCAAAGTTCAAATGAACATTAATAATCCCATTTAAATGAGTGAGTGTGTACAGACTCCCGCAGCAACTTTCCAGATATATCCAGGCTTTACCTTCGTGTATATATTTGCAACTCTCGATAGTAAATGCTGTGGTCCCATTCGTGACCAACTCGTGTTATTCCGGGACAAGCCGAATAGCGACTCGTGCCCCTCTCGTTGCCATTTTGGCGACCAGGTTCCGTCTTTGCGCAAACGGGCATACCTAAAACAATTGTCAACTTGTTGCGAAATGGTTCACACATTTCCCCCATATATTATATATATTTCAGATGCAATTTAAAGCACATCGGGACGTGTGGAATTATACAGTATGATTGAACATATTTAACTGTGTCTAGGGTATATTTTTAGATGCAAGACAAATGTAAAATCAAAAATTATTTCTGAGGGATTCTTTGACGAAGAACTTGAAATCATACGCGCATCCTGATTGGTTCGTATTTTCGCACATATTATTCATCGATAGGGGGACGAGTCTTCTTGCAGGTGACGGAAAGGGGCGAGTGGTGACTAATGGCTGTGGTCCCTGAGTGACAACTGCATCAACAGCAAATAAACAACAAAGTGTGTGTGTGTTGTCATCTGCTTATTATGAAAAGGATTTTCTTGTTGGAACTGAAACTTGATGAAAATCTGACATGGACTGTCCAAACATTCTCATCCAAACAGAAATGTAAACAATCATAGCTTCGATTTAATCAGCACCAATCATTCCAATATCCTTCAATCATTTCAAGACCCGTGAAGATTCTGGGGTAGAATAGGTCTTCAGCAACCCATACTTGCCGTAAAAGGCGACTGATCAGGTGGTCAGGCTTGCTGACTTGGTTGATACATGTCATCGATCCCAATAGCGTAGATCGATGCTCATGATGTCAATCACTGGATTGTCTGGTCCAGACTCGATTATTTGACAGACAGCTGTCATATAGCTGGATTATTGCTGAGTGCGGAGTTAAACAACAAACAAACAAACAATCATTCACTATCCATACCCTTATGTGTCCAATGGGACATTCTTAAATGTATGAGCAGGATGCAATATATTAGCATAATAATAGTCCATTTATATTGTGCATATTTCCATGCTACCCAGGGGAAAGCTTAAAGTGCTATTATTACCATGGTCACTGGATCAGCGTGCACTAAACAATCATTCTCAGCTCCCTTGAGAGTATACAACCCAAGCTTCATCTTAGGGGCTAGGAGGTTACAACCCCATGTCATCTCATCCTACCTGGTACCCATTCACTGCTGGGTGAAGAGGCAAATTAGGCTCCCTCTGCTCTCCCTCCCCAATCCATTTTCATAACCAGATGTATGGAAATAAGAGAAACCTAACTCTCCTGGGTAGAAACAGTCACATATACATCATTATGTTATCAGTGAAATTCCGGGGTGAATAGGTCTTCAGCAACCCAGGTTTGCTGTAAAAGGTGACCATGCTTTTCGTAATAGGTGACTGATGGGATCAGGTGGTCAGCTTCGCTGCCTTGGTTGACGCATGTCATCGTATCCCAGTTGTGTAGATCGATGCTCATGATGACAATCACTGGATTGTCTGGTCCAGACTCGATTATTTACAGACGGCAGTGATATAATAAAAAAGTGAGGCGTTAAACAACAAACAAAACATAATTCTCTACCAAACAAACCTGAAAGATATGCTCCCCTGAAAAAATATATAAATAAATGCCAATGAAAATGTCACAATAATTTATTGAGAAACATTAATGTGATATTAGCCGGACATTGGGCACCTTAAAATGTTCGAAGCCCCTGTTGAAATCCGGGATTCGAACCATTGTTCTTCTCATCTGAGGTCAGGTGCCTTGTACACATGAAAGTGGAGTGAGTGAGGGAGTATGGTTTTACACTGCTTTTAGCAATATTCCAGCAATATCACGGCGGGGGAACATCAGAAATGGGCTTCACACATTGTACCCATGTAGGGAATTGAACCTGGGTCTTCCGAGTGAAAAGCACACACTTTAACCACTCAGCTACCCCACCGCCCCCATGAAAGAAGAGGTTAAACCATTTTGAGTAGGGTTTTGTTAGGGTACACACTATTTCAGTTATATCACAGCATGTCAGCTCATATCTGAGGAAAGCTCTAAGTCTTAGACGGTTATCACTTTACTGAAATATTTTAGCATGGGGGTTATGCTGACAAACGGGAAAACATCAGGGCATATCTGCAATTAGAACCCATGATTAGAGGATTCGGGGCAAACCTGAGGGATGCAACTCTGTATAATTCATTGTGGCACACCGACTGGGCCACTTGCGCAGTGTTAAACCACAGCGTGAGTTGATTTTAATGCATCTTTGAACAGTATTCCAGTTACATCACAGCGTGTCGGCTTAATGTGGGAGGAAAGCCGGAAGTGATGCAGGTCTTGGATGTTTACCACTTTGGTGAAACCCATGAACATTGGTATAGTGTTGACAAAACTAAATTGATTGTTGAGTATGGTTTTATGCCACTTTTAGCAATATTCCAGCAATATCACGATGGGGGCACACCAGAAATGGGCTTCACTCATTGTACCCATGTAGGGAATCGAACCTGGGCCTTCGGCATGACAAGAGAACACTTTAACCACTCGGCTGCCCACTGCCCCTGACAAACCTAGAAGCATAATTGGGGTGAACCGGAACTCAAACCCAGCCATAAGTTTCTGGCACATACTGGTTTGTTAAATCTTTATTAGAAATAATAATGACTTTTTGAATATAATTGCAACGTTTTTCATCTTATATTATTGAATATCTGTGAGTACCGGCACATGTCTTGCAGTCCGACTTCGCAATATTTTTTGCCTTTCACTTCCTGGTTCGGCTTATCTGCGGGTCATATAATTTTCTTTCATATTTCAATGGTCAAGTTAATACCTCGGCTTATCTGTGGTCATATACGGTGTGAGGTGCGTAACTCTCCACAGCGAATCGCGGCGCCTTAGACAACTGGGCACCCGTGCAGTGTAAACCAAGAGAGTAAAGATTTAAATTAGTTTGTTTTGTAGCAAGACCTGTCTCATTAGGACACTTTATCCTTAAACATGTATATGATACTTGCCATCTCACCATACTGTACCAGGGCGGTCGGGTAGCCTAGTGGTTAAAGCGTTCGCTCATTACGCCAAAGACCCGGGTTCGATTCCTGACATGGGTACAATGTGCGAAGCCCATTTCTGGTGACCCCCGCCGTGATATTGCTGGAATATTGTTAAAAACGGCGTAAAATCAGACTCACTCACTCACTCATACTGTACCCATTACTCGGCACAGAAACAACAAAGGCCTTATTTCAATCCCATTTTTTATTAATTTCTCATATAAAACTGTTACTCCCTGAATGATGTAGTTTGAAGGGGTGACTCATCAGTTGGAGCAAGAAGTGAACTATATCAAAATACATACATACGTACACACACACTTACACACTTACATGACCCCCAGCGCAGGAGTGCTGTCACCGCGGCTGTCAGGGGATTGGGCGTGTCGCTTGCATGGGAATCACAAAATAAGAAAATACACTGATATGTTGCAAAAATTTATCAGACAGCAAGCTCATAGTTTTCAAGTCTTCATAAGCCCATTTGTGATAAGGGATATCCTCATGACCAATTGGAATCCAGTTATTTATTTCCAGAAACACCTTTTCTTTATGATAACATTGAGAATTCCTCATTTATATATCTGAATATTTTTTTTCAAAATATTCTTAAATTCATGTTTGAAGAACCCAAATAATTCATGTTATTAGTTTTGGCTTATTAAGACTATCACAGAAAACATGGATCTTGGTACCGGGTCTCTGTGAGCTTGTCGTCATTCTCCCAAACCAAAGCTAAAATGTTGAGCGAACACTACACACCTAATGTGTGAAAATTAACACAATAATAAATAAATTAGAAACAAAATAAATAGATTTGTGAATTTGAGAACAATGACATACATAAATCCCTTAAAGCCATGGTAGATGGTAGTCAAGGAAATTATCAAAGTTATAATAATGGATAACTAAAAATGTGTAGGTAATGCTCACTAGATTCTCATACATGACAATTTGTTTGCCTTGTAATGATGTAAGTATTGAGCAGTTTATAATCTTGATAAATAATTTAACATTAGAAAACAGGAATTTTATTATATCATGAAAATGTGTCATGAAAAAAAAGGAAAGGTTTTTAACTTAAATGATTAATGTGTAAATAGATAAATAAATAAATAAATAAATAAATAAATAAATAAATAACAAACAAATCAATAAAAGCTTGGCGTTTTCTCCTGCAGTGTATCTACAATTAATGAAGGAACTATCACAAATGAGCTGTGTAACACAACAGTTGTCTCCCCTGGAACCCCTCAAGTGATTACATTTATTCTCCATGAGTTTTTCTTTACCTTGAGAGGAATATTTGTCATACACAGATTTTGATAACTGAGTTATCTATATCAGTCATATTGAAATAAAAGCAATGAAATCCGCATTTTACTGGAGCTGAGTGACTCTTAATGCACAAGCAGCATATAGGATTGAGTTTTATTTTGTCAGAAGCTGTTGTAAAAATATAACACCAGAACCCTTCTCTCTCTAGAAAGTGTTTTCTGAAGCAGTCTATTTCAGAAGCCTTAAAATTACTTTGCTAATAATAGTGAAATTCTACATCACTCTGAAAAGGAGCACTCTTCTCCAAGGCTAAAGTCCATTGTGTGTGTTCACAATGTAATTTGCTCCATGGATGAGATAATTAGTAACCACTAACTGTTAGATTATGTACAGTTTAAATTTGAGTTTGCAGACAGTGGTTTTTGAGGGACTTGACTCAAGAAATCAAAGGGGAGACAACTCACTTTTCATCCAATAAGTTAAAAACAATATTGCACTCGTCAACATATCACATGGTGTCTTCAAGGCTTAAAAAGTGGTGTAAAAGTAAAAACATTGAAATAAAAGGTCCACTATTCATATTTCTCTACATTAATCATAAGTCAACATTTTCAAAATGGAATTAATGAAAATTTCATGTACGATTCATATGGTCAGAAATATCCAAAATTTGGATCTTATTAAGTTAATGATTGTGGATAACTCTTGATTAACCCCTTACCATTTAAATTAAAAAGATCTTAAAGGGAAAGGGACACAGTGGACATTTTACTTCCATTCATAAAGTCAACATGTGAACAGTAAATAATGGTCAGATCAACAAACAATAAATAAGTGTCCTAGTGCATGGGAACATTAATTCAATTGATAAAATAGTGGACATTTCTGTCCATTCAGTGAAATACCAAAAAGTCCCGAAACCAGACATATTGTACTTTGGTACCATAAATAATGTATATGTATATAAATATCATCTTTCATCTACCATATCATCTAACAGTAGATATATCATACCTATGGGAAATTCCAATTCAAAAAACAAATATTTCTTAAAGGTTTTTAATATATACAATATCTTTTTTCAATAAGGTAAATTTGCAAAGAAACTTGTAATAATCAACTGGAAATTTAACAAATTCAAATATTAATATGAAAAGATATGTCAAATTCTCCAAAAGAAGACTTCCGACTTCCTTGTGTCTCGGTACACTCAATAAAGAATTTATCAAGTAGGATGGAGCAATATGATTTTATACAGACGTTGAACCATAACTTAATATAGATAGTGTTGATAGAGGATCATAAAATGACTAATGTCATTGTGATGTTAAAAGCAACTTGAAATATATATTGCATCTTTTTCATTCTTGTATCTAATGGACTATAAATTCCATTTTGAAAACTTTACATAAATCAACTTTTAAGATGTAAATATATTGTGAAACTGAGCTTTTTATCATTTTATAAAGTGTAAAAAAAGGTCTATGCTATACTACCCTACAGAGAGTGGTTAAAAGCTCATTTATACACACAATACAACAAGGTAGACAAAGTAGAAATTTACAAATGCATATTAAACTCTGCAAGGCAAAAAGGTGATAGGAAATTGTGAACAGTTTGGAACCAGGGTATATACCTGAAATACAGTTTCACAGAGCAAGAGATGATCTTTTCTACATATTTTGTCTTGCCACACTGTGACAAAGTCATTAAATAGTCTCCCTTTCATGTGAAGAGTTATGCCCCTTCACAACCCTGAAATGAATATCCAATGGAATTTTACAAAATTACTTTCCATTAAGACATTATTGAAATATTTACTGAAGTGTGGAAGTAATAATATAATTGGTGTTTGTTATTCAGACTTGTAAGCCACACATTACAAAATAGTTATTAATTATTGTAATATTCTTGCAATATTGCTAAAGCTTTTCTGGCATGTTTTCAAATCTTTGACTGTTATTGTTTATACATATTTTCAGGTATTACCCTAGTTTCCCTGTGAGTGCTTGATAGTGATTAATGTGAAAGTGTTCAAGCAAAATAAAACCATATGTAACATATATCAAAATATTACAAAATGTTAGAAAAAATAAGAAGAGAAAATGAAGTTTAACTAATTCACTGACAAAATTTACATTTAAATCTCTTGCATATTTCCTCTTTTCATACCACAATAGGATGAGTCCTGTGCATACAAGAGAATTAAAGATTGAAGGATTTGTTCATTTGAATTTAGATTACAAACATATTCATTTCCATTTGAATTAAGAAACCCTACCACAATTCAGTTGAAACCAACATTAAACCCATACCTGCTGGATATTTTTTTAAGGCTAATTCACGGAACTGAATGTTTAAAAAAAAAGTTAACCCAGAGGATATAATAATGTTTTTCATGTAGTCCTACCATAGAATCATTAGTTTCAAGTTGTCCTACCATAGAATCATTAGTTTCAAGTTGTCCTACCATAGAATCATTTCTTTCAAGTTGTCCTACCATAGAATCATTTCTTTCACGTAGTCCTACCATAGATTCATGTCTTTCAAGTTGTCCTACCATAGACATTTTAGACATTCATCCAGCATGTGAAATAATTGCTTAGGTCATTATATAAGATAACAGAACCAGGTAAGCTTCCACATTGACAAGCCACTACTGCAAGAGACTGCTGAGACTCAAGTGCCAATCATTCCCTTAGTGAACTTAACGACAGTATATACATCTGCTATTTGCCGGAAAATCTGATGATATAAAAGAATGCAATAATATAATGTAAGTTACGGTGGTTTACAAGATCTGAAGTTTGTGCAAACATATGTGCTGACACAATTTAGGCATGAAATTAATTGGTAACAGTATTAAAGAAGTCACTAAAGCTCAAAAACTTGACGTGCATCAAGAGTCAATGAAATGTGAAAGATTGACCGGGAGTAACAATGGCCGATGATAATGAAACTGACGTGCATAATGTCGTCTATATACATATGTTACAAACATGTCATTATACATAGAGTGTAAAAATAATCTGTTCATAAGTGTGTTGGTGAAATGAATATTGGGCAGCTATACTGGTCAATTTTTCTGACGATTTGCTTCCTATTCAGGGAGGTGACTTATTTCCTGTATAGCATCAAAATGTACGTTCACATCTGATATGAATTTGAATTATCAGCTAGGTCCAAGAAAGAAAAAAGGCATGTGGTATTTTTCAACCATTTTTAGATTTGGATAACTCTGGATTGCATTAAGTTTCCATAGTGATTGGAATATCAGTTTGCAGTCAAGGCGCTATGGTGAAACTGGTTTGATGAAAATGTCTCATAAATTTTTACCATATATTGGAAAAAATATTGAAAACATCTTTCCCAAATATAGATCAATTTCAGGTGAAAATCAGAAAAATCATCCAGTATCATATAAATATGAATCTTACAAAAACCTCATTTTGTGGTTTTGGCAGAATTGCTCATATTTATGTACATAATTACAAGTTGCCATTATAAGATGCATTTCTAATGAGAACACAACAGACTTGTTCAAAACAGTTGTCAATACCTGACATTTAAATGTCAATTTCATTCAGATGATCACAATGTCATTAACATATCTGGGGCGGTGGGGTAGCCAAGTGGTTAAAGTGTTTTCTTGTCATGCCGAAGACCCGGGTTCGATTCCCCACATGGGCACAATGTGTAAAGCCCATTTCTGGTGTCCCCCGCCGTGATATTGCCGGAATATTGCTAAAAGCGGCGTAAAACCATACTCACTCACTCACTCATAACCATATCTACATACCTGTGAGACATAATGCTTTGTATAAAAAAAAAACTGAGCTTAAGTAACATTTATACATTTAAATTTACCCCTACATTTGAATTACAAAGTGAGTGAGTGAATTGGGTTTAAATCCATTTTGAATATTTCACTTATATTGCAGCGTGTCAGTCTAATGAAGGCGTAAAGCCGTTAGGTCATTGGCCGCTACCACTTGGGTAAAACCCAAAACACTGTATGGTGCTGAAAAACTATGGATCCTAATCAGGGTGAATTTGGGATTCAGTCCTGATCAGCAGATCCTGGCACACCTAAGGTTTGCAACTCTTGGATAATTGGATTACAAAGACACGGTGAAATACCAAGTGTTTTTAACAAGTCTGCTATCAATCACATAAGTAATCAATTGCAAATGTGTGTGCGAATATTGGGAGACAGCTGAAAGACATGTCGTGATTGTAACCACACTTAATTTATATTTCTTGTACATTGTTAATTTCACTGGCATCAATCAGGGTTATACATGACACATACGATTGTCCATTTCACATCGGAACTGATGCAACATCCACATCCAAGAAATTAAACATCAAAAAAAAAAAATAAAAAAAAAAAATAAAAAAAAATCACACTGTTTGTACAAGGACAGTCATACAACCTTGAAACCGGAATCAAACATAATCATTTTCAGAACCGTCAAATGAACATAGCACACTGCTTCCTCCTTCGACCTTGTTTCAGAGTTAATCTCCATCGTTTTGAAAGAATGTATATATCTTCATAAACATAATGCCATGTGTATTTCAAATTCACACATTAATCACTCACTAAAACTGGCACACAAAAAAAACAAATTGGAGCTGACATTCGTCAAACATATTCATGATGTTCATAGCTCCCGCTGTGCTCGCACATTTCAGGTTCATTGCTATGTGACCTGTCACCAACGCGGTCATGTGACACCGAGGACAGGTCAGGAGTGTCAACAGTGGCGCCATCTAGCACGATCCTCGGAACGCATAACGTAGTTTCAGTACATTGAGACACGGAAGGCTCGTTGGGTGGACTAAGCGAACCCTCACCCAGTTCGAAACTGGAATTATCAATGCCTGGTTGGCACGTAGTCAAGTCAGGCATCTGTATATGGACCCCTGATAATGAGGCAATACCCACTAACGGGTCATCCTCTGTCTTAAAAGTGGAATGGCAACCGATCTGTTCACTGTCAGTCAATGGCGAGTCTTTTTCAGAGTCTGGGACTAAATTTGAACTTGAATTCGATGAATCAAATGGGTAACTGTCTTCTTGGCATTCAGATGCATAGGAACACGAGTTCAATGAAGTCAATGTTGGTCTGACGTCATCGTCGTCATCATCTCCCGTAATTTTCATCACCTCCTCGTCACAAGCAGCCTCCAACTCCGCCCAATCGTTGATTAAAGAATCATCCAAGTCAGAACCAGTCTCACCACTACTCTGTTGTGTTTTCAGCTCATCCTTTGAGCGAGTGATATTTGTTTCTGATGTTTTTGTTGTTGAGGTCCGTATCAAGGGACTTGCCCCAGTGTCGGTTCCCGTTGTGTCCGAGCTGGATACTGCTCTGGGGAGATACTTGTCCCTGAACCGACTATACTTGGCACCACTACTTCTGCTTCTCAGCATGTGTTTTTTCAACAAGCGATGTTTCGGGGAATCAAACTCTGGCTCCGGACATTGCTGCAGGGAGTCCTGCTTCACGGGCAAGGTGGGATGAGACTGGGAGAAACCCTTGGGCTGGGCCTTCTTCACCTCGTCCTCGAATGTCTGCCAGACAGAGGGGACGCTACCATGAAGATGGTTCCCTGAACCGATGTCCACACTGTACTGCTTAACAAGTGGACGCCTGCCTTGCCGTGAGGATGTGGCGAGATTCCTCCCATCTGACAGCAACCGCCTGTCCATCCTCGACTCTGGAGGACTGGCGATCTTCATCTGCATCATTGGTGGTGACTCCAGCTTGTCCAGGATAGATCGGCGACTTGGTGAACAGGGATGCACAATGATGGGTGCCGGGACCGTCCCTACCTGGTTCTCCATGCTCACCACTGTGATGGCAATTTTAGCAGGGGACAAATTGTTGGCTGAAAAAGACCAAAACATAGATTATTAATCTTAAATAACTATAACCTACACCTCTTAACACATCAACATGAAGATTTCAATAACAAGGAACTAATCATTGGTCTTATAAAATACATTGGGAAATTAAGCTTAGAGTTGTTTTGAAGATTCAGAAATGTATGTATTTTTCAAAGACCGTTTTAATACCAATTTCCAAACTAGCTCTTTAATCATGAAATCAGACAGATATGATTTATCATTAAACAAAAAGATAACCATAAATATCTACTTGACAGCCCCATGTTAAAATAGGTATGCCCCATCCTCCCTCCCTTCTTTGGAAACCCTCCTGTGATGACACCTCCATCCTCTTCAGCACTCTATCAGTTCTATATGATAAATCATCAGTTTCCCACAAGAAGTTCACAAGGCAAACACTGACAAATCTACAAGCAAGTAGTCTACGTTTACCCAAGCAACAAACTGTCTCAGATGACAAAGCTTATTGTCTATCTTACAAATTGTGAACTAAAAATCATCAATATTAAAACATCATTTCAAACAAAATGAATCTGTTGTAAAATTACTTACATTAAAATGACATTTCCAGCAATTTTTAAACCTTTACAAAAAAGAACCTAATCTGCCTGCTCAGTGTCAGGACACAGTGGGCTATTGTGTGTTAACACAGCTGATGTTACGTCACTGCGACAGACATGTTTAGACCAATCCCTGCCTGGAAGCTATCTGACATACATCCCCCTGCATGCAATGCTGACATGTAAGATATTGATTAATTGATGAAAGCAGGGAGATTGACCTCGATAATGCAGGTTCTATGTAGAAAAAAACTTAAAAGATACTTCAACAGAATTGTTGCACCACAGAAACCATTATAGATTGAGAAGTTGTTTCTTGGAGATACACTGTCAGCACCTAGCAACGTTCTGGAGAGTCTGGAGACAAACACACAGCACTCTCTCATAACAGTTTCAAATGAGAATCAAATATTTGTTATGTAAATAAGGCTACAGTAAGTTTGCTGGTACAATCCAATAGAAAAATGGCAGTTTGGAATAAATACTTTTGACATTTATTTGACCTGTTTCTTGCAATTATACAGTGAGGGAAGATTATTGTTAAAATTTCATTTTCACATTTTTAGAATCTCAGCTTTTATATCTGGAATCAGTCAACTGCTTTCACAACAAGCGAAGACTCTGAATGTATTGACAATGAATTAGAAGAAAAGTGCAAGGTTACACATTTTACATGAATTAAATTAAAAATTTAAAATCGAAACTTTAGAGGTCATATGGGTTAAATATCGCCATTTTGCCATTAATGTTAAACTCACTCACTCATATTTCTAGCTCTCTGGGATGGGAAGCCAAACGACTGGTTTTCATGCAATGGGTTAAAGAATCACTGGTTGTACAGACATCTACATTAGTGTTGTATTCATAAACAGTAAATCTTTAAATTTATCAATATCAACCTTGCAATTCCATCAGCAAATTGGTGCACTGGATATAGGTGTGAATTGGTGCAGTTATTCCCACATAAACATACCTTACTGCACCTGTGTACTGATAAATGTTCCTTATATGACAATCTGTATTGACTGTTCACTACCGCTATTTACCATAATTCTCCTAATAAGCAACAACAAATATATTATACAAACAACATTTCTTTAAAATTATGTAAGCATTCAATTTATAATTTGAAGGATGAAATACTATTTATGTTATACCGTATTAGACGTAATAAGCGCCCAGGGCGCTCTCAAAATTAGAAATAGGGGGCTCTTATTAGAATATTATTTTGGTGAAAAAAACAGAGTTGAAAGATAAATTTCATGGTTTATGCTGACAGCCTGAAATGTTTATGTACGACAGATATATTTTTCCAGAATTTAATTCCCCATAATTAACGGTGCATATAACACACAAGTGTGTATTATACTTGAATAAATAAGTCTTGTGTACATTGATCAATCGGAAGGGGTGCTAATTGGGATTGTTCACTTGCCAATACATTAGCAAATATTGCTGCGGGCGCTTTTTAGAGCGGGGCGCTTATTACGCCGAATACGTTAGCTTTTTCAGAAAACAGTCTTTGATGTTTGTATAATATACATGTGAATAATGGAGACATTACGGTAATAAGAAGCGTAACGGTCAAAGCCATGCATGATCCTTTCAACCAGATTACTTTGTTGACCTTGACTAAGCAATGTCTACATGGATTAGTAGTCCTGGAGATTAACTAATAATCTATGGGAAATCAATTATGTAACATCAAAGTTTGAATATGGAGCATGCGTGTGCTAGTCGTCAATACTTCACGGGTTTGCATACACTTTATCACCTTGAATACATACGCATGTTACGCTGAGTAATCATGACGTGTATCTGATTCTAGTCTACTAAAATGAGGTTGTGTATAACTCAAGAAGTCAAATGAGCCCTACACTGCGCAGGAACCTTGTAAGGGTAAATGTGTAGAGAAGACGTCCGCAAGGTGCCTGTTGCATGAGGCATGTTGCTGATGTCATCCGGGAAGTATTGTAGATGGCATGTACTTTTTGATACATTTTTCGCTGATATTATGGAATACACCAGGTACATAAGTACTTAACACAGCAGATACATAACCATGCTCTAAATGCTCTTGCTTTACAATATCTCATTTTGTTAAATTGTTGAAAGAAAAGTACACCGCTGTTACATACTGAACCAAAAAAGTTAGGGATCATGAATATTTTTGGGGATACTTTAATGAAATTGTGTGCTTCATCATAAAAAAATACCCCCCAAATATCCATGATCACTTACTATGTTGTTCAGTACATATCCTTGCAGAGAGCTGTATACGATGTGTGCTATTTCCTGATGATGTGACAAATACAAGGGCTGGGACGGGTAACTCAGGTACCCGGGTCGGGTGGGTACTGAGTAGGACTCGGGTACCCATAGGACTACCCGGACTCGTGGTTAGTCACGTGATATATTGTTTAATGACAAAAAAAAATCTGGAACTCTATGGTAACACTACAAGTCACTAATGTTCGCATTTCTTTCTGACTGTGCACCCATTCCTTCCGATTTTTCATATAGTTGAATGAAGATATAACTCAATTCAACTTCAGTGTATGAATGACCAGGTTGTTCTTAAAACGTTTGCCAGGGCTATGCTAAAGATGTTCCCAATCGGACATTTTGAGACATCTCCTGAGACCTACAGTGGGTACCCGGGTAGGGTTGGGTAATAGGGAGGTGGGTACCCGGGTAGTAAATTTGGACTCATCCCAGCCCTAACATATACATATCTACATGTGAGTGAGTGAGTGAGTTGGGTTAAACGCCGCTTTTAACAGTATTCCAGTTATATCACGGCGTGTCAGCTTAATGTGGGAGGAAAGCCCGAAGTGATGCAGGTCTCAGACATTTACCGCTTCGGTGAAACCCACGAGCATGGGTATGGTGCTGACAAACCTAGAAACATAATCGGGGCGAAACTGGATTCGAACCCACAATCATAGGTTTCTGGCGTGTCCAAGGGACGCAACTCTGCGCAGCGAATTGCGGCGCCTTAGACGACTGGGCCACCCGTGCCCCTCATATCTACATGTATAAGAAGTTTAACAAATGGACTTGTGAGTGTAAGCAACAAGCTATAAGCAGATACTTGGGTTTGGAGTCAGTATGTTTCAAAGTGAGGGGTAGCTACACAACCTGTGCCTACAAAACTGCTTTCGCTGCTCATAAAGTTAAACTCATAAACTGATAGATATGGTTATGATAAATGAAACTACTGCATGGTATCTACAATTGGGTATCTATGTTTACTTCTTAGCGTGACTGCAGAAGAAGATTTGAAAACAAATATTCAGGTGAAGCACCTTTTTTGGACAATGACGGAAACTTTTGTTTTTTTCATGGGACAACAAATTTGATATGTTCTCTCTTGAACATTGGTGGACCAAATAATCAAACAAAGTACTTACATAAGTGTCATTTCTTACATCAGGTGTGAACCTTAACGTACAATTTGTATCTTCAAACCATCAGGGTAATGCATACACTACACTTGTTGTCTACATACAGTCAACTTGTTTGATAGGCATTACTTAGAAGTTGACGGGTGACAAGGTAGACACAGTTTTAAGGATAAAAACTTCTTTAATACTGCGGTCCTGCTTGACAACGGTATAAGGATCTATACCGAAACGTCGCTTTTCACAGTATTAAAGAAGTTATCCATACAACTGTGTCTACCTTCCACATACAGTCAATATGGGTTTCACTGTATACATATTTCATGTCTCAGCGAGAGGTTTCGTGCAATCTCATTAAAATCAGATCTTAGTTCTCGCTATTGCTAAACAAAGATCTGAGGACATCCCATTATGGGTCACGTCAGAACGACCTTTCACAAATTTTGACTGACCAATGAAATGACTGACAAGAAATCGACATTAGCCAATCAGAAGGCAGCTTTCACGAGCTTTACGACACTATTTTCAAACTGGCGACTACGCCTTGAAACATATTTTGACGTATTCTCTATAAAAAAATTTAAAGCTGATAAGAAGAACATTCTGGAATGGCTAAAAGATGGCATAGATTGTAATGGATATAATCATAAAACCCGTAAGTGTCGTTCGGAACATCCCGTCTTAAATATTTTGTGGTTGCATGATCACAAAACACATTCCCACTGTCACTTTCATGATCTGGTAAGCGACGTTCTGATTGGTTGGATGAAAGGTCGTTCTGACGTGACCCGTAATGGGATGTCCTCAAATCTTTGTTTAGCGATAGCGAGAACTAAGATCTGATTTTAATGAGATTGGGTTTCGTGCTGCTTTGAACAGTATTTCACACTTTAATCCATCCTAGACTGTCCAGTCTATTATAATAAATACTCTGGACCCATTTGTAAAGATAGTTTTGTTTCAGAAGTGATGACACCCATGGGGTTTCTGGGTAGGAATCCAGGTTCCCAGTCACCTATGCCTGTCTTGTAAGGGCGACTAAATGGATTGGTGGTCAGGCTATGTGACTTGGTTGTCGGCATGTCAATGTATCCCAATTGCTTGCATCAATGCTGATGATGTCAATGAGCTGGATATTGCTGAGTGCAGTGACATCATCCCGCACTCCAATCTCAGAATTTCGCTCTGATGGGACAATAGGTTTTGAGGTGTGCCATCTGAATCAAGCTATATATGAAGTGAGGCCACACATTTTTCATTTTCGTTTCACGGGAATGAAAAGCAGTCAAACCAAGAAACATATTAATATTTATTTTATCATGTCTCCCACTAATAGCAAAAAAACTATTTAAATAAGTTCCATGTCTACATCACTATCAGTGATTCAAAAAGCCAGCTGCAGTCTTAAATCGACAGGAGAATGACTTTCAAATAAATAAATAAATAAATAAATAAGTACAGTTCACACAGTTGTCTATTTTTATTTTGTAGGGTGGGGTTACGTCTTAAAACTTAAATTAATTCATTTATCTTACATTGGACTTTGGAAGTGCTCCCCTAATGGCAAAAGCCTGTTAACCTGGAGGCTACCTGAGGAGGAATGGTGTATGCATACCTTGATGGACTGAGGATGTAAGGTGGGTCAGCCTGACTATCTATCAGCGGGAAATCAGTCATGCATAACATCATACTACCACTACAGATCCTCCAAGAGCTATATGATGGAGAAATAAAATGTGCCGCAGACTTAGAAGTAAATCTTAATTACACCAATGTTTGGGAATGTTGCCATGGAGTCTTCGTATAAGTCTTTGGATTCCTGTTGAGATTAATTGTCATGTATTTTCTTCATGATAACACAAAAACAGAACATGAAGAGGACACTTGCCTACAACATAACCGCTTCCTCCCTGATTTACTCTCATCAACTTCCATCAAATAAAACCCCTATTGTCCCTTTCTGAGAACTTCCACTGATATCATAGCATCAATTTCATATTCAATTAAAAAACAAATAGTTACAGTATTCAGAGACTTTCTGTTTTAACAAATAAGAAATGATTCCAAATTTGACATTAATTTTTTATTTGTTGGACCATGAATATTTTTTGCCAAATCAGAAGTTGGTAGAGGGAAAAATGTTTTAAAAATGACATCATCCACCATATAGGTAGGTGCCTTTGATTTTTTAACTCCATATATGAGTTACTATTATAATTTCTTGGATGACTAAGGGAGGTAATTGCGGTAGTGTTTGTGTATCAAGGACAAGGGACAGAACTCTAGACTGATAATGCATTGGATCAGCTATGAATGATTCGTCCATAAATGAATGATAAATTGATTATTGTATTAGTGTTGATTTTTCAAAACGCTGAGTAATCACAAATTATGCCAATGGTATGCCAACGGAAAAAAAGGTGTAACATAACAAAATATTCTTCCATGCAGGATCCAATAAATAAGAAGATAATGGCCTCAGACATTTGAGTTGTGATCATATTGTAAGATAACAACTGTGTCGTTACATACTGTCATCTTCCGCCTGTGACTGTTCCTCGCTGGGTGGCCGGACGCTAAAGGTAAAACTCGGGGCCACCTGGACTGTCGGGACGTCATCCGGGATCTTCACGGTCAGCCCTTCAATATCCTCCTCGGTCTGCGCTTCAGGGGACTGCAGCAGATTAAAATAGGATTCAATGTGTGTGTGTGTGTGTGTGTGTGTGTGCTGTTTTCAATGCCACTTTGAACAGAATTTCATTGCTATCACAGATTGTCAGTTTAATGTGGGTGAATTTCACAGGTCATGTAACTCTGGTGAATCAGGGATGATTACTTGAGAGAATCCGGTGTTGGAACCCATGATCAGTGGATTCTGACAAAGGGACAACTCTGTAACAATGGTGGATTCAATGTGATGGCAAATGATCATGATGTAACTGTCATCGTGGAGTTTGGCAAGGTTGACGGAATGCCCATTTATAATTTCAGTTGCTGATTTGCTAATCAAATACGCAGGGTTACTTCACAATATTTTGATGATACTCTCAAGTTTTATTTTTGTAGCGCATCTGTAATGTTCGTTGCAAATTTGATACGCTTGGATTTTATTTTACTGTGTATTTCTGCATTTCTGATGCATATTTCACGCAGATACGCAGCTTATCTGGAGCTCTGGACACAACTCTGCTCTTAGGTCAATTTGGATTGTTTTTCTATCCAACATGGTTAATACAAGTCTTGACCTCTACCTACAAACAAACACTTCTAGTTTATGAAGCCTTTACATGTTCGTCGGGTGACATAACAATGTATGTCAATGTGTCAACCACGGCTGGCAAGATTTCCACCCGTAACCCCTGCTTCAAGTTTCGCCTGGGTCAGGGCAGAAGCTCTACCTACCCCATGGTTCTTGGTTCATCCAAACAGTGAGTGAGTTGGGTTTAACACTACTTTTAACAGTATTCCAGTCATATCAGCTTAACGTGGGAAAGCCCGAAGTGATGCAGGTCTCAGACGTTTACCACTTCGGTGAAACCCATGAGCATGGGTATGGTGCTGACAAACCTAGAAACATAATCGGGGCGAACCGGGATTCGAACCCATAATCATAGGTTTCTGGCGTGCCCAAGGGACACAACTCTGCGCAGCGAATTGCGGAGCCTTAGACGACTGGGCCACCCGTGCTCCCTCATCAAAACAGGGGCTCTTTGAGACAACCAATGCTTACAGATATATTTCAAGTTAATTAGATTAAGATTACAGGATAACTTAGTGAAATGTCAAACTGGGATATGACTTCAATACTTTGAGAATGTCCCCATTTTCTAAAAAGGGTTGACTGGACAAGTGATCAAAGCAGCATGTCAGGGTTGCATTGGAAACGAGTTCTCTTCTATGCCGACGTTTTAAGCTTGATTATTCAGAGAAGTAAGTGAGGGAATTTGCTTTAACACTGCTTAAAACAGTATTTCATTTATATCACAGGTTGTCAGCTTGATGTAGGAGGTGAGGTGAGGTGAAATTGGGTTTAACGTCGCGTCCAAGATTATTGCCCTTATATAGCGACGTGCTTGCACGTGTGTGTGTGTGGCTGCTTGTACTAGTCCGGACTGATGCCGATTTATAGTGCTAGCTCACTGAGATACCATGCCGCAGTTTAACATGAATAACCCACTCAGACACAGTATACTGACTCCGAGCCGACCAGTCCTTGTTTTAGCCCCTTAATGTCGAGCGCCAGACAGGGTAACAACAAGTACCATCTTTTAACGTCTTTTGGTATGACGCGGCTGGGGATCGAACGCCGGACCTTCCGCTCTCTGGGCGGATGCCCTACCTCTAGACCTTGGAGGTGGCCTTGATGTAGGAAGAAAGCTCAAAGTGATGCAGGTCTTAGTGTTTTGGTGAAGGCCAGGAGAGCAGGTATTTTGCAAACAAACCAAGAAACATAATCAGAGCTAATCTTGGATTCAAACCCATGTTTATATTTCTGACTAAGTGCAGCATCCTGGACTATTGGGTAACTCATAAGTCTGCACGGAACTCACACAGACACTCATTTACTGGCATGCAATGTTTAAATCCTGAAACTGTTTACATGTTGTTTCCTACATGTGCAGCAAAACAAAATTAATGACAAGGACTGGTTCCCTGCTGTCTTTGAGCTGTACCTTTTTTTATGATAAAGATCCATATTTCCTTTTGTTTAACAACCAATATATTTGCACAGAAATAAGTGTGTTTCCCAACATACATTTTATTGTTGACAAAAACAGACACAGGAAAGATATTATTCTCTTGCAAACTTAAAATTGATACTTGACAGTGTAGCAGACTTCTGTTGAAAATCTGATAATTATTTTAATGTGATGATGGCCATACTATGGGAATTATGACAGTGAGTATTCACAATAATTATTATATATGTCACTTATTTTAAATTTTCTCAAATTGACCACTGATGTCACCAAGATAGTTCTTTCTCCATAAATGCTTTAATGTAACAAGATTCATGTACCTCATTATTTTCTTGAGAGCTTTTTTCTGAGCTTTTCTTGTCACCATCTATCTCCTCATCCTCCACCTTCTCATCCGACTGTCCACCCTCAGTGATGGCAGCAACTTCGTCATCATCCTCCGTAAAGTTGCGATGCGATTCCTGCAAATCAACTTGCACACTATACATTTCTTCTCCCTTTAGTTAACAGAAAGCAACCCAAAGTCTGCCTCTTCTGAGAAGACAGTAGCCATAGACTGTTGCCTATATCGATAAATCTCTGAACAGGGCTCAGCCATATATCAAAGAGTACATATATATATATGATAAATATTGATAAATACTTTAAAAATGCATATATGATTATAACTGTAGTATATGAGTTGCAAAATTCTCTATAAATGTAAGTAATACCTCTGATAAGTTTTTGATAGACATAATTTCCTCTTTACGTTTATCAATATTTAGTCAAGGTAATATTTTTGGTTGATCTGAATCTAAACCTGAAAGTCAATTATTGTTGTACTGTAATGAAACTATTTTCAACAATTGAACAATTACAATAAGTTAGGTCAACGTCAGCTTAATATCTTCTGATTTACTGAGTTGACATATCATCAGGCTGTCCCCTTCATTTTGGAGGAAAGCCCAAAGAGTCACAGGTCAAATATGTTAACCACTTTGGTGAAAGCCACCATCTGGAATGTGAACCCATGATCATAAGATCCTGGCATGCCTAAGGGATGCAACTATGCACACCAACTCCCGTTAGACAACCAATACCATACAGATGAACTGAGGACAGCCCAATACCACATTCGAAAAAGTGCAAATGTTCAGGTACATGTATACAGGAAGTGCAAGGTATTTGGTATGATGATGAACAATGTTTCAGTCACATCATGCCGCTAATCAAGGTGAGGTGAAATGGGGTTTAACGTCGCGTCCAAGATTATTGCGCTTATAAAGCAACGTGCATGTATGTGTGTGTGTTTGTGTGGCTGCTTGTACTCGTCCGGACTGATGCCGATTTATAGTGCTAGCTCACTGAGATACCATGCCGCAGTTTAACATGAATAACCCACTCAGACACAGTATACTGACTCCGAGCCGACCAGTCCTTGTTTTAGCCACTTAATGCCGAGCGCCAGTCAGGGTAACAAGTACCATCTTTTAATGTCTTTTGGTATGACGCGTCTGGGGATGGAACCCCGGACCTTCTGCTCTCGGGGCGGACGCTCTACCACTAGACCACGGAGGTGGTCCCGCTAATCAAGCACGGGCCAGATGAACCAGTGGTGGACACTGTCAGCAAGGATCAGGTGACGTTATCCCTGGTGGTCACAATCCAAGTTCATCATCAGTCGACATTCAGACCACCCAAGACCTACATTAGGTATTGGGGGTATTTTATAATCCTCACGTGGGATTTAAGATCAGAAAAAGTTATGAAAAAGTATGAAATTTGGAGAAGGATCATAAACCAACAACCGCTTTGATAGAAGAAATCATTATTGTTTCTTGACAGAGTGAGTGAGTTGGCTTAATACCACTTTTTACAGTATTCTGATTATATCGCGGCGTGTCAGCTTAATGTGGGAGGAAAGCCAGAGGTGAGGTGAAATGGGGTTTAACGTCGCGTCCAAGATTATTGCACTTATATAGCGACGTGCATGCACGTGTATATATGTGTGTGTGTGTGGTTGCTTGTACTAGTCCGGACTGATGCCGATTTATAGTGCTAGCACACTGAGATACCATGCCGCAGTTTAACATGAATACCCCCTTAATGCCGAGCGCCAGACAGGGTAACAACAAGTACCATCTTTTAACGTCTTTTGGTATGACGTGGCTGGGGATCGAACCCCAGACCTTCCGCTCTCTGGGCGGACGCTCTACCATTAGACCACAGAGGCGGTCAGAAAAGCCAGAAGTGATGCAGGTCTCAGATGTTTACCACTTCCGTGAAACCAAAGAGCATGGGTATGGTGCTGACAAACCCAGAGACGACTGGGCCACATGTGCCCTCCTCTTAATAGTCAAGAAGTGAGTAATTTGATATAAACATGTCCAGCCACAGTCTGTTTATTTCTGCTGGACTGTTTTTAAATTTAACACAACATATTCGTGGTAGTTTATTGAAAGACTTCACAGTGGGAGTAATTGCTTGTAAATAATATGGATCATTTTAATTTTTCATCAAGCTGATCAAATGATGAAACAAACACTGAAACATAAATGTTTCAACTGAAAATTATAATTAATCTTTATCTTTTAATTTTTAGTATCAATATTGCAACAGGTATCATTAACATGTCATAATATAATACATTATAATTGATTAACTGATACAACTTACACTTATTAATAAAAGGCCTACATTTTTCATATTCATTTGTCTTATTGAAGGCTTCAACAACTTATGGATGACATGGAGGTTGTGCAATGGATCATGCTTAAGGCAACAGGCATGCAATAATCCACATGCTTCTGCTAAACAGGTGGTATATCCTGGAGTACCCGAGTACAGCCATATACAATGTAAATCATACACAAAATATACAATGTGAAGAATACATCTGTGTACAACTAAACACTAGATGAAAATATATTTCTGAAAATCTACCAAAAGTGAAAAATAGGGAAAAAGTAGTCAATCTGATTTTGTGCAGTTTGTGTCAGTGCAGCCATGCAATGTGGGAGAAAAGTGATTGAAAATGCTGAATTCAAATATGTGATGAAAAGAAAAAGGGTAAGAAGTACAAAATAAAATCCCTCAAATATTTTATTGATTGCTAATTAATAAAAAACTAAAATCAATACATGAAAAACAAAATGGCTACTAGACACCTGGGAGAAGTTTCCGACCTCCACAAAACAGGAGAGTTCTTATTAGATTTATCTCCCTTATCTCACCTTCATTTCTATCATTTCTGCCTGTTTTTCATTGCGTGCTGCCATCTCAAGGCGCAATTCCTCCTCAACCTCGTCATCCAACTCTTTATACTTGTACGTCTCCTAAACATGCCGTGCACAAGAGAAAGATATGCATGCCAGACGTCATTAGCAAGTGGGATAGGTAGACCAATAATCTAGTGACAGAGTTTTCAAACAGTGCATTTTCAAACAGTAAATATTCAAACGTGACGATTGCTTTGAGGTGTTAAATCACACACTTGGTGGGAACATAAAAAATAATTATTAAAATTTTGAATTTCAATTTGAAAAATCTGTCATTTTACATCATGAAATGCTCTGGAAAAGAGGTGTAGATTACAAACAAATCACATAATCACTCTCAGAAGCTCAAACCCATTCCATACCTGAAGACATTACAATATAGGAGAGCAGAGCTTGTAGCATCAGCATACAACAAGAGCCAAGTAACACGCTCAATTAGGGCACATAATTGGGGCAACAATATTCCAGCGCTTCACTATGTCAGACTGGGATAGGGGTCAAGGTCAGGTCAAATTGGTGTCAAGGTCAGATCAAATTGGGGTCATGGTTGTACAACAAATCCTTGGGAATCTGGGCCCTTGCATTCTGGTAAGACAAGCGTGAAGTTCTGAATTACAAACAATGACTTATGTTGAGGTGATGGACAGATGTAGGTCATTTTGGGTCAAGGTCATTCACGAATATATATTGGTCATATGTGAAGATAATAGATTTATGCAAGTGAAGGCACAGTCATTGTAGTTTCAAAATGTTAGAATTGGAAAAAAAAAAGAAAGTTGCGGTGAAAAATATTTCAAATTGCAGATTGTGATGAGTCATGAAAAGAAATTAATGACTGATATAAAAACAGATCTTGTGTTATATGTGAAGATAAAGGATTTATTTAGCTGAATCAGCAATTGGTGCATATATATATATATACACACACAAAAGTGCTCCTGTGTCGAAATGTTGTGAAGAAAGGTTGAAAACAGCACAGAGTAAAGGGATGTTTTTCTTGAAATCTTAAACATCTTTTTCAGGCAGTCAGGAAATATGTGGCAAAAAGCACTCAGAAATTTGAAATCTGATTAAAAAACAAAACAATCAAATTTTGACCTGTTCTTTATCAACATCATCATCATCATCATCATCATGGTCATCATCCAGAGAAAAAAAATCCTCATCATCCTCCAAGTCCGAGGGAGCGTATATTGGGAATCCTGTTCTCTGTGTTTCAGTGAAAATATCACAATCATAAATGTTTGTCACATCCAATCAGTATTTACTTTTGTAAGGACAGAAGTAACGCTGGTCAACTGTGAAGTATAGCTGGTCAACTGTGAAGTATACCAGAAGCAACTATTCATAGCACCTAGAGCTGAAAACCCTATCTTCACATCAAGTCAAACCTATTTCATATTATCTACAACATAAGGCCATTCATATTTCTAATGGGGCTCATATCTTGTAACTACTTAACAAAACGATGAATCACAATTAGTTTGAAATTCATAACCTGTTTCATGTATGAGAACTAGATGCATTGGTTTGAATTGGGCGTCTACGTGATCGTCATAATGTGATAGAGTCACTGCAAATGTAATATTCAATACACAAGCAAAACAGTCAATTCCTACGCTAGCTCAACTGGCAATGATGATGACACAGCACTCATTATCATGCTGCACAGCAAAATAGTTCCTCTATTGCTCTATTTCATTTCTAAATCCTATTGAATATACCTACCAAACATATCAATAATAAAATCAATATCAAACGTGATCACAATCTTAACAAACCATCACCACAAAATACATGTAAAATATTTCAACAAATGTTCATAAAATCACAACAAATTTCAAATCCCACACCCAAGTGAATTAAAATGCATGAAACTCGTGAAGACAAACCAGAACCATCCATCTATCCTGAACCTCCACCATTTACAACAAAACACACCTATATTGGCAAATGTTCTCTAAGAAACAGAAACATTAATCTCATACATAAACAATTACATTTAGACTTACTTATGTATGCAAGTATGTAATTACAAATAATGTTTGTCGACTTTTATTTCAATGAGAAATGGATTTTGATTTGGTTAAATGGCCAAGGCTTGAAGTTTTTTACCAACTGAAATGTACACAATGAGAACATACCTCTAGGTGTTTCATCAGCACAGCCACCACGACATTGACGAGGACGAACTGGGCCATGAGTACAAACACCACAAAGTAGACGGGGGCGATGATGGGACTGACACAACAGTTCCTCAGACAGTTGTCCGTTGCGTCACAGTTGTCTCTCAATGTGTCCTGAAACAAACATACACTATGTTCTGATGTCTGGAGACATTTGTAAAATTATCTTGAGTGAGTTTGATTTAATGTCACTTTGAACAGTATTTAAGTTGTATTACAGTATGTCAACTTGATGTGAGAGGAAAGCCCATGGTGCTAAAATTATCTTGAGTGAGTGAGTGAGTGAGTGAGTGAGTGAGTGAGTGAGTTGGGTTCAACGCCGCTTTTAACAGTATTCCAGTTATATCGCAGTGTGTCAGCTTAATGTGGGAGGAAAGTGATGCAGGTCTCAGACATTTACCACTTCGGTGAAACCCACGAGCACGGGTATGGTGCTGACAAACCAACAAACAAAATTGGGGCAAACCGTGATTCGAACACACAATCATAGGTTTCTGGCGTGCCCAAGGGACGCAACTCTGCACAGCAAATCATGGCGCCCTAGACGACTGGGCCACCAATGCCCCCCAATTATCCCCCTAGAACAGTATTTCAGTTGTGATACAGATGTCAACTTGATGAGAGAGGAAAGCCCAAGGTGCTAAAAGTATCTTGAATATTGATTCTGACATTGAGGAGAACAAAATGAGTATGGTGAAAATGTCAAGTCATCTCACAAAGTCACTTCAACTAACTCCATCTATCATCATATACAGGGGAGGAGGGGAAATCTATTTTCTGTCTGGAGGTCCTGATATATGAAACTGTAATTACGGTATTTAACATACAAGTCAGAAACGAACTGTCTTACCTTCATTATTCCATTCCAGTTATCACCCGTAGCCACACGGAACAGTGTCAGGAATGCCATACCAAAGTTGCGGAAGTGAGCATGCTCTCCAAGACCCTCACAAGGGTGGTATTGGGAGCACTCTGCCAAAGGAATTCAAAATGTCAACATCCAAGAATAATCAGTCTTGATTATCTCCCAAAACATTTTCTGGGGCTTAAAAAGCAAAACAGTGATGAAAATTATATGAATGGATCACTGAAAATCAGTGATGACACCAGGTGTTCTCTTTAAAGGGTAAGCATGTCCTGCACTACCAGTAGCAACTGCCCTATTATACTTCATAACAAAAGTAAGTGTTTGTTTGATGCCAAACGCTGCACCCAGCAATACTAAAGCCATATTTGCAGCCTGTAAACAATCGGGTCTGGACCTGTCAATCCAGTGATCATTATCATGATTGATGTTGTTGGGAGTATGATGCTGTAACAGTCAATGAAGTTACCAAGTCACCAAGCATGACCACCCAATCCATTGAAGTAAGTACCAGAGTGAGTGAGTGAGTGAGTGAGTGAGTGAGTGAGTGAGTGAGTGAGTTGGGATTAACACCGCTTTTAACAGTATTCCAGTTATATCACGGCGTGTCAGTTTGATGTGGGAGGAAAGCCCGAAGTGATGCATGTCTCAGACGTTTACCACTTCGGTGAAATCCATGAGCATGGGTATGGTGCTGACAAACCTAGAAACATAATCAGGGCGAACTGGGATACGAACCCACAATTGGAACCCCTAGGGACGCAACTCTACACAGCGAATCATGGCGCCTTAGACGACTGGGCCATCCGTGCCCCCAGTAAGTACCAGAGAAATCACTCAATTTAATTCCACAATTTTCAAATATGAATGTGAGTGAACGTAATTCTATAGCAGCTTAGACTATTACAGTTATTCATTAGTGATTTGTGATACACAGTCTGGACATGACAATCCAGTGGCTGATAGCATGAGCAAACACTTCATCAGGGACCATAAAAGGAATAAGTCATAAAATAGAGTACACCAAGAACTGGCTTCACCTTGTTGTGATGGAAATCAAAACCTGGACCTTGTGTACAACAAGTAATGTGCACTAACCATTGTGCTATCCTACATAGCAAGGTAGAGGCTTTAAACATTACCATTGTCCATTCACATGAAACCTGGCTTTCAAATATCGATTACCTATGCCACCAACACATGGTACTTACCTAGCCTTCCAAAGAGCTCCACACCCAGCGCAGCAAATATGAAAAACAGTAGGAAGAACAACAGCCCTAGGTTGCCCACCTGAGGCAATGCTTGTATCACAGTATCTAGCAAGGCACGGATACCCTTGGCCATCTTCAGTAACTTCAACACTGCAAGAGAAAAGGGTAGCGTCATGAGTGAAGAACAAAAAATCTTTGGTTACTTCAACACAACAAGTCAAGGTAATAAATATCATTGGGACAGGTAAACAATCTTCAGTTAGATCAACTCTGCAAGACAAGGTAACATTAATAGTACAGGTAAACAATCTTCAGTCACATCAACTCTGCAAGTCAAGGTAACACTAATAGTACAGGTAAACAATCTTCGGTTACATCAACTCTGCAAGTCAAGGTAACACTAATAGTACAGGTAAACAATCTTCAGTCACATCAACTCTGCAAGTCAAGGTAACACTAATAGTACAGGTAAACAATCTTCAGTCACATCAACTCTGCAAGTCAAGGTAACACTAATAGTACAGGTAAACAATCTTCAGTCACATCAACTCTGCAAGACAAGATAACACCATTGGGACAGGTAAAACAATCTTTAGTCACATCAACTCTGCAAGACAAGATAACACCATTGGGACAGGTAAAACAATCTTTAGTCACATCAACTCTGCAAGACAAGATAACACCATTGTGACGGGTAAACAATCTTCAGTCACATCAACTCTGCAAGTCAAGGTAACACTAATAGTACAGGTAAACAATCTTCAGTCACATCAACTCTGCAAGACAAGATAACACCATTGGGACATGTGCAATGTGGTTGATGTCAACGACTGATGTCTTACCTCTTGCAATGCGAAGTACTCGCATGACACGGATGATGGTAGGGTTGATTGGAATGATGTAGGTTTTCATCTCTTCCAGGATGATGCCAAATATGGACAGAATGACAATCAGCATATCCAGCTGGTTCCATCTGCAATAGGACACCCAGTTATGTAAATGTGTCTTCAGTCATACAGTCTCTGGAACACCAAGTAATGCTGTCCACATCTATAGATATGTCACTCCTTAAGTACTAATGAAGTACAGAACTATTGTCATTGAACATCATCTCAATATACCTACCAGATCATAACCAGACATTATCGCTTTGCATCTGATGAATCCAAAATATTATTAAAACATATCTGCATATCTAAAGTATCTCTTTCAGCAATGTACAAAACATAATCAAATGCTACAATTTTCACAAGTAATATCTATATTTGTTTCAAATATATCTAAGAACTCTTAAGTTTCTAGCAACTGATTTCCTTACATATCTCTCATATATCAGAGGAATCCAAGAGCTATTTTCCAGACAACTGATTTCCTTACCTATCTCTCATATATCAGAGGAATCCAAGAGCTACTATTTTATAGACAACTGATTTCCTTACCTGTCTCTCATATATCGGAGGAATCCAAGAGCTACTATTTTATAGACAACTGATTTCCTTACCTGTCTCTCATATATCGGAGGAATCCAAGAGCTACTATTTTATAGACAACTGATTTCCTTACCTATCTCTCATATATCAGAGGAATCCAAGAGCTACTATTTTATAGACAACTGATTTCCTTACCTGTCTCTCATATATCGGAGGAATCCAAGAGCTACTATTTTATAGACAACTGATTTCCTTACCTATCTCTCATATATCAGAGGAATCCAAGAGCTACTATTTTATAGACAACTGATTTCCTTACCTGTCTCTCATATATCTGAGGAATCCAAGAGCTACTATTTTCCAGACAACTGATTTCCTTACCTATCTCTCATATATCGGAGGAATCAAAGTGCTATTTTCCAGGCAACAGATTTCCTTCCCTATCTCTCATATATCGGAGGGATCCAAGAGCTACTATTTTCCAGGCAACTGATTTCCTTACCTATCTTTCATATATCGGAGGAATCCAAGAGCTACTATTTTCAAGACAACTGATTTCTTTACCGGTCTCTCATATATCAGAGGAATCCAAGGGCTACTATTTTCTCGGCAACTGATTTCTTACCTATTTCTAAAAAATCAGAGGAATCCAAGAGCTATTATTTTCAAGGCAACTGAGTTCTTTACCTGTCTCTCATATATCGGAGGAATCCAAGGGCTACTATTTTCATGATAGCTTCAAGGATGAAGACACTGGTGAAGAAGTAGTTGAAGATCTTCAGAGCGAACTCCAGCTCCTGAAGGAAACAACATCAATAGATAATCAAAGCTATCTTCTAGACAATGCCCCTACTGCCTGTTCAGGGAGGTAATTAAGAAATACAACGTTCATTTTTGTGTCTAATGGTGCAGCAAAATCACGTTTAGCCTGTAGAAAGTTACAAAGCCTGGACAAAACATACCAGTGACTGGTAATGAAGCATACCAGTGACTGATAATGAAGCATACCAGTGGCTGATAATGAAGCATACCAGTGGCTGATAATGAAGCATACCGGTCACTGGTAATGACACATACCGGTGACTGGTAATGAAGCATACCAGTGACTGATAATGAAGCATACCAGTGACTGATAATGAAGCATACCAGTGACTGATAATGAAGCATACCAGTGACTGATAATGAAGCATACCAGTGACTGGTAATGAAGCATACCAGTGACTGATAATGAAGCATACCAGTGACTGATAATGAAGCAAACCAGTGACTGATAATGAAGCATACCAGTGACTGATAATGAAGCAAACCAGTGACTGATAATGAAGCAAACCAGTGACTGATAATGAAGCATACCAGTGACTGATAATGAAGCAAACCAGTGACTGATAATGAAGCATACCAGTGACTGATAATGAAGCAAACCAGTGACTGATAATGACACATACCAGTGACTGATAATGAAGCAAACCGGTGACTGATAATGAAGCATACCAGTGACTGATAATGAAGCAAACCAGTGACTGATAATGAAGCATACCAGTGACTGGTAATGAAGCAAACCAGTGACTGATAATGAAGCAAACCAGTGACTGATAATGTGAATGCAACTGGAGCACAAAGGTCATCATTCCAATAGTTTACATATCCAGCAGCTGTGAGTGAGTGAGTGAGTTGGTTGGTTTAATGCCGCCTTGAAGAGTATTTCACTTATATCATGAGTCAGCATAATGTGGAAGGAAAGCCCTAAATGATGCAGGTCTCTGATGGTTGCACCCTGATTAAGCTTCTAGGTTTGTCAGCACCATATCCGTGCTCGTAGGTTTCACCGAAGTGGTAAACGTCTGCAACCTGCATAACTTCAGGCTTTCCCCCCGACATTTAACTGACACACCGAAATATAACTGGAATACTGTTTAAAAGGGGCGTTAAACCCAACTCGCTCACTCTGATGGTTGTCACTTGGGTGAAACCCGCGAGCACGGGGATGGTGTTGACAGAGCAAGAAACATTAATGGGGCAAACCATGATTCAAACCCACGATCATACGTGGCCAAAGGGACACAACTGTGCAAATTGAATTGTGGCACCTTAGACAATCAAAATGTTTTGTCTACTGACACATAAAGAGTTAATATATTGCAACTTTGCACTGAGGTATAAAATTAGGCTTAGAGGTTATAATTAGTTTGTATGAATGCATGAGTGAGTGACATTTTCAAGAAAAAAGTAACTTCTGCCTGAATGACAATGCTTTTACAAGCAGTTCACAATGCTGACGTCACACTTTGATACAACAGTTACTTAATCATTCATCTGAGACTGGTGATCAAAAGATTCTCTGGATGCCCTCTTTAAACCATGCATCTGTCTCCAATATTTACCTGGGGCATCATGTAATATTCCATTGCCATGGTGATGACATTGAGCCCAATGACCCCAGCAATGGCAAGGTCAAAGTATTTGCTGTTGATGACGGTATGAATGAGCAGACGTGGACGAGAGTAGGGAGCCCAGTATGGAGGTTCACTCAACTCTGAAGAAATAGTCAAGCAAAACAAAAATGAAAACCTGAACCATATCATCACAAAAAATCTTAATTGCTGAAATAAATTTGTATCCAATCATTTAAAGTACACATGAAATACTATCAGTATCTGTTATATACAGAAGAATAGACATCCAAACAAGAAAATCACATCTTTAAAAGATTGAATTAGTAAAAGAAATTGTTTGATAAAGACCATTAATATTTTTTTCAGAAATTTGACACTACCATCCCTTCCTTAACAAATCACATGAACAGACCTGTAGATAAATGGGACTAGTATTGAATACTACACTGATAACTCTCCTGTGTGTTGCGATGTTTTTGCCACAGCACTGAAGCACAGGTGAAGAATAAAGAAGCCGAGACGGAAGCTGCAGTATATATTTACATATGTATAAGAAGCACAGCTGCATAACAACTACAATTATTCTAAGAATTTAAAAAAGAAATAACTTAAGAAAAATAATTATATCTAACTCAAAAGCAGAATTTCAAAGTTTTAGAAAACATTTTTTCTGAAATATCAACAGAATCAAAATCAGATCTTTTCAGCATTTTGTAGAGAGCAATGAAAGTAATAATGAGAAAAGAAATGATGAATTTATGATTAAACGATATTCCTTACTGTTATGAAATCTACAATCACATTCACAAATAATCTACATGATGGTTGACAGATGCAATTCATACAAGTCCATGACACTACCACTACTAAACTATCATTTGTCTGTTTATCAGCATCATACAATACCACTTAACTATCCTAATCTTGCAATGTGTTTTATAAAAATGGCATTAACCCAAACACCATGCCAAATTTACATGGGATTAATAGCCCTTCCATAAAGCATTTATTCAAAAGACAAGAAATAACACATCTCAACATACTACTTTTTTTCTTCAGTACATCACCTTCTTCCTGGTCACATGACATCTCCAGATCACATGACTTGTCAATCCAGGTCACATGACTCATCAATCCAGATCACATGACTCATCAATCCAGATCACATGACTCATCACTTGACTATGGATTGCCAATTTGAACTACAATACAACACTAAACAACACTAAACTGAGTCTGGCTGGTTATTGTAACAATGCAAGAAACACTACTCACTATCTTCAAACAACATGCAGAATTAAGGGCCTCATAAACATCAACCCTGATTGTGAAAGTGCAAAAATATCAAACCCCACACCAGTTGAGAGTACAATTTCCTGTAATTTTCAGCCATGTGTAGCTCTAAAAGGATCTTGGCAAAACAATATCTAACTGTTCGATTTAAAAAAACAAATATCTGTTAATTTCTTTTTGCATTTTATCCTCCAAAATCAATCCATTGATGCATATGAAATCTACTAGCTATACTAAGGGCATTCAGGTGTAAATGGAGTATATCTATTGCATATTTGACATCAGACAGCTAGACTAGGGGTATTAGACACAAAAGGACGGGTTGCCTTAAATGCATAGCCACCATCACCATCAGAACCATTTTATTACCAACACAATTCATTTAAAAAAAATCCCCTCTTAAGAAAAGGAATGAAAGACTGTTCAGTTTAAATTACATCTGCCACAGTATATTTTAAAAAAAACTACAAAACCAGAAAAATTCTTAACATTTACCAAAAATATTCCCTTCAGTGAACACCAGAAGAAATAAAGAATTGAAGTGCGAATTAGAAATGAGCTTGAAACTTCAAATAAAATCTGATAGAATTGGTGGTGATGTTTTCCTGGCAACATTCTACACTACAATGATGCTGCACAAGGACATGTCAATGCAAGCTATCTAACAACACACTGGTATTGGTATGGGAGCAGTTGGGAAGAGCTGCATATTTGTGTACATTTCATGAAGACAAGGATGCTGTGGATGCTGAGAAAAAGGGATGGGTTGCGTCATGGGGAATGAACGAGGATACATGTCATTGGGAGGCGTGACACTTGGGGTCATTCCAGATAAATGCAGCTAGAGTAATATAACATATCAAGAGTTGGCTAGGGATGCAAGCGTGAGCATCGTATATACAGGAGAACTTTCTTCAGTTCATGTGATGCATATAATATTAAGTACATGTTTTGAAATATACCCAGAGAAAAAGTAACGGTGATCATTTTTTTATTATCATATACTGAGATCTTTTGGAAGCATATAACTCTTCTCTTCTCCCCTGTAGATAAAGCTAAATCAACAATTACTCTCATGCTTTAACATAGACGACAATATACCACACTGATGACTGTGTGGAACAGTGCTCAGGTGTTTAATTGGGCTGAATATGGATCCCCTAATAGGCTTTCAAAAGATTTCTTTTTCTTTGAATTTTTATTTAAAAAAATCCTATTTCAAATTCTGCCTGTAATTTATGTGCTCTTGATACAGTTTATATCTTGTTACTTTTAATCTCCATTAGAGTTGTACAGCTCTTAGTACTGGGTAATGACAGACAATTTGACGTGTGACTTTCTATTTGACCCAATACAAGGAAGAAAAGCTGTCTTGACTTTATGGGTGGTTTGTTGTGTACAAAACTAGAACATTTATCAACCTGTAAAACCATCCAGCCAAATCATGAATTTTCAGCCAAAAATAAATTCATATGATCAAATTAATTCAGCCATTGAATATATTATACAATTTTAACTACTATCATTTAATATTGCTGGTATAAAAAATACTTTATCACAATAATTTTTATTACCAAATTGAAATAAATTGAGGATATGTGAGTGAGTGAGTGAGTGAGTTGGGTTTAACGCCGCTTTTAACAGTATTCCAGTTATATCGCGGCGTGTCAGCTTAATGTGGGAGGAAAGCCCGAAGTGATGCAGGTCCCAGACGTTTACCACTTCGGTGAAACCCACGAGCACGGGTATGGTGCTGACAAACCTAGAAACATAATTGGGGCGAACCTGGATTCGAACCCACAATCATAGGTTTCTGGCGTGCCCAAGGGACGCAACTATGCACAGCGAATCGCGGCACCTTAGACGACTGGGCCACCCGTGCCCCCTGAGGATATGTGAAGGGTATTTATTCTACCTGAGTATTTTTTTAGTTAGTTTATGGACTGACTGACCAAAAAAAAACAACTGTAAGACTTTTGACAATTTCTTGTTTTGTCCAAAAAGAAGTCCAAAAGAAGCTGATATATTCTCACCCCTGTTCATTGGGAATGGTGAATAAAATATACAAAAATCTTTATTTTTCACAAAAATCTCAATCAGTTATCTTTCTGTATCTTGCAATGTTAAAACTTGTTTGCTTTTCAATCATTCGTAGCAGTACTAATCTGAAAGTAGAAAATTACTTACATTGAATTTTAGGCCAAAGATTTTGTAAAACAACTAATAAAAAATAAAGATAAGAAAAAATGTTTGATCAAATACACCTTTACGTACTTGAATGGTTAGTTTACTACTTGAACTTATGTGGAAATATAATGCCACTGAAAATATCTTGTTAAAAGAAGGGATTATGTAAATGTTGACATGAAATGCATTTGTAGAATAATATTTACTATTTAGGGTTTGTGAAAGACAAACATATCCTCATTACCCTTTCCAAAGACATGATAAGTTACATACACATAATCCTGTTCCCTACCATCCTCGATAAGACATGGTATGACATCTCCATTCTATTATGATAAATACCCTTGGCCCATTCACAGCCATGGCTTTATTTCGGAAGTGAGGTCACCATCGCTCAGAATTTCTCTTGCTCATCATCTTGAAATCAATAACCAATCGAAATGCTTCCTTCAAACTTGAGTTTGGCATAGATTCTACATTCTACATTTCTACATTCAAAATCTTGACCACCCCTTGACAAATTGCATCGAATCAGAAGACTGCCATAAACGAACTGTTAGCTTGAAAAGATGTTTTCCTGAGAATGAGGAGGGAGGGGTGTCTACAAGCATTCCCAGATGTATCCAATGACTTTCCAATAGCTTAATTTCCCTTCATGTGGAGTAATATTCCATCAGCTCCAGCCTTTGATTTTTACATTTCACAACTTTTGACATACAAGCAAGCATGCTCTTTCTACCAAGATTTCAAAGAGTGTCATACAAGTCTTGCTCAGACGTTGGATCAAGGTTACAATATTCAAGGCCTCAGTAAAGCTTTCAAAAAGTTTTATGGTAGACATGTGGAGGACATTTCCAAAATTGACGCATCAATGACAAAAATGATGTCCAATGCAATTCAGTTTTTTGACTTTTACCATATGTTCCCGTATTTTTTCAGGTGAACATATGACTTGCCTTTGCATGTGTTTGTGATGGTGCCACCGGTGGCAGGGGGCACGCTCATCTTTGCGCGAACACCAGGTGTCATTACTATTTGATAGTGTTTCATAAACACATGCCCATGATATAGTCGGAATCGTACAACCGACTCTGCTTTATGCAGAGATTTCTATTGGATATCGAAAGGGTTTTGTTGCTTTATTTATATATAATAAGTCAAGTCAAGTACTGGTGATACTGCCACTTAGTTTAAGCAGGAAAGTGAGTGAGTGAGTATGGTTTTACGCCGCTTTTAGCAATATTCCAGCAAAATCATGGCGGGGGACACCAGAAATGGGCTTCACACATTGTACCCATGTCGGGAATCGAACCCGGGTCTTCGGCGTGACAAGCCAACGCTTTAACCACTAGGCTACCCGACCGCCCCTTAAGCAGGAAAGTGTAACTTGATTGGAGACCTTTCTTTTAGCATTGTGTCATTCAAAGTGGAGCTGTGGTGGCAAGTGGGTCAAGGGTATATGTCATAATAAAATGGAGACATGGAACACTGGATCCTCATGGACACACATATTCTATATACTATGGCTCTGACCACTCAGATTTCAAAAATTCGGTCTCAAGGGTGTGATTACATTATGTTTTTCAAGTAAAATAGGATTCAAGCACCAAGAAATAGTATTAGTGGGATAACTGGATCAGCAAGTGTGTATTTTACATATAGGGTCAATTAATTACCCCTTGTCACAGAATCTCAAGGACTAAGTTCTGGTAATGTTAACACTTGTCTGAGATTCTTGTGATGATACCTCTGCATGGATAATCATATACCTTATTCGACGTAATAAGCACCCCGCTCTAATAAGAGCCCATGGCGATATTTGCATATATATTGGCTAGTGAACAATCCCAATTAGCCCCTTTCCGATTGATCTATGCACACAAAACTTATTCATTCGTGTATAATATGCATTCGTGTATAATATGCATTCGTGTATACTATGCATTCGTGTGTTATATGCACCTTGATTAAGGGGAATTAAATTCTGGAAAAATATATCTGTCGTGTATAATATGCACAGACTTTTCTTTTGTATCATTTCAGGCTGTCAGCATAAACCACGAAAATTACGATCTTTCAACTCTTTCACCAAAATTATATTCTAATAAGAGCCCCCTATTTCTCATTTTGAGAGTGCCCTGGGCGCTTATTACGTCGAATACGGTATGTAATCACAGTATGAGATGATCAAGTTGTTATCTATGATGAGAATGAAATATTTATCGCAAGGAGATTACAATGGAAGCCAATCATATAGACTTGAAAACTATAAGATGCTACTAAAAATTCAATAAGTTAGACATAAAATAGCGAGGCTTTTGATCTAGTTAAATCTATAAAAAACTGGTCAACCTACGTCTAAACACAGTTAAGGAAAACACAATTCACAGATTTCAAGGGACGTAAGTTTGTGTGAAACCAGGAACTCACATCTGGATAACGCAATCGATTAGATAGTGCCTTTTAGTCTGTGAAATATTCTTTCAAATTTGAAATGTGAAACAAGACATCAGTTTCAAAGATGATTTTTTCTCCAGTAAAATTAACTAAATGTACATCTCTCATGTACAGTGAGCCACTTTATTTCTATAACGATTTGACTTCCATTGTACTCTCCTTAAAGTGACATGTTTGTATAAAGGTGAATGACGGATGTGATGTTACAACCAAAGAGGTGAAACACATGAACAAAAACATGTCTGTGCCAATGTTAATAATCAAACAATGAAACGAACAAAAATCCTGCTTCAAACAGAAAATGATGAAAACAAGTACCATGTGTTAAAACTGTTCATGTGATTTGTTAAAGAAAGAAGAGAGGATTAATCAAATAAAATGCAACAACAACAAAACTCAATCATTTACAAAAATAAAAATCATGAAATCATGAAATAATGAACATGATGATTGGGTGATGTCCCTGAGTGTTAGTAATGCGAGCAAGTCAGCTTTCACAGATGATATGTGCAATAACCCAACCTCATTAAAATAAGATGTTTTACTCCGAAATGAAACCTCTCTGGGTGAAGATCTCACAACAAAACATGGAAGGCTGCGTCAGGTGAAACCCGAGCGAACTTTGACCCCCTCCTAAATGAAGGACGTGTGGGTTCTTGAGACAATCAGATGTCAGCTTACAGAAAAACAATTCTGCTCCATTTCTTTATTTACTTTTAATTTGGAATTTTCAGTTTTAACAACAGAAGACACACACACAACACAAATATTCCTTTGAAGGTACTACCTCGGGGGTGTAGATGCAATGGAGCTCAGAAATGACATAAAATTCCCACAAGGGTATGACAGCGTGGAACATTTGGAACTTTTAGTTAAGTTCATTTTCAAAATACAGCAGTCCGATATGCTGGACTGAATGCTTCGGTCACTCTTACAGAGAATTTAGAAGCCTCGATGCTGAGAGGCTGATGAGAAAGTTCACCTGACAGGTTCTTCCATAGAGGACAAGTCAGATCTGCATGAATAGAGGTACTGCATCACAGTAAGAGATCTTATTGTAATGAGATTGGGAATATCTCTCACTACACTACATCTATATCTTGCAGGGGTGGATTGGCCTTCAACTGACATGTCATACCGATTTCATTCATAAAACTTAACTTTTCAATACATATCTTCAATCAGATTGTCAAAATGTAAAAATTGTAATCAAATAAAATGAACTTGTACAACTTTAATAAAGATAAGATAAACACATGATTTGATAATTTGTGCTGCGAGAAAAGACAGCAACAGTTTTACAAATTAGAAAGATTGACATGTCCAGTTAAGATCTTTTCAGCATAAAATAATATAGTGCTTTGAGCAGTATCCTATTTTGTGATAAAATTGTGCATTCCTAAAAATACATGTAATTTACTTCAGGCAAGCATTCATGTAGAACTAAAACACATAACAAGGCTTTGGTAAGGTCTGCATCAGCAAGTAAAAGAGAGGGACTCAGCACACAACTTTGCTGAAGACCATGCCGTAAGTCCAACTACATTCTAAATAGGATGTAAAGAGTAGCTGGAGCAACAGAGATAGTAGAAGAAAATATAATAGTGCTATAACTTGTCTAAGATTTTAGACAGACAAGTTATGACAAGAATTAGGAAATTAGTTTTTAGTCTTAAAGAAAAGGAAGGATATGGGATCGCTAGTCAAGTATCAGATATTAGTTGAGAATTAGTAATGAATTGGAACTGTGTTATTGATGAAATATTCACATGAGAGAAAACTAGTTTTGTGCATGCAGCATTCAGTCTCATCATGAAATGGTGATGAAATTGAGTGAAATCAGCCTTGTTAATGTGGTCGCCAGACTCAGTAGGACAATACGAACCAGAGAGATTCTTAGGGTCCTCACTCTTTCGTTTACGTTCCAATTTCTGCTGGCGCTTTGCAGCTCGTACAGCTCGCTCTTCCATCTCTTGTGATTCTCGGCACTTGTGAAAGTTCTCTACCACAACGCCGACGAACATGTTCAAGACAAAGAATCCGACAAGCAGGAGGAAGGAAATGAAATACAATAATCGCCACTCGTTGTAGTTTTCTATTGGCTGCAATACAAAGTTAATGATATTTATGAATAACATCCCTAGAGAATAAAATGCAAAATTAGGTTAATTGAATTTGCTCCCTACTGTGACGTACATACAACATTAGATACAACTCGTCATGTCACTTTTTGTATAGATAAATCTGTTGTTCAGAATGGTATATATGCCACATATTATTGAAATACAACTGTAGAATGGTCATGTTTCACAAAGTCATCTATCGCTATGATTGCTTTGTTAAAATGGGCCCTGAACAGTTTTTAGCTTGCAAAATATTTATGATATTCTACAAATCAATTTGTCTATAGAAATGTTAACAAAATTTATCTTTTGTTTACTTACTTGTTCATCTATCCCAACAGCATCCAGTCCTGTATGCATGATGCTAACCCAGCCATCTTTTGATGCCAGAACAAACAGGGCCATTAATGCCTGCAATGATGGTAATGCAATGAGTGAGAGACATAGGGTTGAACAAAACGGTCGACATCTACCAATATTGCTTTACCCTTTTCCAGAAAGGCACCATGACAATGACTACTCAATCTCATTAAAATCAGATCTTAGTTCTTGCTATCTCTAAACAAAAATCTGAGGACATCCCATTACAGGTCATGTCAGAACGACTTTTCATCCGACCAATGAAAGCGTTGCTTACCAGATCATGAAAGTGACATTTGGAATGTGTTTTCTAGTCATGCAACCTCGAAAATGTTAAGACGGGGTATTCCGAAAGACAGTTACGACTGATTCCATCAAAATTATCGTCTATCTCTCGTTTCCGTGGGATAAACATTTGAATAGGGGAGGCGTTGCACAGTACGCGGGAAGCACTGCCATACAATCTCAACCATATATTAGACATTCCGGAATGTTCGTTTGTTCAGTTTTCAAAATTTTAATCGAGAACTGTGTCAACATATTTTTCAAGCTTAGTCTGAAATGGAAGTCGCAAGGTTGAAACGAGTGCCGTGAAGCACGAGAAAGCTGCTTTCTAATTGGCTGATGTCGACTTCTTGTTAGGCATTTCAGTGATCGGTCAAAGTTTGCGAAAGGTCGTTCGGACGTGACCTGTAATGGGATGTCCTCAGATCTTTGTTTAGCGGCAGCGAGAACTTAGATCTGATTTTAATGAGATTGATGACTACTGTGTCAGTATCAAAGTGAAGGGTGGATTGCAACAACCAGTCTTGCTTACAATGTCTACCTATAGAGCACACTGGGTGGCAACAAAATGGCGGGTGAACTCTTTCACCCTGATAGGGTTTTACCCAACACATTTTATTGTGTCCTATATGCATACAAATCAAGAATGGATGCGAATAATATGTACTCTGAATCCCCTTATGCCTGTGTGAATCATCAAAAGTAGTTCAATTGCCGGTCATGTTTAACCCACATTTCAATTCAACTAACAAAACAATCAAAGTTCACAGTGTCTGTTTATGACTTTCTGCACTCAAATAATTGTTTTAAACAAGGAAATTACCTTTTGACATACCCTTATCTGAGATTTTATAGATTGTTTTTGAGAATTTGCAGAAAACCAAAGAGTCGATAATGTGAAAATTCTGTCAATTATTTGTATCGTTGTAACCAACTTATTGGAAACCATACTCAGGGTACTTGAAAGGGTTTGCCAACAGATTTAGATAAGTTAGAGTGAGTGAGTGAGTTGTGTTTAACGCTGCTTTTAACAGTATTACAGTTATATCACGGCATGTCAGTTTAATGTGGAGGAAAGCCCGAAGTGATGCAGGTTTAAGACGTTTACCACTTCGGTGAAACCCACGAGCACGGGTATGGTGCTGACAAACCTAGAAACATAATCGGGGCGAACCGGGATTCGAACCAACAATCATAGGTTTCTGGCGTGCCCAAGGGACGCAACTCTGCACAGCAAATTGTGGCGCCTCAGACGACTGGGCCACCCGTGCCCCCTAGATAAGTTAGAATGACTATACAGGAAGTCTTGTTTGTACAATGCCAGGATGTGGTCTGTTTACCTGACCCAGGTTGTCAAAGTTGTATTTCCGATTGATCCAGATGAAGCGTGTGTCGTTTTGACACTGTGTCCGGTTCCTGATGTCCTTGACAAGCCCCGGTGGGCCTTTACAGTAGTAGAATGTGCCCTTGAACAGCTGAAACACAGACAACAGTCAACTGTCAAACAATGCCATACCAACACAGAGTTTCACATGACGTTTAAGACTACCACTGATTAATAACTATCAATGGTTCTACATCTTACTACTAGAGATTATGGATCAAATCATTAGAAAAGTCTGCCAATGTTCACTGTATGATTTACAGCACACTTCTACATCTCTGATTGGCTACCAGTTGTAAAAAAACTAAAACCTTAACACTTTTCTCTTCCTTAATCACTATTTTCTTCCAAAAATCTATACTTATTTTCATAGATTTAAGATTGAAAAGAAAAAAGTTACAGGTACTTGGAAATGAAATGACAGCCCCCATGAGACAGCTACCATATTTAGTTTTTGATCTGGAATCTTATTCCAAGTTCCCTTTCAATGACATAATGCATGTTTAGAGAAATAATAACATCATCATAGTGAAACACCGATAATTCAGACCCTGAGAATGATATTGTCTGGATTAACAGGGTTATATTTTCTCTGGCGCCAACGTTTTAAACAAATATTCTTGCCCACTTAAATAAATGCTGAGTACGATATTTGCTGTGGGTTATTGATATATACATTATGGTGATCCTCAGTTCTAAACCCTCCAGTTATGTACGAGGAAACATTCCAGCATTATGAGCTGTTCTTCAAATATCATCCAGCTATACAAACGTATATTTTGAAATGCTTAATGATGAAGTTAAATTTATATGAACTTGTATTTAACAATGTTGATGGCCTTACTTGCACTCCAAGAATTCCAAAGATGATGAAAAATGTACAACAGATGAGAACGATGTTTCCGATGGGACGAAGTGATGATAGTAGTGTCTGTACAACTAGTTTCAGGCCAGGGGCTCGGCTGATGACTCTGAAATGAACCAACGATTATATTAACATCCTCTTCATCTTGAAACAGTGATAAAATTCAAAGAAAAAATAAATGATGCAGATGCATAACCGACAAAATAAAATAGGAGAACAAAGTTTGTTGTTTGACAGTGAACTCAGGAATATTACAGCTATATGATAAAGCCCTGTAAATAATTGAGTCTGGACCAGACAATCCAATGTTTGATATTGTGAACAATGATACTTGCTGTCACCGATTGATTTGATTATGTTTTACCGACCAGCATAGGTTGCTGGTGGTCAGTTTAGTTAAGTAAGTTCAGTTCAGTTCAGTTCAGGGGGGAGGGGGGGGGGGGGGGGGGGGGGGAGGGAAGAGAAAGGGTCGGTGAGAGGGAGATAAATAGTTAATTGAAATTAATGAATATATAAATAAATAAAAAAAAAATAAAATAAATGGCTCCACAAATCATATTTGAAAAGAAAAATGGATGAAAATATAATAATTAATCACTTCTAATGCCTTGCCTTTCAAAAATTCAAACAGTGACAATTTTTTCAGTTTTTGGAAAGCTGTATAACCATACATTCAAGCATGCTTCTGTAGTTCCTCTGATAGGATTGGGATAAAATGTTAATTTCTCACCTGGCCATTGGATTCTATCTAAATGTAAAGTTATTAATATATTTTCAATTTCTCAAATGATCTTGGCACTGCCACCTTCTTGTCACACGAACCTGAGTGGTCTCAAAGTACGGAGCAGCCTGAAGACTCGCAGGATGCCGAAGATTCTAGGACTGCTGTTAGCGACGAGAGAGATGAGAATATCGACAAGGGAGATAATCACCAGGAATCCATCCATCACGTTCCAACCACTCTTCAGATAGGCATGCTTACCCACAAAGAAACCCTTAGCTATAACCTGAAATGCAATATATTTTTAATTTAGTTGCTGACAAAAATATAAATCTTTCTAAATAGGAACACTTTTATTACATCTGCATCTAATCATAGAAAGAATAAACAAATACCATAAAAACTTGTAAAAATGTATTTATAGAAAAATACTCATTTTGATTTATAATAGCTAGATTTAAGTACTTTAGTATTAAGGAAGTATTGATTAAATTAATCAGGAGCTCATCTTACACTTAATAATCATCATCATCGTCATCATAGTAATAATGATAAGCGACAAAACTCTTTCCATATCCACTAGAAATCTCTGCATAAAGCAGAGTCGATTGTATGGTTCCGACTGTATCATGAGCATGTGTTTATGTTCACTATCAAATAGTAATGATACCACAGGAAACAGGCTTCAACAGGACTTATCGCTTGCCTGAGATCAAGCGATGTCTCTCAAGAGATACAGCTTCAGTGAAATTGCATCACACTGCTTTGCAGACCACTGTGATGACAATGGGTAGACATCACTAATATCTTTGCCACTGAAGCTGGTGAGCTGTACTATTTACAATCAAGACACTGGTTTATACTGTTTACAAAATGGAAAGTCGGAAGAATGATTTTGTATGATAAACAGAATCTCATCATCATGTCTAACAAGCTAAAATATATCAAAAGTCATTGATAAAAGTAAAAATATCCTTTTCAAGCCTGAGATATATTCAACTTTTATCAACTTGTCTTGATATATTTGATTCTGCAAGACACAAGAGTGAGAATCTCTATGTAATTAACAACGAAATTGACGATGAAATTAACGATGAAATTAATGTGAAATCAACATACCTTGAGCACCATTTCAATTGCAAATATGACAGTGAAGACATAGTTGGATATTGTGAGAAACTGACGCTCCTGAAGAAAAGAAGAAGACAGTTATTAATACATGACATAATATTCCTAAAGGATGTTAGAATAAGAGTAAATATCAGAATAATACAACAAGGCAAGGTTTATTTACTACACTATGACAGAGTGATGTTCATTTCATGTTCCACTGGTGAGAGTTTCTTTTCACATCACAAGAGTTATTCAAATAGTTACCATAGCAATATTTAAAAAATATCTATAAATAATACCTTTGGTACTTTGATTTCATATTGACAAAATATAAAAGCATTCAAATTAGTTTATTCTTAAAAATATGTGAACATTGGCACGCCCAAGGAGCACACATTTTCACAGAACTGGTAAAATGGAAATAGTCCTTGCAAGAACCAAACCCAAAGGTTCCAAAAATCTCTGATGCACTTTTATCTGACAAAACATGACATTTGGAGAGGCATTCCATTTGAGGTGGGGATTGAGGCAAGGCTGAAACCACTAGCTATTTATGAACAACCACAATAAACCAAGTGAACTATTAATTAATTCATTGTGTATGAATCTGTGGCCATTCCATCACGTCCATAACCTGAGGTCCCCCAGCTAGTCTACAGAAGCAATGGCAAGTCTTACACATAGAAATAATGGTCAATGATGTCAACTTGTAAACATGCTTAACTACGGATAGTTGGTTGGTTGGTTGGTGTGTTGTTTCACACCGCACTCAGCAAGATTCCAGCTATATGAAGGTGTTCTGAAAATAACTGAGTCCTGACCAGACAATCAAGTGATTGATATCATGAGCATCTATCCACGCAATTGGAATACGATGACATGTACAAACCTAGTCAGCGAGCCTGACTACCCGATCCTGTTAGTCGCCTTTTACGACAAGCATAGTCGCCTATTACGGCAAGTATGGGTTGCTGAAGACCTCTTCTTCCCCGCATCTTCACAGGTCTTAACTACGGCCATTGTTCATAAGGTATGAGGACATAATCTCATCAATAAATATTGGGAATTGATGCAGTCAGTAATCATCCAGTAACATAATGGTGACCCGTAAATAATCAAGTATTTACCAGGCAAACCAGTGATGGAAAGCATGAGCAACATTCCAGATCAAAGTGGTTACGTAACACACAATTTGCCACAGAGACTGACCTCGTGATCAGTCATTTTTGGTTTCCATTCATTGTAAACAAAGAATCAACATTTCAGTTGGCTCTTATATATATGACTGACTCTTGAATTGAACATGTTTGACTTTGGAGATAACAACAAAAATTAACTGCCCAATTAAATCTCCAAAACCATTACGAGTAATTGAGTAAGTAGTTATTGCCCAACGCCGCATCAACAAACTTGCAGCTATTTGTGGCGAGCTGTTACGAGTAAATACACAGATAAGAATAATCTTCGGGTACCAAAAGCACAACTTTCTGCTCAATTTTCCAAACTATACAATATTCCAGGCAAACCATGCATGATCTTCAAGCTGTTTGCAAAATTAACAAAACAAATGACTTCAAACACTTCATAAAATCTGTCATCTAGCAAATGTTTACCTGATAAGAAACCTGAAAAGAGTTTAATACAGGGTGCAAAGTCAATAAAAACTCAAGCCCATAAAAGAAGTCATTTGAAGAGAACCAGATGCGAAAAATCAAGGGTTTGAATGGTTTCATATCAAATGTACATGTATGGTTAATAAAATTCTCTTAACTGGATACCAAAACAAGAACATTTTATGAGGGACAGAAAAAACCCAGACAAATAAAGGAAACAAAACTGCCAGGAAAAAGAGTGAGTGAGTGAGTGAGTTGGGTTTAACGCCGCTTTTAACAGTATTCCAGTCATATCACGGCTTGTCAGCTTGATGTGGGAGGAAAGCCCGAAGTGATGCAGGTCTCAGCCGTTTACCACTTCGGTGAAACCCACGAGCACGGGTATGGTGCTGACAAACCTAGAAACATAATCGGGGCGAACCGGGATTCGAACCCACAATCATAGGTTTCTGGCGTGCCCAAGGGACGCAACTCTGCACAGCGAATCGCGGGACAGGAAAAAGAGTGAGTGAGTATGGTTTTATGCCGCTTTTAGCAATATTCCAACAATATCACGGCGGGGGACACCAGAAATGGGCTTCACACATTGTACCCATGTCGGGAATCGAACCCGGGTCTTCGGCGTGACGAGCGAACGCTTTAACCACTAGGCTACCCGACCGCCCGAGAGGAAAAATAAAAAAGGTGAAATAGTTTATAAAAGAAAAGGCCTTGCCCAGGTTTCCTATCTGTGCTATTTTTCTTCTACCTCCACTCATATCATATTTCCACGAATTGTGACATTCTTTAGTTTACTCAATGCCACAGCAAAAATTGAAAAAAAATTGAAAAGTCTGTCCGTATGATAATTGCCCTTCTTTAAGAGGCATTTAGAAGTTTAGGTGTCCAAGTAAGGATAAGACTGAGATCAGGGCCCCGTTCCACAAAGCAATCGTAACTACAATCAATCTTAGAGACTTACGTCGATTCTAAAATTGTCAACCGTTCCACAAAGCGATCTTAGGGCGAAGGTAACTTTACAAGTTCTTAAGTAGCCGGTCTTAACAAAGATCGGAATCTTCACGCATAAAGATACGAAATTTTCCCTTGGAGTGGCCTCCCTTGGTCATGTTTAGCAGACGACGCATTTCCTTGCACACCATAATAAAAGTCACCATCTTTGTTGTTATGGTACAATATTTAAGATCGATTTTAGCAATCCTAAGTTGGTCCGGAGCAACTTAGCATTTTGATCTTAACTTACAACTCTCTTAGTTAAGATTGCTTTGTGGAACGGGCGGCTGATCGTAACAAAAATTTAAGATCGCATACTTAGTGAATTACAATCAACTTAGCCCTAAGATCGCTTTGTGGAACGGGGCCCAGGCATACACAAAACTTCTTTCATTACCTTTATGTACATATTTATATGGCCATCTGGATCCAGAAACAGGACTTTCAAAAAAATGTTTTTGTGTCACATTTCATCTCTTGATGATTTGGGATGTTGTATACTGGATGTAAAAATGACTGGACTTAAGAGTCAGTATTTAAACCCTATTTGTTTAAATTTCACTTACTTTATATATACCAGTGATGGCATTGTTGGACTTCACACATATACTTAATTTGGGAATCGAACCTGGGACTTTTACATGACATGCAACACAAAGGTTTAGGATGTGTAACAAAATTCAGATTATTGCATGACCCAAGATAACGGTCATCATAGTCAATAAGTGAGTTAGTTAGTGAGTTAAGTTTAGTGCTGCTTTTAGTAACATTCAAGCCGCAAGGGACACCAGATTGGGTTTTACACATTGTACCCATATTGGAAAGGGCTTTTGGTGGGAATGCTTTAACCACTATGCTTGCCAACTGTGCTGCATGGTCCATGAGATCTCCTCAGAGGTGGTAGAAGGATAGTAGAGTGTAGCAGAGTGGACATTGGATATAAGGTGTATTCCCTACCACTACTTACCACACTCTCGGGTGGAATGTCCGGTCTCTCCATGGCGAGCGTAATGCAGTTGAGAGCGATAAAGAACAACACTGAGTTGTCGAACCACTTCCGCGAGATCAGATGGTGACACACTTTCCTCAAGCTGAAACATAGGACTCTAATATTACCCACGGGGCACAGATACAGGGGATGTTATTCTTGGCAATTCTCACTGAGTACCGTAAGTTTCGCTGCACACTGATTGAGCTGATGTCTCAACTGGAGATGAGGAAACCCTCATTTTCTCAGAAAAAGAATGTGTAAAATAACAAATAACCTACTTGTAACTTGAAATTACAAATTACCTGTCCTTTGCAAATTAAAAGTGAGAGTTCCTCGCCAAGGTTTAGAACTTAATTAACTTTGGACTGATATATCCATAACTCCTCAGAGCTTGCAGGTTATTCTCTAACGAATGCGCCACAACAAATTAATTAGATTTTTTTAAAGTTTTGAAAAATTCCAAGGTGGAAACCTGAAGCAAAAACCTTCTTAGGAAGAAGTACTTCACAGCATATGTTTATTAAGTACAGAAAGAATTGTTCCCAATTGCATACTTCTTCCAATGAAAGTGTATAAATCCAATTTCTGTAGAGCAGATTATAGTGAGTGAGTGAGTGAATATTTCTAAACATCGCATCAGCAATTTTGCATTTATTCGTGGCGAGAGCAGATTATAAGCTGTTACCTAAAACAGACATCATGTTGTATGCACTATATGCAGTGTGATCGGTCGTAACACGGTTTACAGTGAATTCATGTAACATCACGTCTAAATGGCTGCCCAGGTTTTTTGTAGCAAGCGGAATAAACCACACGGACCCGAGTGTACTTACAGGTTGTCCATGGACATGAGGTAGAGGCTGTATTCTTTTCGAGTTTTGAAACATCCTTTCGGCTCTGGTAACCATGAACAGTTCCAGTCCTGAAGAATACAAACACATAATGTCTAAGGACTGTTTAATGAATAAATATACTGAACATTTTAACTAAAATGGGCTACAAATGGAACATATCTTGTAAGTGTAGCAGGGCGTGGAGTCATCCCACAGATGACATCCTTACCTTGTAAGTGTAGCAGGGCATGGAGTCATCCAACAGATGACATCCTTACCTTGTCAGCTTTCTGACAGGGTTAACCTGTTTGGTCATGTAGACAAGGCGTCCAACCTCTGATCAGAAGGTCCGTGATTCGAATCCCATCACGGGACTCGGAAATTGTATGGCCGCTACATTGGCGCCCAACGTGGGGCTGAGCACGTTCATATTAAATTTGAGCTAAATAAGCCTCAGTACGCTACTATGCGGCCCGGTACGTGCCTTCTGTTGACGAGGGAGTATGTAGCAGGGTGTGGAGTCATCCCACAGATGACATCCTTACCTTGTCAGCTTGCTGACGGGGTTAACCTCTTTGGTCATGTGGACAAGGCATCCGACCTCGGATCAGAAGGTCCGTGGTTCAAATCCCATCACGGGACTCGGAAATTTTATGGCCGCTACATAAGCAGGAACAGTTTCAGACTTACGTACATGAAAGACTGAACATTTCAATTCCTGAAGTGTTGATTTATAATGTTCTCACATCCTTAATAGTCAACAGATGTACATTCAATAAGCAGATTGATGAGTAAACTCAAATTGCAAATGACCCTTGGCCATCTTGCAATACGCCACAAGATGAGAGAGTGAGTGTTGTTGAACGCTGCTCTGAACAATATTTCAGTTATTTGATATTATCATGGCATCTCACCTTATATAGGGAGATCGTAGCTGATACAGGTGTTAGATGTTTACCACTTTGTATGGTGCTTACAAACTAAGAAACAGAAACAGGGTAACTGTGATTCGAACCCATGATCATAGGTTATTGGCAAGCTGAGGGATGCAACTCTGCACAGTGATTTGTGTCGGCTTAGACGACTGGCTATCTGCTCTCAGTAGAGTGAGTGAGTGAGTGAGTTTGGTTTAACGCCACTTTTAACAGTATTCCAGTTATATCGCGGCGTGTCAGCTTAATGTGGGAGGAAAGCCCGAAGTGATGCAGGTCTTAGACGTTTACCACTTCGGTGAAACTTACGAGCACGGGTATGGTGCTGACACACCTAGAAACATAATCGGGGTGACCGGGATTCGAACCCAGCTCCCAGTAGAGGGAGGCAGTGTGGGGAGTATACTTACTGTCTCATCAATGGCATCTGGATCCTCCTCTCCTTCAAAGTCTTCCTTATCACTGCTGACCTTGACCTCAGGGGGATCACTCAGGTTGTTAGGCTTGTACTCCTCCTTGGATGCTCCACTCCCCATGGAGTTGAGAGTTCGGTGACTTGTGAACGAGTTCTGCCGACTGAGCTCAAAGGAGTTGCAAATACTGCGACTGCTACTGACGGAGTTGTTGCGACTCCAGCTATGGTTGCTCTTGATGGAGTTCTTGGGCGTTAGCGCCTTGTGACCCTTGATTGAATTCTGGGGACTAAGTGTTCTTTGGTTGTTGAGGGGTGGATGGCCATTACAATCACTGAAAACAATGATGTCATACTTTCATCAACCAAAAACCCCAAACTGAACATGACCACAGATGTTGACAATCTATGACTTTTGGTATAACTATGTTTCTTACCAGCTTAAGAACTTCTTAGATGTTTTCTGCAACATGACAGCCTATCTTGCTGATTTGCCACATTAAAGGCCTTTTTACTGTCAGCTAAAACTGTATCTGCGTTAAGTTAATTATCAGCACTATTTCAGCTATATATATTCTGCAATATTTCAGCTTCATATATGCTGTTAGAATCCAATCTGTTTCAAACCATCTTACAAAAACATCAGGACACACGTCTAGTGACACTTAACCACCATTGTGCCCATCCAATACACATGGGTCAAATTTGTCCTGAATACCTATGATTATAATGATGGAAATATGATTGATTAGCTTCAATATGAAACAATATGAGGATGTTAGCAGACGTCATAATTAGTATGGTTACATGCAAATCTGATATTAATGTTTTCATGCTTTGAAGAAATTCTTTTATTGTTTCCATTTCAGAATAAAGACACTAGGCGGTAGTGGAACTAATCAAATTCATGCCATTTGGAGGATTTAAACACAGGGGGAGGGAGGGTCACATAAGACAATCCACCACAGAATTATGATTATCTACAACACAAGCCAGGACAACAATAGCACTTGGACAGAAAATAATATCACTAGACAAATACAACACACACACTAAACATAACTATTTTCTCATATTTCTTAAAATATCCAATTATTACTTTACTCAATTGCCCATCACTGAAACACAGGTTACTTAAACTTAGTTCCCAATATGCCTCTGTTCATACAGCAGTGAAAGGATACCTTGTAATATGACAGCTTGGTTTGTATACTCCCCAGGGAGTTGGGAATTTTTTTTTTGAGATTGACCCAAAGACTGGGATAATAATGTAGTGACATCAGCATTCACTTGGAGAATGCAATCTGATATATCATAAACTTCATATAAAAATCATTGTATATCATTTAAAATGTTTGTTTGTTTGTTGTTGAACGCCGTACCCAGCAATATTCCAGCTATATGACGACGGTCTGTAAATAATCAAGTCTGGACAGGCAATCCTGAGATTGACATGAGCATCGATCCATGCAATTTGGATAAAATGACATGCATCAACCAAGACAGTGAGCCTAACCACCTGATAGTCGCCTCTTATGTCAAGCATGGGTTGCTGAAGACCTATTCTACCCCGAATCTTCACGGGTCTACTTGAAATGTTCTACTGCTACCTGATAATGAAACCTTCCACACTACAACTGATGAACAAAACTGGGAATGTGTCACTATGGGTGGGTCATGCTACCAACTGAACAACAGAAGCATGCAGATTCAATACCTGAAGAAATATGTGACAGAGTAGCTGAAATGAACATATGACAGTTTGCAAGAGACAAGGCATTGATTGACATATACATTCTCTACAGTGATGATGAGAGTGAGGTGGCTACTGATGAGGATGAATACTGATACAGATATTTGCTAAGTCATCATCAGTCACTTATATACACAATAATAACCACACTCTAACAATAGTTACATGAGATTTAGAATTTCTATAATTTCATTTCTGATAGACCGTATTTGACGTAATGAGCTCCCAGGGTGCTCTCAAAATTAGAAATAGGGGGCTCTTATTAGAATATTATTTTGTCGAAAAAAACAGAGTTGAAAGATAAATTCTGTGGTTTATGCGGACAGCCTGAAATGTTTATATACGAGAGATACATTTTTCCAGAATTTAATTGCCCATAATTAAGGGTGCATATAACACACGAGTGCGTATTATACGCGAATAAATAAGTATTGTGTACATTGATCAATTGGAAAGGGTGCTAATTGGGATTGTTCACGATCCAATATATTAGCAAATATCGCCGTGGGCGCTTATAGAGCGAGGCGCTTATTACGTCGAATACGGTAACCTTTTTCCCATTTATTCGTATCAAAGTACACTCTTCCTGATGATTGTTAATGTAAATAATAGATTATTATCAACATTTCAAAAGGGGTTATTTTTATAAGTGTGAATGAAATTATTCTACCCCATGAAAAATAAGACCTTTAGCATGAAAAACTAATCAGTAACTTGATAGAATTCTTCATAAAAAATGAGGACTAGCATATAATTCAGTTTTGCCAACGAATGATATTTAGGGTTCACAACATTGTCTTCCTTAAAAAACATTTGAGTTTTTTCTATATGTGATATGTGTGTGTGTGTGTGTGTGGACCCCACAGTCACTCGGCACTCTGTAAATAGTTGAAGCTGGACCAGACAAACCAGTGACTAGAAGTATGAATAATGACCCATACCACTGAGGCAGGTGACACATAATAAGCCAGGTCAACCTGTCTGACCACCAAATCCTCATTTCAATGCCGCACTCAGCAATATTCCAGCTTTACAACAGCACTTATGAGTGAGTATGGTTTTACGCCGCTTTTAGCACTATTCCAGCAATATCATGGTGGGGGACACCAGAAATGTTCTTCACACATTGTACCCATGTCGGGAATCGAACCCGGGTCTTCAGCGTGACGAGCGAACACTTTAACCACTAGGCTACCCGACCGCCCACAGCACTTATGACAAGCCCGGGTTGCTGAAAACCAATTCTAACCCAGGACCTCACGGGGTCAGTTCTAATGGCAAGCATGAGGTACCCTGGGAACCATGTTTCCTTGCAATCCCAAAAGGATTGCTCAGGATTTGTGATTGTAGTTAATATTATTATGTATACTCTCTCTAAAAATGTTCTATATTCAAACAAGGTTTGGCGAAGAAGCAGGGACATTACGTTGATGCTGACTAATTTCGAGTGTACAGTTGGAAAGTGACATTTACCCATGGTTGTTGGGGGTGCGGGGGGTTCCTGGTGTGTAGGTGGGGGACTGAGACTGATTCAGTGTAAACACATCGTCGTCGAGATCGTCGCCACTGTCGGACTGGCTGTCTACAACAAGACTGGTCTTCTCAGCATCACGGCGCCGATGTTTTAGGCGCCAACTGCTGCTGCGCTGACTTCCACGGCTACTGGTCCGGCGAAGTTTGGGCGAGGGTCGGGGAGAACCTCGGAAACTGAGGCTTGTCTGTGGAAGAGAGGCATCATGGTATATCTACATCACAATGGTTAATATTTCAAATGTAGCTCTTATGGATAAATAAATCACAATTGCGATGTTGTGTTCTGGATTTCTGAATTCTTTAAAACAAATCTTCACCTCAAAATTGCCTGACCTATCAGCTGTAGAACTGAGGAAATACATGTTTATTTATTACCTACGAGCGCAAACATATCGAGATTCATAAAAATCATATGTGCCCTAGGATCATATCACATCATGAGACAATAGTGTATTTTTTCCGTCATCTAAACGGCATTGTTGGCGTCATTCGAATCTTATTGTGATGTGAGATCCAATACCAGCTTCTTACCGATGTTCGCTCTGATTCTACAGAAAGCGTGCTACGTTGAATACTACGGCCCATGGATACAGCAAGCTTGTTGTTGATATCTTTAAGAGCACTCTCATTGGGTGATCCCTGAGGCGTGGCCATGGGCGTGGCTGCGGTGTGTGTTATGATTGGTGGATTCAGTGGGCCATCTGGTTGTTGCGGCTGCGCCGTCAAAACCTGCGCTGTGTTATCCTCCTTGGTGACTGCGACTGGAGGGGGAAGGGCAAGCATCTTCTTCTCTGAAAAACCAAGGATTCGTGTCTTTACTTAAAATACAATATTTCATCTTGTTTGATACTATTCAAATTTAAACATATATTTTTATGGAGAGGCGAGGTGAAATGGGGTTTAACGTCACATCCAATATTATTACACTTATATAGCGACATGCATGCATGTGTGTGTGGTACTGGTATGGAGTGATGCCGATTTACAGTGCTAGCTCACTGAGATAACATGCCGCAGTTTAACATGAATACCCCACTCAGACACAGTACACTGACTCCGAGCCGACCAGTCCTTGTTTTTAGCCCCTTCATGTCAAGCACCAGACAGGGTAACAACAAGTGCCATCTTTTAACATCTTTGGCATGACCGAACCCTGAACCTTCCGCTCTCTGTGGGCGGACGCTCTACCACTAGACCATGGAGGCGGTCTTTTTATGGAGAAATATCTTACAGATCACATGCAACCGTAGAACAAGATCAAAAGTAATAAAGTAACTGTGTCCCTTCCTAATTAAACATTTCATTGCAATACAACACATATGTCATCAAACAATGGATGTTCCATAAACTGATAACTTAATGAGATCAAATAAAAATCAATAATGATATTGCAATCAGCATTAAAATGTATATCAGTATTTCCAAATATAATATTCCTCCTTATTTACCAAAACCCATTCACTTGTGACTTTATTTAAGAAGTAATTGACGAATGGGATTTGTTAAATTATCATTCAATAAAACACTGCAGGGAGAATAAACAATGAGGCATACACATCTTTAAGGATGTTGATAAAATGTACAAGCTTTAAAAATATTTACCCAAATTTTAATAATGATGACACCCTGAAAAGAATCCGACTCGGATAAGTCCCATTTTGCGAACAGGTGGGTTAAGTCTGGGTATCTACTGCATATTCTCACGATCCTTGTGTTGATTATCTGTACCCATTTCCCTATTACCGATTGTCATATCTCTCCTGTGTTTGGATGCTATCTTTCGACCACTGCGTTTATCTGCGTAGCCCAGTTACATCTATAGGGAACAAATTACCAGACACTTCCCTCTCAAAACAAACGTCGTTAAATATATGACGTCGTTGAAAAACTGAGCCGAAAGGGAAGAAGTCTTGAAGTCTTCAAACAGGGAAAAGTGGAAAAGAGAAAAGCCAAAATGGATTCTCTTGCAAGAGCATGTCACCACACTGTTGTGATCAGAAAGAGAATGAGTTGGCTGGGGAAATCACATGTCCAGTGTGTTTAGAGAAAGCCCGAAGTGATGCAGGTCTACGACGTTTACTACTTTGGTGAAACCCACGAGCACGGGTATGGTGCTGACAAACCTAGAAACATAACCGGGATTCGAACCCACAATCATAGGTGCCCAAGAGATGCAAATCTGCACAGCGAATTGCGGCGCCTTAGACGACTGGGCCACCCGAGTCACCGGATCAAAGGAAGAATGAGAAATGAATAGTGTGAATTAGGATAAGTATAAACATTTACCTTTTTCTTTATTATTCTTGACATCAACCTCACTACTGTTGAGTTTTTCTTTTTCCTTTTGAGCATCGTCAATGTTGTTATTTTCTGCCAATCTTTGCTTCTCCTTCTCCTCCAGTTCTTGTTCCTCCATTTCCTTCACTTTCTCCTTCTTTTTCTCATCGTCCTGAACAACAAAATGGCAGCCAGTAACTAAGAGTTCTGACAAAACCAACAAGTGGTCGAGAGCATGATCATCCAGGTGACATTGTACCACCCAATACCCATTTTAGGCAGCTCTTATGCTAATCATGGGGTATCAGAGGCCTATTCAATAGTGAATTTGAAACTTGGTTGTTGAAAAGCGCATGCAAGTATGGAAGCTACTGTCTTCCTTGGAAAAGTGTGACACCTGTTTGTCCAAAGTATCGACATCCTCGATTACCCAGTGTATCACACCTCCAAATTATAATCCCAAATACCCAGGCCATACCCATAGCTTTGAGTCCAATTCGAATTGTGCTAAGTTAGAGATGGAGTGATGGAGGTGGTGACATCACTTCCACAATGAAGCCATGGTGACGAATTTGCCCAGAGTATTATGTATAGGATAAAACACGTCTGAGGGTTGTTATGATATTTCAAACATGCATCCCGGGGATTTTCCGAGGGAAAGGGTTTTAAATATCATAACAACCCGAGGGGAAGTGTTTTATCTTACTTATAAACCGAAAAAAGAAACCTTTAAACAACATTTATCACCTTTTTTATGTTTCGAACATACTTTCCATGAACATTAGGAAATGGGCGTAAAATATCTGTTGCTGGCATACGGATCTTGAAAAGCACATTCTTAAAAGCAGTGCGACTTATCAACGCCTTATCTAACCTAGTGCTACACTTACTGGGCTACAGATACGAAGGTTGCATGTTCGAATCTCGGGAATATAAAGAAAATATTTGTCATTTGATTTTACATTTCATTACATGTTACAATCTGAACGGAAGTTATATTAATAAAATACCCAGGACATTATATAAAATCCTTGGGATATTATAACACATGATATAGCAAATATGACTTGAATATCCTATAAAATCCCAGGAACATTACAACATCCCTGTTTATGAGATTTAAGCCGACTTTAGAACAATAGGATGACGTCACCGGAGGTTTATAAAATAAAAATAGAGGTGATGTGAAATGTGGTTAAATGTCATGTTCAAGATTATTCCACTTAAATAGCGATGTAGCATGAGCTGGTCCTAGCCTGGACTAATGTTGCTTTTGCGGTGCTAGCCAAATGTGATACCAGCCACAGTATACTGACTCCAAGCTGACCGGTCTTTGTTTCATCACCTTGTGCCAGGCACCAGGCAGGCAAACAACATGTAGGGGTGTCACAATAAATAAAAATCTCGATATATGGCTATTGGTAAGCACTTAAAGTCAATAAATTGATTGTTAAATGAGTTTCCGATCAATAGTACCGATTTCAGTTAGGAATATCAACAGTTTCGATTGTATTTACCATATCAACAACATACATGCAATGCTGTTCAAATTTGTTTTTCTTTTGATCATGAGTGGTAGTAATTTACACATGGTAATGTGGAAGTTTCTTTTTCTTAAATTATTAGGGTAAAGAAAAAACAAATCAGTCATATCACAAACTTTACTTTTTATTTGTTGTTATGGTTACTTCAAAGGAAACTTCACTTCCAAGGTTTAATTCAACTCTAAAATCCATCTAAAATGATAAACTGAAAACTATCGATATTTATTGCAATAGTTGCTTGCAATATCAATAGTTATTGCAATAATTTCTTTCAATATCAATAGTTATTGCAATAGTGATTTCCAGACCAATAGTCATCCCTAACAACAAGTATAAACTTTTAACATCATTTGGTATGACATGGCTAGGAATTGAATACCCGATCTTCCACTCTCCTGGGAGAAGCTCTATACACTAGAGCACTAGGGTGGCCATCAAAATAGAATGGAGATATTATACACTGGACAATCGAGGATGAGGTACCGATTGTCATTTCAAAGCAGAAGTCGCTATATGGCTGAAATAAAGCCGATGTGACGCTAAATTTTAACTCATTCACTCAAAGCAGAAATAAAATGCTGTCAATCGATTATCCTAAAGTAGGTAGTGACATAGTCAAATAATATGTAGTCAATCGATTATTATTTATTCATAGTAAGGGCTGTGTTCAAGAAGCACTTTGCCCTCATTATGGTTTGGTCGTCTCTATTATCTCACCTCTGTTGAAAATCCCTCCACCAAGATGGCAACAAGAAGATTGAAAAGTACATAGTTTCCGAATGTCATTAAAGCAATGAAGTATAGTGAGGCCCATGGCGATGTTTTGGCCATGCCGTTATATAACACAGTGTTCCAATCTTCCTGTGTCAACACCTGAAATGTACAACAATGTCAACAAGGCATACCACAGGAAAAAGGCTACAAAATTGAAATAGATCAATCATTACGTTTCTGTATACTTCTATATCCTTACATACATGTAGCTAAAATGTCACACTATACTACATTACTATCACTTACAATAATTAAAATGTCATTGTAACTTTTACCCTTCCTAACAATGTAACTCTCATGTCACTATATACTGTTTTACCATTACTTACAATGCAACTAAAATGTAACCCAAATTCTTTTGCAAATTTCCACATATTATTTTACATATTACTTTACAGAAATATTTTAAATTTTTGCAAAATACAATTAGAAATTATTAGAAATCTGATTAGAATCAGGTATTAATATATTAACAGTTAATTCCATAACAAAACACTGTATGAGTTAACAGGGGTGTGTGAACAGTTTGAAACTACATAGCAAACACACATGTTCAGTACGTTTTGTTACAGAGGCCTCAACACCATGCAGTTTGTGGTTACAGATATGCAGTAACGAGGACTTCGAGGACTTCACATAACTCTAACACTAACATCATCTGTAACCTAACCGTTTCATAATTCATGTATTCATAGTCATATATTATTTGTTACACACATCATGAAATATACAACTTATAATAAAACATAGTTATAATACATTTTCCACAGATGAATAATATTTCTTTGATTAATAGATTCTTAATTGAAAATTTGTTATAATAGTGAACTTTAAACATTAAAAGAAAACCAGATCATGATTTATTTGCCATCTATTGAAGATAGTTAAAATTTACCACAATTTATATCATATTTGATGGCAATAAGTCATTAATAATGTAATTGATAGTTGTTAATTTGGAAAAATACTCTACCTGAAACACAGTGACAAGTGACCACAGAGTTGAGTCAAAGTTGACCCGATCACAAAAGCAAGTTACGTTATTGCTGCGTAGATCTGCACATGTGCAGGAAGATCCGTCCTCACGCTCACAAAATTTACCACCAAACAGATTCATTCCTAGGATACTGCATGCGGTAACGGGGAGAAACGGGAATTAAACACACACCATGGAGAGGTTTCACAGGGCTAAATATGTCGTCATTGTCACAGAGACGACACCACACTGATAGGGACTTTCTGGGATGTAAGAGGTCAATTTCAAGAAATTTGAAATGGACATGAAATGGTCAAATGATTGAAGGTTTTACTTTTGTGGCTTTTGAATTTTGGTAATTTTTCGGTTGAAAAAACACTAACAGTTAGGCGAAGTCTATATGAAAATGACAGTTATAACAATTTCTGTCATATTGTCATAGTGACATGAAATGTTCACATGTTTTTTTTGTCACGTGACAAATATAGACAGATAGCAAACTTAAGACTGTCAGTAGCTTCACATTCTGAATGTTAATAAAACAAATTTCGAAATAAGCATCTTGGGATCACACCTAGGACTGGACGAGAAATGGTGTAGTTTGACGTGAGTTGTAAGGGTGACATTTTCAACAGCGGGGATGATCACATGACTCGGCGATAGTTCATTCACTCGCTGACAAATACTTGGACGCAAATTGGACAAAACGTCAGTTTAGGGACAAGGACGTACATTTCACATGTATTACAATCAATCATGCACTGTCCTAGTTCTAGCCCTATGTACACACACTAATATATGGTTTCACAGACTTGAGGAATGACATTTTACCATTTAAGCCAGGATTAGTACCAGCAGCTTGTCATACATGCTAAAGTTAAGTCCAATATACAATCACATCACAAAAATCTACAAGGCCAAATTTTCAACAATTCTTTTTCTCAAAAACACTTGTGTCATTTTTTTTCACTTGAGTGTACAAACATTAACAACACATATTAAAGTTATATGATACGCATGCTCTATATGTGAGGCATTTACAGTATTACAACTAAAAGTTAAAATAGATACGAACTAAAACAGGCAAACAAGCATTTGATTGGTTATATGATGAAAAACGCAAATGAAATGCATTTATGTATTAAATATATAACAAGCTAGAGTACATCGGATATATCATGCAGTGAGCATTATTTGCATAAAATTGAGAAAACAAAAGTTACTTCATACAACTCAACTACAGATCAAATTACTGCAGCATAGTGGAACATTTTGCACAAATCGCCACATAAAATCAGGCACAGCTAAGACACTAAGAACTTAAAATACCATTCCTCAAAATCTTATGAAACCATATTGACGAGGATCATTTCAGCTTCATGCTGGTTAAGCCTACAAACTACCTCTGCAATAAAAGAGTTGAAAGTTGGACTACACTACTGCCATTTTAGTAAAGCTGCCAATGGCAGAACAGAATAGCTAGATACTCTCTAGGAATTGAGGAATAAAACTGGGCTAACGGAACAGGGTTCAAGGGTTAGTTGGGAGATAATTTGGGCATGCTAACATGTCTCACCATACCTGAAAGACAGTAATAATTGCCCAGAGAAGGGAATCAAAATTCCGGCGATCACATTTTCGCCTGCCGTGTTTTTCAGTACAGAACTTACAGCCAAACAAGTTCATTCCCAAGATGCTAAAGTCGTAAATTTTTCAGGAGCAGAAAAATAAAAAAAGAAATAATTTATGAAAAATCCTTGTTAAAAAGGCATAGATATGAGTATGACATGATCAACAGATTAAATAAATTACACTTTTTATAACATGTTACAGAGCATAAAATTCAGAATCTAGAAATAATATACAATCCTGTCAAGTAATTTTTTTCTGTATAAATATATATAAAAATGTTACATATTTTTTCATAAAATTTCAACATTACTTCTTAAAATTTTCTTTATAGCATTTTCAGAAAATGAATGTAAAGGGATTAAATACCTGAATATGAACATAAAGAGAAGAAGAAGAGCGAAGAAAGTGGCCACATTGTCCATAGTACGTAGCATGACCACCAACTGGCGGCGGAGTGCCGGCAAGAAGCGCACTAGCTTGAGGATACGTAACAAACGGAATGTACGAAGAACAGACAGTCCACTGGCGCCACCCTGGGCAAGTTCCACAATACTGCAAAAGACAAGACATTGTTTTACTTTGAATGGATTGTTATTAACCCCACTTCATACACTGTCATAAGTGTTTCGGGAAACAAATGGACGTCTTAACAACTGGATTATATCACTGCCCCAATTATTAAAAAGGAAACTTGACAGATCTCAAATGAAACTTCTGGCAGCTTACCTGAGTATGACTATGAAGCCGTCGAAGACGTTGAAGCCGTCGCTGATGTAGCCATACAGGCCATAGGCCAACAGCTTTGAGAGCATCTCGGCACCAAAGAGGATGCTGAATGCGACATTGCTGTACTCGAGTATCAGTGTTAGCTCGTCAGGCTGGAAAACAGAAATACTGTCATCGTTAACTGTCTGGTGACATTGGAATATAGAAATGGGAATGTGTCAATTGACCCCATTACCTACTTTCCCAGTATATACGACTCAAAAGAAGTTAAGGACCACCCATTTCTTTTTTATACTAGCATAAATATTTTTGAGATATATACTGGTTATACTTATACTGAGATCCCTTCCTTCTACAGTTGGTTTCATTGTCTATGTAAACTTTCACATGAATTAAATGCTGCTTTTCAAGCCTAAAGCATTGTAGAAAAACTTCAAAAGAAACATGTAAAACTTGAAAGTAATGTATTGAAGAATATGAACGATACCTTCCTCTTACATGACCTATTAAATCAAACACACACTCACTGATCTATTCCCTCACACACACTCACTTACCTATCCACTCACATACACACGGAGCCATTCACTCTCATACACGCACACTGATCTAATTCCCTCACACACTCACACTCACTTACCTATCCACTCACATACACACGGAGCCATTCACTCTCATACACGCACACTGATCTATTCCCTCACACACACACACTCACTTACCTATCCACTCACATACACACGGATCCATTCACTCTCATACACGCACACTGATCTATTCCCTCACACACATTCACTTACCTATTCATTCACATACACACGGAGCCATTCACTCTCATACATGCACACTGATCTATTCCCTCACACACACACACTCACTTACCTATCCACTCACATACACACGGAGCCATTCACTCTCATACAGGCACACTGATCTATTCCCTCACACACACACACTCACTTACCTATCCACTCACATACACACGGAGCCATTCACTCTCATACATGCACACTGATCTATTCCCTCACACACACACACTCACTTACCTATCCACTCACATACACACGGAGCCATTCACTGATACATGCACACTGATCTATTCCCTCACACACACACACACTCACTTACCTATCCACTCACATACACACGGAGCCATTCACTGATACATGCACACTGATCTATTCCCTCACACACACACACACTCACTTACCTATCCACTCACATACACACGGAGCCATTCACTGATACATGCACACTGATCTATTCCCTCACACACACACACACTCACTTACCTATCCACTCACATACACACGGAGCCATTCACTGATACATGCACACTGATCTATTCCCTCACACACACACACACTCACTTACCTATCCACTCACATACACACGGAGCCATTCACTGATACATGCACACTGATCTATTCCCTCACACACACACACTCACTTACCTATCCACTCACATACACACGGAGCCATTCACTCTCATACACGCACACTGATCTATTCCCTCACACACACACACTCACTTACCTATCCACTCACATACACACGGAGCCATTCACTCTGATACATGCACACTGATCTATTCCCTCACACACACACACTCACTTACCTATCCACTCACATACACACGGAGCCATTCACTCTCATACACGCACACTGATCTATTCCCTCACACACACACTCACTTACCTATCCACTCACATACACACGGAGCCATTCACTCTCATACACGCACACTGATCTATTCCCTCACACACACTCACTTACCTATCCACTCACATACACACGGAGCCATTCACTCTCATACATGCACACTGATCTATTCCCTCACACACACACACTCACTTACCTATCCACTCACATACACACGGAGCCATTCACTCTCATACACGCACACTGATCTATTCCCTCACACACATTCACTTACCTATTCATTCACATACACACGGAGCCATTCACTCTCATACAGGCACACTGATCTATTCCCTCACACACACACACTCACTTACCTATCCACTCACATACACACGGAGCCATTCACTGATACATGCACACTGATCTATTCCCTCACACACACACACACTCACTTACCTATCCACTCACATACACACGGAGCCATTCACTGATACATGCACACTGATCTATTCCCTCACACACACACACACTCACTTACCTATCCACTCACATACACACGGAGCCATTCACTCTGATACAGGCACACTGATCTATTCCCTCACACACACACACTCACCTATTCATTCACATACACCCCCAGCAATTCACTATCATACACGCACACTGATCTATTCCCTCACACACACACACACACACACACACACACACACACACACACACACACACACACACACACACACTCACTTACCTATTCCCTCACATACACACTGACCTAGTCACTCACACACACACTCACTGATCTATTCCCTCACGCACAAACACACTCACTTACCTATTCACTCACACTGACCTAGTCACTCAAAACACACACACCTATTCACACACACACACACACACACACACACACACACCTATTCACACACACACACACACACCTATTCACACACACACACACACCTATTCACACACACACACCTATTCACACACACAAACCTATTCTCTCACACACAAACCTATTCTCTCTCTCTCACACACACACACACACACACACACACACACACACACACACACACACACACACACACACACACACACACACACACACACACACACACACACACACCGATCAATTCACTTACACATGTACACACTCACTGATCTATTCATATACACACACTCACTGATCTATTCACTTACACATGTACTCACTCACTGATCTATTCACTCCCATACACACTCACTACCCTATTCACGTACACATGCACACATCGACCAACCTGCTTGTGATACTCCACTCCCATGCTGAGGGTGTTGAGCAAGATCGCCCCAAGGATGCCACGCTGGAAGAATTTGCTTTCCACTATCTTAACCATGAAACTGGTGAATTTGTTAATACAATCTGAAACAAAGGATTATCGGATTATGAAGCTGTAATTCAACAAAGATTAAAAATTAATTCATTTACAAAATATATATATTGGATGAATGTATGACCTCATAGAATGAGATGAGATTATAAATGCCTGCACTTACTTCAGAAATTTCAGGAAAAAAAAGGATTTCCGAAATGTGGCATTATATTAAGATAGCTATTCAATATTATCATCATTACAAAGGGGTGAATGTGACTAAACCTGCATGAAACACTAATCAATGGGAGATCACTGATACAAAGGTGATCATGAGTTCTTTCCCTTTAAAAAGAGACAGCCATATTTGACGAAGTTCACCACATTGTTCACAAAATTTCTTCACATGTATGTGTCATTAATTTGGGCGAAACTCCTGATAAACATATGCAGACTACTGCAATGACTCTTGCTATGACTTCTGTAAGCTGTTCATTTGTAAATAATTATAAAGAGAATATCAAATTTACTTGATGCAACTGTACAACAAAACATGCATGTTTCATATCAAAAACCACCATGTGATTGCACCTATGGTTCCCCGGTCACTTGACTAGAACAAACATGTTCTACATAATGTAACTGCAGTCAAAATCAACAGGTAACATATTCATAAACCTAACAGATATATCATACTATGCTACCTAAACTATCTATGTACAAAAGAAGGGAACTACAAGAGATCTGTCTACATAGCCTTTGGTTGGACATTTGCATAGCCAGAGTTGGGAAGTGTTTGGAACATTGAGTGGCTACAGCAATGAACCTGAGGCTTGAATACAAGATCCTGAGGTGGGATTGGGTAGAGGAGATTCTGCTGGAGAAGCTATCATGTTGCAGAGGTGGAATATAAGATACTGATCTCTAGGATTGGGAAGAGGGACATACTGAGAAGCTAGTATACTTGTGGGGGTGGAGTACAAGATACTGATCTAGGATTGGGAAGAGGGACATACTGAGAATCTAGTATACTTGTGGGGGTGGAGTACAAGATACTGATCTATGATTGGGAAGAGGGACATACTGAGAAGCTAGTATACTTGTGGGGGTGGAGTACAAGATACTGATCAAGGATTGGGAAGAGGGACATACTGAGAAGCTAGTATACTTGTGGGGGTGGAGTACAAGATACTGATCTAGGATTGGGAAGAGGGACATACTGAGAAGCTAGTATACTTGTGGGGGTGGAGTACAAGATACTGACATCAAGGATTGGGAAGAGGGACATACTGAGAAGCTAGTATACTTGTGGGGGTGGAGTACAAGATACTGATTAAGGATTGGGAAGAGGGACATACTGAGAAGCTAGTATACTTGTTGGGGTGGAGTACAAGATACTGATCTAGGATTGGGAAGAGGGACATACTGAGAAGCTAGTATACTTGTTGGGGTGGAGTACAAGATACTGACATCAAGGATTGGGAAGAGGGACATACTGAGAAGCTAGTATACTTGTGGGGGTGGAGTACAAGATACTGATCTAGGATTGGGAAGAGGGACATACTGAGAAGCTAGTATACTTGTGGGGGTTGAGTACAAGATACTGACATCAAGGATTGGGAAGAGGGACATACTGAGAAGCTAGTATACTTGTGGGGGTGGAGTACAAGATACTGATCAAGGATTGGGAAGAGGGACATACTGAGAAGCTAGTATACTTGTTGGGGTGGAGTACAAGATACTGACATCAAGGATTGGGAAGAGGGACATACTGAGAAGCTAGTATACTTGTGGGGGTGGAGTACAAGATACTGATCTAGGATTGGGAAGAGGGACATACTGAGAAGCTAGTATACTTGTGGGGGTGGAGTACAAGATACTGATCTAGGATTGGGAAGAGGGACATACTGAGAAGCTAGTATACTTGTTGGGGTGGAGTACAAGATACTGACATCAAGGATTGGGAAGAGGGACATACTGAGAAGCTAGTATACTTGTGGGGGTGGAGTACAAGATACTGATCTAGGATTGGGAAGAGGGACATACTGAGAAGCTAGTATACTTGTAGGGGTGGAGTACAAGATACTGATCTAGAATTGGGAAGGGGAGATTTTTGTGGGAGCATGTGGTATTGAGTACAAAGCTTGCCTTAACTATATACGAAAAATACAGCAGGCTGGTAATGTTTGGTTTAAAAAGGCAATGAGACTGGAGGGTTAGGGGAGGCAGTGGGGACAAAAAGTATATTGACTTGAGTCATCACAATTATCACGAAGTTGAAAACTGCACCAGCACCATGTCACTGTACACCGACCATACTCTCAACACATACAGGGCAGTCCAGGCCTTTACTTCAGTTTGAGTGGAGTAGTACTGGAGATTTAGGCTAAATCAATCATATCACACGCCTAGCAAATTGGTAAGTTCCTAAATTTCAACAAGAGCCTTGTCAAGTCTGCCCACTTCACCAAGACACTTTGAACACATATGAAAAGTGGGATTGTGCTGTTTGAATGTACAGTCCAGTTTGACACACACCAACACTGCAGTACATACAACTATGTGATCCAAAGAAGGAACCATTATTACATAAAATATTGGTTTCATTTTTAAAATATATAGATACATATTTATGTAATTCATATAAAACATAAAATATATGTTTGCTGTCCTGGCACCGTGACTATAAGAAGCTTGCTTGTGAGTTTCTGCAGAAGACTTGAAAGTTAATTTTCAATAAGACACATGCTTCTCTAGGACATGTTAATATGAGCCTGTACAAAACCACACATAGTGATGAAAAGCATTTCAAGGCAACCAAAGCAATATTGTTACATATATCCATATATATCATCTAGCCATTCATTATTCTAGTATCATGCTGCATATGTGTGATCTTCCTAGATTTGTCATTTGGGTCAGTTGTCACAAAAATGTTTTCCTTTTTTATTTTGATTGGCTGGTGTCAAATTGCTACAGCTTTCATATCTGGTGGGTACATGAGACCTTTTGTTCACAGAAAGCATTTGTGTGTTCCAATGACAACTATTGCATAAAGGCCTGGAGAGTGGATAAAAGAGATGGACAAACTCACGTGCAATGCAAGATAGGTTGCATTTCCTCTTATCTATAGGAAATAAATTGAAACGGAACATTGACATTGGGTTATAAGTGCCTTATCACTGGGGGCCATGGTGATAAGTGAAACTGATTGGAAAAACATAAAATCCATAAAATGAACATATTTTGAAGGTGATATTTTTTATTGTATATTTTGTGTCATGTTTAGACTATGTGTACCCAGTTTATCTAACATGAACTAAAGAAACTTTAAATACAAACTTGAAATCAGCATTTGCAGAAATTTCCTTGGAAATGAGAATATAAAGATATAACGTACAAAGGAATCGGTGACTAATAACAACAAAAGAAAAAAAAATGACAAAGAAAATATGAAAAAATAATTTGGCCTCACATAATATATTATTTTATTGCTTTCCTAAATATTTATATTTTTTATTATTTATAATGATAGAAAAAAACAGGATAAAAAAGATGAATCTTTCATTCACTAAATATATTTAATACCGCTACAATAACTTGCAAGCATATTCCTGTTTAAAGCATGAGTTGGGTACAATGTGTGTAGCCCACTTCTGGTGTCCTGGGCTGTGATATTGCTGGAATATTGCTAAAAGCAGCATAAAACAATATTCACTCAGTAAAGCATGAGCTGTCTGCTTAACAGGGGGAGATGCAAGTGGTAGGGGTGGAGATGTGCTGAGTCTAACTAAAACCAACTCATTTCTAGAAAACCAGGCACACAGGAGACATACACACAGCTGCCTGTAGTCACAACCTCAAACCTCATCCGCGTTGGGGGTTATGTATGTCAGATCAGAATATCATTGTTCAAGTAAACAATGAAAATGATCATAAGCAATGTCCGACAATTTTTACTGAAACCTTGCAGACACATGTTATTTATGTCATGCTATTACATTTATAAAATTGAAGTGTTGCATTGGTGGTATGAAGGTTTGTTCTCAACAACTAACCTATACCCATCACTAACATCACACTAACCTGACACTACCACTTACCCTACCCTAAACCCAAAATTAACATAACCTTTACCTGAAACAACCACTGACCCTACCCTATACCCAACACTGACAGAACATTAACATAACACTAACCCTAGCCATAACCTAAACTAACCTATACCCAACACTAATGTAACACTAACCTGACACTACCACTAACCTGACACTACCACTAATCAATACCCAACACTAATGTAACACTAACCTGACACTACCACTAACCTATACCCAACACTAATGTAACACTAACCTGACACTACCACTAACCTGACACTACCACTAACCAATACCCAACACTAATGTAACACTAACCTGACACTACCACTAGCCTATACCCAACACTAATGTAACACTAACCTGACACTACCACTAGCCTATACCCAACACTAATGTAACACTAACCTGACACTACCACTAACCAATACCCAACACTAATGTAACACTAACCTGACACTACCACTAACCTATACCCAACACTAATGTAACACTAACCTGACACTACCACTAACCAATACCCAACACTAATGTAACACTAATCTGACACTACCACTAGCCTATACCCAACACTAATGTAACACTAATCTGACACTACCACTAGCCTATACCCAACACTAATGTAACACTAACCTGACACTACCACTAACCAATACCCAACACTAATGTAACACTAACCTGACACTTCCACTAGCCTATACCCAACACTAATGTAACACTAACCTGACACTACCACTAACCAATACCCAACACTAATGTAACACTAACCTGACACTACCACTAACCAATACCCAACACTAATTTAACACTAACCTGACACTACCACTAATCTATACCCAACACTAATGTAACACTAACCTGACACTACCACTAGCCTATACCCAACACTAATGTAACACTAACCTGACACTACCACTAGCCTATACCCAACACTAATGTAACACTAACCTGACACTACCACTGGCCTATACCCAACACTAATGTAACACTAATCTGACACTACCACTAGCCTATACCCAACACTAATGTAACACTAATCTGACACTACCACTGGCCTATACCCAACACTAATGTAACACTAACCTGACACTACCACTAACCAATACCCAACACTAATGTAACTCTAACCTGACACTACCACTAACCAATACCCAACACTAATGTAACACTAACCTGACACTACCACTAGCCTATACCCAACACTAATGTAACACTAATCTGACACTACCACTAACATTAACCCCAGGATGATGAGATGATCAATGAACCACAGAGGATGTTAAGATTCCAACATACTTGATCTACCGAGAGGTATGAGGTTGTGCCAGCAACAATATGCAAATCAGCAGGTGAAGGTTTTACACAAAATGATGTTAGTAAAACATCACATCACAAATGCTTCATTTATTTTCTACATACAACAAAACAAAGAATCACCATTCTTAACATTTGCAGTATGGAAAATGCATAAAACAATCTGTTAATGTCACTTTATCCATTTAAGACGAATTTGCAATACTTAGTCAAAGTTTTACTGATGAAAACTGATGAAAACTGATGAAAACACTAACCTAACATTACACCTGTAACATATTTTTACATCTTCTCTGAACCCTCCTCCAAAGATAGACACTTTCTAAACTAGACAAGTTTAAAATAGTCTTACTTTATATTTATATGAATGAATATTGATATTATCACCTTTATTACAATAATTATCACAAACCAAAGCAAACAGTTTAAGAAAGTAGTTGCAGAGAGTTGATACAAGGAGATCCTGGAAATACTGCATCAATGCCTGTACTTACTTGTCGGCTTTTTTGTTGGTTCAGATTCTTCTTTCCAATCAAAATCAGAATCGCTGTCGTTATTTTTGTCGCTGTCACTCAACTCATACTCTGAGTGTGTATGGCTGTTATGGGTGGTATCACACTCACTCTGAGATACGCAAGACACTCTTTTCTCGCCCACGATATCCACAAGCAGATGATCTGCAAATAGGCCTGTGAATGAAGATCACAGTTCAAATATGATTTTCAGTGTCACAAAAAACAAACCAAAGCCGAAGGAAAAGCACCGAAAACCATCTGCCCATCTGTATGCACTATTCTTAATCGAATGCTTTCTTCATACTTTTTTTTCAAAAACTTCAGTTTGTTTACGTACATCCATCAAGCCTGAAGAGAGATTTATTTTCACAAAGTCAGACAAAAAAATAGGATATTTATTTTATTTCTTCTATCCTGCTTTTTCCACAGCATCAGTTGGTAAAGGTCCATTCCATTTTAGTGATTTCATTTCCATGTTTAAGTGCACATATTTCTTTTTAAAGATTTGGCTTAGTTTAATAGACTTCTACTCTCACCGAACATTTACTTCCTTCGAGGAGAAAGACTTTGAAATAAGGATAAAAAAGACAGATGAAAATACACATCAGTTATGAAAACTTGAATTCAAATCTTAAAGAACATGCATCATTTTCAAATAAAAAATTAAACATCCTGCCTAATAAAAGGCATTGATGATACAGGTCATATTAAAGTTTGAAAGAAAAAAAATACACTGACGTACAGTCAATTTTTTCACAAAGAACACATCATACCCCTTTTAAGCTGATATGTACCAGTATCGAGAAAAAAGTTAAAAATTTACAGAACTAAATACAATATACAAGAGATATCCACAAGTTAACTTAACATCAAACTGAAAATGATGCATGCTCCATACCTCTTCATACAAAAAGACAATAGTTAACTTTGAGAATATTCTGCAAATAAGTACAAATAGCATACCAGATCACATTACACATAAATGCCATATTTCTTCCAGAAAATGAACTTAAATAAATAGATTAATTTTACCCATAAACAAGTCCATACTTCGAAAAAAAGATGCCACAGGCATTTCCATTATCATAAAATAATTTAAATTATTCAATTATTTATACTATATGAATGAATGGAAGAAGTATGGCATCTACAATATAATATCAGCAAACAAGAATTAATCACAAAGTCATCACAAACTCCTGTTTCTTTTTTAACTCAATATATGATTTTTATTTTTGCTTTTGATTGAAATAAGCTTGTTTGCTGATGCATCTTTGTAAAAGCAAGAATCATTAGAAATATCAATCATGAAATGTTGTTCTCTTGTTTTCGTACATGAAGTAACTAAACAGAAATTTTAAATTGTTGGATTTCGTTTTCCTTTAAGTTCAGGAAAGAGATAAAAATGTTTTTCATTGAATCAACCAAAACAAGGTTTGCAACATTTCCACATATGAGAGCTCTTAACTAGGAGTTGTTTTTCTGCTGGCCAGAACTTTCAAAATTTGACAATTAATCCAAATAATTAATGCATTATTCATAAATTTATCATTGTAGGCTTCATATTTTGAAATCAGTCAAAAGATCTGATCAGCATGGGAGATGTAAGGAGAAATTAAAACGGTACCAAACTGGTAATATTAGAAAAATATACAGGACTTTACAAGATCAATACTTTTATGAAGACAACCAGATAGAAAAATGCACGCATCGAGAAATAAACGACAGGAAATTCGACATCGTTCGAGGTCTACGGTGAGGCTTCGGAGGTGTAGAGAAGTTGTAGTGTAAACGTTATCTGCCCTCACTGCTTGTCATGTGACGTGAATCAAGCCACTGGATTGGCCAAAAAGCTTAGGAAAGCATGCTGTGCACAAACGAAAAGCAGTGTAGGAAAAGATACAGTGCTCCCAATTCATGAAATTAAAAACTAAAGAATCAATTGAATTGATAATTTGAAATTGGACTTTCCAAAGTGATACAAACAGTATTAAAGAAGTTAATTCTAATGTGACTGAAATTACAAAAAAAGACAAAAGAATTCACAATTCAAGGGAGCACGGTAAATGTCTAGAAAATACAGATTGAACTATGAATATACATCAAAACTACTTCTAAAACTAATGTCCACTAACAAAGAGAGTGACATGTATCAACCAATCCACAAATGGTAAAAAAGAAACAATTTGGAAAAAATGATTTGAAAGAAACATAAATGTTGTCTATGATTTCTGGTAAACCTGAAAAGTGGGGTTATATGTTTCTCATCTGTGGTAAAAGCAGGATAAAAGACAAAAATGTGAATGACATGAACTGAGACTGTGTTTAAAAAAAATTAGGTAAAATTCAATTCAATTGTCATAATACCTAAAACTATATTCGTGATCTAGGAAATGCATATATATGTGTCATTATAAAAGAAATCTCTAATGGATATATGAGAAAGCAGCAGACAGACAGCCATGTTGATGCCATACCCCAATAAATATAGAGAAACCAGTCTATCCAGGCATATATACTAGGAACAGCACACTGGGTTTTGGAGAGAAGAATGTCCCCCCTTACCCTCCCTCATATCATCATTTAATTTTCTCTTAGTTGATGATGCTACTGTGGTTTAGGTAAATTCAATCTATCTTTTAATGTGTGGCAATGGATTTCTTCACAAAATATATTACAGGTTAATTGTATCATCATGTTAATTTTCATCTAAAGTTGATGTTGAACAAAAAGAAAATTATTTTATCCTTGTGATAAAACTCCAGAACCCAGTGGTACTGTTTTTGAAATTTACCTGTTGTGTCACAGTGACCTGTCAATCACTTATGTATACTTGTGCAGCAACTCAGTGCTTGTGTGTATATCACATACAATGACCTTCCAAAGACCGACAGTGAGATAATACATCCACGTGTCTGACAAGTTTCACATGAACTCGGGTCAATTACTGTTGATAGGTATGATCATGAAAGACATAAAAAACATCTTCCTTATTCTGATTATTACGAAATAATATTATTATATTGTCATTATGAAATATGATACGTCTTTGGAAAACCTTTGCACTGCAGAACAGACACTAACTTCAGAGTTTGTCTTAGAAAATTATTTGAGAGCATAACAATGGTTTAATTTGGCGACAATGTAGAAATTAACAATTACACTTATGAGGAATAGGAGATAAAATGCTTAGCTCGTTTAATCTTAAAATGTGAAGAATACATATTCGTTAACATACTTAGAAAGCTATTGTTATATACGCCTCCATCACTTAAAAAAGTGTTGTTTCTGTATATGGAAAGGACTTGAACAAATAAATATGAAATGAATCCTTATACATGATACATATATGAAGTCAATGTCTGCTCCAAATATTACTAAAAGAAATGGGAAATGTAGAACTGTTTCTGACCAAGATTTTCTACTAACTACTGAAATCAACTATTTCATTGCTACATATGTCCATGTTTCTTCATATGACATATAGAAATTCTGAAGATATTCTAAAGCACAAACACTAATATTTTGGGAAAATTTCTATATTCAACATTCTAAGACCTGAACATTCCAAAACAGTTCCAAATCTAAAATGAGATAATGCTAATTCCATGCAGTATCTAAAATCTGCTTTGCAAAAATTTCAATGGATTTCCACAAACTTCCATTTCTTTCTGTGTGGTCATGTGATGTGGCTGGAGCAGGAGGGGAGATAACTCACCTTTATCTACTAGCGATTGGAGTTTATTGGTATCAGTGTCGACATTCAGCAGTAAATTTGAGGCGGCAAGGGCAGCGTTCTTTGCGCCATGCGCAGCGAGAACCTCAGGGAGAGAGGGCATATTTTTGGCACTACCCATAGCCCCGCAATTAAAGGATGAGGTTCGACTCAAAGAGTAATTTGCAGTGAGATGGTTGGGCGAGGGTAGGGGTTTGAACAACGTCGGTGTCAAAGCCTCTGCTGCATACGGCAATGTGTTTAAGGATTCCGAAGAAGGATTAAGACTATTGTTGTTACTCGGTAACATTAAGAAGTTGGGTCGTCGTGGCGATGATATAGGATCCACATCCGAAGCCTCAGGACTGGCGCGCGGAGCTTGTGCACTATCCAAAGAAGCGGCCCGAGACGGGAAGATATCCGGTGTCACAATGTTCAAGTGGTGGTGATGATGATGTTGATGATGAGGTTGATGTAAATACACTGTTTGAATACCTTTCTTCCTGTTTTTCTTCTTTCGTAAAGATATAGCTTTTTCTGGGTTAACTTTTCGCTGCCTTTTGCCTCTATGTCTAAAATAATATCGTATAAGTTTCCGTTTTGCTCTCCTGGCGTAATGCACAAGAAGTTTCAAGAGCTCCGAGTAACAGCCTCCTGGCTCGGAGTTGCTTGCTATAGTACTTGAAGACTGGTAACGCTTTCTCTCCTGAAGCATTCGCTCAGTCTCTCGTTTCTTAGTTTCAGAAAATTGAGTTGCTATGACAACTAAACACAGGTTGATCATAAAAAATGAGCCAATCTGGAATAAAAATAGAAGATGATATATTAAAGAAAGTCATAAATGTAATCCATAATATCAAAATCACAATAGTAGTATTTCTGTACATCGGAATAGTAGGCAGTGGCGAGAACAAGCAAAACAATATTGAATTTCAGCAACTATCTATGCCTACAATTGGAAATCTTTGCCCACAAATTGAAATCCCAACTATCTTTGCCTACAATGGGAAATCCCAACGATCTAGGCCTACAATTGGAAATCCCAACGATCTAGGCCTACAATTGGAAATCCCAATGATCTAGGCCTACAACTGGAAATCCCAACGATCTAGGCCTACAATTGGAAATCCCAACGATCTAGGCCTACAATTGGAAATCCCAGCTATATCGGCCTACAATTGGAAATCCCAACTATCTAGGGAGACAATTGGAAACCTATCAGCTAGAAAGGTTATTCATCTGATTGTTTCAAAAGGGATGACCTTGATTGAAGTGCATAATATTTCAACGACATGACAAAATATTTACCCCAGTGAGTGAGGTGGAGTACCCAGCAGGGGCATGGTGCTGACAAACCAAACATCATAATCAGAACAAATTTGAGTCTGAACCCAAGATTCGGTGAGCATGGTAAAACTAAGGGGGTGGTATTTAGACCAACCAACCCCCTCCCATCAACCAACTGGCTTTTCAGGCCAGTCATGGCTTTGACCAGATGTCATCACTGAAGGAAGACACTTTTGAACATTCCAAATGCCCCACTTACCACAATGAGAGCAACGAAGTAGGTCCAGTCCCAGAAGGAATGAGCATCTTGAACATAGTACATAATATTCACCCAGCTTTCTAAACTTATCACCTGAAACATACAATAAGCACACACTTGAAACATACAGTGAACACATGGGAGGGGGGACTTGAAGCATTTATCAGAGTGTCATGAGAAATTATCAGGGATGTCATGAACAATTATCAGAGTGTCATGAACAATTACTAGGGGTGTCATGAACAATTATCAGGGGTGTCATGAGAAATTATCATGGTGTCATGAACAATTATCAGAGTGTCATGAACAATTATCAGAGTGTCATGAACAATTACTAGGGTGTCATGAACAATTATCAGGGTGTCATGAACAATTATTAGGGTGTCATGAGAAATTATTAGGGGTATCATATGAAATTATTAGGGGCTGTCATGAACAATTATCAGGGGTGTCATGAACAATTATTGGGGGTGTCGTGAACAATTAATTATCTGGGGTGTCATGAAAATTATCTGGGGTGTCATGAACAATTATTGGGGGTGTCGTGAACAATTAATTATCTGGGGTGTCATGAACAATTATCAGGGGTGTCATGAACAATTATTAGGGTGTCATGAACAATTATTAGGGGTGTCTTGAGAAATTATCAGGGGTGACTTGAACAATAATAAGGGGTATCACAGGTAGATGTTAGGTCACAGGCATTTAGATAGTACCAACAGCAGTACACTTCCAGAGACAAGAGACCCTTTAAAATGTTAATAAATTTTTAAAACTGACACATAACCTGATGTTTCAATGCATCACATATCATTACTCAAGTATCATGCTATGTATTCTCAAATGGAGTAGGTCATCACAACACCCTCAGCAATTATGTCACAAAAATAAAAACGAAGTAATAATGAAGAAAACCTGATTCACTCTTAGCAGTTAGCACAGAAAAACTATATGCTGCCCTTAATATATTGCACTACATTTCAATGGTGAATACTTATTGCAGCATTTATCAGGTGGCAAGTCCTACTGACTGACAGCTGAATATCTGCACTAAATTAAATTAGTTTAGATACAAAAGATAGGCCAGTCAGACATATTCTGCATGAAATAGGGAAAATGAAAGATTTCATAAACAATATGTCAGTCTATCTTGTGTATTACATTGCTACATGATGCATTTATGAAAAAGAAAAACTTTGTCTTCACCATCCTCTTTGTATTGTCTCACCTGAAAAATAGCTACCCATGCTAATCCTATATTGTCAAACGATATAGCTCCCCGGAATGGATTCCTGTCTCCAGGTTGACATGTCGAATAATACTGATTCCAATTGACGCAGGACTCTGATGTGGGAGTGTTATTGCTGTATTCCTTGGCACTACCGTTGCACTTAAATCCTTCAAATTCAAATGGAGGTATGTTGCCACATGTCCGCATCCCTGACATCCCCTCCTGACTACAGATGTAATCCCCCTTCTTAGGCTGGTAAAACCAAGGCAGATTATGTCTGAAATGAAGTAGAAAACATACGGACTAATTGCGATTTATCATCTCAGCGAGCGAGCAATGGGTCTTACTCTGCTTTGATGTTTCTTTGACTGGTGTTATCACCACAATCATGGTGTCCTGGAAAAATCAGATCCGGACCAGACAAACTTGTGATTGATATTATGATCACCAGCAGGGTACAATGGCATGTAAATAAGCACTAATAACTAAGCATCTACTGGACTTGATATCAGTGAAATACGAGTTGCTTGTGTTAAGTTTATGCGAATACTATACCACTACTATTTGTTTGTTTGTTTGTTTGTTTGTTGTTTAGCGCTGCACTCAGCAATATTCCAGCTATATGACAGCAGTCTGTAAATAATCAAGTCTGGACCAGACAATCCAGTGTTGACATCATGAACATCGATCCACGCAATTGGGATCCCATTAGTTGCCTTTTAAGACAAGCATAGTCACCTCTTTTGACAAGCATAGTCGCCTCTTATGACAAGCATAGTCGCCTTTACGTCAAGCATGGGTTGCTGAAGACCTATTCTACCCCGGATCTTCACGGTATACTACTAATAATAATAGTCCATTTGTGTGGCACTTTTCCATGCTGGACATCATGTTCAAAGCCGATATACAACCCATGCTGCCCAAGAGGCACATTATCATTTCATCCTACTAGATACCCTCTCAAGGCTATTTCACAATTGTGACACTTATGAGATGAGAGTTTTGAAATAAAAGATTTAAAAATAAAATGACAAAATAACCTGTGATATACTTACACATATGAAATATTTTCCCCAATATCTAAAAAACATCTGTTTCGTAGAACCCCTGCCCATAACTGTACACCGATGATCCCGAATATAAAAAAGACGAAGAAACACAACAAGAGAACATTCCCCAGCATGGGGAGGGTGTCGAGGAGGAGCATCACCAGGATACGCATGCCTGAAACAGAAAGAAGGGAGTGAGTCATCTGGGTTTGATTCCGCTTTAAACAGTGTAAAATGTCTTGTCAGCAAAATAGGCAAGGGAAGCCATAAGAAACATAGGTCCAAGGTGTTTATAACAATGGTGATCATGATCAGGTTGAATGTTGGATTCAAACCCTCAAACAACAGACCCTAACTACACTCAGCGATATTCCACCTATATGATAAAAGCCTGTAAATAATCAAGTCTGAACTAGATAATGCACTGACTGATATTACAAGCAACGAACCAGACATTGGGGTGCGTTGACATGCAATTAACCATGTCACCAAGCCTGACTACCCGATGTATTTACTGGTCTTACTACCAGCGGGGGGCATGGTTGGCCCAGTCGTCTAAGGTGCCGCGAATCCCTGTGCAGAGTTGCATCCCTTGGACACGCCAGAAACCAATGGTTGTGGGTTCGAATCCCAGTTCACCCAGATTTGGTTTCTAGGTTTGTCAGCACCATACCTGTGCTCGTGGGTCTTACTGAAGTGGTAAACGTCTGAGACATCATCACTTCGGGCTTTCCTCCCACATTAAGCTGGCATGCCGTGATATAACTGGAATACTGTTAAAACCGGCGTTAAACCCAACTCAATCACTCACTTACTACCACCAAAGGTTTTTGGGCACTAATTCTAACGGGGTGACCCGAGCTAATACTGAGAGAAACAACCAGTAAATAACAGGGAGTTATGGACAACCGGGCCACTGATGCTCCCAATGGTTATATCAAATCAAGCAGCTGGATAAGAGGTCAGAGTTGTATAGCTGTTTGACTGCATATACAGTTTGAGAGAATGTTTTTTGTCAGTGAGCTGGGATTTGAACTCATTATCATAGGTTTCTGGAATGCCAAAGGGCTGCAACTCTGCACAGTGAATTGCGGCACCTTAGACGACAGCCACCCATGACTCCTTGCACACTGTAACCATCATACCTCATAATTAGTTACCTGTTGCCAAGGCATTCTTAACTTTGTTCATTGTTTAATGTCATATAATATTCCAGCTAAATGCCAGCAGCCTGTAAATATTCAATCCAGTGATTGATAATATGAGCATCGATCCATACATAGGGTATGATGACACACCATCAGCCAGGTCACCAAGCCTGACCACCCAATCCACTAAGTTGCATCTTACAATCAACACAGATGGCTTGGGAGCAATTCCAGCATGGATTCCCCGCAAGGCATACTAGTATTCTGAAGAATTTGTATGCCACAATGACATTCTAAAATGTAATGGAGTGGTCAACACAGATATGGTGTTGTTACAAGTACATGTTTGGAAGCTAAATATCATTTTGTGGTCCTATGTGTGTCAGGTATTTCCAATAAAGGTAGGTTTGATAGTTCCTGCCACATTGCATAGGATGAGCAGAGCTCACAACCTGGTTTAAATTTACCTGGAACTTATTATTTTTCATAATAATTGCCCGGTGGTCAAAAACCCTTCAACAGTGACTGACTATGACAAATAGTTTTCTGTTGACTGTCGCCTCTCCAAATATTATGTAAAAGGGAGTGTCACGTCTGAGCAATACATTTAGTAGTGGCTGGTAACTCTCAATAGCCTTTTATAAAATGTCTTGAATCTCTTCAAGATTCAATGCTGGCTGTCATCCTTAACAACAATGGCTGACCTCTTTCACAAACTGGTTCATTAGTAACTTGCATCTCTCACAAACTGGCTCATTAGTAACTTGCATCTCTCACAAACTGGTTCAACAGTGACTTGCATCTTCCACAAACTGGTTCAACATTGACTTGCATCTCTCGCCAACTGGTTCATTAGTAGCTTGCATTTTCCATAAACTGGTTCAACATTGATTTGCATCTTCCACAAACTGGATCAACATTGACTTGCATCTTCCACAAACTGGTTCATTAGTAGCTTGCATCTTCTACAAACTGGTTCAACATTGATTTGCATCTTCCACAAGCTGGTTCAACATTGACTTGCATCTTCCACAAGCTGGTTCAACATTGACTTGCATCTTCCACAAACTGGTTCAACACTGACTTGCATCTTACGCAAACTGGTTCATTAGTAGCTTGCATCATCACAAACAGGTTCAAAATTGACTTGCATCTTCACAAACTGGTTCAAAATTGACTTGCATCTTTAAGAGTGACTTGCATCTCTCACTCACTGATGTAAGAGTTGCTGATATTATCTAGTGCTGAATAGTGAGGGCATGTGTCAGTTGTCATAAGGGTCATATGTATCCGTCTAACAGTCTGACACAAGTGAACAGGTAGTGACGGATACTGCATCCTCACCAGGCAAACAAACGTAACACTGGCTTGTCGAAATACAATGCCAGATTGCTGTGCATAAATTCAGATGTAAATCTGCAGGTTTAACAGGAGTGCCCGAGGGAACAGAGAGTACTTGCATTCTTTGAGTGCGTTAATTAAAACAAACTGTCAAGCACATTGTAACATTACTTCTTCTTCTTGTTGCTCAATTCTTTCAATGTCCCTTTTCACAAACATTGTCTCATGCATTGATCCATGATTGGATGGAGATATTCACAAGATCTCACGTTGGTGTTCTCCATCCCAGTCAGTAATTGAAGCACAGTAAAATATTCCTGCTTCTCCCACTAATGTCTAACAGAGGCTGATGTGGACATCCCTGCAGCCCCACACTATCTGACAGCAAGTGCCTGGCTGAACAGGGGCCTCAACTTGATGGAATGATATTGTTTAAACCCAGACACATAGGAGGAGGATCCAATGTAGCAGGTGCCGAGGTATAATTTGGCAGGCATTTGGTTTCAAAATGGTAAGCATATATATCCAACCATATCCATACCACTAGTCGGTCTCCCAGACCCAAGAGAATAAATTAAGAAAGGAATCCAACTCAAGTCTAGAATGATATGGCAAGTCTAGATTGCCTCGCTCCTGAAAATAAGCATTGTTCTGGGCTCCATTTGGAGTCCATGTTATATTTTATAGATATACATTTTAAGAAGACTTTTTCTGGTACTAAAAGTTAGTCTACTGTACCATCATCATTATCATATCATCATCATCATCATCATCATCATCATATCATCATCATCTACTTACTGGGTATTCTGTTGATGGCCCTCAATGGACGAAGCACACGGATTGTTCTTATTGCAGATATGCTGAGGTTTTCTGTATCTATGCCATACTCCACAGCTCTGAAATAGACGATGTGTTTCATCAGTGGTATGCAATATACATGCTATCCACATTGTATTGTTGACACCTCTGTCATCAGATTCCTGTGAAACAAACATGTCAGTGTTATGTCCTCTACAGAATGGAATAGAAATGGAAGAATTAACTAGCATGTATCAATAAACATTGGATAAAGGTTTATCTAAGCTGGTTTACAAATGGAAGCCGCAACACAGGTTTGCTATAATTGATGTCCTGTATGTACTTGCAGCAACTAATTACCATTTCAGAAAGCTACTTTCAAAGGTATTTAACTGTTTTAGATAAAAGATCTTAGACTGTCATAACATGACACACCTACATAACACGCTGTCTTAAAATTTGCATGGTTTGAAAGTTTTAAGTGAGAGGAAATGAATTTAACATATACATATTTATAACTAAAATGCTTTGACCACAAAAACTATATATTCATTTAATTGCTTTCTTAACAAATACAAATACCTCTGTTACAGCAGTTACCTCCCTTACACCATTATCTGCAAAATTAACTTCAAATCACCTTCTTAAACATTTGCGAACATTGTGAAATATTTCAAACAAACACTCATGACAGTCAGCATTTTACCCATCAACATTTTACCCATCAACCCTCTGACTCTATAGTTAAACCCTCTGACCCAATAGTTAAACCTTCTGACCCTGTATATTATAAAAACACTGACCATGATCTTTCCCTGAGTGAGTAATTGAGAAGAGTTACCTATAAATTACATACCCTTTCCTACATCTGTCTTCTCCAACAACCCTTGACACCCTGTCGTACAATCTTGTGTACTGGTGTTGAACACCCTTGTCAAACATATCTCAGACTGAGAAATGGAAGGTAAGGGTGTTACCTTCTATCCTCCAACCTTGCATTAAACATCCTTTGTCAAAAAGCCTGACAAAGCCATGAACCCCTGTCGCAGTGAACTCCCTCTCTCACAAGCCCTGACTCAGTGAACGCCCTCTCCCACAAGCACTGACTCAGTGAACGCCCTCTCTCACAAGCCCTGACTCAGTGGTGAACACCTTGTCCCACAAGCCCTGACTCAGTGAACGCCCTCTCTCACAAGCTCTGAATCAGTGAACACCCTCTCTCACAAGCCCCGACTCAGTGGTGAACAACTTGTCCCACAAGCCCTGACTCAGTGAACACCCTCTCTCACAAACCCTGACTCAGTGAACACCCTCTCACACAAACCCTGACCCATTGAACACCTCCCACAAGCCCTGACTCAGTGATTACCACTTTGTTACCACAACTCCTGATCCAAGTGTGAACACCCTCTCCCTAGAATTCCTACCCTGGGTTGAACACCCTCTCTCACACAACCCCTGACCTTGGGATGATCACATTTTGACACAAACCCAAACACAAACCCCAAACCAGTTAAAGCATTCCAAAACAACCCTTTTCAATATCTGCAGCAGTTGCAGTGCCTTCTATTTCAGTACCTTCAAGGAATTACAATCATTTCTAAACATACTGAACAAATCTGGCCTGAAATCAAGATTTCTAATAATTACTCTGAATTACTGTGTCTGAAAATAACCAGCAAATGTGTACAAGATAATGACATGCACTTTATTGATGACATGAGAGAGCACACAAAAAATAAATCTGTAATTGTAAAACTAAATGGCCTTGTGCTCATTTGATGAGTTTGGCAATTCCCTCTAAACAGTCGATTACTCAGAAAATAAACACAGTTTGAACTTTGTGCCTCGATGGCATTCACCCATCATTCCTGATTTAACCAGCAGCAAAATGCCACAGGAATTTAATGACAAACACGTTAACACCTTGCTATTCAATCAGCTGAAGATCAACAGGCGATAATACTCCTGTGAAGAATGCATGCACCAAGTTGCATCTCTCATATTGGAACACAGTGAAAATCCACACTAAATTCAGTTGTGTGATTGTTAATTTTCTGTTACTAGGCAACAGACATCATGCAAAGCGCATGCAAAGCATTGTCAAGGCAACAGGGGACTGGTCATTCAAATTCAACATGATTCTGTCAATCACATCATGCACAGAGTAGATGGCATAATGGTTTTATAGCAATGGCATAATCACAATAAGCCTTGTTCTCAATGGAACTATGATTGTCTCTTGTAAATGCGTCATCAAATGTTAATTCCTCCTATCATCAAAGTTCACAAAAGGTAGACACTGAAATCAACTCAATATGCCCATCACCTAACATACTTTAGCACAAGTTAATAGCAGATTAAACTTCCCATCATGAATAGAAAACATTTTGGTAAGAAACCACATGAAACATTGCATTCATCACACAAGACATATATTGAATATCATTTCATGATGTTTAAGTCTCAGGATCTCCTCTTCAAGAAATCACCCATACCAATATGGTTGCCAGTCAATACAAGCCCTATTTTCCCCAGTTACATTTGTGTAATACTACTTTCTCAATGACTGATTAAAACACCCATCTTATGAACCTGTATTGATTAATATGTTCAAATATTGACTGTACTTAGAATAAAAGGAAATACTAGGAAACATTATTTCTGAAAACCTGTTTGAAAAATATCTCCTGAAACTGTTTCATTACAAACCAATAAAAGGTTATTTACACAATCCTCCGAGTATATGTGAAGGATACCTTATCTGGTTCAAGCTCTGTAGGATTGATTTTGTCTGTGGAAAGTTTTTATTCAAATGTCGGTCTATTGAACATCAATGGAGCAGGTCTTTGTTAGACCTTAATTATGCATCATTCCATTGTGAAGTAAATCATGACTTTAAACCACCTTCATCCAGAAGGATCTTATGTAGCAAGCATTATTCAATTACAATTAAAGATTTGCAATTAACTTTCCGGTTGCTTGAAGGGAAGGAAAAACTACATGTGTATAACATCACACTTTGTAAAGGCCATTCAAACATTCATAAACATTGATCAGGATGCAGAGAGGGAAATTAGAAATGATGCCATTGCAGACAGTTGTGTATATGGGTGGGAACTGGTTGGATAGCGAGCTGCAGAACATATTGAACACTGAGACCTGGATGGGCACTGCATGGCAACAGTTTGGAGGCTTTGGATGTAGGAGGGGGTCAGTCCAGATTGGTGTTATGAAGCTTATTAATTTATTGCAATTGGATTGAGCTGGGCCATGCAGAATAAAATAACACCTTCTTCACCCATGAAGTTTTGGGAAGGCTTGAATCTGATTGGTGAAAGAGGTTTCAAATCTCAATAACATGACTCTAATACATGCATTGTGGAAAGGCACTTTCTCAAACCTGTATGACAGACAGTATCAAATAGTGATATTCTATGACTGCTTGTGACCACTCATGAACAATCAATGTTTGAGTAGATGTTTGTTTGAAAGACCATAATAAATGATTCTTTACTAAAGCTGGCATCCAACTAAAGGCCTCAGACTTGACAACTTCATTTCTATATTTGCTACCATCAAAGAATTGAAATTAGTTCTGTCATGGTAGAATAGGATAAACATACTTTGTAAACGGAAGTAAGGTTGACAGAACGACCACTCAAAGTTTGACAACCTTTACATCTCAAGTAGGTGGAATATAGGTAGATGAAACTTTACATGTAGAAAGAAAATTATGTCAGAGGTCAACATGACATTGCATCAAATGTAGATGACCTAGCATCAAATGTACACAGAAAAAAATTCAAATGATTAAAGAAAACTTAACTTCAGAAGTCAAGATAACATTACATCAAATGTACGTTGAACGTAGCGTCAAAAGTAGAGAGAACAAAATGTCAAATGATTAAGGAACGCTTAACTTCACAAGTAAAGATAACAAAAGTAGGTTGAACATAGCGTCATATGTAGAGAGAACAAATTGTTAAATGATTAAGGAACACTTAACTTCACAAGTAAAGATAACAAAAGTAGGTTGAACATAGCGTCATATGTAGAGAGAACAAACTGTTAAATGATTGAGGAACACTAAACTTCACAAGTAAAGATAACATTACATCAAATGTAGGTTGAACATAGCATCAAATGTAGAGAGGACAAAATTTGAAAGGATGAAAGAAAACATAACTTCATAGTCAAAAGAACACTGAATCAGAGGTTGACAGAACACAGTGTCAGAGGTCAACAGAGCATAACATTGTGGGTTGATGGAAAAAAATAATCAGAGAAGGTGGAAAATACATCCAGGATTGACAGACAATACATCTGAAGTAGAAGGAACATTAACTCCAATTAAGAAGGAACATTAACTCCAAGGTAGAAGGAACATTAATTCTAAGGTAGAAGGAACATTAACTCTAAGGTAGAAGGAACATTAACTCCAAGGTGGAAGGAACATTAACTCTAAGGTAGAAGGAACATTATCTCCAAGGTAGAAGGAACATTAACTCTAAGGTTGAAGGAACATTAACTCCAAGGTAGAAGGAACATTAACTCCAAGGTAGAAGGAACATTAACTCTAAGATGGAAGGAACATTAACTCTAAGGTAGAAGGAACATTGTATCAGAAATAGACAGCGCATCTGAGTGGAATGAATGTTGTTTTGTGCTGCAGATGGCAATATTTCTGTTGTATCATGGTGACCTGTAAATAATGAAGACTGGTCCAACCAAACCGGTGGTTGATAACATGAACAAAGTTCCATGCCATTGGAGTCATACACAGAGAGCCAGTAACCACTCTTTCCTCATTAGGTAGGCCCGAATACGAGCCCTTACACAGGGGAGAGGCAGACAGAACATTATTTTTCTGCGGTAGTTATGTCCAAGGTAGACATAACATCAAATCGGATGTTGACATAACATTACATCTGAGAGGAGGACGAGTTAATGAATGTTGTTTTGTGCCAAAGCAGCAATAATTCAGCTATATCATATGACCTGGAAATGACCAAGACTGGGAAAACCAAACCAGGGGTTGATAACACAAACATGATCCTATTTTGAGGCATAGTCATACACAACCAGCTAGGTCACGCACTGTAACCTCCCTATCCTCATCACAGGGCTCGTACTATGACAGACACTGAGGTAATGGGACCCAATCTGTAAGGGAATCCCCAACAGGAACAGGTACACAGAGCATGATTTTCCTGAGGTAAATAGAACATATTGAGTGAGTGAGTATGGTTTTACGCCGCTTTTAGCAATATTCCAGCAATATCATGGCGGGGGACACCAGAAATGGGCTTCACACATTGTACCCATGTCTGGAATCAAACCCAGGTCTTCGGGGTGACGAGCGAACGCTTTAACCACTGGGCTACCCGACCGCCCCAAATAGAACATAAGACTTCATGAATACAGAGCATTAAATCAGAGGTAGACAGATTACTAAAATTGAGGACTACTTTTTGCCAATTATTCACCCCTTCAGCATTAATTGGCAACATATTTTGAAAAAAAAAATTAAATTGATATTCTGTGAAATGGCACAGTACAGTTTTTTTAAATAGTTTACAGGATCTATCCAATACATTTTTGTTATTCAAATCCTGGTTGCAAAGTGTAAATACATTTATTTGTTTGTTTATTTGTTTGTTGTTTAACGCTGAACTCAGCAATATTCCAGCTATATGATGGCGGTCTGTAAATAATCAAGTCTGGACCAGACAATCCAGTGATTGACATCCTGCGCATCGATCCACGCAATCGGGATTTGATGACATGCATCAACCAAGTCAGCGAGCATGACCACCCGATCCCATTAGTCGCCTCTTTTGACAAGCATAGTTGCCTTTTACGGAAGGAATGGGTTGCTGAAGACCTATTTTACCCCAGATCTTCACATGTCTCAATTCATGTAACGGCAATGGAAGATTAACTGTTTCACTCAAGATAACATTCTGTACATTTTGTTAGAGAAACTTTTACAGTCTGGTTGAGCTTTAGAAAGAAATGGAAAATCAAGCAATTCATTGAGTATGATTTTCAATCACACCAGAATTTACTAAGCAGACAATGAGACTGAGACAGTGTTGAGATATCCTGTGTCATCTCTAACACTGTATCAATACTTGCAATCTATGTCTTAAAAAATGAACAAACACAGACAGTTCCTCATGTAAATGATAAAAGCTGTACTATTATATTGTTGTGGATATGTCATACACCCCATCGTTTCATGCCATGGCATATACACAAAAAGGGACCACAGACCTGTATAAATGCATTCTGTGTTAGTTTGATTTTTTTAAGATTGAAATTTTAAGATTGAAATTTCAAGATGGTAAGAAAATGAAGCTGAAGTGATTAAGTAAAATATCTGATTTGAATGAGATTGTGATACTGTGTCTGTTGGTTATAAAAGGAGTCTGTTACAGAATACATACCAGGGTAACGAGCCATGTATAGTTTCACTATCTATGGTACAACTGCATCGGTTCAAATTCTGGATTTTTAACTCTATCATTGCAGTGGACAAATTAACTCACCTTCTGAGGTATGGTATGACTGTTAACATTGAAGTTTCATGGTTAGCTTACAAAAAACAAAAGACAGCATCATTATTATTTCTGTTTCCCAGAGAACAGCCTCCACACATCATGCTCAAGTGGGGAAATTAACCCAGGCCTCTAATAACCACCGCCCTACACAAGCTCAGAATGATGGTGCACATCTATCACCATGAGCGCAGGATAAAAATAAACCCGTTTGACGTTATGGTGTATCTCATTAATATGCCGTGATCAACAGCTTTAACAAAAAACATCCAACAGAAGCACTTGGCTATGTCAGTCTAAACGATAAAGGAACATTAAGTTCTTGCCATGGGTGCCTAAGTTAATGAAATTCACTTTTTTTGCCCTAGTCTGGATAAGTATATTGTTTAATGCCGCACTCGGCAATATTCCATCTATATGACAGCCCACTCAGCAATATTCCATCTATATGACAGCCGCACTTGGCAATATTCCATCTATATGACAGCCGCACTCAACAATATTCCTTCGCTATGACTGGCCAGTAAATAATAAAATCTGGACCAAACAATCCATCGATTGATATTGTCACAATCTCATTAAAATCAGACCTCAGTTCTCGCTACCGCTAAACAAAGATCTGAGGACATCCCATTTGGGGTCACGTCAGAACGACCTTTCACCCGACCAATCAGAGCATCGGTTACCAGATTATGAAAGTGACAGTTGGAATGTGATTTCTAATCATGCAGCCTCGAAAACTTTAACTCTGAACGATAGTTACGGGTTTAACGACTGAATCCCTACCATCTGGACCATCTATTAGCCATTCCAGAATGTTCTTTTGTTCAGGTTTCAAATTTGTAATCGAGAATTTGTCAAAATATGTTTCGAAGCGTAGTTGCCAATTTGAAATTAGTGCCGTAGGCACGAGAAAGCTACCTTCTGATTGGTCATTCCATTGGTCGGTCAAAGTTCGCGAAAGGTCTGTCTAACGTGACCCGTTATGGGATGTCTGCAGATTTTTGTTTAGGGGTAGCGAGAACTAAGATCTGATTTTAATGAGATTGATATTGTCAGCAACCATCCATTCCCTTGGGGGTAAGCTGACATGCTATCAACAAAGTCATTGAGCCTGACAACCAGTTCCACTCAGTCACCTCTTCAAACTTGCATAGGTTAACAGGAACCTGTTCTAACCTGGAATCTCTACAAGGTAGGTTCTTGAAGTCCAATCCCACCAGGATAGCAGATATACATGAAGCCTCACATATATCTCAAATGAACACTCCAATGCACGAGAAAGTAGTGCCATGGCACTGTAGCTCACTTGTGCCACCCCAAAAACAATCTATGTAGGCCAACCATCTTTGAGGTAAGGAATGGTTAATATTCCATAAAAATGGACAAAATTTGACATTCATAAAACTTATATAAAAACCTGATTTTTAACCATAGTTAAATGTTGCTTGCCTTGACGAAAATTGTTCAAACAGCATGTTCCCTATGTTCACAGGATATTGTTTATTTGTTTGTTTGTTATTAAACGCTGCGCTGCACTGCACTGCACAAATATTCTTATCTGATAATATTTCTATCTTTTGTCTAGCCCATATGACAATAATAACATATGTAGTGGGGAAATATTCCTATCTTTTGCTTAGCCCATACGACAATGCTAACATCTGTGGTGGTGAAATATTCCTATCTTTTGCTTAGCCCATATGACAATGCTAACATCTGTGGTGGGGAAATATTCCTATCTTTTGCTTAGCCCATATGACAATGCTAACATCTGTGGTGGGGAAATATTCCTATCTTTTGCTTAGCCCATATGACAATGCTAACATCTGTGGTGGGGAAATATTCCTATCTTTTGCTTAGCCCATACGACAATGCTAACATCTGTGGTGGGGAAATATTCCTATCTTTTGCTTAGTCCATACGACAATGCTAACATCTGTGGTGGGGAAATATTCCTATCTTTTGCTTAGCCCATACGACAATGCTAACATCTGTGGTGGGGAAATATTCCTATCTTTTGCTTAGCCCATACGACAATGCTAACATCTGTGGTGGGGAAATATTCCTATCTTTTGCTTAGTCCATACGACAATGCTAACATCTGTGGTGGGGAAATATTCCTATCTTTTGCTTAGTCCATACGACAATGCTAACATCTGTGGTGGGGAAATATTCCTATCTTTTGCTTAGTCCATACGACAATGCTAACATCTGTGGTGGGGAAATATTCCTATCTTTTGCTTAGCCCATACGACAATGCTAACATCTGTGGTGGGGAAATATTCCTATCTTTTGCTTAGCCCATACGACAATGCTAACATCTGTGGTGGGGAAATATTCCTATCTTTTGCTTAGCCCATACGACAATGCTAACATCTGTGGTGGGGAAATATTCCTATCTTTTGCTTAGCCCATACGACAATGCTAACATCTGTGGTGGGGAAATATTCCTATCTTTTGTCTAGCCCATATGGACATGAAAACAAAAAAATATGTTGAAAATGAAAGCAAGAAATTGACATCATTCCATGCCGCCTGAAATATGCAAAAGGAATACCTTGCTGTAGAAAATATATTTTGGAAAAAGAAATACCCATAAACATTCAACCCGAATATGAGCAGAAAGAGAGTGCACCACAACTATGTGCAAATCAAGAGTTGTTTCAAATTAAACTCAGTGACAAAACTCAGTAAGAAATAAAACCTCATTGATTTATTACTTTATATTTTGATAAACTTTCAATATTTACCATATTTCAGTCTTTGCCAATCTCCAAGGTGAACCATTAGCAATTTACACATTTTTTGTTTTTTAACTTAATATTAACATAAAATTATGTTATTTTCTGCATGAATGCACCTGCAAGCAAGTATTACTTAACACTTAATAGCTGACCTTGCCAATTTAACATGAAACAAACAAGTCAAAGGCCAAAGTTCACATTAATAGGTACAGGAATTCCCATAAATTCTTAAACAGTCATTAAGATAATAATTTCATCATCACTTGCACCAGGTCCGTTGATGCAGCTGCTTTCTCAAGCACTGTAGTCTTCATGGGTGCAGTGTTTACTGGGTGCAAAGTGCTAATTAGCATCTTCGTCGCCTGGGGATCTATTCTGGCTTAATGAGATGATAAAAATTGTCATTATGTATAAAGCTCTTTAAAGTTTTAAAATTAGCTCCTAGAACACGTTGTACAGACTATTCATATCATTAAACCTACATGTGTTCATTTTGTTTTTTGTTTCAAAACCTTCAAACATGCTACATAACAAATCCCCAAGTACAAAAGACTTGAAGCATCCTGTTTTGCCATTGAGGTAGAATATGGCACCATAAAGCTAATTTAAGGGACTTACTTGTGAAAAGAAATGGCTTCAGCAGGCCCAACAGAACAGCTTGTCACTGAGTTTGGGGGATCACTGAATTTATTATTCTAAGAATTATAGAGTTAATCCTGATATTCCAAGAACTTTCAAATATTGGTATTCTAAACAGTACTGCCTTTTATATTCTGAAAGTTTTGTTATTGATGCTACATCCTACTTATGTCAGAGATTTCAATTAGACATTGAAATGAATTTGACAAGAAATAAGTGAAGAGAAGGACTAAAAACATTGCTATCTAGTTTTATTGAGTTTGTATTTCATGACTTGTTGTAATACAAGGAAAACAAACTCCGTTCTTTCGGGACTGTAAGGTTGAAATGGTTTTCTTTAGGAATGACTATCATACAGAGCATAAAATGAAAGAAAGTCAATACTAAAGAAGTATCACCATGAGTAATTTTGTCTTCAGAGAAGTTAAAAGAACTTGTATATTTGTTTATTTCACCTACTGAAATGAACCATCAGTGAGCATGCAGGACAATGCAATATACAACACATGCAATAAATGAAATATACACCCCATTCCTTCATGCAATATACCACAGCAACCTAAGTGTCAATCACATTCCATCTGGTCAAATTGGTTTTGTATTAATCCAAAAATTAATCAACTGAACATTATATTTAAATGAAAGGAAAGATTATAATAAATGCAACTAAAGAACTAATAATGATTGATTAATAAAAGAGAAAGAAAGGACATTGTACCATTACCTGTTAGAGAGCATAACAAAATCTAAAAGAACAATACTGTAATAAACATATGTTAATTTCAATTTAAGGTTAAAATAAATTTCTTACTAATCTGAGAACATTAAAGAGTTGAAAGTTTTTAAATAACTAAATGTTAGATGTTAAACTGCAAGTGATAATTCTATCATGCAAATACACTCAAAAGCAGAGTCTCTGGTAGCAAAAAAAGCCTTTTTGCTGATAAAACATAAAAGAAGATAAATAAAAATGCCAAGAATTGAAAAAGAATTAATGTATCAGAGAATCACTTGATAAAGCAGCCAAAGCAACAATATCAGGACCTGAATAAACTCATTTTTGATCTGTTTGTTTTCAAATTAACCCATGTAGTTCATTGCTTTTTGTCAAAGGATTAGAATATGTTGCATTTGGAAAGAATAGTATTTGAAATATTTGAACCTATGATTTTGATTTAAGACATTTTTTCTTCATAAGAACTAAACTTTGGTGTTGGTGTTTCAGTAAATTAGCAAAGTGCACTTTCTACATATATTGTGAAATGTATACCAAACATAATTTGGGTTGCCATGGTAAGTTGAACATGCAAAACAGAAACAGCCAATGAAACGCAAAGGCATTCAGCTCCAGCCAATCAAATGCAAGACATGCAAATAACAAAGTGTGGATTAACTGTAAACATGAGTAATCATATGAGGGTCAGGATAGGGGGTATGATATGAATGATAAAATAAATCTTAATTTGAAATAAAATAAAATAATCTCAAACAGAACTTGTCAGACCTGTTAGTGCCACAATTGATAACACACGAAAAGATAAATAATTTCACGCAAAATTATGAAAATGGACAAGTTAAAAACATGTTTATTCTAAAAAAAACATCGGCCTACCCCCAATCCAGACCTTCATTAAACACAAGAAATAGGCAAAAGGCTTACTTGTTAACACTATATTCAGCAATGCTATTCGGTCATGGAACATGTAAAAAACATAAGACAAAATTTGATAAGCATATTCGATGACTTAAACAAACTTCATACATAAATGTTAAAACAAGGATGACTAGTTTTACCAGTGGAATTGGTGGAAAGCAAACAGGATTGGTCTGAACTAGAACTGAAAATACTCAGTCAAAACATCAATGGTAACCGCATTCTACATCCATCACTAATGTACAATGTATGATTACATTACAACAGAACAATATGGTCATTTCCTTTGATGGAACAGGAATAATGCATTTTGGGATATATATTTGTCACTAAAGGTTAATTACATCACATGATGAAGATGGCAACAGGAGGTTCGTGTGTCCACGGTAACACAAAGCAGTGAGATGTTTATTTCATCACATCAAATAGTTGACACATTTGCGTACAGCTGGGTGTGGATAGTGGCATGGGATATAGAGACAATTTGCATCGCGACAACATTTCGCACAAGACGTTGGTGGGAGACATTGACATGGTGTATAGGTATATCTAGGTCTATATACACAACCAGAGTTTTACAGGGAGGATCGGGGAAAGAGACACTGACAGAAGAGTCTGGAGTCAGAAGCTGCCGGTTTGTAAACAAGTAAACAATTTGCATTTCTTGTTGATTTTCTGTTGACATTGAAGCCATGTCATTCAGTGCCAATGTGCTCAGCTTGACCATCGGCGAAGAAATATTTCAACTGCAGTCACACCATAAAAAATTGATTGAATTTGTTTTGGACCCTATTATCTACATGTTTCCCATTTACTTTTGATTCTCAGATGAAACACAAATTGAGGTCATATATCCCAAGTGATTGGTCACGTGAAGTAGAACCCAGGTTATATTTAGATATACCTTTGAGCGTCTTCAAGAGTATTGCAGGGAACAGATTTAAATCATAATCTTTAAAAAGGCAGTTTTTCCTCCTGTAATTATCTCTTTCATTTCCTATCAGTCATATTTCATATTTGATAATATTGATGTTAAATCAAATCACAAATTCCTTTCTACCGAGAGGTCAATGATTTATATTCAACTGTCATATTGTTCCTGTGTTGAACCTAAGTCCTCCATTTATAGCATGGGTACCTTGTAGGATTGAAATTGGACTGGCATTATAACACTAAACAATAACCAATTTTAACTATAATGGTGTCAATGTCAAATTAATAATTATTTGGATAGTTGTTTGGAGTAAGTGTTACCATTAGTAATAAAAGGTTGCATAACCTACTTAGTCTTATTCAAAGTTGCAGATTTGGGACTTTATGTATATCTAGCATCCCACTTATATTTTATTCCGGTTCTGATTATGTTGATGATTCAAAGTCCATTGCAATGGATGAAAGCACTTTAAAATGTCATGAAAGGGTGCTATGGTTAATAAGTTGAAGAGCATCTCTCTAACAATGGTACACTTAGCTGCAGCTCTTGGTGAAAGTCACCAAATGCATTTCATCCCAGTGTATTTTTCAACGTTTCAGGGTCTCAAATTGAACCTATTTGACATTCAACCTCCTTACACCTTCAAGAATAGGTTCAAACTTTCCACCCCCTTGGATGAGCTCAAGGAGAGAGCAGCTATTACCTTCACACATAAAACCTTTCAACACAGTTAGTTCAAATGTTCCTCTGAGATGGGGACAGATACTTCAGGAAATGAACAAGTCGTGATATTCTGAACAAGTTAATTATCCAACATTGCCATTCATTACTACCTTGCTACTCAGAAATGTACTACTTTTTTGTCAGCTGATCATATTTGTTGAGCTTATGGTAAGTGTGTTCACTCTTAAATCATCCTACCCTTTGGAAATAATAACATTTTCTTGTCAAAGGATGAGACTCTTTAAGACATCTTTTTATCTGAAGCACAATGTACATCTGAAGGACACTGACTCAATAATTAACTTTTGTCTATCTTGTTTTGCTATTGACACTTGTGTAATGATTAACTTAAACTATGAATAAAAACTCTTGTAGTTTTTATCAATTAATTAGTTTTCTTGATTACTTTGAATCACTGTAATTGAGTTATCAAAAGTTGAGTTGCGAAGTACATTTCTTAAATTTTCAAATTTGAATTTAATTTCAGCACTCTGCTTTTCCCGCCTTTCTTTTTATATAGAATGTTTTAACTTTTTGGTAGAGTGGCTTGTGAGTGGCTGTCAGTTTCAGTTGTATATTAATCATTAATGGGCATTCAAAAACTTAATACGAAGTTGCACGAAAAACATTTTGTTTATAAGTGTTACCTACACGACTTCTCTGTACAACTGAGTGTGTTTGAACATTCCCATTATGAGAAATACCGATTCTTTATCTGACAATATACGTATACAAACCTTGGCTAGGAAAATCTCACAACATGATTCCCCTCAACAAAACCATGAAAAAAATATATATTTGTAAATATATTTCAGTAAACTCTTGATTTGCACATGATGCAACTAAAACCATCCATATCACTTACCTGTGGAGGAAAATGAAAGCAAAGTGTCTTTAAAAAAATAGCAAGATAGGTGAAATTTGGGATCTTATCATAAAACTGAAATATCACATAGTCAATCAGCTCCACAATAGCCACAGGGACCATGCTGAAATGTGGCCACAGATATAAAAGCTTTGGAACATGCAGTGTCATAAAAACTTGGTCAAGTGCATAAGGACATTAAAACTTGGTCATGGGCATAGGGACATGAAAACTTGGTCAAGTGCATAGGGACATGAAAACTTGGTCATGGACATAGGGACAAGAAAACTTGGTCAAGGGCATAGGGACATGAAAACTTGGTCATGGACATAGGGACAAGAAAACTTGGTCAAGGGCATAGGGACATGAAAACTTGGTCATGGACATAGGGACAAGAAAACTTGGTCATGGACATGGGGACATGAAAACTTGGTCAAGGGCATAGGGACAAGAAAACTTGGTCAAGGGCATAGGGACATGAAAACTTGGTCATGGACATAGGGACATGAAAACTTGGTCATGGACATAGGGACATGAAAACTTGGTCAAGGGCATAGGGACAAGAAAACTTGGTCAAGGGCATAGGGACATGAAAACTTGGTCATGGACATAGGGACATGAAAACTTGGTCAAGTGCATAGGGACATGAAAACTTGGTCAAGTGCATAGGGACATGAAAACTTGGTCAAGGACATAGGGACATGAAAACTTGGTCAAGGACATAGGGACATGAAAACTTGGTCATGGACATAGGGACATGAAAACTTGGTCATGGACATAGGGACATGAAAACTTGGTCATGGACATAGGGACATGAAAACTTGGTCATGGACATAGGGACATGAAAACTTGGTCAAGTGCATAGGGACATGAAAACTTGGTCAAGTGCATAGGGACATGAAAACTTGGTCATGGACATAGGGACATGAAAACTTGGTCATGGACATAGGGACATGAAAACTTGGTCATGGACATAGGGACATGAAAACTTGGTCATGGACATAGGGACATGAAAACTTGGTCATGGACATAGGGACATGAAAACTTGGTCAAGGGCATAGGGACATGAAAACTTGGTCATGGACATAGGGACATGAAAACTTTGTCAAGGGCATAGGGACATGAAAACTTTGTCAAGGGCATAGGGACATGAAAACTTGGTCATGGACATAGGGACATGAAAACTTGGTCAAGGGCATAGGGACATGAAAACTTGGTCATGGACATAGGGACATGAAAACTTTGTCATGGCCATCATGTAAATGAGGATTGGGACATGGATATAGGGACATGAGAAATGGGGCACTTATGGACACCATTGGCATAGATAAATGGACATAGAAACATAAAACTGGATCATTGACATAAATATGGATCATGGACATAGGGGCATGAAAACTTGGACAAAGCCATAATGGAAATGAGGATTGGGACATGGACATATAAGGACATGAAAAATTGGGACATTTATGAACATTTACTTATTTATTCATTGGCATAGGGACATCAACATGAAACATAAAAATGGTTCATGGACATAAACACTCAGAAAAGACATTTCAATATGAGAGTTGGAGCATGGACATTTGGAAATGGGAGTTTAGTTTGGTCACAGATAAAGAGAAATTAGAAACATACTTCATACAAATGATAAGGATGGAGATTCATAAGGAGACGAGGCTTTGGGAAACAATGTAGGGATGTCTTTGACCCTCAACATGAAGACAATAAACATTCTAACCGTGAACATATAAAGCCCCAAGCATATGAAGACATCACGCTAACCTAACTTTGGGGTAATTTTCACTGTTGAATTTCTTGATCTTTCAGTATCCTATTTTCACTTCAACATATTTTGCATCGTATGAAAGAGGTTGAATTCTCTTGATCTATAATTCATTTATGAAGAAAGCAATTTCCTCTCTTCATATTTAAACAACAATCAACATATGGCTGAAATATTTAGTACCCAAATTACTAAATTAAACACTGCAGGGATTTTTTGAACTCTTGCAACTGAATATTCAATGATTCAAATAATCATTTCCTTCCCTCAGTTATTAGTGTAGATTCCTTACGAAGCTGAATGCCTGATTCCTGAAATTTGAACACAATTTAATTTCCTTATCTCACTTGGCAAACCAAATTCATGCACCCCTGACTAAGATAGGTTGGGGCATATAGCAATGGAGAAGAAACAGTTGATCTTGACACATACATCTGAAAAATGAAGACACATGCATTGCAACGTAAAATGTGGACAGACGCAACATGAACACTGCATTTGCTGTTGCTATATCCTAGTTCCTTCTCCACCTGTTGGAGAACATGCAAGTGCTTCATGGTAAACACCTTATTATATATAACAACAACTGTACAGTGTGTTAAAGGCCTTCAGTAGTCTGAAGGGTCAATGATTCTCATGCAGTTGAAATTGTTATAACAAAGTACCACATATTATGTCAGAATGTCAGTAGATCTCTCATAAAAGTATTTCATATTCATATTTCATATCTTCCCATTCATAAAACATGCAAACATCAGTTCCTCGAGATTATTTCCCATAAATCTCTAAGTACAAATTGTACAATAGTTTTGATAAAAATATGTCATAAAATTTATATTCTACTGGTACAATATTACACATTTGAATGTGAATCAAATTCTTTTTATGAAACAATGGTGATGTGTACTATAATGATTTCACATCTATATGAAATTGTGATATTTGAAAATAATGCATGCTTGATTGTGAATTTAATTTAGATGAAAGTGTGCTGTCTTATGAATATCAAAATGTTGACTGAAAAAAACGTGTTTTCCTTTTCTTGTGTTTTTCAAATGTATTTGTGAATGAAACATATTTACAACACCAATATGTCAATCAAATTTCAAATTGATGTTAAGTGCTGTGTTTCATCATGCTTGATGTGTTTCACTCAAACAGGAATACGTGGAGATGTCATATGAATTAACCTTTGAATTTTTGTTCAGGAATGAAAACAATACATACACTATTACGCCATTCATTCTCTGAAATGATCTGATAAAGATTTCCAGATAAATACAAATAATTCACAAATATTTCAATACCAGGGGCCCGTTCCAAAAAGCGATCTTAGCGCTAAGACAGTCGTAGGTCAGTGTTTGAATACGGGAGTTACAATCATCTTAGCACTAAGATTGCTTCATGGAATGGGACCAGATGACAACTGTGGACTCTACTGACAATTAAACTTTCACCAAACTCAATACAATATGAAACTGAGTCAAAATCAGACAGGTCTAATTCTAAATTTCAAGATACTGACAGACTGACAATTGACGAGACATCGATTACAGTGATTAATTTCAACCACTGCTGATGACATGGCTGGCAAGCAATAGCACTGGGAACGAACATGCAAGAAGCTGAAACTAATGGCAGTTACAAAGTCAAAAACATCTAATTCACATATATAACATGGGATCCATAACTCATGTCAATCATATTCACAAAATTCCACAATCTTAAGTTTCAAAACCATTTTGTAATCTTGAAAACTAGTAGGACAATGAAAATAGCTTTTTTTTTCAATTGATATCCCACCATACTGATATGATTCATTGATAATTAACTATGTTACTCAAAAGAAGTTAAGGATCCCTCGATTTTTTTAATAATACTATACCTAATCCGTCACGGTGGAACAAATTTTCCATAGTGATATGAAAGAATCAGGTGATCATTAACTTTTTTCAATAGTATATGTTCTAAATGTAATTAAACATTTCCAATTTCTTAACAATTTTAATTATACTTAAATTTGTCTATCTAAGGATAACTAAATGAGTTTGACATGAGTTTTCAAAGATGTGAAGCTCTTAATGCCTTCTCTCCATGCAATTATCATCTTTGGTCAAGTATAACTACAGTGATCGCTCGCTATTGCGCTCTTCGATAAAGCGCTACTTCGGTTACTACGCGCGGTAACGCATGGCTCCCAAAATTTATGTACACTTTTATTACTGATAGTTTTACACAGACATAATTGTATTGTTGTTCGTTGTTCATTTGCACATAACGCTTCTCATTGCATAATCAACCGTTTATCGCTGAATGGAGTTCTAATAATCTGTTTGAAAACATCCGCGGCAAGTCCCGGAAATACGATTGTTCAACTAGTTAACTTTTCACACTATCGACCTTTGATCTTAGAAGCGCATGCATGCAATAAAAGAGAACCACAAGCGAAGTTTATATTCTTAATTAGTGAGGCAATCAAATTTGAGGCGACACTGTCACACACATGTAGTTGCTGTCACAACACGGCGGTCATTCATTTCGTAATCGCGCTTTCGTAACATCGCCTGTTTTTTTTCGTAGTTATAACAAGCGATTTCATTGGATTAAAATTTGTTTCTAATGACGCTTTCTTGCCGAAATCTACTACAAGTTTCGTGATTGGTCAATTTTGAGCATGTGACCTCAGGCAGCCAATCAAATTATAGCTGTGATACCACGCTCGTGTTTGATAAATTTCAGAAGTTGGCAAAAGATTTTTTGTTAAATCGTGTTAATCTGAACGTTTTAAGCAGGAAATCACGATATATATTAAAAATATGGAACTTCGCGAATGTATCGTGCTAGGTTACGAGCTGTGACAAAGATTTTTCATGCATAAATTTTTGCATTAAACATTGTGTCCGAGCCGAGAATTCAAGGCGACGAAAGCCGAGATGTCATTTGACTTACATTACACGCGATCGCACGAAACGATGGAAATAATAACTTAGATGTAAGTTTGATTACTTTTAGATATATTTTTGTTGATTTTATTTATCACTTTGTATAATATATTTAAAGATTTGTTTAAAACGTCTTTATTTTGCTCTTTGATGTGGACCCGTTGTCGAAATGTGTGTCAGAGAATTTTATTTTCAATAACATCGCGGGAAATAGTGAATAATTTTTTAATTTATCGATTAAAAATGATAAATTGAAATGGACTACGTATTTCAGACATTGTGAAATGTGACAGATTTAATAAATGAATGATATTACAGGTAGATCTAGGTCCATAAAAATATATACTATTTTGATGTGACGTGAGATAAACACATATTGATGATTTGAGATTTTCCGAGCGCACGCGCCTCGGCCTCGGTTAAACGGCTCATCGTCTATAACGCCCACCAATTATTTGGACCCCATTGGTAGCGTTATAGCGAGCGATCACTGTATGTTCATGCCAGGACTTCAGTAATTACACAAAGTCATACTTTTTATCTAAAGAAAAAGAATTTCAAATACAATTTGTCATGAAACATTAAGTTCTTCACATCTTCACAACATATCAGTTGCATTCTCACTTGATTTTTAATATTATGGAGCACATACCGTCAAATAATTATTTTTTATGATTATCGTTTTCATTCATGCTCCTTTTAAAAATCAGATGATTTGCGTCAATACATCCAAGCAGACAGAGGGAAATACAAGATAGATCCTATTGCCTAACTTAAAATGATTAATGACATGAACTCTCTTCAAAAACCCTGAAAAATAGATTTGGAAATGAGTTTCTAAAAAATGAAAATAGAAAACCAAACCTTACCCAGCCAGAACGATGAAGCAGTCCAACTTGTTCCAGGAATCAGCAAGGTAGGTATCCTTTCCGCAAATACCCATTGCAATCATTTTGATTAGCATTTCCACGGCAAAAAATGCGAATATGAAATGGTCAAATCCCTCCAGAACACGACACCTGGTGGTGGAGCACACTTGGTCATCGCAGGGCTTGTACATTCCAAGGGTCAGACAGTTGAGTAGAATCACCATCATGCTACATCGCTCAAACCATGTGATCAGAGTTAAGGACAATAATGTTCACTTGATTACAAATACTGTATTCGACGTAATAAGCGCCCAGGGCGCTCTCAAAATTAAAAATAGGGGGCTCTTGTTAGAATATTATTTTGGTGAAAAACAACAGAGTTGAAAGATAAATTCTGTGGTTTATGCTGGCAGCCTGAAATGTTTATATACGACAGATATATTTTTCCAGAATTCAACTGCCCATAATTAAGGGTGCATATTACACACGGGTGCGTATTATACGTGAATAAATAAGTGTTGTGTACATTGATCAATTGGAAGGAGTGCTAATTGAGATTGTTCACTAGCCAATATATTAGCAAATATCGCCGTGGGCGCTTATTAGAGCAGGGCGCTTATTAAGTAGAATACGGTACATGCATATAGATTTGATAAAGAAATGACAATATGGTAATGTTATGAAATAATGCTGAACTGTTGAAATAAGGCTAACTTGATTTTGTTTGTTTGTTTAACACCACACTTAGCAGTATTCCAGCTATATGAAGGCAGTATGTGATTAATTCAGTCAAGACCAGACAAACCAGTGACTGATATTATGAGCAACCCATGCCATCAAGGTATGACTTGCATTCAACGATAAATATGATACAATGATACAAACATAAAACATGGTTGATTGTAATAAACATTCAACCGTTAACTTATGAATTTCATAAACATCATGAAAATATTCCAAATATATGAAAATAATGAATTATGGTAAAACGTATACATCAAACTTACAATAAGATAAATGCAAGTGACTTGATTGAAAAAATATTAAAACTTTCTCATAAATTTAATGAAATATCAATGGTGACAGTTTAATTCAAATATCAGCTTGATATTATGAAAACATAAAAAGAAATAAGGCAAAATACATTGGTAATAGTTTCATAGTTTTCATTTCTTTTCAACGTGATGAACAAACTGACAGCAGACCACAGCCTCTTCTGGCTGACCAACACTATGGATATGATGCCTATATAGTTCATGGGAAAGTTTCGGGCATCATGCCAACAGTTAAGATGTATTTCATAACTGAATATTCTACTGGGTGGAATCTCCGAGAAAGCTTTTGTTCTTAAAGTGTGAGCAGGTGGGTTCAATGTTTCAACTTGACGCCAAAAATAACACACACTTCTTTAAATATTTGGCTTTCTTTCAAAGTAAAACCATGTGACCAGGTATCCAAATGCGAAATATACAACATTGAAATTAACGCTTAACGATTTCACACCAACTAACTCAGTAAAGTAAGTAAGGTGAGAACATTTTGATGATAATCTCTCTTTGAAAGGACATTTGGCACATTTTAGTTATATTTTGGCAGCTGTTTGTGGCAAAAGCTAACCTTAATCAGGAATTACGATTGAAGGTTTTGGGAAAGAAATTCAATCTGTTACACCTCAATGTACATGAGATACAGGTTGTCCATATCAGAAACACATTAAGAAACTTGTGAGTAATGCACAGCTTGAGTGGAGCTCTGGTGCGTTCACAATGAAGACCCTCCAGTGATGATATGGAGAGGGGCTTCATGGCTAAATACGTTAAATACACCTGGGAATAAAGTATGCACAACTTTCTAAATAATTCCATATATAATAGCCATTTCAATAAATCCTATCTTGTATTAATTTTCTCATGCAATACATTTGTTTTTAATTACACAGTGTAATACTCACACTGAAATACAGATACCAAAATTGATTTTCTAATGTTTTGCAACTCTTTCATGGCATTGGTTTTGTTGTTTGTTTGTTTGTTCTCAACAATATTCCATCTATATGTCGGCGGTCAGTGAATAATCAAGTCTGGACCAGACAATCCAGTTATTGACATGTATCAACCAAGTCAGCTAGCCTGAACAATTGATCCCGTTATTCGCCGCTTACAACAAGCATAGTCGCCTTTTACGGGAAGCATGGGTTGCTGAAGACCTATTCTACCCCGGATCTACAATTTGAGTGAGTGAGTGAGTTCAGTTCTTCAGTTATATCCCGGCAGGTCAGTTTGATGTGGGAGGAAAGCCAGAGATCATGCAGGTCCTAGACGTTTACCAGTTTGGTGAAACTCACAAGCATGGGTATGGTGCCGACAAACCTAGATACTTAATCAGGACGAAACCAGGATTCAACCACTGGTTTCTTGCTGACCTTGCTGACCTTGCTGACACATCTCTGTACACCAGATTGCACTGTCTTAGATGACAGGACTATCTGTGCCCTGTTTGCTGCTTGAGGATATGCAATTGTTATGTGATGTTTTGAATACTCTATCAGTGTCTGCTGCTTGAAATATTCAACAAGAAAAACAAGATAGAGGATTTGTCAAAGGACTTTGTCAAAAGATTCTTTGACTGCCTTAAATAGTTCTGGCTAGGTGTGAAGATCAGACAGTTTATTCAAATGTTGGTCTGACCTATTTCCTGCTGTTGTTCAAACAAGCCTGTTTGGAAATTGGATGGAACTATTAGTTGAGAATATTTCACCGTGTAAAAGTACGAACATGTCAGTAACGAAGTGACCCTAAGCGAAAACAATCTATAATTACCAACTTCAATCTAATCTTTGCCCACTGGTAATTAGTGTTGCTGCTGATGCGAGTAATGAACCCTTGATAGAGACCACTCACTTGGAAGTCAATCAGTGAATGACCCTGACACGTGTTGCAGTAGACTTGGTGATGGGGACAACAGTACTGCATTCCTGTTCACTAACAACTATCACATCCTTTCAGTTACAGCTCCCAACCCACCCTCTCAGTGACAACATCCTCCCCAACCCCTCAGTGACAACATCATCCACACCCTCTCAGTGACAACATCCTCCCCAACCCCTCAGTGACAACATCATCCACACCCTCTCAGTGACAACATCCTCCCCAACCCCTCAGTGACAACATCCTCCCCATCCCCTCAGTGACAACATCATCCACACCCTCTCAGTGACAACATCCTCCCCATCCCTTCAGTGACAACATCATCCACACCCTCTCAGTGACAACATCCTCCCCAACCCCTCAGTGACAACATCATCCACACCCTCTCAGTGACAACATCTTCCCCAACCCCTCAGTGACAACATCATCCACACCCTCTCAGTGACAACATCCTCCCCATCCCTTCAGTGACAACATCCTCCCCAACCCCTCAGTGACAACATCCTCCCCAACCCTTCAGTGACAACATCCTCCCCATCCCTTTCAGTTACAACCCCATCCCTACCCCTCCCTTTCCAACTTCTACCGAACCAACTTGAGTTTCAATTCCTTCTCACCCGCTTCATTTAAAACTCTCGCAGCACCCTTTTAAGTTACAATCCCCATCCACCCCAACAGTTAGTGATTTTGACATAAAAAGCTGTACATAGGTCAATGACTTGGACCCAAGAAAAGTAATAAGTCACTGGCAAAAGTCAAAAAGTCAAATAAACAAAATGGTGGACAAACCATAACAGCAAATCCATACAAAATCATTCATGATTGGATGAATGTATGATCTGGCCAATGAACATCATAAGAAAATTTTAAAGCAGTTGACTAAGTCACTATAGCTCCTTTCCCTATGGCACAGAAAGTATCATGCAAAGACATGCTCTGCTCAGCATTTCGATTATGATTTTTCATGGCTGTGTATTGTTTTATTAAATTGATACAGTAAGTAGGACTATTCCTTACTATTTACTTTTTAATTATGAAATTATGAAAAAAGTGATGCCTTGCTTAGAATTTCTAATGGTCAAAAGTCTGACTACTTCAACTAACTATCTGTCAAATTGAAATTATATCGGTCTATGACCGGTGACCATAGTCCATGTAAAACTCTGAGTTACAACATCCATACCGCCACCTTAAATTACAACTCCTCAACACCAGTCACTACTTCCAAACCCCTTCATCTGTCCACAATAATTCAGCCACGATTCACATCTCCCTGCTTAAAAACAACCCCACAAGAACATCCCACTTTTTCCAAAGCATGCCTCCCATACATCCACCCCTACACTAACTCTCCCCTCAGAAAAACACAACCTCATCATGAGAAGGGCCTTGCCTCCCTGACCACATTCCAAACTGACCGTGGTGTGTGACTAAAGCCAACTGTTGGCCAGGTAGACCAAGTCTGACTGGGACCATCAAAAGCCACTACAGTGTAGAGCAACTTGACCCAACATCAAGCAGACTGTCCAAATTCCATACTGCTAACCCAATCTGCCAATTGTAAAGGTTGCCCCTCACAAAAATCGTTTCAGTCCTGCCAGATGCCATACTCATGTTGAGAAGTAGGTTTCTTGGCCCACAAACCTGGATGTAAACATTCCAGTGCTTACCAAAATGGTCAGGGGTGTTTAGCTGAGTTTGTTTAACACTGTCGACAAGGCAAGATTAGACGATGTATACACCTGCCTGTCATCGCCGTGGTGGCCATTTCTTATGCGTCTTACCTTTATAACAGTGCAAAAGATATATGAGTTTTTTTAGAGTAGCTAAAAGCATTCAGACATTCTGCTTACAACTGTCTGGAAGTTGACTAGAAGGAGCATTTATCTTGCAATCAGGCTTTCTAGGCTTTGGTCCACTTATTACAACCGTTACATTATCTGGGCCCCGTTCCACAAAGCGATCTTAGCACTAAGACTGTCGTAAGTCTTAAATCATCATAAATCTTGACAAAAAAATAATAATCTCATGAAGAAGTCATAGACCATTCCAGAGAAAAGTGATAGACCATTCCATGAAGAATCAACAGACCGTTTGAGGGAGAACTACAGATAATGCCATGAAGGAAAAAGACCATTCCATGGAAAAGTAAAAGACCATTCCATGGAGAGGTAAAAGACTATTCCAAGAAGAAGTAAAAGACCATTCCATGAAGAAGTAAAAGACCATTCCGTGAAGAAGTAAAAGATCATTCCATGGAAAAGCAAAAGACTATTCCATGAAGAAGTAAAAAAACATTCCAAGCATAAGTAAAAGACCATTCCATGAAGAAGCCGAAGACCATTGCACAAAGACGTAAAAGACCATTCCAAGGAGAAGTAAAAGACCATTCCATGAAGAAGTAAAAGATGATTCTATGGAGACACAAATGACCGTTCTTGGGAAAAGTAACACAACACCAGAATGATATTCCTTGAGGGTAAACAGACGCACTAAAACAGCAAAAAATTCCTTAGGGAATGAACATATATTTTCTCCCCTGGAGATACATGTCAAATGTAATACAGCAATACATCCACAGACAAGTGTGTACACGCTGACCTCTAACAGTGATGTACCACATGCACTTTGATATCACGTTATCACACTGTCTTCCCTGGGCAATATTTCACTTGGAACAGCATTTCAACGACTGATGTCTTGTGAAGACTCATTTTGTAGCCATAACAAAATCAGATATTCACATAAACTACTTTCTCCCATATGCCTACATGCATTACCTCGTTTTCATGACAGTCCTGAAGTCTCAAGACGAAGATAAGCAAGGCTTCCTAGCATGTTTAAGTCTCAAAGTATGACATTACGTTAACAGTTATTCAACACAGGCATAACCTTATTCAAGAGCCATCTTAGTCCCGGTGTTTGTTCAGCGATTTACGACCAGATCTGAGAAGGTTTTACTATTGCCTTCAGTTTCCATTATCTGTTTTGCCAGTTACATCCTATTCCTCATGACCGAGCAGTAGCCTGTCCAATATCCTACATATTTTGTCTTTGATCATCTTCACTACGCCTCTCTGCTCCCAAAAGGCAAATTCTGGCAGCCTGCTTCGTTCCACACTTGGCAAATATGTGCATTGGTTTTGAAAACATGATAACACTCTGCGAATGCTTTTGTTCCAATTTGTCAACAGTCCAGGATACAAGGCATATAAATTCATTTGATTAGGCCTTCAAACATTTTTCATCATTGACATGGAATCTGATTAATCATTTTATGGACATGAATTCTTACAATTGATAGATCACAGGTGACTATTTTTAATTTTTTTACAAGAACTTTTTTTTTATTACAAGGCGAACGTTGTATCACTTGGGAAATTTCTGTCTCAAGCATAATTTTCGTATTTCGAGTGTTATTGAGAAGTTGAACACAGGTCAGTCAATTTAATCATGTTCTCTGCAGTTAGGGCCTATGATCAAAATAACAGAATGAACAAAACCACCTCAAAATGCTGTCCTGTTTCTGTCCTATTCCTGTAGCACTGTGATTTAACAAAAATATAAAATGTCTTTTGCCAAGAAAAGGCGTCTTTGACTTAAAACATTTAGCTTCAATAAATAATTAAATAAAAACATCTCAAAAAGCATCCTTTGTAATCTTTCGCCTTTAATTATTAATCAAACAATTTGTATTTGCTGCCAAAAACTTAGCAATGCTTACCGATTGGCAAGTGAATCTTATTGAGTGCAAATGATATTTTCGGATACAATTTCTGACTTTAAATGAAATTGTATCTGAAAATTATCAAAAAGGCTTTTCGATGCACAGTATCAGTTGTCAAGGTAATGGTTGAAAATATAATCAGTCATTTTGTTCCAAAGAGCAAAGACAGTCTTAGTTTCAAATAATGACAGTGATCCACATCTGAACAGTGCCATTGTAATAACTGCCATCACATTTCCCAAATGGTTCTTATGTTAACTACAAAGTGTCTCAAATATCTCGGGATTTGAAATAATGTATTAACAAACATATTTATCTTCCAACATGGTCATCATATGTTTCAGATTGTTCTGATCCCTGCATCATCAACCTTCAATCTCTTCTGACCATTGCCCACTCAAGGGCTTTTGGCCAATCATGGGTTGTACAATTGCCAATTTCACTAAAAGCCTTGTCAAATCACTTAGCTGATAAAATATATTTCTGTCAATTTACCATGGTGTCATTTTTCAGAATACAAAGTAAATTACACCATTTTTTTATTAGGAAATGGACTGTCAATCAGCTAGGTGTATTTACTTGAGTCCAACCTTCTGACTTTGATATATGTAATGTTGATTTCATATGAAATCTACATGAACTGTATCTGTGTGTGGAAAATGATACTATGTTTACAGTGAAGATCGTGTTCATTACATTTCTTATCACTGCCAGTTGCAGCAATGTGTGTCCATCACGCTTAGAGCAATGGGATTTTTTTCAGCTGAAAACAATGAAATCTCTTTCTAACTTTATCTTATAGCAAAACTTTTAAAACTGTCAAAAGTCTTTTTTCACACATGAAACAAAGGTGTATTTTGGGGATTCATATACAATTTTCAGAAACAATATCATTGAAAAATCCATACGCATGTCAAATTTTGACAAATAATAATTTTCAATTTCAAACGGGGATATATCTTTCACAAACCCTCCAACAATTTGTGAACAGACATTTCAATCACTTCGTTGTGACAAAATGGTCAGTATGTGAGAAATCGATGAGGAAATTGATGAGTAAATGGAACAACCCTGAAGAACAATCAGCTGGGTTTTTCCTGATTGAATATCTTGCCTCATCCACTTCCACATCCAGAGTGCAACTAAATTTTGACACTCATTTCTACTTAATATCACTGCCAGCAGGGGTCTCTTTTTGTGCCATTGATTTTTGTCACCTTCAAAATGAGTAGTGTTGCGCCAAGTTGATTTTGATGGGTTTCGTAATAATTAGTGTCAGCTTAAGATTTAGAAATAATTTTTCTCAACACTTTCAAATTTCTGACATAATTGCTTATTGATGGTTTTCAGGCTTGTCAAGTTTACATCTCTCTACATAGATTGATTTTTGTAAGCCTTTTAAAAAAATGGTCGGTCTCAAGCTCTTAGCATATATACAAATGCCATCAGCATCCAAATTCAGCCATGCTCTATGCTTGAACTTCCCGAGAATCACTATAAACTACCTACTAAGATGACATCTTTTATCTAGAAAGGTATTGTTGACAAAGCACCCACACCACTAATGAGGAACACCAATGTATCCGGGCTTATTACATACATTCATACATACAAATTCCTTTTTTTATGTCAATCTAAATATGTTGAAAAAACTCTTGCTTAAACCTGTGGTTTGGAAAAAAATATTTTTTGAACAGAGTTCTAATTCACTATACAGAATCCTTTTATAGGTGTTTAGAGGGTATATGTTATATTATTAATATTGCAATTGGATTTGGTGGTCTTTTCCACCTCAGTTGCTGTTCACAAACGAAATAATCCTAACAATATTTTACATCCATCAGTTGAAGAGACAGGTATTTGACAATTATACAGCTCTTTAAGGGGACTACAGCCTGGCCAGTTGGCAGGCCAAGCATGTTGAATTCAAGTCAGTCAAAACCCATGTTTGTCTGCCAACTTATATATAAAGATATATACTTAATGGATGGGGATAATAAATCACTACAAATAAATATCCCCAGTATATTCATGATCCTTAACATCTTTTGCTTAGTATATATCAATCTAGCAGTTAATCATTACCCATAATTATTACACAGAGATGTTTCCTCCCACAATACCCCACCCACCAAAGATCTGGGTTAGAATTGGTCTTTAGCAATCCATGCTTGTTGTGAGAGGCAACTAATGGGATTAGGTGGTCAGGTGATGCATGTCATCAGATCACAGTCGTGTACATCAATGATGTCAATCACAAGATTATTTCCAGACCTACGTCATATATCTGGAATATTGTTGAGTGTGGCTTTAAACAACAAGCAGAGACTATTCAGTTTCACATGTGGCCCTAATACAATGTCTGGAAATTGGAAATGGCTCAGCAGAGACCTTCTTGAACTGTAACAGCTTTCTGCGAAAATTCCATTATTTCATAAAAATATCACAAAATAGTTGCATTAATCAATAATTTTTACATTTTCAGGTTAAAATATATATTTACTATTTTTATATGATTCCAGTGTCAAAATTATTTCACATATTATTTTTATGAACTACAGCTCAATTTGTAGACAAAAAGATTGTGAATGTGTACATGTGTATTTCTTGTTCAAATCACCTTTTCAGCAAAGCTTGTAATATCTTATGCTGTAATGTGTCCAACATTGATATCATTTAATGCTTTGAAACTGTGTCAGCTGACTTGAAGCAATAAGAAGAATAAATATAGCATGGATTGTTTTATTGACAACATGAAAATGCATTTATGCCAAGTCGGAAGGATGCCATTAGATCAGTACAGATAAGGGAAAATTCGCAGCCCCAAAACCCCAACTGTGTGCATGTATCACTGCTGTGAAATACACGACACATCATGTCAATTTGGCTATTGATGCCATGAATCCACACAGGGCAAGGCAGGATCAATACCTCCTTGGTCCTCTGTCGTGTTATTTATCTACGTATTGTATAAATTAGCAAATGTTACATTTGTATTGCCCATGAGGTACACTCACATTGGGCTACCACATTATTAGAATACAGGTCACATTGTAGCCTTTTGACTCAATGCATATTGTGTAACAGGAAATGATCCATTGTCAATTTTTGATGTTAGTTACAATTTGTTTCACCTTATTTGGATTGCTCAGCATTCAATTGGCCAAACAAATTGCAAACGTGTTAACAGAATTGCAGTTTTATCACAAAAATTGCATTCAAGCGAATCGTTTCTGTTTGTTGAAAATTTAGTAATAGGTAAAGGCTGATTTTATTATATACACAAGCAGAAAATTGAAATGTTATCATGAAGAAGAACCACACAAAAACAGTAAAGTCAAATGTAACAGATTCACTCCTTTGTCAAATCTAATTGGATGTTTCACGTTTATACCATCATATTTATCCATATTTAATCAATTTGAAACTTTCTTAGTCATGTTGTTAAAATGATTTAAGAACCCTAAACATTACAGCACAAGAACATCAACAAACCAGAATATGTAGATACAAGCCCCAGCAAAATGATCAAGAATGATATTCTGACATAGAATAGTTGAAACACATGAATTAAATCATGTAATAAATACATTAAAGTTGAATCCTTTCCTTTTAATTCTCTAAAGCGCAGAACCATCACTGGTCAGACAATGCCCTGAAAACCTCCTTTGCAACTGCATCTTTCAGAACCAAAAGAACCACCATTGCTTCCAACATCCTCCAAGAAGGCAATAATGAGGGATGCTAGTTGCACACTCACTGATGACCATGGAGGACAATGTCCAGTGGTGTTAGGCACCTGATGGACAGTGGGAAGGCTATTGCCAACAAGCACCTGATGGCTCCAGTGACCACAACGGGGAAAAGGTCTCTTCTAATCATCAGACTGCTGGATCAATGAAATGTGGTACAAAATGGCTGACCCCAACTGATCGAAGAAACATCGGGATAAAAGCAAGGGAGTACATTTGTGCTCTCGGGTTTGGTCAGTGGTTTGCAACTATCAACAATGTCCATTTTCTTTACCGTGTCTATATTGACCATGGTTGTAGAAGGTCTCATGATTTGCTTACCGATTCTTCTCACTGGACAGCAAACCTCACAAAGTAGGGTTAACTTTCTGGTGCTAATCTCGTCAACCTAGCTCAACCTTTCAAATTTAGTACCGGTAATAGACTAAAACTCATAGATGAAGGTAACTAAAATTCCCTATTTTATTTTTACTCTTCGTCAAAAACAAGGTTTTTAAATTTCCATTGTCAAAGAACCTTGCACAAACTTTCAACATGTTACCATGGTTACTTAGTCTTGATTTAAATATCCATATGTTTTATTCAAGTTCTTCAAAATGTATATGCTGGCAATTTTAGGAACAATAAAATTGTTCATGAGGCTTCAATAGCATGAATTATAACTGAAATAGATTCGACACAAAATATCCCACGTTGGGGAACATTAACACATTACAAATACAATGTGGCTACAACTGAAGTTAGTCAGGAAGAATAACAATTGTACATGATATGAAATCTAAACAAACATAACTGCTCACAATGTTGCTCAGAAAGAATGAGAATTGTAATGAATTTGAAATATAAAAGTAAGCTTTTCAAATAGCTCACATTATGTCACTAAGTAAGAATGACAATGGTACTGAATTTGATATCCAATGTACATTTTCTATACAAGCTCCATGCTGTTACCAGTAGTCCTGTCCCAGGTGGAGGAGTACAATCTCCTGCTGGAGATCTCTGTTGTTTGTAAGCACCCTGATCTACTTATGTATATCTGTGAGAAGGTTCAGTAGTCTATCTCAACATGGTAACACACCATTTTGCAGTCTTTACTAGCTTCAGGTTTCTTCAAGATGGCTGCCAAATGGTTAGGAGTTGGCTCAAGCTGGTTCCCAACGCCACTCTTGATATTTACAACTACCAGAATGTCGATTGCAGTCGTTAGTAGCAGTTGGTCATGTGTACAGTTACATAGTATTATTTCAATGGGGTAATGATGTTTTAATGCTTTCACTGTTCCTGGTGGTTTGATTCCAAGATGAAGATCTCAAGCAGACTTTAAGGGAATTGATGCTTTACATGCATACAAGGCAAATTTAAAAAAAATTAAACTGAATTTACATAATATACAGTCAGTCAAAGAGAAAATTCTTTGGACACAATTCTCAAAATCAGTGAATAGATATTTCCCTATATACAATCCATCAGTTGACCTATTGAAATTTGTTCAAACTTGTTGAATAAACAAGATAAACTGACAACTTGAGAACATTCAAGGGAGGCAACTCTGAAAAGAGTTATCTTCCACTACAGATATCTGCGGCATGTAAAATCATGTTTGTTTGTATAGTTTACAGATTAAACAATGTGTTTAAATATTTGACAACAAATCCCTTTAAAGTTGGAATGCAATGATTAAAAGCATATGCTGGTCATTCTTCATGTAACATATAAAAATTCTGAAATCAGATAATATATAGTGTAGTTAAATAGTATATTTTTCTTTAACTTTCCTGTGTACATATCACAAGGCAACTGTTCATTAACATGTTTAGCATGTTCAGATACAGAAGAACATTGCTTGTCAATATAGAAAACTCCATACGCCCAAACTCAGGTGTGCTAAACCCAAGCAAATTGTCAACTTCAAGAGCACCAAACATGAAAGAAGAGAAAATCAGAAGCAACGCATGACTTTTTACGTCATACCATCTATATATAGACTTCTCGGACAATCTTTAAAGTCTCGCTAATGTTAAATCACAGTGGCTTCGGTGGCCACATGATGGAAGCTAGTATTGGGAAAATCAATGCATTGTGTATGCGTTGTGGACAGGGACAGTGTCTTCCATACAACCGGTCCTCAACAGCAGGTAGCCTTATATTGGAACAATCATTGCTATTAATGAGCCTTTGTACATGAAAACTGAAACTGCTTCCAAACTTGAGACAGTATTTATGATACTGCAAACTAAACTAAACACATATTTTTTTAATCATGTGTTCAGAATGGAAAATGTGTCCTGATTTGATTATAATCATCATCATTATATCATTACATAACATATAACAATCATTGATAGCCAATTCAGAACAACATTTTTTTAATGGTATCCGACCCATGTACTGGAAAGGCATTTTAATGAAACCACATGAAAAATCAATATAAAAATCAATATATCATGAATATTTCATGAATACTATAATAAATTCATCAAATGAAATGTACACGGAAAGTAAGCATGGACAATTTAGCATTGTTGCTGTGAAGATTATCATTCTTCCATGTTATCAGAAATGAAGGAATGGCCAAGCTATTTTGATGTCACATATAGAAATAGAGAATTAACTGATATGATTAACTGTGTTCTCAGGAAAGTAGTATTCAGTGGGTAAATACAGCTGCCAGCCTGAGAACTGTCATCGATTGTCGTTTTTATCATTTACTTGATGTATACAGTGTTCAGTCCTCTTCCAATGAAGCCATAACAATCTCAATTCATAATTAGGAAAATGTGACACGAATTAGCACATACTCATAATGGGTTTCAGACAAAGTCATGTATGTCTTATAATGACACTTGTTTGAAAAGCAGATAACCTCCATCAATAAGCTTTCATCCAATGTAAATGTACACAAAGCTATTTCCATGTCAATTTTATGGGCGCACATTTATTTCACAGTTAATTAATCAGGATTCATTATTAAAGGCAGCTATTTCATTAATCCATACCGATCAATTTCATCTCGTTGTCCTTCATCAACTGAATTGGGCATGTTCATTTCCAAGACTTGCCGAAAACACCATTCCTGGACATATAATAAATGAAGAATAAGATAAAGAATGTAAAAATGGCAGCACATGACTTGATGATTACAGTACAGTAAACTGTTGCTGACAACACAAAGCAGAAACCCTGTGATACTGACAAGTGTATTGCAATGCCGAACGATACAATTAATAGCTGTAGATGATCACCATCGAGAAAGTCCTTAGGGTACAAAAGCAATAGAATAGAAGGTCAGATACCCACTGTTGGAAAATGGTTCATACAATTCTTCTCCATTGTGGCACAATACATTAAATCACTGCAGAAATATCCGAGATGAAATTGACAAGATGTCATCTACCATTGTGTGCAAATGTTTGTTGGGGTCTAGCATTTGGAAAAGGACCGTGATCTTCTGTTGTTTTGAAGAGTAAGCTTGCAAAGAAATGTGCTATTGTTTTCATAAACAAACATTTCAGAACACACAGACTGGATGAATATTTTTCTTAAATGTTTACTCACAATTTTTGGTCACTTTAAATTTGTATTTTTAAAAATAATTTTTCCATTTTACTTTTAGAATTTGACTTCTGTAACAAACATACTTATATATCAGAACATTATCTTAATCACTGATTTGACATAATTGTACCAATAATAGGAAAAATACATATGAATAAATTTATTTTGAAGTACCGGTACCAGTAACCAATTCTTAAAAAATGATTCACTGAAACATGTTAAGGATAAATTATCAGCAGATGATATAGTTATTAATACCTCCATCGACAGATATAATAACAAAAACAAACAATTCATAAGGACTGTACAATGTTATTGTCAAAATGGACTCTGTTATAAATTCACATCCAGATAGAAACTGTTGAGGAGAGGAGCACAACTGCCGCAACACACAGTCAGTTACTTACAATGTTACATTCCAACTTAGAAAAGTCAACCTTTTAATAATTACTTCATAGTCCAAAGGAAACCTCTGAAGTTTATGTTAACTTTCAACCATATGTGAACATAATCTGGACTGAGTTTTGTTTCATTTGAAAAAAAATAATTCTACCATCTGAAACAGTTTAGACTAAATAAATTTATATAAGAACAATTTGCAGAATAACGGTCTTTACAGCCCTGCATTCAGATTCTTGTCAGGTCTATTTGGTTACAAAATCAGTAAGAGTAGTTTTCAGGAAAACAGAATACATTTGTAAAGAGAGTACAAAGGGAAGGATTATAGAGATATGGCTACCAGTGAACATATCAAAGGCTGTGTTAGCTTCTTGATGGTTCCCACATGAGACGCTTATCCTTGTTCGTAGATTAATGAAGATTTTACTTTGACATTTAGCTGGGCCAGACTCCCTTATAGCTGAAGGTGAAAAAGTGAAAAAAGTTTTATGTTGATTTCACAGAGGAGGCAGTTCTGGCTATAATTAAAACATTGCCATCAAGAAAGAGCAATCTGCCAAAAGCAGTGATGAAAACCTGTCATTGGGCATATAGTATCTTCAGAGAAGCACATCTATTGTATGATTAATTCTAATTCAAATGGCAAAGTTTAGGATGCAGAAAATGTGTGCAACATGGAAAATATGGAGATAGTTGTTTAGAAACTGAACTTTGTATGGTCTAAACCTGTTTTTAGAATACAACCGGAATCAGCATCAGCTATTAGACAAAAATGTTATTGAGTGTACACAACACTAGTTTACTTATTTGACATTATATATAATCCTATGTAATTGATAGATTTCATGCATAATAAAATGACAACAGCCAAAAAAGATTATTTATTTATTTACATAAGATCATTCTTCAAAGATTCTTTCAAGTCAAATGTTCAGGTAACAGTATGACAATCTTTTGTAAGAAATTCATTATGTAACCACAAAGGAAACCCACTTCAGCCCTATTGGTGTACAAACTAATTTCACCGGAACCATAATGAGATAGTAATTAAGCCAGGATCTTCAAACAACTAAAGTTATTGGTTGTATGTCAAGGGTGACCTTGAAACCAGGTCATTACAAGCTGATCAAATCCCCGACCCTTCGTGACAACTGTGTGAGAGTCACCTCAGCCCTGCTACACACAATTTATACTGCAAATGAAAGACAACTTGACGTGAATTGTCCAAGAAGCGACCCCTGACACCAATTTCAGCAAGAACGAGAAAAACCAGACAACGCGATTTCAGTGAATGAAGAGCGCTGACTGGATGATGCACTCATTTTCTTTCCATTCACAAATTCGGTTCCACAATTTGGAGAAACCTCAATTGTGAATGAGAGCAAGAGATGACCATCAATATGGGGCGGAACAAAAGTGGGCATACGAGGGAAGATTTGTGTAAATCTTGTCCGCGGTCTTCCCGAATACATGAATGAAAACTAGTGCCATTTCGTATCCCATGATGAACCGATATATCTTGCCCAGACATTTCCTACACGCTACACAAGTTTTTATCTGTGGGGGAAATTAAACCCAAACTGGAGTTCACATAAAGCATGCCAGAAAGTTGAAATCTTTACCTCATTAGGCTGTATATAAATGTGCACATTAACACCTTTAGCAGAATACAATCCAGCAGTGAATGTGATCAATTCCTGCATCATTGTGAAAGCTTGGCCTATGTCCATAAGTGTTTGAAATTTAAAAAAAACTTTGTTCAGATTTACTCAACTAAAAGGCTAGCAAATGGTAACAAAAGTTAAATTTAAAATCATTATTAATTTCCTTACCATGTAATCATTCCATAATGATTAAAAACCCTTGAAACAATTTTCAAAGGAACTGAGTTGCATGCTATGCCAAAGACTTACATCCTCAGCTAATAAGAGGCCCTACGTAATTAACTTTACCCAGACATAACACACAAGGTTATATCTGATGAACAAACCTCCTAGCAGGTAGCAGATTGAATTAACAAAGGCTACCTGCTATATATTCCATCCTCGGATAAAATTAGAGGCCTACCAAAAGTAAATTTACCAAAGTTACAATTAATGAAAGAAAATTGCATGCACAGACAGCAGACATGCTACTTATAAGCTAGCGAGTTCAGTAGACCGCAGTTGCCCACCAAATGGGCCATCATGATATATCTAGCAAGGGACTCTTAACCAAATGCCTGAGGACAAAAGCAATGGAAGAAATAGATACAGGTTTGTGACTATAGCTATCTTTGATCTATGGTCTGTGATACATTCCTGGCACAGAAGGGAGTGGAGATGAATTTTCATTGGCTGGAAATTCACAAAAATTCTCAGACCTCTTCCAAGGTAAAGAATACCATTCCAGTTTTCAGTCTGTGTCATGGCTATCTTGGTGCGAACACATTGTGGAGGCAGCCAAAGGAAGGCAGTTTGACAGATCTAATTCATTTTCAAGTATTTTTGTCAACATTTTCCGGTCTAAAAGATAACACAGAACTTATACACCTTCCTGCTATTAAATTCCTCTGGATGGGGTGTATCCTCAATTGAAGTGCCTCCACTTGTAACTGTCATGTGACAGGGTACCTGTCAGGTTGCATTTCACATGCGCTATTTATTCCAATTCATCTCATATTCAAACCTGTCAGATAAACTTACGACAAAAAATAACCCAGAAAAGGAAGAAAGGAATCATCAATCAAAAGCTTGGCTTCTAGAGTTCATTAAGTTAATGATTCGATGGAATTGCTGTTGAAATGTGTTAATTTCAAAGATATTTACACCACAAGTTGTCAATTTCAAGCCTTCAATATTGCAATCAACACGTCCCTGTTTACAGAGAGGAGACATGCACAGATGTTTTGCTGCAGGCAAGAAATGAGCTCAGCTGCTGAATCTCCATACACAAGTCTTCTCTGTACCTTAATCCAGGCACAGATGTCTCAAGACATCGGCAAAGTTAATCATGAATGCAGAGATGAAAATGGAAGCCAAATTGGATTTTGTAAGATTGCTTTGAAAGTAACATGCGTGTCAATGATTGTCAAGTTCCAGCAGAGAGTGTATGTTCCTTGCAAGATGAAAATAAACCTTTACCAGCTTGATTTGTTATTAGTAAAATTCACACCCAAAACCAAAATCAATTCAATAGGTCTTTGATGGAATGTTGCACATGCATCTTTAGACATTACTAAATATTACAAAATGAATATTTTCAAACGATGCATGTGAAATTTTAAAAGGTACAAAACAACTCAGAATGCAACAAACATCACATGAACACCCAATGAATTGTATGATACACCAGAATAAATCAATTTCTACAAATCACCAATAAGCACCAAAGCCAATGTAGACCTGTTTATTGTAACCCTGCAATTTATAGGAGCTGACGTCTATGTCCAACCCTGCAGACATGAGTGGTCAGTTTCACACTTGGCCAGTTTTGACATTCTTTCCAATACCCAATGGCCATCAAATTAATAATACATGACACATAACCATCTGGGAGCTTTTGCAGTGCTCATTCCTGGTTGTCTGTGGGGCCATCATGGTGGTCATATTAATGTTCAAGCATGATAAATCTCAAGGTGCTAATGAGAATTGTGTTCTGGCCAAGTCAGGCATATACATGGTCAGTGAATGGCCAGTGAATGTTCATGCGAGGTGAGGTCAAACCATTTCTCTGTCTTCATGGTCCTCTGTGTCCAGAAGGATTACATGAAACCTTCTTAAATCAAGCCACAAAAAAATTCAGGTCAATAACGCCAATGACCAAAGCATCCTGGTTTAAAGCACTTTTTATGTTTTCTGTCACAGCATCTCAGGCCATAGAGAGCTTTTAAAAGGACTGGGTCCTTTTTCATGTTGTAAGGCAATATTGATACTATGTTTAGTGCCTTAGGGCTCAGTCACACAGTTAGGATTATTACTGCCATCCTTGATAGGAACATTCCCGATTAAAATTTGTCAAGATCCTGTGATTTGTGGCGGAAAATTCACAAACAATCAGATATTGTTCAGGAAGCGTCCCGATTCAGCCGTTTCCAGATGAATTTGTCCCGATTCGATTCTCCCGTTCTCAATCCGAATCTGATCCGATTTGTATCTTCCACATGATAAAAAACGACCGAAACTGTCCAGACAGGGTCCTGATTCTCCAGAATGCTATCCAGAAATCAGACAGTGACCGGACAGTGAACCAACAAAGACATTTGGCAAGATCTGGATGCAATCTGGACTCAATCAACAAGGAATGGCAATGAACAATTCATGCCCCTTCATCACAACAGCTTCCCGATCCACAGGACACCATCCAGACAACACAGGACATTGTTTTGATTTTGATCTGATACAGCAGAATCTATCACGACATAGTCACGATTGTAATCCGACTAAACAAAATCGGCTATGTTTCCCGAATGTTATGGGGATGCACCATACTGTCGGAAGTGCTTGGACGACCTCTCTGGACCTTTCCCGATCTCTTTACGAACATATACGACTGCGTTCAGACAACGATAGGACATTCCAGATCACTGAGGATAGTGATCTGACTTTTTCACTTTTTGTGTCATAGCGCTGTCTGATCTCAAACAGGAGCCATAATCTGCACTGTGTGAACCTGGCCTTACTAGTATGCACATGCATATATATCCCAAAATATTTCAGTACATTTTTTTGCCTTTATTTTTTTTTGCCATACATTTTTTTGCAAAGCTGTTCTATATATTAATGTTTGTATAAATATTGAATATTTTTCCAAGATTTCATGCTGGCACACTTTTAATCATTTAACAAAAGGTACAATGAAACCTCACCAACCATACCTATGGCAATTTCTTTGAAACATTCTTCGTCATAATACTTTCATTCACATTGTGATTGATTTAGAACTGTTGCTTGACATTTCTTTTACATGTTGTTCAGTTGTTTGTTAACTGTAGTTAACCACCTTGCTCTGTACATTCCATTTCGATAACTAAACATTGATATATTGTCCTACTGATTACCTCTTTGGGTAAGACAGTTATACATCCTCATTCACCGTTCATCATTCAATATTCCAGACAAACAGAAAGCAACATCACCACACAAAGTGTAGGCCACCTTAAATCTACCCATTATATCTGACAAGGTAATCACAGTGGCTGCTCTGTTAACCACTAGCTTGTGCTGATTTGACGGTAGCACCTAGCTCCCATTGGTCTCCCACACTGCCACAGACCATACTATTACAGGGCGGCCATATTAATGGCTTGTCTGACAAGTGGAACCACTGGCCTAGGTTTAAGCCTGGGCAGGTGGTTGAGAATCATGTGCATTCTTCCTCCTATTGGAGGTGGTTTAGGGAACATGTACATGTCATTGTGTTGTTTTGCTCGTTTGTTTGTTGTTTAACGAAACATGTATAATATTCCATGTGTTGGAGGTGGTTAGGAAACATGTATAATCTCCATTTGTTGGAGGTGGTTAGGAAACATGTGTGATCTCCATGTGTTGGAGGTGGTTAGGAAACATGTATAATCTTCCATGTGTTGGAGGTGGTTAGGAAACATGTATAATCTTCATGTGTTGGAGGTGGTTAGGAAACATGTATAATCTCCACGTGTTGGAGGTGGTTAGGAAACATGTATAATCTTCCATGTGTTGGAGGTGGTTAGGAAACATGTATAATCTCCATGTGTTGGAGGTGGTTAGGAAACATGTATAATCTCCATGTGTTGGAGGTGGTTAGGAAACATGTGTAATCTCCATGTGTTGGAGGTGGTTAGGAAACATGTATAATCTCCATGTGTTGGAGGTGGTTAGGAAACATGTATAATCTCCATGTGTTGGAGGTGGTTAGGAAACATGTGTAATCTCCATGTGTTGGAGGTGATTAGGAAACATGTATAATCTTCCATGTGTTGGAGGTGGTTAGGAAACATGTGTAATCTCCATGTGTTGGAGGTGGTTAGGAAACATGTATAATCTCCATGTGTTGGAGGTGGTTAGGAAACATGTGTAATCTCCATGTGTTGGAGGTGGTTAGGAAACATGTATAATCTCCATGTGTTGGAAGTGGTTAGGAAACATGTGTAATCTCCATGTGTTGGAGGTGGTTAGGAAACATGTATAATCTTCCATGTGTTGGAGGTGGTTAGGAAACATGTGTAATCTCCATGTGTTGGAGGTGGTTAGGAAACATGTATAATCTCCATGTGTTGGAGGTGGTTAGGAAACATGTGTAATCTCCATGTGTTGGAGGTGGTTAGGAAACATGTGTAATCTCCATGTGTTGGAGGTGGTTAGGAAACATGTATAATCTCCATGTGTTGGAGGTGGTTAGGAAACATGTATAATCTTCCATGTGTTGGAGGTGGTTAGGTAACATACATTCTTCCTCCTGGTTAGGAATTATATATATTCTCCCTAATGTATCTGGTGGTAAGGAAAACGTGTATACTCCCAAGTTGTAGTGTTGGTTAGAAAACATGTACTTTTCCCCTAGTTGGTTTGAATGTTAGCTGTTGTGATGGAATGTGAGAGATAAGACATTGTTTATAGCCTCCTGGCTCAGCTTCCTTCAAGGAAAAAAGTAATTCCTTTTAACTAAACAATCAGATTCCGAAGGACTTCCTTTTCAGCTTTTCCTCTCGATCTTCCAAAGAGTATAAATCTCTCAAAATATCCCCTTGACCCCAATAACCTTAATCCTAATGGACTTCTAGAACGAGGTTGGCGGTGAAGTGGTTGTGCACAGTTGCATGGCACTAAAGAATCCAGGTGAAGGGATGGTCATTTATTATGGTTAAGTGGACAGGGATTGTTTTCATCAATGTTAGCTCTAAATTATATGACCATAGATACTGAATTGTGGTTGACATCCGTCGAAACATACTATTTTCCTCTCAACAATCAACCAGCTATTCCTTATTGTTACTGTTCCCATTGTATATGATTGTGGTTGATTTCATTAGAAACATACTATTTTCCTCTCAACAATCAACCAGCTATTCCTTAATGTTACTGTTCCCATTGTATATAATTGTGGTTGATTTCATTAGAAACATTCTGCTTTCCTATCAACAATCAACCAGATATTCATTAGTGTTACCGTTCCCATTGTATATAATTGTGGTTGATTTCACGAGAAACATTCTGCTTTCCTATCAACAATCAACCAGATATTCATTGGTGTTACCGTTTCCATTGTATATAATTGTGGTTGATTTCATGAGAAACATTCTGCTTTCCTATCAACAATCAACCAGATATTCATTAGTGTCACCGTTCCCATTGTATATAATTGTGGTTGATTTCATGAGAAACATTCAACTTTCTTATCAACAATCAACCAGCTATTCATTAATGTTACCATTCCCATTGTATATAATTGTGGTTGACTTTATCAGAAACATTCTGCTTTCTTATCAACAATCAACCAGATATTCAATTAGAATTTTCTAATTTCAACTTTAAGTTTGGTGATCTAATTACTCAGCTTCTTATTCCACGCATATCAGAGAAACTATTATTAACACATGTACTCCAACCCATATATACTGGGACATCTCCTTTGGTAAAAATGTTCTTGACAAAAAACCTGTTGAAAAGTGTACAGTTACTGATGAAACAAATACAATCATGATGTAAAGATAAACCGTGGCAGATGTAATCCATCTATCACCAACATCAACACATGCACACTTTAAAAAGAAGATCTTTTTTTATCTTGTTACTCAAACAAGCCATAAAGTTTAATATATCTGTAAGACTTGACTGCGACAGAGCGGGAAGAAACTTCTCTGTGTGTACCATTTTTCAGTTTTATCAGCACAGCATCAACTGTCCTTGCGAAGCACCAGCGCTGGACATGAAGTGTGCACTAGCCTTGAGGATTTCTCCATGGTTTCTTGCAGTTTCCTATCAAGACTGACGTCACAAGATCGTCTTTGACATGATAAGCCCTGCTGTGTGACAGCTAACAAGGGGTTTGGACACATTAATAAAAGCTTCTGAAGTGCTGCATCTGTTTTCAATGGGTTTCTTGCCAATTTTTTGGAAAGGTTGCAACTTTTGAAATTGACTGTTTGACATAGCACCCACTTGTGTGAGTATTTATGTTCATATGATAAACAGATGCAAGAAGTATGTGAAGAAAATTCTAAAGCTCCAACAATATTCTCCAGGGGGTGTTCAACATTTTCAAATTTCAAGTTGAAAAAAAGAGAAAAAAAGAGAAAAAACAACAACAGGAGGAACAGTGCCAAAATTACAGAAACAATAATCCCCAAACCTTCAAATATTGTCAACTGAAAAACATTTTAGAAATGCACTTAGACGAACACCTCTACATGAACACAAAAATACCAACCTCCTGACCAAATCAATCGGTTTAGTGGCTCAGGAATGAAAACTGATCGAAAAGTCTATTTCTATCTGACAAAAAGCAAAAAATGCAGAGATTTAAATGCTCAAATAACCAGCTAGATAAGGCAGACTTCAAAAGCAAATGCTCCCTTTCTTCCACCCCCAAATTTCCTGATCTTTCGGTGAGTAATGTTTCACCTTGGTGGCATGTGTGTAAGAAATCGTTTATCGTCTGGCAGACAGCAATACTTACAGGAATGACACAGATGCTGAAAATGAGGAAGACAGCGACTCCATAGGAAGGAGGTTATTCTTGGTATTTCTGTGACAAATTTATGATCAAGTACTTCCTAGTCTAGCAGAAATTTCCTCATTTTTGTCAAATTTCAGACGACAGCCACACTCTTCCCAATCTTCCCCACACAATCAAAGCTATGATTGTTTGCCCTGCAATTCTGTTATGCCCTAAGTTCAATTTGCACAACTTCTGGTTGATATTTTCAAGTGAGCCAAATGAAATTTTTCTAGAAGACATCCAAAATGATTCTTTGTGCATGAAATCTCTTCAGAGTTTTCCTTACCCGTAGACTACTTGGGTACATATTTGTCTACTAATTCTCAGCCACCTTTTTCATACCATCTACAAGAGATCTTAATGCTTTAGGAATGTGGAGACGGCCCTAGGACATAGATAGGAAGCAATTTTTTTGTCTGAGTGTGCCTTCAGAAATGCTTGCCTGACTCCAGGGAGACGAGTTTTTGCTTGTCTGCAGAGCCAAGCAAGCATGTTCAAAGAATGCTTGTTTCAAAGGGCAAACTCTTGAAATGGATGATTTTTTGAAATTATAGAACTTTCTGAAGCAATGCTTTTATTGGAACTGTAATAACAGGAAAAAAGCCAAGTTAATCACAAAGCATATAATTTGATTCTGTTTCAGACCCTGATGGAGACTTCAATAATAAGTTATTTCACATCTTCAGCAGTGGGAGAATGAAATTCTTTTTGTTTGGCCACAAGATGAAAAACAGTATTTTGTGTCATTCTTTGATGCTGGGATTTAATGTCTAAAACTATCTTCACTGGTTTTATTTCCAGTGTAAAATCAAACTCACATTAAACAGAAGTTATTTTGTTGTGATATGATAACGAAAAGTCTCATGTAGGTTTGTCATTGTATCATGGACATTGTAATCCCAATTGGTCATTGCAGTTGTCAGTTGGTCTCACTGCTCGTCCCTGTGACATGTTTCAAAGAGCTATGTGTGAGCTTGGTCACTGCAGTTGTCAGTTGGTCTCACTGCTCGTCCCTGTGACATGTTTCAAAGAGCTATGTGTGAGCTTGGTCATTGCAGTTGTCAGTTGGTCTCACTGCTGTCCTTGTGACATGTTATAAAGAGCTATGTGTGAGCTTGGTCACTGCAGTTGTCAGTTGGTCTCACTGCTCGTCCCTGTGACATGTTTTAAAGAGCTATGTGTGAGCTTGGTCATTGCAGTTGTCAGTTGGTCTCACTGCTCGTCCCTGTGACATGTTTTAAAGAGCTATGTGCGAGCTTGGTCATTGCAGTTGTCAGTTGGTCTCACTGCTCGTCCCTGTGACATGTTTTAAAGAGCTATGTGTGAGCTTGGTCACTGCAGTTGTCAGTTGGTCTCACTGCTCGTCCCTGTGACATGTTTCAAAGAGCTATGTGTGAGCTTGGTCACTGCAGTTGTCAATATACCTGCTGAGATTGCAGACACAAATAGCTCGTTTTCAATGTGTAAACCTGCTGATTGTATGTCATTGTGACCTATGTTGATGGATCTTTGATCATACTTTCACCCACCCGTTTGCATGACCAAGATGCGATTAAGATATTACTATTGCTGAGATATTACTAGAATATTGCTGACGGCATAAAACAATTGCTCACTATCTCACTTGTCAGTTTCAACACAAACTAGGAAGTGACCGATCTCTGATGCTTACTTAGTAGAAATCATTTGATAAATCAAGGAGTATTGTGTCTCAATTAACCACAAGATGAACAGATCACTGTCAATATCCTGACATTTGCGGAGTTCACATGACCAAATGAAGCTACAATGGACAAGCTTTTACCATGTCACAGCATCAGTGAGTTCTGGTAGGTCCCTATGGAAATATGATCACCTTCCCATTTAGGTAAAATAGGAACCAAGGTAATTACCTAGATAGAAATTGTTCAATATTCACACCATCCGTTTTTCGGACAGGCTTCCGTCTCAGACTGATTAGTCGTCATCATGACAACACATTATCTTTGAGTGAAAAGCCATATGCCAATTTCAGGTGAAGACAATTACCGGCCGCTCTCAAAATTAGAAATGGGGGGGCTCTTATTAGAATATCATTTTGGTGAAAAACAACAGAGTTGAAAGATCATACATTTCTTGGTTTATGCTGACAGGCTGAAATGTTGATATACGACAGATATATTTTTCCTGAATTTAATTTCCCATAATTAAGGGTGCATATAACAAACGTATTATACAAGAATAAATATGTCTTGTGTACATTGATAAATCGGAAGGGGTGCTAATTGGGATTGTTCACTAGCCAATATATTTGCAAATATCGCCATGGGCGCTTATTAGTGCGGGGCGGTTATTACATCGAAAACAGTAAGTACTTTAAGTCTCAAAATATAGCATATAGTTGTATTTGGTGATTTAAACAACATAAGGCCAAACTGAAAAATCTTATTTTATTTTATTTAAATAAATCCATCATTATCCATGAGATATAGAATCAATATTCTGCCTAACAACAGAAGCTATGGTTGGTAACACCCAAAACTTTCTATTGCTCTTAATTACCAAAATAAAGATGTAGATTTAGAAAAAGGTTACTTCTGCTGCTGATGAAAATAGCTTATGCGATCCATAATTGAAGAGGGTTTGTCAGACAGGACTATTCCTGGATGCTTATAATTGAGAAATTTTGACATTGATATTAGCAGCGAAGGCATAATTAATACATTAGTAAACAAAACTACAGATGCAATTTAATCTGTATTGATTAATCCTTGGGCCGGCATGATATCTATTCAGCTTGCAAAGTAACAGTATTAATAGTCTTTCTTCCAACATAGGAAAATAGGGGGATACAAGGCAAAGAAGGTAAACTTACAGAATAATCTTGGAGCTATGAGCTTTCAACATTATTTCCCGAAGGTTAGATGATCCGTAATTCATAGTGAGTGAGTGAGTGAGTTGGGTTTAATGCTGCTTTTAACAGTATTCCAGTTATATCACGGCGTGTCAGCTTAATGTGGGAAGAAAGCCTGAAGTGATGCAGGTCTTAGACATTTACCTCTTCGGTGAAACCCACGAGCATGGGTATGGTGCTGACAAACCTAGAAACATGATCGTGGCGAGCCGGGATTCGAACCCACAATCATAGGTTTCTGGCGTGCCCAAGGGACGCAACTCTGCACAGCCAATCGCGGCGCCTTAGACGACTGGGCCACCCGTGCCCCCCCATAATTCATAGGTGTGGAAGATTATTCTATAAATTACACATAGTCTTTTGCCCTGAGACATGTAGTCATGGAGACAAAGATGGTGGTAGATAGTGCGAGCAACAATACGTTACTACAGGGTAGGATGACGCTCAATCAGCCGGGTCACAACTTGTTTGTAAGTAAGTTAGTAAGTCATCAAGTCTTACCAGCCGATCCATTTAAATTGCCTCTCGTGACCAGTTCCTCGACCAGTGGATCCGTTTGCATTCTAGTTATCATTTCTCAAATCCTTGGGGAGTATACAACCCAAGCTGCTTGGGGGCGCTAGAAGATTTTTACATCCACCTCACATATATATCTGAGAAGCACTATTTTACTTATTCCATGAAATATAAAGTTAGTTTTTCACCACACAAAAAATTCAAGACAAGAGGATACAATAGGTAAAAAAAATGTGAGACAAACTTAAATAGCACTGCACACGTAACAATGTATGTAGATAATTTTCCGAAAAAATAAAATTATATTTTTCCTCATCTGCAGTTTCTTGCCCCCAAAATAGAAGAAAGAATACTCTTAAAAAAAGTTATAAAAAAAACCCTCTAAAAACTATCTAGCATGTTAGATGGTGCAGAATGTAAGGCAGTATGATGTTCGCTCACTTCACTTCTAACACCAATTTTCATTTATTTTATATGAAATACACTAATGTGTTCTGTCTCAGACAGATATAAACATGTTTTGTATGAGACACGAGGTACATTATCAAATTACTCTCTAACATAAATAATAGGAATAACAGTGTGATTCTTCAGAAGAACATCAGATTTATCATACTATGTAGACAAAAATATACATCACAAATTCTTTTCATCTTTTTTATTTATGGTAACCATAGTGATATGATAGGCGGTAGGATGGTGGTTAACACAGGTAGTGAAGAAGCATTGATTAAGGCAAAGATGGTGAAAAGTAATAAGCTGATTGAATTTCACACTTTCTGGAAATTGACACGACAGTGACAGACTATTAAAGGCTCCTGCACTGTAATTTGTTCAGGGAGCAAAGATGTGAATGTGATGAATAATTGCTGTTCAACCTACTTTGGATCTTTTTTTCATAACTGTACCATCTTGTTGAAATCCCCATTCCTCCCATTTTCAGAAAGGATCTTTAAAATCTTTTCTTCCTAATATTTCAACATGTTTCAGAAAATCTTAAAATTATATTTCTAAAATATAAAGTTCATTGAACAATCTCTTGTAAAAAATCTATTCTTGAATTGTATTTTTGTTGTATCAGCAGCCGGGGAAATATTATGCTAATAGTGAAAAACAATATCAAACTGAAGCAAACACTAAATACCTCTTGTCAATCTTACCCATTGTTTCTCACATATACCATATTTGACGTAATAAGCGCCCCGCTCTAATAAGCGCCCACGGCAATATTTGTTAATATATTGGCTAGAGAACAATCCCAATTAGCACCCCTTCCAATTGAGCAATGTACACAAGACTTATTTATTCGTGTACAATACGCACTCGTGTGTTATTTGCACCCTAAATTATGGGCAATTAAATTCAGGAAAAATATATCTGTCGTATATAAACATTTCAGGCTGCCAGCATAAACCACGAAATTTATCTTTCAACTCTGTTTCTTTCCACCAAAATACCATTCTAATAAGAGCCCCCTATTTCTAATTTTGAAAGTGCCCTTGTCGCTTATTACGTCGAATATTATATTACGTCGGTAATTATTATTATATTATACATTTATATACCGCAGGTATCCAGGGACTAGTATCTGCTCAAATGTAGTTTTATTTGTTCCTGACCAGCGGATCTGTTTTATTCCATTTATCTTTCTCAAATGGTACAGTCAAGTACAACTGTAAAACTGAAACAAACACTTTTTTTATGCAGAGTACAACATTCGTAATACTGAATCCAACACAATAAAAGGTAGAGTAAAACACATTGAAAAACCTAACCAAATCTATATAATGTGAAGTGAAATACATCCATCAAGCTGATCATCATTCTAAGCTGGGTCATTAACTAATGGTAGTTGTACATTTCGAAAGAGACAACACTCCCCAGCTGTTGAAACAGGGAGTGGCATGCAGCTCACACATGGAGCTTATGTCAATGTCACAGATGCATTCTGGGAAGTGTACAGGCTGGTCCAGACTGGATATACCAGATGTTTATCTCCCATGTTTCACAAAAACCCTCACTCATCCCATAAGAAGTGGGGTGAAAACTGGAGCCTGGTACATTTCAGCATGCTTGAAATGAACATGGTTTACATGGCGTAACTTGTCATACATCAATAAAGTGTTGTAATAAATATCTGACATGCTTAATGTTGTTTATTTTGTACTTGTTTGAACCTAGATATGATTCATATTTTGAGGATATTAGAACCCGGCAGCTTATAAGACTAAAGCCATTGAGAATTCAATTACCCCAGGCATCTCTGAAATCAGTCATCATCTTGCTAGTAATTACATCAAGATAACATCTGGGGTCTAGTGATTAACTTAACTTCATCAATAAGATGATATTTCACTTCAGATCATTTTAGTTGGAACATGGAATTGCATGCATCCCTACACTCCTCCAGCCTGTCACAGTACCATCATGCTGTACATTCTGTATTGTGGTTGTAGTGAACATTTCAGCCAGAAATGTACTGCACCTGCTTTTCTGTTCACTTCTATGCTTTGTTTGTTTGTTTGTTTGTTTGTTGTTTAAGGCCTCACTCAGCAATATTCCAGCCATATGATGGCGGTCTGGAAATTATCGAGTCTGGACCAGGCAATCCAGTGATGAACATCGATTATCGCAATTGGGATGCGATGACATGCATCAACCAAGTCAGCAAGCCTTTACCACCCGATCCTGTTAGTCGCCTTTTACGACAAGCATGGGTTTCTGAAGACCTATTCTAACCCAGATCTCTTGTGCAACTACAGGGCAATGAAAGTAACAGTACACAAATGACACTTGTGGCAAATATGGCACAAATTTACAATTCTAAACTGTAAAATGACTGAGTGTGTTGGATTTCTACACCACTTTCAGCAATATTCAAGCACATAATGGGGACACCAGGGATGCACTTGTGACATATTCCAGTGGATTCTGATTTCTTTAGAGATTCCTTATAAGTATGGAAAGTATTTGCTGTTTTTATTCACACATTATTCATTGTGGCATATTGCTTTGGCAAGAGTGAATGCTTCTACCATAAGGCTACCCAACCTCCTCTTGTGAAATGAGAGTGAGTGAGTTTTTATGAATGAAAGCATCTAAAGACAAAGAGTGAGTGAGTGAGTGATTGAGTATGGTGTTACGCTGCTTTTAGCAATATTCCAGCAATATCACGGCTAGGACACCAGAAATGGACTTCACACATTGTACCCATGTCGGAAATTGTACCCATGTCTTCGGGGTGACGAGCGAACGCTTTAACCACTAGGCGACCCAACCGCCCTGCAAAATGAGAACCTTTATAACACCTAGAGTGAGTGAGTGTGTGAGTTAGGTTTAACGCCGCTTTTCACATTATTCCAGTTATATCGCGGCGTGTCAGCTTAATGTGGGAGGAAAGTCCCATATAACACCTAGACAAAAAGATGCGCATACTTCATATTTATAACAGAGACTGAGAGGGAAAGATTCTATTTAAAAAGATGGCCTGCTTCATTCCACTGGGCAACTGTGAAGTCTTGTTATCAGTAGCTGCAGGCCTCCCTTGGTAGATCTAACGTCCTTGGGCAGAAATGAGTGTTAGTTTTATTATGATGCCTGACCTATTCCTAAAGGAGATAATAACCAGCCTGACCTATTCCTAAAGGAGAAAATAACCAGCCAGACCTATTCCTAAAGGAGAAAATAACCAGCCTGACCTAATCCTAAAGGAGAAAATAACCAGCCTGAGAGGAGACATACTCCCAGTACTGCCTATTCCTAAAACAGGAGACATACTCCCAGTACTGCCTATTCCTAAAACAGGAGACATACTCCCAGTACTATATATTCCTAAAACAGGAGACATACTACCAATCTGACATATTCCTAACTTAAACAGACAGACCAGTTGGAAAGGTCAAAACAGAATACAACCCATTTAACAAAATTGACAAAGATATGTGTAATAATTTCTGGCCTTGTACAAACTGTGTGGATGAAATTCTAAGTTTTAGAGAAGACATGTATATTCACTTCAAAACCTTGAGAAATGACTTCTATAAAACTCAAAAGGCAAGGCCCCATTGAGGAATGTTTAAATGACTAAATCACCCATCATCTATTTTTACAGCAACGCTAAACATATTTGTGACATTATCATCTATCAGCAATAGGTCTCTGAAGCAGTACAAGCTCTCAAATCTAAATTGCAAAAAAAGCTCAAAGTTTGTAGAGGCAGTGCACTAAGGCCTGGAGTGGGTGTTAGGATGGATCTCAGAGCCAGACATTTGATTACTTCTATGAAACATGTCAAATATCACATTCGCATATTACATCTTATTTTAGTTACACATTAGGATCAGGGTTTCTTTTGAAATGACAGCAAGTATAATTGAATACATAACGAGCAGGAATACACAAGGATGAAATAGACACCCCCATCTCATGAAGGCATGACTCATTTTAACTTAAACCCAGACAAGGAATGCCCAGCTCAGTGAAATATACATCACACTAACTGACATGTATCTCTTCTTTGACAGAGAGTAATGCATCACTCAGATAATCCCCCACACGTCAAACAATCATTTTCATGTTTGTTATTTCAACCTAAATAAATATACAGCAGTAAAAAATTGGTCAATAACACATTTTTTTACAACTTATGACAGCCCTTGATTTATTACCAGCATAGAAATCAGTGAAATATGAAACTGTCCAACTAAAACATAATGTTGATTTCTATGGAATCACAACTTTTTTTCATCAAATGCATATTTCACTCCTTCCAGGAGATGGTTTTTAATATGAAATGATCAAAGTATTAAATAGCTGATTCATAGGTTTTCATCAAGCATGATTGAGATTCAATAAATCTTGTCAATATGCTGAGTAAAAGCATGGCAAGGTGGGTCGACCTTGCCAGTATTGATTACACTGAAAACAATGAATATTAATTATTGCTTGATCCATATGCTCTCAGCCCCTTCACATAAAACCATTAGAAGAAGTAAGCTACTCTCTACATCTTTTCACAGATGTAATATGAATCAATTTTTCATCAGTCATATTGACCCTGTCGTTGGTTCCATTGCACACATATAAACAACAATAAACACAGTTTTGTCCATATACAATTCAGGTCATAATTATCACCCATCAATCATGTTAACAATTGGCTATCGACGAAACCAATGGACATAAGCGTTAAGCAAGTCTTGCCACACGCAAAGTAGAAATGAATGAATTTTGTAACTGACAAGCAGAAACATGAAATATAAATGATTTATGAGAAATGAACATCTTGTAGGGGCAATAAACAATTTGTCACTATCCAGAGATTGGCTTTTACAACCAATAAGAAAGCAATGCCAGGCCAGAGAATGCCTTACTCTGAAACCAGTATGAGCAAGTGAATGAAAAAGACGGATTAAATCATGTATTAAAACCAACCCCTTCAATCATCAAATTATTGATCAATGGCGACGAGCCAGCAACAGAAACATATTTCACCTGAGATAGAAGTGGGCCTGTGTCTTGCGTGGCTCTGACGTCAATAACTGTTTATGAAGGTGTCCTTCAATCATTTCCCTCTCGATACACTAGTAATTAGACTGTATTACATTGGCAAAATGACATTGGGCAAATTTATTTCAGCAATTTGTCGTACTAAAAACCAAGCAGCAGATTACACAGTTCTGATGGGGCTCAGGTGTTTACAGCTTGGTGGAAGACTTGTCTAGGTAGCGATGACCTTTTTGTACAATCATGGTGATACTAACAATTAGGCATGTCTGGAGCTCGGCAATTTCTATAACCATGTTTCGTTAAGCGTACTATGGTTTATATTCCTAATTATCAAGATTTAATGAATTTTTGGTTTATCAATGAAATAGCAAAAATGCAGGTCTGTTGTTGATATTTGCAAAAAAAGAATTGAAGTGTCTTGCATTCAAGTCAATGTATGACTGATGGATGTGTGTTTTCTTGTCGGAGACCTTGTCTACTTTTACCTACAAAATACGATTGTGCTCGCCATTAGCCACTCCTCAATGGGAAGCCACTATGTTCTTGCCTCTGTGCAGTCAATCAATGTTATCACCATGGTAACGGCTTGGTGAAAATGACATATGAATTAAAGCATTAGTATCTTTCCTACTTTAACAGTGTTAGATAGCAGGTAAAAAACCCAGATACATGTACATTTCACTTTAGACATGTACAGGAGTGAAGTGCTTTGATAAAACCAAAATGCAATTTCTGAAGGATCTAAGCACATTGCAAATATAGGTAAACAATTAATAGATATAATATGTGGGCTCCTTTTTTAAATGAATACATTCTGATGAAAATTAAGTACTACCAATACATATGTGACAGTCTGGACTGCATTATTTTCATGCTCAATTAAACATACATTTCATGCCTCACAGATCATGAATGGGCATTTCATAAGGGTTTGACATTGAGTGATGTATATTTCTGCCAATCATTTAATCATACTTGAAATCTATTCATTGACCAAGAATATCAACAAAAGATATCATTGAACACTTAACATGTTTAAGCATGACCTAAATAGGTGAAAATAGATTTTTTTCATTCCACTGAAATTAATTCACATCATTCCTTTGTAAATAACATTAATCATGCTTGTTTCAAATTCATGTAAGTGGAAATATATGATATACATATTGATACAATCTCTGTCTGGATGTCTACACTAGCCCATCAAATCTCCCAAAATGATTTCTCACTTCATGAAACCCACACAAAACTCATCACATGGTTCAAAATAAATCTTTGTCCAACAACTTAAGACCATTCTTCCGAAACAAATTCCCTGCAAGGTGCTATAAGCGTACGTCTATTTCACGTCTATTTCTGTAGGGGGTTGGCTGTGGTGTTGTTAATTACCCCCTCTGACCAGTAGCCAGCAGTGTCCTCACATCCCCAGACATGGCAATATTCTGCTACACAAAAGAATCTACTTCACCGCAGGATAACTTTTCCACCTAATAATGCTTTATTAATTCTGTCTACAACGTTAAGAAGCCGAAAAAACAGATGAGTTCTAGGGTTTCACTTCTTAAATACACTTTGCAGTAAACACCCTGGTCAATAAAACCATTTACCTAACACAACTTATACCGTGTGTATATACAGGAAACTACTTATCCTACAAGTACAATGTAGCTTTGATCAAAATAAAATCATTTCCAGTATGGAGATACAGAAATGACTTAAATTTCACCTATAAATGGTATTTTATGAAATTGTTCATATTATCCATATACGTATATAATTTATAAAGATGAAATATCAGTAATTTTCTCTTTTCAGGTTATGATTTAAATCATATTGATGTTAGTCAATAGATTTACTTTTTTTTAATGATCTTATTTGCATACATCCAATCTTTTTTGTAAATGAAATTTCTCAGTGAAATTGTGTTCTCTGGTTGAAAAGGAGCTAAGAGTACGCCCTGATTTCACCATCTTAAAGAGACTACTGGTAGTGTTCACCATGAGCTTCTCATTATATTGACATCTTTCATTATGAGATGAGACATAGATCTTCCAGGATGAATGTCCATTTCAGTATTCTTGTCAATATCTCTCGTTGCCACTCAAATTCTATCCTCGTTCTTTTCAACACGAAAAAAACGTCTGAAAGGCAACCCATCAAAAGGACCAATTTCTCAGAGCTCCTAATTGTCTGTGGAGAATTAGGTAGTTGAGGTAACTTTGTTGAAAATCAGAAAGTTTTTCCATTATTGATGATGTTTTGACAAGCAATTCATCTTGATATACATTCATCTTGATATACATTCATCTTGATAACTTCAGTAAGGAACAAAAATGCAATACTGTGCACAGCAAGGTCACTGGCAGAATCTTCATTGAAATCTACGAGGATTGTCTTTTTGCAATTGATTCCTTTGCGAACACCAGACAAATCGAAATTGATCAAGTTTCAAAAAGTCCCTTAAAGAGTTGTTAACATGTCTCATGTAGTTAAGGATATTTTTTCCCAGAGAAAAGATATCTTTATGCCATTTGTCAGGATGAATCAACTCATGCACATATCACATGAGAGCAATTAACATTAATTCCCATAAAGAAATACATGTTTTCTTAAATATTAGACAAAACAAATATTATCAAGATTTGAGAAGTGAAATAAACATCAATAAACAAGATAAAATGTATGCATAAAACTCATCTCATACTTGCGATAATTTTTAATGATGGGTCACATCATGAAATATTAATTACTGTGGATCATATAATGAGTTTGTTTTAATCCGTTACTTTCTAATAACAGTGAAAGGAGTTGGAGTGAGTTTGGTTTTACGCCGCTTTTAGCAATATTCCAGCAATATCACGGCGGGGGACACCAGAAATGGGCTTCACACATTGTACCCATGACGGGAATCGAACCCGGGTCTTCAGCATGACGAGCGAACGCTTTAACCACTAGGCTACCCCACCGCCCCTACAGTGAAAGGAATCAAGATGATGAGAAGGTCTTACAGAGTAGGACAGAAGCAGGACTCATCAACGCTGCCGGTCAATATGTATTGATACGTACATCGTATCTCAGCTCTGTCCAAAACATTACTTACATTGATCTTGTGCAATTAATAGCTGAGCAAGGCTGATGAAAATGAGTAATCAGCTGATTAACGATAATGCACAAATAACCTCAGGTAAATTGGGATACATTTCTTGCTTGCCTACGACGTAGAGTCTACACACGACATTTCGTGTGACTTAAATTTACAAGAATGAAATTGACAAGGTGATACATGATTTGTTTCTGACAGATTGGGAGTGAGTGAGTGAGTGAGTATGGTTTTACGTCGCTTTTAGCAATATTCCAGCAATATCACAATATCCAGCGGGGGACACCAGAAATAGACTTCACACATTGTACCCATGACGAGGATCAAACCTAGGTCTTCGGCGTGACGAGCGAACACTTTAACCACTTGGCTACCCAACCGTCCCTCTGACAGTTTGGGTGTGAAATGAATGAGAAATGTTTAAGACATATCTATAAATTTTTTAAAGAAAGCTGAAATGTACAAGATACTTGCATCAAAATTATAAAAAATGCTGAAATGTATGAAACACATCAACATTTGGATGACTGATGAAGTGAGTTTTTATGAATGAAAGCATCTAAAGACAAAGAGTGAGTGAGTGAGTGATTGAGTATGGTTTTACACCGCTTTTAGCAATATTCCAGCAATATCACGGCAGGGGACACCAGAAATGGGCTTCACACATTGTACCCATGTCGGGAATCAAACCCGGGTCTTCGGCATGGCGAACGAACGCTTTAACCACTAGGCTACCCGACAGCCCCCTAAAGACAAAGACGTCACAAGACTTAAGTAATACGTATCAGGGATGACAGGGATTGTTTGTGAATATCAATCAGCAAACAACTGGTTTGTATCTTGACAGCAATGTCCATAATGAATATGAGTTATGTAAGAATGTATTGACTATTCCCCTCTCATCTTTGAATAGCAGGAGCAAGATCCTGACTCAGTAACAGCAAGATAATCTAAGATGAAGCAAATCAATAGACAAGTACCGAAATACTTGCGCTAGCCCATAAATAAATTTTTCATAATTCTGAAACAGAAATTAACAGCTTTATCAATATTGTTGAAAGGTCAAATTGTGAGAAGATACAACCATTGTGTGAGCAAAGTGAAGTCTTTCAAGTACATGCTTTGGTGCATGTTGTGTACATAACAAGAACAATAACACACAATGAGTGAGTGAGTAAGTTGGGTTTAACGCCGCTTTTAGCAGTATTCCAGTTATATCACGGCGTGTCAGCTCAATGTGGGAGGAAAGCCCGAAGTGACGCAGGTCTAAGACGTTTACCACTTCGGTGAAACCCACGAGCACGGGTATGGTGCTGACAAAACTAGAAACATAATCGGGGCGAACCGGGATTTGAACCCACAATCATAGCTTCTTTGAGTGGCATTTAGAAGTTGGTGTGATGAAGTAAGAGGAGTTCTATGGATGAACAACTTCTATATTACAATTGGTGCGACGTTTTGGTGTAGATCCTAACACCTTTATCATCACTTGCTTGATAAAAGTGTTAGGATCTACACCGAAACGTCGCACCAATTGTAATAAAGAAGTTGTTCATCCATAGAACTTGTCTTACTCCACAATCATAAGTTTCTGGCGTGCCCAAGGGACGCAACTCTGCATGGCGAATCACGGCGTCTTACACAATTGGGCCACCCGTGCCCCCAACACACAATGACATTGATCAGTGCTGTCTCAATCTTTCTAAAAGGTTCACCTTAATGATTAATAAATGTTATATAAGCCCTTTTTTCTTTGAATCAAGACTCTTCATTGTTAATATTGTGGTACAGATCGCTAATCCACCCAATACTCAACCTGATGCAACACTAGTTATGAAAGGCAATGACACAGTTGTTCCCAAAATATCATTCATTATATGTAGACAAAAGGAGTAATACAAAATTCATACCCGTATTGATTTCCTAGGTGCAAGAGTTTGTAAATCTAATAATTTTCATGGATAATTGCCTCCCTTAATGACAGGAGGAGCGGAAATGAAATAGACATGATTGATAACTTTGAGATTGTATCTAGGGTTATGTGCAAAACATTGATGATAACAGTTCAGGAATGTATTCATCTACACTACTCATCAAAACAAACATCCTCCCAAAGGTGCTGAGGTGACAGAATTTCACAATCTGATTGAGGAGATGTTTGTATTTAATGTGTGAGTGAATATGGTGCTTTGAGAAATATTCTCACAACATCCAGGTGGGGACCACAAGAAATGGCTTTCAACACATTGAACTCATGTGGGAATCAACATAGGTATTTGGCATGATTGGTTGGTTGGTTTGTTGTTTAATGCCGCACTCAGCAACATTCCAGCTATATGACGGGGCTCTGTAAATAATCGAGTCTGGACCAGACAATCCAGTGATTGATATCATGAGCATCGATCCACACAATTGGGATCGAGGACATGCATCAACCAAGTCAGCGAGCCTGACCACCCGATCCCGTTAGTCGCCTTTTACCACAAGCATAGTCCGCAAGCATGGGTTGCTGAAGACCTATTCTACCCCGGATCTTCACGGGTCGTATTCGGCATGATGAGCGAACACTTTAACTGCCAGAATGCCCCCCACCCTTGTTTGTTTTGAAGAGGTTTCTGGTTCACAATATTAGGGTTCAAGTGAAAGAATTGTGACAAAGAAACATTCCTGCAGTTTAACAATTCTGAGTAATTTTAACATTCACATTTATCATATGATTATGCTTCTCTCAAATCAAAATTTCATATAATGTAACTGTTACTTTGTACATGGGCTGGACTGAAGCCTTTTGTCAGGAAATATTCCTAGAACTTTGAGTACTGTGTCAATGTGTGGGAATGACTGAATAAATGACTCAACAAGTATGCATTTTCAAAATATAACATGGGTTTTGGGCTTCATGATCAAAAGCTGATTTGACCTAAAAATGTAGAGCAAAGACTTTTCAAAATGGATGGTCCATATGTGATTTAAGCAATCTGTATTCGTATCAGATCAAAGATAGACATTATGGTCTACAAAAAATGGTGTCTGAACCCCTTGCCACCGCCCACCCCCCCCCACTCTCTCACATACAGACAACAGTGCTTCAAGACCCTGTCTGACATTTGAAAGCCTCCCTTCTATTGCTCAACATTTTATAACAAATTATACACATCGATCAAACTATCAATTTCCAGCATTACCATTGTCCATAATCTGTGAACATCCAAGGAAATCCATTTTACAAATACACTCAATTCTTCAAACAGTCCATTCTGTGAAAACGGTAACAAGCTCAATCCTTTCAAAACAAAAACAAAACTAAGTACAGAATGCATCCTCCATTCTAGACAGCATCAAGCAGGTATGGCCAGACCCCTTGTGTGGCAGTCTATTTACACTGGTCCATTTCATCAGCCTATGTAAAAACACCATGCAGACATTGACATGAGGGGTAATCTATTGCCTGTCTAAATGAACATGACACCAGGTAATGAACAATGATAAATCACTGTGAGATCCTGGTTTAGGGGGATTCCTTGTTAAGATGAAGATCCTCGCAGTACTTAGCATCATAACATCACAATGAAGGAAAGTCTCTCAGACAATTCTAATGCTTTCCAATGTTGATTTACTTGGACAGAGAAGACCTTTCTATTGGCAAGAAACATCAAGAGCAGTTTCAAAATAAAGTCTGATAAATATCCATCACGTGCTTTTAATAGCTGGAACTATTCCGTAAGGCCATTGGTATTTTTTCTCGTGTTATGTATTTTCTTGGAAGAAACACTGCAACTGTGATAATGTGCTAACAACTATGCTTCAGAGCAGTCAGATATGATGCAAGTACTAAGGCATCTGTGGACGCCCAATTTCAGTCTCTCCCCTCTCTCTGACATCCAATGTCCCTAAAGTCTTCTGTGAGTGAGTTGGGTTAGCAAACAATTATTTCAGTTAATTCATGATGTGTCAGCTTGATGTTGAAAACCCAAAGCGATGCAGGTCTAGGATGTTTACCACCTTTATGAACATGATAAGATCTTATGATGCTGACAAAACTAGAAAAATAATCTGGGCAGCCTGGGATTCGATCGCAATCATAGGTTTCTGGCACACCTGAGGAAAAGAAACTCTGCACAGTGAATTACAGCTCCTCAAACAACTGGGCCACCCGAGTCCCTTAATTACAAAGAAACACATGGATGAAAACTTAGGTGGGTTAGGTGAAATGGGGTTCGATTGAGTGAGTGAGTTTGGTTCATTTTAAATTTTGAAAGGACCGAGTCTGTGAGGTCATGAACTGTTGCATGTGAGTGAGTATGTATAGTTTTATGCCGCTTTTAGCAATATTCCATCAATATCACGGCGGGGATACCAGAAATGGGCTTCACACATTGTACCCATGTTGGGATTTGAACCCGGGTCTTCAGCGTGACGAGCGAACACTTTAACCACTAGGCTACCCGACCACACCAAATGCGGTTTAACATCGCATCCAAGATTATGGCACTTATATAGCAATGTGCATGCATGTGTGTGGACTATTTTATAGTGAAAGCCCACTGAGACAGATTAACATGAAATACCCCACTCAAACAAAGTATACAGACTCTGAGCCAACCAGTCCCTGTTTTAGTCCCTGTTTTAGCCCCTAAATGCCAAGTGCCAGTCAGGGTAACAACAAGTACCATCTTTTAACATCTTTACTTAATTAACTTTGAACTCAGTGCAGTATTTGGGAACTTTCTGTTACATATGGAGCTAGTTATATGTTCATATTTAAGAATCTTTCATTTAAATTCATTTAAACTACCTGTGTGAGTTTTCAGATATTTTCGTTTCAGGTTTTGATTAGAGATTAGTCTAATGTATCAATAGAGCTGTCACAAGACAATATTTCTGAAACAAACTAACACACAATAGCTGTCCCCACCCCTGTGTCTCCCCATCAACCCCATCCAGTTAATAGTCTTCTGGTTGTCAAAGACACTTTCACCGAATGACCAAGAATATCAAGCCTGCTATTGTCAAAGTGATGACTCCAGTGTCGTAAATTACATGAAAAGAAAGACTGTAGAGAAATACAATCACTTGGGATTCACTAAAGGAATTTCTTTTGTTCAATTATTCATGCCTGTATAAGGGCAATGAGTACGTTTAATAAAGACATATATGTCGTTTCCTCATACCGTGTCCTTGTGGGGGAAATCATCACGATAGTGGTGCCCTAGATCAATATTATCTTATGAACCATGTCACGCTGGGTTCATATATGATAGTGGTAAAAATATATACTCTTTTTGATGACTGAATGTGTCTCTTCTGTTGGAAATCCATTTCAATAAAATGTAATATCTGTTTGAACTTTAGGTTTGAAATAAGCATTATCTATCATAAGTGGTAGTGCATGGAAATTTATATGACAAATCGGTGTTGATGTTTGCCGTAACCATTTATATTTTCATTCATTTGAGGCTACTGATGGAATAAAAAATATTCCCCTGTGCGTTACTTATATGTTTCAGAGGATGAAAGACGTGATATTGAATTCATAATCTCTGAAAATGACGTCAGATAAACAGAATTCCCTGTGCAGTGTGATAAAATGATGAATTACCTACTTTGCAATACATATATCTATCACACGGGCAGTGTGAAATATTTGAGTATTTCGATCCCCACTGTCAAATTGTGACAGAAGGGAGGCAGGGAACTGTTAAAAGTAATTTGAAATGGTGATAGAATTGATTCCTAAGTGCACAACAGTTTGCCCATCAGTCCAATAACATGATGTGATATCAATCACAAAAAGCTGAAAGAGACATGATATCAACACGACATGCTGGCAAAGATTGCTGATTTCATGCCATGGTGGTTCCATTCAAATGGTTTGCTACCAAGGAACAGCAGGGTGATACGGAATTAAAGCAAATGAAATAAACCAAATTATGTCGTGGGTGATTATATTCAGAAAAGCAGATTTGACGTAGACTTCATTCATTCTTCCCGAATGGGCTTTCAAAAATGTTATGGAAATGTAAGTCATGAATAAACATGAACTGATGCTGGATCCTATGTTTAGAAACTCTACGAATCCAGATAATGATCAAAATAAGTTTTATTTTACTCTTAAAAAACAAGAATATATTATACTAAGTCCATTATTATTATTACTGTTACTATTATTATTATTATTATTATTATTACATCAGTCAATGGATTTTCATCTCCCTAGGGAGTATACAACCCAAGCTGTGGTATGAGGCACTAGAAGGTTACATTACCATTTCATCCTGCCAGGTACCCATATAGTACTGGGTGAACAGAGGCATATGTAAACAAAGTCACTTGAAAAGGAAACACCATATGTAACATGTTTCAGCACAAGACATTACCAAAGCAATAGACACCTTCAGTGAGTGAGTGAGTATGGTTTAACACCGCTTTTAGTAATATTCCAGCAATATCAAGGCGGGGGGCACCCAAAATGGCTTCACACATTGTACACATGTCGGGAATTGAACCCGGGTCTTTGGTGTGACGAGCGAACGCTTTAACCACTAGGCTACCTGACAGACCCTTGAAACTCTCAGGAGTCAAGCTACCGAACACGGTCACCCATCCACTACTCTCCACAACGAACAGTGCTTAGATGTGTCTGATTCTTGGTATACATGCAGTACTTTGGACAATGTACCAGCACATATACTGAATAAGAGACATAATGAATTATGAATATTTCTGGGGATATCTTCATGAAACTGTGTGCTCAGTCTTCACTTAGGAGATAAACATACTGTGTTTTCAATGTAGAGCTAGGTTACCTGTAGATTTAACCCTGCTAAATTGAATTTGGAACCGAACGCGTAGTGTGAGGTTTCAAATGTTAAATTTAGCGCAAAGCAACCTTTGCAAGGCTTTCACTCTACATCGCACGTCACCATTATGACGTCATATCGGTCATTGTGACGCAAAAGATAACACGTCACAGTCGTATATAGAAAAGCGCCAAAATTCCAAGCTCTCTGTTGTCGCCGAAACGTAAATACATTCCCTTCGTAGATTTGTCGTGTTTCTCTGCACTGTGTTGCCACACATCCTTTGAATATTTTAGTAACCGCATCTGTGCATTTTGTAACCTGTAATTGTAGATATAATTATTGAAATATGCCTACCGACAATGACTGAAAATAGTACTATTCTATGATGATTAGCTTCCGCGGTGATACGGCCGTCAAACCAGCTGTTTCAATCAGAGGGGGTTATTATGATTTAATAGCCTCTGATTGACCAATCAGAATCGAGTAAATTCCAAATTCATGGTAGAATTATAAATAATATCCCCCAAAATATTCATGATCTCCAACATTATTTGTATAGGATATATAGATGCACTGAAGTGTGAGTGTGCTTCAAATGATATCAACATGTGATCCAACTGGTGCTGAGACATATTACAAAAATCTTAAATGTTCTCATTGTTGAAAAAAACGAAGACTAAAGTCAAAAGTCTTGTAAAATACATACATAAAATTTGAATCAAGGTGTATTCTGTGGGATCTGTTTTTATCACCTGATACCAAGTGCACAGATAAGTGCAATGCCTCTTCTATTGATTGAAACACACAATTACCAGTACACTGACATGTGCAGTGTATGTTATTTGGGTTGTCAATTAGCAATTGACATGCAATCAAGAGTTCAGCAGTCAATAACATCAGTGCATACAGGTAACCAAACCGACAGTCACCTGCAATTAACGAGTCCTCATTACAGAAAAATCTTACTTGAAATGAAAATCTTATCTCAACACCCACAAACCCAACATTAATAAAAGCAATAAAACATATTCCATGATGGACAATAAAAGTTAAAAAAAAAGTTTCCTTAATCATAAGAAATCTTAAGAGTCGATTGTACAATCTCTGTAACAGTAATGTTTGAATATCATTAGCATCCAGAAAATCAATAAAAAAGCCAAACTTATTTCGGTGAAAAATAGTAATCATCTAACCAAAATAAACGGAGTTGAAGTCTGTTTGGATCCATACTCTTACTGCGAACATTAGGAAAACAATCACATTTTGCAGAATCTGGCAAGCTCTCAGACCATCTGACATTCCTTAAACAGACGTGATTGATACATATATTTTGGTGCAGATGATCCATGAGAAAACAAACTGTAACCCTCATCACGATGCAGCACCTTGGATCAAACTCAACTTGTCACTGGCCTCATCCCGGCAAATTAACATGATTTATAAATAATGACACAAAACTGTAAACAGTTTGACTATCGTGTCAGATGCTGGGATAAATCGTGGCTGCTTGCACAGACTTGTAAGGGTTATCTTGCTCCGCAGGTAACTGGTTGCCAGATGCAAGTTACCCAGTGCATCAGTGCATGTGCGACAAACATGCATTAATGGATGCACTATTATCTTGTCACTGGTTGATCGGAACAGATTAATTTCACAATGCCGAATGTTTGTTTCTGAAAATTGAGGCAGTGCCTTCAGATTACTTGATAATAACAGTGAATGATTTACATATAACCTATCCGTCTCCAATCCTCTCATCTTGTCTTGTCCACTCCCACTGATTGGCATAGTCTATGAAGAAATATTACTTCAACTCACAACAAAATCTTTTCTCAAGAACATCTAAATTTGGACACAATGGCACCAGGTTACCAAAACGCAAAATATCAGCAGTACTTTTTTTCAACAAACTTTTGACGGGAGATGTAAAAAACAAAATCTTTTGTAGCAACAAAGTTTGACATAATCGTAATTCTTCTGTTGGTTTAAATTCACTCGATAGCTAGTTTGTCAGGCTCCTCATCAACAGTCGAGATAGAGTACCTACATCTGACATAAATCTTCAAGATTGAACTTTTTTCTTACAACAGTCTAAAATATCCTAATTTGTTCATTTCATGAAGTTCTCTTCCTCTCGCTAAACCTGTTGGGACCGTGTTTATAGACTGAGCACAGCTCGGTGTATCTAATGCATGATGCTCCCCATTAGACAACTCGACATCGATTTTACTCAAACACATCTTGTCGATGAGGAAATCTACCAGATCTCATGCAGTGTTATTTGTTTTACATGTCTTAAACAAACAATGCTACAAGACAGTTGTTGTTCCTGATTGTGTTAAGTAAACAAAAATCAAGATGGTTCAATGGAGTATTTATTTTGTAAGAATTGGTTGTTGTTTTTTGTCAAATTACAATGAGATTTTCATGTCTAAAATCTTTACGAACATTTAAATGCAATATGCTTTGTAATTACAGTGAAAATCAGAGAATATGCTTTACTTGAGTTAACAGTCTCATTCTCAACTGCTCATTTTACTAGAACCTTCCCTAAGGAACCTGTTAACCTGTCAAAACCAATCTTGTTTTTGTGGTTTAAGTGGCAATTTCAGACAAAAAAATCTGATCCTAACAGCCATGTTCAAGCTGTTTGAGTTGGATATGGCAGCTGTGTTGCTGCTGGTGTAACTTTTGCTGTTGCTGTTGTTGTTGTTGTTGTTGAAGCTAATGTTGGTGAAAGTTTTTGTTTGTTGTTTAATGCCGCACTCAGCAATATTCCAGCTATATGACAACGGTTTGTGAATAACCGAGTCTGGACCAGACAATCCAGTGATTGATATCATGAGCACTGATATATGCAATTGGCATATGATTACATGCATCAACCAACTCAGCGAGCCTGACCACCCCATCCTGTTAGTCGCTTCTTACTTAGTTTTTCCCTTGGCTATTGATGTTTAAGTATTGCAATTGGTATTAATGTTGATTTTGGTCTTGCTATTGGTACCAATGTAAAATATCAATTTCAGACTAAAAAAACAGATTGTAAAAGCCATGTTTCAACTTGTTTGTGTAGGATGTGGCAGGTGTGTGTAAATTATGCTGTTTTTGTTGTTATTGGTGTTCTTGATGAACCTATAGAATTGTTGTTAGTATTGCAATTGGTACAATGTTATGTTAGCAATGCTATTGGTATCGATATCGGTGTCAGTCTTGGTATTGTTGGTGTCATTAGTGTTGATATTGTGTTTATCATACACCTGTATCAATGCAGGTTTGAGTATTGGTGTTCAGTGTAATGTGGAGATTTATTGTGGGGATTTATGCTATACAGTGGCAGAATGATATATAAGATGAGTTGCTTGGGGCATGGAGTGTGTGGTTGCATTGATTACGAATCAGAAAAACCCACTGGATAATATATGGCCAGGGGATAAATTGAGACAATAAGATGAAGAACTCATAAGATTCACCAATTTCAAACAATCATCCAAAATCCATTGCCAAATAAAATATTTGTGTAACAGTATTTGTCAGGAGCCATAAATAACCTGAAAACTACCATAACTCTCCAAAATGCTTATAATCTTAACATCAATTTAATATACGGAAAGACTGAAATGCATTCTAAATGAGTCACAACCAAGAAGCTTTCCAGGAACAGACCCCATCCAGATACCACTGTCGGAAACTGTAATAAAACTCTCGAGTATATACCACACAAAATACTCAAAAAGTCTTAAATCTCCCAATGCCTTGCTGCCTCCCAGATAGCAGTTGAAAGTTTGGGACAAATCCTGATATATCATTGTACAATCTACAGGAAACAATGACCTCTGAAGTTGGCTTATAAGCAGGCAACTGCCTTGAGGGTTTCAAAGTAAAACAGATGAGAACCTGGCAACCGGCAGAAGGCTGAGAACCTATACATCACCCATCCCTTAGTGAATATAGTGTTGCCAGAGAGGATATGGTCTCTTTATCTCCCAGCCTGAAGAGTTGCTGATGAATTGAGATGGTGATCCTACATGGCAACTGGTATGCAGGAAGTTTAGCACCAATGGTGTATGGTTGGCATTGCCAGTGAAGGTCTTCTATGAACAGCATCATTGCTGTCAACAACAATTGCAAGAACAACTTTATCTGTTCAGGGCCACCTGGAAATTGCAAAAACAAAATGATGTCTTCGGCAACTTTCTAAGTACCTACTCTGATGGAATTCTTCAGTTAGTGGCACCAAGGGTAGCCTTAATGGGAAAAAACGTCCGGATCTTCCGTTTGTGGTATGGGAATAGGAGAAGAATATTTAAGACCAAAATTATTGATGTTACCTTTCACATACCATTTAGGTATGGCACATAATTTTAAATACGCATTCAAGTTTTTTTATCCAGAATCAAGAATTTCTCAAATTACATGTGTTTTGCTCCAAATTACAACACTACTCAAAGAAAGAAGTATGAAATCTGGATTTTTGATTCATTCAAGTTCTTGTTTGGCTGTGTGATGAGATCATGAAGAATGTGGAAATCTATCGATTCCATAACCCATTGTGCCAAAAAAGATTTTAATTACTTGGAAATTCTTAAGAAAATCTTGGTCAACAATAGTGGGTTGCCATCTGCCAGGTATGGAATGTACGGCTTAGGCAGTATGGAATTATAAACAATTCAACAATTCAATTTCAGTTGTAATTCATTCAGATATTTATCAAAGTTTCTCCTTGATGGTAGCAAAAACCCAGAACAGGACCAGCATTAACTGTTGCGTCTCCTGCCTTGTGATTAAACTGATAATAACAGATTTCAGAAACTTAGACCCTGGTCCGCCTTTAAATCAGCTTTGTCAAGACCCTGTTCAACACCATCTGAAACTAATTTCTGACTAATATTCTACCCTCATTGCAGATTAACATTGACTCCCTAACACCACATTAATGAAACAGACATTCACATTTAAAAATAACAGCATTTTCTAAATCAAATTTTTAAAGTTATCCTACAGGAAGATGAAAACAAGAATATTTTCAATTGAAATTTCATTAGTACTTACAATTATACATTTTAAAGACAAAGCAAAACAGCTTTCATCAAATTCCAACACTTCTATCCCTGCCTTTCATGTGAATCTTTTAAAAGTATTTGTAAAAAAAATACACCAGCATTTGCTTTGGGTCTTCTTTTCTTCATAATCCAATGCTTCTCTCCATTATATCTTGCAAGGCCCCATCTGTTCAAGCCATACCTGTCTTTCAACAAACTTTAAATCTATGCCAAATTGTGTTTGATTAATGGTTTGTTAAGGGCCACAGAGCATCCCAAATTACATTATCATCAGCTTGAGCGACATGCTTAGTGATTTTTCTCCCAGGCAAAAAATTATCTTGTCTGTTGGTGTAATGATGAATGGAGCCTTTTAGTGGGCTAGCTTGAGAATGTTGAGGAATTTAGAGAATGTTTGCTTCTCTTAACCTTACCAGTGGTAAGGAATATTTCTGGAATTGGAATGAGATATATTGATGTCAAGGCAGCAAAGAGGGTGCCAGAAATATGCATACTCTGCAATTTTTGACTGCCAGTGATAGTCCCCAATAGCGAGTGATAATGATGATGTGTAGTGCTCCTGTAAAAAGAATTTCTCTTGGAGGCAATTATTCCACATTGTCACAAACTTCAATTTGAGATCTCATGAAAATGTAATTGCATATGTTAAGATGGGACGAAATAATTCCGGGAAAACACATTTTGCTTTACACATTCACATTTGAAAATTGAACAGCATTTAAATAAATAACAAATGATAATTCTTTTCATGAAACATTAACTTTCAAAATATTATCTAAAATATTATAACATTTACATGCTGGAATTAGAATGGACGTTAAAAACTTGAGATTTTACATATACCTGACTGGTTATAAATGATGATGTTTGTAACAGCTTTGGGCACATTTTACATTGTAATCAGTTTTTTAAAATTTGAATCCAACTCCATTAACTCTGCCTTGAACAGTATCTCAGTTAGCTCGATGAGTGAGTGAGTGAGTGAGTGAGTGAATATAGTTTTAGCAATATTCCAGCAATATCATGTCAGGGGACACAAGAAATGGGCTTCACATAATGTATCCATGTGTCGAATTGAACCCAGGTGTTTTTGGTGTGACAAGCGAACGTTTTAGCTTGATGAGGGAGTCAAGCCAGAAGTGATGCAGGTCCAAGACGTTTACCACTTTGGTCAAATCCATAACAACAGGTATGGAGCAGACAAACCTAGAAATATAATAAGGACGATTCTTGGATCAGAAGTCATGCTCATAGGCTGCGAGCACACCTGAAAGATGCAACTCTTCACAGGGCTTTCTGGTGCCTTCAACCCTGCCACCCATATCCCCAGGTTTGCTTGAATCCATTCAACAATCATTTCCGTAAACCATGAAAGCCTAGTTCTTGCGCCCCAAAATTGAATTTTCAACAGCTATAGGGTTAAATGATATCCAAATTACTTCTGGCAGGATGATTAGGAATCAACGAGGCAGAAAAAAACAGGTGTTTACATAATCTTATCTTTCCATCATTACGGAAAAAACAACCACCTGAAAACCTGCAGGTCATAGAGGGCGCCAAGCAAGAGCACCACAGAACACTGACACTGGTCTCGGTATTTCTTTACAAACGCAAGGTCAGTGCAGAGCATAATGAAGAAAACACATCTTCTTACTTGTGCTTCATTAACCGCCTCAGCAGGTAATAATATACTGACAAGTCTACAGGCAGGTAACACACCTGAACAAATCCAGGTGCGTTGCTCTGCGTATACAAGTGCTGCAAATTTCACGAATGTTTTAACCAGAATTAAGCAAAGGAGTGGCAATTTCATATGAATAATTCAATATTTAAGCAATTTTTAACAAAACAGTAATACTAGTTTATATTTAATTAAATTATTGTACTTCAACTTGTGTTTTGTCCAGTCAAACATGTTCATCATTCAACAATTATTTGACAATAAAAATTCACATGGACATATATGTCAGTGAATTGAACTGTCTCATCAGCCTATTAGCACTGACTGAACTTGAACTGATTCATGAGGATGCTCTAGTAATTGACGTTCTCACTTCATTAAGGATGGAAAACATTCAACTTTCAAGTGATTCATTTCCGTGACTTTTTTTCTCCAATGTATCCTGTCTGGATTCCATGTCAGTTGGACCAAACTGACCTGGCTGATGTACAAGTTTCTCTTTTATGATTCTTTCATGAGTAGGAGCAATCATAGCAATGAGGATAGATATTTCGCAAGATTGGAAATTGACGTCCATGGAGGGGGTCAGCTGTTAGATTGTGGCCAAATTGGCTGGACTCAGCTCAGACAGCAAATTGACAAACAGTGTAAAGGCGTCAGATCTCTTGAATGACCGGACTACTGACCAATAGCCAATGGACAGTCAGGACACTGCAGGTGGTGTGCTAGCATCTGGTGCCAATTTTGGGGTGCCAATATTGGCACCAGATATTGGCAAAGAATCACCAGTACTGATCTCAGCTGTGGTAGAAACTGACAGCAATTTTTCACAAATCAAGTCTTCACAACCATAGAGAAGTCTTGTGAAATCAAACTTTAAAGTTTGATATTTCATTGAATTCCTTATGATTAGTATACAATTGTAAAAAGCATTTTTAAAATAATTCTTCGAAGGCATGTTTTATTCATTAGAAACATTTCCTGTAATAATACATAAGTCAAGTTTATGTTGATTATCTAAAATTATATTGACACAACGCACTTTTGAATAATAAAGAAATTCTTGCAATAATTTTAGCTGTTAATTGGAATACTTTTAGCTTTAAAACGAAAGGTATGAATGAAAAAACAATGACGCTTGAATAATTACAACATTTATCTTCAATTAAACCAATAAAATTATTTCATTCGTCATTAAAATTACTGAAACTGAATCCCCTCTAGACTCAAACAGGAAGTCAACATATTAAATGGGGAATAAATTCATGAGCCCCCAATTGTGATATTTCTGTGATCTTAGGCTTGGATGTTTGTTTTACCAGATAGCATATTGTATGGGATCTCATTACTAGTGCTCGTACTACATGTGACGACTTTCCTGCATCCACAATGGCTTCATAAATCAAACTGTGCATTGATGGTAATGGAAAATGGATGTTTCATGTCTAATCCTCAAACATGAAACAGCAGCTAACTCGGACAGCAAACATATTTTACACGACTGTGGAAATTCTTTTTGTTGGAGCACTTGTCCCAAGTTTTGAGACACTAATACCTCACAAGATGGAATGACCAATTACCAATTGTAAATTCTTGGAGAATTATTTTAGACACACTGACAGAGGCTGGCAATAATGAAGCAAGAGGAGTTCACTGGAGATACAATCATACCATGATGTCGTTCAAATAATCCAGCACCACTGGCTGTGTTTCAAAAGGACATTACGAATTGGCGCCAATCAATATCGGAAGGGAGTATGTCTGGTCTGAGCCTACGGTGACATGTCTCAGACAGCAGTGGATGTCTGTTTCACTCATGGAGGGATTCGCCCAGGCGACAGGCAACGACACAGCCACTGGCACAGCTATCGACACAGCGACCGACCGTTGACGTACTTCCTATAGCGCTAATGGGCAGAGCTGATTGGCAGCACGATGCATAGCTTGCACGGTTCAGATTACCTGTATATATTATTGCTGACATGTGATATTGCATTTCAGAGGAACATGTCACCGATGATGTTGATAGCTGGGATGGAAATGTCAATTTCGGGAAAAGTGCTGTTCGGCTGTCAGCATCACATGAAGTGCCATCAGTTGAAATTAAGAGAGCCTGATGGAAGTTTGCTCTGGCGCACTGAATTTATGTAACTTTATAGGAGTATAATTGTGCTTGATTTTGCTGTTTGATAAACAGCTAGACCTTACATATTCCCATACTAAAAGTGGAAATCCCACTTTGCCATTAAGCCTAAAGATAATAAACCACTTAAGCTTCTACCCATGTACATGACTTTTACTGGATATACATTACAAATGATGATGCCAATCACCTAGTCACAGCTGTCTCAGAAATCAACATGCATTCCCAACTGCCCCTTGCCACATGAGCTATCATTGGACATCTAGGCCGTCAGATCCTGCACAGATTGTATGTATGCCCGTTTAGCCAATCCCTGATTTCAGTGCCAGCTATCCTGTTTCCAGCTATCTCTGCTAACTATTCATCCTGTCACCCTGCACAGCCAACTAATCAGTTGATTTGCGAGGTTTATCCATCTAAACCATGCATTCATCATCCATCTGGACTATGCCCTCAGGCCTGAGTATGTAAAGAATCCTCTTAATTCCCACCATAACACCACTGATGCTAGACCATTTTAGGCCGTGCATTTAGACCATACTATGGTCTGATGTCTTCAATATATGTACTTCCTGCTGCCACCAAGACAGAATCTACACATTCCATTCAATTCCAAGACTACAATCATGAATTCAGAACAATGCATCCAGACCCAGAGAACCGACATCCTTCCTGAACCAAACCACTTCTGATGTTGTCATGCACTTGGACCATGCACCAAGACACAAAAGATCCAGAAGAACCCCCTCCTGTAGCAAACCACCTTCTAATACAATTATGCACTTGAGCCTTGCATTCAAAGACAACCAACAGATCTCTCTCTTGAACCAATCCACCATCTCAAGCCATCATGCACTCAGATACTGCATTCAGACTCAAGAGAGAATCAACACCCTTCCTTCCCAATCAGAAAAAACTGTCCACCTTCAGAACCAACATCATCATCTGCACACAACCAGATGAGCCATCCAGACCATGATTCCAGACCCAGAGACAACAAACACCCTTCCTTGCCTTACCTTCACATCAAAACCCACATCATCTCAGCAAAGCAACAACAAGATACAGCTACTCTATGCTCCTAGACAATGAAGGTACGTGAACGTACATTACAAATCCCTGACATCAATGTTATCCTTAACCCATATGAGCCTCTCTCCCTCATCCAGCTATAATAGTCTGGTACCTGACCCTCAAAGCAGCACCAAACCCTATCCTCCAATCTTCTTCAGCCATGTGATACACGAGACACGACAGACTCCATCATGGGTGCATCTTGCTGATTCAGCTGCTCATGTTACCCAGTCTAGCAGATGTGCATGCTGCAGGGACACTGGATCTGCAGGGACCGCTACTATTGATTGGGGACTAATGGTTTTCAGGAAGTGAAAAAGTTTACATCAAGCTATCACATAATAGCTGCATATCCATCACTGACAAGTTGACATTCCTGGTCCACAGTTCAACAGCTTGTGTCACGAGTCTTGCTTTCCACTTGGCATGGTAGATACTCAATTTTCGCCTTGCTTTGATCTAACATACCTTTGTTTTAGTACAATGAAGTCATCTGTGAGTTTCTTTTGCTTGAAACTAATGTCATGGTTCAGGCTGACTTGATGTTCTGGAAATATTTGAATATGTCGACAGGTTGTCATTTCAAGTTTAGAATATGGCATGATGGATTCAATAAATGAATAGAGAATAAAGTAAGAAATGAATCCAGCTCAAGTCTACAATGATTTGGCAAGTCTAGAATTAGCTCAGCTCTGAAATCAAGCATTATTCTGGGCCCCATCTTTTTTGATATTTTGTAGACAGATATTTTTGAATATGATAACTTTATTTCTGGAACTGGACTGGGTGGACTTCTTATCATGGAATTAATTGAAACTTTTATGACTACAGTCCTCAGCACTTATTGGATCTTAAATTTTAGCATAGAGGTAAACGTTATTAATCTATACTGGAAATCTTATGGCTTGTTTATGTATGTCAGGCCTTAGATGCTTCAACCATCGCCTTGAGAAATTGGCAATTCCACATCATTATAGCAATACCAGCCTAATGACCTTGAAACTGACACATCTTGTTGTTCACTTGAGACATGCTATTGACACCAAGCAAATGACATACATCTCTGTGCACAGATGAAAAATAAGGAATGATATATTATGGCCATAATGAGAACATTAAAAGAAGTGGGAAAAATATATTACCTTGACAGTAAATGTATAAAAGTTGACTACATCACCAAGGTTTGACATCACAAATAATTCTATTTAGAACACACCGCTTGACATCAATCAAAGAACTTGTGAATGCAACATGACACTTTCTACCAGACACATGACACAGACAATTTCCAGCCCATCTGTTTTCTTGTTTACAGCCTAGGAAACACTACTGCATCAGTCAGGACTATATATTTATCAACTAGTAATCTGATGTGATAAGACAACATGACGTTTGTGAAATTGACATCTGCTCATCTGAAATGTACATAATTCTTTGCACAATATCTCATTTCAACGCAAATAACTTCTGGAGAAGAAATATGACAGTAAATGTTGACAATGTTAATAGGTTTTAAGGATGTTGTTTCTCAATATGTATAGGTTGTTGGGCAAGGGTCCTTACTAGTGCTTTATGCAGAACACCTTTTTGGGTATACCATATTCGACGTAATAAGCGCTCTCAAAATTAGAAATAGGGGGCTCTTATTAGAATATTATATTGGTTAACAAAAACAGAGTTGAAAGGTTTATGCTGACAGCCTGAAATGTTTATATACGCCAGATATATTTTTCCAGAATTTAATTGCCCATAATTGAGGGTGCATATTACACACGAGTGCGTATTATACACGAATAAATAGGTCATGTGTACATTGATCAATGGGAAGGGGTGCTTATTGGGATTGTTCACCAGCCAATACATTAGCAAATATCGCCGTGGGCGCTTATTAGAGTGGGGCGCTTATTACGTTGAATACGGTATAGCAGGTGAGGCACATTTTTGTTTGAAGGCAACATAAAACTAAATCCAGAAATATGGACATATATTTTTCACATTTGACACTTACAGATTTATTTGAACCTGTAAATTGAGCAAGTTGGTTCAGAAGTATTTTCCTCTGATGTTTAAGCTTCAGGTAGTGCTCTCACTTTTGCCATAAAACATACAAAATTACAAAATTACAAAATTACAAAATTAAATGAAATAAAAATAAACATTTATTGCATCAAATTCACAACAAAGTATGAATTGTTTGGGGGTAAACAAACATCCATAATTCAAGAGACTTAGAAAAAGGTAGAATACCACTGATCTTAATGTAGTTCTATTTCGTGGATTTTATGAAAGTCTAACATTCTCAAGTATGAAAAGAAATCAGTCAAAACTCAGGTCCATCCATATTCAAATTCTTTTTCTAACTTTTGGGCATAACCATTCCAGAACTTTTGTCAGAATTCTTGTCTATGAATGGCATAGCAATTTCACTACAGGATTCATGACTAAATGTAAATGAATATTGCAGTAACACTGGCACTTTCCTATAATAAGATGTTTTCAATTTGAAACTGAAACAAAACAATTCACTTCACAGACCTGTCAAAATCTCACAAGCAATTTTAGACTTAAGAACATGGTACACCATTTTTACAAAATTTCCATTTGGATTTCTGTGCAATCATACTTAAAGGGTATCTTTACTGTCAACTTTCATGCAGAAAGGAAATTAAAAGAAACTACTTTCCATAAAACCACTTCCATCATTTCACCACAAACCAATACAGCCTCTGAAAGCCAGCTGAACAGAAAATTCTATCATACATTCGTCTCACCAACTAATCAAAGATTGATACCTCGATTTGACCCCAACTAATCAACTAACAATTTGCTGGACAATCTTTGATTGCTTCTATGATGGCCAGCTTTCAATGTGGTGTCCCTTGAGCCCATCAGTGCCAGACGGCAACGGCAGCCATATTGTGCAAGGATTTCAGCTTGATTTAGGATGTGCTCGGAATCAGAGCTACTTTCGTTAGGTCAGTGGAATGTGGAATGCAATAACAAAATTAGTTTTGTGGACATTTGTCCATACAGACCAAACATAAAATCCTCCTAACTGTCAAATCTTAAAAAAATTGGAAAAAAATTGAACGACACAATAAGGTAATTCAATGGGAGCAAATCCAGACAGCACTTGTTTTAAACTCAGCAGTTTAACCCTGGCTTGGAAATATTATCAAGTTATTAAAATATATGGTTCTGCCTTTCAATCCATCTTGAAGGCCAAGAATGACATGTTTACTTTTGTAAAAGCGTCACAAGTAGAACATGTATTCATCACTCCATCATATTTGCTTTATGAAACTGTAATAATCTGAAGAAGACATTTCCTTCTCTAAAGATCAGAATGCCAAGTGTCAGAATCCAAAGTGAGGTCACGCCCTTGACCTTTAGCCTTGACTGTTACAACTGCAAAATGGTTCATGATGGTATCAATGCTGGTAGTAAACGGCTGTTCTAGGTAGAGGCCTCAACATGTTGATAGCATCACTCAGACCCCCAGACCACCTAGTGTAGTAGAAAAATGTGTAACTCCATCCCACTCTACACACAAACACCTACATGCTTATTTACTCCATGAAATTAATGCATAATCATTCAAAATTGACACAAGTTGGACAATATTATATGAGTGGGTTGGTGTAGAGGAAGATGTTATTGACAACACAAACAGAAGTGGGCTTGTTTATTGTCATTGTACCCTTGTACATTTCACAACAGACGGCATAATATATCGGTAAAGCTGGTGTTATTCAACGTCTCTTTGTGGTAATGTGAAATAGATGAGAAATAAGTGCTTGTTGATATCGCACACCATACAGCTACCAGAGCAGGAGGAACTCCCAGGAGAGGGAGGTGGCTATGTACATTGTTCCAGATAGTGTTCCAGGCTGAAGGCCAGTTCTAATATCACAGGAGCCTATGAATTAGGAAGATTCACCATGCTAAAGATGTGGGCCCACATGGAAGAATTCAGAGAATATTTGGCAGGAGATAAGAATGGAGGCATATCCCTTGAGACGTGTATGATGAATACAATTTAACAAGACATATGATAAAAATGAGTGAAAGGAAACCGACATTGCTGATATGTGCAAAGCATTTCATTCCCTGAACATTTTTCATGATCATGATTAGATCATGGTCGCAACTGTAGGATTACCTTTTATCTGAATGTTCCATCCATAATCTTTCACCAAATATTTTGTACAGTTGTATAACCTGGCTCTTTTGAAAGATATTGGGTACCAGAGTCATAAAGTATAAAACAGCACTCCTGACATTGGTATTGACTAAAATATATCCATTGCATTGTCCTTAAAATAAAACAAATAATTACAACAGTTTATGTCTTAATAAATAATTCTATAACATGAGTGAGAAGGGTTTTATGCTGCTTTTTTTTCTTTATGAGTCTCCCTCTCATATGGGACACCATCACATATTGTACCACTTTGGGGAATTGAAACAGTAACTACAGTGTGGCAATTTAACACTTTATCTACAAGGCTACCACTCTGGTCTTAGGAGAATGTGAAGAAAATATATGCCAAAGTAATAATATCATTCTTCTCATTCAATGTCATCTCCTGCAGCACTGGCCATAGACTAACATTTAATCTATGAAATCTTATATTACACAATACCCTTCTTGGCTCTAAAAATAAAAAAAATAATTTTCCCAATGCTGATTTCATGTGGAATAGAGCTAGCTAAAGCTGGCTAGACTTACTTTTGTATACATTTCTAGATTGTGTTTTTTGTCATAAAATAAATATATTCCACATCTCATGGTGCAGGACGACAATGGCCATGACATGTTTTGATAACACACATTTCTTAATTTTAAATTACTTTGAAAGACTAATTTCCTTCACCATGTTCACTGTTTCAAAATTATCATGCTATTTTTGAAATAAGGGAAAAACCCATTTCTCCAAACTATAACTGCAATTTGCAAACTGAATAACAAGACTCAACTGAAGGATGTCGGATGCTGCAGAGCTGATAAACTTTTCAGAAATGAAGCAATGATGATCACAGCACTAACATCTAGGTATACAATCAAACATAATTCTGTTCTGATGGATTTAACACACTCTTAATGTTATTGTTGCAGATACTTGGAAATAAGCAATGATGAGAAGAAAAACACTGAAAGGTCATGCCACGGCCACTCACGGACAAGGCCAGACTGCTCGGCACGAACACGGAATAGGAGACAATCCAAATATCTACCATGTGAACAACGGTGGCCTTCTCCTCAAATAAGGTTCAAGACATTAAGGCTGGGACGAGTCCAAAGTTTCTACCTGGTTAACCCCAAACCCCCCCCCCCCCCCACTTTGTAGTGGACCTTTGTATGTTCATATATTTAATGTCATTATCATCTAACATATGCAATATACATACAGACTTATTTTGTAGGATTATTTCTTATACCCAAAATTGTCCCTTAAAGATAAACACAATGACTTGCCATACTTTAGATTTGTAGCAATACTGATGGTGATTTTTTGCACAATTATTATTATCAAGTAAATCCTTGGCAAAAAAACAAACAAATTTAGATTAAAATACAAGGTTCAGTTATGATTATGCACTGAAGCTGAACATTCAAATATTCAACTTGAGTTTCTGAAGTAAGCAGACTTATAAAGGTCTAAAAGTATTTGAATTCTTGTTGCGATTTATAAAAAAAAATTGGTAATTGGTAACATTTATTTTCAGTCAATGAAACTGAATGTTGCCTATTTTGACAAATCGCTGGAGAATTTACTCCAACCCTGAGTGACTGCTCCTCACCCCTGATTTCAGCTCTTAGACTACTCAACATCTATGGGCTCTCAAGTAAATAAACCAAAAAACCTGAAATTTGTTCCTATCAAATTATACTCTAATCCAAAATCCTTAAGTGACAGCCAACATTGGTGTGCCAGCCTAGATTATCGATTTTGCGTCTCAGCTCCATAGAAAACTTCACTTTACCTGATCTCCCTCGACATGCAATGGCTCAAATTGGGGAAAAAGTGCATGCGTGTCGAAACTCTGATAAACCGATAATACCAGCTGCTTGCACACTGATAAAATGAGGGAAGAAACTTTTATCATGCATATGTTTACATAATTTTTGAAAAAATTCTTATGTACGTATTTCATCAGAGAAAGAGAGATGCTTCCACGTCTCATGCTCAAATACTGCAGTACGTATGGTGTATGCTTGCAAATGATCAGTCTGGACCAGACAATCCAGTGATGCATACAGTGAGCACGGATCTGAGACTGATCTACATAGCAAGTTTCAAAATGAAATATTTAACGGTTTTGGAGTTCTGCTCTGGAAATAAAAAACCCAACTTGTTTGCATCATGAAAAATCATGTAAACTAAACAAAATAATTGTCATCAAAAATAAAAATTAAAAAATATTTTAAAATCCCAAATGATCATAAGGCACCAGTTCCCCACTAGACTGATCTACATAGAAATTCTCAACAAGAAATATTTAACAGCATTGGAGTTCTGCTCCGGAAATGGAAAATGGACGGACGGACGGACGGACGGACGGACGGATATGCTGATCGGGTTTGGTGGATGGGGGGATAATAAAAAGGAACTTGCACTGAGTGACATATGAAAAACACCGTAAAACAATCAATAATGTTAGATGTTTTTTGTTTAATTTACACATGGTTGAACATCATGAGCTCATACTGACTCGGGGGTAAGTAATGAAATGAACAAGCTGTTGTTTTCCACCATCTCAGTCACGTGGGCAGGGCAAAACACAATGAATCAGTCATCACGCTTTCAAACAACTGATAATAACACAAATCAATTTGGGATTGAAATACTTCCACGTGCAAAAACATTATTTTGTTTTCCGTCGATGTAATTGCATTTCAAACCAATCATTTAACTATGCCAGCTCTTGCCTTAAGCAAAACACTACTTGATTGCAGTACTGGTATATACTATTCCATCTTTATGTGCAGAACTGTAACAAGGTTCAGCTAAAGCTACTTTATACACAAAAGAGATTATACAAAACAATTAAAACAATTCCTAATGGATCCACCCAAAGTCTACGTATGCTGTAGCAAAGTTGTAAACATTGTCTAGCTCTACTAAAAAAATCAGTATAAATTTCAACCTGTAAAGATCTTGGTCAGAATTTGTCTTCAGGAATCCATGCTTGTCGTCAGAGGTGACTAACGGGACCTGGTGGTCAGGCTGCATGTCACTGTATCCCAATTGCGTAGATCAACGTTCATGTTGTCAATCACTGGATTGTTTGGTCCAGACTTGATTATTTCCAGACAGCCATCATATGGCTGGAATATTGCTGATTGCAGTGTTAAACAACAAACAAACAGCATAAATTTCATTACCTTTTCATTTATAAATTAAATATTTTCCTCAAAATTCTTGCTAAAACATTTATACTCGAGAAGTTATTATATACATTTGATACACACACATAAATATATTTTGTAACTCTCAGGCACAAGACAGTAATAATTAAATAAGTGGAGTAAGATTGAACACAGTTTTAATAGGGATATAATTAATTGTTTTCCAGATTTGTTTGAATAGACAGATATATAGATATTTATATCTATATATCTGTCTATTCAAACAAATCTGGAAAACAATTAATTGAAATTGAAATGAAATATGCATTAAATCCCATTAAAATCCACCAAACTTGATTTAATCTGAGCAAATGTGTAATTATTAGTGGAAAGCCATAACCTTGGTGAATTGATCCAACTCAAGAATAAATCAGAAGAGAAATATTCTTATGTAAACATTTATACTAATGAATCGATACCGGACAAATTTTCCCCAAATCCATCCCGGTAACTATGCAACCAATTAAAAGATGGCAGTCAACTAGCTTCGTTACTATGGCAATGAGGCACTTTGAAGTTTCACAAAGATCTTTCATTACTACAGGAGGATCGATAGATGCTTTTTAGATTTTCCACTGCAGGAAAATTTGGTCAGGATTTAACATGTGTCTTTCTTCATTTATGAAAATGACAATGTGTTGATAGTGACACAACTAGTGATTACAAGAGGAACTCTAATGACTGGTGTGAACATAAGGAAAGGTGCATCCAGTGTGGATGACTGAGTGCAATGTACAAGCTCCATAATGAAATGGACGCCATTACACTGGAAGTTGAAATCTATCAACAGAGCTAATGACAATTGATGAGGACACACAGTGCAGTACACAAAATATATGTTATTTCCATTTGTACTATTTTACAAATTGGGAATCTTAAACAAAATATGACATTTTTTATGTACATGTTTTTGTTAACTTCTTTGATTGGGGAGGAAATAAATCATCTAGATGAAGAACAAACAAGATAACGAAAAGGTTACATGACAACATGAAATCTGGTGACCGGATACAGATATCCCGTAGTTATTTCATGGGTTATGTAAGGATGATGAAGCCAAATTGGCCATCACATCGCATTCTTCACAGGTTAATTCCTGTTTTTCGACTTCCCTGAAGTTACTTCCACACTGCTAGGCACTCTGTGGTTGCCATACTGCAATTGTACCCAAACTAATGACGTCATGCTGAGGTAAAGCAGAGCGCATGGCGTGTAATATGCTTGTAGGTGAAAGCCAACAAGAATACCTTTGTCATCTTGAACAATGTCCATTTCTGAAATGGTATATTAAGGGCTATGAGTACCTAATAATATCCAATTGGTGATATTTTGCAATAGGTCAGCTTTAAAATATCATTGAACAAGCTTCAAAACCTAGTATTATCATAAATATATGAAATATTGTATTGATACATTTGAAGATATTCAACAAAATATATCAGTGTCTGTCTATGAATAAAAATGCCTGGACTGTATTATATATCCATGTTATCTATTCATTTCAGAATTTGTCTATAATACAAAATGATTCTAAAATTATCTACAAATAGACTCTGCAATACCTTTCACCTTATTTGCCATGTCAGGTATAGAAGCGCCACCAATATGTGCCATGGTATATACCTCCAAACCAACACTTGTACAAAGCTTCTATCATATAAACAGAGCATGTCATATGTGCTGAAGTTACTAGCTTTAAAAGATACACGAGTCCAGTTAAAAGGGTGAAAAAATTCTCTGTTTACATCTCACTTAAACAAACTGAGCTAAATGGCTTGCATGTTTGTTCTGTGTGTCTTAATTGTTGAGCAACGTGTTGCATTGCTCAATTCTTCACAATTTCTGGTAGAACATGCCATTGGTGCCAAGAAGAACACCATTGGCGCTAATAACAGGCATGTCCAAGTTTTCTTGCATCTTAACCCATTAATAAACAACTTCCAAATAAGGAAAAACATGTAAAAAAGTGACAGTATGCAAATTACGGTTTTAGTGATAGCTTGTAGTTTACTGAATTACTAAATATTTCATACCGCTTTCCATTAAAAAAACCCACTAGTCCATCCTATTCATAAATCAAATTCAACATAAATGGTATCGAACTTATCAACACCTTTAATTCAGTATTTGTGAATGTGTGTTTAGGATGTTGAATCATATTCATGAAGGCAGAAAAACTGAACCCAACAGCATAAGAGCATTGCCCATTGGCGCCACAACTGGTCCAATTTACCATAAAATGAAGAATTTTGAAGCAGTTTCCCCTAGGACCATAACGGTAAGAGTCCCATCTGCTGGGATTTCCTCTAGCTTTACTGCTCAGCATGACCAGGCTCCAAGATATTTTCCTTGCCACTAGTTACACTTCATCAAACGTTTGATACCAATAAAGTGTTCCGTATCTCATGAGGTTTGCCTGCTGCCAAACTGAATTTTGATAATTCAGGTGTAGCTCCTTGCCGGTTGTGATGCTATTTTACAACTTGGGGAGTATAGATTTTCAACAGATTTTTGAAATATCAAGAGATCTGTCCCTCTTTACATTACCATAGCCCAAAAGCACCTGACTCCCCTCTTGTGGAGATTGGGATGGCCCTGAGTCAAGGGTGGATTCAACCCAAATGAAACAAAATGGGATGGAAATTTCACACCTAGTCACTAAAATGTCCATACTTAAATTTGATTATCAGGACATTTGCTGCAAACATGATCTTAAATTTTAAAAAAAATAGACTTTATCAACCAGATTTGAAATCTGATGCAAACCCAATATCCTTTTAGACTTTATTTCACATAGATTTTTTACCACACAGTCAAATGTTTGAGATAAAAATAAGAATAGTTGTAGTATAACTTCTATAAACTTGATGGCTTTGATTTTTCAAACAAAAAATATATACATGTCATACAAGCTGGCATGAATAGTGAGTGAGTTAAGTCTTCATTTATTCAGCATTATCTCAGCGTGTCAGCTTGATAGGGAGGAAAACTTGGATTGATGCAGGTTTGGGAAATTTTCCACAAGCATGGGCACGGTGCTGACAAGCCTAGAAACCTAATCAGGGCGAATCTGGAATTCGAACCCTTGAACATAGGTTTCTGCACGCCTAAGGGACATAACTCTACACAGGGATTGTCTTGTCAATCTGTCTCCAATCTAGTCCCTATAAAAGATTTTAATCATGCCTAACCTCAATACTTATTTTCACTTTACCATAATGAAGAGATATTATTTTCACCAATAACTGTCGAATTTGTGCCATTTCATCAGTAGCCATCAGTATAATTAACGTAAAAGTAACACAGTTGACTGTTATGTTCTCCGAAAAGGATGTACTATGGTGCCACAATTTGGCCTCTGCAAGGTGGTGACTATTAATTTTTCCCACTTATCATTCTCTGGAACCCATAAAGGACCCCCATTACTGAAGATCTTGGTGCCATTACCAGATTGGCCAAAGCAATATATATGATAGGGACATTTCCTTGAGCTGATGGTTGCTCACGTAATATCCCCGATCAAAGCAAATTGGCACAAACTTTAGACTAAAGGTTTATTAGTTACTACAAGACCTGGTACCAATTTGAAGATGATATAAGCATTCTTGTAAGATGAACTGGCAGTGACCGAGTGACCTAGTTTTCCATGCTATGTATTACCTTCTGTCTGAATCATGTTTCAGTGTATTAATCTTAGATGTGACATTCAACGATGTCTATTGCACGTTAGTTTCAGCTTGTCACAATGACCTGTGCAGGTACTTATTATTAATCTTATTAACAGCTCATAACAAGGGAAGTACATCACACATCTATGTCAGATGTATTTACTTGTGGTTCTAAATATATCTTTGGGACATAATATCAACTGATTTTAAAAAAAAAGCACAACAGGTGTTTGTTTGGACAGATTCTTTTCCAAGTTGAACAATTTCATTTCTTTGAACTTTTTTATCCAATATTTGCTCAGATATCTCAGGCCACACATTGTTTATTTCTTGTTTCACAGGCCCACCACCCCTACTGAAAATGAGCTGGAAAAGTAATAAATTAAACATAAAACTATTTATTTTTCCCACTTATAATATAGACCCTCTTGTATACAATATATAATAAATTCCTTGTCTACATCACTATCAGTGATTCAAGAAGCCAGCTGCAGTTTTAACTCCATGGCAGAGTGATTTTCCAATAAATACATAAATGATTGACATAGCTATTTATTGTTTATTTTATTTTCATTTTTACCGACCTTGTGTGGAAAAGCTGTAATAAATCTGTGAAACATAATATCATGTGGCCTCACAAGAGTTTTGATAATTTCTGTAGAATCTGATATACTGAAGGCAAAAAATAAGGGCACACTTAGCAACATTTACATTTATTACTAAAAGGTGAAGTTATTTCTGTGTATTTCTGTATTGGTGTGTCCGATCAATCCTTTAAGACAAAGGTGGATATGATTGTATTCAATGTTGCTATGATGGCGAAAATCAACTGTCAATTTTCAGGATAGAGACATATTTCAGCAAACAATGGTTCTCTTAAAATCAGATATCTTACTTTTGTCCTGAGGTATTAATGAATTGAATAAACTGACAAAGGCACCATTTTTAACTTTTAGAAACCAAACAGATCAGGCAAACTGAGAAACTCAGGAAATATTGTATATTAATAATATATTTAAACATAAAGTAGTACCCATGTGTCAATATTAAATTTACATCATATTTCCTCGAAACATTAGTTTCGCAATGGAATCGCTTTCTTTATCATTGGAAATATCAATAACAGATCACTCTTTGATAACAGTAATTAAAGTTGGAGCCATCACTGGTCAGTGTGCAAATATCGCCATCAATTTCAAATGATTACCTACATTTTCCTGTCTACATTTTGTTAATTGGGACAAGTGGAATTGATTTTTGGACAAGCTGTGTCCTAAATCTCAGCAACCGACTTTCCCATCAGCCAAGACCACTGCAAAAGAAGTCAATGGATAAAATCGCCAAAGCAAATGTATTGATAGTTGTCCCAGTGAAAAGGCAATGCGATTGATTTCTAACACAGACGAGACACTGATTCTGACCCCCAAAGACTGCTGGGAAAGTTTATGACGAATGATTAGGCGTGTTTAAATGTTCCACGACCCATTCCGCAAATGGAAAATGGTATCAAGAAATTAAGATTTCTGTTTAAGGACATTATCTGTTGCCCAAAATGGACTCATAGGTAATAGTTATGTCGACTAATGCAATGCTAGTCACTTGTGTATCGACAGGTATGACCAGTAATGCAGCTTATGTCATCCATGTACTGACAGTTACGACCACTAATAGAGTGGAAGTCATCAGTGTATTGACAGTTACAACCACTAATGCAGTTGAAATCATCAATGACTGACAGTTACGAGCTCGTAATGCAGAACAAGTCATCTATGTATTGACAGTAACGACCACTAATGCAGTTGAAATCATCAATGACTGACAGTTACGACCTCGTAATGCAGATCAAGTCATCAATGTACTGACAGTTATTGCCACTAATGCAACATAAGTCATCTATGTGTTGACAGTTACGACCACTAATGCAGCACAAGTCATTAATGTACAGACAGTTATGACCACTAATGCAGCGTATGTCAATGTACTGACAGTTGCGACCTCGTTGTAATGCAGAACAAGTCATCTATGTACTGGCAGTTACGACCACTAATGTAGCGTATATCAATGTACTGATGGTTGCGACCTCGTTGTAATGCAGAACAAGTCATCTATGTACTGGCAGTTACGACCACTAATGCAGTGTATGTCATCTATCTACTGACAGTTACGACCACTAATGTAGCGTATATCAATGTACTGATGGTTGTGACCTCGTTGTAATGCAGAACAAGTCATCTATGTACTGACAGTTAGGACCACTAATGTAACATATGTCAATGTACTGACAGTTACGACCTCGTAATTAAGAACAAGTCATCTATGTACTGACAGTTACGACCACTAATGCAGCACAAGTCATCAATGTACTGGCAGTTACGACCACTAATGTAGCGTATGTCAATGTACTGACAGTTACGACCACTAATGTAGCGTATGTCAATGTACTGACAGTTGCGACCTCGTTGTAATGCAGAACAAGTCATCTATATACTGACAGTTACAACCACTAATGTAGCGTATGTCAATGTACTGACAGTTACGACCACTAATGCAGCACAAGTCATCTATGTACTGACAGTTACGACCACTAATGCAGCACAAGTCATCAATGTACTGACAGTTACGACCACTAATGCAGCGTATGTCATCAATGACTAACAGTTACGACCACTAATGCAGCACAAGTCATCAATGTACTGACAGTTACGACCACTAATGTAGCGTATATCAATGTACTGATGGTTGCGACCTCGTTGTAATGCAGAACAAGTCATCTATGTACTGACAGTTACGACCACTAATGTAGCGTATATCAATGTACTGATGGTTGCGACCTCGTTGTAATGCAGAACAAGTCATCCATGTACTGGCAGTTACGACCACTAATGTAGCGTATATCAATGTACTGATGGTTGCGACCTCGTTGTAATGCAGAACAAGTCATCTATGTACTGACAGTTACGACCACTAATGTAGCGTATATCAATGTACTGATGGTTGCGACCTCGTTGTAATGCAGAACAAGTCATCCATGTACTGGCAGTTACGACCACTAATGTAGCGTATATCAATGTACTGATGGTTGCGACCTCGTTGTAATGCAGAACAAGTCATCTATGTACTGACAGTTACGACCACTAATGTAGCGTATATCAATGTACTGATGGTTGCGACCTCGTTGTAATGCAGAACAAGTCATCTATGTACTGACAGTTACGACCACTAATGTAGCGTATATCAATGTACTGATGGTTGCGACCTCGTTGTAATGCAGAACAAGTCATCCATGTACTGGCAGTTACGACCACTAATGTAGCGTATATCAATGTACTGATGGTTGCGACCTCGTTGTAATGCAGAACAAGTCATCTATGTACTGACAGTTACGACCACTAATGTAGCGTATATCAATGTACTGATGGTTGCGACCTTGTTGTAATGCAGAACAAGTCATCTATGTACTGACAGTTACGACCACTAATGTAGCGTATATCAATGTACTGATGGTTGCGACCTCGTTGTAATGCAGAACAAGTCATCTATGTACTGACAGTTACGACCACTAATGTAGCGTATATCAATGTACTGATGGTTGCGACCTCGTTGTAATGCAGAACAAGTCATCCATGTACTGGCAGTTACGACCACTAATGTAGCGTATATCAATGTACTGATGGTTGCGACCTCGTTGTAATGCAGAACAAGTCATCTATGTACTGACAGTTACGACCACTAATGTAGCGTATATCAATGTACTGATGGTTGCGACCTCGTTGTAATGCAGAACAAGTCATCTATGTACTGACAGTTACGACCACTAATGTAGCGTATATCAATGTACTGATAGTTGCGACCTCGTTGTAATGCAGAACAAGTCATCTATGTACTGGCAGTTATGACCACTAATGCAGCGTATGTCAATGAACTGACAGTTACGACCTCGTTGTAATGCAGAACAAGTCATCTATGTACTGGCAGTTACGACCACTAATGCAGCAATGGGCTGAAACAATGGGTAACTTTTTTACGTGAGAGATATGTATGTGTGTGTGTGTGTGTGTGTGTGTGTGTGTGTGTGTGTGTGTGTGTGTGTGTGTGCACACACATACTACTCAAAAGAAGTTTAAGAACACCCAATTATTTAATATGACTATAATTATGAGAAAGAATAAGGCATTTTATAGTAGTACACATCAAATAGGTACCGTAATCTTTTTAGCATTATTTCCATCCAACCAGGTGAAATGGATGATAAGCAAAATATATGCAAAGCTCCTCATTACCTTTTAGGGACAATCTCAAATATATAGGTACTTTATTTCTTTACGGTATCACATATCTCCATACTGCTTCATTTTTCATTTTTTCTCAAAAAGAAAAAAGAAAATTTTAACCTTTAAATTAAAAAATGTATATCATTGGCCCCAAAAATATAATTTTTTCGTAATTCACCTGTATCACTTTCCAATTCACATGGAGGCTGCAATTCGCTATGCAGAGTTTCATGCCAGAAACCTATGATCATGGGTTTGAAACCTGGTTTTGCCCCAATTATGTTTCTAGGTTTGTCATCATACCTTTGCTTATGGGTTTCACCAAAAGTGGTTAACATTTTAGATCTGTATTTAGGGCTTTCCTCCAACATCAAGCTGACATGCCGTGATTTAACTGGACAACTGTTCAAAGCGGTGCTAAACCCAACTCACTGCCTCACTCCAATTCACACATAAAGTCGTTACAACTCTTTCTCAAATTATCAAAGAGGAAAAATACCACTTTTAGAAAAGTCATAGACCTATACCTTCTGGATGAGAAATGGAATGACAGGATTTGAGATGGTCCCCACATGTAATAAATTGACCACAAAATCCAGTATTCCAACCTGATTGTGTTTTACAGTTGATGGTACCACAGACTTCTTTCACTTGTCCTATAGGTCCGCGATGGTACTGCGCTTCACAAGCAGCAAGTGACCCAGGGAGACTGATGAGCTGATCTTATCAATTCTGCATAACACTTGTCCCAGGTGGAAATCTGTTTGCATTTATCACAATCAACACCGGCAGTGCTTTAAGAAAGAAGAAGGTCAAGAAGTCAGGGGATGCCAATTCATCAGCTATAGATCTGTCAAGTTTCAAGATATATTTGAATAAAAAGACAATTCTATAAATTACAAACAGCCGCTGTCAGTTTTGTGAAAATGACAGGACAGCTTTGGATCCAATGTTTCAGTGTGTCTGTGTATCAGTGTATCTGAGACAACCTGGCGATATTTGTACCTGGGTAATCTGTACCATGGTGTATTTTTACCTGGGTAATCTGTACCATGGTGTATTTCTACCTGGGTAATCTGTACCTGGAAGAATTTGTAGCTGGGTGAATTTGTACCTGGATAATCGGTACCTATGTGCATTTGTACCTGGGTAATCTGTTCCTGGATAATCTGTACAAGGGTGCATTTGTACCTGAATAATCTGTACCTGGGTGCATTTGTACCTGAGTAATATGTACAAGGGTGCATTTGTACCTGAATAATCTGTACCTATGTGCATTTGTACCTGGGTAATCTGTTCCTGGATAATCTGTACAAGGGTGCATTTGTACCTGAATAATCTGTACCTGGGTGCATTTGTACCTGAGTAATATGTACAAGGGTGCATTTGTACCTGAATAATCTGTACCTGGGTGCATTTGTACCTAGGTAATCTGTACGTGGGTGCATTTGTACCTGGGTAATCTGTACCTGGATAATCTGTACAAGGGTGCATTTGTACCTGAATAATCTGTACCTGAGTGAATTTGTACCTGGATAATCTATACCTGGGTGCATTTGTACCTGGATAATCTGTACCTGGGTGCATTTGTACCCGGATAATCTGTAACTGGGTGCATTTGTACCTGGAAAATCTGTACCTGAGTGAATTTGTACCTGGATAAGTTGTACCTGGGTAAGCTGTACCTGGGTAAGCTGTACCTGGGTAATCTGTACCTGGGTAATCTGTACTTGAGTGGATTTGTTCCTGGGGGTATCTATACCTTGGATATTTTTGGTCCTGGGTATGCCAGGTATTTTGACATAACATATGAGAAGCATCAGAACAGAAAGGTTCTATATCCTATTAAATGCAATTAACAGCAGCTTCAATATCAGATTAACAGCACTAAACACGGCTTCAGTATCAGACTCACTAGAACAGACACGGCTTCACTATCAGACTCACTAGAACAGACACAGCTTCACTATCAGACTCACTAGAACAGACACAGCTTCACTATCAGACTCACTAGAACAGACACAGCTTCACTATCAGACTAGGATTAGAATTAAGACAGCTTCGCTATCATATTGACAAGAATAAACACAGCTTTAACAGCAATTGGATTAGAATAGGGACAGCTTCATTATCAGACTTATTAGAACAGACACTGCTTCAATATCTTATTTATTAGAACAGACACTGCTTCAATATCAAACTCAGCACCATTTCACTCAGCTGGCAGAACCAAACACATGGCATATTCATCCATGACCTGATTTGAGAATTCCTTACACATAAACATACATAGCTCCCCAGCATGAGCTTCAAGTCATAAAGCCTGTGCACTGAGTAACATCCTACTGAATCTGTAAACTTCCGGACAGGATGGGTCTACCAGAACTTATCTACAGCCTTCCTCCTCCTATCTTGTCTATAAACCATCACACTTAGAGAGTGTTTGAGGAAATGCAATGTACAAGCAATGAACAGGTCTTATGATGGTCTAATTGGCTTGTGGTGTTTCCGTTTGGTATAACTCATGTTTCTAGGCAATGAAATCATCTACGACTGGCATCACCTGGCTATCTGGCATCTTACATTCCAACATACAAGATGAGGTGATCAGAGATGTTTCGGCAGATATAAACATGTTATGAAAATCTAGGTTACTGTTACTGGACAGAAGAAGGGGAGGAAATTGATGGGTCCTTAATCTTTGGAAACATTCTTTCAATGGTAGCTATGTAAAATGGATTTTTTTTTATTTCAATTAAAAAAATGACTTAAAAAAGATTGAACGAAATAACTAGATTGTCAATATGTGGGGTTATATTCGTCATGCTCATGCTGTTTCTAACATATTTGTCTTTAAATTTTGATTGGGTTGATTGGTATTGAGATACAAATATTTCTTGATATTGAACACTTTTCCAAGTAGTCTTTACTTAGACATGGACAAGAGTTTTATTCTGAATAAGCATTTTAAAGAAAATTCCCTTCCATAAAGTAATTGAAATCCTATGATGGGCCGGCCATTCTAAACATATCCCTTTTTATGTTCTGACACTTATGTGGGTACTTTTCCAATCCTAAGTACACAAATACTATTTTCCATCTGACAAAAGACAGGGAATAACTTTAATATTACAGTGAACTCAAACATGCCAAATTAACTAAAACTTTCCCAGTGAGCCACAACACCTAATTAGGTTATCCAGAGACCATATACCAATGTCGGGATATGGTCTCATCGGTGTATGGTCTCTGGGTTATCACTTCAAAGTGGGATGGATACAAATTATATCCTTGCTAATTGAAGCCCTTGGGATGATACAGACTGTTAAACAGTTGTGTGGAAACCAGTAGCATATGTTGGGATGTACATTTTGCTGGCCATGTGTTAATAACCTATGCCTCCCCTGATGAGATTGTATAAGAATTGAGTCAATATGTATTATATCATGTACATTACAGTTGTCATTGCTTATTGCATTCATGCAACAATGTCACAGCTGAAGCGGAGAAGAGTTAATTTCATATAAACATATGTACATTTCTCTACATGAGATCCAGACCAGAGACGATGCAGATAAATATTCAGTGGTATATATTTACTGTTAATATTCCATATGTAACGAGTATTTTTAATATTCATAATTCTAAATTACTGGCATAACGGGTTAAACATATGTACATTTCTCTACATGTGATCCAGACCAGAGATGGTGCAGATAAATATTCAGTGGTATATATTTACTGTTAATATATCACATGTAACTAGTATTTTTAATATTCATAATTCTAAATTACTGGGATAACGGGTTAACCATGTGCTTTGATAACAAAACATAACATGTTACTTTCAGTGGGAACCAGTCAACATAATCCAACAAAGCTCTTTCATTTTTTATCACAATTTATGATCTGATAAGTTGAGGGATTACCATAATTATTCTATTGATGTGAACCTAAAACATTTCTGAAATGTTTAGATGTCTGTAAGGTTAGAACAGAACATATCAAATAGAGTAAGCAATTTCAGAAGAGGACATGGTGAACTGCTTAACTGGTTATGTGTTAATTTAATAAAACTAAACCACAAAATGACCATGTTTGGTTAGACAGGACCAGTTCCTTTTATTGTTTCATTGACATTTTGTAAAAGTAATAAAAAATATACTTCTGTCATTTTTTATTCCTTCTTCTGAGTTTGTTTGGCAACACTTAAAAATAAGTATAGATCAATGGTTTTTTTCATATGTTTCCTCCGCCATCTTGATGATGTTGTCCAAGAAAACATTTAAAAAAGAAAGAAATTCAGTTGGTCTGTCCTTACAATATTCAACCTCCTGGGCATAAAATTTAAGCCAAAAATAAATAAATCTCTCATTGACATTCTCAGCATGTTTTAATGAAAATAAAAGAGAAAATATTAAATCTACCTTTGTGTTCATTACCACAAAAGAATTCAGTTAGATACATACATATATGTAAACTCCAGCTTTTTTGCCTCCTGGGCTGTTCCGGTTTAACGCTACATTAAGAGAGATGCTTGTTCAACCATTGCCAGCCTCCCGGCCTTCATCATTTACAGTCTTTTGGTTTAGCATTACATCACGAGAGATGCTTGTTCAACTATTGCTGGCAATGGTTGAACAAGCAGGGCTTAACCCAAAGTGTAGCTGATGAAGGCTGCCGGCAGTCCAAAAGTGGTTGTCACGAAGTAAAAGACCCGTGAAGACTCCGGAGTAGAATAGGTCTTCAGCAAACCATACTTGTCGTAAAAGGTGCCTAAAGGGATCGGGTGGTCAGGCTGGCTGACTTGGTTGATACATGTCATCGATCCCAACTGCTTGGATCGATGCTCATGATGTCAATCACTGGATTGTCTGGTCCAGACTCGATTATTTTACAGACCGCTGTCATATAGATGGAATATTGCTGAGTGCGGCGTTAAACAACAAACAAACAAACAAACAAACAAACACAAAGTAAAACATACACATTCAGTTTTCATATATTAAAACACTTTGGCGTTTTCATTTTGTAATAGTATTCATAGTTCCAGTGTTTCAACTCTTCAATATTAATAGCCAGCACAATGGAGTTCATTTCAGCATGTTTTCACTCTTGATGCCACTCTGAAATGTACAACTGTCATCAAGTTACACTCATGTTGTAATAAATCAAGTCTGATGTCATACACCTTCATGTACAAGAGTGTCGATGATAGGTACTCATTGCAGTAGAACCTTTTTCAAATATTCAGTGTGGCAGATCTGTCCAGGCTGGGCCAGGTGATGGTTTGTTGTTGTGGGTGACAATACAAATAGATGACTGCCTTGAGGAATCGAACAAGTCTGGGGCTTAATTAGATAAGATATATCATTAATATTCTATAGCCCTTTGGGAACTCTTCTAGACACAGCAACTTTAGAAATGTGGTGATCAATTTGATTTGTATGAATTATGCAAAAGTGCAGGTCTAATGACTTTACTTTTCCTGAGAACTTCACACATGAAATTTGATAAGTTAACTCGCCTTGTTGATTTCAAAGGAAAACAAATGAAACTAATCAATAGCATTCTATATGTTACATAAATATAAAGACCTTTGTTGCTTTACTCTTTCCAAACAATGATTATAATATTTAAACATGCAATAAACTTTGAGGTTTGGTTGACACCATCAGTTTGGTTAACACTCTACAGGATTTTACTCGAAACAAAATATCATGTTGTACACACATAGAAATGAACAAGGATGCAAATAATATGCACTGCAAGTCCTATGGAATGCCCCAAAGTATGGCTGTTTCAATCATCAAAACTAATCCAAAATAATTAAATTTTCGTTGTGTTCATTGAAATTCCTGTATTCTGATTAGCTGAATTGGCCACGTGTTATTGCATTCATTTCTCAATGAATGTAAAAAATTAAGCCACGCCCACCGAGGCACATTACTTTTATTACTTCGGAATGTCGGGGAATCCCAATATTACAGCCGAGGGAATTCCCTTTCTGCTCACGTGTATCGTCATGCACAGGGTATTTAGCGACTTTCATGCATATTCATTGTTCAAACAAACCTTTGAAACCAAAGGCCGAGAATGAATGAAACAGCGAACGTGCAGGCTCGCTCGCCTGTTTTTTTTCTGCTCTCCTCGGTTCAACTTTCATGTCTTCGGGTTTCCTTTCTAACTAGCATTTTTCCAAATGTGTTTTACCGTAATCAGGGAAGTAATGTTTGAATCTGGCGGTAACTGACCATGTAATTTGAAACAGACGCCTTCTCCCGGACATATTTCTTCCAGTTCGTTACAGTCTGACTGTTGCAGTTCTTCTCACCTCTTGTCTTAATTGACAGGTCCGATGAACATTGTTTTGATCCTGCTCTCCGTTTATTGGCTACTGACAGTGTAGGCGTGTCAATTTATGTGCATAAATTAAACAATCAGCTGATTCACAGTATGCATTCCTACACCTGGAATGTTTATCAATCTCGTCATTTTTGTCTGTTTTGATAGATACAACTGTTTTTGGTTAAACTATTGTAGATAAAACATGTTTTATGCTGTCAAATTTAATTATAAGCATTGACTGTGTATTTTTTTCGGTTCATTGAGGTATGAATTGAAAAACCAATGTGCAAACCTTTGTAAGAATCCGCTACGGTGATTCATACAGTTTGCACATTGGTTTTTCGATTCATACCTCAATGAACCGAAAAAAATACACAGTCAATCCTTAATTGTAGATTACATGTTACATATCTGACCTTTCTATTCTGGTTGGAAGTACACTGAAGGTTCAGAGTATCGATGGTTCATTTTCATCCTTGTTATATTGAAATCCCCATCTTTTATTGGCTCGAGGCTCCTGAGCTTGCACAATGCTATGTCATCTGTACAATTTGTAAAACTGTACAACTTGTGTGAATCGTGCCATGTGTTGACAGCCGGGGCCCCAATGTTCATGCCTTGCACCCCAAATCTTACTGGTTTCTAAAAATAGAACCGGGTAAATCCCACCCCTTACTGTAGATGCAAAAATGTCCATCATGAAAATCACATGGAAATTTTGATGTGTTAACGGTGGCATAAAACAATTTCATTCTCTAACTATACCAAAATCTTTGTAAACTCAAGTATCATATCTCCATTCTGCCATGATACATATCCTGGAACCATTCGCCTTTCAAGCTTCGTTTTGATGTCGGTGTGAATGATGCAATGCCAAAAGTAGACTTTCGTCAATGATTTCAACAAGCAGCAATATCTTTAGATCTCAGGTCAACTGAAACACCTTGTACAATAAGGCCTTCACTCTCTGTCTTTATCAGGAAAACATCTTTTCCAGTTGAAAAATAACTTGTAACATTCTTGTGAGTCATTTAAATACATCAAGGGTTCGCTTGGATGAGACTGTGATTTTGAATGGAGATCTATGCCAAACTCTTGCTCAGAAGGGGCGTTTTGATTGGTTGTTGATTTCAGCTCATGAACAAGAGAAATTCTTTGACTAGGCTAGTGGTGAGAGATGCGGCAGGTGAGTTCACTTCTAAAACAAAGCTATGGTGGTGAATGGGTCAAGGGTATTGATCATAACAATGGGAGATACAATATACTGGAAAATCGAGGATGGATCCTTCCTCTGAGACAAAACAAAATAACCAGTCCTTTAAGTCAGAGAGTTCTTGATATATTACTAATGTGTATCACCTGATGATTTTTACTGTCATAATATATCTTGATGCAGGTCTTTACCACTTTGGTAAAGCCCATGAGCATGGGTATGGTGCTTAAAAACCTACAAACATACTCAGGGCAAACCAGGATTCGAACCCATGATCATAGGCTACTGGCATGCCTAAGGCAGGCAAGTTTGCACAGCAAAGTTGCAGCACATTAGATGACTGGGCCACCCATGCATCCCTTGAATGTTAGAATGTGTGAACATTCTTTCCGTGTTGAAATATTTTAACCTGTTACACATCACTTGTTTATCTTTGAGATATTTCCTGGGTTAAAAACAGCTGAAGGGAAGATATTCTTGAAGGAATACTGCAATAAAGTAGATAAACAAGTGAGAGGGGAAATGTACAATCTGCATGGGTCTTGTTCATACACACCTGACTTTGACATATTTCCCATTTTCAGTCAACTGATATCAAGCTGACAAATCTTTGGGGAACTTGTTATTTGAAAGAGGAAGCTATGGCATACTTTAAACAATAAGACATACATCACCAATTAACAACATTTGTTATGTAGAATTCATATGTGATTTGGGATAAGTCCAAACTTGGCAAAATTAAATCACAAAAATATATATTTCACTTGGGATCAATAATTTTGTATCACAACTGAAAGTGGTTGCTGGGAAAACTGACTTCAGTGTTCATTAATATCAGAATCTGTCATCCATATTGATTTGTAACTGATAAATTCAAACAAAAAGAATCAATTCCAATGGGTTTTTTTCAAAGAGAATGTTACCAAAAACACATTTGCAAAATACACAAACAAAATCACAAACTATGTTGGAAATCAACAACCAGTAACTAAAACTACTTTCAATATTTTCTCTTTGTTTATTTCAATTGCAACCCACTTTTGTTACAATCAATACCCTTCATCTGTAATATAAATCAGGTAATTGGAGCTAGCGCAACAATAAAATTCACAGACAGATGAAGAATTACACTCCCTTGAGTAAATATCTCAGCCTGTTCAGATGGAAATCTTACTAACTAAGACAGAGTGTATTCTAAATGATACTAAATCTCTCAAAGTCATTTCTATTCTCATAGAGTTGCCTGTTTATGGTGAAATAATGTTGATATGTGAGTTATTCATTGCAAAATAATGGCATTCTATTTCTCGGGACATTATGTGAGGTGGCGTGTTTTATGTGCAGTGTACAAGATTTCAATGTTTGATAGGTCATTCACCCTGCCAACAGTTCAACCATTTTATTGATAGCTTATCGGGGTAGTAGCCTGAATGAGATTGGATTACAAACATGAACATGATTGGGAACATTGTTATAATTCTTGTAAAAAATAGATAGTTTTTCTTGCAATGTTGCTTACATTACCAATATCAGCCTTACCCTAGGTCCCAGTTTAATCTGTTGGTACTGAGAATCTAGTTTCCATTTGTCTGTCCCATTATGTCCATACCTCACATATGGAACACAATATTGTCCTTCCATTCTCTGAAAAGCTTTGATAACCTGTTACAGGGGTACAACAAGGAACATATTTTTGGTCCCATCATTCTATGAAAAGGGATGAAAAACAGGTACAAAAGGGTACGTGGTAGTTTTGAGCAGTTACAAATATGTATCTATATTTTACTTCCCTGGTTCGTTTGGAGATATTTTGAAAAGCATAGTCTTCTAGCAACCATGTCACCCCCAAAGTTCACATTGGATATTCACATCAGTGAAGTGTCACGCATTTCCTGCATTTCCCGTTGATTTATTGAACATATGGCAGGGCCTGTATAATAGGCTATGAAAGCAAGAAAATCCATAATGTTACACTCACACAGCTTGCGTACTACTACACACATCCAGTTGGGCATGTCTGCCATCAATCATGTTTCACAATTTTACTTAAATCTGAGTGAGTGTTGTTTAATACACACTACTATTTGGAAATAGGGGACAATAGTGTTGGTCATGGTGGTAGAATGGGAGCTCTTGAAAAAATCAGAGGCTAGTTCTACTTGGATTTGTTTGTTTGTTTGTTTGTTTGTTGTTTAATGCTTCACTCAGCAATATTCCAGCTATATGACAGCGGTCTGTAAATAATGAAGTCTGGACCAGACAATCCAGTGATTGACATCACGAGCATCGATCAATGCAATTGAGCCTGACCACCCAATCCTTTTAGTCGCCTCTTCCGACAAGGAAAGCCACCTTTCACGGCAAGCATGGGTTGCTGAAGACCTATTCTAATCCGGATCTTCATGGTCAGTTCCACTTGGGATCAGGTACCTGGGACATATTCTGCTTGGGATGAGGTATTCAGGACATATTCTGCTTGGGATGAGGTATTTGGGACATTTTCTGCTTGGAATGAAGTACTCGTGACATATTCTGCTTGGGATGAGGTATTCAGGACATATTCTGCTTGGGATGAGGTATTCAGGACATATTCTGCTTGGGATGAGGTATTCGGGACATTTTCTGCTTGGAATGAAGTACTCCTGACATATTCTGCTTGGGGTGAGGTATTCGGGACATATTCTGCTTAGAATGAGGTACTAGAGACATATTCTTCTTGGGATGAGGTACTCGGGACATATTCTGACTTGGTGTGAGTGAGCTGGGTGTAACACCAATTTGAACAGTGTTCCAGTTATATCACAGCATGTCAGTTTGATGTGGCAGGAAAGCCCAAAGTGATGCAGGTCTAAGACGTTTACCACTTTGGTGAAACCCACATGCATGGGTATGGTGCTGACAAACCTAGAAACATAATCAGGGTGAACCAGGGTTCAGGCCCACGATCATAGGTTTCTGGCGTGTCCAAGAGATGCATTTCTGCACAGAAAATTGTGTTGCCATAGATGACCGGGGCACCATTGTCCCCTCTGAGTTGGAATGCCAACAGCTTCCTTCAACTGAACAAACATTTCCGGTAACTGTTTATGATGAACATGACCACTAGTTTCTGCCATTTTGTTTGTTGGTTTGTTTGTTGTTTAACGCAGCACTCAGCAATATTCCAGCTTGTCACTATACATTTATGCTGTAGATGCCATATGATGGCGGTCTGTAAATAATTGAGTTCGGACCACACAATCCAGTGATTGGCATCGGTCCACGCAATTGGGCATACAATGACATTCATCAGCCATCAGCGAGCCTGGCCATCCAATCCAGTTAGTCGCCAGTTACGGCAAGCATAGTCACTTCTTACGGTAAGCTTGGGTTGCTGAAGACCTTCTGCCATTTGGACCATTAGTGAACATGTTTTAGACATTTGGTTGAATCAGAGGAACACGTAGAAATGGGAAAATGAAAACGCGTCTTTAAGTAGCCAGAGCAAATGAACCTTTGGAATGGTACAATAAGTCAAAACAGAGGTCAGCAGCTTCCCCTGTGGAAACACAACAGCACCATTTTACCATTCTCCACGCGACTACCACACTCAATCCTGCAATACAGCAAGCAGCAATTGCTATGGGGAATAAAGGAATCTGGTTGTATTGCTTGGATTGGTACAGAGAAATGACAAGTTTTGTAGTGAGAAATACCGTATTTGACATAATAAGCGCCCAGGGCACTCTCAAAATTAAAAATAGGGGGCTCTTGTTAGAATATTATTTTGGTGAAAAGAAAACAGAGTTGAAAGATAAATTTCGTGGTTTATGCTGACAGCCTGAAATGTTCATGTACGACAGATATGTTTTTCCAGAATATAATTGCCCATAATTAAGGTTGCATATAACACACGAGTGCGTATTATACGCGAATAAATAAGTCTTGTGTACATTGCTCAATCGGAAGGGGTGCTAATTGGGATTGTTCACAAGCCAACATATTAGCAAATTTCGCAGTGGGCACTTATTCGAGCGGGGCGCTTATACGTCGAATACAGTACCTGTATTAATTTTCAACCACTTCTTTCATGTGATTTGAGATCCAACTACGGTACTTTAAGATCGTTTTAATCAGATGATAAATATCTTTCCAAACTATGTGCATTTACATAGAATGATCATGTTTTTAATTGATGTTCTGGAATTCAGTAATTTTCTTCAAATGTCCAGTTGACATGGTGCCTTGTCAGTGTGGGGACTTACTGTTTCCTACCTGCTCTGCTTCTGAGCGGTTTGAAGTTGAGTCAGTGATTAGAAGAGCTATATCTGGATATGCTACAGAAATTGACGTAATCTTTGTTGCCATGGGCTACAAGCCATGGTAATTGAGCCATTATTAGAACAAGAAGTATCATGAAATTGACACTGCCATAAATGATATTGACATGCTCAGACACACATATAAACATAGCTGACATAAAATGCTAATGGCAGCATCATTAGTTTAACGTTATAATAATGTATTGACTATTTGGATTGTTAAATTTTACAATTTCTTTCACTGTCATTAGATCTATAACATTCGTCATTAATTCATATCTATTTATCATAGTTAATACTTAATTATTCAAATATGTGAATTTGAAACATGCATGAATAAGTTATAACCCTGTGATATATGTTCATATCATGTTTCCCACGAACATCGGGATCAAATTTGATAATTGATATGAATAAGTCACATAGTTTCCAATGTACACCTGTAGAAATACAAAATATACATGAAAACGTAAAAACTGGATTGACTCCGAAACTGTATCGTTGTGCTCTCTTCAAATTTATCATCAATTATCAGCCTGTGACTCGCAATATCGTGGTGCATTCTTTGTGGTAATGTCAAGTCTTTCAGGCAGGCATGCTCAGCTTGCAGATCAATACATCTACCTTATCAGGTGAAGCTGAGAACTGGGGACGAGTTGCCACTGCTACAACGGCTTTATTTTGAGACCGTAACACTGTCCCACTGACGTCATTGGGTAATTCGTGGCTACCGAGACAAATTAGAGCCTAAAAGACCAGAGAAGACTGTGTATAAAAACATGGAGTCATCAATAATGTTGTCAATAGCGAAATCTGCGTCCTGGCAAAGACTTACAATGGATAATGAAGGAAATTACGGCAAACTATGGCTTTTAAGGCTGTACGAGTTTTACATTAAACTTTTCAAGAAGAATCTTCGACTATACACTTTTAAAAATAGTTTTTAATTTTAAAGATTTTTTCATCGTATTATATGAAAAAAAGATTATATCATTTTGCCAAAATAACCCTCTGTCTCCATCTTGTTATGTTTGATTAACTTTGGTTTGAAAGTGTTCAAACGAACAAACATTTCACTGTTATCTTGCCTCTTGTGCCCAAAGGAATCTGTTTTATTGGATAATTAAGGCTGGTTATTCTCTGGCGTTGTTGTTTTGTATTTAAGTTCTACGCATTTAAGAGCAAGTGGTTCCGCTATGTTGTGTGTGAATAGGCAGACATCTATGCAATCCACAGCTTACTCCAAATGAGTTTAACAGAATAATACTTCAAACTGATACGCATTAAGTTAATACCATACAATGGCCCACCTTTAGAATAAAGGTTTCTTCCACAAAGCTATCGTAGCGGTAAAATTATTGTAACTACCATATTTTAACATAGACATATAACTGTCATTGCAGTTACACATGATGGCAACAATGAAATGTTCATTTATTTTAAGTTAATGATACATTAATAATAACTGATATTTTACACAACTACCATACTTTAACATAGATGTAGAACTGACATTGCAGTTACACATGATGGAAACAATGAAATGTTCATTTATTTTAAGTTCATCATACATTAATAATAACTGATATTTTACGCAACTACCATGCTTTAACATAGACGTAGAACTGATATTGCAGTTACACATGATGGAAACAATGAAATGTTCATTTATTTTAAGTTAATCATACGTTAATAATATCTGATATTTTACATAACTACGACACACGTTATACACATTGCTACTGGCAACCTGATTACCACAGAACAGCTATTCATACAGTAATTAGCACAGTAGGTGGTGCTGTGACATAACCTCTGCTGATTAAATATCAGTACTGACCAGCAACTGACCAATGCCATTACGCAATGAAGATACACATACCACATATCCAGGCCCTTATTAACAGTGAGACTGACATTGACGTGAAATGAACAACCATCATTACGCAATGGACACCATCACCACTTCCCACATCACCAGGGTGTCTGCTGCTGTGTTACAGCTGATTAATTGTGAAACTCACGTATTAGGTGTTTTCAATAACAGGGTATTGTTCCTTTAATAAGTGACTATGGGAGATACAATCAGGTGGCCATATGTTGCTATTGGACATCAATTTTTTAATGAACATGCTTTGCTGGTTACATAGATCGGCCTAGATAAGAGTAGTGTTTCTGAAATGAATGTGATATGTACAATCTACACAGAAAGATCACAATCATGTACATTAAGTTTTGGTTCAAAATAAAAAATCCCAAATCTCAAACATGTCCACATTTTCTGCACTACAAACAAGATACCACACCAGTTCAAGAGGAAATCACTGTCTCGTCCCATTCCAAGTGGACCTATGCTTCGTCCCTCAAAATATACAACTACATCTAAATTGAAAAGGAGACCCATTAAGATTAGCCTGTGGAAAATCTAGACTAACTTCATTAAGTCTATAATATTACAGTAAGGGCTAAAATCTAGACTTGCTTCATTAAGTCTCTAATATTACAGTAAGGGCTAAAATCTAGACTTTTCTTCATTAAGTCTCTAATATTACAGTAAGGGCTAAAATCTAGACTTGCTTCATTAAGTCTATAATATTACAGTAAGGGCTAAACCCTAGACTTGCTTCATTAGATCTATAATATTACAGTAAGGGCTAACATCTAGACTTGCTTCATTAAGTCTATAATATTACAGTAAGGGCTAAAATCTAGACTTGCTTCATTAAGTCTATGATATTACAGTAAGGGCTAACATCTAGACTTGCTTCATTAAGTCTATGATATTACAGTAAGGGCTAACATCTAGACTTGCTTCATTAAGTCTATGATATTACAGTAAGGGCTAACATCTAGACTTGCTTCATTAAGTCTATGATATTACAGTAAGGGCTAACATCTAGACTTGCTTCATTAAGTCTATAATATTACAGTAAGGGCTAGCTGGAAGGGGAATAATGTGGTTCAGGGACTGAGACATACTTCCATTTCCAGTTAGAGTTGATGTTTCAATTCCACATGTGAAATTAAGTCAATGTCTTTATGTATTACTGTCATCATTATCTGCTAGACTTCTAGGCATCATAAAATTAATGTCAGCAAACAAAATCGAATATTGGGACAATTTGCTAGGACTGCAGTGCTAATTGATCCAAGCCAAGTCTCTTAAGATAAATTTAATCATTCGGTAAATATCTACAGCAGGATCTCAGAGTAAGAGGAGGCTGTGCGGATATCATCTCCACAGCATAGACACAGCACATCACTAAAATGAATTCTGTGAACTTTGACCCTGCCAGTACTGACCCATACTGTGGAGCAGATAACAGGCATCAAAGGTAATTCAGTTGACCCCGCCTGCAGAGAGGGGAAGGGTTGGGAAGGGAGGGGGTGGGGAAGGAGGTATGGAACCTGTTTACTATCCATCTGAAAGACCACTGGTGTTAGGCATTCCCTATGTAGACTCCCTGTGATGGTGAGCAGAGTACATCTGGCTGATGCATAACAGTGCATGATGCATGTGTAATACTGTAACACTCACTCATACTACTGTCTTTACCAGTTGTCAGAATTATCGTACATATTATTCGTAATTTTATGTTATCATTTATAAAATAATACCAAATCCCTCCGAATGTTCAGCTCAAAAAGCCTGTTCAATTCACAGCATGTTTCAAAGCCTCAACACGCCCTAACTGTGTATTAATCTGACATTGTGGTTCATCATTACTGTTAAATTTCCTGCTCTCATAATGCATGATGTCTTCGATTCGTTTCTGTGCCTGGCCCCAAGTTGGTGTATATGTACAATAACCTTTATCGTTATCTTTATCTTCAATCCAGATGAAGAAATTAGTAAAATCCGAGACCGTAAAATACATTTACATAATCGTCTCTATAATTTGGTATGAATCAGTCAAGTTGTATGCTACTGTTCTTAGTTTTATGAAGGCATAGAAGTTCTTGGAACTGAGTCTGGCCTCATAAATGAAGTTACAAGTCTTTGCAGTTTATTTTGTATGGAAATATATATGACAAAATCATAAGAAATGTTTGTTTGTTTGTTTGTTGTGAAACGTCTCGAATCAAGTTGTCTTGCAACCTTTCAACATACTTGCGCTTTGCATCATGACCCTATCTGAATATACACAAAGGCTGGTCTTCTATTATCATGGAACTCACACAAATATCATAAACATTTTACCCCCAAAATAGCTATCCACTTTTTTGTCCCTCATGTATTCTTGTCAACAGCACTGACTGATAGACTAACATATAGTCTCTGAAATGAACATATCATACAGAAAAAAAACAGTTGTTCAGTTATCTTAATAAAATTTAATAAAAAGGGAGCCCAGTGATTCTCTTCATTTTCAGATACTGCAGTAATCTAGACTTGCCAAACATTATAGACTTGCATGGGCTGTAGTTGATATAAATGTATCAGGGTCTGTAAGACAGACTATCTGACTGACACCACCAAGCCTTGAGGAGACTCTTATTATCACCACCCTTCATCCTCACAGTTAAAATAATCCAACAAGTCTACAATGCTTTTACAAGTCTAGATTGCCTAAGCTCTAAAATTAAGATTTAAAAAAAAATAATAACTTTATTTTGGGACTAAATGTTAGTCTATAACTTTAATAACTAACTGTTTTCTTTGTTGTTTCATGCCACCCTCAGCAATATTCCAACTACATGACGACGGCCTGTAAACTATCAAGTCTGGGCCAAACAATACTGTGATCGATATTGTGAGGAACAATCCACTCAATCGGGTATAATGATACGCAATCAACCAAGTCACAGATTTTGACCATCCAATCCACTTAGTCACCTTATGCGACATGCACAGGATCCTGGGCCCTCTTCTAATGCGGGATCCCTACAGGGGGCTAACACACTTTTTTATCTTTACAGGAAATGGCCATCCCCTAGCACCACTCATAAACCAATTCTTAAGTCCATCCCTCCCCCACATCTCACCAGCTGAACCACACCCATCCCCAGACATGTCTCCCCACCATCCTACTTCCTTGCATTTCCACCTTACCCCACCCTGTACAGGAATTCCACCGTTCTTACGGTGCCGGACTATTCCCAGCTGGTCTGCTAGCACTTCCAGGAACCTCAACTATGTCGGACTGTGCAGTATGGGGATGGGTGCTGCGCCTGTGTTGGGCCTGTGAGGGGCTCCAGGAATGGGGGATTGACAGACTCATTTAATATCAATTAAACTCAATCTTTGATATAAGTTAATACAGGTTTTTTTACATCTATGACAAAAATATGCACATCCAATTCATAACATTTATTCAAATGTTTCTGTAGCAACCTGAATGAAGTTTTTGTTTTGATGTGACATATAATGCACTTGCAATTTACTTAAATTCTAAACTTTTGACACCTTTAATCTTTCAGTTAATGCAATAGGGCGGGGTTCAGAATGAATCCCATTTTCTCTGAAGTAGGGAGTAAGGACAAGATAATTTACAAACTGTGACATGCAGGGCCACCTATACAGAGCCTCACAATATCAGGAGGGACACCAAGACCTCATCCTTGGTGATAACATTTCAGGAAAATGCCAACAGTTTAGTTTCTTACAACCACAACTATCTCGTAATCATAATCTCCAAAAGAAAACAAAACGGAACCTTTACCCTTCCCCCACTAAAGGCTTCAATGAAAAAAATCAAACATGTACACACCCAATGTATAAACTCTTTCAAAGATGATTCGATATATTTTCAAGAGATTATTTTCATTAGCAAAAGCAAGAGATTGATAATCCCACCCAAACATGCGTTGATGTGATATTGAAACAATGCTGGCATCTTCTAGTCATCTTCTTAATCTCTGACACATCTGTGTTGAAATGTACACCACAGATGTAGCATGTTGAAAAGAGTATTCAGAGGATTTTTGAGTTTGCTATTGTATTTATATATTACACAGATTGTGGAGGTGTGTTTTATCAGAGCTTTAAACAATACCCATTTCTTGTCAAGATGGTTCTTTCAGCAATGTACATCATCCTGACTGAAATCTACAAGAAAACAACCCTCAAATGCCAAATAAACACAGCATTTCGAAGAGATCCCACTGCATGACAACAATCATATATGTAAATAATTGCATTTTAATACTAGGTTCTTGGCAGGGATTCAGGAGACTGGAAATCCACGTCAACTAATCCATTTCATGACTGAAATCTACATCAGTGAAATCCAAACCCCAGGCTACTCATCAACAAGTACCTTATTCAGGTTCACAGGGGAACACTTAACATATACCACAGGGTGGTAAGGGGCTGTTAATGTTATCAACAACTTTTTCAATCTTCAAAGATAATTTCCCACAAATGATGATTTATTTATAACCAGACTGAAAAGTTGAGTTTAATTGTTAATATTTTCAATTGATAAACATAAACATCTTTCCATATTATTTCAATTTCGATTTTTCGATAATTAACATCAGATCTGAGTACCAGCTGTTGCTTATGATCATGATGTCATTGTTTACACGAACTGTGCAGTGAAATGCACGTCTCTGCTGTCAATCAGGCTGAAATTGACATTGATGACAGAGAGATTACAGTTAACCAGTTCTACTTTTGATTGTATCCAACAATTTCACTCAGAACTTTGGCACTTAAAAGACCATTTTAAAAGAATGGTCTGTTAAAATGGAAATAAGCTCTTGGGAATAAGCTCTTTCAATAATTAAAACAACCAAACAATGACTACATAAATTTCATGGTCCACAAGAGACTTTTGATCAATATACACGATAACATAATCTATAATATACAACAATGGTGCAAACGTTGTGTGGGTAACAAAATTCTCATTCAATGTCACATGATATTTAATTTCAATATTAATTTTAATGTCTGAAATCTTGGGTGTTTATATTCTAATGTCTGAGCAAGGTGTTGGATTTCACTGGTGCAATGTATACCAGTTTGTATGTTTACATATGCTTAGGGACAAAGAAAAAAGACTGATCAATCCTTCCTGTAAATTATTAACAATCATCATCTGGTAAAAGATGAAAGAAATCGAATACATGTTGATTCTCAAAACAGTTCAAGAACTAGCAACCAACCTCATCCACGAGAGGTAGAAAAATCACCTGACAAACTATCCAGCTATTCATGTCCATGATAAGAGAGCCAGCATTAATCATTCTGTTTGAAATATACAACTATTCTATGGTGATTTTTGCATTTCTTCTAAACAGACAAACAACTGATGAAGATTCTGTTACTTGATGCTCAACAACCCCACTCTAAACGTTAGCTGAATAGTGACAGAACACACTAGGACCGTATTTCATGAAACCAGATGAAACCTGGCATTCTTATGCAAGCAGTGTCTTAAGATGGTGGATCGCGCAATGGTGATATCGATGAATCATAGAACATTCAACATTGAACATCATTCGCATTCTGCGTCTATGGGTGGTTTAATCAGTAGTCATAATACCTAAGTCATCAATACACTATATAATGGTCAACGATGATATAACGTACGTTACCTGATAGGAAATCATCCCTTGAACCAGTTGAGCTGAAACTTCAAATTGAACACATAATATCCATGTATGAGCGAAAAGAAATTGGAAATATAATCCCAAAATGACGAACAATATTATTGATAAAAGGATATGGATTTGTGATGGTCCTCAGGCAGACATAGCGAAGCATGTTAGTTTGCTTGAGAATAAAGAATGATTTCGGGGAAAATCCTGGAAACGGTAACTCCTCTTCCTCGTCTCCATCATCACCATCGGAATTGTTTTGTGCCTCAACATCTTTACTTTTCTTTTCATCACTTTCTTCCTCTTCTTCCTTCCTCTCATTTTCGTCCTTCTTTCCTTCATTGACGCTCAGCTGGCGTCCAAGACCACTAGATTCTTCAGCCATACTTGCCGCACAACCTAACCTAACATATTATCCGTTATTCCCATGCACAGGTGAAACAAAGCAATTTTGTATATCTCGTACTCTCTCACATAATGCTACGGCAACAGAGTTGTGAATTAGACAACTCGGTAGTTGCTGTGCCAAGATCCAAGATGAATGATAGATGAACACGCCTTCTGGGATCCATGTTAGGCGTACCTGCCTAAATCACGGCACCTCAGTCTCGAGGAACTGGCTGGCAGTGCGGCGTTCACCATCTGGCTTTGCCAATGGGCTCGGCAGATCCCCACAAGACTACCTGCAAGTCAAGTTACGGTGGAGCCCTACCGTAAGCAGCCAGCTGACTTCACAGCGAGCCGGCTTGTCAATGGAATATTTCCTACAAACTCGAGCCTTGCGAATCAATACCACTGCTACGCGTGCGGTTTGTTCGGGAAGAACTCATCCGGCGGCGAATACACATGCGACAATCGCCATGCGAAAAAAACCATATTTTCAACGAAAAATTATCCAGTTAGTTAAGCGTTGAAGTTTCCCCCAGATGTAAATCACGGCTTTCGCGAGGCGCTACTTCCATTTTCGCTTCTCTGACCATTCATTTACATTACTCGCAGAATCCCGTGGTAATATGGTCATGTGACCTTATCAAAAGCAAATCTCGTTTGCACATGGCGACGCCGAGCTTGTCACCGGCTCTCTCATCTCATGTCGATGGACATATGAGGGTGGCACGCTTGTGCCGTCGCGGCTGAAGTGCAAACAGATTTTCGCTCGTGTTGAGAAAATATCCCATATGGATTTTGCGGCGTTTTAATTGTCATGTGTTGCTTTTGCGCTACTGTTTCAGCCGGAATCTTGGATGGGTTTTAGCCTGTAATGCAAGAAAACACGATAATTAGAAGATGTCCTATGTCATATCGATCTGTGAGCGCAGCGCGATTAATTTCAAGTGAAAATGAACATAACGGCAACAGACCTGGGTGTTCACAAGACTATTTTCGCATTGCATGACCCTGTTATTATTTCACAGATAAATGCGTTTTGGCTTGGAAAGAAGCATCCAAGGTCATCGTTGATTAATAATGAAACACTCTGAACAATGTATTCCTTATCATGTACCGTGTGTTTATTAGTTAATATTATTTACTTACTGCCATGAACGCATTAAAAAGGATTGTATTTAGAAAATATACAAATCCGTATGGAATTTTAATTTGTGTCTTAAATTCCGTTCATCTGATATCGAAGACTAAACACTCCCTACTAATAGTAAACACGTGAACGTCTGCATTGAACACCTGTTGGTAATTCCACGTGCCGGGCAAGACTTATCTTGTGGAAACCCAGTCCGGATAATCGACGTTCTACTGTAGTTAGTGGCAGAAATATTAAGTGATTACCATTGTGTAATATTACAGAAACATTCCGATCATCACCATCACCATCACTACCACACCAGCATCCATGACATCATCATCATCATCATCATCGCATCATCATCATCGCATCACCATCATCATCATCGCGTCATCATCATCGCGTCATCATCCCATCATCATCACCATCGCACCATCATCATCACCATCATCATCATCATCACCATCGCACCATCATCATTATCATCACCACCACCATCATCATCATTATCATCACCACCATCATCATCATCATCATCACCATCGCATCACCGACTCATCATCATCATCATCATCATCATCATCGTCGTCGTCCAATTAACATCATCACCAAATTCACAACAACACATTTGTATAGAATCTGCATTCACGTGTTCAAACGCTCCTCAGTGTCTGTTGAAAAATCAATTACTGTTTCTAATATTTCTTGCAGGACAAATTATTAAAGGTCACCCCACAGTGTCACGAAATTCAGAATAATTGCGAGGGATGTAGGGAGTAATGTCACTTTTAAATATTAGTACCATAATCTCATCATGACATGTCAGAACAATGTGGAGGGAAGCTCACATAGGGCCAGGTCGTGGACAGGAACATCCTCGATTATCCACGGTATTATATATCCATTCTTTTACGATACATACCTTGGACCCTTTCGCTGAGAAAGTTTTCTTCGGAAGTGACGTTACTACCTTCAACTGCCCTATCACTAGCTGAGCACAGAAGGTCTCCAGCTGGTAAGTGTTATTTGATTGATGGCTATTTGTATGGGCTTGGGATTTTTTGATGGAGACCAGATATTTTATCTGCTAGATATCGAAAACAATTTCTTTCTAATTGAAATTATGAGCCAAAATATTTTTTTCAAGCATCGTCTGGAACAATTATTTGTTTTCGATTAAAGCCCAACCCCTTTAGCAATTGTTTACTCACCAAGGCTAATAATGACAGGGCATCTGGAATTCAACTGAATACAGCGGATCCTTGCAGCAAAGGGACATAACTCAGACTACAGATTCTGGCCACCCGCGCCGCCGAACTGAAAAGAGAGATCACACTCGTTGTCTACGTCATATAATGCTTTTTAATAACCTTTTTAAGTACACCTCTCCACAACGTAATGGTGGACATAAAGAGTATGTTCCCTGATTTTGTTTTCAGAAAATGAGTTCATTATTGTTGCAACTCATTCTGATGAAACGTACCGATGACCGAACTATTGGCTATTGATTTCTGTTCTGACTGATGTTTACCATCCTAGGGAAGGAGCTGAGTTTAACGTCGCTTTGAGGTGAGGTGTATTTAGGCTTAAGGTCGTGTCCAAGATTATTGCATTACATAGCGACGTGCAAGCGTGTATGTGTCGGAGCCAATCAGTCCTTGTTTTAGCCCCTTAATGCCGAGCCTCAGACAGAGTAACAACAAGTACAATCTTTGAACGTCTTTTGGTAAGACGCGCGCTAGGATCGAACCCCGACCTTCCGCTCTCCTGTGCGGACGCTCCACCACTAGATCAAGGAGGCGTTCAACGCTGCTTTGAAAATCTTTCAGTTGGAATACGGCGTATCTGAGTGAGTTGGGTTACAACCAATACGTGTTATCTCTTTGCAAGTCAGAAAATCTGACAGGCCCAAATTCATCAATTCAAGAACATACTTTGCAGTTATATCACGACGTGTCAGCTTAATGTGGGAGAAAACCCGAAATGATGCAGGTCTCAGACGTTAACTACTTCGGTGAAACCTACGAACACGGCTATGGCGCTGACAAACCTAGAAAAATTAGGGCGAACCGAGATTCGAACCCACCATCATAGGTTTCAAGCACGCCCAAGGGAGGAAACTCTCTACAGCAATATGCGGAGTTTTGGACTCCTGGGCCACCCGTGCGGCTTACCTTTAAGACCGTTCTCTCTGAAGTACAAAGCACGAAGCTTAATGAGGCTTGTTTTGAGACTTCTCGAGAAGGAACATTCTTCCTGTAATTTTATCACCAGAATTCCTTGCTTAAAGGAAGAAATGAACAATACCCTTTTGTTACTCGTCATATTTTTGCACACCTTTCGGTATCACTGTGCTGAGTGAAACTCGGAGGGAAGTGAACAAACGCCCTTGCTATATATACAGCATACACTGCCACACACAGCCACATCTGGGTAAGGTGGATAAGAACATTCTTCAGCATTCAAAAAACGTTTGAAACACCTCATTTCATTGGAGCATCGGCAAATCTGTTCTCTTATGCCTACATTCATTGGCTAGACCGTGGATGACACCAATTGCTTATTTCTTTAAGCTGTTGTCTGGAGAAGAAAATAACATTTGTTATAGGTGGACGGTAAGAATGCTGAATCATCAGTTTGTGTAATTACCTTTATAAGGGCCGTCATAACGGCTTATCAGTAAAACCTTGAAATTTAACGATGTATGAATATACCTGGGTGACACATCACAATTAAGGTGACCCAGCTTATTAACGAGAGCAGCATTGAGAGCCACGTTGTGTGAATGCATGGCATTTTTAACAGAAAAAAATACACGGAGTGAGTTTGAATAATATGAAAAGAGACATTTTAAAGGACTGATATGATTTTACGGAAAGAAGAATACAATGATAAAAAGGGAGGGAAAGAATGAGTGAGTATGGTTTTATGCCACTTTTAGCTATATTCCAGCAATATCACAGAAATGGGCTTCACACTTTGTATCGGGAATCAAACTCGGGCCTTAGGCGTGACGAGCGAACGCTTTAATCTCTAGTCTACCCCATCGTCACGATAACATAAAGAGTGAGAGAGTGATAGAGAAGACGAATATACAAGACGACAATGACTCCTACATTCCCGCCATCCTCATCCTAGGATGTGTTGCAATGTGCGAAAGAAGCCTGACACGCAGATACACTCCTGTTCAAAACAAACGTCCCCTCGATCGCGATCATGGCGCGCAAATATCGCTTCCCGGTTGCGATCGATATCTTGAACGATTTTTGAGCTATCGTTGTCATTTGTTCTGTTTCCATGGACACCGCAAAGATAACTAATAGCAACATCTGTAAGTAGCAAACGGATGCGTTCAACAACATACTCATTAGGTGAGCAAAGCCCATGAAACTATCGAGAAATATTAAATTTTTCATATTTGCTACGAAACAAAACTATCCTCTTTATCAGTTGTATTAGACTCTGCATCCAAGAATACACGCATAACACCAAAGATAATGGCATTTGGAATTTCTAGTGCCGACAGGCACCACTACACGTTTTGGTCAATATGGCGACACAGTGTAATGAACATGTCTTTACCGTTCTATGCGTTCAACCCGGAAACGAAGCGAGCTATGCTTTCAGTGGTGTTTGTTCTCGTTTCCGTGAAAACAACCCCTGGTAAATCTAATTCCAAAATTCTAACTGCCAAAAGCACTACGAAACAAATTACTTCATACGAGTACCCAATTTTATGAAAATTTTGTCTTTTTTACTTCCGGTCCAACGGAAAAGATCGGACCAAGCTTGTGTGTACATCTCACGTCAACTTCAATATGACGGGGGATATAAACAGATTGAAAGGGAGACAAAAAAAGAAGGTGGAAGGAATAGAAGCATCAACTGGATATCTGGAGAGGATGGAAAATCAAAGAGATAGGAAAGAAAGAAGGGGCGATTAAATCAACTAGAAGTACCAGCAGACACGAAAAACAAGGAAGCTGAGAACATTGAATTGTGAGAGAAACAGAACTGGAGATAAAGGCAAGAGCCGAGATAGAGAGAAGGGAGGAGGAACAAACAAGGGAAGGGTAAAAAATCTGTTGATGATGACAATTTTCCACACGAAGACACTGGAGCCAAGATAGAAAGAAGATAGAATGAAGAACGGAGGGAGAAAAGAGGAAGAAGGATACAGACCAGGGCTAAATAGACTGATGTCTCCACTGAATACTCTGGAGCCGAGATAGAGAGAAGAACGAAGGAAGAAAGGAGAATATATAGATCAAGGCTACATAGAGTCATAAGTCTCCACTGAATACTCTGGTGCCGAGATAGAGAGAAGAACGAAGGAAGAAAGGAAAATATATAGATCAAGGCTACATAGAGTCATAAGTCTCCATTGAAGACACTGGAGCCAAGATAGAGAGAAGAACGAAGAAAGAAAGGAAAATATATAGATCAAGGCTACATAGTCATAAGTCTCCATTGAAGACACTGGAGCCGAGATAGAGAGAAGAACGAAGGAAGAAAGGAAAATATATAGAATAAGGCTTAATAGAGTCAAAAGTCTGCACTGAAGACACTGGAGCCAAGATAGAGAGGAAAAGGAGGAAGAAAGATATAGATCAGGGCTAAATCGAGTGATAAGGCTCTACACGGGATACTAGATAAGCACGTCATCGAAAAAATCAAATTTGAAACATTAACATTGAAAATCACTCAGTACACAAAGTAAATATGACCACATGGCCACATAATGCACTTATTTTATAGTCCCCGAGTCGGGCATCACTACAAAACACCGACCTGCAGTATCTCGACCAAATCAAATTACAAATCGTGACACAAATTGCAATACGCCAGTGGTCTACACAGCCGAAACTTTCACACTCCGACGATACAAAATTGATCCCAAGGCGAAGAAAGCCTTAATATTTTATCATTTAGTTTCATTGGCAGGCAAAGCCCACTCTTAGTCCGCATGGAAGCGGCTAACTCGCACTTTGACATGCACATCATTTAGCGTTGTGTCCACTGCACCTGTACACCTGTCACGGTGGTATTTGGAAATGTAATAAGACGCTGATGAAATGACCACGCCATTTGTCAATTAATAAATTGACCGCGCGCAGGGCCGAGGTCCGAGGATTTGGTAATGCGTTGTCTCCACGAGACTCGTCAGTTCCTTGCGGGGTTTCATCGCTATGCTACATTTACTTGCGTCTCCAGGGATGATTAAGTTTACGGGTAGGAGTCGATTGATTGTGTTATGTAATGAAAGCCTAATAGATCTTCTCATGTGGAAGATATTGTATATCAGTGTGTTTCTGTAATGGTGTGTTCGGACGTTAACGGGGCGCTTGCAGCTACATGACGCTGAAACACACCTGCACTTCGCCAGATCAACTTGTAGTTTATGTTCCGTTTATGAAATATTGTTTGTGTGAATATATGCATTAACTAGGCCTGTATCGAATCCTAATTATCAATGTCTCTTAATATACTTCTGTGTGTTTGTTGTTTAACGCCGCACTCGGCAATGCCCTAGCTATATGTCGGCGGTCTGTAAATAATCTAGTCTGGACCAGACAATCCGGTGATTAATATCATGGACATCGATCTACTCAATTGGGTTACGATGACAAGCATCAACCAAGTCAGCGAGCTGACACCGGACCCCGTTAGTAGCCTCTAAACAAATTCTAACCCGGATCTTCACGGGGTCGCTGAATATGCGTTACGTATACACCGAGTAAATATCATCTTTCGAAATAATTACTACTTTTTTTATGAAATGAATGAAGAATTAAAGTAAAGAGGACCATTTTTATGTTTCTGGACACCATAAAGGGCTTCACGTGTTGTATTCCTGGGGGAATTAAACACGTCTTCGGCGTGACGAGCGAACTAGACTACCACCACTGACATACAATACAAATGAAACATGACATTCTAAACAGAAGTCGTATCATTTTTCAACTTCAAAGGACATAATGCTGCAAAAAACAGTGCTCAGTTACTGGAACAAAACCGTATATGTGCTTGTATTCAACGAGAAAATAAAAAGGTTTCAAGGAGAAGCAATATTGTGCTTCGGAGGAAATAATGCTGTGCTTTCAAGATCTGTTTGTTGCTTGACGCCAGTCATCAATATTCCAGCAGTATGACGGCATGTAAATACTTGTCTGAATCCGACAAATTAGCGATTGATAATGTAAGTAATCATCAACGCGGTTGGGGTACGATGACACGCAATCAACCAAGCCACTGAGTCTCGCCACCCAATCCATTAAATTCCGATTTTAACCCGGCATTACACGGTGGTTTTTCAAAATAAGAAACGCAACATCGTAGTGAGTGATTGAGTTTAACGCCGCTTTTAACATTATTCCAGTCATATCGCGGCGTGTCAGCTTAATGTGGGAGGAAAGCCCGAAGTGATGCAGGTTTTAGACGTTTACCACTTCGGTGAAACCCACAAGCACGGGTATGGTGCTGACAAACCTAGAAACAAAATTGGGGCGAACCGGGATTCGAACCCACAATCATAGGTGTCTGGCCATGCCCAAGGGACGCATCTCTGCACAGCGAATCGCGGCGCCTTAGACGACTGGGCCACCCGTGTCCCCGCAACATTGGAAGTTTGTTTTAAATGCTGCTTTGGTCAATATTTCAGTTTTACAGAATGCGCCCGATCTTAATGCAGAACTCTCTACCCCACCCCACCCCAAAAATGGGGCGTTATTCACTAATCAATCCTTGAAGACAAGTATAGGAATCTGTTGAATCGAGCAGAAGAATCAACGAGCTCTAATGACGGAATTAAAAGATTCGATTGATTTCTCCGACTTACGCCATGTTATGGTTGATGTATATTTTCTCTATAATTATGCATAATGAACAATAGTGGCGTCAGGTTTACTTGTTAAAATGCATATTCAGAATGGCAAGTGATGTCCTGGCTCAGAAGCAACTGAAACAACAATAGCGTGACGTCATCACAGTGGTTTAAAAGTGAAAGATTACACTGGTTTAGAAGGAGGAGTGAGTTGCTTTAATCGCCGCACAGTGCCTCGAGAGAAGCATTACTTAGAGACGCAGTACATTGCTTCATTAATCTTTTATTCTATGTTTAACATGTTAGTAGCTGATTGTCATGGGAATGCTAAAGCATTGATACTGTAACAAAGGGAAGCACATGTGCGCGATAGCATGGCTTCCAGGTCATCACCATTAGAGGCTTGTAGTGTTTATCCCTAACCCTGACATGAAACAAAAGACGGGTGGTAAATAATTTAAACAGTATGACGGACTATATGCCAGGGTGCCGTTGTACAAAACAACCTTAGCGCTAAGGTTACCTTATATCCTTAAGTTTTAACCTTAGGCCTTTACTAAGGTTGATCCCCTGTTGCATGAAACTACCTTACGCTAAGGTAGCATTAGCTAAGGTGAAAATTTTAAGGTTGGTCACACCCAACCTTAGCCACGTTAAGGTTGATACTTCAGTGAATTTCAACATGGCTATTTTCTTGTTGATGTGTGAGGAAACTGAGAGAAGTTTGAGGAAACAGCGTGTTTTCCGAGATCGCACCATGCAGCTTGAGACACTGACAGACTTGGACCTGATATTGCGTTATCGACTTACTCGCGAAGCCATTTTCTGTCTCGTACACAAAGTTCGTGTGTCATGTTGAAGTAGCAATATTAGTCGTCTGCAGATGCGAGCAGGGGAGATAACTCTCATCCGTAACTATATTCGTGACCAACTCGTGTTATTCCGGGACAAGCCGAATAGCGACTCGTGCCCCTCTCGTTGCCATTTTGGCGACAAGGTTCCATCTTTGCGCAAACGGGCATACCTAAAACAATTGTCAACTCGTTGCGAAATGGTTCACACATTTTCCCCATATATTATATATATTTCAGATGCAATTTAAAGCACATCGGGACGTGTGGAATTATACAGTATGATTGAACACATTTAACTGTGTCTAGGGTATATTTTTAGATGCAAGACATATGTAAAATCAAAAATTATTTCTGAGGGATTCTTTGACAAAGAACTTGAAATCATACTCGCATCCTGATTGGTTTGTCGTATTTTCGCACATAACATTCATCGATAGGGGGACGAGTCTTCTTGCAGGTGACGGAAAGGGGCGAGTGGTGACGAATGCTCCATATATTTAAGTCCGGGTACAGCACTTTGGGACGGGTTATGGGTAAGTGGTTTGGTTTAAAGCCACTTTGAACAGTATTTCAGTTATATCACGGTGTGTGAGCTTGGCGCGAGAGGAAATCCCGACGCGATGCAGGTCTTAAACATATACCAATTTGGTAAAATCGAGTATAGTGTTTAAAAACACGAGTATGTCGAACCGGGATTCGAACCCACGATCATAGGTTTGTGGAAAACCTTAGGGGAGCATATCTGCACAGATAGGACCAGCGATGTCAGCGATGCATTGATGCGATGTTTAACACTGCGATGTCCAAGGTTAACTCATGACAAATATCTGTTTGTGATCTGTGGGGGAAATCGTCCAATAACGTTCACCTGAGGCTGTGGGTCAAGCAACTTTAGATCAGCCGACTCACACTATGAGTCCCATGGGTAGTCTGTCGTTCTGACTGACCCCTAATGGGATGTCCTCACATCTTTATTTAGCGGTAGCGAGAAATAAGATCTGATTTTAATGAGATTGAATGAGAATTGACCACCAACATGCCACGTACGATCTGACGAAAATGGGGATCGGGTGGTCAATTCTGTGACGTAACTGATTTCTGGAACTTGTTCCGCGACGGCTTGGGACGATGCTTGTACTGCGGTCACTAGACTGGATTTACAGGCCGCCGTGGTATAGCTGGAGTATTGCTGACTGCGGCGTCAACAACATGCACGCACGCACGCGCACACACACACACACTTGCTTATCTGAGTTTGATGCTTACCAGTTCAATAATGACGTTTGCCCTCCAACAACCGTGTTCCGCTTAATAAGCATATACAAACTGGGGTTATTTGTATCGCGATGGATGAGAGCAATAAATATAGGTGACTGTTGGCGTATTATGAGGTGAGATTATTGCACTTATATAGCGACGTGCATGCACGTGTTTGTGTGGCTGTTTGTACTAGCCCGGACTGATGACGATTTATAGTGCTAGCCCACTGAGATACCATGCCGCAGTTTAACATGAATATCCCACTCAGACACAGTATACTGACTTCGAGCCGACCAGTCCTTGCTTTAACCCCTTAATGCCGAGCGCCAGACAGGGTAACAATAAGTACCATCTTTTAACGTCTTTTGGTATGACGCAGTCGGGGATCGAACCCCGTACCTTCCGCTCTCCGGGCGGACGCTCTACCACTAGACCACGGTCGTAAATATTATGAGTGAGTGAGTGAGTGAGTGAGTGAGCATGGTGAGAATGAGTGACATTCCAGCAATATCACGACAGGGGACACCAGAAATAGGCTTCACATATTGTACCCAGGTGGAGAATCGAACCCGGGCATCGACGAGATGAGCGAACGTTCTAATGACCCGGTTTACCTCACCGCCTCCAACGGCTCTTGGGCAAAGTTGGATGTTTATGAAAGGAAGCACGATAAGCCATGCGTCCCCACCCTTGGAGACGTAAACAGACACGTTCTCCGTGCGACGTATCATCCAGGCCTGAGGACTTTCTTCAACCCCATAGATGTACCTGATGAAACATCTGACATGGTTCGATCAAATATTTACGAGCATAAGCAATGCTTGATGTCACCAGCCTGTGTCGCAAGTCTGGCTCATTAATCTAAACTGAAACAATATTCACAGAGGCATCGAATCTACTTGAGCACAACGGGCACGGTTGGTGGAAGAGCTTAATGTAGCGTAACTACTTGATACCAGCCCTACTGTCCTACTTATAAATTGTAACGTTTTTTGACATAAATCATCATAATAATACTGGATGTTGTTGAAATCAACAATGGTTTTGTCTTTGTTATTATCATCATCATATTATTATTATTATTATTACTATCATTTTTATAATATTTTGATATTGAGTGCGTGAGGTGGAGCTACTCGTGGCTTTTCATACAACATGTTTATATCACTATTTTACCGTTTCAGTCATTCGTGATCAACTCGTGTTATTCCGGGATAGGCCGAATAGCGACTCATGCCCCATTCGTCACCACTCGCCGCTTTCCGTCACCGCTATTCGGCTTGTCCCGGAATAACACGAGTTGGTCACGAATGGAATGCTCATGCCCCTCTGGTGGCCATTTTCGCAACTGGGGTCCGTCTAAACGCAAACGGGCATAGCTAAAAGAATTGTCAACTCGCTGCGTTATGATTCATATATATTTCCCCATATATGATATATATTCCAGATGCTATTTAAAACAACATTGGGACTTACGGTATTATACAGTTTGGTTGAACACAATAAACTGTATCTTGGGTATATTTGTAGATGCAAAGCATATGTAACATAAATAATGTTCAACTTGTCTGGGCTTCCTCTGCATGTACTAAACGCTCAGCTCTCTGCAGGAACCAACGCTGGAAGGAGTTTACACGAGAAAGCACTGGGGAATGCCCCTGTCAAGTGTAGTGTGTTTGTTTGTTTGTTGTTTAACGACGCAATATTCCAGCTATATGTCTGAGGCTCGTAATTAATCAAGTCTAGTGTGAGCAACGTCACAAAACGTCGGGGTGGGATGATACGCTAACAACCGGGTGACCAAACCTGACCACCCGATCCATTTGGTCACCTCTATAACTTGTTTGTTTGTGGTCAAACGCCGAACGCAATATTCCAGCTATATGACGGCGGTTTGTAAATAATCGAATCTAGACCAGACAATCAAGTTATTGACATCATGAGCATCGATCCACGTAGTTGGGATACGATGACATGCATCAACCAAGACAGCGAGCCTGACCACCCGATCCCGTTAGTCGCCTCTTACGACAAGCATAGTCGCCTTTCACTTCAAGCATGGGTTGCTGAATACCTACTCTTCCCCGTATCTTCACGGGTCTCACCACTATCGACCAGCAATAGTTGCTGACATATTCTAACCCGGAATCCTCACAGGGTGATAAGTAAAGTGTCACAGCCGTGGTGAATCTGGGAATATAAACACATTACTGTGCCACCGAGTGACTGAGCGAGTGTTTGGAGGACTAAACCCGAGATTTGAACAGTCAGTGAGTATGGTTTTACGCCGCTTTTGGCAATATTCCAGCAATATCACAGCGGGGGACACCAGAAAAGGGCTTCACACATTGTACCTATGTCGGAAATCGAACCCGGGTCTTTGGCGTGACGAACCAACGCTTTAACCACTAGGCTACCCGACCGCCTCGAGATTTGAACAGTACTGAGGTCTCTGGATGTAAGCTGGATTTGTTAGGAAACCGAAAAACTGGGGCATAGACGATTAACACAGGCAAAGGAAATGGTGCAGACAAACCATGGCTCATAATCAGACCGATTCTTGGATTCGAACCAGCGATCAGGAACATTCCTAAAAGGCTACTGAACATTACAGAATGGTTATTTGTTGTTTTTACGCTGCTGTCAGATATATTCCAGTCTATTACGGGGGCCTTTAGTGAGTGAGTGAGTTGGGTTTAACGCCGCTTTCAACAGTATTCCAGTTATATCGCGGCGTGTCTGCTTAATGTGGGAGGAAAGCCCGAAGTGATGCAGGTCTCAGACGTTTACCACTTCGATGAAGCCCACGAGCACGGGTATGGTGCTGACAAACCTAGAAACATAATCGGGGCGAACCTGGATTCGAACCCACAATCATAGGCTTCTGGCGTGCCCAAGGGACGCAACCCTGCACAGCGAATCGCGGCGCCTTAGACGACTGGGTCACCTGTGCCCTCACGGCGGCCTGTAAATAATCGAGTCTGGTCCAAATAAACAAGTGGTCAACGTGGCCATCAATTCAACATCTAACGCCTCCGGGGGAACTATAGCACGCAATCATTCACACATATCCTCATGTCATACATATATCACCCATATACATCCTTCGATGCCAATTTGCTTTTTACGAAAAGTATTGGGTACTGGGGACCTATTCTAACTCGGGATTAAAGTGTTTAACGAATGTTATTTTATGACGCAGACAACAATATTGCAGCTGTGTATCGCCGATTTGTAAATCTTCAGGTGCAGACAAGCCGGCGACGGCAGATTGAATGGTGTCTGGAAATGCTGACACTCAGTCAGCTAAGTGACACATTATAAATATAAGAGACAAAATTCATTCCTGTATTATTAGAAATCTTTGCCAAAAGCAGAGTTGATGGTACGATTCGGAGTATATCAGGATCATGTGTTGTAGAATCACTATCACATATTGATGACTCGAGGTGTTCACGAAAAGATGGGCGTATCAAGCCTCACCGGTGACACACCCGTCACAAACACATGCAAAGGCAAGTCAAACTTCCTGAACAAAAATCAAGGGAACACGTCGTCAATATAGTCAAATAGGAAATCAGACATAATTTTTGTCACTGATGCGTCCACATGTCTGTCATAACACTGTTTGAAAGTTTTACTGAGCAAGAGTCGCATGACGTCGATATTTACACAAGCACGGTATATTAGGTACATCTTAGTCTGAGATTTCGAACGAAGGCTTTTATTTTAGAAAGTACTAATTTATTAATATACTTATGTTAATCTGAATCTTATTTATTATGAACAATAATAGGTAAATATCTCCAATAATTACAAGTTCAAACATGAAAAGACATCAGATGTGGCCATCACAGAAACCAATGACACTGTGTAAAACTAATGTAAGAAAAGAGTAGGTTAAAAACTACAAAATCAGACTACCTGGGGTTACGGAAATCTGATTGGAGTGGGGCGAACAATACTTGTCTGAATATCGCCCAACGAGTATTCATCGCACGTCCCAGCTGACCAGTAAATGAGTAAATATGGCGATTCCTCGACTATTTCAAGAGTACGCCAGATATTTTAAGCTTCATCAATAGTTTGGATGATGAATGCCGCTCTATAAGGAGGACAGACGTTTCCTAGTACGTCTGCGGACAGCTAAACACTTATCGAAATGTTAGACTGATATGGGCTTCAAGCTTAAAAGTCAGGCACACGACGCAAGGGAGAGGCAAGGTGAAATGGGGTTTAACGTCGCGTCCAAGATTATTGCACTTATACAGCGACGTGCATGCACGTGTATGTGTGTGTGGCTGCTTCTACTAGTCCGGTCCACTGATACCATGACGCAGTTTAACATGAATACCCCACTCAGACACAGTATACTGACTCCGAGCCGACCAGTCCTTGTTTTAGCCCCTTAATGCAGAGCACCAGACAGGGTAATAACAAGTGCGTCTTTTGATATGACGCGGCCGAGGATCGAGCCCCGTACCTTCCGCTCTCCGGGCGAACGCTCTACCTCTAGACCACGGAGGCGGTTCGCATGGGAGAGAATAGCAAGAGAAGAGTTACCAATGAGCGAAGGAATACGGTTCCGTACTTACAGGACATTTACGAAGGATGGTGGAAAGGTTCTGACTCGGATGGACTTCGTTGATGAAGTTGACTGCGTATTATGTTTCAGCATAATCCACTCCGAGATCACACACTTTTGCCAACGATACTGTTTGTTGTTAAAAGCGCAATCGGCAATATTCCAGCTTCAGACCAGACCATCCACCGATCATGAGATTCGATCCACGCATTTGGGATACGATGACACGCATCAGTGAGTGAGTGAGTATGGTTTTACGCCGCTTTTAGCAATTTTCCAGCAATATCACGGCGGGGGACACCACAAATGGGCTTCACACATTGCACCCATGTCGGGAATCGAACCCGGGTCTTCGGCGTGACGAACGAACGCTTTAACCACTAGGCTACCCGACCGCCCCATGACACGCATCAAGCAAGTCAGCGAGCCTGACCAACCGATACCGTTAGTCGCCTCTCACGACGAGCATAGTCGGGGTTATACAGTAAAGTACGGTTATAACGAACTCAAAAGGACTACTAATTTTAGTTCGTCATAACCGAAGTTCGTTATAAGCATATATACTGCATAACTACAGGAAATAGTCGGGACCAAAAAAGTAAGTTCGTTTTATCCGTAAGTTCGTTATAAGCGTATTCGTTATAACCGTAGTTTACTGTATTTGAAACGGAGGGAGCAACTTAAACGGGTAGTCCATTGACCATTGCCGTGGAATGCTTACAAGATATGGCACGATATTATCGATATCGGTTTCTATATTTCAAAATGAATATGCCTCTTTGTAAACTAAAACAAATGGTTTCTTTTGAATAAAACTACAGGATTCAATTTTAGATAATTGATATATTAGATGGAAAAATATAGCTTGAGGTGATGATCATTTTCCAGGTGAATAGTTAAAATAACTTGTTCGTTCTGGAGATATTTGTTTTAGCACCCAATGGTATATAGTCATAAACTGTCCACAATTACCAAGAAACCCCGGACCAGCTACATGTATAAGTTATGAACTGATGGAAGAGCGGGTTTACTAAACTTATCATACCAAACCCATTAGACTTCGAGTACAAACACATACCCATGAACTCTGTAAAACTACATTTGAAGCATAATTCGTGTCTAATCAACTCGAGTTCTTTGAGGGACCTCTTTCACCTCAGTCTGCCTGCCAACACCACTCCACCTTAACCACTTTACGTAGGTAACGGATAAACGACAATGTATATTATCCACGTTACGTCGGCGGCAGAGGGTCACGTGGTCATCACTGACGCAAAGCCAGGCGCTCAAGGCCGATTAAATCGTGTAATTGTTCTAAATATAACCTGCCTATTGTCGAAAGCGTGGTCCAAATTACAGGTACATGTATTGCTATTGATTAAAAGCGTTGCCTATTGGAAACGCACTCGATAATTATATCTAAGAATGGGTAAAAGCAAATTAGAAAGCCTTAAGGCTTGACGTATGTGAATTTCAGTACAAAGGTCGGTGGACGTGCCAAAATAATGGATTGCGTCAAATATTGGCATCGTTCTGTAAACGGGAAGGTAGGTACTTCATGTCGGCATGGTTTAATCGAAGTGGGAGGTTGTGTAACAATATGGCAATGTTTATGTCAAAAGGAAAGATGGTATTCAACGTTGGCATGTTCATGTCAAAAGGAAGGACTGTATTCCAAGTTGGCATTTGTTTTGTCAGAAAGAAGGACGGTATTCCACGTTGGCATGTTTATGTCAATATGAAGGTTGTATTCCATGTTGGCATTTTATGTAAAAAAGAAGGACGGTATTCCATATTGGCATTTTTTGTCAGAAAGGACGGTATTCCATGTTGGCATGTTTATGTCAATATGAAGGTTGTATTCCATGTTGGCATTTTATGTAAAAAAGAAGGACGGTATTCCATGTTGGCATTTTTTGTCAGAAAGGACGGTATTCCATGTTGGCATGTTTATGTCAATATGAAGGTTGTATTCCATGTTGGCATGTTTATGTCAATATGAAGGTTGTATTCCATGTTGGCATGTTTATGTCAAAAGGAAGGTTATTGATATTTATTTATACCGCCCATTTGATATTCTGGAGAGGGGGCTGCGATATTTTTCTGGTAAGATTTCTCTGGGATTAGGAGCTGGGCAATTTATATTTTTAACATCTTAGAAAGAAATGTCTGTTATTTTCTGGAAAAAGAATTTTGCGCAGGATGCACGATCGTTGGTTCCAATGCCAGATTTTCTGTTTCTGATTATTGGTTTGTCAGACGGGTTTCATTTTAGTGGTAAACATCTAAAACCTGCATCACTTCGGGCTCTCCTTACACATCATAGGAGTAACAACTGTCTTGAACCGAATTTCACAAAGAGACAATCAAGTCTACGACATAGGGGTTACAGCTATCCTTGGTCAAGATTAACTAAGAGATCTTAGCGCGATGACATTGAAAAGTCTAGGGGTTACCACTGCCGGTCGAATTTCACTAAGGGATCGTAAGTCAATGTTAAGTCTTTGACAATCGGAACTCTTACATTAAAAGTCTTCCCTTATTTGTGTTCTTTAACTTGATCATAGAGATCCCAGACCGTGGAGTGGAAAGTTGTGTTGTTTCAATTTCCGCATTATGACATTCCAAGTGGCGTGTACCAAAATGGGCTACACTTTAAGCGTAAGTTGTACGCAAAAGCCACAAAATCCATGATCATTTTATCTACTACTAAAAGCAAATCCATAGGACGATTTCGACCAATCATAAGCATGTGTTTCTGAATCACTATTACATAGTGATGATACCAGGTGTTCGCGAAAAGGCGTATACTGCTCCGACGAGACCACCTGCAACAAAATACACGCAAGGGCAAGTCAATTGTTCACCTGGAACAAATCCAGACGAACAAGTCAAAATAGTGACTTGCATCAGTAATCGAGACTTGCATCAGTAATCATTATTGTCGCTGATGCGTCACATTTGGAAATGTCAACATGTCTACCATAATAATTTTGAAAGCCTTACTAAGGATTTGAACGTTATAACTCTTATCAGATAACGCTTGAGCACGAGTCGTATGACGCTTTTTGAAACCTTCGTTGAAAAAAGCATGCTCGATTATACCTCAAACGTGGTTGCAAGTAGACACCACTGACAAGGGCTGCTGGAGTGTGAGTGAGTGAGTGATTTGGGTTTAACGCCACTTTTAACAGTATTCCAGTTATATCGCGGCGTGTCAGCTTAATGTGGGAGGAAAGCCCGAAGTGATGCAGGTCTCAGACGTTTACCACTTCGGTGAAACCCACGAGCACGGGTATGTTGCTGACAAACCCAGAAACATAATCGGGGCGAACCTGGATTCGAACCCACAATCATTGGTTTCTCGCGTGCCCTAGGGACGCAACTCTGCACAGCGAATCGCGGCGCCTTAGACGACTGGGCCACCCGTGCCCCCAAGGGCTGCTGGAATATTGCTCGACATAATGGTAGAGTTGATTTTTTGCAAGTCATCCCTCTTGTCTTGTGGACAGTTTTTTGTCAACCCGAATCTTTATGCATAGATCTAAATATGAAACAGACGAGGCGGCCTCACTAATCCGACGAAGTGAAAACATTAATTCTATGAGGAAATTAATTATTTGAACCTGTCAACTTAAATGGATGTATGTTTAATTAAAGGTGTTTAAGGAGACATATTGTGTAATGTAATTTTCTACTCACTCACAAAAGACATGTTTATTTTTCTATTCTAGTCAAAAGCTGAGAGTTGGAAGATTCGGAAAAAGTTATAAAAATATCTTGGACTCGCGTGCGTGGATTCGGGTATAGAACAGCGGTATTTTCCAGGCCTTCAATTAAGGAAATGCCATGACAACAAATAACACGACAGCGTTGAATGTTTTTGTCAAGAGACGAAACCCAGCACGTCAAACTTCCAATCTATGATCTATCCCAACATAATTAATATTTCATGCAAATGTAAATTATACGGAGAAAGAATCCGCGAATCCCCCGCGACATCATCAAAATAAACATTATTTTTTATAACAAATCCTCTCATGTTTTGTATTTTGTTTTCGCTGACGCTCAGGCGACACAGGCTCACGATTTCGGAGTAAACTGGCATGTGATAGTTTCTGGTTAATACTGTAGCTATGCTGTCTGGTGATATTTCATTACGTACATATACATATATAAGCACAGTGCCCTTCCATTTGCATCCTGTTTTCTCATTTAACAGAGAACTAAGCCACATTGATTTTGTAATTTCATCTGTGAGCGGCAAATCCACAAGATACAATATTGTCCGCAGCTTTCAAACTACAGGATAATGTACCAGTATCTATTAGCTTATCAAGGGAACTTTATCGAACACTATCGTTGCCATGGAAACCTGGCATGGACAAAAGCTGTCAAGTAGATTATGTCATTTCCGTCCGCCACAAATAACACGCAAGGGTGAAAATGCACATTAGTGATCTGTATAACTGGACATTAGTCAGCATGGATTTGGGTAGAGAATGCTGTGCACGTTTAATTATTACATTTTTTGAAGTAAAGGACCCAGACGCCCTTAGTGACAATCTGGTGAAAGAAAAATGCAATTTACTCATCTGATTTAAAGATGTTTACAGCTGTACATATGCTACTGTGTGTACCATGGCTTTGAGTTGGTACGCACGTCTCTCAGCTGAACTTATTCAATGCTGGGTTAGGGCCTTTTTTACAACACCTACCGCCCCAGAGAGGTGATTATGTAATACATATGTAGTATTGCATAGACCGACGATGTATTATCGCTTCTTGTTATGTCGAATATTGCTATCTAGAGATATTGATTGTTTCGAACTACAAATTGACGTAAGAGGCGACTATGCTTGACGTAAAAGGCGACTATGCTTGACGTAAAAGGCGACTATGCTTGACGTAAGAGGCGACTATGCTTGACGTAAGAGGCGACTATGCTTGACGTAAGAGGCGACTATGCTTGACATAAGAGGCGACTATGCTTGACGTAAGAGGCGACTAACGGGATCGGGTGGTCAGGCTCGCTGACTTGGTTGATGCATGTCATCGTATCCCTGTTGCGTTGATCGATGCTCATGACATTAATCACTAGATTGTCTGGTCCAGACGCGATTATTTCCAGACCACCGCCATATAGCTGGATTGGTTGAGTGCGGCGTTAAACTACAAACAAACCAACATTTAGATTGTAAATGTAAAAGATCTGCATGGCTCTCCTGGTTTCCTCCAACATCATGGCGGCAAGCCTTGTTGTTTAACTAAAGTACTGTACGTTTAACCAAACTCACTGATTCGTGAGCCGTCATCTTCAGCTTTTCCCTCAGTGGTGATTTATTTTCAATCATTTAGGGATAATTTAAAATGTTTCACAACACAATTTTGTTGATAGCTATTGTGAGACCATTCTGTATGCCTGTATGTTTTTTTTTTTAAATCCTTGTATCAACATTTCACAGAGTCAAAACGAGCGTCACTACCTTACTATATGTTACAAGTGCGATAAAAAATATGCTAGCTTACTTACCAGGAACGCGCGTTAAGGGATGAATTATGATCGTTCCGCGTTTGCCATTGGAAGTAAACAATAAACGACCCCCGCCAAAAATACAAACCAAGCAACCAACCAAGCAACCAACCAAGCAACCAACCAACGCCAAAACAAAATAATTAAAAATAAACAAGCGAGTGAGTGAGGTTATTTCAGATACACCAAGATGGGTGCCAATAGTAAACATCATCTATTTTATACAATCGAACCTTTGTAGCATCATACAATTGCCGAATAAACACAGTACATTGCGAAACCAGACAAAAATTTAGGCGAAAAATATTAGACTTCAATAAGACTAGGTGACAATTGTACATCAGATTTCAAAATGACAACGCAAACAACGCACAAAAAACTGCGACTAGGCGAATAACATACAACTGACCTCAATAGGGTAAGGTGAATATTGTACATTAGATATTGTACAATAACATAAGGTTAATAGACACGATGAATAATTGACTTCATGCGTCAGTAAGATTTGTTGAATAATGCACATTCGACGTTAATAAGTCCATGTTAATAATGAACATTAGACGCCAATAAAGTTAATGCACATCAGACTTCAATAAGACAAGAAGAATAATGCATAAAAGGATTCAATAAGACTTGGTAAATATTTGACAGACGAATTCGTTAAGACTTGGTGAATAATGTAGATTTGACGTCAATAAGTCTTGGTGAATAATGGACTTAGGATCTCAATAAGATTTGGTGAATATTTGATATTAGACCTTAATAAGAGTGAGTGAGTGAGTTTGGTTTTACGCCGTTTTAAGCAATATTCCAGCAATATCATACTGCACATTCGACTTCGAAGAGATTTGGTGAATAATAATCCTTAGATTTCAATGAGAATTAGTGAATGTTTTATGTTAGCCTTCCATAAGCCTGAATAAGGAACATTAGACGCCAATAAGACAAGGTAAAGGGTGCACATTAGACGCCAATAATATTTGGTATGAATAATGCACATTATGTGCCAAAAAGACTTGATGTGAATAATACACATTAGATGACAATAAGACTAAGTTAAGGATGCACATTATACGCCAACACGACTTGGTGAATAATGGACATTAGGTGCAATAAGACTTGGTGAATAATGCACATTATACGCCAATAAGACTAAGGAAATAATGCACATCATATTTTGATAAGACTGGGTGAATAACTTTTAGATTTCGAATAATGCGAATAATGTACATCAGACTTCAATAAGACTTGGCAAATAATGCACATTACACACCAATAAGATTTGGTGAATAATGCACATTAGGTGCCAAAAAGACTTGGTGAATAATGCACATTAGACTTCAATAAGACTAGATAAAGGATGCACAGTATACGCCAATATGACTGGATAAAGGATGCACATTATACGCCCAAAAGACTTGGTGTGAATAATACACATTAGATGACTAGATAAAGGATGCACAGTATACGCCAACATGACTGGATAAAGGATGCACATTATACGCCCAAAAGACTTGGTCAATAATGCAAATTAGACTTCAATAAGACTAGGTAAAGGATGCACAGTATACGCCAATACGACTAGGTAAAGGATGCACAGTATACGTCGATATGACTAGGTAAAGGATGCACAGTATACGTCAATCAGACTAGGTAAAGGATGCACAGTATACGTCAATACGACTAGGTAAAGGATGCACAGTAATGTCAATACGACTAGGTAAAAGATACACAGTATATGTCAATACGACTAGGTAAAGGATGCACAGTATACATCAATACGACTAGGTAAAGGATGCACAGTATACGTCAATATGATTAGGTAAAAGATACACAGTATACGTCGATATGACTAGGTAAAGGATGCACAGTATACGTCAATACGACTAGGTAAAGGAAGCACAGTATACGTCAATCAGACTAGGTAAAGGATGCACAGTATACGTCAATACGACTAGGTAAAGGATGCACAGTAATGTCAATACGACTAGGTAAAAGATACACAGTATATGTCAATATGACTAGGTAAAGGATGCACAGTATACATCAATACGACTAGGTAAAGGATGCACAGTATACGTCAATATGATTAGGTAAAAGATACACAGTATACGTCGATATGACTAGGTAAAGGATGCACAGTATACGTCAATACGACTAGGTAAAGGATGCACAGTATACGTCAATACGACTAGGTAAAGGATGCACAGTATACGTCAATACGACTAGGTAAAGGATGCACATTAGACGCCAATTAGACTTGGTGTGAATAATGCACATTAGATGACAATAAAACTAGGTACAGAATGCACATTATAAGCCATTATATGGTGAATGGTGAATATTCAACTTCAATAATACTTTGGAAATAATGCACATCAGATTTTAATAAGACTGGGTGAACAACCCTTACATTTCAATAAGATTTAGTGAATATTGTATGTTAGTCTTCCATTCGTTACAATTTGGCGAATAATTCACATCAGATTTCAATAAGACTTGGCAAATAATGCACATTATACACCAATAAGACTTGGTGAATAATGCACATTAGACTTCAATAGGACTAGGTAAAGGATGTACAGTATAAGCCAATATGACAAGGTAAAGGATGCACACTATACGCCAAAAAGACTTGGTAATTAATGCCCATTCGACGCCAATAAGACTTGATGAATAATGCACATTAGGTTCCAATAAGACCTGGTGAATAATGCACATTAGGCGCCAATAAGACTTGGTGAATAATGCACATTATACGCCAATAAGACTTGGTGAATAATGCACATTAGGTGCCAATAAGACTTGGTGAATAATGCACATTATACGCCAATAAGACTTGGTGAATAATGCACATTAGGTGCCAATAAGACGTGGCAAATAATCTACATTAGACTTCAATAAGACAGGGTGAATACTCCAATAAGAATAATTCCACTAGACTTAACACACACACATGGTTAATAGTTTACATCAAACTTCAACAGCACGAGGTGCTGGGTTGGTGGCATTGTGGGTATACATGGCGAACATATGAATTTGTACCTAGGTCAGATATTAATGCTGGTAAATCAAATGATATCCAACTTTATCCATTCCTTATATGCATAACGATATGAAGAAGTAAGACGAGCATACCTGTTGTCCACAGCTACTGTGGGCGTCCGTCTTCATCCAGCTGTCCTTGAGAAAGTGCGATCGCTGCAATGAGTAAATACACGTATTACGTGATTCTGTTTTCCTATCATGCTGCGCGTGCAGCACGTAATTTCAGTGCGTCAGTCGTGTTCTAGTTTTGAAATATATAACCCTCCGACGTACATAAATTACAATAATTATTATACACACGTTGCTCACCGTCAAATCGTGTACATATACTCTACTCTACACTTCTCACGCTGACCAGTGAAAATAATCTTTGTAGACAATAAGTTCATTTTAAATCTTGAAAGGACCAAGATATGACCGACTCAGTTAGGTCATGAAGTGTTGCATTTCAGTGAGTATGTATGGTTTGACGCCGCTTTTAGCAATATTTGCAGCAATTTCACGGCGTGGGGGGGGGGGGGGGGGGGGGGGGGGGATATGTGTGTGTGTGTGTGGTGGTGGTGGTGGGGGGGGGGGGGGGGGGGGGGCGGCACTAGAAATGGGCTTCACACATTTTACCCATGTCGGGAATCGAACCCGGGTCTTCGGCGTGACGAGCGAACGCTTTAACCACTGGGCTACCCGACCGCCCCCTGTTGCATGTGGAATGTAAGATTTCTCACCAACAGTCATTTGAAACGTTTTAAACTTAAAACAAATATGGCATTGACGGGTTTTGTGTGCCAGGTTTTGCATCTTGTCAGTCGCTAGAACTATTGACAACTCGTCAATAGCCTTTTGTACAGTCTGATTGCAAATTAAGTAGCACTTTTATAGTCTGACAGGCACAGGCGTCAATTTGAGTAACATCGGACTTCATTACGTTCGTATTTATTTATTGTTTATGTGTTGTATACTCAAGGTGGGGATTCAGTTGGGTCCGCCTCCGTGGTAATATTCAGAAACATTACATTTATATTATTTATTGTTTATGTGTTGTATACACAAGGTGGGGATTCAGTTGGGACCGCCTCCGCGGTAATATTCAGAAACATTACATTTATATTATTTATTGTTTATGTGTTCTATACACAAGGTGGGGATTCAGTTGGGACCGCCTCCGTGGTAATATTCAGAAACATTACATTTATATTATTTATTGTTTATGTGTTGTATACACAAGGTTGGGATTCAGTTGGGACCGCCTCCGTGGTAATATTCAGAAACATTACATTTATATTCATTTATTGTTAATGTGTTGTATACTCAAGGTGGGGATTCAGTTGGGACCGCCTCCGTGGTAATATTCAGAAACATAACATTTATATTTATTTATTGTTAATGTGTTGTATACTCAAGGTGGGGATTCAGTTGGGACCGCCTCCGCGGTAATATTCAGAAACATTACATTTATATTTATTTATTGTTTATGTGTTGTATACTCAAGGTGGGGATTCAGTTGGGACCGCCTCCGTGGTAATATTCAGAAACATTACATTCATATTTATTTATTGTTAATGTGTTGTATACACAAGGTGGGGATTCAGTTGGGACCGCCTCCGTGGTAATATTCAGAAACATTACATTTATATTTATTTATTGTTAATGAGTTGTATACAGAAGGTGGGGTTCAGTTGGGGCCGCCTCCGTGGTAATATTCAGAAACATTACATTTATATTTATTTATTGTTTATGTATTGTATACAGAAGGTGGGGTTCAGTTGGGACCGCCTCCGTGGTAATATTAAGAAACATTACATTTATATTTATTTATTGTTTATGTGTTGTATACACAAGGTGGGGATTCAGTTGGGACCGCCTCCGTGGTAATATTAAGAAACATTACATTTATATTTATTTATTGTTTATGTGTTGTATACTCAAGGTTGGGATTCAGTTGGGACCGCCTCCGTGGTCTAGTGGATAGAGCGTCTGCCCGGAGAGCGGAAGATCGGTGGTTCGATACCCTGGCCGCGTCATACCCAAAGCCAGTAAAAATGACGTTCAGCATTTTGGGAACAAAAAGTCAGTGGGTAATCCATGTAAAACTGCGGCATGGGAGAGAAATATAAAACCTAAGTAACACTGGACGTAAGTCCGCAAAAGTACAAGCAGCCGCACACACACGTGCATGCACGTCGCCATACGAATGAGATAATCTTAAGCGCGACGTTAAACTCCATTTCACCCCACCTCAATAAATTGGTTTAGCGAGTAGATAAATACATTGCCTCAGCTGTGTATATTCAGTATGACATGTAAACAGTAATCTTCTAATAGTTCTCAGCGTGGGTTGCAATTACTCTAGTTTTCGTTTACCAGAGTAACAAGGTGAATTTTCTCCTTTGAGAACCGTACCGTTATATAGAAATAAACAGACAACGTGCCGGCACCATGGAACCGCATGCCCCATCAATCGGCAGAATACATCTATATACTTACTCGCTTAACATTTACCAGCAGTTGTTAGAGAACTGACCGATGGTCGAGCTGACCAATCGTGACAAGAATGGGGTAATGGAAATAGACTCAGACTTACCGCGGTTAAACAGACGTGCCACCAGTCAAATTAACAGGAACAATATTACGATGATATACCGTGAAAAAATAAAATGAAAAATCTCCAGCAATGTTTCTGCTTATGCCTCATATTTTTCGCCCCCACTGAGATCTCAGGTTTCATCAAATAGCTTTGACGTCAACCAATGCAAGCATATATGACATATGTGGAGATATCTAAAACTGACACATGCGATTTAGGTTACCGCACATACACTAAATGACATTCTGGAAAAGGTGTGTTTCTTACGCGATATACAAAAGACTAAAGGCGGCCACTCACCTTGGCCGAATTAATCTGGCATATACCCCCCCGACTTAGTCTTTCGACAGCTCTTCACTAAGGTACACATGTAATTTTAAGGCATCCTGCATCATCACTTTCCCATCCCTGACACGCCACCTTCCCCGACCCCGAACCACTGATACTAACTATATAAATCATACAATACTAACTCACTACTCTACAACCCATCCCTTTCCACACCCACAAACCTGTACCACCTCGATTGCCTCTCCCTTCCCACTGAACCTTGACATCCCCACACCTTCCCCACCCACCCACTGAACCTAGCTCACTACTCGACAACCCATCCCTTCTCACACCCACAAACCTTTACCACCTCGATTGCTTCACTCTTCCCACTGAACCTTAACACCCCCACCTTCCCCACCCACCCTCTTAACCTAACTCGCTACTCTACACCCCCACCTTCCCCGACCCACCCTCTGAACCTAAATCACTACTCTACAACCCATCCCTTCTCACACCCACCTCGATTGCCTCTCCCTTCCATTCTGAACCTTGACACCCCCACCTTCCCCACCCACCCACTGAACCTAACTCACTACTCTACAACCCATCTCTTCTCACACCCACATACCTGTACCACGTCGACTGCCTCTCCCTTCCCACTGAACCTTGACACCCCCACCTTCCCCACCCACCCACCCTCTTAACCTAAGTCGCTACTGTACAACCCATCCCTTCTCACACCCACATACCTGTACCACGTCGATTGCCTCTCCCTTCCCACTGAACCTTAACACCCCCACCTTCCCCACCCACCCTTTTAACCTAACTCGCTACTCTACACCCCCACCTTCCCCACCCACCCACCCTCTTAACCTAAGTCGCTACTGTACAACCCATCCCTTCTCACACCCACATACCTGTACCACGTCGATTGCCTCTCCCTTCCCACTGAACCTTAACACCCCCACCTTCCCCACCCACCCTTTTAACCTAACTCGCTACTCTACACCCCCACCTTCCCCACCCACCCACCCTCTTAACCTAACTCGCTACTCTACAACCCATCCCTTCTCACACCCACATACCTGTACCACGTCGATTGCCTCTCCCTTCCCACTGAACCTTGACACCCCCACCTTCCCCACCCACCCACCCTCTTAACCTAACTCGCTACTCTACAACCCATCCCTTCTCACACCCACATACCTGTACCACGTCGATTGCCTCTCCCTTCCTTTCTGAACCGTGACACCCCCACCTTCCCAACCCACCCACCCACTGAGCCCAACTCGCCACTCGGCAACCCATCCCTTCTCACCCCCACAAACCTGTGCCACCTCGATTGCCTCTCCCTTCCACACGGAACCTTGACTCACACCCACCCACCTTCCCCACCCACCCACTGAACCTAACTCACTACTCGACAACCCATCTCTTTCCACACCCGCAAACCTGTGCCACCTCGATTGCCTCTCCCTTCCCACTGAACCTTGACACACACCCACCTTCCCCACCCACCCACTGAACCTAACTCACCACTCTACAACCCATCCGTCCTCACACCCACCTCGATTGCCTCTCCCTTCCTTTCTGAACCTTGACACCCCCACCTTCCCCACCCTCCCACCCACCCACTGAACCTAAATCACTACTCTACAACCCATCCCTTCTCACACCCACAAACCTGTGCCACCTCGATTGCTTCACTCTTCCCCAATCACCGATGCACCCTACTAAAATCTCCATTGTCAACCATTCCATCCACCCAAACCAATTCCTTAATTATAAAATTCTCCACAACCAACACGCCAACGCACTGACTCAACTCAAATATATATCCAATATTTACATCGATTTCATTTTTTTCAAACCTGAATTTTATTTAAAATACGTTTTAAGACGTTTTAAGATGTCTTAAAAACGAAGCCTAACTCGCCTGGGTAACAATGGCACCTTGATATTGCCTGGACGTGGTGGAATCTGCAACACGCAAAAATAAATCTGAAAACATAATGCCATCAAATGAACACTCTGACGTAGAACTGCTACCTACATGTATATAACTCAACATGTCTTCGTACAATGTATTTATGTCTTACTTGTTGAAGCAAATAATAACACGATTTGAAAAGACAAGGTTATATTTCTTCTGGTGGGGACATACATATAATTGACATTTGAGTGACATTTGAAACAGATTAACATGCATTGCACCCATCACCGCGTTTGAGCCTACAGGGAGGCCTACCGGATCACAGATGAGCAAAAATGAAATGGGCACGTCTTTAAAATTATGTGCTATATACACCGAAACATCATGTTGCCCATATCATGGACGACAAACTGAGTTGTTGGGATTGCATCTCATCAATTTGTAGCCGGACTAACATGTATCAGATGTATCTGTGTGGGTTATGCAGCTTTCGCGTCAAGGTTCTGTAAAACATTAGGTCTGTGTGGGTTATGCAGCCTTCGCGTCAAGGTTCTGTAAAACATTAGGTCTGTGTGGGTTATGCAGCCTTCGCGTCAAGGTTCTGTAAAACATTAGGTCTGTGTGGGTTATGCAGCCTTCGCGTCAAGGTTCTGCAAAACATTAGGTCTGTGTGGGTTATGCAGCCTTCGCGTCAAGGTTCTGTAAAACATTAGGTCAGTGTGGGTTATGCAGCCTTCGCGTCAAGGTTCTGTAAAACATTAGGTCTGTGTGGGTTATGCAGCCTTCGCGTCAAGGTCCTGCAAAACATTAGGTCTGTGTGGGTTATGCAGCCTTCGCGTCAAGGTTCTGTAAAACATTAGGTCAGTGTGGGTTATGCAGCCTTCGCGTCAAGGTTCTGTAAAACATTAGGTCTGTGTGGGTTATGCAGCCTTCGCGTCAAGGTTCTGCAAAACATTAGGTCTGTGTGGGTTATGCAGCCTTCGCGTCAAGGTTCTGTAAAACATTAGGTCTGTGTGGGTTATGCAGCCTTCGCGTCAAGGTTCTGTAAAACATTAGGTCTGTGTGGGTTCTGCAGCCTTCGCGTTAAGGTTCTGCAATACATTAGGTCAGTGTGGGTTATGCAGCCTTCGCGTCAAGGTTCTGTAAAACATTAGGTCTGTGTGGGTTATGCAGCCTTCGCGTCAAGGTTCTGCAATACATTAGGTCTGTGTGGGTTATGCAGCCTTCCCGTCAAGGTTCTGTAAAACATTAGGTCAGTGTGGGTTATGCAGCCTTCCCGTCAAGGTTCTGTAAAACATTAGGTCTGTGTGGGTTATGCAGCCTTCGCGTCAAGGTTCTGTAAAACATTAGGTCAGTGTGGGTTATGCAGCCTTCGCTTCAAGTTTCACCACCTTCACAACACACCACCTTCACCACACACCACCCTCACTACACACCACCTTCATCACACACCAGCCTCACCACACACCACACACCACTTTCGCCATACACCACCCTCACCACAAACCACCTTCATCACACACCACACACCACTTTCGCCATACACCACAAACCACCCTCACCACACACCAACCTCACCACACACCACCCTCACCACACACCACACACCACTTTCACCATACACAACCTTCACAACACACCACCTTCATCACACTCACTACACACCACCTTCACTACACACCATCTTCACTACACACCACCCTCACTACACACCACCTTCACAACACACCACCCTCACTACACACCACCTTCACCACACACCACCCTCACCACACACCACACACCACTTTCACCATACACAACCTTCACAACACACAACATTCACAACACACCACCTTCATCACACTCACTACACACGACCTTCACTACACACCATCTTCACTACACACCACCTTCACCATTCACCACCCCCACCACACACCACCTTCACCACACACCACCCTCATTACACATCACCTTCACTACACACCACCTTCACCACACACCACCCTCACCACATACCACCTTCACCACACACCACCCTCACCACACACCACCCTGACCAGACACCATCCTGACCACCTTCAGCACACCGCAGCCTCACCACACACCGCCCTCACCACACACCACCCTGACCAGACACCATCCTGACCACCTTCAGCACACAGCAATCTCACCAAACACCATTCTAACCACACACCCTCACCACACACCACCCTCTCTACACACAACCCTAACCACACACCACACACCACCTTCACCACACATCACTTTAAACACACACCACCTTCACCACACACCACACACCACCTCACCACATATCACTTTAAGCACACACCACCTTCACCACACACCACCCTAACCACACACCACCCTCACTACACACCATCCTCAGTACACACCACCCTCACCACACACCACACACCACCTTCACCAAACACCACCTTCACAACACCCCATCTTCACCATATCCCACCTTCACCCCACATCTCCATACTTCCATCCATCACACATGACCCATGACCAGTTTCCATCGCAATCAGCCAAAACTTTTACATACCTTAACGTCAATCCACCTCATATGACCCATCCTCAATCTCCATCGCAATCAACAAACCAATCTACAAACCTTTACGTCCATCAGCCACACGTGACCCATGACCAATCTCCATCGCAATCAACAAACCAATCTACAAACCTTTACGTCCATCAGCCACACGTGACCCATGACCATTCTCCATCGCAATCAACAAACCAATCTACATATCTTTACGTCCATCAGTCACACGAGACCAATGACCAATCTCCATCGCAATCAACAAACCAATCTACATACCTTTACTTCCAACCATCAGATATGACCCATCCTCAATCTCCATCGCAATCAACAAACCAATCTACACACCTTTACGTCCATCAGTCACACGTGAGCCATCTCCATCATCTACCCACACCATATCTTCTGGCTTACATCAAACGTGACACGCCCTGGTCTTCATCACCAGCTCCTTCCACCAGGTCAACCAGCATTATGTAACCAGTGCACCTATCGCGATATTACTGAAGACCTTGTCCAACACCATCTTCATCTATCCTACAACACTGCCCGCACATTATTGTCAACATGGTTCAATGTATATAGGATGAAACGATTAGCCTAATCACATCGTTAATAATGTATGGACAGTTTATCTTACCTGCAGGACAAATGTTCTAACCGGTGTTATCGGAGTGGGTCACGTCCAAAATATCGATCCGAGATAATATTGGCTAAAGTGGACGTCCGGTGCATTGTCTACCGCCTGTCTGCGCAGGCCAGGCAGAATGTTTAGGTTGTCCACAGGAAATGAAAAGACCCTTGATACAATATGGTTGGTCTGCACAGGCACATGTGTTTCTATAGTGTTCGTGATCTTGTTGGTTTTAGACAGACCTGATTCCTGCCCTGATGCATGTTGCGGGCTTAAAGAAGGATGATTACAGTGCTAGGATCTTCCATTGAAACTGTATCGGATACCGCTGCAATATGACACTGTGCCACACAGTATAGGATGAATCATAGGGCCTAGGAGTGGTACATTCTTTAGCTATGAGTGGAATTATAGTGTACCCGACTTCACTTCAATAACATATTTTTATTTATTAATTTATTTGTGTGTGTGTGTGTGTGTGTGTGTGTGTGTGTGTGTGTGTGTGCGTGCGTGCGTGCGTGCGTGCGTGTCATTCGTCATATTCCTTCACGTGCTCCTATCCTCGTAAGGAGTCCAATAATATAATTAACCAAGTCGAGCCTTTTGCTGTTTCGTTTTGTATTAAGCACACAAGGCTTAATCTGTATCCATCCAATACGTATGACCCGTCACCTATTTCTGTCACCCATAACCATTTTACGTACTTCATCTGCGACTATCTTGCACTATATACACTTTGCTTGCATCCATCACATTTAGAGGTGATGTGTGTGTGTGTGATATTTGGGTTTAAAATAGTTTGTAATAATATATAGTTCCCACCAAGGTAAAACTCATAAAAACGGGTTGTTCGCGGGTCATGCTGGATGTCTTGAAACAAATGTGTTGTAATAAAATGCCCCTTTTCTAACTAATATCGCAGCCCCACTTCCCAGAATATTAACTGGCGGTTTTCTTAGACGATTTATTATTGGTTAAGCTAAGTTGCATCCTTGAATCCTCAAGCACCCGAAGATGACCACACGATGTGTTACAATGTAGTGACACACAAGGTTTTAACATTTCACTCGCTGTCTTAGTTTGTGGTTAAGGTTACAGTTCCACACTTATTTGGCAGCAGGTTTTTTAAAAAAAACCATGGACATACTGGATATCATGACAAAGCGTCAGAAGAAGTTTGGCATTCTCTATCAATGACCGAAACATTACCCCAAGGGCGTCCAAGACCACTATCGTCAATAGAGTCCTTCGTGGCCCCAGCAGTATGCTACACAGTTCCACCAACATCTGCAACAAGTCATTGAGATCAGCGTGTTCACAAACAGTTCTTAACGTCTGCACACTAACAGTTCGTAACGTCTGCACACACACAGTTCGTAAAGTCTGATCACAGACCGTTCGTAACGTCTGCTCACAAACAGTTCGTAACGTCTGCACAGAAACAGTTCGTAACGTCTGATCACAGACAATCTGTAACGTCTGCACATAAACAGTTCGTAACGTCTGCACACAAACAGTTCGTAACGTCTGATCACAGACTGTCTGTAACGTCTGCACACAAACAGTTCGTAACGTCTGCACACAAACAGTTCGTTACGTCTACACACAAACAGTTCCTAACGTCTGCAAACAAACAGTTCGTAACGTCTGCTCACAAACAGTTCGTAATGGCTTGTATTTCTCAACCGGTGTCATCAACATCAACGATGTACAAATATTCCGTGGTCTAATTTCGTGCAAAGGTTTGGCGTCGTCATCAACATAACTGATGTTTTCCTCCGAGACATCTGTGTATTAACACTTCTGTTGCTGGTACTTTGTTGTTATTTTACCCCTATCTTTTGTGAGCAGTATATATCCCATTGTGTGAAAGTTGTTAAGCACTGTGTTACAGTTCATTTCAACTTGTTAGTCTGCAATTAATATGAATATATGTGAGGGCATCTTGCATAACGAGATAGGTTTCGGACAAGGTTTCTAAGAACTCTTTATGATCCGCCTAACATTATTGTCTTGTTTCCATGTACGAGTGTATGTCTTTTCCCCCGGTTTATTTATCTATAACCAATGGCATTTGTTCAATATTCAACTTCTAAATGCGAACTCAAAGATCGAATTTACTTTTTTCTGGTATGATCTCCAAAATTCAATGTTTCGAAACCGAGAGTTAGCCATCTTGATCCCGTTCAACAAAGTGATCTTAGCCCTACGACTACGTAGTTCCAATACTTACACTTACGATTACCGTAGCGCTGAGATTGCTTTGTGGAACGAGCACACAACCTTAAAAACTGATTGGGCTAAGGTTAACATGGTCCTTTTCAGCAGTATGTTCGTTGTAATAACGCGTGTCAGCTTTATGAAGGAGTTATATCGACAGTATTTAAGGAATGTGGTATTTACTAGATCAAGGAGCAGTGAGTGTAAGATTGGTACCAGCGATCAGCGGATCCTTGCATATAAGGAAACCATCTCAATACAGCGACACCTGTTGGACATCTGGGTCGCATACGTCCCCGAATCATCGTAATTGTGACAATCGGAAACGGATGGTAAGTCTCTATGATTTGGCTGGTTATATGCCAACGTATCTCGTTGGCGGGGATCGATGCTCATGTTTTCAGTCACTGGTTTCATTTGACCAGTATCGATTATTACTTGAGGTCTATGGTTTTTTTTCTTTTTACTCCTTTTTAAAAACCATTTTTTCTGTTTTGGGTACAGGCACAATCTGGGTATTGTCACATTTCCAGGAGACAATTTGATGGGCAATTTAGTTACGTTACGTACATCATATCAAAAGTTCTGTGGAATATTGGACATTGGATAAATCCTACATAATAGTATGTAAAAGGGTTATGACATGAGGACCAGAAGGTCATGACTTTCTACATTTGCATTCTGAATAAGCAATCAATTTGATTAAATAATTCATGAGACGGATCAAATCTGAGTAAAATATCTGATTTAATGGGTCTTGTGTGTCATACATCGTCATCAGAATCAAAACAAAGTTTACTCAATTGCTAGTTTTTAGCATGAAACCAGTTTTCGTGATGGCAGTTGCTATCATAATAATAATGATTGTCACCTTGGTCAAGAGTCACACATCTCAGCTTGATAATGACCGCCATCCTGTTCATGACAGTAATGAGATCGGCTGCTGGTACTGATGTTTCAGTTAGTAAATTCCACGAACGAACTGCAACTGCGAGGCCAAGGCCGCACGCCGTGGTGAAACCAGGGAGATGACCGACGCTGACCACTCCTTGTCGCTCCAACGATAGAAGACTTGTATCAACAGATCGAAATGGTAGGACAGCAGAAAGATCAACACAATCAGACAAATACCAAACATACATGTCATGTGGTCATCTTCATGAGATCCCATTATATAGCTGTTGAACCTCAAATTACATGCATAACAAAGCAGATTTTCGTTTTGGTTCATACTAATTTCGATTTTTGACAAGTCGGACTCGAATTAATGGACTCACCTCTTCAGTTCACACCTTCCTATAATCAGCAATGTGTCATAATGTTTTTGTTCAACCATGCGCAAATCAGGCGTTAAATACCACTCATGACAATCTATGGAACACAGAGTAAAATTGTACCTATAACCGATCCCTGATGGATGATAACAATATAAGCAATGTAGAAAGTATGGAATTTACACAAACATAAGCCGATCTATAACATGAATTTTACAATGATTTTCCTTTTCACTGTTTACTTTTCACCTTGAAAAGCCTTCGTTCATGGTATAGATGGGATGTCGATGCCCTCTCGCCCATCGTTGCCCGCTTGGTGTTCATTGTTCTCACACTCCCATATGGTAAGTTCGATTAGGTAGCATTGATCTGACTTATAACATTAGTTCACAAAGGTACATAATGTGGTATCTGGGTCAAATCAAACTTCTCTATTAAATCGAACGACCCAGCTTACAAGCAGGAGAAGGCTTTGAGTACATTTTCGTTAGAATACGATGGCGAGAGCTTTTGATGTGGATCTCATTAGCACTGTGACCATTGATATTGTTTGTCGTTAATCCATACGGTTCCGTTTCAATGAAAACCATTTCAGATTAATGAGTGTATGGAATATTATAATAAGCATAGGTTCTGAACTATGCACTCGTTAGAGGGATCCGGAATGTTAGGTTTCCGGAATGTTAAGGGTTCCAGAATGTGAGGTATCGCGAATGTTAAGGTTCCTGAATGTTAGGTATCTGAAATGTTAAGGTTCCTGAATGTAAGGTATTTGTAATGTTGACGTTCCTGAATGTAAGGTATCTGTAATGATGAGGTTCCTGAATGTTAGGTATCTGTAAAGATGAGGTTCCTGAGTGTTAGGTATCTGTAATGTTGATGTTCCTGAATGTAAGGTATCTGTAATGTTGACGTTCCTGAATGTTAGGTATCTGTAATGTTGACGTTCCTGAATGTAAGGTATCTGTAATGATTAGGTTCCTGAATGTTAGGTATCTGTAATGATGAGGTTCCTGAGTGTTAGGTATCTGTAATGTTGACGTTCCTGAATGTTAGATATCTGTAATGTTGATGTTCCTGAATGTAAGGTATCTGTAATGTTGATGTTCCTGAATGTTAGGTATCTGTAATGTTGACGTTCCTGAATGATAGGTATCTGTAATGTTGACGTTCCTGAATGTCAGGTATAAGGAATGTTCAAGTTCTAGGATGTTAGCTCTAGGTATGTTAAGGTTCCAGAATGTTAGGTATCTGTAATGTTGACGTTCCTGAATGTTGGGTATATGTAATGTTGACGTTCCTGAATGTTGGGTATCTGTAATGTTGACGTTCCTGAATGTTGGGTATCTGTAATGTTGACGTTCCTGAATGTTAGGTATCTGTAATGTTGACGTTCCTGAATGTTAGATATCTGTAATGTTGATGTTCCTGAATGTTAGGTATCTGTAATGTTGACGTTCCTGAATGTCAGGTATAAGGAATGTTCAAGTTCTAGGATGTTAGCTCTAGGTATGTTAAGGTTCCAGAATGTTAGGTATCTGTAATGTTGACGTTCCTGAATGTTGGGTATATGTAATGTTGACGTTCCTGAATGTTGGGTATCTGTAATGTTGACGTTCCTGAATGTTGGGTATCTGTAATGTTGACGTTCCTGAATGTTGGGTATCTGTAATGTTGACGTTCCTGAATGTTGGGTATCTGTAATGTTGACGTTCCTGAATGTTGGGTATCTGTAATGTTGACGTTCCTGAATGTTGGGTATCTGTAATGTTGACGTTCCTGAATGTTAGGTTTCTGTAATGTTGACGTTCCTGAATGTTAGGTATCTGTAATGTTGACGTTCCTGAATGATAGGTATCTGTAATGTTGACGTTTCTAAATGTGAGGTATAAGGAATGTTCAAGTTCTAGGATGTTAGCTGTACGGTATGTTAAGGTTCCAGAATGTGTGGTCTCTGTAATATTAAGATTCCAGAACGTAAGGTATCTGGAATGTTGAGGTTCCAGATTGTTAAGGTTTCAGGATGTCAGTATCCAGAATGTTCAGTTTCCAGAAAGTTTGTTAGCAGGAAAGTGAGGATTTTGGAGATCAAAACTTCGTGAATTCGAGAGTTTCGGATAATAAGAGTTCCGTGTTTCGTTTAAAAAAAATGATTCCGACTATGTCATGAGCATGTGTATGAATCACTATGTAATAGTGATGACACCAGGTGTTCGGGTTAAGGTGTGTGAATCTTGCACTCGTCACAAACAGTTGAAATGACAGGTCAATTGTTCACCTGAAAAAGTACAGGTCAATATCGGACATAATTTTGTTACTGATGCATCAAATTTGGAAATGTCCTCAACATGTCTTCAATAAAAGTTTTTGATAGCTTTACTGAGACCTTGACTGTTGTAACCTTGGTCGAACAACTTCTGAGCAAGAGTTGTAGGACGAAATTATGGCAGAAAGAGCATGCTCGATTGTACCTCAAACGTTGTGAAATGTACTTGTGGACACCAAAGACTCTAGCTGCTGGAATATTGCTCGACATAAAGGGAGAGTTGACTGTTGGAAAGTTGAAGTCATCCCTCTTGTCATACAGGCTTGTTTGGGCATGTTTTTTCAGGGAAGAGAATTGGCTATTTGACGGCTATATCAGATCATCGAAATACCTGAAGCTTCAGTTAAACTTCTTGGCCATATTACCTTGTTTTGACTTTGTCAATCCGAGCAGAAAGTCTAAGTCACAGGTCATGAAAAAGCAGTCCAGTAAAAAGGAGAGGCAAAAATGAACATGAGGAAGCCTACTTTTTGTCGAAACGTCTTACCCCCAAATTTTACATATTATCAGTGAGGAAGTTCGGCATTTCACATATAGTTTCTCAGTAAACTTCAGATTGCATTTTTTTCATTTTTGACAAATAGTCCTGAACCTCTGAAGATATTTAACTATGTCTATGGTCACCACGTTTTGTAAGAAAATCCTCATGACCAAGGGATGAGGCTTTTCCTAAAGTCTGTCATTTGGGATACATATCCCGTAATTCATAAGAAACCAGTTGCTTAAGTTTTTTGACTGATGTAAATAATGCCATGGTTACCTGATACTCACACACATTTTGGGACAAACTAAGCTTAAAAATACAAAAGATACTACAGTGATATATTCTTGTTATTGATACAATGACGACTGTTGATGACAAAGAATACATCGATAACCATAGCAACGCCCACTCGGAGGCCAATTTGGACAGTATTACTTCCACGTGTTACTTAAAAATCGAAGAGACACACCTGCTTTTCATATCACGTGAAGCAAGGACCATCCTATGTTTTCGCAGTTATATATATATATATATAAAATGGATATTTAATCAGCCATAGACTCTATCTTTACACAAGTGTTATTAACTGTATATTTCTTATGATGTATACACATTTGTATAGCTAATCACAAGCACTCATCACATAACGATTTTCACTTTCAATTCCCCTTAATTACTTCTTCACTTTAATGGTTAGTTCGTTTGTTGTTTAACGCCGCACTCAGCAATATTGAAGCTAAATGACGGCGGTCTATAAATATTCGAGTCTGGACCAGACAATCCGTGATTAATATCATGAGCATCGATCCACGCAATTGGGATCGATGGCATGCATCAACCAAGTCAGCGAGCCTGATTCCGTTTGTCGCCTCTTACGACAGGCATAGTCGCCTTTTACTGCAAATACATGTGTTGCTGAAGACTTATTCTACCCCGTATCTTCATGGGTCCTTCACTTTAATGAAGTAACCACTTTCGTGTTATGAAGGACCACCTGACAAGTAAAGCAAAATAAATAATTGTATTGGCGTGAAATCCATATGATTAGAGTTTATGATTAATTTATCTATGATTTTCACCGTTTAACATCCCCTCAATAACCTTTGGATAAATGATACATTATATACATATTGGCATTCGTGTTATAAAGACATCACAACCAAAAGTAAAAAATAACTAATGTAACGATATATTTGTATTAAAATCAAAACAGCATTTATGTTTTATGTATAAATCAGTAGGGCTTTAATGGTACGCTTGATTGATTTTGAAAGCTACCTATTAACTATTGTGTATTATGTGGATTGTTTTACTTTCTAAAGGTTTAAATCAAATTATTTAAAAAAAATAGAACAATGTAGAAGTATTCTTTGGGTGTCGTCTAGGAGCCAGTACTATCCATCTTAAAAATATAATATGAAAATCAAATTATGATAAATTCAACTGATGTATAGTTTCTTTTGATCCACAGTTTATCAACAAAAGAAATGGAAATCCAACAGAAATATGTTTAGAAGATTTGAGTGAGTTAACGAACCAGTTTCCTTTTATGCCATTTTACACGTCACCTCATATATACATCTAGTTGCATCGTTTTGTATCTATTCACAACCAACCTACCGAAACGATACCACTATCGTGGCACAGAGAATCGCGGTACAAAAACGCTTGCTTTTTAATTCTGACACCCTACCAAACAGGGCGTCTGTACCAAATGAGCAAGCCAGGATATTAACAGCAGAATAAGTATTGCCAAGCTCAACCTTTCAGTTGAAAACCTTGATTCATCTACTGCCAGCTTCTGAAACTCGGGATCAGCGTCTACACCTGTACACCGACTTGTGCCTCTGGACCCCCAGCAGAAGGGATTACATCTGAGAACTTCAGCACTCCCAGACATTTTGCACTGGAGTTATGGAATATGCAATGCCAAAAGTGCCAAGACGACACAAGAATGCGTTTGTATTGTTTGTGGAATGTATGCTATCTTTTTCTTCGTGGTATTGTTTAGCCTTCCACGTTCTGTTGTACCTTGTGGTAAACTGGGCCTGATGCTGGCTTCAGACATTTAAACTACACCTATAGATTCCATGCATACAGTCACCTCTTCAGCATAACCAAACGTTCAACCATTTTTTTCTCTCTCCTTGATGGTTTTACCGGATGCAAAATATTGCGTCCTTTTTACATTCAAATTGAATGGGTACAAATAATTTACAAGGCCCGTCCTTGGGGATGTTTTGTTTTGTTTGTTTGTTGTTTAACGCCCCAGTCAGCAATATTAGAGCAAGCATAATTACCTTTTACGGCAAGCATGGGTTGCTGGAGACCAATTCCAACTCGAATCTTTACGGCTCGGCCCTTGGTGATGTATGGCTATTGTATGTGTTTTTTTAATCAGTTGATGTCAAAATTGTAGATAACATGTTACAGATAATTAACATTCTTTTCCAAGGAGGCAAGGGTTCATTTTTTTAATCTAACATTAAAATCACACTCTATAATAGGCTCCGAGTATGTGCAATGATATGCCATAAAAACACAACACCGCTCAAAATTAAAACTTAGCCTCCATCTGCTTGAAAAAAAATAACTGGCCATCCTCGTCATCTTTTCTTGAGGAAGGCCACAACCTTTGACATGACAATGAGAGACAGTATGCCTATAACCCTGATTTATTTATAATCATTTCAAGAGTGATGTAAAATGACCATTAAGCATAATTTACCCTTACTTGGGGAAACATACGTGGTTTATTGCAAAAACCTGAACTGGTGAGCAGAAGAAACGTTGCCAACCAACATTGTTTGTTCCTAAGAATAGTACAGGACCAATGTCAAGGAAGATACTTACATTGTCAAAAGTCATGAATTAGCAATATCATTACAAGTTACACCATGAGTATCAAGTTGGCCTAATGCAGTTTGAGATATATCAGTTGTTTGGATGAAGGGTTTGTTTTGGTCGGGATAAGCAAGGATGGTTGCTGTTGCAAGTGCTTGCTTAAGCTTTTTGCATGTCGGTTGGCAATTGTTGGACAAATTAAAAGACGCGTCTTTTTTAAGAAAGTTGCATGGAGGGGAGGCGATGCCAGAGAAGTTTGCTAAAAATTTGTGATAACAGAGGCCAAACCTAAATAAAAGATACACGTCCAGGCCATTTTTAGGGGGTGGGACCTGTGTGACTGAATCTATTTTTGAAGGATCGACATATTGCCATCTTTGCTGAAGATATGCTCCAAGAAGGTGACTTCTTCAGTCGTGTATTTACATTTGGTTGGCTCTGCATTTTTTAATCTTTTTGAATACTGCAATGAAGTGATTCAAATGTTCCGGAAACGTTATGATGTCATCTGCATATGTTAGTATTTAATGCCAATTCATTTCTTTTAGTGCCTTTGTAATGGGTTGCTGAAATGAACATTTTTGAGGCCAAAAGGGAGGCGATTCCATTCAAAAACATCATCGGATGTAATTGTGACTGACTTTTGTGTCAGGATGGGGTGGTATTTGCCAAAAGCCACTAGCACAATCAAAGACACTAAAACTTTTGGCATAGCTATCGACGACAGCATCAATTACATCTTCAAAACGTGGTCGAGGGAAAATTATAGGCTTGGTAACTGCATTAAGGTGTCTATAATCTACGTCAAAGTGGTAAGAGCTGTCACGTTTTTTCACCATGACAAAGGAAGAGTGCCATTCAGAAGAACTGGGCTGAATGATATTGACGTTTTGCACCTGTCGGGAACATTCTTTCCTTATGGTTGCGTTTTGCCTATAAAAAGGGAGTCTAATGGGTCTGGTGTCACCTGTTTCTATTTTGTGATGATGTAAGTGAGATAGAGTGAGTGAGTCCTATTTATGACCAATCTGAGGTAAAAACTGATCTCTGTGATTGGAGAATGTATTTTACTTTACACTTGTACTTTCAATATTTAAAAAAATGCTTTTGGAGACAAAAGCTCCATGACATTCAGAGGCATTGTTATGCTGCACACAACTTCAATGGGTCTCTTTAAAACTTCATTTATCCAAAATACCTTATTGTTGAAATATGGTTCCAGAGTGCACCAAAATTCTATCTCCTTACAAAAACTGACTGACATGGTCAATCAAGAGACGTGTCAGATCATGGACAGAAGCTGACAGATTATACTCGACTACTTGTGGCATCAGACAATGCCACCGCCTCATCAAGGACTACGTCGACGATGAAGAATCATCCTCTGACTTCCTGTCTGTGTGTAAGTGGCAGAGTTGGTCTGCGCACCAGGAATATTGGCCACTCGGTGCCGATGTGCGTTCTGTCGTGATTACTATCAACATGTAACTTTTCAACGCTTATTCCCCATCAACAATAAACATGGCTGCTGTCTCCTAAAACTTCACTCCTGAGTTTTGTCTTCCGTCGTTCATCCTGAACCCTGAAGTACGAACAGAGGGCAAAATACGTACGCCCTTGCAACCTCATGCTTTGCATTTTGATGTATCATACCAATGCCTTGTTCTTTCAGTTGTACTGTTAATCAGAGCATGTCATTTGTCACTGTTCAACGGTTTGGGTGTGAATGAACAGTACATCGTTCCTATTATACCCATATCTTTGAAGGTTGGCATGCTGCAAGTGCAGCAAAAGTTTCACTTCAAACTGAACTGGGTACGGTAGCACCGGCGACTGGACTCTCAACCATTTTGTAACAGTATTCGGTGTGTGGACCCAACCTGTTCAACTTTCAGTTTAGAAATGTTTCTTTAGTTCGTCAATTTACATTGAAAGTGATGCTATTTATGTAATTGAAAAGAATATTTCGCCACTAGTTGTGAATACAAACATTTCAATTTGACCTGTTTTCTGTCAATTTGACGAAAACATCACGCTGGGTTTTACTTCACATGGTGTTGTTAAAAATTATATAAAAATGCTTTCTCATACTACTACTTTGTTCTGTTAAAATCACCTACATCTGTACCGTTATTATGTTTTAGTGAACAGTGAGAACATTTTAACATTCTTTCTAAAGGTATTATTTGAAATGTGTCGAAAAAGAAAGATCTCAGATCTCTTTTAAAAGAAAAATAATCTCAGCTCCTGAAAATGAAGAAAACAAACAAACAAAAACCTGACCCCCCCCACCCCCCAAATATCCAATGGTCCGCCCCTAAAATTATTGATTACATACGACATGCATATCAATGTTAATTTCTTCCATCGTAAAAGGAATCTAAAATAGTTTTAATAGTATCAGGAGTGAGTGAGTGAACATAGTGTGCTGTATCAGAGTATTACACTGTTCTCAGCGAACACTATCGACAATGTTTTAAAAGTAACAAAAAAATATATATGGAGACATATCAACATAAACCTATATAAATCACCTGCATTTATGTGACCTGTTTTAACTGGTTTTAAATATCAACATTAAGCCTGGTATATTAATAGCACAGCGAGTATATGTTTCGCTCACTGCAAACTTTTCAATACATATACAGTAAACTACGGTTATAACAAACACGCTTAAAACGAACTAATGGATATAATGAACTAACTTTTTTGTCCCGACTATATGCTGTAGTTATGCTGTATATATGCTTATAATGAATTACAGTTATAACGAACTAAAATTAGTAGTCCCTTTGAGTTCGTTATAACCGTAGTTTACTGTAAGTTAGAGAACAGGTGACCCGTGAAGATCTGGGGTAGAATAGGTCTTCAGCAACCCATGCTTGTCATAAGAGGCGACTAACAGGATCGGGTGGTAAGGCTCGCTGGTTTGGTTGATGCATGCTCATGATGTCAATCACTGGATTGTCTGGCTCAGACTCGACTATTTTCAGACCGTCTTCATAGAACTGGAATATTGATGAGTGCGGCGTTAAACAACAAGCAAAGAAACTAAAGAACAGGTCTGGCAGACTAACAAGAAGCAATGTTGTAAAGGAAGAATTACCAGTTCTATCAGACTCGTATTTTTATAATCAAAACTATTTATACTCCTCCGTGTTCGCACATGGCCCTAAATCATTATCTTCAGGCAATGTTTAATCCATAAAAATGATTGACCTACTCATGCTGAACTAACACAGCAAGTAGGTCTCTAAAGTTGTCATGCCATGACACGATGAAAAGGTTACACCCACACACATATTTGTATCCTCTGAATGTTTAGCACATGCATTTCTTGTTCAGCATGACACACCTAAAGTAATCATAGAACATGAGTAATCACCGTGAATCCTGAAAACGGAAGTAATTAACTGACATGTGTTTACTTATATGTAACAAATGATTTATATGGTGTTGATCTGTCAATAATTAAATTGACAAAACCAAAATAAAAGAAATCTTAGCTAAAAACAAAGTCCATTGCACGACTCAGACTATATCATAAGTAAGTGTTTAGGAATTTCAGCATTAAATAGTGATGATACCGGGTGTTTGCGAAAAGGTGAGCGTATCTTGCCACACCATCCCAAACACATGCAAAATCAAGTCAATTGTTCATGTACAAAATACATGGGAACATATGGTAGAAGTACATATAGGGTACTGCATCAGACATCATTTTGGTCACTGATGCGTCAAATTTGAAAATACCCTTCACATGGCTGCCATAAAAAGTTTTGAAAGCTTTACTAACGCCCCAAATGGTGTAACCTTGATCAAATGACTTTTGAGCAAGAGTCGTATGGCGCTCTTTCAAAATCATGTTGAGCATGTTCGATTGTACCCCAAAAGTTCTGAAATGTAGACACCAAAGGCTGGAGTTTCAGGAATATTGCTCGTCATAAGGGGAAGATGACTTCTGAAAACTTGAAGTCATGGTCTTGTCATGTAGTCTTCAGGGTAGTGTTGGTAAGATTGACAGAGAAAGCTGCATTGGGCATAGTCGAAAATACAAATAATCGCATGAGTTTGATAAACGCATTGTTTATCTTCTTGTTGGCAGTTTTTCATGATGACTGTGAAAATGTAAGTGACAGTTGTCAGATATGCCCAACTCACAGTGCTTACGAGGGTTACAAAGACTTGACCTAAAGACACCCAAATGATATATTTCTTAACATGATCTCCTCCTACATCGGTACACTTTTGGCAACGATGTTTGAGGGATCTTATTCTTATTTCGAAGTCCTTCTCTTGGTCGGTAATAAAGTTCTCCACAGCTGCTCTTGCATGATCATGGAAATGGGTTCCAGCTAGAGCGTTCTTCATGTTTGGGACAGATGGAAGTCTGACGGAGCCAGATCAGGAGAATAAGGTGGGAGCTAAAAGACCTAGTGCAAAGCTTACACTCTTGGATTGAAGCAATGGCAATGACTGAATTGTTCACTGGCGTATTGTCATGAAAGAAAGAACATACCTTTTCTCAGCTTCCCATGTCTCTTTGACTTAATTTCATTCCATAATTTTGTCCCATGAGTTCAGTAAAATATGCTCCGTTTATTGTCTTGTCCTTTGGGGGGCAGTGGTGTAGCCTAGTGGTTAAAGCATTCGCTCGTCATGCCAAAGACCCGAGTTCGATTCCCTACAGGGATACAAAGTGTGAAGCACATTTCTTGTGTTACGCACCGTGATAATGCTGGACTATAACACACGACTCCCTCACTCACTCACTTTTGCCCTTTGGAAGACATGATGACATCCTCGCCATCCCAGAGCACGGAGGCCATAACCTTTCCATCTGATGGGACAGTCTTTGCCTTCTTTGGTGGTGGTGATTTCTAATGCTTCGGATGCTCAGAATTTATCAATGAATTTTCGGCTTCCCAGTGCCTGGTGTACTTAGAACAACAGTTTTGTGTGGGACCCCGTAATGGCCAGACGGTTATATTCCACTTTTTAAGAAGAATACTTTGACAATTGTGACCATTCGACTATCTTACTCTAAATACTATGCCAAATGCGACATTCAAAACTATCCTGTTTTTTATTATGTAAAATTAGATGACGAACGATCGATACAACTATATTCTGCACTTGAAGTACAACACAATGCCAACACGACCGGTACCACTATATTCTAATTTTAAGGGGGGAAAACCGATGCCAACAGCGACCAGTAGGTTAGACTAGCATTATTTGTCGCCAAATGGAAATACTAAAAAATTCTTCGTGAAGGTGTCAGGAGTCCAGATGTGAATCTCTTCATTTTCACGAAACTGGAGAAAGTAGACTAGCCAGAATATTTTTAAGTTTGTTTTTAGCTTTTCGGATATTTCTGTTTCAGGATCTGTATGATAGATTACCAGTGCGACTGTATTTTACTCTTTAAGGTAAACATGGTTACATCGGCAACCCTTTTGACCATATGTACTTTTAAGTACAAAAGGATGACATGAACGACCATTTCAACCATATTCCAATTTTGAGTTAAACAAGATGACATCAGCGACAATTTCGAATATAGTTAGATAAACACGATGCCAACAACTACCTGTGCGGCCCTAAACACAATGCCGACATGTAATCAACATTGCTATTTCCAACAATAAAACACAACGCCAGAATGAAATTGCTGTGATCTACCAGTGACGACACCAGGTCACATCAACAGTGCTGCAACATCACAACCGTCATCAGTTGTGACACATCACTGCAGCAGTTCTGCACATTATGCACGTATCTTCGCAGAGCTAGTTACGTTCTCGGAATCAATTTACGTTTCATACTCAGTCAAGAACGCTTGCTGGCTGGAGACGTCTTCGTGCTCGGAGGCGAGCGTTTTATCATCAAGCTGTCAGAATAATCCAGCTATTGTTCACAAAACTGCTTCTGTGTAATTTAAATCAGTGTATCAGTGCAAAAACCTACTCTGAATATCGACACGAAAATCCAGCTGATTTCTTCCTGCCTCGGGACAAATGGCGTTGAAGCTTGTTTACATCCGCAGCCTTCCGCCATACTGCGTTGCATGCTGGGAGCCTTCTTGTCTAAACAAACTGCAGCTAAGCCCCTCTGCTTTCGTTATCATTTACTTTCACAAACTCTGGCTGCCTGCCTTTGATCACGCTTTGTTCGACCTGTTTTAAAAATGGAGCACATTAAAATGCCTCCACTGCATAACCGATGCAAAAGGGACATAACTCACCTGTTGGGACAATGTGGAACCCTTCTGTTTGAAGTCTGGCATATTCCATTTCCTTGTCGGTTAGGGCAAATGGCTACCATCTTCCGCTTCTTAATTTGCACTTTTACCACGTTTTTAAAATTTCAAATTATAAGCATGAGTAATTATAGATATACTTTTGATCGAAATGTTGATAAATGTAGTTGTATTAGTGGTTTATGTTTGAAAGCCTGAACATGCTGGTTAAACTCGTTTTGTGATACATCTCAACACTGATACACAGATCAGTTTGAAAGACGCGACCTGTTCTATGGAATCGAAGCTCACGGTCTACATTGCAAACCTACTTATCCAGTTGTCGACATCTAAGCAACGGCGGCCTATTAAAAAGATGAATAACTACTTGGTTCTCATTTTAAGTAGACAAATGAGCTGAGCTGTCCTTCTTTCCAATTTGAATTATACACAAAGATCTAATACATCCGATATATATATATATATATATATTTTCCTTCTATTCTGATGTGTTCCGAAAAACATCGGCAAACAACCGACAAAACAAAAATCAGCTGTTCGTCCAGTCCCGATTTTCACATCGTTTGGTTGCATGTTGTTTGTTAAAGGTTATTGATGCTTTATTTACATGATGTTAAACAAAATGATGACGTAATGTATTGGGATAACCGAAATAGCTATCCCTATAGAATGTCCGGAGAAAAGTATTGGATTCGACTGTTATGTATCGCAATGCCATATGGATGTAATGACAAAATATAGACGCTGACAAGCATTCTAACGAACGAGCTGCCAACGTCAATGCATGAGTCTGTTTCCGGCATCCCAAAGACGTCGACGCAGTCATGGTCTTAAGAAAAATCTGAGAAGGCAAAAGGATACCATTCATTTGGAAGGTTTGTTGTCCCTCCTTCTGGAATAATTGGGACTGCACAAGTAAGAACAGGACTTTACTATATGTCGTTGAAAGAAGGAGAACGACTCCAACACGTTTTGCTGATAAATTAGTTAAAACACTGTAAGAGGCTTCACTATCTACTGGACAGTAAAGTTCTTGATACTGCTTTGAAATGTTTGGCCAAACCAGAAACACTCGATCATGTTTTTGAATTTGACCCATTTCCGGTGTCCCCGGACGTAACATAGCTTGAATACGTACTGACTCCTGAATTTGAAATTTGCAAACAAGGGAATTGTTGCTTTAAACTTAAGTAACATTCAAAAATCAGTTTCCCTTAATGCCCCACAATATTTCAAATTTTAGGAACCACCAACAGTTTCATTTCCCCTAAATCAACACCCTTTCATCCAAGGAACGTGGACTTCATGATATATATTTGTGGCTGCCAAGACTCGTAATGCCGGGATAGAATAGAATCTTCAGCAACCCATGCTTGCCGTAAAAGGCAACTATGCTTGTCGTAAAAGGCGACTAACGGGATCGGGTGATCAGGCTCGCTGACTTGATTGATACATGTCATCGATCTCAATTGCGTGGATGGATGCTCATGATGTCAATCACTGGATTGTCTGGTCCAGACTCTATTATTTTACAGACCGCTGTCGTATAGCTGGAATATTGCTGAGTGTGGCGTTAAACACACAAATAAACAATCAAACAAACAAGTCGCCTTTTAGGGCAAGCATGGGTTGCTGAAGACCTATTCTACCACGGATCTTCACGGGTATAAGTTGTTTGAACAAGGTTACAATCTTCAATGGCTTGATTAACCTATAATAACAAATTTGATGCATCAGTGCCCAAAATTATGTCCGAATCAATTCCCCATTATATTCCCATGTATTTTTAGGTGATCAATTGAATTTAATTAGCATGTGTTTGTGATATGATATAGTCAGCATTGAACAACGGAGACTGCTTTTATCTGAGATTTTTCATGATTATTGAGATATTTCTTGTCGCTTTTATTTTCACAAATTGTACCCATGCTGGGAACTCTACCGCCTGGCTACTGATGACATATCTCTCTTGAACACGTACATGTTCTCACCAAACAAGTATTTGCAAACAATATCGAGTCGCTTTAAGATGGGGATGTCTATATTTTCCTTTCTAAAACACTGTACCTAAACTCTTGAACGTACCGTATCAGAAAAATACATAAACAATTACCTCATCGATTTTCAAATCCCATGGGTTTACAGAAACTTTCAAAACCATCATCGTTGAAGGTTAGAGATTATCAAAACTGTTCAGTCGAGACTAAACAAGTTTGATGTATTTAAACAGATAGCTCGTCGGCTCGTCGGCGGTGGTGCATTATGGCACCAAACTCTGAGAATAATGGTAAACCTGCTTGGCTGCCTCCACATGACGTGTACCAGACAAACACGGCTTGCAGAAATTGACTCAGGCTTGCTCACCCTTAACTATGGATGTATTTACCTTCGTTCCGTTATTGTTCAGAAAGATTATCCTGTGTCCACACTGATGTTTCACGACCTGCAATTTTCATTTACATTGTATTTGATATAGTTGGTTAAGTCTGTCTTTGTAAACTTTACGATTTCAATAGTTTATTGCTATAAATGTATTTAGTGTAATATTTCTTTTTATCATGCTGATCAAGGAATTAAATGTCACAGACAACTATTTCAGTCATCAGGATTTCATTTTGTCTTATTTTGGAATCATCTCCGATTCAATGGATTTAATCAGTATTCGTTAATGTCATCTCCCTATGGCATCTGCCAGCTGATATGCGCGATGCATACTGAATGGGTGTACGCCAACACAGACTGAAAGGTTATTGCGGGACCCTATATGCTACATTAGGGGCTTTAAAACTTAACTATTTACTTGTCATTTTAACTGGTTGAAATTAAAGTTCCGTGTTTACACCCCTGTGATTACAATCCTGTGTTCAAAAAGATATCCAACGGCATAATTACAAGTGTGCACATTATTACACAAAATGTAGAAACAATGCGCACGACATGAGAGATGATGCCAAGCGTACAGAAGATCGTGTTTTTAGGTATCATTTTGTGCTCACGATAAAAAAGTGTCTTTGCTTATGACCAATACACCGTTATTATTCTCAAAGTGGGGAGCCGTAACGGAAAATCACGAGAATGTGTTGATTCTACTTCCGGAATCAATAGATTCGAGAGCATTCGTGACCAACTCGTGTTATTCCGGGACAAGCCGAATAGCGACTCGTGTCCCTCTGATGGCCATTTTTGCGACCGGGTTCCGTCTTAGCGCAAACGGGCATACCTAAAACAATTGTCAAACTTTGCATAATGGTTCACATATATTTCCCTATATATTGTATATATTTCAGATGCAAGTTACAGCACATCGGGACATGTAGAATTATACAGAATGATTGAACATATGTAACTGTGTCTAGGGTATATTTTAAGATGCAAGACATATATATAATAAAATATTATTTCCGAGGGATTCTTTGACGAAGAACTTGAAATCATACGCGCATTCTGATTGGTTTGTCGTATTTTCGCACGTAACATTCTTCGATAGGGGGACGAGTCTTCTTGCAGGTTACGGAAAGGGGCGTTGGTGACGAATGATTCGAGAGATGTCTCCAACTTTTACCATGGTATGGTTAACATGTAATTTCTGCCCCATGCTGCTTTATCTTAGCTCCGAATTGAAACTGGTAGATATGTTAAAGAAGTAAAATCAGATAGAATATGTCATGTATGCAAACAAAGATACATAGGGGATGAATACAATTATGTACTCGTGTTTTGTGCTTATGACAATCTCAGGCGTTAAATATACCCCAATATACTACTTATATCCAACATAGGGGCGGTCGGGTAGCCTAGTGGTTAAAGCGTTCGCTCGTCACGCCGAAGACCCGGGTTCGATTCCCGACTTGGGTACAATGTGTGAAGCCCATTTGTGGTGTCCCCCGCCGTGATATTGCTGGAATATTGCTAAAAGCGGCGTAAAACCATACTCACTCACTATATCCAACATAACATATAAATTTAACTGACTAATGTCTTCACAAAATCCAGAAACTGTTACAAATCTTGCAACGTTTGTGAATAAATCAATGCAACCAAGACAATCATGTGGGTGAACAATGTATATCAATGTACCAATGTATACTACTCAAAAGAGGTCAAGGGTCATTCCATGACAGACAAACTATAGTAATTTGAAACAATCAAGTGATCCTTCACTTCTTTTGAGTAATATATATATATGTATATATATATGCTGTTACTCTCTCGAGCAATGACGTGACTGTAGAATGGGCCTTTGGCCTCCACTACTTTATAAAATAAAGATTTATGTAATTTCTTTGCAATTTTTCATAATGACCAATAGTGGCGTCAGTTTTACTTGTTGAAATACACGTTCAGAATGACCAGTGATGACCTGGCTTAGAATCAACTGCAACAACAATAGCGTGACGTCATCATAATGGTTTGATTAAATATTAATATGAAATGTGCATGTACAGATATGTCATGTGTCAAATGGTGAGTGAGTATAGTTTTAAGCCGCTTGTAGCAATATTCCAGCAAAGCCACTAGGCTACCCGACCGCCCTCGTGCGTAAAATAACACGATTGTCGAAAATGGCAACTGTTGTCATTCAGATTTCCAGCATCAGTGTTTGTCGTATTAGGTCACTTAAATGAGGACTGGGTGGTTGGCATGGCAACATGGTTTCTACTGGCACAGAGACAAAAGACATACTTGAGAAAAAAAACATCTTATGCAAATATAAGACGTCAACACCAGCTAATTATCAGTTTCGATTAGGGGCCCCGGGAGGCCCAGTCGTCTAAGGCGCCGCGATTCGCTGTGCAGAGTTGTGTCCCTTGGGCACGCCAGAAACCTATGATTGTGGGTTCTAATCCCGGTTCGCCCCGATTATGTTTCTAGGTTTGTCAGCACCATACCCGTGCTCTTGGGGTTCACCGAAGTGGTAAACGTCTGAGACCTGCATCTTTTCGGGCTTTCCTCCACTCACTCAGTCTCGATTATCTGCCGAAACACGTTCCATTCGGCGTAAAAAGCAAATTAGCGGTGAAAATTATATGAATAAATCACTGTAAGAAAAGTTATGACACCAGATGTTCCCGAAAAAGCTCTTATAAAAGAATTACAGTAACTCAAATCCGTGAATTCATACACCGGTTGTAGGGGAAAAGTAGTTCCTACTCGCGGAGGAACACTTATAGGTTATAATACATTGGAGTGGCGCCTTTACTCGTCATGCACGGGGCACGATGCATCTCGAGATACAGTGTTGTGTCATCACTACTGGCTCCCCTGAGTCAACAGGCACAGTGACGAAGCCGAGGTATAGCTCGCTTGGGATTCAGCACTCACAATCCCTGCACGTCTGTAGGCAATCGGATACTCACAAAGCAGATTCGCCGTTTTATAAATCACGTATCAATGTCAATATGTTTTTGGAACTCTTAAGAAGTGTTGCCTATGTGTTGCCTCTAGCTGCATACGTTGCACTGTGAAATATGGCTAATGGTGCTTGTTTACTGTGCAGTGGAAGTGTGCATCATCTACGTATAATACTGACTGTGATGTTTTGAAAAGTCATTTTCGCGTTATTTCAATCAAAATGCTTTGGATGACACTTTCAAATCGGTTCTGACATGAAGGTTGATTCCCAGACTGATCAAGTTTTGTCAATGGCAACCTGGTTATAGCATAGGTACCCGGCCGGACCAGGTAGCATTTGGGCGTGGGAGCTGATGCATTTAAGCATCGGCATGTGATGTTTAAATCTGTTAGTATAGTTGTATAAACGCTATCTGACACCACTCTTCTACTTGCCTTATCTACAAAACATTACTTCACAACCCTGAGATAACCCCCACTGAACACCACACATGTACTGAACAACACCACTGAACACCACACATGTACTGAACCACACCATTCAACACCACTTATGTACTAATCAACATCACTTCACAACACTCATGTACTGAACAATATCACTGAACAACACTCATGTACTGAACAAGACCACTGAACACCACACATGTACGGAACAACATCACTGAACACCATAAATGTACTGAACAGCATCACTGAACACCAAACGTGTACTGAGCAACAACATTGAACACCACTCATGTACTGAACAACACCACTGGACACCATCTTGGATTTGAATCACAAGACTGATTAGCTATTGTTGATATAAGCCCAGATTCCCCTGCGATGAATATAAACAGCAATACGGCTGCATTGCCGACGTCTACGCCAGGATGTTAAAAAAAACCCGTCAAATTCTTCTGAAACATTAATTTCCTGTTTGGTTTATATTGCAGTCATAGTGAGGAACACAGAGGATAATATGCGTCATAATCCATCAAATTTTATCAGAGCGAATTAATCAGTGTGTGGAAGAGTTGTGCAAAGACCTCTCTCTCCTCGGACGACGGTGTCGAGATCTAGCAGGGGATTAGTGCCTGCTGATACTGGAGATATACTAAGATGAAAGTGGATATGAAACCTGCTCGTTTCCTACCACCGATTACTGAAGTGAAAAACGCATTTGTCGACATCTAAATAATTTGCAGTGGGGTGAAGAGAAAGTGTGACCCTTGTGTTAAACCAGATCAATACCAAAAATATTAGCACCACACGATTTTGTAAAAATGTCACATATTTGTCTTAGAAAACTCACTCCTAACTTATGGACAAAATATGGTTTGAAAGCGCCAAAGGCCCATGACGCCGTTTAATATGTGCCCATGACAGCATATGCATGTTAATAATGTGCACATCAAAATAGCTGGAAAACACATCGATTATAATTATATAGTCACAACTATTCCCTGCGTCCGTTTTGAAATGACCAAGCGCTTGGAAAACGTAAATAAGATGCAAGTCGTCGTTTGCAGAGGGGGTGAACCAGTCGTCTAAGGCGCCGCGATTCGCTGTGCAGAGTTGCGTCCCTTGGGCACGCCAGAAACCTATGGTTTTGGGTTCGCCCCGTTTATGTTGTCAGCACCATACCCGTGCTCTTGGGTTTCAGGGAAGTGGTAAACGTTTGAGACCTGTATCACTTCGGGCTTTCCTCCCACATTAAGCTGACACGCCATGATATAACTGTAATACCGTTAAAGTGGCGTTAAACCCAACTCACTCACTAGTTTGCAGAGTCCTTTAGCGTCATGTTTCAGAGTACGTCGTAGTCTCATAAGGGACACATCAAGAGTATCGTGTGTTCAATGTGTACTTCAACTTATTGTTTCCTTTGGTGTACAAATCCGACAAATAACATAGTTGCATATTTCTATCTGGTAGCCCTGGTCCTAATGGGGGTAGAGTAGCCCAACGGTAAGCTAGCACGCTCTTAATCTAAAGGTTATGTCCCTAAACTGTATAGCTAACAAATCTCACATAGATATCAAAATCAGAAACTGTCGATGCTTGTGTAGCCAACAAATTTCACACAGAAATCAAAATCAGAAACTGTCGATGCTTGTGTAGCCAACAAATTTCACACAGAAATCAAAATCAGAAACTGTCGATGCTTGTGTAGCCAACAAATTTCACACAGAAATCAAAATCAGAAACTGTCGATGCTTGTGTAGCCAACAAATTTCACACAGAAATCAAAATCAGAAACTTAAGATGCCTATGACATGTGGCAATGTTATTTGACAATATGGGCAATTTGATGCATCAGTGACATAAAATATTTCCGATGCAATTCCCTATTTTGAATTGTACCATATCTTCTCATGTTTTTTTCAGGCGAACAAGGGGCGGTCGGGTAGCCTAGTGGTTAAAGCGTTCGCTCGTCACGCCGAAGACACGGGTTCGATTCCCGACATGGGTTCAATGTGTGAAGCCTATTTCTGGTGTCCCCCGCCTTGATATTGCTGGAATATTGCTAAAAGCGGCGTAAAACCATACTCAATCAATCAATCAGGTGAACAATTGAGTTACCTTTGCATGTGTTTGTGATGGTGCCACCGGTGGGGCAGGATACGCTCACCTTTTCGCGAACACCTGGTATCATTACTATTTGATCGTAATTCATAAACACATGCTCATGATTTAGTCAGAATTGTACAATCGACTCTGCTTTATGCAGCGATTTCTATTGGATATGGAAAGGGTTTTATCACTTTATTTACAGGAAAACTTAGTGGGGCTCCCATTTTCCACGTGAACGTCGTATGACTGAGAACAAGGAGAAAAGAAGATGAGTTTATAACGCTGTGGCAGTGAATAGTATGTATAAAAACGGTACATACCAGGTGAATGCTTGATGAATGTGATGTTGTCCGAGGCCATTATCACCATGGTGAAACAGCGAACACATATTGTGATAACATATAGAAAGTCAAACTCGGGGTGATTCGAAATCACTACAACTGGAGACCTACATTGAGGATGGTGCCAACTTAACATGGCGAGGTTCGGCGTCTCAGTCCCGTGAGTCACCCGCTATGTCCGCGCCTCCACTGAGAATAGGGATATGCACTGATAGAAACCTCTGTAAGAAAGCCAAATATCTACGGATAAGTAACTATTGATAATTGGTTCAAGATTCAGCGTGTCGCCAATAATTGGTCAAACCAATGACTGATGGCATGAGCAATGATCCATCTGTAGAACGATAATGTCGTTTACACATCATAAACAGGACCACCATATGATTCATGCCTAGTTAGCTTCGTAGACCCAGGAGTGAGACGGTAAGGTACAGTGGAATCCCTGAAGAGGATGAGTATTGATAATGGGGACCTTTCCTATCCAGGAATCACCACAAGGGACAAGTTTTGTGACCGGGGACCTATTCTGCACCAGGTACCTTAATACAGGACACGTATGGGCACAAAGACCTATTCATTCCGTGAATCTCCTCGGGGAGACAAACACTAACGATACGTAATGTACAAACGTGTAAGTAAGAACACAATCAAATAAATTAGACATTGACGATCCCGATCAGCGAATGGTCGCACAAATTATAAGGGCAATTCTAGATAACGAAATACGTTGCTAAATCCATAAGGTCACACGTGCCCCCAGAACAAGAAAGGGCATGTCTTAATGCTCAAGCAAACATATACCTGATCGATATTTGCAAGATGTCACTGGTTTTCTTTTAGTGAAATCAAATGATGTTTCCAATATGTCTGTGTATGCATCATGCTGTGATGTAATGTCAAGTCTTTTGTTACACGTGTTTATGCATTTAGAAGATTGATTCAGGTGTAAAGCCATATGGGCCACATAATAATCACTTTCATTACTTTTAAGTTATCAGTAAACTAAAATGATCAGGTTACTTCTCCTTTTGAGTACATATGTACATGTATTTTCCTGAACCTGAACATGATGTAAATGTATATGTGGGAACCTGGTGATTATGTAAATGTAAATTTATGAACCTGGTGATGACGTAAAAGTATATGTATGAATCTGGTGGTGATGTAAATGTAAATTTATGAACCTGGTGATGACGTAAATGTATATGTATGAATTTGGTGGTGATGTAAATGTATATGTATGAATCTGGTGGTGATGTAAATGTATATGTATGAATCTGGTGGTGATGTAAATGTATATGTATGAATCTGGTGGTGATGTAAATGTATATGTATGAATCTGGTGGTGATGTAAATGTATATGTATGTACTTGGCTATGATGTTAATGTATATATATGTACTTGGCTATGATGTTAATGAATAAAGTATGTACTTGGCTATGATGTTAATGTATATGTACGAACCTGATAATAATGTAAATGCATGTACTTGGTTGTGATATAAATGTATATGTACGAACCTGATTATGATGTAAATGTAAAAGTATGTACTTGTCTATGATGTAAATGTACGAACCTGATTATGATGTTAATGTATATATATGTTCTTGGCTATGATGTAAATGTATATGTATGTACTTGGCTACGATGTAAATGTATATGTACGAACCTGATTATGATGTAAATATATATCCATGTTCCTGACCATGATGCAGATATGTATTATCAGTGTATGATGACGTAAATGGACATGTATGTATCTGACCATGATGTTAGCCTTTGTGTATGTACCTTATCATGATGTTAGCCTTTGTGTATGTACCTTATCATGATGTTAGCCTTTGTGTATGTACCTTATCATGATGTTAGCCTTTGTGTATGTATCTTATCATGAAGTTAGCCTTTGTGTATGTACCTTATCGTGATGTTAGCCTCTGTGTATGTACCTTATCATGATGTTAGCCTTTGTGTATGTACCCTATCATGATGTTAACCTTTGTGTATGTACCTTATCGTGATGTTAGCCTTTGTGTATGTACCTTATCATGATGTTAGCCTTTGTGTATGTACCTTATCATGATGTTAGCCTTTGTGTATGTACCTTATCATGATGTTAGCCTTTGTGTATGTACCTTATCATGAAGTTAGCCTTTGTGTATGTACCTTATCGTGATGTTAGCCTCTGTGTATGTACCTTATCATGATGTTAGCCTTTGTGTATGTACCCTATCATGATGTTAACCTTTGTGTATGTACCTGATCGTGATGTTAGCCTTTGTGTATGTACCTTATCATGATGTTAGCCTTTGTATATATACCTTATCATGATGTAAGCCTTTGTGTATGTACCTGATCGTGATGTAAGCCTTTGTGTATGTACCTTATCATGAAATAAATCTTTCTCAAGATGTAAATAATCGCTCTTCTAAAATGGTCATTTGAAAGCAGAACAGTTATCTAGGGAAATACATAATGATTTAATCTTACATAAAAGTGAGCCTTAAAGGGCAACTAAGTGCATTATACCTTTACCCTTACCAAATGACATTTGCCCTACAACTATCATAATATTAAAAGATTCTTGTGTGGGATCCGAATGTACTGAATACACTTAATACTTCGGTTTGCTTTTATGGGTGCAAGTTATCATGACAAAGGAGTAGAATTTTGAATAGTGAAATTATGACGAACTCACACGCTGGGACGAATAATGACCCTGCATGATAGGAAAATGAAGAAAAAAGGTAACATCTATTTCCTCCCCACGCCACTCTACGGTTTACGTACAGACAAGGTTATCGCCAAAGTCACTGACACGGACTGAATAAAATTGAAATGAAGTTGTCTAAAATGACGAATTGAAATTCTTTAGAAGACCAACATAGCATGCTAAATACCAACATTCCGGGAATAATCTAGAGCAGTTGATTGCAAATTGAATAGCGTCGTATAAAAATATGCACCTCGCGAAAGCGGCATGATTAGAATCAATATCGGGCAGGCCAAATCAATCGGGTTTTGCTTCATGATCTATCGACATGCTGACATTTGAAATTGATCACTTGCAATCTACATCGTCAGCAACTTGTAATCGGTCTCACCTTCATCCGTTAGTGTTAACAGATCCATACAGTCGTTGGACACGAACTTAAACAACTAAAAAGTGGTCTTTACATTTGTCAAGAGAGTTCCCAACCTCGGCCCAGAGGCGCTGACTGCTTTAACCCCTCTCTATGTCTACTGCTCGCGAGCTTAAAAGGCAATGTTTGAAAATAATGGTGTTTTCTAGCTTTTTGTTAAAAATGCAACAAATAAGTGTGTAAGGCATATACAAGACACCTATAATTTAACAAGAGAATACTATTGTATAGAAACCATGCCCACGAGAACAATGTAAAGAAGAGATCCAGAAAATCATGGAAAGACGAGGCAGATGACAATTTGCATTTATGGGGTTATTCTTGAAACTTTGAATATAATATGGAGTCTCCGGATTTGAAAAACACACACTATAAAGTAGCAGAGTTGCGTCCCTTTGTCGTGCCAGGATCCGACGATATTATGCTTCAATTCAAGATTTACCCTGATTTTGATCTTTAGATTGTCAGCAGTATACCCTTGCTTGTGTGTTTCACTACCTGCCACATTAAGCTGTCTCGGTAAGATAAGACTGAAACAATGTCAAAAGCCGTGTAAAACCGCAATAGAGGTAGTGGAAATGGTACGCCGTGATATAACTGGAATACTGTTAAAAGCGGCCTTATGTCCAACCCACTCACTCATTCACTCATCTTGGATACATATTACTCCCACAACGTTTCCCGGTTCATTTTGTTATACATTGTTGATGGATCTGCCGCCGCTAAAAATCAGACATGTGGATTTCTTTTCCTCAATTAGCTTCACAGATAAAAAACAGGTTGTGACTGTTCCCATTTAAACGCAATAACGCTAAAATATTTAAAAGCCAAAAAAAAGAGAAAAATTTGAATTGTTGTCACCCTATCGACCCATAAATATTTGGAGAGTATAATTTTATTTATTTCGCCCTTTGATCAAAGATTATGAGAGAAACATGGATAAAAAACCTAAAACTAACAGAAAGTCATCACACACTTCACCTTCTTTCTGATCCCATTTTAGTATAAATGTTAAAGTACTTTCCAGTCAAATATCTCAGTGTGTATGTAATAAGCAAGCAGATACTTGCTTAAACATATTTGTGATAATTTATAAGTATCCTCAAGCAAACTCGTCTCCATTTTTACTATGATAAACAATAGCAAAGAAATATAATACACAGGATAATAGAGGATGAAAACTTGAAGTACAAGTCATATATAGCACCTAAAAATATAACATCATTTGCTGAATGTTTCCATATAGTAGTAATTTTAGAAAACCGATCCTATTTCATTACCTGAAGAAACAATTGTTTTTGTTTAGAAAGTGAATACTCATATTGAAAAAAACAGAAACCCATATCGAGGATCTAATAATTTAATATAATTATTATATGACATCTGGTAATTACCGAGAGAAAAAGATACACGCAGTAAAATTCTCTATCATGAATATTGTCAAAAGCGACGATAGAAACAGCCTTTGTTGACTGCCCTGCAATGGCGATATATATCAAATACGTCATGTAGACAATTCTCTCCATGCACTCTCGTTATGGATCATTTGTTCTTTTTATGACAAATTAAAAAAACTTCAAGAACAACTACGATATGAAATAAACGCCCACTGAATGATGCATAATCAGAGTCTATCGTTGATGAGTGAAACCTTTGGTTTTTAAGGTCACTCGGCTGCGTGGGCTGTGATGTAGGGAAGGTGTGAGCGGCACGTGTGGAGTCTTCGTCATGTACACGTTGAGAAACCTGATGCGGCGACTTCACTGAGTGAGTGAGCGAGCGACGTCTACGACGTTAACAGTAAGACTGTTATGGAACTGATTAAGCTGATATTTCGGTACAGCGGTGAAAATGGTATGCATGGATCATAAAAAAATAGTTTTAATTTGTGGTTTTCGAGTTTTTCCTAGAGATTCTTTCCTTTTTGCGTTCGTATAAACCCCTCGAATGTATTAATGTTTGGTATGTTTAATAAAAGGTTGTGGTTGTGGTGCGCGTATGGTGCTGACAGTGCAGGGGACAAAATCTTTCCATAGTTACAAGAAATCCCTGCTAGAAGCAGAGTCGAATGTACGATTCCGACTGTATCATGAACATGTGTTCATAAATAATTTTCAAATAGTAATGAAACCAGGTTTTCGCGAAAATATGAACGTATCCTGCCCCAACGGTGTCTCCCGTCACAAACACATGCAAAGGTAAGTCAATTGTTCACCTGAAAAAGAACCACGGAAGCATATGATACAACTCAAAATAGGGAATTGCATCGGACATCAATTTGTCACTGATGCGTCATATTTGGAAATGTCCACATGTCTGCCTAAAACATTTTGAAAGCTTTACTGAGGCCATGCATGTTGTAACTTTGGTCAAACATGTTTTGAGCAAATAGCTAACAATAATAAAATCAGGGCAAAATTGGACCTGTAGACAAATGTGTTGGTCCTGAAGTGCCGGGTGTCGGTTGTCTTTCATTTGAGTGATGCAGATTTTGTACGTTTGCTACTTTGGTTGGTTGGTTGGTTTGTTGTTTAACGCCGCACTCAGCAATATTCCAGCTATATGACAGCGGTCTGTAAATAATCGAGTCTGGTCCAGACAATCCAGTAATTGACATCATGAGCATCGATCCACGCATTTGGGATCGATGACATGCATCAACCAAGTCAGCGACCTGACCACCCGATCCTGTTAGTCGCCTTTTACGGCCAGCATAGTCGCCTCTTACGGCAAGCATGGGTTGCTGCTTTGGGTATACAGCCGACGAACCTGCATTCATAATCAGGACGAATCTTGTAACAATATCATGGAACAATATGTCGTAATTATATAGTTTCAATTATCCTGTTTATTATATTTCCATTCTATTTTGATATATACCTTGGACCAATTCGCTATCATGGTTTTGTTTCCAGTCTGATTTTGAATGGCGCGACACGAAAATTAACTGTCAAATCAACTGACTCTTCTGAGCGACAGTTACTCTGTGCCCAATAAGAGAGAAGATGGAGGTGATGACGTCACTATCTCGTGAATACAAGGTATTTATTTCAGTAGAATGGAGACATAAAACATCGGATAATCGATGATGGATTTCAATAGACCAACCCATATTGGCACGAAGTGATTCTTGGAAAGGCCAATGTTGACATAACTGTAGGATTCATAAAGTCTGAAGTATATTTCATCTTCTACCATCAAAATCCACCAATTAGTCACAATAGTTTAATGGGTAATCACGTTTGCACATAGGTTTGGCTGTTTACATTCTTACAACTTCTCACAAAGAATTTGATGACACGGATGGTCCAGTCGTCGGAGGCACCGCAATTCGCTGTGTAGAGTTGCGCCCCTTGGGCACGCCAGAAACCTATGATTGTGGGTTCGAATCCCGGTTCGCAGCGATCATGTTTCTAGGTTTGTCAGCACCATACCCGTGCTCGTGAGTTCCAACAAAGCTAAACGCCTGAGACCTGCATCGCTTTGGGCTTTCCTCCCACATTAAGCTGACACACCGGGATATAACTGGAATACTGTTATATGAGGCATTAAACCCAACTCACTCAATCATTCAGAGAGTATACCACGATAAGAAGCAGCGTGTCAGGTGCCTGTCTTGAAATCACCTAAACGGGTCCGTGGGAGGAAACCACAAGAGTCTCGTTCAAGTAAATATAAGAAGGTCAAATGATATTGAAACGTGACAGTTCGTCTTCAACAGAGGGAGGACATTCTTGAGTGGAAAGATCCCCATTACGAGCATCATAATCAACCGACCATATACATCTGATACAGATCTCTCACGGGTATTGGAGTACTCGAACACGGGGTCCGGCTCATAAGGACTCGAGTACCCGACAAAGGGGAGATAACTCACATGAACTCTCGGCATTCGTCACCACTCGCCCCTTTCCGTCACCTGCAAGAAGACTCGTCCCCCTATCGATGAATGTTATGTGCGAAAATTCGACAAACCAATCAGAATGCGCGTATGATTTCAAGTTCTTCGTCAAAGAATCCCTCGGAAATAATTTTTGATTTTATATATGTCTTGCATCTTAAAATATACCCAAGACACAGTTAAATGTGTTCAATCATACTGTATAAGTCCGCATGTCCCGATGTGCTGTAACTTGCATCTGAAATATATACACTATATAGGGAAATATATGTGAACCATTATGCAAAGATTTGACAATTGTTTTAGGTATGCCCGTTTGCGCTAAGACGGAACCCGGTCGCAAAAATGGCCATCAGAGGGTCACGAGTCGCTATTCGGCTTGTCCCGGAATAACACGAGTTGGTCACGAATGGAACTCTCGCGTCAGTGTACCAACGCATTTTGACTTTGAGGATGCTGAGAACAAATGGAATTGGAATTGGGGTTGGAATTAGGTGATAGAGGCCGGGTTGGGATTTGAGACACAGGTAAGCGTGGGCAAAGTCGTCAGAACCCAAGGCAGTATAGGGGCGGTTGGGTAGCCTTGTGGCTATAGCGTTCGCTCGTCACGCCGAAGACCCGGGTTCGATTCCCGACATGGGTCACAATGTGTGAGGCCCATTTCTGGTCTCCCCAGTCGTGATATTGCTGGAATATTGCTAAAAGCGGCGTAAAACCATACTCACTCACTCAACCAAGGCAGTATAACCATGCGTACATCGTAATGTTCAAACAACCAGTTTAAATATAGTATACTACTAAAAACAAGTTAAGAACCAACCGATTCTTTCATATAACTATGGTTAATATGTAATGCCATAACAGATTTACTATAGTAATATGTAAGAATCGGGTGGTCCGTAACATTTTTGGAGAAGTATGTAGTAGACAAAATCATGGATATATTTTTGTAACAATATTTAACCAAGAGAGTCCTATTATGAAGAGGTATAACGACATAAATAAAACGACTTACCAGCAAAGACCTCGTTATTTGAAACGTCTTAAGTTTAAATAAAAATTGAACATAAGATTAATTATGACAGCGTCAGTTAGCGTCGATAAAATAAATTAAATTAAATTCTTGAAACAAATTTACAAGTAAAGAAAACGATATGGTTTTATGTTTCCAACTCCCATTTATAAATAATTTTTAAGAAATAAGTTTTTAAGTATAATTTAACTAAAATGAAAGCGGATTTTGAAGCATTTGCACGAATTGCATCGTTACGGTCAACTGCATTAAACGGTCAATCAACTGCATCCATTTATGTATCTTTGAACAATTGATTGGGTCCTACAACTGATCATTATAAGCAAAGAGAGTCCATGAACACACAAATTAAGCTAAACGTGTTTCTTTCATCGAAATGACCTCAAATCTAAGTATCTTCATCAGATGCCTAAGCACTACCGTATTATGATATTTACCTACTAAATTAGGAAGCGGTGTCGAGGGAATCAATGCCCCGTTGAAAAGAACCCGCCGTGTGATAGTGGCAGGTGTTTTTAGGTTGATGAGGGCCTTGGTCAGATTGGGGAACCCTTGACATTTAAATTTTCTGTCATTATTTGAGAAGATGAAATACCAGATGCTCAGGTCGGATGCTCAAAAGAGATTGAGAAGGGCTTTAGTTGGAACAGATACGACAGAAAGTGCAATTATTATTTTCAAAAGAGGCATTAATAAAGTGCAAAGATGATTACGGGTAATTTTTTACGTTATTTATCGGAAAGATCACGTTACTATAGCAAATTATGTCAGTCTGACATTAGTCAAAAGCTGGTTGAACTGTAAAGATTGAAGCATTTTGAAATTTCAGAGCGAGAAGGTTTAACCTCGTGTGAATTCAGAGACCAGCGACATGGAATACGGTCGACATCCCCAAACGAATAATGTGGGGTTAAAACACCACTCAATCCTAGCTGAACGCAAAAAATAATTTGAACATATTCAATTTCAATCCACTTTTTCTTTTTATAAAGATAAAACCAGCCATGTTATTATTATGATATAGAAATGACGTCGTCCCTCTTAGTATATACAGACCGCCTCCGTGGTCTTGTGGCAGAGCGTCCGCCCGGAGAGCGGAAGGTCCGGGGTTTGATCCCCGGCCGCGTCATACCAAAAGACGTTAAAAAATGGTAGTTGTTGTTACTCTGTCTGGCGCGCGGCATTAAGGGGCTAAAACAAGGACTTGTCGGCTCGGAGTCAGTATACTGTGTCTGAGTGGGGTATTCATGTGAAACTGCGGCATGGTATCTCAGTGAGCTTGCACTATAAATCGGCATCAGTCCGGACTAGTACAAGCAGCCACACACGTGAACATGCACGTCGCTTTATAAGCGCAATATTCTTGGACGCGACGTTAAACCCAATTTCACCTCGCCTCACCTTAGTATACAACCACTAAACAGTTAGAGCGTGTTGATACACAAGTAGGGTGCACGCTTGTCTAAAACGCTGGATTTAAATGTGCAGAGTTGCGTCCCTTAGTCGTGCCAGAATCCGATGATCGTAGTCGAATCCCAGATTGATTGATCATGGATTCACCAAAGTGATAAGCGTTTGGGACATTTATCCCGTTTAGCCTTTATATACTCCTACATTAAGCTAAGACGCTGTGATATAACTGAAAAACTGTTCGGTGTCAAACCATACTCACTCACTACTGACACAATCGTGGTCATTCGTGACGCACATTCTGTAACAGATTTCCGCACATGACAAGAGACATCACCAGATTAAACGTCACACAAAAAGGACGAAGGTTGAACTGTTAACGGTCGACTGGTATTACCGTCACCGGAAACCCTACTACATTTCATTATCAGTTTAAGGTAGAACCAGATCGTCAACACACCTAGAGGATTAGTGAAGTGAAAACAATTCGAAAAGACTGTTTAATAATATCTATAAAAAATGATACTCTCGCGTCACATATTGGGACATTAGACCCTAGGTGTTATCCAAGAATAATCACCGTCATTTCCCGAACACCGAGGTACAATTCCATTGAGCTATGATGTCTGTGCTTCAATGGTGGCCGCGGATTGCCCTGGCCTTCTCATCTTACTGAGACTGTAAATGAAACCGCTGAAAATTCCACATTTTATTCTCATAAATCCACATTCGTGAAGATGATAAAACATGACGTCAAAGTTAATCTCAGTAACAATTTTCAACCTGCGACATATGAACATATTTTAGGATTGAACATGGAGTTGTACTGGATTGGCAATGGAGCGCTAGCGTTTAGTTTTTCAAGATTCAGTGTCATACATTAACAAGTGATGTGGCCATTTATTAAATAGAGAAACTGTTTAGCTGAGACTTACATCTGATAATTATACAAGTATGTCATGATATCAGTTATTATGGGATACACGATATATATTATGTCTGATTTTGAAGTGTTCAAATGCCATTCCAGTATTCGTGGGTTCCATCAAAGTGGCACTTGTCCAAGACCCATACATGTATAAAGTTGACACGGCGTCATGTAACTGGAATACTGTTCAAAGCGGCGTTAAACCAAACTCACTCACCCTGAGGGGTTAGACTGAACGCCTCTTTCAAAAGTATTTCAGTTTTATAACATTAATTTTAGACGAAAACTCAAAGTCGTTGTCGTTTTGCAGTTTGTGGACTGGCAGACCATGCATTATTATCGGGGAGTACACGGAATTAGAACCTACGAACAGCAGATCCCAGCACGACTAAGGGACACAACTATGCGTTGCGATTTGTGACGACTTTGATAACTGGGCCGTCAGTACCTCGTTAACAATCTTATAATTACGTCATAAGGCCTATATTGCGATCTATAACGGTTTTCTTTACTACCAAGACGACCGCAAGACATTCACGAGCACTAACAGCATCAACAACATCTACCACTACCACCGCCATACATATTTCAAAAACCCAAATATATACTTAAGTTTTTAAAACGTTTACAACATTAACTATTTTTTGCAGCTCACACTACTGGCAATTAGTTGTTATGTTTAAAAGTATTGAGCAGCATAAGTTTTTCTATATCCCTAGGGGGGGGGGGGGGGGGGGGGGGGGGGCACGGGTGGCCTAGTCGTCTAAGGCGCCGCGATTCACTGTGCTGAGTTGGGTCCCTTAGGCATGCCAGAAACCTATGATTGTGGGTTCGAAACCCGGTTCGCCCCGATTATGTTTCTAGGTTTGTCAGCACCATACCCGTACTCGTGGGTTTCACCGAAGTGGTAAACGTCTGAGACCTGCATCACTTCGGGCTTTCCTCCACATTAAGCTGACACGCCGTGATATGACTGTTAATACTGGTAAAAGCGACGTTAAACCCAACTCACTCACCCCATATTCCTAGACCGGATTATATATTTCTTTTAAACCACAAACCCCTTTTGTCGACCT